>NC_073392.1:21469855-22786105 GCF_028641065.1 Leucoraja erinaceus | reverse complement strand
AGCCCCGTGGAATGTCCAGAGTGTCTCATAGATTCATATTAACCATGTTGTTTCCTGTTGTTTTTTTTAATTACCCCATTCCTTGGACCTTAATAGTATTGCATAATTCAAATTGAACTAATGAGCTTGAAGGTTATGGAAAGTATATAGCAGGAAATGACGACAGCTGATTCAACTTAATTTGCAGAACATTGATTCCCGAACCCTGGGAAAAAGATTTTTCCTATCTATGCCCCTTGTGATCTTATACAATCTCTATAAGATTTCAACTCATCCCCAGCTTGCCCAGCTTCCCCCTATAATTCAATCCCTCAACTAATGGCAACATCTTTGTAAATCTTTTCTACAATCTTTCCAGCTTAATGGCATCTTTCCAATACTGAACACTGAACATGAAACTCCAGGTGCAGCCTCACCAACGTCTTCTACAACTCTAATATAATGACCCAACAACTAGACTCAGTAGCCTGACTGATGAAGCCAGCATGTCAAAATCTTTCTTCACCACCCTGTCAAGCCATTTTCAGGGAACTATGCACTTATGCTCCTAGAACCATGCACTTATGCTTCTATAACGCTCCCATGGTCCTAGCATTCACTATGAAGGTCCGAACTTGGTTTGAGTTCCATAAAATGCAACACCTCTCATTTAGCTGTCTGAAATACTATTTGTTGTTCCTCACTAATAATGCCTTGTACACTCTCATCCAAATCATTATGTTTAGAGATACAGCAAAGAAACCAGCCATTCGCTGACCGCCAACCTTCGATCACCCATTCACAGTTCTACCCTCTAAACACTCCCTACACATTAAGGGCAATTTTACAGAGGCCAATTGATCTACCTGCACGTCTTTGGGAGGAAACGGAAACCTACATGGTCACGGAGAACGTGCAAACCCCACATGTACAGTACCTGAGATCAGGATCAAAACTAGGTCTCATGCTCTGATGCAGCTGCTCTACTAATTGCAGCAATGTGCTGCCCAATATAGATGACAAACAATAATGGATCCAGCACCGATCCCCAAGGTCCACCACTAATCACAGGCCTCCAGTCCGCGTACAATCTTCCACCATCACCCTTTGCTTCTTAATATCAAGCCAATTAGATTGCTGTTCCTGAATCCCTGCTGAAGCTCATCTTGACTAGATCTGCTGCCCTGTCCTCATCGACCTGTCTTGATCATTTCAAAAAACTCAATTGAATTTGTGAGACACAATCTTCCATGTACAAAGCTGCTCTGACAATCCCTAATCAACCTGTCTTTCCAAATGTATATCTTATCCCTCAGCATCTCCTCCAGTAACTTACCTACCATGGGTCAGGCAGCATCTCTGGAGAAAAGGAATAGGTGACGTTTTAGGTTGAGAACCTTCTTCAAACTGAAGAAACGTCACCTATTCCTTATCTCCAGAGATGCTGCATGACCTGCTGTTATTCAAGCATTTTGTGTCTATCTTCGGTGTAACCCAGCATCTTCAGTTCCTTCCAACACAACCTACCTACCGCACCTGGTTTCTATTTCTCAAATGTTTCTTAGCAGCTTTTCCTGAATAAAGGCACCTTCTTCCGCCACCTCGCCCATGGATAACTATGATGCATGTATCCCAACAAATTGGTCTTGCACGTTCTTCTCTTGTTTTTCACAATGTTTTTATTGATATACCTGATCAGGCCCCAGATATTTATCTACTTTTATAAGTTTTAAGACATTCAGCAACACATCTATTGTAATGCGAACTATCCCCAAGATATTCCTATCAACTACCCCAAGGACCCTGGAGGTCATGTCTTTCTCCACAGTAAAAACAATGGAGAAATATTTATTAAGGACATTTCCCACCTCCTGCAGCTCCATACACATGCACATGCACACTTTGGACCCAAAAGCCTCCTATTTTCTCCTTATTTCCTCTTCCATTAACATACCTGTTATTTTCACGTAAGGGTAGCTTATGACTTGAAATGTGGTATGATCCCTGATTAACTTATTTAGTGAGTAGGTGGCATAGTGGTGTAGCGGTAGAGTTGCTGCCTTACGGCGCCAGAGACCTGGGTTCGACCCTGACTACGGGTGCTGTTTGTATAGAGGTTGTACTTTCCCCCTGTGACAGTGTGGGTTTTCTCCAGGTACACCGGTTTCCTCCCACATTGGAAGACATACAGGTGTGTAGGTTAATTGGCGTCTGTAAATTGTCCCTAGTGTATATGGATGATCGTTGGTTGGCCTAGACACGTTGGGCCAAAGAGCTGTATCCATTCTTTATCTCAAAACAAAACTAAAGGATGCTATTTTAAAGTCATTCCTGCACACAATCACTATTCCTGACAGTCACAGACCAGAAATACTGCATCATTGAACAAATTCATTACTTACTTTTGCTTCTTTGGCAGCCATTTTTTTAAGTTTCACTTTGTGGAGTTTTATTTAATGGAGCTAAAATGCTGATTTTTAAGTAATTTTTCAATTGAAATTAATTTTCTGTAAACTAATGGAATTTATGTAATGTAATACTATTGTAATACTAATGTAAACTAATTTATGGAATTCCCTGCCACAGAGGGCAGTGGAGGCCAAGTCACTGGATGGATTTAAGAGAGAGTTAGATAGAGTTCTAGGGGCTAGTGGAGTCAAGGGATATGGGGAGAAGGCAGGCATGAGTTGCCTCCTCCTGCACCTATTTTCTATGTTTCTAATGCGCACATGAGGAAGTGGCACAACCGATACCTTGGTGAATGGTGGATGGATGGTGGGCAGTAGCCTGGGTACCCCTGATCTGTTGCAAAAATAAAATGCTGGAGGGACTCAGCAGATTAGACAATATTTGTGAAGTAGATGGATGAAATTTTAGGCTGTGGCCCATTCAGATTGGGATCTGTTTATTCCCACATTCTCCTATCGATCCCTCCCACACTCTTGTTGAGCCTTGCATTAATTACAGTTCCAATGTTTAGAATTGCCATCCCCTTCTGTGAGTACGTGCCAACTCAGTTACTATTTCCTTAAATATTTTCGACAAGAGTAAAATTCTGTTAAGCAGGACAACATACGCAACATATGAGTGCATGCAACATTCAGATCCTGTCAGTTCATTCCATATTCCACATTGTAACGTAGGTGAATGGGAGCGTTTAGGTTAGTTTTCCCATTCTGGAGCATGTGACTTGTTGTTTGTTGACCCAACAGAAATCTTACGTCAGTTGTTGGCAACCATCTTTATTATTAGTTAGTCATTTTTCAATTTCAGTTGCAGTGTAAATTGTAGCTAATCTGAATGTAGCTTGGTATTACAAAGACTCTGGGGTTTCATATCTGTTTGAGCAGCATGCCAATTTTGGATTAGAGGAATCATAAACTGTTTAGAGGTTGACTGACCACGAACCAAGCTGATATTCCTCCCCTATTTAGGACTGTGAAGAAATGAGCCAGTCTGCAGCAAAGCATATTAGAAGTATTAATTTCTTTGAACTAGTGGCTAACTGCAAAATCTTGTTCACTTCCTTCACAAGACTACTTTAAATTTGAAGCCTAATTGTAATTATTGGCTTGAACACCCCTGTAGGAAAATGCTAGATGCAAGGGGATGTTCATGACTAATGTTAAGACACAGACTATTTTGGAGCTTTCTTGTCAATTAATTCTCCATTTCTATTTCCAGGGATGTGGGTTTGGATACAGGTACACACGCCTCCCTCACTTGTTGAAAAGCAAACCAGAAGATGCTAACATGCCAAGCCTACAGAGTAAGTATGAGCCAAACTGTAACTTCACGGGCAACTTAATCTATGGGCGATTCACCTCGTAATGCTGTCTCCATCCATCAGTTTTCCCTATTGTTGTTTAGCTACATGCAAATGAAATGGAGCAAAATTATTTGGCATTTCATACCTTGTAAAAAAGTCTAATGACAGACATGAATCACAAAGTTAAGCAGTTTTTAGTCCACACGTCAATCTACTGTGCAGAATACTCACAACTCTGTAGTTAGATTTATTGAAAGGATTGTGATTAACTGTAGCAAGGATAACTTAAATGTTATGGTTATTATTAAAGTATTTAGAAAGTTCTTGGACACAAATCAGATTTTCTTACTCATTTTATCCTGAACACAGGATGTGGATGAAACGGATCTGATGTGACTTTGAACAATACCTGCAGAGTTTAACAGTCGAGCAATACAATAGCAGTCGAGTGGTTTATTTATTTATTATTAATGATTGGTTTGTTGTTATTATTTTCGCATATATTGAGATATTGAGAGAAACTTTGTTTTGCATGCTATCCAGGCAAATCATACCACACATGAGTACATCAGATAGTGCAGTAGTCTGATAACAGCAAGGATTACGTTCTTCATGCTTTCAAGGTTTTGTACCTTCTGCCAGATGGGAGAAGAAAGAGTCACCGGGGTGTGAGTGATCCTTGATTATATTGGCTACTTTTCCGAGGCAGTAATAAATATATGGGTGAGGATTTCAACAGTAGAAGAACTAAGGTGTAGTTATATTCAGCTTGTGAATTGAGGTAGGAGTAGATGTTCATGTGGAATGAAGAATGGCACCAAGCTGTGTGAACCCTTTTTCATGTGCTCCACTATTGTCTGTTCCATGAACAGGATGCTCCATCTAAGATAGTCCCATTTGCCTGCTTTTGGCCCATATTCCTCTAAACCATATCCATGTACCTCTCGAAATACATTTTAAATTTTGTTATTGTATATGCCTCAAGTACATCCTCTAGCAGCTTGTTCCATATACCCACCACCTATTGTGTGGAAAAAGTTGCCCCTCAGGTTTCTATTATATCTTTTCCCTCACACCTTAAACCTATGCCTTCTAGTTCTCAATTTCCCCACCCTTGGGAAAAAGACTGTGCTCTCACCCTGTCTTTTCCCCCTCATGATTTTGTACATCTCTGAGATCACCCCTCAGCCTAGCTTGCTTAACTCCTCTCTATAGCTCCGGCAACATTGGCAAAATCCTCATAAAGTTTTTCTGCACTTTTTCCAACCAAATGGCATCTTTCCTATAGCAGGGAGATCAAAACCCTACTCTAAATTCTGCCATCTCCATGCTCCCATGATGAGGCTTTTCTTTCTATGCCATATGAGATGCACTCTTTCTTTAGTAAATGTGGTTTCCCCCCCTGCTATCATATATGGATCCGTCACCCATGTCTCCTCTGTGTCCCTTAATTGTACGCTCACTCTACCCCATTTTCTCCTCCATATCCCACTTTCATTCCCCACTGCCTCCCCTGTGCCACACCGAGACTTGCACCTATTTCTCCATTTCCCCTCTACCTCCACTTACATTCCTTCCTCTGGCTTCACAATTTGAAACTCTTAATCCTTTTGTCATCTCTGGCCTTTGTCCAACCATCTGCCTATCAAAATTCCCCTCATCTGTTCACCTATTACCTGCCACACTTTGTCCCACCCCTCCTCTTCTAGCTTTCTTTCGCCCCTCCACTTCTTCCCCCACCCCACCCACAATAAGTCTGCAGAAGGGTCCCAACCGGAATCGTCACCAATTCATGCTCTTCAGGTATGCTGTTTGACCCACTGAGTTACTCCAGCACTTTGTGACTTTCCTACAACTATCAAGTTATAATATGTGTAATTCATATGTAATTTAGGCTTGCCCTGGTCATGAAAATGGAATTTAAAGTCTATGCATAGGCCCATGGGATTGAATTATACTTTATTTCAATGTGCATTAGCGAGCAGTTAATGCAATATTTTGGAACCTGTGACCTTCCTCTAATCACTTGGAATGCTGCTCTACACCCTTCCCAATCCATTAGGTTCCTTTGACCTAATTTTTAATTGTAAAAGATTTGCCAGATTTGCATGAAAGACATGATAGCACAGCACTCAGTGCACGCTGTCCCAAGTGTGTGCCTTGTCGATGTGTTGTTAAATTTACTGATCGGGGTTGTGAAATAAATGCAGTAGAATCTGGCAGTGTTCTTCACACTGTGTGATCCTGCAGATGTGTTATTTTGTCATTGTGGTGTGCAGCCTACACCCCCTTCATTCGAATCAATCATTGCACTAAATTGCTTGACGGTCCAAGGACACTTCATTTTATTTGCAGTCTTGTCAGCAGCTTGCAAGGACAATTGTAAAACTCTGACAAAGTTTGTGCGGTGGCAGACGATGGCTCAATGGATCATTGCATTGATGTTACTGTAAAGGGGTTAGATTGATTAGAATAAATGTATAACATTAAATTGATCTAACAGTTGTGAGATTGCATAACGCAGGCTGCTTTTGCTATTTGGCACACAAGTTTCCCTGTATGGCATCTTCACCGCGTATGCCTTTTGGTGCTCCTGGCATGTCCCTCTGAACTACTCTTTGAACCACAATTGATTCCCTAGCTTGATAGTTAGTTCAAAATAAGGGATGTGTTGGGCCAAGAGGTTACAGATTATATTTTGTATCAGATTATATTTTATATTATATTACAGATTATATTTTAAATGAATCTGGATTCTGATGGTCTTCTTCTTTCGTGTGGCGTGCACAGTCTAAAGTTGTTGGATAACTTGTCCTATTTGATCTTCGGTTTGTGCATGTCGAGTTGATTGCATTAGTCGAAGGTTGCAATCTTCTACCCTGATTCTGATGGTGGTAGTGCCTCTACAATTTCATGCTGCATAATCTGTTCTGATCTCAGTTTCATTGATGGTTGTGCCACACAATGTGATGGACAATATCCTCAGTTTGAAGACTAACTTTTGTTTCTTTTGCCAGCATTGTTGGTCACACCTGTTAGCTGATATGAAAGATTTATCTGCAACCTGTAGGTTGGTGAGGGTCGTGGGTTCATCTCTACTGCTGCTTCACCCATTTGCCCACCACAGACCAAGTCTTGCAGCAATTGTCCTTTGTCCAGTTTGTTTATTTCTGTTGTCAACCCCCTTTGTTAATGGGCATTGACCCTGCCCTCCATAATACATTATGTCCTTTTGTTGCTCTTGGTACTACATCCAAATGTCATTCAATATAGAGGAGCACTAATCATCATCTTAGAGAGGACATTGGATGATAATAGAGTAGGAAATGATCTTATCCTTATTACATTTGTTGGTGTGGGACTTACTGAAGTTTGTCTAATTTATTCTGAACAGACTGCCAGAGCCATTCCCTCCCTCGTCTACTGCTCGCGCTGGTGGTTCTGCCTATTGATAATTGAATTGTCCTTCTAATCTCCACTGTCCTTCCATCTTATCAAAATTTCTCTCTGCAGATTGGTTTTTCTACATAGTTATAGAAACATGCAGCACAGAAACAGGCCCTTCGGCCCAACTTGCCCATGCCGACCAAGATGCCCTATCCACACTAGTCCCATATTCCTCTAAACCTTTCCATGTACCTGTCCAAATGTTTTTTAAAGTCATTGTAGTACCTGCCTCCACTATCTCCTCTGGCAGATCGCTCCATATTCCCATATGTGAAAAGGTTGCCACTTAGATTCATCAGAGCAGTGAATCGTGTTTCTCATGGTCTGAGCGTCCTTTAGGTGCCTTTTGGCAAACAGCAAGCGGGCTATCAGGTGCCTTTTACTGAGGAGTGGCTTCCGTCTGGCCACTCTACCATAAAGACCTGATTGGTGGAGTGCTGCAGATATAGTTGTCCTTCTGGAAGGTTCTCCCATCTCCACAGAGGAACTCTGGAGCTCTGTCTGAGTGACCATCGGGATCTTGGTCACTTCCCTGACCAAGGCCTTTCTCCCCCGATTGCTCAGTTTGGCCGGGCAGCTAGCTCTATGAAGAGTCCTGGTGGTTCCAAAGTTCTTCCATTTAAGAATGACAGAGGAAAACTGTGCTCTTCGGGACCTGCAATGCTGCAGAAATTGTTTTATACCCTTCCCCAGATCTGTGTCGACACAATCCTGTCTCGGAGGTCTACGGACAATTCCTTTAACTGTCAACTGTGGGACCTTATATATACAGGTGTGTGCCTTTCCAAATCATGTCCAATCAATTTAATTTACCAGTGGTGGACTCCACAATCAAGTTGTAGAAAGATCTCAAGGATAATTAATGGAAACAGGATGAACCTAAGCTCAATTTTGAGTGTCATAGCAAAGGGTGTGAAAACATGCAAACGTGATATTTCAGTTATTTATTTTTAATTACTTTGCAAAAATTTCTAAACACCTGTTTTCGATTCTTCATTCTGAGGTATTGTGTGTAGATTGATGATTACAAAAAATAATTTAATCCACTTTAAAATAAGGCTGTAACGTAACAGAATGTGGAAAAAGTGAAGGGGTTTGAATACTTTCTGAATGCATTGTATAAGCACTGTCGACTTGACTCCTCACTCCTGATCTGTAGTTTTCATGGAGGGGAAGTCTTAGTGTTGCACAGCCACTGTCTGTCTACCCCGCTTCACCCTTTCTGAGTCAGTTAAGGATACATACCCTCGGGCAAAGTATTTGTTGGAATATCTCCCTCCGGGATTTTGATACATGGGCCATTGCCGTTAACCCTCTAATCATGTTTGTTTCCTTGATAACTTTCTATTAACTGGCAACTTTGCATTTCTGCTTTCCTATAGAACCTTGTCCTTCTACTCTACTGCAACAACATATGGCGGATCTGCTGCGTTCTGACTGTGAAATGGCAGCAAGTTTCCTCAATAGTGTGCTCAACCAGCTGAATTGGGCCTTCTCCGAGTTCATTGGCATGATCCAGGAGGTAAGGATCACTGTACTCCCACAGTAAAGTCTAGCTGTGCTTTTATCTATTCAGAATTCCATTCTCTCCAACTACTTAGGCAACTCCACGGGATCCAGGCCAACTTACTTTTCAGAATTGGGGTGACACAGTGGCACAGCGGAAGAGTTGCTGCCTTACAGAAACAGGCCCAGGTTTGATCCTGACTATGGGTGCTGTCATAGATTTAATAGGAACCTGAGAAGCATTTTTTTTGCTCAGAGAGTGGTGGGTATGTGGAATGAGTTGTGGTATGTGTAGGAAGAAACTAAAGTTGCTGGTTTACCCCAAAGATAGGCACAAAATGCTGGAGTAACTCAGCGGGTCAGGCAGCATCTTCTCTTGCCAGAGAAGGTAGTTGAGGCAGGTACTATCACAGCATTTAACAGACATTTGGACAGGCACATGGATAAGAAAGGTTTAGAGGGATATGGGCCAAACGCGGGCAGATGGTACTAGAAGGATGAGAGGGCATCTCATTGAAACATATAAGATTGTTAAGGGTTTGGACACGCTAGAGGCAGGAAACATGTTCCCGATGTTGCGGGAGTCCAGAACCAGGGGCCACGGTTTAGGAATAAGAAGTAAGCCATTTAGAACGGAGACGAGGAAACACTTTTTCTCATAGAGGGTGATGAGTCTGTGGAATTCTCTGCCTCGGAGGGCGGTGGAGGCAGGTTCTCTGAATGCTTTCAAGAGAGAGCTAGATGGGACTCTTAAAAATAGCGGAGTCAGGGGATATGGGGAGAAGGCAGGAACGGGGTATTGATTGGGGATGATCAGCCATGACGTGTTCACCGCGTTTCGTCCTCTCACACTTTATGTGTAGCCTCCTTTCCTCAGCCTCCTCTCTGAAGACTCTCGAGCCAAAGACACACACTTTATTCACAAGCACTTCCCACACAAGGCCACTCCCTCACTTCTGTTCCCTAAGAGCCATCTTGCTTATATTGACTGATATATTGCCTAATTTACCAATTTACAAACCAAATTCCTCAGTTTTCAACTGTTTTCCCCCTCTGACTCACTTCTAACTTTCCTTCCATTCAGGTTAGAGCCAATCAGCGCTCTCTCCTGCGTCTCTTTGTTACTGTTGCTTCAAAATCCACGGGAGCTCTGAGTTAAGTCTGCCTGTGCTTTGCCTCTCCTTTTCAACTGTTTTCCCCCTCTGACTCACTTCTAACTCCTCCCACTCGGGCTAGAGCCAATCAGTGCTTTCTCCTGCTTCTCTTTGTTGCTGTTGCTTCAAAATCCACGGGAGCTCTGAGTTACAGTGGTGGTAAGGATGAGTGAAATGGGAAGAAAGGTGAAAGGAATCGCCTTCTGCACTTGGCGTGAAGGTGGGCAATAAATTTTGGGGCCGCTGCTTTTGCTGGGTGCAGTAATGTATGGTTAAAGGTATTTCAAGATATTGATCAATTATGGGGCAGTGGGCAGAAAGTAACCAGATTGCTCAGCAATTAAGAGTTGGATAGTCACTTGGGAATGTGCCTGAGAGAAAAATGAAAGGAGCAGAGAGAGGCTGATGAAAACAGAAGAATGGTGTGGGAAAAGATGAAATAAAAGCGATACTTTTAAATTTAAAGAAAACAGTTAGTATGGAACTGCATAGAGTACAATACAGGAGCAGGCCATTCACTCCAACCAAGTCACTTGCCACGCATCCTTTGCTTGCTGTATATGGATAGTCCTTCTTTCCCTTTCATGCTTTTAGTACTTGATTCCCCTAAGCTGCAAACTCTGTGTATTCTCCCTGTCTATTCCCTTCACGATTTGAAAAACCTCAATAATATTAGCTTCCTGTGGTTCCAATCAATAAAATCCTAGCCTGCCGAACCTCTCCCTATAGCTCAGGCCTTCGAATCATAACAAAATCCTTGTAAATATTCTCTGCACTCTTTCCATGTTTATGGCATCTTTCCTATAGCAAGATGCCCAAAATGAACACAATAGTCCAAGTGTGACCTTAAACCCATGCCCTCTGGTTCTCCAAGTGTGATGTCACCAGTGTCTTGTACAAATGTAACATAACAATCCAACTTTTGTATTCATAGAAACATAGAAACATAGAAAATAGGTGCAGGAGTAGGCTATTCGGCCCTTCGAGTCTGCATCGCCATTCAATATGATCATGGCTGATCATCCAACTCAGTATCCTGTACCTGCCTTCTCTCCATATCCCCTGATCCCTTTAGCCACAAGGGCAACATCTAACTCCCTCTTAAATTTAGCCAATGAACTGGCCTCAACTACCTTCTGTGGCGGAGAATTCCACAGATTCACCACTCTCTGTGTGAAAACTCAGAGAGAGAGAAAGAGAGAGATAGAGAGAGAGAGAGAGAGAGAGAGAGACAGACAGACAGACAGAATATATTATTTTCATATCCATGTGACTGCATCATTGTGCATCTTTGGTTCCCTGAACATTTCTCTTCTTAGGAAAAGGTGTGATTAAATCTTTCCTCTGGCAATGCCACCTTCACTCATGAATTATAAATATGTATAATAATGACTGCTACCTTTTTAAAACCAATATATAACAAATAAAAACAAATAATATTCTTTATTTAATATTTTTTTATTAAATGTGGTTATCTCATTTTGAATCCCATCTTCTATTGCCATGCACGCCAGATCTTTCTCTCTAGTAAATCTACAGTTGTTTGATAGTGATATCACGGTTTGTAGTTTTTAATCTAGGTTTTATTGTGAAGTAATTTTCCTCTTTAATGTGACCTACAAGGACCTTCTGTATATATTAATTTGCACTAAGACCATATATTTTTGTACTTACAATTTGATCATTGCTGAAATGGTATTGTCTCAATCATTTCTTGCTGTAAATTCCTTGCCCTAATAAAACCAGCAGGAAGAACAGTCTAATTCTAGTCTCTATGTTGATGTGGAAATCTTCCATGTGAGGTCATACTACCTATTCCTTTCCCTGGCAGATACAACAGGCTGCTGAGCGACCAGAGAGGAACTTCGTCGACAGTCGCCAGCTGAAGGTTTGTGCCACTTGCTTTGACCTGTCCGTGAGCCTGCTGAGAGTTCTGGAAATGACCGTCACACTTGTCCCGGAGATCTTTCTGAACTGGACTAGACAGTCTGCAGAACTACTGTTGAGACGTCTGGCACAGGTAAGCTGCAGACCTGCATCCCATGTGCACTTTTAACGTAGCAAATCACAGTGGTTACTTCATGATACCCCAAAATCTCTATTCTTGATCTTAGCTTTTGGAATTGTCATGTTTACAGTAAATATTTATCTTTATGCTCAAAAAACTGATTGGAGATATTGTATAACTAAGCTTTCTATAGTGCATCAGCCAATCAGTTTTACATGCTGATTTATTATTTTTGTTGGTCTATTTACCTTGGGTATTAATTTTGAGAGTTTCCAGTGGTAGACTTAATTTTTATTCTAATAATCTCTGCTAAATTTGACTCAACGTGTCCCTAATCTCAACATTCAACAGTATAACAACACATGAACAGGCCTTTCAATCCACAATAACAATATCAATATCAGCATGATGCCAAATTAAGTTAATTCCTTAGTCTGCACATAATGTATATCCCTTCATTCCCTGCATATGTATGTGCCAATCTAAAAGCCTCTATAAACAGCACTATAGTACCCATTTCTTCCCTAAGTGTCCAAAAATTATTCACAAATAATTCACAATATAACATGATTTTTATATCTAATTTACATTAATTGGCAAATGCACGATGTAGGCTTCTACCACTCTTGGATTTTAAAAAAATCACTCGCACTTTATAAACAGGGTTATATACATCTCCTTGAAACTTTCCGTTAAAAACCCTGGGAAAAGTGATTTGTAAAATAATGTAGCGAGAGGTTGCGAATGAAGAAAAATAGAGAGTGATTTCTGACCTTAAAATATATGCCCTCTAGGGTTTTTGGGCATATTTTCAACCCTGCAGAAGAAAAGGCTTCTGACATCTATCCTATCTCTGCCTCTCATAATTTCATAAATTTATCCCCTTAATGCTCCAAAGAAAACAATTCAAGTTTATCCACTTCATTTTAGAGATAATACCCTCTAATCCAGGCAAAGTTAAAGAAAACTTCTAAACACACCACATAGATCGACCAAGACAGTCGAGACTTTATTTAAGTGCATCAAATACATGGTCCGTTGGAAACAGTCAAACTAAACTGTTCACCGAACAAAGATTCATGTGAGCGTTATACAATGTTTTTTCTCTTAGGTGTTTATTTACACCATTAACCCAAACATATTTCACACAGGCTCTTTGGCATTTTGTCTTTCATCAGAATGGTCTTAACAACAGTTAGATATCATGCACCTCCGACAGACACATCCACGTTCCCGGAGTTTTCTTTCAAGACCACCCTCAAGGAATCTAAACGGATGTCCTGTTACCTTTCGCCCTCATGTTATTCTTTTACAGTTCCCCACTTTTGTACTTTATAACAAAATACAAACTTTATTACCAATTTGTTAATTGTAAGTCTCATGAAAGGGGAACGTCGGGAATGGTTGTATTTGGGCTGTTACCCCAAGAAAGTATTTAATAGAAACTGCACTGTGTCCTGTTAACCATTAAACATTAATATACAGTTCAATTCACTGATTCGTCACATGTTTTCTGGATAACCTTATTCTGCACCACCAAGACAAATGACTGTTATCATTACCAGCTAGTACTTCATTTTTCACCATCCTGGTTTTTGACCTGTTTACAATGTAAGTTTTTCTGCACATTTTACTGCAATATTTGTTAGCAGGAGCAGCTGATATGGCTCTTCATACTAGTATTTCTATTCTAATTTAATCATCCCCCTTTGCTCACGTGACTTTGTCTGTGAGCATGGCTACTCATAGGGAAACATCTATTCAGGGGCAACGGGTAAACTGGGCATGGTCCAAACCTGTCAGAATTCTGAGATGTCCCTAAGTGGTGTCATCTCAGTTGTTCCATTTTTGGGGCAGTTTCTTGGGAGTTCCTTAATAAATCTGGTGGGATTCCAAGAAAAATCATGAGATGGGAAGGGGAAGAGTGAGCTATAAAGGGCTTCATGGAAGCACTTATCAGCCATATCATTCACTTTTCTGTGTAAGAAGGAACTGCAGATGCTGGTTTAAACTGAAGATAGACACAAAATGCTGGAGTAACTCAGTGGGACACACAGCATTTCTGGAGAATGCTGGAGAATTTCTCCAGAGATGCTGCCCGTCCCGCTGAGTTTCTCCAGCATTTTGTGTCTATCTTCATTCTGTTCTGTGCCCTTTTTACCATCACTCCTTGATCCTTTCAGTCGCCATACATATTGCTTCCCACTTCGTTCCATTCATTTACCTCTCATCAAACCTTCTATCAACACCTAACACAATGCTTAAATATTTCTTTCCAGCAATTTCTTTTAAAATCTGTTCAATTTTTAAACCTTAGAGTGAGATAAGATTTTGGGGCTGACCCTGCATGTGTATATGTGTCTTTTTCCCTTTCATGAATTGCCATTCTTCACTTGACGATAGAACACTTTCAAGAGAGAGCTAGATAGGGCTCTTAAAGATAGCGGAGTCAGGGGATATGGGAAGAAGGCAGGAAAGGGTTACTCAATCAATCAATCAATCAATCAATCAATCAATCAACCTTTATTGTCCTCTTGCAAGCAACAGTTGTACAGTGCAAAATGAAAAGACGTTTCCCAGGGAATACCGGAGCATCGCGCATGAAATTTAAAACATTTCACACATAATAACACTAAAAACAATCCCGTCCCTGATGGAACAGTATAAATAGTTAAAAGCAGTTAAAACAACAACGTTAAAAAACAGTAAAACCAATCATAAAAATGTCCGGGGCAGCTGATTTGAGTGGCCAGTGCCAGTTATTAAAGTGTCCGTGCCAGCCGCAGAATCAGGTGACTGTGAGTACAGAGTGACTGTTTAGCAGCCTCACAGCCTGTGGCAGGAAGCTGTTTAGCAGTCTTGTAGTCCGGGCTTTGATGCTGCGATATCTCTTGCCTGATGGCAGGAGATCCAGGTGTATGTGGAGGGGGTGCAGTTTGTCCTTAGCAATTCTCTGAGCTTTTTTCAGACAGCGGCTCTGGAACAGTTCTTGTACCGAGGGTAGGGAGACGCCAATGATCCTCTCTGCTCCCCTCATTACCCTCTGCAGAGCCTTCCTGTCCGAGCAGTTGCAGGTGGAGTACCACGTATTTATGCAGTACGTGAGTACAGACTCCACCGTACCCCTGTAGAAAGTCCTGACGATGTTGGTGGGGAGTGAGGCCTGTTTTAGTTTCCTCAGGAAGTGCAGTCGCTGATGGGCCCGTTTGACGGTCCCAGTGGTGTTCCTGGACCTGGTGAGGCTGTCTGTAATTTGCACACCGAGGAACTTTATGCTCTCCACTCTCTCCACTGTGGTGCCACTGATGTTGAGGGGTGTATGCTTTGGCTGCGCCCTCCTGAAGTCGACAACCATCTCCTTTGTTTTGTCGACATTTAATTCTTACTGATTGGGGATGATCAGCCATGATCACATTGAATGGCGGTGCTGGCTCGAAGGGCCGAATGGCCTACTCCTGCACCTATTGTCTAACAGATATAATTAGTGCACTTTATCCATTCACTTAAAATTTTAAATATACACACTTATCGACATTGTTATAAATTCAAAGCGTGAACATTATAAAAATATAGTTTTAAAAATTTGGCTTCCAGCTTTTGTTCAAATCTGTGGGCAAAACAAGCAGAAACAACGTGTAGTTAAAATGATTGGATCTAATGTTTTAAATGAATGGATTAAAAAGGCAATATAGTAAGCATATAATGGCATATTAAACATTTTCAAATGTGGTTAGTGTTAAATTATGGGGAGACTACGTGGGGTGATCTGTTGTAGTATTAAATATGTATGTGTAGTTCCAACAAAAAAGGCCAACATTTGAAGTATGAGTCAGCTTCTCATTCCGCAAATTTAGTAGTTTTAAGTTTCCCCTTTAAACAATCCAAGCTAACCTGAAAATATATATTGGGATGGTGGTATTAAATATAAGTGGACGACTAGAGGAATTACGCTTGGGTTAGTGTTAAGTCTAGTTTTATGATTGAGGAAATAGCCATAAGCAAATTTGAGCAATGATAGAAGCCGTTTGACTTCTTTTGTTTGTTACTAATTTATACCTGTTTGTTTCTTCCACAGTTGATAAATCAAGTATTGAACCGAGTGACAGCGGAAAAGAATCTCTTTGACCGCGTTGTCAATCTGCGTTTACCTGGTGAGTGGCATCCTCATTACTTTCTCAGATGCTCTTTTGTTAAGGCTTTATAAAAGACATTCATGATGCTTACCTGACATGTGGCTACCTTTAGATTATTAGATTTATAACCATTCTATATTCTTTGCTATATTCTGCGCACTGGTATTTTTCTCTTTGCACTACATGTGGTACCTGTGTATGGCTTTATTGTACTCACTTAGAACATCACTTAACTAGATAGCATACAAACAAAAGTGTTTCACTGTGTCTAAATGCACGTGATGATACTAATAAATTTAACCAACCCTAACTTGCATTAACTTATTTAGCGTCATAAGGTATACGTTCTGTAATTCATCCTTGGAGCTTAGGATCACTTGTTTCCAGTGGTATAGGTTCTGAAATAGCTAATGGGGCCTATGATTCGGACATGCAGTTGAGCAGTGGTGCTTCCAGTGAACTTTCTCAGTGTCACCGAGAATACTACTTCTCTATTTTGAGCAGTGAAGAGCCGAAGGATTCCCACTAGTCAGAGTAGTGGTTACAATTTTATAAGAACCCTGAGGACATTTTTGAACTGTCTCCTCTATCCACCAAATGATCTCATGCCATGAGGGAGCTAATAGTATGCCTTTCTTGGCATTGGTATTGCTTTGTTTTGTCACTTGTCCTGAATATAATAAATAGTGCACTTTCTTTGAGGTTTGAAGTCTTGGTTCTTGCCTCGTAAATCATGTTTTCCAGGGTCTTGTCATTGACCATCATAAGTGGTGGATGACATCGTATAACAGAAGCAAGATGATTTATTTGTTCATTGGGTATTAAATGCAAAGCCGTTCTTTTGTATGCCTCTGTTAATGTATCAACTGTGACTTAGAGCTCAGCTTTGGAATATGTGAATACATAACCATTGTGTATGTACTACATTCAATGGCTGAAGTTGGGGTGACTTTGACATAGTAATGGTGGTACAGGTTGAACAGCTTCCCTTTGATTTATGGATTAACTCTTCACCAGAAGAATGTTTTTGAGGAGAGGTCCAAAATTGTAGCAAAAAATTTGCTGCTTAAAGTGCCAGGACTGATGCAGCCTTGTTTGACACTGGTCTGCACTGAGATTAGGTCTGTTATGAACCCATTGGTTAAGAACACAACTTGGGTACCATTATGTAACAGATGCAGGGCCGCCAACTCTCACGCACTGTGCGTGAGACTGACGCATTTCATGAAATCCTCACCCTCTCACGCTGATGACACACTCAAAAAATATATATTTTTAAATATATACATAAATAAATAAAGTCACTCTCCTCCACACTCACCAATGAGAAAAGTTTTCTGTCGGCGGGTTTCCCGTAAAGAACGAGCAATTTGATTGGCTTAAGCCCATTGCAAACTATTTAAAATGGCATTGTAGACAAAAATGCTGGAGAAACTCAGCGGGTGAAGCAGCAGCTATGTCTGACTTTGACCCTTCTTCAGACTCAAGCATTTCTCCAGCATTTTTGTCTACCGCTCTATAGATGCTGCCGCTCCCATGTTCACATTCCCGTGCAGATGGTGTGATAGGTGAGACACGGCGGTGGTCCCCAGCACCGACCCCCCCCCCCCCCCCCCCCCCCCCCCCCCCCCCCCCCCCCCCCCCCCCCCGAGGCACTGCTCACGCCTCCCACCCTCACCTCCGGCGGCTCTGTCCGTCAGCTGCTCTATCCACACCACATGAAGTTTTAACCCCGGCCTGGAGCCAGGGGTGGACCAGGTGAGTGGGGGCGTCGGTGCCACCTCCAGAGCCGCGGGGACGAATCTCGGGCTAAGGCTCCACTCCGATGCCCGACCCCCGGGTCACTGTCCCTCACCTCCTCTGAGATTGAGGGACAGTGACATGACCATAGAGCGTTGGCCCATTAAGGATTAGTGCATAAAAAGCTGATAACATGCTTTACACTTAAAGATTTACACCAGGAATATGTAGGTATGAAGTACAGTCCCCCTATTCAGGAATGTGTGTGTAAGAAACACAGTCCCACTATTCAGGAAAGTGAGAATAGGCACCTTCACTCCTTGGTTCACAAATGTGCTCGAGACCTGGTTCTGGAATGTATACAGACAGCATTGCCTCCCTGTTAACTACCATCTGATAAGAATTGTGTGTGTGTGAAGTACTTTGACTGTTTCGATGTATGTAACTGCCAGAACAGATTGGGAGCAGGATCCACAACCATACTGCCTTGCTTCCGAGTGATATACACAGAAAGTATGTATGTTCAGGAATTTGGCCAGATGCAGTACTACCCCCTCAGATCAAGAAAACATGCATTTATGAAGTACTCTTTCTCATTCGTGAATCACAACAATATTCCCTTGTACCTGCACTGAAAAAACTCTTGCACTCAAGGTCGATATACCATTTGTATCTTAACTGTTTTGCTGCACCTTAGTGATAGGTTTACAAGGACACTCAGATCCCTTTTTGCATCAACATTTTCCAATTTATCATCATGTGTACCTATCAGATTTTCCCAGCAAAGTGGATAACTTCACATGCATCCACACTTCACCATATATGCCATGTACATGCCCACTCAGTTTAGGGTTAGAAAATAGGTACAGGAGTAGGCCATTCGGCCCTTCGAGCCAGCACCGCGGTGTTTCTGATGAAAGATCTTCTGAAAATCCAAATGTAATGTATCCACTGATTCTTTTTTCTCCATTCCACCAGTTTCAACCCTAAAAAATCTCCAGTAAGTCTGCAGATGACATGAATTTTCCCATCAGCTCCTTATTGCTCACCTATGCACAAGAGAGCAATTAATTTACCAACCCACACATATATGAGATATCAGAGGAAACCGGGATAAATCTGCGCAGTGACAGGGAGAAAGTGCAAACTCTGCACTGATAGCACAGGAGCTCAGGAATGAACCTGGGTCATTGGAGCCGTGAGACAGCAGCTGTTCTAATATGCTGCGTTGTGGGTGCCTTGGGAATGATGGAGATGGAAGGGGGCAGATTTAGGTAGGATTAACTGCGTAGAAGAGGAGGATAGGCTAGCAGTATGTTTTATTGCAATGAGTTAAGTGACAACTATTATGAAAATATAAATCATTTGGATTTGTCGCTGTTTGATTAATTAGTACAGAAGTCTGGAAATCCCTTGTTCATCTAATTTTACCATGTTTCAGAATAATCAGACTCTGCTAAGGGTTGAATTATTATGCAGGCTGTTAATGCAATGAAATATCTCTTCCAGGCCCAGCCATAATCCTGTCTCCATTCAGTCTTGTTCTCCTTTCCTATGGGTCAGATATTCAGATAACCTCCCTTCCTAAACCTATTTGCTTCTCTTGTCTTTAAAATATTCCATAATATCTAATTTTTGAGCACGTTTTGGATATCTTTCCAGCTCATTGTTAGATTTTACCACTGTGATTATATTACTCTTTTTATACAGAGTGTGGTTGATATCTGGAATGCACTGCCCAGAGGTTGTGGGATTAGAAACAATTTAACCAGGCACTTGAATTGGTCTTAATGCAGGCATAGAAGATTGGTGTAGACAGGAAAAAACGTTCTCCATGGATATGGTTGGTTATTTGACTCTATGACAAAGTGGATAGCAGTAGCATTTTAACAGAGTAAAATACATACGTATAGATGCTGTTAAAAGACAGTGGAGTAAAATGGTCAAACTGATGTGTAACCATGAATGAAATTCTGGAAAATATCTGAGCAGCAGGGTGGCCCAAAGTTGCATTGCAGCCAGCGGGGTTAGAGGTTTATACGCCCCAGTCTTGTTTAACATTGCAATATAAAAGAAGCCGAGGTAGACTAAAATGGCACAATGAACCTGCACTGCTCTTCAGTAAGCTGATTGTATACCTCATGTTTGTGTTCCCATTTGATTCTCCAAACCCCTTGATTTCTTTGGAATACAAAATCTATTCGGCTAAAGCATGTCTATGCAGAATGACACCCATATGAAGGCTCTGATCATACACACTTTCTTGCAACAATTTTGCTTTGATGTAGATTAATGCAGCATCTTAAATATTCTCTTTTAAAAAAAAAAAATATATGCTTGTGATATTATTCACTCCATTCTTTTCCTCAGGTTTGGAGAGCGTGGATCATTATCCAATACTGGTAGCTGTGACGGGAATTCTTGTTCGCATCCTAGTTGACTCTGATGTTCAGGGGTAAGAAATTGTTTGCCAAATGTTGAACAAGATAATTTTTGGCATGTGATGTGAATCTTTATATGGTTTTATTGATCTGGTTAGACAGTACATGTGACATGAGTGATTGCATTAAGATACTTTCAACATAATGTCACCTTTTTAGAGGTATATTTTACTTTGTGCTTTGATGTATAGAAAAAAAATAGACATGGCTGATAGAAGGTGCTGACTTTTTCTTGGTTCTTTATTTAAGCATAGTAGCAAAAAACAGCCCATGAACAAATGAGCTAAACTTGGATTATGTTGACCCCTGATATTTGGATTCATTATTCATAATATATTCTAAGAGTTAATTGTATAAAGGCAGATCAAAGCACCAGAGCTGGAGCAGAGCCGCTATGGAAACAATAGAGAATTAGGGGCAGTACTGCTATATCACCCCCATTTTAACGTTATAAAACTTCCATGAGAATCATTGAAGCACAAAAAGAGACCATTCAACCTAGTAGGTCCATGCCTGTCTTTGCAAGAATCCCCATTGTTATCAAACAAACAAAACTCTCATAAGCTAAGGATGTGTTCTCAATCTTTCTTTGTACCTCATTGGAGTCCTTGCACTTTTATAGTGCCCTCCATAATGTTTGGGACAAAGACCCATCATTTATTTATTTACCTCTGTACTCCACAATTTGAGATTTGTAATAGAAAATATCACATGTGGTTAAAGTGCACATTGTCAGATTTAAATAAAGACCATTTTTATACATTTTGGTTTCACCAATGTAGAAATTCCAGCTATGTTTGCACAGTACCCCCATTTCAGGACACCAGAATGTTTGGGACACATGGCTTCACAGGTGTTTGTAATTGCTCAGGTGCATATAAGATGCGGCTATAAGAGAGCTCTCAGCACCTAGTCTTTCCTCCAGTCTTTCCATCACATTGGAAAACCTTTATTGCTGTTTATCAACATGAGGACCAAAGTTGTGCCAATGAAAGTCAAAGAAGCCATTATGAGACTGAGAAACATGAATAAACCTGTTATAGAGACATCAGCCAAACCATAAGGCTTACCAAAATCAGCTGTTTGGAACATCATTAAGAAGAAAAAGAGCACTGGTAAGCTTACTAATCGCAAAGGGACGAGCAGGCCAAGGAAGACCTCCACAGCTGATGACAGAAGAATTCTCTCAATAATAAAGAAAAATCCCCAAACACCCGTTCGACAGATCAGAAACACTGAGTCAGGTGTGGATTTGTCAATGACCACTGTCCGCAGAAGACTTCATGAACAAAAATGCAGAGGCTACACTGCAAGATGCAAACCACTGGTTAGCCACAAAAGTACAGTTTGCCAAGAAGTACTTAAAAGAGCAACCGCAGTTCTGGAAAAAGGTCTTGTGGACAGATGAGATGAAGATTAATTTATATCAGAGTGTTGGCAAGAACAAAGTATGGAGGAGAGAAGGAACTGCCCAAGATCCAAAGCATACCACCTCATCTGTGAAATACGGTGGTGAGGGTGTTATGGCCTAGGCTGAAGGTACTGGCTCACTTATCTTCATCGATGATACAACTGCTGATGATAGTAGCATAATTAATTTTGAAGTGTATGGACATTCTATCTGCTCGTTCAAACAAATGCCTCAAAACTCATTGGCCGGCGGTTCATTCTACAGCAAGCCAATGATCCCAAACTAACTGCTAAAACAACAAAGGAGTTTTTCAAAGCTAAAAAATGGTCAATTCATGAGTGGCCAAGTCAATCACCCATTCTGAACCCAATGGAGCATACCTTTTATATGCTGAAGAGAAAACTAAAGGGGACTAGCCCCCAAAACAAGCATAAGCTAAAGATGGCTGCAATACAGGCCTGGCAGAGCATCAGCAGAGAAGACACCCAGCAACTCATGATGTCCATCAATCACAGACTTCAAGCAGTCATCAAAGGATATGCAACAAAATACTAAACATGACTAGTTTCATTTACATGACATTGCTATGTCCCAAACATTATGGTACACTGAAATGGGGGGGGGTCTATGTATAAACACAGCTGTAATTTCTACATAGTGAGACCAAAATGCATAAAAATGGCCTTAATTAAAATCTGACAAAGTGCACTTTAACCACGTGATCTTTTTCTATTACAAATCTCAAATTGTGGAGTACAGAGGCAAATAAACAAATGATGGGTCCCTGTCCCAAACATTATGGAGGGCACGGTATATCTGCACATTTTAATATCTGCACTTTCTTTGTAACTGTAACACTATATTCTAAAGGCTGAAGAAGGGTCTCGACCTGAAACGTCACCCATTCCTTCTCTCCAGAGATGCTGCCTGTCCCACTGAGTTACTCCAGCATTTTGTGTCTACATTATATTCTGAATTGTTTCCTTTGTTGATTTGTACTATCTGTTGTAGATATGTGTGCTGTGATTTGCCTGGATTGCACATAAAATTACGTTTTTCACTGTATCCAGGTACATATGACTATAATATACCAACACTAATAACATAGCAATACCAATAACAATCAATGTATCATCAGTTATTTTTTGCCTTCAGTGATTATGTATTCCCTTCAAAAAAACATGATTAATTCTACATCCATCATACTTTCCAACAATGAATTTTAGGTCATAACTGCTCACTGCATTATGAAGATTTTATTCTTGTCAACTTGTCAACCTAGATCTTTTGCAGTCATTTAAAATCTATCCTTGGTCTTTTACTCATGGGAAAAGATGTAAATCTATCCTTATATTGTCCTCCTAGCCTGCTCTGAGAACAAATATAAGCTTCTTCAGTCTATTTTTGTAACTGAAATTTATTCAGGCCTCTATGCATGTTCTGCAGGATCTTTACATCCTTTCCAGAACATGATCAGCAGAATGGGATGACAAACTCTTGTTGTGGACCAGTTAATGTTTTATAAAAGTTCAACATAACCTCCTTCTTTTCTACTCCCTTATCTCTATTTATTCACATAACCACTTCCTCACCTGCCCTGCCAGTTTCAAAGATGTATTGTCTTCCATGTTCTTGTCTCCCAAATATTATAATGTGGCCTCTCTCCGTTCTTCTTTTCTATTTCTTCACAGTATGTGGATGTAGTTGGTAATGCCAGTATTTATTACCCATCCTCAATCATTCCTCAATCCGGGAAGCAGTTAAGAATCAAATACATTAGTAGTTTCAGAGTCACATAAAGGGCTGGCTTGGTATAAACAGCAGATTGCTTGCCTGAAGGACCTCAGTGAATTAGATGCGATTTTAAGTCAAGTCATGTTAAATCAAGTTTATTGTCATATACACTAGTCAGGTACTGATGCAATTAAAGCGTCACAGCCACCTGGGTACACAAAAACATAACTTATACATAAATTATACGTTAATTACATATGTTCTACAAGGTAGATGAATCCCAGCAACACAATGACCCAAGGACACTCAAGAAGTGGCATTATGTTTACCTCAGGCCAGTGTGTGACCTGGAAGGTAACAATGTGTTAATAGGATCATGATTAATAATTATGCTGATGATACCAAAATCATCAGTGATAAATCTCCCAGGCCTGATTGGATATATCTGAGGATGCTGTGGGAAGTTGGAGAAGAAATTGCTGGAGCCCTGGAATCATTAGTACATGAATCATTAGTACAGGTGTGGTGCCAGAGGAGGGCGGCTAATATTGTGTCTTTATTTAAGAAGAGCAGCAATAAAAGCCTGGGAATTATTGATTAGTGCGCCTAACATTTGGTTCCAGGCCCTTGTCGGATTATCCATCAGTCAGGGTATTGAGTGTAACAGTTGGGACAGTTGCAATTGTACATGATCGCATTTAAAGTATTGTGTTCAGTTTTGGTCATTCTGCTATCGGAGGGATGTCATTAAGTTGGAAATAGTGCAGGGAAGATTTATGAGGATGTTGACAGGACTGAGCTACAAGGAAAGATGGGCAAGCCAGGCCATTATTCAATGGAGTGCAGGAGACTGAGGATTGATCTTATAGAGGTGTATAAAATTATGAGCGGATTGAAAGGGAGAATTCTTTTAGTGAGGGTAGGGGAATAAAGAACTAGAGGACATGTTCAAAGTGAGAGGAGAAGGATATAATTGGAACCTGAGAGGCAACTTTTTCACTCAGAGGTTGGTGGGTATATGGATCAAGCTGCCAGACAGCATTTAAAATACACTTGTCTAGGTACATGGATAGGAAAGGTTTCGAGGGATATGGACCAAATATGGGCAAATGGAACTAGTGTAGAATGGAATTTTGCTCAGTATGGATGTGTTGGGCTAACGGACCTGTTTCCATGCTGTATGACACTGTGGTCAATAGTAAAGAAGAAAGTTCTCAGCTCCAGGAACATATGAATGGACTGATTAAGTGAGCACAAAAATGGCACCTATTTAATCCAGAGATGTGTGAGATGATGCAAAAGCTAGGGGAGTACATGATAAAAGATGGGATTCCGAAAAGCTCATAGAAGAATGAGATCTCAAAGTGCATATCCATAGGTTCCTGAAGATAGGAAGGACAGTGGACAAGGTGGTTTAGGCATACAAATACCTTTCTTTAATGACTGATATAGAATACAAGAGCAAGAGGATCTTGCACAAACTGTAAGCGATCAACTTGGCTATAGCTTGAATATGGAGTACAATTATGCTCATCAAAATACAGGAAAGATGTAGCAGCAGTTATTTCACTCATTGGTAGGTTGACTATCTCTGTGTGACGTATCTGAGGTGGTGGTGGTGGTAGTGCTGTGCCATTGAGGCAGAAACCCTCACCATATTTAGAAGTGCCTTGAAGAGTACATGAAGAACCATAACATACCAATGGAGCTGGGAAGTGGGATTAATTTCAAATGTAGTTTTGTTCTAAATGGACATGGTGGCTGCATGGCATATGTGTATACTGTCAATTTGCATGCTCAGATTTAAGTCTGCACTCCTGATCCTAAACTAATGTCAGCACACATCTCAGCCCCGTTCAAGCCTGGAAGGGTTAAAATCTTTGGCTCTCCGAACTAAAAGATAACAGAGTCAGCAGCTGTATTACTATGTCATTTGACCGGCTTTCAGGATGCACCATCAAATCAAAAGCAACCTCCTGTTATGAAGGATTTAGTGCTAATCCTGACTAAATCAATATTGTCACGTCAAGCACACTGACACAAAGACAGTATGGTGCAAAGCAGGTATCTAAAATCTTGACCTTCACCAATGCAAAGAATAGAGTTAGTGATAATCAAGCCACTGAATTCTCATTGCAGTTTATCTTCTGAATGCACAAAGGTATTAGATCTGAAGAGTAAATAAATGAGGAAAATGTCCTTTCCCACTTAAAACAATTTGCCTCTATTCTGAGGGACCACTTGTTGCAATTTTTATTTGAGTTTAAAATAGTCTGAAGGAAAGTATGATATTTATTCTCAATGAAACATGAACAGCTACCCTGACATATTTAATTTTGGTTTAATTCTTTGATCAAAATGTCTTCACCTCTGGATCTTCATGCCGTTTTTGTCCATGCCCGACTTTCCAAATAAACCTCACTTTGACTGCCCTAGTAGGTTTGATATGTGGGTGTGTTCATACCAGACGATTTAGAGCGATGGTGCTTTGTCTGTTGCACAGGCTGGATAAATGGGTGGTTCAAAGAGCACTAACTTGACATATTTTGTAAAGTTATACAACATGTTTCTCTATTTCCCACGGTATGGAAAATCATTCCATGCATTTAATTTAGCATCCATTTTCCTGCTACGTCCTCTCGACCTCCACTCTGGACGTCCTTACACTCATAGGAACCCTGACTAGAAATCACATGCCACATCCACATTCACCAGATATGCACATCTGAATCTGTAAAATGGGCTAATTTTCTTTACCAACCCCATCGCAATGCCTCCTTTGCAAAAACATTGCAGAGTTGGATGTATCCCAGTCCACCACACAGACGAGACTCCTCAGCATTGATTCCATCTACACTTCACTATGCCTCGGAAAAGTAGCCAACATAATCAAAGAACTTCCCCACCTCGGTAAAGATGCAGAAGCACGCACAACACCAGACACAGGAACAGCTTCTTCTCTGCTGTTTTCAGGCATCTGAATGGTCGTTCCATAAGATAGATGTTCTGTTTAATATACCTCTACCCCACTGTAGACATTGGAGTTTGTCTCTGGAACTGGTGCACTACAATGGTGAGAATGATATTTTGCACTCAAAAACTTTCCATTTGCTCTACCAATTGTACTTGAGTTTGACTTGATTGTATTTATGTATAGTATCTGATTTGTTTGGATAGCATGCAAAACAAAGCTTTTCACTGTACCTCAGAGTATAAGATACTAATAAACCTAAACCATTACAAATTAACAGCAGCACACTATATCACTTCATGTTTACTTCATGCTGCCTCCAGAAACCAGCCAACAAAATTAAGAACCGGTCACAGCCCAGTCATTTCTTTCTTCACTCATCTCTTGATGGGTAGAAGGAACAAAGGCTGGAAATCATTTACCACCGAGTTAACAACAGCTTTCCTGTTGTTAACTCGTAACACGTGAACAGATCTCCCGCGTGCTAAGGGCATTATAGTGACAATTTTTACAACGTCTCAAGGGTTTAGCCCTCAATTATCACTTTAAATGATGACCGTGGATCAGAAGATAATCCATACGCACCCACGAGACATTCAATGCCGTCGAAAGATGAATCTTCCCAAAAACAATCTTGATTAAGTTTCTTTATTGTAGTAGTACAAACAGTAAGATAATTCATAAAAGTTTCATCTTGTATAAGTACATTTCAATCATACTCGTGGTCATGCTCGTGCATGGTCGAAAACTATGTCCCTCCCACGATCTTCATTGAACTAAACTAAACTCCTTGGGAGTCTGCGCCGGAATCCCAGCCGCAAACCATGCCCCAGACTACGTATAAATCCCTAATAGCAGGCAAATAAAAATTTAAAGGTAACTGGTTATAATTATAACATACTCTTCTTCTTGCATATGGTGTGCACAGCCTAAAGTTGTAGGACAATTTGTTCTATTTGATCTTATTTGATTGTGCACGCCAGGTTGATTGCATTCGTCGAAGCAGGGCGGACCACGTGAAGGTTGCAATCTCCCACCCCATAACATACTGATTTAAGCTAAATGGCTACTACAGGCATATTTGTGTGGTGCATCCCCATTGTCCCTGTTACTCTGGCCATGACCTTCCAGATCTATTGTTATTTGTCACTTCATACTTTTATTCTGCATTTGCTATTAGTAAGTGTTTTGTTAAAGCAGATTGAATTTCCCATTATCTCTCCCACTGAGTACTGCTCATAAAATTTTCATTGTAAAAACAGTATCAATGGAACAACCTATTTCTGGCTGGCTTTCTCTATAACTGTTAACCGTCAGCTCTTTGGTCTGTGGACAGCACACAGACACTGATTCTTTATGCCATTAATGTTAATTGCATTAAATATGCACATCAAACTTTTATACCTGTGGTATAATCACTGCATCAGTCTAAATTGGCAGATCAATTTTACTATTACCATCTTTCACCCATCCGTTGAAAACTACTTTAGTAGATCCAATTAGGGCACTGTGCTTATTTCTGGAAATGTATGACACTATATGGCACGTTAACAAATCACAACTAAGAGTAACGGTATAGCAGCCTTGTGCGAAGTCACCTCTTATACCAGAATGAAGAATTTTATTTTTCAGTTTTCTGTTTACCAATTGAATCACCAAACCCGTGCCTACGCTTGTGTATGGGGCATTGGTATTCGATGGCACCAACATTTGTAGAAGGATGTGTTTGAGCTGATTACCTGAATATCTGTGATTGAACCTGCAGCTCTCTGATATCACATCTAGCCTGATTTCCTTCAAAAGGGAACCTATACAAGGGATCAAAGCCAGCCAGAAATCAGCACACAGAGCAAGACAGGTGCTTGGTCCAGTCCTCGCATAACATTTATCTTCCAAACCTGTGGCCTCCTCCACTTAGACAGACAAGAACAGCAGATGCATTGCTACCAGGTTCAATTAGCTCTCTCATCTGCCTTGAGCGTATATCACAATTCATCATTGTTGTTTGATTAAAGTCTTGAACCACTACAGTGCTTCAAGAAGGCTCAGTACCTGTTCCAAGTTAACGGAGCATACATTAGATGCTGACCTTGCCAGTGCTGCCTGATACAAGCATGACAAGTGTACATTTTGGAATGTGCAGGCAGGGAGAGAATGAGTGATTGTCAAGCAAAAAAAGAGCAAAACCAGGCAGGTAGTGCAGGATCTCTTGAGCCCATCTTGCTCACTCGCAGGTATTTAGTACTGATCTCACATAAGGTTAATGATTTCTTCAGGCTGTGCAAACAGAGCAAAGATCACAGCACCACGGAAAGCCCAGCTACACAAGGGTGAAGGGTTGTGGGAATTTGTTGGCGGGGAGGGGAGAGAAGGAGAGCAATAGTGGTAAGGGAAAAGCCAGTCAATTCGGCTGTAATAGATTTTGACATTGATTTCAAGGTCAAGGTTGTCTCTGGACAGCTGAAGGGGTTGTCTCTGACCAGCCCGAGGTTATGGTTCATATTGGTGTCACTGAAAGAGGAAAAAAGTGAAATATACCTGCTGGCAGGATTTAGTGATTTAGAAAGAGATTATAAAGCAGATTATAAAGTAGTAATGCCCAGATTATTAGCAGTGCTGCATGCTTGTGAATACAGAAGATGTGAAATAGGGCAGACAAATGCCTGGTTGAAGGGATGGTGGTGGAGGAAGCTCTTTAGAGTCCTGTGAAATTTGGATTGTTTCAGGCCCATACAACAAGAAAGGTTGCATCTGAATCTGAATCTGAACTTGTGGGCACTTTTGCAACTGCTGCATTGGAGGGCTTACATTAGAATGCCCGAGGGGTTTGAATCAAGAGAGGAAATCTAATCTGGCAGTAGAAGATTCAGATGAAGGGGTATTTGGGAAGACTAAGAAAAATGCAAATGTAATAATGGAGGACAACGCCAAGGATGTCTCTAGACAAAGCATATTGATCAGATGCAGAGCATATAGCATAGAGTGTATTAGTAAACATGGTGTAGAGTGTCACAGTGAGGAAAACATAAAATTATTATTTTTTTTAAGATAAAATCATAGGTTCTCTATTTGAAGCCATGCTCTTATAATTTTATATACTTCTATCGGGTTTCCCCTGAACCTCCGATCCTCCAGAGAAAACAATCCAAGTTTCTCTAACCTTTCCTTGTAGCTAAAACTCACAAATGCAGGCGGCATTCTGGTAAATCTCTTCTGTGCTCTTTCCAAAGCCTTCACATCCCTCCTGTAATAGAGCGACCAGAATTTGGAACATGACTTCCTGACTTATACTCAGTGCCTCGACTGATGAAAGCAAGCATACCATACGCCATCTTTACTACTCTATCTTCTTGTGTTACCACTTTTACGGAACTATGGACTTGGAGCTCAAGATTCCTCTGTACATCAGTGCTTTTAAGGGTCTTGCAATAGCTATATGCTTTCTCTTTGCATTCAACCTCCCATAATGCAGCACCTCACACTGGAGATGATTTTATTGAAAAAAATTATATTCCATGGGCAGTGACACGATGGATGCTGAAAAGGTTTTTCTTGAAGTGGGTGTATCCAGAAATCAGGTCATACTTTCAGAAAAATAGGTTTCCCTTTTAAATCAGAGCTGAGCAGGGATTTCTTCTGAAAGGTTGTGAACATTAGAAATTCTTTATCCCTGAGATCTGGGTAAATGACTGTGCATTCATTCTATCTATTCTCCTCAAGGGGTAATTCTCCTCAGATTTCCTGATTTTAATCAAAGGGCGGCATTTAATGTATTGTACAATCTCATGTCATTTAAATTGCTGGTTTAAATCAAATATAACCTTAATTCCAGCAATTTGTAGAATTGTCACAGCAAAGTTGCGAACTCCATGGCCTATCACTTCTGTTCATGATGGAGGTATCCAGCCAATCCCAATGCCAGGGGTAGTTATGAGACAGTTCCACAGTCAGGTGGCCACTACCAATCAGAGACCCATGCAAATACAACAAACCTGCTGAAGGGCATGCAGCCTTAAAGCTGTGAATAAGATTGACTACTGTCTAATGTAGATTTTGCTTTCATTGCTCTTCACCCTCTCTTTAGTTATGTACCTCATTCTTCAGCTGAAGTTCCTGGAGCAAGTTTTTATCTCTGGAAACAGCCGTATATGTTTAAAATTCCTGTGGCTCACAGCAAGCTGATGGCATTTGATGTGTGCAGAATACTGCTATATTACTTACAATCTTTACGGTGACAACTCACCGTATAAAGTGATGGTGCAGGCTATAAATAACTGCCGGCAAATTGATGCTATCATTTTCCTGACACTTATAGCCAATGTCTCTGAGATCCTTGGGCAGTTGTATTCAACAAACTTACTTGAGCAGGCAGAATAATGAAAGGAGACAAAACAGCTCAATTCCCACTTGAATGCAACTTGTAAGTGAAGTGCGCGGTGAGAATGCCAAACGCTGTATTCTACTGCGCATTTATAGTGTTATCACCTTCTTACTGCATGATCTATCAGTTTCCACTGGTACTGATGAGACCATTTTAAAAACTGAGAATGATTGAGACCTGTGTATTTATTTATTTTTATATTGTTTGTTTCCCTCAAAGAGGTAGTTGTGAGGGAGGGCTTTTGACAAGATGTCAATTTGCTTGTAATTCGCATGGGTAGAATGTTACAGTAGGGTCAGTATGAGTATCTGTAGCCTTCTCATTATAATATACTGCATAGGTATGCTTCTTGGTGTAGTCACTTCCTCCACAGTGCAGGTGATGTGAGAGAGCTGTATAAATAAATAAATAGATAGATAAATACAGGGTCATAACATTTGAATTTGCTACTTATTTGGTGAGGTGTGGAAAATTGCTCTTAAGATTTAGGACAGAATTCAATCAGTTCAAAAGCAGTCAAGGATGTATCTATATATATATTACTAAAACTCATCTTGTTTGTTTATTTGTTTGTTTGTGTGCGTGTGTTCTGGAAACTCCGCAAAACGGTACACGATAGCGCTACAATTATTGGCCCACCTTCCTCACCATTGTCCTGCAGTGTGCATTAGCCAAGTTTCGTTCAGATTGATGGTATATTTTACGTTATTGGCATCTTAAACTTGACAAAAACCTCTTTACAAAAACACTTTTCCACTTGCCCTGCCTGTCAGCTGCGTTCGATGTCACAATGACGTCACAATGGGATCCCAAATTTCATTGTGGGGAGGTAGGGAGTGGGGGATAGAGGGAGAAGAGGGGGAAGTGGGGGAAGTGAGGGAGAATGGGGGGGGGGGGGGGGGGGGGGGGAGGGGAGGAGGAGTGGGGGAGCTGGGGGATAGAGGGAGAGGAGGGGATAGGAAGGAGAGAGGAATTATGGAGGGAGGTTGGGAGTGACAGGGTAGGGGAAAGAAGAGGGAGGGAAAGGTGAGGGGAGGAGGAGAGCGGAAAGAAGAAGAAGGAGGGTGTAGAGGTGGGGAGGGAGTGCTGGGGATGAGAGGGAATGGAGGAGGATAGGAATAGGAAGAGGGATGCGAGGTAAATGGGGAGGGGGAAGAGGGAGGAGGGGAGGGAGGGGGTGAGGAAAGGAAGCAGAGGGAGGGTTGGTGGAGGGTAGGGAGAGGGAGGATAATAGAGGAGGGGAATATGGGACTGAAGAGGGAGAGTGAGATGTGTTCACATTGATCTTATATTTTGCAGGTAATTGCCATTTTGTTTTGAACATTAAAAACGTCTCAGTCACGCTCCCACTTGCCGGCAGCGCCTGCACAGTTGGGGGAGGACAGCCGTGACTTATGTCACAACGGGGATCTCTGGCGTCACAGCGGGAACCCTTCAGCCGCGCCTGCGCAGTTGGGGGCTATGGGTCAGTGGTGGAATATTGCCTTGGGGGACGGGCCCAACGGGTCCGCACCTGGTCTAGTAGCCATTAATAATCAGCGATATGAGATCAAACCAAATTCTTCACCATTGTAAGGATTGCAAACTCTTATTGAGTGTTTTATGTACATTTCCAGCAGGGGGATTTGACTTCTAATGTACATTGGTACCTCACTGGGAGCTTAGGAATGAAAATACAAGTAAAATCTAGGCCAAAAAAGGGTAATAATAGCATTTATAAATAGAGATGTGCCACTTTGCCAAGACACTAATGTGAAGCCCTGCCCTCTGATGGTGTTCTTTAACTGTTCACAGAGCATGCTTTACACCCTATTGACTGGATATAAGGGCTGGAGCTGAGTAGGTTGGACCAGGATGTACAGCTGTTCAATGCTGAGATGTAATGGCTTAACAGAGTAGATATGGAATTGATGTTTCTCCTCAAGGGGATACCACAGTGCCAGAATAAGAGGTGGGTCAACCAGAACAGATTTGAGAAGTTATCTTCACCCAGTGGGTTGTAAATATTTAGAATTCTCTACCCAAGAAAACTGATGTGGATCAGTTGCTAAGTATATTCGAGATACAGACGGGCAGATTTTTAGATATTTTGTGAATCAATGGTCATGGGATTAATGTGGGAAAGTGTAGCTAAAGTAAAAGAATAATCGATTTACTGACCTTTGGAACTGGCAAGAGGGGCTGAATAGTTTACTCCTGCTTCCACTTCTTCATAAAATCATGTGATAGGCGCAGGATTAGGCCATTCGGCCCATTAAGTCTACTCCGCCATTCAATCATGGCTGATCTATCTCTCCCTCCTAACCCCATTCTCCTGCCTTCTCCCATAACCACGACAACCGTACTTATGTTTCTTAATTGATAGAATGGTTGCACCATGCTGGATATGTGGCTCTGTTTCCATGTAACAGGAAGAATTTCAATGCTGCACAAGATGGTGGGTCACCGGTCAGTATTAATGGAAGGTCCATGCTGTACTGGAAAGACGACTCAATTTATCTGTATATTCTCTGTAGCTGCAATATTATATTCTACACTCTGTTTTCTTTTTCTTTTTCATTACAACACCACTTCACAAGTATTTAATCGACTGTCAAGTCCTTATCACGGATTAAAATTTAACTTAACTTGGATATAACACTTTGACGTGATACATCATAACTAGGATTGCCAATCCTCTGCCGTGGACAGCGGGCTTTGTCATTAAAATAATAAACAAATGCACCTAGTGTATAGTCTGAGGCTCAGTGCTCGCCTGGATTGGATTACAACACATCTTCCTAACCAGAGTGACATCACATCTTTCTTACTCTCACGTAGCATCAGATGATACGAAGTATAATGCTGATGAAGTGCATTTTTGTTTGGAGTCCAAAGTTCAGATTTCACCAGTTGCAAAGGATTTAGTTTGGAAATTGCATAACATTTTGAGAGCCGTTGCAGCAGTGCATTTACAGCTGCATTCAGACAACCATAATATCTTCCGGTGGGCGGCGTGACTCGCGTCGCAGCGGCCTCTGCAGTCCGTCTGTCTTTTTGTTATTTTTTGTCCCGTTTTCATGTGTTTTTTTTTTTTTTTTTGATGGTGTGTGTGTGTGTGTATGTGTGTGTGTGCGGGGGGGGGGGGGGGAAACTTCTTTCCCCTGCACGGAGAACCCGACCTTTTCCCTGTTGGGTAGTTGTCATTGGGGCTGCAACGTGGAGCGGCCTCCAGCAGGAACGACCTAGGGCTCCAGTCGCGGAGCTGCGGACCTACTCACCATCGTAGAGCTGGCCGAGTTCGGAGCGGGTGGAGCGGTGGTGGCGCGCTGCTGCGACCCGACCCCGGGGATTCGGAGGCTTACCGCACGTCCGGTGGACAGTGACACCGGGAGCCCGCGGGTCCCTGCTGGGAGACCGCTTTTCGGGGCTTCCGCAACGGCGACTTCACCCGCCCGAGTCGCGGGGTTGAGGAGTACCTGGAGCGGAGCCTTACATCACCGCCCGGCGCGGCTTCAACGGCTGCGGGACTTTGCTAACGCCCGCCGGGGGCTCCAACAACAAGACCCGGAGCAGGGCCTTGCATCACCCGGCGCGGCGTTAATGGCCGCGGGACAATTGCCATCGCCCGCCGAGGCTTTGACTCTGACATCGGGAGGGGAATGGGGAGTGCAGGGGAGAGATAAGTTTTTTTTGCCTTCCATCACAGCGAGGAGGAGATGCGCTGTGATGGATGTCTGTGTAAATTGTGTTGTGTCTTGGGTCTTTTTTTCTTGTGTGTATGACTGCAGAAACAACATTTCATTTGAGCCTCTATGAGGTTCAAGTGACAAATAAATTGTATTGTGTATTTGTCAGTAAGTGGCAATAACTAAATCTCGGTCCATACAAGTCTTCATGGCCCTCCATCAGTCGCCTGTTCAAAAATGGGGCACTGCAGGAAGCATAGATACATAGAAACATAAAAAATAGGTACAGGAGGAGGCCATTTGGCCCTTCGAGCCAGCACCGCCATTCATTGTGATCATGGCTGATCGTCCCCAATCCATAACCCGTGGCTGCCTTCTCCCCATATCCCTTGATTCCACTAGCCCCTAGAGCTCTATCTAACTCTCTCTTAAATCCATCCAGTGATTTGGCCTCCACTGCCCTCTGTGGCAGGGAATTCCACAAATTCACAACTCTCTGGGTGAAAATGTTTTTTCTCACCTCAGTCTTAAATGGCCTCCCCTTTATTCTAAGAAGCCTGCTGGCCTTTCCCTGTGTGAGGGGAGGTGTTCCAGTATATGAGAAAACAGATCTGCACGTGCTCATATCAAACCATTCTTATTGCTGGGTGACAAAACTTTCCTTAATTGAATTTGGCTAAATAGTGACCTGTCAATAGCAAGACTTTGAGTCACTGTTAGAATACTATTCTCTTTAAAGATTTTTCAATCAATAGAGTCAAAGTTCTAAAGGTTAGGCACGTCATTGCATGAACTGATGGCTCCCGATCGGCAACCCAAAATCATCCAGTCCGCAGGTGTAACACAAAACACACACAACACTTGTCCAAGAGTAGTTCTCACACACATACACAGCCAATTCCATATCACAACACCTGTCGACTCACTCTGTCTCTCTCCGTCCCTACCCTCCCACCCCCTCTTCCATCCTCCCGGCCACCCGGAGTGAATGCGCCTCCCCCCCACGGTGCTGCGGCATGTGTGAAACTGAAGCGGACTGAGAGCGGTTTTCTCGGGAGCTCAGTGGCGGGTGGGCTGGAGGAAAGCGAAGCATCAGCAGGCTCGGTGAGGAATTCCGTTCATGCCACAGCCGTTGTACTTTAGTTGTAGTATGTCACGGGGGGTAATTGTCTTTTGTTACATTTTTCTTGTGATTTTCTTTAACTATCATTAATTATTTATTAACTATGGCGATAGATGTGGCCCGCCATCCGCTCACAGACATGGGTCCTGGCTCCTATGCAGAACAAGGTTGCCGACCCCTGCCGTAAGTGATACTTCCAAGCTACGGCTCAGATGGAAGCAGGCATTGAATGTGTAAGATAATTTCTGCTGAATTTATTTAGAGGAGACAGTCAATGCATGCTGGTGCAAGGTTTATAAAGCTTAATATCTACAGGTATTTCTTTGACTTAGGCTAAGCTTAATATCTACTGGTATTTCGATAGGTTTTTTTGTGGGAGACAGAATGGAAAGGTGATTTACTATGTGTGCGTTCGTACACATCTACTTTGGTACGAATCTCTCAGTCTTGCCGATAATATAGAAGAGATTCAATATTCTAACTAGGGAACAGATGCTTTAAATATGGAGAGGCTTTCGAGAACCTAAAGCTGATTTTATTGGAACAGTGGGTTATTTCCCAAAGTTGGTAATGTTTTTATGAAGGTAACAAAAATTTACTTTGACTGGGAATAAGTAATTTTAGAATTGCTTCTGTAGTGCCTTGCTATGTTTTAAATTCACATCACTTTCCATTTTAATATTTTGGCATATAACATATCTCAGCTTAATTGAAGACTTTTTTTGAAGCATAGGTTTTTTTAAAAGAATCTCAATAGCAGTTGCATACAGTTCTAATTACCATAATACGTAAAGATACTGAAGTGTGGCAGAAACTGCATCAGAGATCTACCCAATGTTACCCAAAGTGAGAAAAATCCAACAATCAGTAAATTTGAGCAGTTGCTTACTTTTCTGGGGAAGAATGGAATCAGAATGGTGTCCTGATAGGGGCCATTAAACATATGGAGGGGTTTGATAAAATGATAGATAATCCAGAACAAGAAACACAAATGTAAGATAGATACAAATGGAACAAGCAAGTCTGCGCTGATCAACGATCAAACGTACATTAGTTCTATCCTACACAATAGGGACATTTTACAGAAGCTAATTGATCTACAAACCTGCATGTCTTTGGAGTGTGGGAGATGGAAGGGAATACATCGAAGTCCCTCACCCTGAGCACAGGATCGTCCCAGGGTTGCGTCCTCAGCCCCCTATTGTACTCCCTGTACACACATGACTGTGTGGCTAGGTTCAGCTCCAATTCAATAATTAAGTTTGCTGATGACACTGTGGTGGTGGGCCTGATCTCAGACAATGATGAGAGGGCCTACCGGGAGGAGGTGGCTGATCTAGCACTCTGGTGCCAGGAGAACAGCCTCCTCTTGAACATCAAAAAAACGAAGGAGCTGATCATGGACTTTAGGAGGGCACATCATCCGAGGACGTACACTCCATTGAGTATAAATGGGGATCCTGTGGATAGGGTGAACTGTTTTAAATATCTGGGAGTCCACATCTCTGAGGATATGACATGGTCATCACACGCCTCAGCACTGGTGAGTAAGGCAAGGCAGCGCCTTTACCACCTCAGGCAATTGAGGAAATTCAGAGTGTCTCCGAGGATCCTCCAGTGCTTCTACGCAGCGGCGGTGGAAAGCATCTTGTCCGGGAACATTACCATCTGGTTCGGGAATTGCTCTGCCAAGGACAAGAAGGCTCTGCAGAGAGTAGTGCGTTCGGCCGAACGCACTATGGGAACTTCACTCACCCCCCTGCAGGAACTATACAACAGGAGGTGCAACTCCAGAGCAAACAAAATCATGAGAGACCTCTTCCACCCCTGCAACGGACTGTTCCAGCCGCTACGGTCAGGCAAACGCCTCCGTTGCCATGCGGTGAGAACGGAGAGGTTGAGAAGGAGTTTCTTCCCAGAAGCAATTCGGACTGTAAACGCCTTTCTCACCAGGGACTAACTGTACAGAACGTTTTTCCTTCTATTATTTATTATGTAAAATAATATGTGTGTTATGATTGTGTTTATAATTTGTTTGGATGTTTTGTTGTTCCGCGAGCATTGCCACTTTCATTTCACTGCACATCTCGTATGTGTATGTGACAAATAAACTTGATTTGACTTGACTTGACTTGACTTGAAACTGAGCATCTGGAGAAAACCCACACGGGCAAAGGGAGAACATATAAACTCCATACAGACAGCACCCTTATTCAGGCACCAACCCAACCACTGTGCCACCTCCTGTTTGCTAATGCTGTGAGTTCCCTAGTCATGTTGTGAATAAAGAGGTTCCCAGAGTCACGCCGTGAATAGAGAGCTCTCCAGTGTCATGCCAGGAATAGTGCGCTCCCCAGAGTCACGCAGCGAATAGTGACCTTCCCAGAGTCAGGTCGTGAACAGTGAGCTGGCAGAGTTACTCCATGGGTAGTGAGCTGTCTAAATCGCACGGGAAAAGAACACAATTGGAGTGAACTGCCTAGAGGCATACTAGGTATGGTCGAAGACGGAATGCATGACCTGTAACTCAGCGGCTGTGTACCGGAGAATACAGTAGCATCTACAGTATTCATCGTTCAGTGAACCTACGGCAGCCCTGCAGGATGCAACAATTACTCCCTCTGGCAATGCGCATGCTACACTCGTCTCTTCAGCCAGATCATTCAACAATTCCTTATCTGCATTGATGATGCCATCATTAAAAACATATCACCCCTTCCCCACAATCAGTCCCCACTCCAGAAACTTATTTTCACGTTAATTTGCTGTGGTATGGTCTGATTGTAATTTTCAAACTCGCAAATATTACTTCCAATGCCTGTGAAGATTTTGTTTAGTTCATTATTGTCAAATATACCAAGGTACAGCTTTTTGTTGCGTGCTATCCAGTCATGATTACAGTCAATCCGTCCACAGTGTACAGATACAGGATAAAGGGTAGAACGTTTAGTGCAAGATCCATTAAGGTCTGATTAAAGATAGTTTGAAGGTCTCCATTGAAGTAGATGGGAGGTCAGGACCGCACTCTAGTTGGTGAGAGGATGGTTCAGCTGCCTGTTAACAACTGGGAAGAAACTGTCCCTGAATCTGGAGGTAGGCATTTTCAAACTTCTGTGCCTCGTTCCTGATGGTATAGGGGAAAAGAGAGAGTGACTGACTGAGACCGGTCCTTAATTATGCTGGTGGCCTTGCCAGGGTAGCGTGAAGAGTAAATGGAAGGGAGGTTGGTTTGTGTGATGGTCTGGGCTACGTTCATAACTTTCTGCAATTTGGTGCGGTCAGCTGTTCCCAAACCATGCTGTGATGCATCCTGATAAAATGCTTACTACGGCGCATCTGTAGAATTTGATGAGGGTTGTTGGGGATATGTCTAAGGAAGTAAAAGCGTTGGTATGCTTTCATGGCCATTGCTTCGATGAGGCTGGTCCAGGACAAATTGCTCAGAACTAAAATTTCTACCATTCCACTTCAGCACCATTAATGTACACTATGCGTACAACTGTGTTTCCTGAAGTCAATCACAATCTCCTTTGTCTTGCTGACATTGATGGAGAGGTTATTGGCTTGGCACCAAGTTATGAGGTTCTGAATCTCCCACCTGAACTCTGTCTCGTCGTTATTTGATAACTGGCCCATTATGGTGCTGTCGTCTTCAAATTTGTGACTTGAATTTGATTTATACTTATCTGCATAATCATGAGTGTATAAGGAGTATAGAAGGGTCTGAGAAAGCATCCTTGCGAGGCACCGGTGTTGAGTATTGTAGAGGATGATTTGTCATCTGTCCTATTGATTGTGATCTGTTGGTCAGGAAGTCGAGGATCCTGTTGCAGAAGGTAGTGCTTCTGCAACACAACCACGGGTTTGGAGATGGGATAATGGTAATGAAAGAAGAGCTGTAGCCATTGAATAGGAGTCTGACTTGGGTTTCCTTATCCAGGGATGTGTGTAGGGCATCAGCCGTGGACCTATTGTAGTGGTAACAGTGGATCACGGTTGTTTGGTTAGCTGGGTTTAAAGTATTCCATAACCAGCCTCACAAAGCACTTCATCATGATGGATGTCATGGCCACTGGATAGTAGTCATTAAAGCATGAGGTTTGGCTTTTCTTTGCCGCTGATTGTGGTCTTAAAGCAGGTGAGTACCTCAGAACAGAGAAGGGAGATATTAAAGATGTCCGTGACCACTCCTGCTCATTGGTCCACGCAGTGCCTGAGGGTACGACCAGGGACTCCGTCCATTGCTTTTGTGCGTTCATCCTCAGGAACACCGATCTAACTTCTGCAACAGTGGCCCTGGGAAAAGGCACACTCGAGTCTAATGGGATGGATGTAATTGCCCTGTTCGCCTTTTGCTAAAGCAAGCATAGAATGCATTGTTAATCAGGGAGGGCCGCACTATCACCAGCGATGCTGTCTGACTTTGCTTGTAACCAGTTATAGTATCTGACCTTGCCACCGTGTGCGGGTGTCCGAATGGTTATACTGGGACTCAAGTTTGTGCTAGTATTGTCTCTTGGCATTCCTGATGGCTTCGTGCAGATCCTAGTGAGCTTTCCTGTACCACTTGGGATCATTTGATTTGTACGCAGCAGTCTTGGCCGTCACCTAGTTTAGTTTAGTTTAGTTTATTGTCACGTGTACCGAGGTACAATGAAAAGCTTTTGTCGTTTGCTAACCAGTCAGTGGAAAGACAATACATCATTGTGCCTCACAGGAATGTAACTCACGGTTCACCCATGGTTTTCAGTTGGGGAATACTTGGATTGTCTTCTTCGGTACACACTCATCTACGCACTTACTGATGAAGTCAATTGTGGCAGTGGCATACTCATTCAGGTTGACCACAGATTCCCTGAATATGGACCAGTCCACTGTCTCTAAGCAGTCGCTTTGGATGTCATCCATGTCCGCAGACGAGCACTGAACAACTTTCTATACCAGATCTTCGTGATTCAGTTTTTGTTTGTAGGCAGGGATAGAAGCTCAGCCAGATGGTTAGATTTCCCGAAATGTGGTTGGGGAATGGAGCGGTAGGCATTTTTTATGGACGTGTAGCAATGGTCGAGGGTGTTCTGTATCCTGTTGGGACATGAGACATGCTGATAGTATTTTGGTAGTACCCCCTTGTTTTGAGGGTGACTTGATTGAAGTCCTGGCTACAATGACCAGGGCTTCAGGGTGTTTTGTCTCAAGGCTATTGGTAGCGGAGTTAAGTTCATTCAAAGCAAGCTTGACATCCGCATGGGGAGGGATATAGACTGCTATCATGATAGCTGGGGTGAATTCCCTTAGCAAGTAGTACGAACAGCACTTTACAGTTAGATATTCCAGGTCTGGGAAGTATGAGCTGCTCGGGATCATTATTTTTAAATTTAACGTATAGGAGTGTTTTTTCAATCCTTTGGGACAAGAGAATTTTGGACGATTATAAGCACATTAGGTGCAAATGTAAACAGAGTAGGAAGCACACTGAACATAATGTAATCAAAGTGTGAACTACCCAGAAATTGTGTAATCAGCGAGTGAGCTGCCCAGAGTAACACTCAGCTGCAAAGTCATCAGTGAATGAGCAATGAGGGTCACCCTGGGCAGTAGCGTAATCAGTGAGCTATCAGCTGCATTGAGTTTAATACAGTAAACTTTGATAATTTGCTCTATGACTCTCAGGAAATGCTGATGGTTCGGCATCTGGCTCACCAGGTGATGTTTACTGTACTCCCCACGCCACTCACTGGAGTCTTGGTTTCCACGCTTGCTTTAAAATAAACTCACCTGGTACTGTTGGCCACACTCCCTTGAAACTTCTTCAGTCTGAAGAAGGGTCTCGACTCAAAACGTCACGCATTTCTTCTCTCCAGAGATGCTGCCTGACCCGCTGAGTTACTCCATCATTTTGTGTCTCCCTTGAAACTTGCTTGGTTCTGTTTCACACTCTCTGTTTGAACTTACCAGCTTTACTGGAAGATTTATTATTCTACTGTGTAAAATTTAAGGAAAAAATGTGTTGAAGCATTAATAGAATAACATTTGAAAGTCTGAAATATCCAAAATCCCAAGTGTGCCAGTTTAATGGAGATTTATTGTGTTGTGATCAGAATAAACTGCAGAAGCAAACTCCGCAACAATATTACCACAAGGTTAAATGCACTGTTATACTAATCAATCATAATTGGAAGGTGAGCTCAGAGTCTTGGCAATATTATAACTAATGTGAAATGTACAATATTACACTGAGCAGTCATGTATTTGTACTACACACTAATGAATAATGTGAGTGAGGTGTATTAAGTATACCAGACAATATCATAATCAGAACTTGAGCTATAATAGTTCAGTCAGAGGAGCCACATGGGTTAACACTACTTACTAGTATAATCAAAAACCATGCATCACCAGGCATAGGCATAACAAGGGAATGAACTTGAGGAATGATTGTACACATTAGTGCAACAGTGGGGAGTGAGCTGTCTGGTCACAGGTGTTAAAGCTAATCTAAGTTACACTTGACAGCAATGTCACCACCAATTAAACCACACAGAGCTACACGGCTATAAATAGAACAAAGGTGTGCGCTTTAGAAAGTCACACTAGATATAAATATAATAATGATGTGCTTAAGACCAAATAAAAAATATATCTGGGGAATGAGTGTTATGGAATCTCACTGGATAAAAGGTTGGTTTGAGCCATGCTGGCATCAGTTGTGAACAATACATGGAAACTGAGAATGTTTTAAATTTTAGTGTGTGCATCAGATCAAGTCTGGTGGAAAAATACCTGTACACATTGCAATGTGCAACCAACTTATCAAGTAATTGTGGGGTAGGATCTGGGAACAACTCAAAAGCGCACTGTCTTGGATATTTTTTATGAGTAATATGTTGGGTAAAATCTAATTTAAAAATTTTGACATTAATGGATTTTTCTGACAGAATTGCTTATTATCTCTGTTGACAGCTGCCTATGATTAAATGATGTTAACATTCAAAGGGTGATGGAAATAGGCCTGTATAATTTAACTGTACCGGTGCCTTTGGGTTTAGAGCCTTGCTAAACGTAAAGTAGAATATTGTTGTATCCAGAATTAATTTGAAATGGGAGGAAAGATAAATGAATGCATTCTCATGTACATACCCTAAAAATATAAATGTGAATAGATCAAACAAATATTCGGAAATCAGACATCACAGTATCATTGGTGCTCTAACTTAGGGTTTTTCATATTGTGGGTGACGATCCACATGGTTACAATGTTAGCAGATTAAATCATGATGTGGGGCATCATTCAATCTGCCGTTTTGCCTCGGGTTTGAAACCCCAATCTATTTTTGTCAGTAGTCCAAGACCACTCTCCACCACTCACCATTTTGTTGGACAGCCCTTTGACACTCCTTCTGCTTTATTGGTCTGTGTTAATCTAGAGGTGTGGGAGTGAAGATCTACTTACCTACTGCGCTGTGCAAATTTTTGCTTGCTATCCACTGGACAGCAGGAATTTCTTAGAAGGTGAGAGGGAGGAAACTAAGGCTTAGCCTCTTTCTGAGCTGGACACCTGGACGCTGGGGCAGGAGAAGGGAGACAGAGGGAAAGCAATAATGTCATTTTGCTGCCTCCACCTCCTGCTCATTAGCTGGAAGCCTGGGTGTTTTGTTAAGCTGGAGTATTCATGGCCAGAAATTGTAATACCTAGGCCTGTGCATGTACATCTTAATGCAAATTGCAGAGTTACCTCAATACATATATTAGCTGGTATATTCTCAGAGGCAGAACTCTCACCACTCAGTGAGAAAGTAGTGGTTCAGGCCACGTTCTAGAGATGTGAAAGTGTAAGTCAAAATTCCAATAATGAGGGTGTCAAAGGTATCAAACATCTTAAGGTATCAAATATCTTAAGATCTTAGAATACCTAGAAGATCTTTATGGTACCTTGACATATTAATTCATTAATCTATGTCCCAATAATTGATGACCTAATCATCATAGTTATGGGTCTTGCTCTGCACAATATTATGTTGCTGTCTTGGGTTTATGTGAAATTTGGAAAATAGTTAGAGAAGCCCTTCTCTACTTCACTAGTATGCCTTGTGAACTAATGTTAAATTACTCAATAGTTTTCTCCAAGTACTATTAATCATAGTGTTGCATTTAAAGATCAAAACCTTTTTTTCTCTCACTCTCTCTCTCTCTCCTTTATTTTCAAAGTCCTCTATCTCTGCCTTTCTATTTTGAGAGGCTTTTTTGGTGCCGTAATTCTGAGACGACCTATTCCCTTTCAAAAGCTCCATCCAGTTATTTCTTAACAAAATATGTAAGCAAGAAAAATTAAGGATAAAGAGTTGATAGAAAATGAAAGCAAATCCAATTAAAACTTAGAACATTACAGCACAGGAACAGTTCCTTTGGCCCACAATATCTGTGTTAAACATGATGCCAAATTAATCTTCCTTCTACCTGCATGTGTTCCATATTCCTCCATTTCCTGCATATTCATGTCCCTTTCTAAAAGCCTCTTAAATGTTGTATCTGCTTCCCCCGCATCACTGGCAGTGCATTCCAGGCACCTATCATTCTTGAACACCTACTTTAAACTTTCTCCCTCTGACTTTAAAGCCATGCTCTTTAATATTCGATATTTGCACCCTGTGAAAAATGTTCTGAGAGTCAACCCTATCTATACCCCATAAAAAATGTTAAACTTCGATCAGGTCTCCCATTTGGCTCTGATACTTCAGAGAAAACAATCCAATTCTGCTTAACCTAACTTTTGCGGATCTTTTGAAAATGATTCAACCTTTGCCTTTTCCCCTCCTAAAGTAGGCGGTGGAAGCTGAGCACCTCTAAATTCCAGAATTACATGCACTCCTTGATTCTCTCTGTCCATGAATTTGATCTGTGAGATATACAGTGTTAGAAATAAATCAAACTATTTATTATAAATCAGTTCATATTGAGGATTACATCATTGCAATGGACATGAAATACATGATATGATACAATGTTTAGTTAGATACCATACATAGATAATGAGGACAATATATTTAATGTAGAACACGTTCTCTTCATTTTGCATCAGTTTATAAATTCTAGCCAAACACTGGCCTCCTTCATCCCACACGTCCTGTTGTTGGCTAGAACGGGATCTTTGCCAAACTCAAAACATCTGGATAAAAAGTGAGACCCAAACTAATCATGTGAGGATTACGGAGAGTTGTAATTAGCACAATATCATTACCTGCCTTTCCCATCAAAGGGTATTGAATTTCTGTTAAGTGGCATGTGCAGCGGAACTACTTGTAAACTGATCAAAGTGCATTTTGGCATTTGATGTGAAATTGTAGTGTACAGCATCACTTCTACCAGCAAAGCTCAGTGGGTTAATTGGGTTACTGAGGAATTTCTAACAGCGTATAAAAGCTTTCTTTCCTCCTCCTAGTGCATAATGGGAGTGTCTGAGAAAACAGAACTGATGGAATCTGTGTCTGATTTTAATTGTAGGAGTTTGGGGTTTTTGATATCTGGGAACTCCTCACTGACCGCGAGCCGTATCTTGCCATTCTGGCAATCTTTTACCGGCTCCAGGAACACCACATGCTTGCCACCGCCAGCTTTACGGCCGGCTTCATCGTTGCATGGCGGGGTAGCACTTAATATGGAGGAACGGGCACTGCACTCGTTTGGCGGAACAGGGTTTTGTGGTGGCTTGTAACAGCAGTGACATGGAGTCAGGTACAAGTACATTAGCACCAAGACCAAGCTCACCACACACCCGAGGAGAGTGGTGAACCCGGTGTTGAAGCCCTCGCCATTTTGCTTTCTGTGATACACTGTCACGTTGACCTCATGGGACTCATTGCGCATCAGACCCTTGTCAATTGCAATGCAAGTGTAGATACCAGCATCCTCTTTATGAGCCTTACGGATCTCCAAGCTCCCATTGGAGTAGAGCTTGAATGTCTGGTTGAAGCTGCTTGTGATAAGCTCTTTGTTTGGTGAAATCCACAGGTAGGTGATCTGCTTGCCCTGCAAGCTGGTCTCGCAGCCAATCAGTACCGGCTCCCCCACCACCCCTGTGAAAGCAGCATCTCCCATCCCGATCAGTCCAACAAGGGTGCAGTTCTCAAACCTTTTACGGTGCTTCAGGAAACGCAAAGAGGCTCTGGGCTGCCTCAGAGCCAGGCAGGTGTGTTCTTCTCGAAAGTCGTGTACTGAATTAAACCCACTCTTCTCCCAGTGCAGGAACATGTTGTACAGAGTGCAATCACATGTGAAAGGGTTGTTGTGAAGGTAGAGGCCATTCTTAACATTCTGAGGTAATGTAATCACTTCATCAAAGGGAATGGAAGAGAGCCTGTTGGATGAAATGTCCATTATCTTCAACTGAGACAAGCTGTCCTCCTGCAAGGCACTGTAGGGAAAATCTGTCAGCAGGTTCCAGCTGAGGTACACCTTCTGCACGCTGCTGAGCATGATCAGAGCATCACCATCCACCCACTGTATTTGGTTGTTGTAAAGCAGCAGCTCCTGCAGATTGATCAGTTCCTGGAAGAAGTGCCTCTCCACCGAGTGGAGCCTGTTGGAGGACAGGTCTAGGTGCGTGAGCCGGGAGGCATTATGGAAGGCACCTGCCGTTATGTGGCTGATGCGGTTGTGACCCAATCTAAGCATGTGCAGACGAGGTAGCTGCACCAGCCATCTGTCCTGCAGCTGATGCAAGTTGTTGTGACTGAGGTCCAAACTAGTTGCAGTGTTGGGCAATCCAGGAGGCAGCACAGACAGACTCCGACTAACACAGCTCAGCAGGTCTGAGGCACAAATGCATACCCCAGGACAAACATGGAGGCTGTTTTTTACTTTGCTTGAGATCGAATACAGAAACAACTCTGCCATTAGCCACCACAGAACAAGAATGATCAATCCAGAGCTACTCATTGTCTCAGTTTAGTGGTCCACTCTTGAAACGTTGCAGTGAAGTTTGCTCAGAGTTAAACAGGCAATTTCATTTCACATCAGTTTCATTATTAAACCATGAACTGCACAGGGATCCGCATAGTGCAGGGCTGCCGTCTTTGAGCGTTCAGTTCTGCATGCTTAACCACAGAGACTGTGGCTATTACTAATGTGATGGCATAATGTCACAGTATAAATTCACACAGGCTACCTCCCAGCATCACCTTCTAATGATAGTACTCACAGCTGATAATTTCTTTCCGATCATTTAGTGACCATCATTCATCCTGTCAGAGTTATTGTTGCTGCTGCTGATGTTTCGGGACAGCATCAGGACACATGTTTCAAGAGTTCCCTTCCCTTGTAATCGGTAGGCAAATGAAGTTACGTAAAACACAACGCAAAATAAGCGACGTAGCCTCTCATCCCTTGTGCCTTTGTTTTGCTCACTCTTTTCCCTCTGGACAAGTCTTTAAATGTAGGCATTCCATCCCTCGGCAACAATTTTTAACTTTCTGCTTTGACTGGTGTCGTGCGTAAAGCTCCCACAGCCTGGATATAATTGATCTCTCTCAATTTAAACAAGTGCATGGGAGGTTTGCTGAGAAGGCAGGCTTGGCGCTGATTGGCTGCCAATAGTTAGGGCAATGTTTTATTAGGTTTCAATGCAGTGGTGTGCAATCACTATTCACCACTAGTGGGTGGGAGTGAGCTGCACCCGGCACTCATTTCTCTCAATGTTGGCAAAGTCAAAGATAGGCTAATACCGCTATAATGTCATTACATTTAAAAGGGACAGGAATACATCGAGGTTTAATGTCAAAAATATTAGGATTGAATTTAACTCACTTAGCGAAAGCAAAAGGATCAGCTCTCATATTCTGAAGAAGGGTTTCGGCCCGAAACGTTACCTATTTCCTTCGCTCCATAGATGCTGCTGCACCCACTGAGTTTCTCCAGCATTTTTGTGTACCTTCGATTTTCCAGCATTTTCTTCTTGAACAGCTCTCATATTCTGTTGTGCTGCAGCAAGTAAGAATTTAATTGTCCTATCTGGGACACATGACAATAAAACTCTCTTGACTCAACTCAATGTGAGACCGCTATATCAGGGAATCTAGCCTTAATATAAAGGCATGGAAGAATGCTTCTTATTTCAGGATAATAATTATGGAGTGGCTTACATTGTTAGAGCACACTTTTCCAGTATTCGTTTCTATTATGACTTGTACACAATCTTGGACGTTAAATTCTGAACATGGTGCTTCTTGCTGAATGGATTACCTTCTGAATATGTTTTGCAGAACTTCAGGTTGAACAGGCTATCCTCCGAATTCTGTCAATGTTGTTTTGGGTTTAGTACCCATATAAAACAGTGAGGGAGACATCATTGTCATAGCGGAATCAACAGTGGGGCTATTACTAATGTCAAATCTATACATTGCAACTCACATTCTGCTAATTGCACAACATGTGCATTTATGATTACAATGATGTGGAATGTTTGGGCACGTGAACGATGCCACAGAGCCCAGGTCATTTGTGGTCATGGTGTCACTGACAACATATGTTGTTTCTTTGCATCAGAAGGTTATTGTTTATCACTGGGAATCTGTTGTTTCAGCAAGAAGAGGTTCCATTGCACCAAAGCAGCATCTGCTGCAGCAAAGGCTTTGATCTGCTTGTTGCAGGCTGCTGATGATTGTATACAAGTACCACTGAGAAATTATTAGAATTGCTTCATGTGCCTTGTCACAGTGTCAGTTGTGGATCAGTTGGCACCACTCACCTCCCTGAATAACTTGGGTTGGGTTCAATTTCCATTGCTGGGATTTGATCAGATAATCTGAGGGATTATTGAACATTTGAAATTTCTATCTTTCAAGTGAATGACAAGATAACACACAGTCTGCCCTTTCAGTTTGTATAAAAGTCCCTATATTTTGACGGTCTTCCTACTACTCTGATCAATGTCCATCCCTCAAGAAAATCATTACTAGGTTTATCAAATCATTATCAAATTGTAATTGTTGGATTTTGTTACAAATTGATTAATATCCTACGGACTATACCTCAAAATAAAACCTAACTGGCAGTGAAACATTTGGAGAGTCCTCCTCTTTTCACATTGGGCACAAATATTGCAGCACATAGGAATTTATTTTATGTAGAAACATATTGGCACACAGGGTAGGTCTGCCAGCATACAACGCTTAACCTCAACATAGCTCGGGCCTCTATGGAAATTTAAAGAAAATGGAATATTCACATCATATTTGTTCTAGGGTGGAGTTCAAAAACACTTCAGCTGTCCTCCAAGGGCTAATGAGAAGTAGTCGGAAAAATTATAAAGGCGCAAATATCCCTTGGAACCCAAATGGAATTGCACACGGCAAATATGTCAGGTAATAGGGACCGAATGATAAGGAACCTTTGCATCTATAGCCATTTACAAGTTAGTCTGTGTGTTGGCTTGTTTTGTACATTTACAATACGACTTTCATTTAGTCGGTTTAAGAAATTATCGGTAGGATTAGGAAATCTCCTGATGTGAGTAAATTCCCAAGTCATGGCTTTACAATATGTTATTACATATTGAGGACATAAATTCATAGTGAATTGAGTTGCTTTGCTCAGTAATTTAGATCAATATAAAATGGTGATACAAGAATCTGCAGATCCTGGAATCTGGTGCAAAAAGCAAAATGGTGCGGGCCAGGCTGCATCAGTGATAGGAAAATGGAATGTCGACTGTCCATTTCCCTCCATAGATGCTGCGTGCCTTGCTGAGTTTCTCCAGCATTTTGTTTTTTGCTCCACTATAAAATGGGTCCTTTCAAGTGGAGAAGGAGAATATATTCACCTTCCATCTTAATGGCATATGTATCACCATAATTGCTTCATTCTCTGTAGTGCTGTGCTGTATAATTTTCACCTAAATTTGGCTCATAAATTGAAGGTTAATGAATTCGCAATAACTGTGCTCTGTACTATATCAGTGAGATATATATCCTGTAACGTGAAACTGGCTGTAATCTCAATTGTCTCTGTGATGTCTCTTAAATATTTGACCCATTCCCAATGACATTCAGAGGAGTTTAATAAAAGAATGCAAGGATAGACAAGGTTATAGTTATTTTTTACTCCTTATCATCTTTGCATCAATCATGATGCTGATGATCATCGGTTTGCAACTACACAAATATCCTTCATCTTATAATACTGCAGCTAAATTGTAGAGACCAGCACAATTCCTCCAAATTGACCAGGAGAGGCAATTCCAAAACAAAATGTAGCAGGAGCCCCAGAAGAGAGTGCAGATTTAACTCAGAATCAGTTGTCTAAATAACAGAACGATGCACCGGCTGCGCTGAAAAGCTGTAGGAGCTTGGATTTATAATTATGTTAACAGTTCATATATCAGCTCAGCTGGTAGAGCTGCAGCCATGACCCGGGCTCAGTCTTGACATTTAGTGCTGATTGTATTCCGCTTGCATGATCTCTTTATGATTGAATGAGTTTTCTCCAGGTGCTCTCTTCCTCTTCCATCACAAAATGTGCTGGTCGCAGGTTAATTGGTCACGGTAAATTGCCCCCAGTAAATAGATGAGTGGTAGACTCTGGGGGAAATCTGGGGGAAGTTGACAGCAATGTGGAGAGAATAGTAACAGGGAACATTAGCGGGGGAATTAGATTGCTCCATGACCTGCCGGAGATTTGAAAGGCCAAATAGCTTCCCATTTGATTAATTATAGCAAATATACCTATATTGAATTATTGGGCACCTGTCTGTCAGAAATGCTCAGCATACTTTTATTAACAATGGATTAAGAGACTTTCAGCACAGAGTGTACATAACAAGCCATTCATCAACATGCCTTCGAGGTGGTGAATGAGCCATGGATTAGAAGATAATTTTATTCACTTGATCTGATGTTGTGGCTGGGAAAGCATTGCCCGAAAAAATGGAGGAACCAGGTACAATAATAACTGCAAAAATGGGATGTGATGTATTGCTGAAAAGTTAAACCATGTCAGGATTGTGGTGAAAGAGCAGGGGAGTGGACAGAAAGTGCTCATTCAAAGTGTTGGACTCTACTACTTCATCACCCAGCATTTTGTGACACCTCTGATACTTGTGACCAGACTCAAAACATACGTGGCTCATAATGCCAGTTTATCTGACTTTCTTTACAATAATGGTAGAATAATAATAATGTTTTTGTAGGGAGCACAAGATTTACAAACCAAACCACATCTAAGGACCAGTCATGAGAAATATTTTATTTTAGCTGTACTTACCCAGAATCTGAAATTGCTAAAAAAACATTTAAAGACAGAAAGGACTTGATCACTCCTGCTTCACATTCCCTTACACAACACTCCATGGCCTTTCTGCTTCATGCACAACCCTTACGCAGCTTAATCACAACTTCTCGATGCTCCACTTCCATCCCCTCACCTCCACCCACTACCTTATTTATTACCTCAAGTTGCCACCTTGCTGCACCACTCATCACCCCCACGCCGCCTCTACTTGTCATCTCCACTTGCCACCTCTACTCACTGCCCACACTAGCTTCCCCCCACTATCCGCCTCTACTCACTGCCTCTACTCGTCGCCTACACCACCCATCTCCACTCACCATTTCCACTCGCCACCTTCACTCCCTAACTCCCACAGAGTCCGTTCCCGCCACAACTCCCTGGTTAACTCATATTTTGCTTGGGCAGCTTACAACCCAGTAGTATGAATATGATTTCTCTAACTTTAAGTCACCCTTGCATCACCTGTCTCCCCAACCCTCCACCACCCTAGTCATCGTACTAGTTTCACTGTCCTGTTGAGTTACACCTTCTGTATAACTCATGATTACCTACCCCACAGCCAATAATGGACCATTGAGGGCTCCTTCGTTCCTTGATCTTTGTTGCTTTTGGCATATCTTTCATTCATTTGTTCAATTTACTTTCTATATCTCTTGTTTTCCTTTCTCCTGACTCTCAGGCTGAAGATGGGTCTCAACCCAAAACATCACCTATTTCTTTTCTCCAGAGATGCTGCCTGAGATGATGCTCTGAGTTACTCCAGCTTTTTGTATTTATATTTGTGTAAACCAGCATCTGCAGTTCCTTCTTACACATTTAATCCATTGAAATTTGCCTACTGCCACAACAGGTCCTCAGCAGACGCCTTCCCCCTGGACTTTCACTCTTCCCTGGAATGCCTGAATAACATAGATAACTACATTAGTCTCCTATTCATTGATTATAGCAGTGCCTTCAACACCATCATTCCAATCAAGTTTATCACCAAACCCCTGGACCTTGAACTCAGCAACCCTCTTTGCTATTGGATCCTTGACTTCCTGTCCTACAAACCACAATTAGAAAGAATAGGTGACTAAAACATTCCCTACGGCGCACCACAAGGATGTATTCTCACCACCTTACTCTACTCCCTTGACACTCTAACCATACAGCTAAATTCTGTTCTAACTCCATTTACAAGTTTGCAGATGGCACCACTGTATTGTGCAGGATCTCAAACAAGATGGAGTATAAAAAGGAGATTGAGAACTTAGTAGCATAGTTTCAAGACGATAACTCCCTCAAAGTCATCAAAACAAAGGAGTTGGACATCAATTTCAAGAAGCAGTTGGAGTACATGCTCCAGTCTATATCAATATTGCTGAAGTGGAAATTCAGTGCTTCAAGTTGCTAGGTGTAAATGTCACCAACAATTTGTCAGTCCAACCACATTGGCGTTAAGACCAAGAAATCACGGCAAAGTCTCTACTTCCTCAGAAGAAAATGAATTTCAGCATGTCTCCAAGACTCTTACCAAAGAAAGCAAGATCAGGATGCATCACAACTTAGTCTGAAGAAGGGTTTCGGCCCGAAACGTTGCCTATTTCCTTCGCTCCATAGATGCTGCTGCACCCGCTGAGTTTCTCCAGCTTTTTTGTGTAACCTGCATCACAACTTAGTTTGGCAACATCTCTGTCCAAGACCCCAACAAATTGCAAAGACTGGTGAATGCAGCTCAGTCCATCATTCAAAACAAACTCGTGCTCTTTCCACCCCCCATCGACTCCATCTACATTTCACACTGCCTCAGGAAGACTCCATCGACATTTCACACTGCCTCAGGGAAGAGGCCAACATAATCAAAGACCACTTATTCCTGCTCATTCGCTAATCTCCCCTCTCCCGTCACTCAGGTGATATGAAAGTTTGAAAGCATGTTACACCAGATTCAGGAACAGCTTCTTCCCTGCAGTTCTCAGATTCTTGAACAGATGTCACAAATGTTAGGGATGAATTTCTGATCTTCCATTCTACCTTGTTGTGGCCCTTGCACTTTTTTTAATCTGCATTTTCTCTGTAACTGTCATACTACATTCTGCACTCTGTTTATTTCTGATTTTATGCCACCTGGTGTACTCATGTATGGTTTTATTTGCCTGCTTAACAAACAAAATTAAGGTTTTTTTGCCTCTTGATACGTAAGTAAAGTAAAGTATCCTTTATTGTCATTCAGACTTTTCAGTCTGAACGAAATTTCGTGCCATGCAGTTATAACATAGAATAAAATAACAAAACACACAATAAACACAGATTTAACATTCACCACAGTGAGTCCACCAGGTCCTCCTCACTGTGATGTAAGGCAAAAGTCTTAAGTCCTTGTCTCTTCCCTCCTTGTTCTCCCTCTGCGTTGAGGCGATCCAGGCTTCCGATGTTGCGACCCCGCCGGGTGATGGTAATTAAGTCCCGCTGCCGAATCCAAACTTCGCGGCACGGGGCGGTCGAAGCTTCCGAAGCTACCACCCTCCAGTCCAGCGGACGAAGCTGTCGTTGCGGGAGCTCCGGGAAACAGGTCATCAACCTGGGACCTGCGAGCTCCCGACGATGTCGTTCCATGGGCCCTCGGCCGAGCCTCCGAGGCTCCGAAGTCGGGTCGCCGCTGCCGCAACGCCACCACAGCCCCTCTATTTTTAATTCCAAAGAATACAGACTCCATAAGTCGAACCTCTTAATAGGAAAACCCTTCATCTTATGAACTATCCTGGTGAATCACTTTAGGAATTGCTTCTAATGTTTCCAAATCCTTTCTGTCGTGGGGGGGGGGGGGGGGGGGGTCTAAAGTTGTATATATCTTGTAAAAAAAAAAAATATTTCCTATTTCTAAACTCCACATTAGAAGCAGTTCAGAGAAGGTTTATTAAATTAATTTATGGAATGGATGGGATGTCTTTTAGGAGGTAAAGTTGGACAAGCTGGACCCATATTCACTGCAGTTTAGAGTAGTGAGAGGGGTCTTCAATGTAAGATCCTGAGGGGTGCTGATGGTGGATATAGAGAGAATTAATCTTCTTAAGTAGAATACAGACCCCATATGTCAGACCTCTTAATAGGAAAATCCTCTCATCTTATGAATTATCCTGGTGAATCACTTTAGGAACTGCTTCTAATTTTTCCAAATCCTTTTTTTCCTGGTGGGGTTCTAAAGTTGTATATGGTCTGTTGTATGATATTAGGTTCACCTTAGGGAAGGCAGATCACCCATGATGTTTTTTTTGAATGGCTCTTAATTTGTATTATCATGTGTAGCCTCTGGGAAACTATGGTTAAAGTTCAGTAGTACTTCTGTGATAATCAGTAATCCTCAGTTATTTCATTTGTAGATTTGTCAAGCATGTATCTGTAGGGAGATATAGCATGTCTATTCCACGTAGAGCGAACAACCCTTCATGTGTCGTTTGCAGCAGTCTAACTCTGAATCAAACAGTGGTAGATTAATGTCCCATTCTATAGACTTGAATACAGAATGTGAGCTGTCATTTCACTGTAATATCGAGGAAGTCCTGCATCATGTCTGGATAAAGTAAGGAACAAAGGTCCCAATTTTCTCAGTGGATTGAGGGGAACAATCACAGCAGAACAGAGTTTTCCTTAGAGTCCTTGTCAATATTTAGCCCTCAATCATTAACACTTAAGCAGGTATTATCTTTCCTTCTTGTATGTGATACCTGGCAGTGTGCAAACTGACTGCTATGTTTCCAACATAACCTATGGCTATAGCTATAACCTGTGGCTGCATTGCAAAATGTTTTTTATTGTCTGAGGCACAAAGAACATCTTGACATCAAAAAAATTGTATACTAATGCATATTTTTCTTCTATACCTGCTATGCGCATTTCTCAGGAGATTGGTTGAGTTGCTTGAATAAGGTGATATATTTTGTAGTTACTCAGATGATGAAAACACCTTAGTTTAAATAGAAAATAAACTCTATCTCTAAATTAGCTGGATTGTTAATTTTATCCACAAAGGAAGAATTAACAGTATTTCCAAATTGTTCAAAAGTCAAGGGTTTTAAGTTATTTCAAAGGTTGTGCTGTAATTGCAAAGATACTGTTAATTGATTAGCATTAGGGACTCTGGCTCACTTTAACATCAAAATTTAGGATTACTCAACAGGATAAGGATTAGTTATATGTTATTGTGATTTTTCAGCATTAGTAATTATTCATAGTTATACAGTATTAATTACTGTATATTACAGAAGAATATACTGCAGAAACTACAGTACAGTAGAAATTGTGGCATGATCTTGATTGGTTGGGCAGATAGGCTGAGCAATGGTTGATGGAGTTTTATCCAGAGAAACGTGAGGTGTTGCATTTTGGGAAGTCTAACAACGGTAGGATCTACACAGTGAATGGCAGTCCATTGAGGAGTGTTAAAGAGCAGTGGGATCCAGGAGTGCAGGAGTTCCTTGAAAGTGGCATCACAGAAAGATGGGGTGGCCAAAAAGACTTTCGGAACATTGGCCTTCATGAGTCAGACTACTGAGTATAGAAGTTGGGAGGTCATCTTACAGTTGTATAAGACATTGGTGGGGCCACATTTAAAGTATGTGTTCAGTTTTGGTTACCATTTTTAGGAAAGATATAGAAAGAGTGCAGAGAAGATTTATGAGGATGTTGTCATGACTGGAGGGCCTGAGCTATAGAGAGAGGTTTTTGATATATTTCATAATGTCCTCTTTGACTTGGGTTTAAAACTTTGATATCTGCAATTTGCCTTACGACTTTGTGCTTGTTTAACTTCATAATGGCAAGTTATTGTCAATCATCCATGGTATCTTGTCAGTATTTGGTTTCTCTTGTCTTATTCAGTGGAATATAATGAGCCACATCCTCCGGGCCTGGACTCACTGCCTGAAGTCTCCCAAATATCTACTTTGCTGACGCAAAGCATCCTGGAATCCAGTAGCATGGTCTGCGGGAAAGCAGGGTCTCCAGTGGTGCACTGAGGAATTTGCCCCCAAAACTTGGCAAAGTCATACCTATACAATTCCAATCACAAAACCCACAATAATCATTGAATCCTATTTAACACGATCTTTCTATTTGGAGATATTTTTTAAAAACTGTTAAAAATGCTTTAAAATATTAAAAAATATATAGGACTTAAATCAACACAAATAATTACAGCCATTAAACCAGACTTAAATAATTAAACAACCTGCATTTGACTTTGCTTTTTATCTGCAGTCCTTCAGTCCGAGTTGAAATCAATTATGTTTTGGGTCCTTTGCCAGGTCAAACTTGGGACTCCATGTTTGGTTCACTGACATTTGATAAATATTCTAGGGTTACTTCCACTTTAGCATGCAAGTGCTGGTGGTTCCTTTCAGAATTCCCAGTATTTACCAACGAGTTATTATCCATTTTCTTTCACATTGTTTTAAATTGCCTTTCCCTACTATAAATTACCAATATGATCAGTATTAATTTTCTTCTATTCTTAGCCCTTCCGGGTATTTTTCCAATCGTTAATCCCTTTTTTAGTACTTTCATCTCTTTCTTAATTATTTCATGAGACAGACTGGGCTATTTTACCAAAATATTCAGGACAAATTGTCAGTCTGCATGAAATTGCGGAATCAATGAGGCACAGTGAATTTTTGTAGATTTTGCCTTTCCAGTTTTCAAGCAACACGTTCATCCTTAATGAGTCCGCATACACAACATAAACATATCCGTCACCATTCCTGCGAAAGGTAGCGTTTGCAGGGCCTGCTGCCAATAGCAATGCCTTTCTGCCTCCTGACCATTATCCTCATTATCCTTGCGAAATTCAGAAACAAACCTTTAATCACTTTTTACCCTTGCGGCATGATATTATGCTGTCTCAACATGAATTTCTCCAAACGCTCTTGAAGGAGCTGTATAAGTATTCTGTTATAATTTCTTTCATTTTCCTGTCGTGAAGTCATTTTCACCCCCAATATTTTCAGTATTTTGCTGTCTTCCTCTCAGCTGGGACTTTTCCGAAATGCAAAGTCTAATAACTATATATTTAAGCAATATTATTCTATTAAATGTGTTAATGTGAGAGCATAATATTTTCTGTGGTACATTATGCATACATTATAATATTACGGTTAATATGTACCGAGGGCATATTTTTGTTCCAATGCCAATATCTTTTACATTGAAGTGATTGAAATCCAAGTGAAGTTTAAATGGCATCAGAAAAATAAAACCTCCGGAATGGATGATATTCATTACGTGGTTGGTTGGAGTCAGTATCAGCACAATTACTATATTAAACTTTGAATCTTCAGATGTCCTGGTTCAAGCTAAAACTAAAGACAAATAATAACCTCCTCACACATTCCCCTGCAAGTATCTCTGTCATTCCTTTAAAATATGCCCCTTCTTTGAACCTCTTAAACATCGCATCTGAATCAGTTTCCATCTGATTACACTCCTTGAGGATGTTCATCTACGTGTTCAATTAATAAAACAACGAGATTGGGGAAATTTCTATTCAACCTGTCAAAGGAATTTGGGGGGGGGGGGGGGTTAGAAACAGTCAGTAAGGTAAACAAACATAATAGTTCAGTGGCAAAAGACAATAGTGCTACCTTCCCAATATTTAACTGAAGGAAATAATGGGTTATCGGAGCTGTATGTTGTGACATACAGCCTGACACCTTGCATGTCATTTTAATATTACACTTATCCCATCCCCCAGGATATTCCGGATTAATAAGTTAAGGTTTTGTCAACTAATTACAAATCAGGCTAATTACAAATCAATAACATTAGCCAACTCCGAAACACGAAGCGCTGAGTATTGGGATCCAGACATTACGGACAACTGGCCTCAGTTCCCCACTCACAACTGGCAGTGCTCGCCGTATGAACCAGGGGCCACGGAGCGTTTTTTGAAAGTGGGGAGGCTGAGCGATCACTGATCACTGGCCTTAGGGGGTACCCGGTGAGGGAGTGGAGCAACCAAGTGGGGGGACGGTAGGTACTTTTTGAAATTTGATGTATTAAAATCATTTTTTAGTGCATTGTAGAAGTATGATTTCAATGTTTTTTGTTTGAAGTATTTTTAAGCTGTAACTTTTTAAGGGGTAACTTTTTCCACACAAAGGGTGGTGGGCGTATGGAACAAGCTGCCAGAGGAGGTTGTTGAGGCATGGACTATCCCAACATTTAAGAAACAGTTAGACTGATACATGGATAGGACAGGTTTTGAGGGATATGGAACAAAAGCAGGTAGTGCAGCTGGGACATGTGGGCAAGTTGTGCCGAAGAGCTTGTTTTCACACTGTATCACTCTATGAGTACATTATACCTCCACCATGCATGAATGCTTCAAAATCAAGTGGTCGAGTTTTATTGCCATATATTCAAGCATATTAAAGTTTAAAGTCTCTCCTCATCAGACAACCTTTTTACCCCAGGAATCAATCAAGTGAGTGTCTCTGAATTCCCTCCAATGCAAGTACACCTTAAATAAAGATATCCAAATTGTCTGCAATACTCCTGCTGTGATTTCGCCAACACCTCCAATGGGTACAAACATACTTCTTATTTTTATTCTCTATCCCCTTTGGAACAAAGGCAATGTTTCATCTACCCTCACAATTACTTGCTAAGTGCTACTTTTTGCCACTTCACATACGACATCACACCAATTCTTCTGTGCAGCTGTCTTCAATAATCTCACCATTTAAACAGAGCTCTGGTTTCCATTCGTTTTACCACAACAGATGACCATCATATGGTATACTGGCACCAGTGTATCTGGTGTGGGCTGCAGTGCTAAGGTAGGGTTTTGCAATGTGATTCAAGAACCTACTTCTGTCCGGAACCTGAAATTTGCAAGGACCTCATGATATGCTTGTTCATTTTGACAAGAATAAACAATAAATAGACGATCGGACTGAGCGGAGGTGTTCAGCGAAACGATCGCCAAGCCTGCGCCTGGTCTAGCCGATGTAGAGAAGTTGACACCTGGAACAGCAGATGCAGTAGATGAGGTTGGAGGAGGTGCAAGTGAACCTCTGACTCGCCTGGAAAACTTATTAAAGATTAATATGTCAACTAAGTCAACTAGACCACGATTGTGGAAAAACCCAAATAAGGAGAGCAGCCATAGTAGTGCAAAGTTCAATGCTGAGGTAGGGTTTTGCAATGTGATTCAAGAACCTACTTCTGTCCGGGACCTGAAATTTGCAGGGGCAAAATGAGCAGCCCCTGTGCAGTAGAGGGCTATGGGTGAGTGGTGGAATATTGCATTGGGGGAACGGTTTACATTGGGGAAATGAATGAGTGGTGGAAACGGGTTGAGTTGGGGAGAATGGGTGAGTGGTGGATTAATGCGTTGGGGCAAAGGGGCCCAACGGGTCCCTCTTGGTCTAGTGTATTTTAAAATAACACTGGGCACCATAGCTTGAATTGTTGTGAAGCAGGTCCGTAAATAATTGACAGGAGAATGTTCGGGAAAGTGGTAAAAAAGGCTAAGTACACCTGCTGCAAAGTATTTGCTTCATCTTGGCAGTCTTTGACGTTTGCATAATATGTGTACTTGGACAAATAAGGATATTTCTTTCCAAATGGACCAGACTGAATTCTTGATGGGACTAGTTTCATTAGTGGAATGATTTTGTAGCAATTGCAAGTTGACATCTATCCACATGATTGGTTATTGGACAGAAAGCAAAGAGTGAGAATAAATTGGTTGTTTTCAGGTTGGCAGGATGTGACCAGTCAAGTGCCGCCAGCAATCAGTGCTTGGACCAGAGCTTTTCATGATCACTATCAACAATTTGGTCAAGGGAACAAACCTTACATTTCCAAGTTTAATGATGATACCAAGCCAGATTGGATTGTGATTTGGTAGGAGGATATAAAGACACTTTGAGGGATATGGACAAGCTGAATGAGTAGGCAAGAATGTAGTGAGATACAATATATTATGTGAAAAATGTGAACCTATCCACTTTGATGTCCAAAGCAGAAAAGTTGAGTTTTATTTAAATGGTGAGGAATTGGATGGTATTGGTGTTCAAATGATCTTGGGGGACCTTCAAAGTGTAACTGAGAGGCGATGTGCAGTTATAGCAAATAGTTAGGAAGGAAAATGGTCTGTTAGTCTTTACTGTAGGAGGATTCGCGTGTAGGAGTAAAGATGCCTGATGGCAATTCTACAGAGCTCTAGTGTGACTGAGCCAAAGCACTGAATAGTTTTGGTATCCTTATCTGTAAATGGATGCATTTACTATATAGCAATACAAATTCATAGGGTTTGCCAAATGAGGGAGATTTAGCAGACTTGGCCTATGTTCTCTCGAGTCCAGAGAATTGAAATACACAGAATTCTTTTGGGGCTTGATACTGTGGATGCAGGGAGTTCCCCTCACGAGGGTATCTTCAGCCAAGGCTACTGTCTCTAATTTAAAGTTGGGCTGAGACTGAGAGAAATTTCTTATCACAGAAGATGATGAAACTTTGGAATTATCCTGTCCAGAGGGCTGACTAAGTCATCCCAAACCGGTGGATAGATTTCTGGATGCCAACAAATAGACAATAGACAATAGAAAATAGGTGCAGGAGTAGGCCATTCGGTCCTTCGAGCCAGCACCGCCATTCAATGTGATCATGGCTGATCATCCCCAATCAGTACCCCGTTCCTGCCTTCTCCCCATATCCTCTGACTCCGCAATCTTTAAGAGCCCTGTCTAGCTCTCTCTTGAAAGTATCCAGAGAACTGGCCTCCATCGCCCTCAGAGAATTCCCCCCAGACTCACAACTCTCTGTGAGAAAAAGTGTTTCCTTGTCTCCGTTCTAAATGGCTTAAGGGCCTGTCTCACTGCGGGGACCTAATTTCTGTGTTTAGAAGAGTTTGGGAGAGTTTATAAAAGTGTCATGGTCTTGTTGTAACATGCTGACCAACTACGACCTACTTCGACTAAACCTACGAGTAAAAAAAATATCGATTTTTTTTTTCCATGCCGACCAATTTTTACTCGCGGACAATTTTCAGCATGCTAAAAAATACTCCTCGACCAAATTGAGGCCTTGAGTATGCGGGAACTTCTCTCAAGCATGAAGGAGAGTTACATAGACCTCCTAGGACCACGTGTGTCAACCATGCTGCGAGTTTGAGTCGAGCCCAAATTCTTCTAAACTCGCAAATTAGGTCCCTGCAGTGGGACAGGCCCTTTATCCCTTATTCTTAAACTGGTGGCCCTTGGTTCTGGGCTCTCCCAACATCACGAACATTTTCCCTGCCTCTAGCGTGTCCAAACCCTTAATAATCTTATATGTTTCAATAAGGTACCCTATCATCCTTCTAAACTCCAGAGTATACAAGCCCAGCCACTCCATTCTCTCAGCATATGACAGTCCCGCCATCCGGGAATTAACCTTGTAAAACTACGCTGCACTCCCTCAATAGCATTGTGGGGATAATGCAGGAAAGTGGCACAGGAGAACATCAGCCATGATCATGGTGAATGAAGGAGCAGGCTTGAAGGACCAAATGGCCGATTCTTATTCTAATTTCTTACTTCTGTTCTTAATCAATTGTACTGCACTTAAAAACCTACAGGTTCTGGTTGTGGAAGCTACTACATTGATTTTGTGTCATTTTCTTTGGGCCCGTGCTCTCCTTCAAATAAATATCTATTGATTTTACCAGAAATAGATTGTCTTTCCTTTCACCTTTCTATATATTTGGGAGAATGATCACTATTGCAGGTATTTTAAACTCTCCGTGGTTTGTCCCAGCTATGTGTTCTGTTCTCAACACAGCCTTTCAATAGTAACGGATTACTTGCAGTTGTATATTAATCTGTTTTTGCACAGTAGCTTACTAAAGAGACATGTTTTGTCTCCTATGAAGTTTAAATCCATATTGACTGGAAGATGAATACCATTGTTTCACAGAGATTTGTGTATATGTTTGAGCATCGGTTTATTATTGCCATGTGTATCGAGGTACGGTGAAAGCATGGTTTTACATGCTATCTAAACGAATCAGATAAGCAATACATAAATACAATGAAGTCAAACTCAAATACAATAGAGCAAAAGGGAAGATACAGGGTGCAGAATATAGTTCTCAGTAATTGTGGAGTACATAAGTACCATAGACAAAATCCAACGTCGACGATAGAATGTGTGTAGTGTGCTAAATGATCTAATACTCCATTCTCATCTTGTAGAAACTAATACAGCACAGAAATATGCTACATATTACTGAACAAGCAACCAATCTAATAAAATTGGATGGTTTTGCTCATAAATTACTCTGTGAATATTCATGGGGGCTTTTCAGACCACATAGGGAACCACGAGTGCAATGTTTGTGCAGTGCATAGTCTTTACAAAGGTTATGGAAGATGATACAAACAATCATTTCCATAGCCTGATTGTGGCCTTCATGGTTTGTGGGCACAACACTCAGGAGAGGCCGATAGGTCATGATCTCCTTCAACTCACCTTCACAACCCTTACCCACTGACCCACATCAGAGCTCCAGCCAATGATGCAGGACTCCAGCCAGGAATGGGAGCGAATCCTCGAGTCTTTCAGAACTGTGCAGCACTTTATCCGCACTCCATCCTCAATTACCACTCCTGGGTTGATCGTCACATTGGGACCAATGGCGCATTTCTCTCCAATCTGAGCACCTGGATCCTAGGAGAAAGAACAATACATTGATTGCAAGTCCCGTAATCTGCAATACAGTGCCCTCCATAAGGTTTGGGACAAAGGCCCATCATTTATTTATTTGCCTCTGTACTCCACAATTTGAGATTTGTAATAGAAAAAAATCACATGTGGTTAAAGTGCACATTGTCGGATTTTAATAAAGGCCATTTTTATACATTTTGGTTTCACCAATGTAGAAATTACAGCAGTGTTCATACATAGTCTCCCAATTTCAGGGCACCATAATATTTGGGACACTGCAATGTCATGTAAATGAAAGTAGTCTTGTTTAGTAATTGTTGCATATCCTTTGCATGCAATGACTGCTTGAAGTCTGCGATTTATGGACCACCAGTTGCTGGGTGTCTTCTCTGCCAGGCTTGTATTGCAGCCATTTTCAGCTTATGCTTGTTTTGGGGGCTAGTCACCTTCAGTTTTCTCTTCAGCATATAAAAGGCATGCTCAATTGTGTTCAGATCGGGTGATTGATTTGGCCACTCAAAAATTGACAATTTTTTAGCTTTGAAAAACTCCTTTGTTGCTTTTGCAATATGTTTTGGATTATTGTCTTGCAGTAGAATGAACTGCTGGCCAATGAGTTTTGAGGCATTTGTTTGAACTTGAGCAGATAGGATGTGTCTATACACTTCAGAATTCATTGTGCTACTACTATCAGCAGTTGTGTCATCAATGAAGATAAGTGAGCCAGTACATTCAGCAGCCATACATGCCCAGGCCATAACACCCCCACCATCGTGTTTCACAGATGAGGTGGTATGCTTTGGATCTTGGGCAGTTCCTTCTCTCCTCCATACTTTGCTCTTGCCATCACTCTGATATAAGTTAATCTACGTCTCATCTGTCCACAAGACCTTTTTCCAGAACTGTTGTTGCTCTTTTTAGTACTTGGCAAATTGTAACCTGGCCATCCTATTTTTGCGGCTAACCAGTGGTTTGCATCTTGCAGCATAGCCTCTGTATTTCTGTTCATGAAGTCTTCTGCGGACAGTGGTCATTGACAAATCCACACCTAACTCCTGAAGCGTGTTTCTGATCTGTCGTCTAGGTGTTTGGGGATTTTTCTTTTATAGAGAGAATTCTTCTGTCATTAGCTGTGGAGGTCTTCCTTGGACTGCTAGTCCCTTTGTGATTAGTAAGCTCACCACTTTCTTTATTGCTCTCTTTCTTCTTTATGATGCTCCAAACAGTTGATTTTGGTAAACCTAAGGTTTGGCTGATGTCTCTAACAGTTTATTCTTGTTTCTCAGTCTCATAATGGCTTCTTTGACTTCAATTGGCACATCTTTGGTTCTCGTGTTGATAAACAGCAATAAAAGTTTGCAAAGGTGATGGAAAGACTTGAGGAAAGGCTAGGTGCTGAGAGCTCTCTTATACCTGCATTGAGAGCTCTCTTATGCCTGCAATTAAACACACCTGAGAAATTACAAAGACCTGTGAAGCCATGTGTCCCAAACATTATGGTGCCCTGAAATGGGGGGGACTATGTATAAACACAGCTGTAATTTCTCCTTGGTGAAATCAAAATGTATAAAATTACCCTTTAATAAAATCTGACAATGTGCACTTTAACCACATGTATATTTATTGCTACATGTAATTGTGGAGTACAGAGGCAAATAACTAAATGATGGGTCTTTGTTTCAAACATTATGGAGGGCACTGTATCACTTCAAGGTCCCCTCCATTGTACTTAATTTTGTACTTTTTTCTAGGGTCCAACGAGGAACAGCTGTGCTCTTGGCCGATCCCTGCTTTCAGCTGCGTTCAATACAGTATCTTCTTGGAGAAAATGATCTCACTGCTCTGGGAGCAAAACCTCCAGGAAGCGTGAAGAAACACTTCTCCCTCCAAGCATGTGAGTATAGTGGGTACAGACCTGAGGAACATAATAAGTTTGAAGATTTCCATTACTCTTTTGAGGGAGGAAATGGAGAAATTGTTTGCATTTTCATTTGGTATTGATTTCCCAAAAGCTTTCTCTCTCCTTCAAGGCACACGTTGGCAGGACAAGTGGTCCAGTTATGGCTATCAAGAGTAGTTAAAGATGTATGATGTGGACAAAAATGAACATTAATGCTCTGATTGGAAAGAATATCAGAATTTGCAAAGAAGAACCAAGGCTAACAAGATATTTAACACACAGTTAGAGCTTTCATTGATATGCTAACTGCAAACATTAACTAATGATACATAGATCCCTTACTGATTGAAATAGGAAAAGTTGTATTGAGGAATAAGGAAATGTCAAATAAATTAAATCCCAATTTGTGTATTACATAAAGCACAGAAAACCTACTGAAAATGATGGAAAACTACAGGGCTAGAATGAATGGGAGATGAAAAAATTTAGCATGAGTAATAAGTAATGTTGGAGAATTTAATGGGACTAAATGGTGTTAAATCCTTAAAGTCTGATTAACTATCCTCAGATTTTGAAGGGATTTGTTCTGGTGGATGCATTGGTGTTATTTTCAAAATTCTATTGTTTCTGGAATAGTTCCCACAGGTTGAAGGGACACCAATATTACCCAGTGATTTAAGAAATGAGGAAGAGAGAAAATGGAGACAAGCAGACAGTTGGCCCAACATCAATGGTAGAGAAAATGCTGGAATTAATTATTAAGGATTGTTTACAGGGTGCTTAGTAAACAACTGTAATGATTGATTGAGCAACGTCACTGTGGACTTATCAAAAGGAGGGCATGTTTGGAAAATTTTAATTTAAGTTGTAACTGGCAGGATAGATGAGGACAAGGTGGTTGAAATAGTGTGTTAGCACTTTCAGAGGCTTTTGATAAGTTGCCACACTAGAATTTTTTAATCAAAATTGGCGAGCCGTTAACTAGCATCAAAATTCATAAGTATGTTTCTCTCTTAGGTTCACACCTTTGTCTACCCAACAATCTGTGTAGCAACAGACTACCTTAGTCTATTGCAGGCCCGGATTTGACCTGCTTTTCTTCACTTCCATTTTTTTTCTCCCTCTCCTTACTATTCAATCTGAAAAAGGTTCCCAACCCGAACATCACTTAACCATTTTCACCCGAGTTGCTGCCAGAGTCGCTGAGTTACTCCAGCATTTTGTGTCTATCTTTGGAGTGTGGACCGTTGGAATATACCCTAAGGCCATTCATTCTTTTTTTTGTTCATAATTTCCAGTTAAAATCAAATTAGAAATAAATGGGTCATTTTTGGATAGGGATCCTGTAATCAATGGGGAGTTGCAATCAATGCAGTGGCTCCAGCTGTCCACAATCTAAATCGTATCAGTGGTGAAGAAGCTGTATGGTACGCTTACCTTCATTGCTTGGGGCATTAAATGTAAGTGTCAGGAAGTCGTGATGCACCTCTATACGACATTAGTTAGGGCGCATTTGAAATATTGCATGCAGTTCTGTTTGCCGCATTATGAATAGCACAAGCATGGGGAATAGATTTCTTGGGGCAACAGGGGAATGGGAGGGTATGGCATTGCAGGCAATCCCAAGGTTTCCCCTGCAAACACTGTAGCCAGGCAAGAACACTCGCTCAAGTGGATAGAGAACCTCTAAAATAGTAAGATTAAACGAGTACTTACCAGTACGAAGTTTGATCTGTATTTTATGAGGAGTTACGGTGAGGGATTAAGTGAAGACCCCAGCTCCAGTGCGCATGCGGCATACTTCGAAGCAGCGGTGTGAAATCACAGAATAGACACAATATTTGAAGTAAGATAGTAAAGATCACGAGACATCAGTTTATTAGCTTGATCTGTATAATGAGGGTGGGAGCGGCGGGCACTTAATCCCTCACAGTAACTCCTCATAAAATACAGATCAAACTTCGTACTGGTAAGTACTCGTTTAATCTTACTATTTTACTTCGGAGTCACGTGAGTGATTCCGTGAAGACTTCAAAGGTCTGTGATTTCAAACCGTGTAACAGTTTTTATTTCACTCACTGCCGAAGTTTATGAGGGAGGAAGTGTTATCGTAATCAACCAGTGGATCTGCTTTCAAAAGAAACAGAAAGGTATTTGTTAACAACAGATAACAACATAACAGAGCTCCTCTGAGCTTAAATTAATATTGCAGTTTGTAATATTCTCCTGCAATTAAATCAGGTTTATCAACGTTTATAATAAAAAATGTTCTGAACGCGGTTGTTGACCATTCTGCTGTATTGAAAATGTGGTCAACCCAGGATGTCCTTCCATTCAGCAGCCCGCTGATATCAATGCTGCCCTAGTGGAATGGGATTAAATGTATTATTACTATTCCGGCAGCTTTCAGTACCTGTTTTGAGCCACCTTGGGTGGTTTGGCTCGTACCCCGTTTTGGGTTACTTGGTTGACCCATAGGCTTTCCTCACCCTCTAAGATAGTGGGTTGTGTCTATATATACGTAGTAGATGGGTCACCACACTCAGGACTCTGGTGGGTAGGCCCGGAATCCCACCAGTGAATCGGGCGTTCCTGGTCCATATAGCCATATAACGACTACAGCACGGAAAACACAGGCGATCTCGACCCTGCTAGTTCGTGCCGAATCCATATACCTGCGAGTTAGATTTTACCAGACCTAAATATGAACTTGATGCGTCTGGGGTAATCACCATGTATCCAGTCTAGTTTATGGAGTGACCGGACTCTTTGAGCGTGTACGAGAGCCATAAGCATGAGCCTTTTTTAAAACATAGATTAAGCAAGCTGAGGGATTTGGTGGTGCCATTCTCTGAGGTAGGTCAATATCACACCAATAGCCTATACAGGGGGAGAGACCTGGGTGTTTGGGGTTTATATTATAGTTGCCGTTCATAAGTTGAGCTTCAGTGGATGGGATCCCATGGACTGCTGACATGCGGTTTTGATTAGATAAGCAGATAAGGCGCTCCATGCTGTATTTACGGCACTGTAACTCACCTTTTAGTCATGGTGTAGATGTTCCAGGAACTCCAATACGTCAGTGGTTGAATGTTCGTTGTCCCTGCGTCGTCTCATGCAGTATTTTACCCATGTTAGCTTTTAGTGACTGTTCGCAGGGATGCCGACATGGTGGTAACGGTTCCTATGGATAATCCCAGTCCCAGGTAAGGTCTATTCGAACACTTCACCCAGGAGTTTGATGTTTCCCTGGCATGGGTGGCTTATGCCTGATACTGGGTTGAGTCAGCAACCATGGTCCACTAGGGAAATCCATAGGTGACTCGCCCACCGTGTCGTGATGAACTGGGAACCAGGCTGTAGGCCGGTCGAAGGCACGTTCAATATCTCGGAGACAGATCCCATCTGTATGCGAAGTGCCCGACGGATGAGGCAGAAGGGAGGAAGGCAAAGCAGAAATTCCCCCTTCCAGCGTATAGGCATCTATCGCTGCTGCCTCTAATCTGGGTCCTAAGTCAAATACATGGGTTACTGGTGATTCCGTCTTGTGCAACCAAATTGATATCTGGCTTTCAAACTGCTTAATAAATTTAGCAGATATTTTGGGTTATAACATCTATTCAATGTAATCATAAATTGTACCCCGTGACATGGTGTCTCCTACTGTGTTCTAGCTTCCTAGGACATAGGCAGCTGATAGTTAAAATGTCTTTTGACACACCATTGACAGATTTGTTTGACCAATTTGTTGCACAATAATGATTATTATGCTCCCCATATGGTTGATATAAGCCACCACCATAGTATTATCAATCCGTAACCACATACGTACGTGCTGCATTTGAAATGCATATGCTTTTTAGCCCAATAGACGATCACCAATCCCAAGATGATGATGCCCGGCATGCGTACTAACGATGTTTGTCACTTGTTCCATCTGTTACCTGTGCTGGATATGGAGTTTAGTTGCTCCCCAGCCTAAAGTACTGGCATTGTTTTTAAAAACCAAGTTGGGATTGGTGATGATAATAGGGCTGAAAACTATGCCAAATATATGTCTGCCCACCACCTTAATTGAGATATAGTTTCAGTGGGTACATTCATGATTTGATTATAGTGACCCAAGTGTCTTGGCAAAGTAACAGTCATATGGACAGAATTATTATTGAAGCCCAGATAATCCTTGGTAGTAACGCTTCAATTCTGTTTATCTGGGCGTGGGATGAACCTCAGCTTTAGGGAGCTGTTTCGTAGCTAGAACTGCTCCAAGCTAATTCCTTTGTTTCCCAAATATGAGGATATCATCCAATATGTGCCATGATTATGCTTGTTTTCTTAATATTTTCATGGCCATTTTTCAATAGTTTAGGCGGAGGTTTAGACCATATGAAATGCTATATGCTCCCATGGATCCCTAACTGGGATATCCAATCCAGGTAAATATTTTAGGTATCTATAATGATCCTAGTGTATGGTATAAGATAGTTAGCATCTCCCATATCAATGCTCCCCATAGGTATCCTAGGGAGATCAGATGTCTGGCAGTGACAAAACTCCACTCCATCTTAAAGTGGATATACTCAACAGGGCTATTTAGTGATATTAGATCAATGATGATGCTACATTCATCATCTTTTATAGTTTTGGTGAATATATTCGATACAAATTCCAATCCGTTTAGTAATGAGCCTGTTTAGTTCAGCTTGCCTTCTCACTTCTCTTTTTTAGAGGGAAAACAGCCCTTTGGGCGCATTGCTGAACTGGCAGTAAAATGCCCAAAATTGATTCGTTTTTATCCTCTAATAGTTGAGTACATTTTGGTTGAAGTGACAGCATCCCATGCTTACCCACTCCCCATGCAGTTTAGTAGAACACCCTTGTTTTAGTGTAAACTGGGAGGAACCAGACTACCTACCCCAACATCAATGGTAGTTTTTCATGAAGGCGTAGTTTGCTGGTATGCTATGCTGTCGGTGGGGCGGCGCATCTTCCACGGCTCCGCTCTGGGCCCCGTCTGTAAAGAACTATGGGGATCTGCAGCAACCAGGCTTTCACCAGTCCTTGACTTATTGCTGGTGGATGCCGAGGGGTGCTGCCAGCTGGGTGTTGGATGTGATGTCCTGCTCGTCCCATAGCCTGCTCCCTCTTCCCCGCAGCAGCGGTTTGCATAGCCCCATATATTCGGGGTTGCGGGCAGGTCTATATGCACCAGGCGTTTGATAAGTATCCCAAATATAGGAACATCTTAGGCAGTCAATCCAAAGGCGGCAAAGGTGGTAACATCTTGACCTTCTGTAGAATTCGCTGCTTGTCTGTGAGTCTACGATACCCAGCTGCCTGCGGATTTGCCTCTAAAGGCCCCTGCAGGGCTTTTGTTGGGAAGATGGTCAACAGGAGGAGCCTTAGTGGCCCACGCAGGCCCAGTGGCTCTTCCTGATCCTGCTGGCATACTGCTGTTCTCGTCCGCTTGCCCAGCACTTTTTTTTCCCAGCCCTGGCCTCTTTAGCCCTTCAAAAAGGAGAAAAAGGATGCGCTAACCCCGAGGAGGCAAAGCACTCCACCCGCTTTTACACCCGGCGGCAGGGAGCGGCTCGGTGTCGAGTGAGCGGGAGCATTGAAATACTCCACCATACCGGTGGCTGCCTCCCAGATAAGGACCCTCGTGTGGAGTTGGGCACAGTCCTTCTCCTGGAGGTGAACTTCATGACCTCCTAAGGCCTTGGGGAGACAGACATTCATTTTTGCTGTCTCCAACCTGTTCCAGCTTGGAGGAAGATGGCTCCTGTAGAACCTGTAAATGGTCAGATTTTTACCTGCATAGAGGCTCCTGCCGTTTTCAATGCGGCGTTGTGGCAATTCCCGGGCAGTGGCTCCTGGTCAGGAGTCTGCAGGGCTGCCGGTCGGGTATCAGCCGGTCCGCGGCTGTACGGTAGCTTTCTGCGGACCGGCATAGGGCAGCTAAATGCAGCGGTCCGCAGCGAAGCGGTCCGGATGGCACCTCTTTGGTCCACAGCGTTAGGCGGCATTTGAACCTTGCATGCGTCACTGTTTGCCCCACGCTGGAGTCGCACGGGCCCGGGGACCATGCCTCACTTTGCTCCCCCTGGAGCAAAAACCACAAGGCCCGATTAAGGTAAGTACTTACCTCTCGTCCCTGGATGCGGGAGCTAGCCCGACTCCCGCTGGCTGCCGCGTTCTGCACGCTGTGCGATTATGCCGCATGCGCACTGGAGCTGGGGTCTTCACGGAATCACTCACGTGACTCCGAAGTAAAATTATAGAATCGTATAGCACAAAACGAGCCCTTCGCCCAACACCTCCATGTCTCTTGATGCCTATCCATACTATTCCCGTTTGTCTGCATTAGGTCCATATCCCCTTGTTCCTTTCCTAACCGAATGTTGTTTAAACCTTGTATTTGTATGCCTCCTCTGGCAGCTTGTTCCAGATAACCTTCTTTGTTAAAAACTTAACCCTCAGATCCCCTCTCAGCTTAAACCTGTCTCTTCTTGTCCTAAGGTAGACACAAAATGTTGGAATAACTCAATGGGACAGGCAGCATCTTTGCAGAGAAGGAATGAGTGACGCTTTAGGTCGAGAGCCTTCTTCAGACTGATGTTAGGGGAGTGGACAAAACAGAGATAGAATGTAGTCGGCGACAGTAAGACTGGTGGATGAACTGGGAATGGGAGGGAATGGAGAGAATTATAGGAAGGATGTCAACAAAATAGAGAGAGTACAGAGGAGATTTACTAGAATGTTGCCTGGGTTTCAACAACTAAGTTACAGAGATAGGTTGAATAAGTTAGGTCTTTATTCTCTGGGCGCAGAAGGTTAAGGGGGGACTTGATAGAGGTCTTTAAAATGATGAGAGGGATAGACAGAGTTGATGTGGGCAAGCTTTTCCCTTTGAGAATAGGGAAGATTCCAACAAGAGCACATGACTTCAGAATTAAGGGACAGAAGTTTAGGGGGAATATGAGGGGGAACTTCTTTACTCAGAGAGTGGTAGCGGTGTGGAATGAGCTTCCAGTGGAAGTGGTGAAGGCAGGTTCATTGGTATCATTTAAAAATAAATTGGATAGGCATATGGATGAGAAGGGAATGGAGGGTTATGGTATGAGTGCAGGCAGGTGGGACTAAGGGGAAAAAAAGTTGTTCGGCACGGACTTGTAGGGCCGAGATGGCCTGTTTCCGTGCTGTAATTGTTATATGGTTATATGGAGAGAGAGGGAAAGGAAAGGCTATTTGAAGTTAGAGAAGTCAATGTTCATACCGTTGGGGTGTAAGTTATCCAAGCGAAATATGTGATGCTGTTCCTCCAATTTGTGCTGGGCCTCACTCTGACAATGGAGGAGGCCCAGGACAGAAAGGTCAGATTGGGAATGGGAGGGGGAGTTCAAGTGCTGAGCATCCGGGAGATCAGGTAGGTTAAAGCTGACTGAAAGGAGGTGTTCAGGGAAATGAATGCCGACCTTGCGCTTGGTCTCGTTGATGTACAGAAGTTCTAAACTCCCCAGCTCTTCTTGTTCTAAACTCCCCAGGCCTGGAAAAAGACTCTCATAATTAAAAAAAATATCTGGTCACTTTTCAGCTTCATCTATTCCAGTGAGAAAAAAATCGAGCAGATCCAATCTCTCCTTATGTCTACCGGCTTCCATTCAGGCAATATCCTGATAAATCATGTCTGCACTTATTCTTTTGCTTTTATGTCCAGCCTGTCGTGCGGTGACCAGAAATATATACAATATTCCAAGTGTGATCTGACCAATGTTATGTGCAATTGCAACATGATGTTCTAACTTTTATACTCAATGCCTCAACTTGTGAAGGCAAGCATACAAATGCCTTCTTCGCTACCCTATCCACTTGTGCCTCCATTTTCAATGAGCTGTGTTACATCCCAAAGTTTCTCTGTTCTCCTAAGGCCCCTGTCGGTTACTCTATATGTCCTACCAGAATTTGACTTACCAGATTGAATTAGCTCACACTTGTTTGGATTAAATTCCATCTGCCACCGTTCCATCCAACTTTACAGGTAATCAATATCCTGTTTATCTTCCCATGTTGGAGGAAAACATTGTGGTCCTCTGCATTATAGGCTACTTGTGTAACTTGCGAATTATGAGGCAGATAGTCTATCTCAATAATAATTTAAAGGATCCCATTTACCATAGGATTGCAGAAAAGACACAGCATAGATGGAGAACATTTGGCCTTTGAGTCTATAAACTATATACAACAGCATTCAAACTCATCCCACTGCCTGTCCTTTCCCCGCAGCCCTGCAAATTATTTACTCTCAGATAGATCTAGCTCCTTAATTGAATACCGCAACCGAATCTGCCTCCCCCCCCCCCCCCACCTACCCAGCAGTGCCCCTTATTCCAATGGAAGTAATATCTATCTAGTCCTTTGCGATTCTGTGATTTTAAATACCTCTCGCTGATAATATTGGGCATTTTGGGTATCTGACAAAATGGAGGATTTCTGCTTTTGCAAAGCCTGCTTGACATCTTTTGCAAAAGCTGCAAAGACCATGAGGACCATGGCTCCAGAGTGTCTGTGGCCTGGGAAGAGGTTGAATACAGGTTGATGTCCAGGTGTACCCTAATTGATAATATGTATGAGGGTTTTGCAGAGGGAGCTAGGTCCTGCTGCAAATGCATGCTCAGGTTGGTTGGGAGATGATGAGTTATAATAATGTTGATAACTATGTTGCATGGTCTTCGCGCTGTTACTCGTGATTGGACAAGGAGAGAGGCCTTGCACAAATTGGTCACTTTATCTAGTAGAATGTTTCTTTGCTTAATGAAACTGTTTCCCACAAAGTGCTTTCTATCAAAACAATGTTATGTGATATTTTGTGATTGGGTTAGGGAACTGTCAATTAATATATTTTGTAACCCTTATTGATGATTGGCTTGTAGGGGTTGCCCGCCCCATGTATTTCGCGCCAAGGGACGGTGAAGGAATAAAAGAGGGGAGAGCACATGAGAGTGTGCCGATCTTCTGGGATAGCACATGGGACTGTGCTGATCTACTGTAGTTGTTCTATTCGCACGAGGCTGAAGGGCTTGAACGAGTAGAGATAAGGATCGGACCCACGGTGTTGGACTAGGTATCGTATTGATGTTGGATAATAAAGATAGTTGATTACCAATGCTTGTATTTGATGTTTGACAGAACCAGACTAAGGGGGTAAGATTAGGACCGGAATTACATCGCATCTGCACACAACCACTTCTGTTCTAACAAGAACCTCTCGGTTTGAGCACAAAATGACATTTTTTTCAAATAAATCTCTTCTGTACCTCTCTAAATGCTTTACCTATTCCCCAGAATGTGGCCCAAAACTGCATGAAAGGCTCCAGTTCTGGATGAGCCAGTGTTTTATAAAGTTGTGTTTGTGTTTATAAAACCCACGGTAATGTAACCATGAAAATTCATGTGAATTTAAGGCAAATTCGTGAAGTGTATTTTGCTTTCGTGCATTGTTACCTCATCAGTAATTGAGTATAGAAATTGGGATGCTATGTTACAGTTGTACAAGAAGTTGGTGAGGCCACATTTGGAGTATTGTGTTCAGTTCTGATCACCCTGCTATAGGAAGGATTGTTAAGCTGCAAAGAGTGCAGAGATTTATGGGGAGGACATAGATTTAAGGTGAGAGGGGAAATATTTAATAGGAACCTGAGGGGAAACCTTTTTCACACCAAGCCTCCCTCTGGGGTGTAACAAGGGAATTAGTCGTGTTTTAATCTGAAGGTGGGAAATACACAGCTGAACATTAACTTCTTACACAGCTCCATCTTGGCTGTTTTATGATTGCTTCCATTGGAGTTGCTTCAGGTTATGTGAGTGACTGAATGTACCTCTGAATTTTCCTCTGCAGACCCAGATTATATCAGCCTTGAAGAGCTGACGAAGGTTGAAGGTTTGCTCTCCCATCTCTCCCGTGAGTCCAAACAGGCTGCAGCCACTGCCCTGGTGAGTACAACAGACACCAACATTTCAGATCTTTGCATTTATTTATTCATTCTTGTACTGTTTTTTTTTTCTCATGGCATGAGAAGTGTGAACATTTTGATTAAATCTGCTTCCCGATCAAAAGCTGAAATCATTGTTGCAGCAGTTTCTACATTCCTGACCACAGATTTCATTGTAAGCTGCTGACTGCCACAGTGAGGCTGTGTCAGACTGTTGTAGTATCACACACTGTCCGATTTTATAAGACTTACAGTGTCCAACAAAACCAGGTCATGTCAGTCTGTGGTGGCTAACAAAGTCAAATCGTGTCAGAGTGTTGTGATGTCTGACACAGTCAGGCTGTATCAGGGTATTGCAGCATTTTGACACAGTCAGGCTGTATTGGACTGTTGTAACGTTTGACACAGTCAATCTGTATCAGGGCAGGGCTCGAAATTAGCGGTTGCCCAGGTGCCACTGACCATTCAAAGTGCCACCGGGCAACTTAACGGCGAGTCATTTTGCCTGGCTTGGCAACGTGGTTTATACCGAAGATATACCGTGGGAAAGATGCTAAATGTGGCGTGACGGAGGGTCGGAGCGAATGACGGGCCCCGCCCAGCAGCAGCGGCGGCTCCATCTCCTCCTCCTCCCGCACCCCGCCCGGCCTGATAACACTATAGGATCTTTGCTGATAGCGGCCGCTGCTGTCACTCTGTCAACAGCGCTTTCAAAACAAACCCTTGGAGGAGGGAGGTGTCGGTCAGAGGCGGAAGTAGGGGGGGGGCATGAGGATAGAGCGCGGTGATTGGAGGAGGGAGACGTGCCAAAACACTCTCGGCAGCCCTGCACCCCAGATATTCTGTCCCCCGGTCCCCTCTATATTTTTAAAGTGATTTGAGCGATGATGTCGGTGTTGTCTGAGGAGCGCAGACCTTCCTTCCCACATCCTCCGCCCCTTCCTCTCTCTCTCTCTCTCTCTCTCTCTCTCTCTTGTACGCCCCCCTCCACTCCCCTTATCCTGAGACCCCTCCTCTCCATCCCGCACTGATCCCCATTCCTGCCTCTATTCAGTCCTCACTGACATCCCCTGTGCTCCCCTCCTCATCTACCCACCCCCCATCTATTCATCCTGCACTGATCTCCCTATCCACCTCGCATTGATTCTCCTGCCACTCCCCATCAATCCTACACTAGTCCCCCAATTCATCCTGTACTGACCCCTCTTCCCATCCATCCTGCACTGCTCCTCCCCTTCATCCTGCACAGATCCCCCCCATTCAACCCACTGTCATCCCCCGCGCTCTGCCCTCACAATTTTACCTACTCTAACCAACACGCACTAATTCCCCTGCCTCAATCCATCCATTCCGCACCAATTGCCTTCTCAACCCCCCCCCCCACCGTCTATCCATCCTGCACTGATTCACACACACCCTCCCCCCGCGACCCTATTGTGCTGGAAATGTCTTCAGAGCAAACATTGACTATGTTTGATAACTGAATGGAATCAAATACATTTTAATTCCCAATGTTATTATTTGTTTTAATCCATAAAGATGGATTAATTAAATTGTGAACACGTGAAACATTAAAACCGCAGTGTTCGATTGTCACTGCTACCGTTGACACGTTATTACAGAATTCATTTTAATGACTAATCAATGCTCTTAATCTGGAGTATCAGTACTGTAGTTATATAATGAGCAACATTCACAACCATACGTTGGATTTATCCAGGTTTTACTTCCACAGTCAGTCATATACATCACAAATTTGGTCAGGAGATATTTCAGTTGAAAATTTAATGTTAATTCTGAAGTGTGAATGATGGGAAAAGCGTTTATCAACAATTGTTTTTTAATTTGTTGCTTACAAACTGGGTATCTTCATTGCTGTTCACAACACATACAACTAATCTGAATGTCCGGTAATGTGGTGTCTTGACACCTTTAAATATATTACCAAAAGAACATTTGCTGCATTTATGTCCTTTGGCCATCCCTTGTTAGTTAGTGTAATGTTTAACCTGTCAGATGGGTATAGTCAGTTTTGTCAGCTATTATCATAAAATGCCTTTAGAAAATTCCTTGCAACCTGTATTTTTGTGGGAAGCGAGAGTGTTTCTGTACCAATAGCAATAACGACCCATGCTATGGCCATGTCATGATAATTTTCGGTCCTTCACAGAAAACATGCTTGCATCAATCTGTAGTGTGCATGGTTAAGCATATATGTTATCATGGTCCAGGATTTATTGACACAAGTTGATCATACGCTGAATAATCCAACCACATTTTTGTTTGGAAGTGGAAGGAAATAATAAAAATTGCATTAATTGCAATGTATAAAAAGAGTTGAGATACTGTATTATAATGTTGTTGCATGTCATTGTGGTATATATCATGTCTTGATTAGTGAATATGTTTAGTTTGTGGTTTATTTGAAGCAGAAATAATATATGAATGCTTCATTGAGTATAATTCCGACTGGTAACTACACACTTCGTCTGAGCACATTAGCGCACACGTCATGCAAGCCATCTTAAATGACCACTTAAACTGTCATTTGGCAACCTAAAAAGTTGCCAAGGTTGCCCGGCTGGCAACAGGGAAAAAATGTTAAGCGAGAGCCTTGCAAGGTAAGGTGTTAATCAAAATAAACAATAACAGCAGATACTGGAAACAGAAAATGCTGGAAGTATTGAGCAGATCAGGTTGTATCTATGGGGTAGAGAAACAGTCAATGTTTCAGGTTGAAGACCTTCATTAGACGAAGAGAAAATAAACTGGTTAGGTTGCAGGGAGGGATGTTGTCTTTATTAGAAATGAGGAGCAGGAGCAGCTTGAGCGCGAGAACAGAGACAAAAGAGTGTAGGAGTTGCCAGATGCAGAGCGGGAAGGTCAGGCTGGACCCACTGTCGGGGAAATTAAAGCAAGCTGATATATCACAGATATTTGACTCATCCATTTCCTGCATCTCACCTCTCAACTTCTGTTCCTCTGGGAAAACAATTAACATTTGATTATTTTTGGTGGAAAGGTTTGGGGAGGGTATCTGATCAGCAAAGCAACATGGTTAGCAAATTGTGTTGTTCAGTGTAAGTTATCATAGTGTAATGAGCTACATCATGCTTCGGTTTTTAAATTAAAACCCATGTGACCTGACCATGGCCAATTTGAGCCCAAGTACTTATAATATTTTCTATACCCATCCTGATCCGGCTATTTGTGGAAAAGCAACAAAAAGGGTTGCTCTGTTGCACACTCATCGTTGTTGATCAGTTATGCTGAGCAAATCATCCTTAATGCTTGAGCTCCTGGCTTTGCCAAACAGTGGGGTTTACTAAATGTTTATCCGTCTGAAGAAGGGTATCGACCCAAAACATCACCCTTTCCTTCTCTCCGGAGATGCTGCCTGTCCCACTGAGCTACTCCAGCATTAGGTGTTTATCTTTGGTTTAAACCAGCATCTGCAGTTTCTTCATACACATTAGGCTTACTATCTACCAGTCTGTGAGACCCATTCTGGAAAATGGCAAACCAGTATCTTCTCTCGCTATAGCCTTCACTTTCAAAACCCTTGAGCTACCAGTTGTAGCTGGTTATCTAATTACCTAGTTACTTGTTAATCACATTATACCAAATGAAAACTTGGTATAAAGGCACTTGGTGGGAGGCACAGTGGTATAGTTGCTGCCTTGTATCGCCAGGTTCAATCCTGACTATGGGTGCTGTCTGTACCGAGTCCTACTGTGTGTCACATGACATATTAGGTTAATTCACGCAGTATGGATATTTCAGGGTTTTCAGGGTGTACTGGTGTCTGACGCAGTCAAGATAGCTCTGAATGCCTTGGTGTTTAACACAGTCAGGATATTTCAGGCTGACCTGGTGTCTGACAATATCTAATTATCTTGGGCAGTTACAGTGTTTGATGTAGTTTTTGCTCCTAATTTTATTTTAAACTGGCATCAAATAATCTCTCCTCCTTGATCTGTCTGATCCCCATATATACTCCCTTCAGTCACAACAGTATTTTGCACTGAAAATTTTTGATGATAACTGCAATCTTTGAGCAGCGCCGAGGTGAGTCACCTTCTCATGATTTGGCTGAACGTGATAGTGCGGTTTGAGGCATTGAGCATACAAATTGCGCAAAGCCTGAGCTGAAAAAATACTGGCATGATGAATAATTGACAGCACAGGCACTCCAGTGGATTCCACTTTTCGGAGTGGTACTGAGTCAGCATCTCTCAGCTCCACTGCAGTCTGTGTCCTGTCTGCCTCATCACGTAATTTAATGAAGTGCAGATACTGTTTGTGCTCTAGTTAATGCCCCAAGTGCAAGAGAAATTATTGCATAAACATGTCTTGCTATCAACAGTCAATAAAATGTCAAGCTGGCACTGTTTGATCAATTTCCAGTAAAGGGATATGATGTTCTATTAGCACATAATATTAAATGATTTAATGTGTAGGAAAGAACTGCAGATGTTGGTTTAAATCGAAGGTAGACACAAAATGCTGGAGTAACTCAGGACAGGCAGCATCTCTGGAGAGAAGGAATAGGTGGCGTTTCGGGTCGAGACCCTTCTGCAGACTGAAATGATTTAATGTCTGGTCACTGAACATGGGTCAGAATGGCATGATTCATATCAGAGTAGATTAATATCGGCTCACTCCACTCTCAAAGTGTGTCCCCATTCTGCCCAGCACCAGTAGCCTGACTTATCTCCAGCCTCTGACCCCAGTAACCTACCTAACTGTACTTCCATTATACCTTCAGTGAACCCTGGTCCTCTAATTTCATCCTATAACTCTCTCCCCTTACCCACATCACAACAAATTTTACAAAAGATAATCATAATTCATTGACGGTTGCTTTGTTGTGGTGAAGACTCATAGTGCCACTCAGACAATGTGATCAAATAATCCAATCCTGGGTGGAAAAACCTTATGTGCACTCTCTGGCACGCTCCCTTCTATCGAGGCGGCCCAGTGCCTGATACTTCTGGTCCTGAGACACTCTTCCAGCATATTGCCCCCAATTGTTCAGCTGTGGAGAGATCAATAAGCCAATAAAGTGAGCAACTCCCTTCCTATACCTTTTAGACAATACCCCTTCCTCCACCATGACAGCACCTGCAACAAATGCAACAATATATGTTTCTGAACTTAAACGTGAGCCTTTTCACCTTTGCCAGCTAAATATTGTCCAGTTGTACTTTTCACAAAGCAGTGCTTCCTTATGACCTTTATGGATAAACAGCAAAGACAGTACTATTTTTGTGTTAGTGTCCATATATGTATTCTCTGCTAGCTATCACACAATCATGTCAGCAACTTTCTGTACATCAAGTTGTATCGTTGAAATGCAACTGACCTCAGTGCAGATCCACAGGAAAGAACTTGGCTTCTTTGCTTAAAAAACAAATCCAGAAATTACTCAGAAGTCACAAAGCATCTGGTGAGATAGGATTGAGAGTTAATAGTTCAGATTGATTACTGGAGAAGTGTTGCATGTTTTTAGATGCAGGGGAAGGGCTAAGGTTGGGAGAGAAAAAAAGGAGGATCTGTGAAGCTAGGAGAAATTAAACGATGAAGAGGCGGAGAGTGCAAAATGACAAAAGCCGAAAGGACATGAAAACGCAAAGTGACTATCTTAAAGTGCCAAACGAATTTAAACTCTCTCCTGAAAATCCGAAATGATGTCTGATTATTTGAAATAATTGAATCAGATGCTGTGCTTGTTGGAACAGTGAAAGAGTGCAAAGAAAAGCCAGGAGAGGAGGGAGGTGATGAATCAAGATGACCAGTGACTGGGTGCTCAAGTCACGGCCACAGATTGAATGGTGATGTTCGATAAAGAGTCACCCTGTCTACGTTCTACATTCAATCTACATTGAATGCAACTCATTCAATGTATGACCACCTTGTGTGAAGAAGTTGCCCTCGGGTCCCTTTGAAATATTTTCCCTCACCTTAAACCTTAGCATTCTAGGTTTTGATTCCCCTTCCCTCAGAAAAAGACTATGTGCATTGACCTTATTTATGCCCCTCATGATATATACATCTCTATAAAGTCACCTCTCAGTCTCCTGCGCTGTGTATAAAGTCCTAGCTTGCCCAACCTTTCCCTATAACTCAGGCCCTCAAGTCCTGGCAACATTCTTGTAAACCATCTTTCCACTCTTTCCAGGTTAATGACTCTTCTCCTATACCAGTGTAACTAAAACTGAACACATACTCCTGTCTCACCAATGTCTTATACAACATAATGTCCAAACATCTATGCTCAGTACCTTGACAGATGAAGGCCAGCGTGCCAAATGCCGCCTTCACATTTGTCCACCTGTCACACCACTTTCAGGGAGCTCTGTATGCGTATTCCTTTCTCCCCCTGTTGTACAACCAGGGCCCTACTATTCACTGTGACGGACCTACCTTGGTTTAACTTCCCAAAGTACAATGCTTCACAGTTATCTTAGTTAAACTCCATTTGCCATCCCTCAGCCCACTTCTCCAGCTGATTGTTCCCATTGCAATTATTAATAACCTTCTTCATTGTATACAATACCACCTATTTTAGTGTCATCTGCAAACTTACTTACCATGCTTTGCACATTCTCATCCAAATTGTTTATATAAATGACATTCAACAGTGAGCCCAGCTGTGATCACTGTGGCAAATTAAGAGAGAAGCAAAATTCTTTGCCCAGAGCTTCGCTTCTGGTGTTTCTGTTGCCAGCTTGAATATAGAATGCTAAGTCATTTTGCATTTTTAGAAGCAAATAAACAATAATTCAGGACAAAAGATATCACAGAGTTAACAGAAGCAGGGGAGGATTTAGCAGAGGCTCTTACCCATCACTTCTCAATCTCTAGATCTGGTCATGATGCTGTGGTACCAGAAGGCTGCTAGCCTGGTAGTAATATTTAAAAGAATACACCAAGTACTTTCCGGCCAATCAACCTATTAAAACATTCTGACAACATAATTAATAATTTAGAAGAGCAGACATTAATCAAGAGTAGTAGACATTAAGGGAAGATTGTATCTGACTAAGTTTGAAGAGGGTGCATATTTGGAGCACTTTGAAGTTGTGTATGTTGAACAAGATTCCACTTTGTAGACTGATCAAGGTAAGCAAAAATAGCTAGCTGGAGCAACAGGGGCAGGAAACAGAAGGTAATGCGGATAAATATTTCAGTTAATGTAAACCCCTTTGCGGTAGGATCCCACAGGGCTGAGTGATGTGTCCTTGCTGTCTTTGTGAATGCAATTTGGAATTGAATGCAGGAACAAAGTGATACAGAAATTTGTGGTGTTTGATGGTGAGGAAGGAAGTTCTGGGTAAGTTCTGGCTGTGAAACCCTGGCCCATGAGACACAGCCGCAGTGCTCCTTTACCCAGCTGCTTGCAGTGATTATTTTAATTCAATTTATAACAATCAAATAACAAGAAGTCTATAAATCAAAAAAAACCTGCAGATGCTTGAATTCTAAAAGTACATAAAAATAATGCAAGATTCATAAATCTATATCTGTCAAGGTCAGTTTATTGTCACATGTACCAATTCAGGTACAATGAAATTCAAATTACCATACAGCCATATTAAAAAATAAGCAACAAGACACACAACTACATAAAAGTCAACATAAACATCCACCACAGCGGATTCCCCACGTTCCTCACTGTACTGGAAGGCAATAAAGTCCAATCTCCTTCCTCTTTATTCTCCCGCGGACGGGGCAGTCGAACCATCCGCATTCGGGGCGATCGAAACTCCCGCGCCAGGGCGATCGAAACTCCCGTGTCGGGGAGGACGAAGCTCCAGCGGCTTGGAGACCCCGATGTCGGTCTCTAACCAGAGACCGCAAGCTCCGTGATCGTAAGTCCGAAGCTCCCGCGATGGAGCTCCCGGTCGATCTCCAGCAAAGCCTGTCAACACCACAATGTTGGTGCAGTGCGGACGGAGATACGATATGGAAAAATTTGCATCTCCATCGAGGGAAGAGATTTATAAAAAGCTTCCCCCAACCCCCCCCCCACGTAAAACAAGCAAAATAACACTAAAAAACATACATTTAACACATGCTACACAGGCACAAAGAAGGAAAGGACCGACAAACTGTTGGCAAGGCAGCCATTGCTGGCGCCACCTGAAAGGGTTGAGGAATTTGTTGCAGCATCCTGTAAGATCTGCTTCCATTTAGTTTAGAAACAATGAACTACAGATGCTGGTTTACAAAAATAGAAACAAAGTGCTAAAATAATTCAGGGGGTCAGGCAGTATCTCTGGAGAACATGGATAGGTGATATTTCGGATTGGGGCCAATCTTCAGTCTGAAGAAGAGTCCCGACCTGAAATGTCACCAATTCGTATTCTCCAGAAATGCCTGACCTGCTGATTACTCCAGCATTTTGTGTCCTTTTTAGTTTTGCTCATGAATGGTCATCGAGAGGTAAAGCTCAAAAACAGACCTTTCCACTCATCGATTCCATGCCAACCAATATGCTCCCATATACACTAATCTTACAATAATCCCATTTTATTCGCCTCATGTTCCCATCAAATCTCCCCATATTCTACCATTCACTTAGGACAATTTACTGCAGCCAATGAACTCACTAACCTACATGGCTTTGGAATGTAGGAAGAGACCAGAGCACGCTGGTGAAACTCACATGATCACAGGGATAACGTACTAACTCCATACTAACAGCACTGGAGGTCAGGATTAAACTAAGGCAGCAGCTCTACCAACTGTGCCACTCTTATGTATATGCTGGTGGTGGGAACCAGTGGGGTTTATATTTCTGATTGGATTATCAAGGATGTCAAGTAAACTGTACCAAGGTGTGTGAAGAATCAAGGTTGGACACAATGCAGTTTACTTTGTAGAAAATACACCAGTGAGTGGGCTGTCAGATGTGCGGTGGAGCAGGTGTTTGTGTCCTCAGTTGTGCAGGTCAGTCCTCACAATGAAAGCGTGGGGGAGCAGGTCAGCACATTTACTGGATTTTCATTGTCAGAGTCAAACAGTGAGGAAACAGGCCCTTTGACCCAACTTGCTCACATTGGCCATATCCCAAATACACTAATCTCATCTATCAGCGTTTGGCCCATATCCCTCCAAGCCTGTCCTTTCCATGTACCTGTCTAATTGTTTCTTAAACGTTGTATTAGTCCCAGCCTCAACTACCTCCTCATGCAACTTGTTCCATACACCCACCACCCTTTGTGTGAAAAAGTTACCCCTCAGATTCCTATTAAATCTTTTCCCCTTCACCTTAAACCTAAGTCCTCTGGTCTTCGATTGCCCTACTCTGGGCAAGAGACTCTGTGCATCTACCCGATATATTCTTCTCGTGATTTTACACACCTCTATAAGATCACCCCTCATCCTCCTGCGCTCCAAGGAATAGAGTCCCAGCCTACTCAACTTCTCCCTTTAGCTCAGACCCTTGAGTCCTGGCAACATCCTCGTAAATCTTCTCTGTACCCTTTCCAGCTTGACAAAATCTTTCCTGTAACATGGTGCCCAGAACTGAACACAATATTCTAAATGCGGTCTCACCAACGTCACAGGTGGGTCGGCTCCCCTGAGGTCCAAGAACTTGCTGTCCTAACAGTGTCTCTAATAAACTATGTTGTTGGCAGTGACTCACTGAGGCGCCCATTGAACGATTTCTGGAGGAAGCATTCCCTGTTGGTTATGGTATCCTCAGTGGACTTTGGAAGGTGCTGAGAGTCGTACAATCTGAGACGGGGCACGTCTTCCAGTATCGGCAGTTTTCCTTTTCAGAAACACTAAATGCAACCAAGAGGGATGACATGGTCCACTTGAGCCACAACAGTGCTGCACTTTCTGTCGGTGAGGCCGCACATGACATCATTAGTTACTGACACCAGACGCTCGTCAATAACAACTACTTCAATCCGATATACCACAATCTGTAGCACTGCTATTATTTTACAGAAGATCAGCAAAAATGTGAAACAAATTATTGATGGAAAGAGATTTATAAATAACGGGCTTTCCGAGCAACCAGGAACTGCAATGTTACAGAGAATTATTCTTACCCCACCAAATAACCAGTAGCATTCGTACAGTAAGTGACTATTAAACCTGCTGGACACGTAGGAGCTCTGAACATTCACGGTGAGTTTGTCTTGCAAAGTTGCCTACAGAGTAGCATCACAATAAATGCTGCTTCCTTACAGCTCCAGAGACCTGGGTTCAATCCTGATATCTGGTGTTGTGTGGAGTTTGCATATTCTCCCTAAGACCGCGGGTTTCCTCCAGGTTTCCTCCTGTTTCCTCCCACGTCCTGAAGACGGTTGGTGGGTTAAGTGGCAAGTGAATTACTTTAGTGTAGGCCAATGGCAAAAATAATCAATGAGGTTAAAGAACTGCAGATGCTGGTTAAAACACAAAAGGGTGCAAAGTGCTTGAGTAACTCAGTAAGTCAAGCAAAATCTGGAGAACATGGATAGGTGACATTTTGGGTCAAGATCCTTCTTCAGACTTTTGAGGTCACACGAAACGTCACCTATCCATATTCTCCAGAGATGCTGCCTGGCATGCTGAGTGGATATGTGAGAGCAAATAATCTACGGGAATACAGATATAAGGAGAGGAGGAATGGAACAGGTAAGATTGCTTCATTGGCATGGACCTGCCGTGTGTCGTTATAAGTGTGAGATGAAGTGGACTGGGAATTTTATGAGGTTTTGTGATGCCAGTCCAAGGGGGTCCTGGTAAATTTACCTTTACAGTCCCAATGATTAGCTAAGCCGAGAAAGGAGCTGAAATCTGGCTGTATAAAGGGCAGCTGTGTGTCCGTGAATCTGATGTCTGATTAAAGCTCGGTACAGGGTCATCCGGTGACCGGTCCCACCGCCTTCTCCTTGTGTCTTTATTGGAATCCACAAGCTCCAGCCCTTCATGTGATGAAAGGTGATGGGTTAAGGTTCATACACCAACCTAATGTAAGAAACTGCATTAATACAGGTTTACCTCATTGCAGTCTAGTCAATATGTTTGAATTACAGTCTCGGTTATTCACATAAGTTTTAAGATTGAAGTTTATCAGAACTGAGATACTTCTCTTGGAAATCCTTCAAGATCTGTATTCTATATGTAGCAGCAGCATGGGGTGAGGGTTCTGGGCCATATAATGCCACACCTTGAGGGTTGTAATATTTTTCTGTTTTCTTGCAGCCCACCAGTGAGGAGGATCTGTGCCCCATCTGTTATGCACATCCGATCTCTGCCATCTTCAGGCCATGTTCTCACAAGTCTTGCAAGTAAGCCCAATTTGAGTAGGCTTGAGACTAAGTCCTACAAGTGTTAAAATATTAACCTTTGTATTGTCCAGATTTGTTATGATGAATTACAAAAGGTCAAATGATTAAGCAACATGCTGGTGTTGACACTTCCTTTCAGCCTCTTCTCACCCTTCTTCACCTGGTGCTTTTCTGACTTTTCTCTAAATGCATCAAGCCCTTGGGTCACACGGTGTACCAATGCCTCTGGTCATAGATCCACGGTATTCCACAATCCCTGCCTGCTTCTCATTTGTTTCCCTTCTATTGCTTGTTTATGGATTCTTGTGTAAGTTCCTCCAGCTCCACACCTATACGAGCACAAATTATGCACTTCTGTGCATTCCAAATGATCTTCAATTCAAAATGTGAATCCACTGAAATCAACGCTGTAAGTAGCGGGCTAGTTTAGATGCATTAGTGCGACTGCAAACTCCCGATGTTAGCGACGGTAAGGGAATCCCTGATCAGAGGAGAATCCCCGACCTCGCAGAGGAGTGCAGGTACAGTAGGAACCTTACATGTAAATACCGGGGAGGCCTTCATGGAGTCCGGAATCGAGGCCGTCGGGCAGGATCTCCCAGCAGTAACGATGCTGGAGGTGCCGACTGTAAGGCAATCCCCGATCTCAGGGGATTCCCCGACCTCGCAGAGACCCGTAAGTGCTCTACCTTTAAACACCGAGGAGGGCTCCATGGAGCACAGAAACGTGGCCGTCGGGCAGGACTTACAAGTAAGACTGAAGCGGATGGGACTTCGGCCCCCTCTCCCTACTATCCTACTGGCCAACGTACAGTCACTTGAAAACAAAGTGGAGGACTTGAGGGCAAGGTTCCACCAACATGTCTCCTGCTGCATCAGAGGACCAAACACCCTCGACCACTGCTGCACCACCATCAAGGAAGATGCCTATCGCTCTATCCCTCGCCCTCACTTCGGTAAATCCGACCATACCGCGGTGCAGCTTCCTCCTGCCTACAGGCAGCAATTAAAGAGTGTACCCCCAGAGGTGAAGACTGTACAGAGCTGGTGGGGGTGGCAGAGGAACACCTCCGGGACTGTTTGGAGTCTGTAGACTGGGCAATGTTCAGGGACTCGGCAACGGACCTGAATGAGTCGTTACAGACTTCATAAAGAAATGTGTGGAGGACTGCATCCCAACAAAAACCTTCCAAGTATTTCCCAATCAGAAGTCTTGGATAAACTATGAGATCCGCACTCTTCTGAAGTCCAGACACCGGGCATTCATGTCCGAAGATACCGAGGACTACAAGAAGTCCAGACACGACCTTAGTAAGGCAATCAAAAAGGCCAAAAGGGACTTCTGCTCCAAGCTGGAGGATGAGACGGATGTTCGGCAACTGTGACCGGGCCTGAATGCAATCACCTCCCACAAGGCGTAATCAGGAGGCAGCACACATGTCAGCGAAACATCACTCCCCAACGAGCTCAATGCGTTTTACGCAAGCTTTGATAGGGAGAACACTGATGTGCCTTCTCGAGCCCCCATTCGCTGTGATGGTATTTTGGTCACGGTCACAGAGGTCGACGTCAGAAAATCCTTCAGAGGGGTGGACCCTCGGAAAGCGCCTGGACCTGATGGTATACCCGGCCGTGTTCTAAATACCTGTGCGGACCAACTGCCTGGAGTTTTTACAGACATTTTCAACCTCTCACTTCTGAGGTCTGAGGGCATCAATTCTACCGGTGCCCAAGAAGAGTAAGGTGACGTGCCTCAATGACTATCGACCAGTGGCACTAACGCCGGTGGTGCTGAAGTGCTTTGAGAGGTTGATCATGGCGCAAATCAACTCCTACCTCGACAAAAACCTGGACCCACTGCAGTTCACTTACTGCCACAACAGATCAACGGTGGATGCGATCTCGCTGGCTCTCCACACCGCTCTGGACCACTTGGACAACAAAAACTCATATTCATTGACTACAGCTCCGCATTTAACACATCCCCTCCAAGCTGGTCACCAAACTCTCAGAACTGGGTCTCTGCACATCCCTCTGCAATTGGATCCTCGACTTCCTCATTCACAGACCACAGTCTGTCCGTGTTGGTGGAAATGTGACAGCCTCAATAACAATCAGCACGGGAGCAAGGCTGCGTGCTCAGCCCCCTGCTGTACTCACTCTATACTCATGACTGCATAGCCGGTCATAGTGCGAACTCCATCATCAAGTTCGCTGATGACACCACTGTTGTGGGACGTATCACTGATGGGGACGAGTCAGAGTATAGAAGAGAGATCGACCGACTGACCAAATGGTGCCAGCACAATAAACTGGCTCTCAACACCAGCAAACCAAAGAACTGATAGTGGACTTTGGAAAGGGTAGGATAGGGACCCCATAGTCCTGTTTATATTAACGGGTCGTTGGTGGAGCGGGACAAGAGCTTCAAATTCCTGGCCGTGCATATGCTGACCGGTTGCATCGTGGCTTGGTTCGGCAATTTGAGCGCCCTGGAGCGGAAAAGACTGCAAAAAGTTGTGAACACTGCCCAGTCCATCATCGGCTCTGACCTCCTCACCATTGAGAGGATCTATCGCAATCGCTGCCTCAAAAAGGCTGCCAGCATCACCAAGGATCCACACCATCCTGTCCACTCACTCATCTCCCCGCTGCCTTCAGGTAGAAGGTATAGGAGCCTGAAATCTGCAACATCCAGGTTCAGGAATAGCTCCTTCCCAACAGCCATCAGGCTATTAAACTCAACTCAAACAAAACTCTGAACATTAATAGCCCTTTGCACTTTATCTGCTTATTTATGTGTGTATATACATATATTCAATGGTATATGGTCACACTGATCTGTTCTGTATTTATTTGTGCCTACTATATTCTGTTGTGCTGTAGCAAAGCAAGAATTTCATTGTCCTATCTGGGACACATGACAATAAACTCTCTTGAATCTTGAATGTGACTATGCCCCAGTAATCCAGGTCCAACTATCCGGAATTTCCCTCACTCTATTCTTGTGGATCCCTCCGTTAAAGGGACTTGCCCAAGCCTTGGGTTATATGCCCCAAATTTATTTCAGCGGCTTGGTGTCACTTTCTGTCTGACATCATCCCTGAGCAGCAATTCTGAGTTATTTTGTTTTGTAAAAGGCAGTTATGATGGCTTACCAGTTTTGATTTTTGTACAACCCATGTACAATTAAATCAATGTTATTAAATTTAACTAAATATATTAAATCGACTCGAAAAGTCACCTATTCCTTTTCTCCAGAGATGCTGCCTGACCCGCTGGGTTAAACCAGCATCTGCAGTTCCTTCCTACACATTTCCTCAACCCACCCTCCTTCCCCAGATGATACCATTCACTTACACACTAAGGGCAATTCACAGTAGCATGTGGGAGGAAACTAGAGCACCAGGGATAGTCAGCCTGCTATTGAATGTGTGAAATTATACTTCAGAAACGTGATTGTGGTTTTTGAAGCGGTGACAAAGAGGTTGACATGAACAAGTCAGAAGACATTGGCAGCATGGATTTTTAGCAAGGAGTTTGACAATGGCAGAGTTATTAGCTCACATGGGGTCCAGCCTGAGCTCACCAATTGGGAGACAAACTTGGTTTAATAGTGAGCGGGCGGGCGGGCGTGGGAGTCCAGCTGCGGGAGGCGTGGCGCGAGTGTACTTGGGCTGGGCGCGGGGCTTTAGTCCACAGCGGCGGGGGGAGCGGGGCCTATAGCAGGTGGGCCTCGATTGGTGGGAATGTGGGCATTGTGACATCAGCAGCTCAAGTGGCGATTGTATTTTTTTTAAAGTGAGTTTTGTGATCGATTTTATTCAATATCTGGGGAAATAATTGACCAAGGAGTGGATTTCTGAACTCATAAGATAAATCCCTACCGAAATTGTAAAAATCTCCGCGTTTGGTTTTCGAGGAGATACATTGCAAAGGCAAAATGCCGTACACCCACACACACAGTTTTAAAAGTATAAGGATGTAATGGTTTTTCTTATTGGAAGCAGCTGGAATTACGTCTGGAGCTTGTGCTTGAAGGTTTTAATTATTCTTCCTTCATCTTTCAGGGCCTGCATCAACCAGCACCTGATGAACAACAAAGACTGCTTCTTCTGCAAGGCCACCATCACAGCTGTTGATGATTACATAAAACCATCCTCTTCCTCGTAGTTGCGGTCCTTGTGATTTCCCTGTTTCCAACATAGGGTAAAGGAGAAGACACTCTTCAGGATATTTGCAACTGTGTAACATGCAGAAATTGGAATGATCAACATCCGTTGTTTACAAAAGGGAATGATCCTTGGTGCTTCATCAAGCAGTGATATGCTTGTTCAATTGCTATTTAATTTCAAATATTGATTGCTAGTGAATGAAGCTAACATGCTCTGAAGGGCAATTTACAGATTGAATTTTGCTGTGTCCCTTCAAACCCTGACACGTTAATTTTGTCAGCCTTGATTCCCACCCTGGGTCCTAATGCATCGCTACTAGGTTATCAGCTGTAAACTAGCATCAAGTGAGATTTCAAATCTTTTGGAAGCAAATATTCATATAACTCCCACTGCATTATTTATTATATCAAGGGTCCAGTAGGGGCTTGGAACAAGGCCATAAGAAGACATTATTTGTATTCAGCAGGTGGATTCAGGCTCCTGTGGTTATTGTTCATAGCTGCCTGGTTCATTCTTGTCACATATCAATGCTTTTGTTGGGAACAATTTCAACAGTGGAACTCAGTTGCCAGATTTTTCAAAGCCTTACTCTGTCTTGAGTTTTATGAACCAATCCATCATCAAATGGTGAAAGCACTTTCTACGAATCTAGAGGCCCTGCCAATGTCCTGAACAGTTTATCTAAAGAATCCTACTTGGAAACGGGATGTTCCTGCACTTCCTATCTGATTGCCTGGTTTCATAACTGGAGTCTCAATTAAACATTTGAAATGGTTTTAACTTCAGGTCCCTTGACGTTAACTACCTGGCACTGACAATGCAAGACTGGAGTTCAGAGCGCTTACTCCACTGTACTGTGGTGAGCTCTGCAATCCCATGATTGATTTTGTTATGTTTCACCCATGCCCTGGTGACAGCACTGGAGATCCCCATGTCTCAGATGCAGGTCCAGGTCCAGTCACCCAGTATCTGGTATCTTTCTTATTCATTATCCGATCTTCAGTTTTAAGTTGAGATGTTTTTCCAACCTCTCTAATTCTTGAATTGTACATAAAGCCATTCAGGATTACATCTGTTTAACACTGGAAAACATGCCAGTCAGCATCCTGTGTGTCTCTAACTGGTCCAGACACTGGGGAAGATGCCATTAGGACTTACCTGCCCATAGACAGACAAATATTTATCCCTTGTGAAGCAGTCTTGTGTTCACATGCAGACCAGTACTGTGAGACAGTTCATAAGTGACGTTGGATAATACAAGTCCATGCTGGATAATGTTCAAGTCTAGCCTGTATGTCCACACCTAAACTGATGCTATGACACTGGACAGTGAATGAGTCAGGGTAATAATGTATTCACCTGGCCTAATAATGGATAAAACCATACTGCCCACCTGGATTGTCATTAGGTAATATACAAGCCAGGATCCTAAGAGTCTGCATCTCACATGAACCATGAATCAATCTATATGTGCATATCTGGCTTGTCACAATATATCACACCAGGCAGAATCCATTGTGTCCCTAGTTGGAATGACACTGTATAACATGTAAGACAGTGCCTTTAACTTTTTATTTTCTTGTACTGCTATCTTTTCCTGATTTTAGTGAGGCGATTATCGTGTTGGTCACTAACATTATAAACCTCACTACAGAGAAATTTTAATAATAATTAAGTTATCCACCATTTCACAATGTAAAGCCACTTGCAGTTGCTATGGCAAACAGAGTCAAGTCTACTGTGTGTGATGACTGTGCATCTTGTTTGATGCAGGAAGCTCCCCTCGCTGAGCCCAGAGTTTGTGAGATAGCTGTCATTGGGTTTTAAAAACTGGGCAAAACAGAAAGTCAGTTACAAGTTTTTAAGGAACTGGGTAACTTGTCCCATACTTTTGCTGCACAGCTGTGTGACAGATGTATGTTTTTGAAGACTGATATCCCTGCCCCTCGCTGACTTTTTTCGCTTCACTAATAAAACAGAGCCCCTAACACTGGTCACTCTCGGTAACCAGTGCAGTACATCCACCTTGCCAAAAATAACCTGACCGTGTACCAGCCTATGTGGATTGCAGCATTGTGAGGTCAGTGCGTGATGTTAGGCTGAATTAAAGCTAGAACTTAGTGACCAGGAAATGTCATTGCTAAAACAGCACTGGTTATGTTCAAGTATGATACTTGCTGCTGCCTGATTTCTACTGGATTCTTGGTTGCAGTGAGGAATGCATGATTTGTACTATTTGGTCTCCAATCTCAACATGTTAAAAACTGAGGATTTAATATTTATAAATTAATATTGTGACTCTGTGTGGCCCTAGTGCATCATCATACTCTCTGACCAGGTTTATTTTTACAAAAATAATTTCACAATCATCACATATGAAATAACTGGTCTAAGCAGTTGGTAGGACGCTAGAGCCCTGTGTTAAGATGAGAAAAAGTCAGCAGCAGAGGAGCCTTCATATATCCATCGGAAAACTGCATGCAGTGTGAAAGCTGCTGATTTCTGTTTTTTATACTTTGGGATTCTCTTTAGTTGGATATGGTTTGGAGAGTGTGTTGGAAGAAACTGCTGCTTGTGTGGAATTTGATGGACTGTTCTTATATCTGAACTTACTAGCACACATGAACAATAAAATGAGTTAGCCATCAGATTTGAGGCCTGTTTCTTGAAATTCTCCTACAAGGTCTCACCCTGTACCTGGACTCAAAACACCACCTCAAACAAGAGATGCATCTGATTTAACCTATCCATTTGCTCACTGTACACGTGAGTATGAGTCTATATCATACACTGAAATTCAGAGGAGGACTTGATCTCCAAACTAGACTCTAGCAAGTGCCACCTTTGAATGGTACTCTGGTCACAGCTTTCGGAGGTCACCAAGGGTAGATCAAGGTTATTACTTCAGCTGCAGTTAAGAGTAAACCATATATGTGACAAATGCAAATAAGTACAGAATTTTCATATTTCATTTAAAACGTGCAAAAGTTAATTGGAGAAGAAATGATTTAGTGCAACCAGGAATCAATAACAATATAATCATATCAACATTAAAGACAGTTCTGCCTGCTGCAACACGAGCAAGGGAATGTTGAGTTAAATCTTTGAAACTTCCCCCTGACCACTTTCAATCATTCCTCAAAGAATGAAATAATCAATTTTAAAAAACACATGGCCATCTCAGCCATGTAAATGCTAAAAGTATCCTTGATCACCATGAGAGGCAAACAAACATAAGAGCCTTTGTGTTAGATTATATTTAGAACAGATTGAAAGACGAAAAGACTACTGCTAGAGCCTGCACTGTTCTTCTCAACTATGTTTGCACAAAACTTCAGGATTTATCTGGATAAAATACAACAGAAGGTTCCATTCATTTACAGGCACTTCAATGGCCAATTACCCAACTAATCAAACAAAATGATCCTTCTGATAGCAAGTAATTCTACAATTCCAAATAAAGTATAGTTTTTGAAACAGTAAACAAATTAATAAAACTAGTTCACATGAGAAACCCAGGTGGTATTAATTTGGGTATTTGCTTATATTTCTAAACAATCTAGCCTGCACATGCATGTGAAAATAAAGTTAACGCTAAAATTATAGAGGCAAGCAGCATCAATCTTGCATGACTCAGCACAGTGCAATCATATCTGACCCGACATTCTTCTCGACCCCTGTTATAACCATGTAAAACTACATTTAAGATGCTGGATGTCAAGGATTAAGACCAATCTCTATACAGTTAGTTAATCAGGTTTGACCATGGGCTTTCTATCCTTTCACTTTTATAACAAGCAAAGACTGCAGACTTCAAGATCGTTCTAAAGAACATGCCATTTCATCAAGTGAATCAGACAAATTCAGTGGTTAAATTACACACACACTGTTAAAGAGTTGTTATAACAGTCAGTAAGTGAGGTTCAAGAGTAAACACAATGAGTGCTTTGCTTTTAGGGGGCACATCTTTCCCAAGTAATATTTTAAAAGCCATCCTCCCTAGGATATTTACTGGATCCAATCTTGTATCAGACTTACTCCCTCGACAGGGAGTAATTCCAAGTTGCGAGTATTTAAGGCAAATCAAATCGCAACCATTTTAAGCGGAACTCTCTTCACACGCATGGGTATATGATGCAGTTTAAACAGCATTGTTAGTGATTTGTCGCTGTCCGATTCAGGTTCAGCAAGGTGAGTTTTCAAAGTACCCAGACCCTTATTCATAACTTCATTAGTAGCTCCATTCCACCTTGTTGCAACTGGCAGAGCTCAGCCCTTCAGCTTGGGCTCAGGCACAGCCGTGATCTACATGATGATCTTGGGCTCGGGCACAGAGTCAGCAATAGACTTGTGAGGTAGGACATTGGCTCCATTCAAGTAGAGTTCATCTTTCACAATCACATCCTCTCCCAGCACTGCAACATTCTCCATTCGCACCTGCAAGCAAATAGACAACAATCAACCCAAACAATGCCAGTGGCAATTCTGTACCTGCCCTGTGTTAGAACAAAGCGGCAACCTGACTTAGGATGACAGGGTTTATGTCACAGGCATCAGAATATCAGGAAGAAATGAAGACATCCCAGTGGACAGGCTACAAGATCATTACTCGGCTACAAAACTTTCTCATTCAATATTTAGATCTATCATGTATAAATGACCAGCACCTCTGCCATTATCCCTGCTTCAATTTCCTGATTGAGCAAACTCTCCAAACCATTGAAAGCTCCTGTTTAACTCCGACTGTGTCTAATTAGACGTTATTGATTGTTGGCAGCAGTTTGTCCAGCAGAAGGAATCAGTGCTGCAATTTCCTGGAAGGGGTGCTTAAAATATAAGCTTTAGAATATAAAGCAACATACGTGCATTTGAGCAAGAGTCACACATCAAACAAATTGGATCTTCTCCCCTTTTCCATATTTTTACACCCATAGACCAACATTTTGCTTATTTCTCTCTTGTCGTGAGGAGTTTGGGAACTAAGTGATCCTCAGCAGGATGTGGGAGCTGAACAAGTGATATCAACCTAGTTCACCATCTCCAAGTACTCCAACTGCCTATTACTACACAGCACAAGTCCAAGTGCAACATGCTATGGGACATAAGGGTGGCACAGCGGTAGTTGCTGCCTTACAGTGCTTGCAGCGCCAGAGACCCAGGTTCAATCCTGGCTACAGGTGGTGTCTTTACAGAGTTTGTACGTTCTTCCCGTGACCACGTGGGTTTTCTCCGACCTCTTCGGTTTCCTCCCACACCACAAAGACGTATAGGTTTGGATGTTAATTGGCTTGGTATAAATGTGAATTGTCCCTAGAAGTGCCGGTTGCCACGCGGTATCTCTAAACAATAGCAAATGCTGGGCGAGAGGAGCCGTGAGGCCCCAGGGAGTACAGCCAGGAAACAGGGAAACACAATGATTCTGCTCCTTCTTTCCTTCTCCCCCCCCCCCCCCCTTCTTCCCCCTTTCTCATCACCACACCCCCTCACCTTCACAACCACTTACCCACTGACCCACATCAGAGCTCCAGCCAATGATGCAGGACTCCAGCCAGGAATGGGAGCGAATCCTCGAGTCTTTCAGAACTGTGCAGCGCTTTATCCGCACTCCATCCTCAATCACCACTCCTGGGCCGATCGTCACATTGGGACCAATGGCGCATTTCTCTCCAATCTGAGCACTTGGGTCCTAAGAGAAAGAACAATACATTGATTGCAAGTCTCGTAATCTGCAATACAGTGCCCTCTATAATGTTTGGGACCAAGACCCATCATTTATTTATTTGTCTCTGTACTCCACAATTTGAGATTTGTAATAGAAAAACAATCACATGTGGTTAAATTGCACATTGTCAAATTTTAATAAAGGTCATTTTTATACATTTTGGTTTCACTATGTCGAATTTACAGCAGTGTTCATATAGTCCCCCCCTCAATTTCAGGGCACCATAATGTTTGAGACACAGCAATGTCATATAAATGAAAGTAGTCTTGTTTAGTATTTTGTTGCATATCCTTTACATGCAATGACTGCTTGAAGTCTGCAATTCATGGACATTGCCAGTTGCTGGGTGTCTTCTCTGCTGATGCTCTGCCAGGCCCGTATTGCAGCCATCTTTAGCTTATGCTTCTTTTGGGGGCTAGTCCCCTTCAGTTTTCTCTTCAGCATATAAAAGGCATGCTCAATTGGGTTCAGATCGGGTGATTGATTTGGCCACTCAAGAATTGACCATTTTTTTAAGCTTTGAAAAACTCCTTTGTTGCTTTAGCAGTATGTTTGGGATCATTGTCTTGCTGTAGAATGAACCGCCGACCAATGAGCCTTGAGACGTTTGTTTGAACTTGAGCAGATAGGATGTGTCTATACACTTCAGAATTCATTATGCTACTATCATCAGCAGTTGTATCCTCAATGAAGATAAGTGAGCCAGTACCTTCAGCAGCCATACATGCCCAGGCCATAACACCCTCACCACCGTGTTTCATAGATGAGGTGGTATGCTTTGGATCTTGGGCAGTTCCTTCTGTCCTCCATATGCCATCACTCTGATATGTAAATCTTCATCTCATCTGTCCACAAAACCTTTTTCCAGAACCGTGGTTGCTCTTTTAAGTACTTCTTGGCAAACTGTAACCTGGCCATCCTATTTTTGCGGCTAACCAGTGGTCTGCTCATGAAGTCTTCTGCGGACAGTGGTCGTTAACAAATGCACACACCTGATTCTTGAAGAGTGTTTCTGAACTGTCGTCCAGGTGTGTGGGGATTTTTATTTTATGTGGGGTCTTCCTTGATCTGCCAGTCCCTTTGCGATTAGTAAGCTCACCAGTGCTCTCTTCTTAATGGTGTTCCAAACAGTTGATTTTGGTAAGCCTAAGGTTTGGCTGATGTCTCTAACAGTTTTATTCTTGTTTCTCTCTCATAATGGCTTCCTTGATTTTCATTGGCACACTTTGGTCCTCATGTTGATAAACAGCAATAAAAGTTTCCAAAGGTGATGGAATTTGAGGAAAGACTAGGTGCTGAGAGCTGCATTGAGGCAGCAATTAAACAAACCTGACAAGTACAAACACCTGTGAAGCCATGTGTCCCAAATATTATGGTGCCCTGAAATGGGGGTCTATGTATAAACACAGCTATAATTTCTACATGGTGAAACCAAAATGTATAAACTGCCTTTAATAAAATCTGACAATGTGCACTTTATCCACATGTGATTTTTCCTATTACAAAACTCAAATTCTGGAGTACAGAGACAAATAAATAAATGATGGGTCTTTGTCCCAAACATTATGGAGGGCACTGTGGGCAGAGTTAAATATTACAAGCTAAATGTAAAGATTGAAATACAAAGGGATCATCACACAAAATCGAACATTGGATTTTCACGTTTGACCTGGATGCTACTGTCATGCCTTTTGGCATTAAAGATCCTGTTTGAAGTGACTAGCCAGTCCGAACGCTGCTCCTGCACTTCACCCTAAAGCTTGTAAATCCACTCCAAGTGACAATGTCACTTACAGTAGATAGGCATGCTCGGTCAGACAGGGGTTGGATCACAGACACATTATTTGGGCAGGAGGAAGGTGCCATACACCGCAAGGTACGAGATTGGAGAGTGCTTAGTGTTTGTACTGGTTCCCAAGAGCAACAGCCTTCTCTGCAATTTTTAGAAGCAATTATCCTCGTAGATGATTTATATGAATGTTGCCAGGCCTCGGAGACCAGAGCTATAAGAATGTGAGGTGTTGCATTTTGGGAAGTCTAACATGGGCAGTAACTACACCATGAATGGTAAAGCTCTGGGGAGTGTTGTAGAGGAGAGGGATCTAGGAGTACAGGTGCATGGTTTCTTGAACGTCGAGTCGCGGGTAGATAAGGTGGTCAAAAAGGCTTTGGCAACATCCTCGTAAATCTTCTCTGAACCCTTTCCAGCTTGACAATATCTTTCCTATAACATGGTGCCCAGAACTGAACACAATACTCCAAATGAGGTCTCACCGACGTCTTATAAAACTGCAACATGACCTTCTAACTTTTATACTCAATACTCTGACTGATGAAGGCCAATGTACCAAAAGCCTTTTTGACCACCTTATCTACCTACGACTCGACCTTCAAGAAACCATGCACCTGTACTCCTAGATCCCTCTCCTCTACAACACTCCTCAGAGCCCTACCATTCACGGTGTAGGTCCTGCCCATGTTAGACAAAAATGGGTGAATGGAACATGCTGCCAGAGGAGGTAGATGAGGCTGGGACTATCCCAACGTTCAAGAAACAGACATATGGATAGTACAGGTTTGGGGGGATATGGACCAAACACTGGCACTACAGTAGTCCCACGGGCAGGTGGGGCAACTGTAGTGTTGGCCGGTGTGGAAAAGTTGGACTGAAGGGCCTGTTTCCACACTGTACGCTCTATGACTCTATAGAGGTTGGGCAATCTAGTACTTCATTCCTATTTCTGGGCTGTGTTACAATGAAGTACAATCCCAAAAGCTTTGTTCACCCCTAGGAGCTGTACAATCCCTTTACACTGAAAGGCAAATGAAACTCAGATTGTAATTAACAAGCAACCAATTGTAATGGGAAGGAAACTTGTTGGCTTCATCTGCACTATGTAGTCGACTTGACCAACCTTACAAAAGTCTTGGTCTAGCTTGTAGCTTCATTGCATTGTACTGGAAATACTGGTCAGACATTGCCACCTGCTGGGGATTGGGACACTTTGCCAACACAGATGAGTCTATCCTCTCACTATAGATGTCCACAATGCCAGCAACCTAAAGACACATAGATCATATGAAATATGGTAAAGCCAGCGAGGCTCAACCTGAAACATGAATTTAGACAGACGTAGTTGCACAAGAAAAGTTGCTTAATCATGGTGAATCAGATTGCCATGTGAAAACACACAAAATACATAGAAACATGGAAAATAGGTGCAGGATTAGGCCATTCGGCCCTTCGAGCCAGCACCACCATTGAATAAGATCATGGCTGATCATCTAAAATCAGTACCCGTTCCTGCTTCTCCCCCATATCCCTTCATTCTATTAGCCCTAAGAGCTAGATCTCTTGAAAACACCCAGTGAGAGTTAGATTTAGCTCTTTGCAACAAACAACTTTGGGCTTCTGACCAATTACACAATGATCACATGCATATCATGGTTCATCACAGGGGGTGCATGACGATATTGTATGCAGTCTTGATATTGCATGCTGCAGAAACTGTTCCAGAGTCTAAATACCAGCTCAACATAGCGGCTGCTGTTTGTGTGCTCCAGTGCAACTTCTCAAACCAGCCTAGTTTGCTGAGCAGGCGTTAGTAGGACAGGGGATCTCCTTTCCCTCTCCAGTACCCTCTGTTATCAGGAGCGCAGCCAGGTTGGGCTGGAGAGATCCAGGCCCCCAGTTACACCTGGGATTGGTGAAGCTGATGAAGTACACTGTTGGGACATTAATAGCCCATTATCTGTTATTTGCACTTTATCAGTTTATTTATTCATGTGTGCATATATTTATATAATGGTATATGGACACACTGATCTGTTTTGTAATCAATGCCTACTATGTTCTATTGTGCTGAAGCAAAGCAAGAATCCCATTGTCCTATCACGGACACATGACAATAAACTCACTTGAACTTGAACATTGCATGAAATCCAATGTATTGGCTGATGGCAGCACCTGACCCAAGCCAAAACCTTGTTGCAAAGCCAAGGCCGCTGACCCAAAGATTGGCCAGGGAGTCGGCTTGCTAACAGATAACATGCAAGTCATAAGTTTCCTTAACGCAAATGCCCCAAAAGATGAATCAGGAAACAAGCTCAAGGTACATGAGCCATCAGGATCTGCAGCTTACCACCAGCACATTTCCAACAATTCCAGGCCCTTGGTGCAGTCTGTCCGGTGCTTTATGTCGTAGGGACTGTAAATACATGCACATTCCAGTCAAGAAGTCTTTGGGCTGCCCGATGTCCATCCAGAATCCTGCACACAAGAATACAATTGCATCAGCTGCTAAGGCCAGAGATTTGGTACCAGAGCTTCAACTGGGATCGGCATTCAATGTGGAAATCACGTTCCGCTCAGTAGAACCAATCAGAAACTGCGATTGCATCAACCCTCAACATTATCGATATTGCCCAATTACCTTCTTCCCTAGATCTTTTCAAGAACAGATTGTACGAAGGCAGATCAGCTGGCAGAATGGGCAAGTGGCAGACAAAATCTAAGTTGAAGTGTAGTAGGTGAGAGGTAGAATAAAAGACAATATAGACCAAGTGACACAGATCCAAAGGATGTACATGAACACAGACCTGGGCGTCTATGTGTTTACATGTCTATGTGTGAAAATGGCAGGGCAGGTTAAGAGAGGATCCTCAGTGTGATAAATGGGGTACAAATACAGATAATTTAGGTTGAGCCTGTTTTGGCCACATGGAGAATTGCTTCTAGTTCTGGCCGTCTAATTTTAGGAGGATGTGAAGGTCCTCGAGATGGTGCGAGGAAGATTTACCAGTAATTTTCCAGAGACGAGGGGTTTTAGAGCCGAGATACTGGAGCAAAGTTGATGGAGAGGAGGTTTCAGAGAGGTGCACAAGATCATTACTACAATAAATGGGGAGAGTTGGTGATACTGTTCTTATTAGTTTGACCAGAGTGCTTGGATTTAAGATCTTTGGTAAAGGTACACAGCAGATGTGAGGATAAACACATTCTCCCTTGTGCAGTCATCTCTGCTTTATAAACCAAATGTCCAAAATTTACTTGCTCTAGGCGTTAGGAATTGAATCAATCCATGCCTTTAAAAAACTTAGATAGTCACAAGGGGGGAATATCTGCAGGATTTTTGGGAGAACAAAATGGCCAAGTGCGATTGTTTATCAAGATTTAAATGCTTCTTTCAATCTTCCCTGTTCTTGTGTTTTGCTGAACTATCCACACAGCAAACCTCTATCCTCACTAAAGCCTTGACATCTTTTCCCATGTGGTGTATAGAACTGGCCACAGAGAGGTTAATTATAAGTTTGACGTCACATCCTTGCCTTCAGCTGGATTGAATCCACAAATATGCATCCATCACAATAGCCATCCAAAAATATATCAATCCCAAAAGCTTCAATTAGCCAACAACCTTAGCTCTTTGGGAAGACAATTCCAAATTTGCTTTACTTGTGTGTATACTTCTTCCCAGCTTTATATATAAATGCTGTGTCTCTAAGAGGGCACCAAAGGGAAGAATATATTTATTGCAGCTAGTTTCCCATTCCATACTAAATCAGAACCATTGCTGGTTTGGATGGTGTTGAAAATTAGAGCAGGTAATGTGACAGTGGAAGTGACTCCTGTGTAGGTTATGAAAAAAATCAGTGGAGGAAAAAGTGAATGGATCAGACACTGTGGTGAATTGGGATCCTCTGAAAACCAACAGCAGACTCTCCCTTAGGAGCTTAACCTGCAGGCAAAAGGGCAGCACAGATGCACAGCTAGTAGAGCAGCTGCCCCACAGTGACAGAGACGTGGGTTCAATCTTGATCTCAGGTGCTGTCTGTATGGAGTTTGCACCTTCTCCCTGTGAGAGTGTGAGTTTCTTCCGGGTGCTCCCGTTTCCTGTGACATCTCAAAGATGTACGGATTTATAGGTTATTTAGCCTCTGTAAATTGCTCCCCGTGTGTAAGGAGTGGCTGAGAAAGTGGGATAACATAGTACCAGTGTGAACGAGCGATTAATAGTTGGCATGGACTTGGTGTGATGAAGGCCTGCTTCCATGTTGTATCTCTAAAACTAAAAAACTAAACTAAAAGCACCTCAAGATCGACTCCTGGGATTGCAGAAACAATGCTCACTTGAAAGAAGATGCGATCCAGAGCTCTTGAGCTGGGTCACCAGTACTGATAGAGGTATCAAACATTAGAACACAGAATTTTGGTCGCTGGTTTAGGTCCCTGGGACTGAAGTACCCTGCACTCAGATTCAATCCCTGCCGATCTTGAGGCACAGCAACGACAGTGGGACATTGGGTAAAAAACCTACCCCTAATGTCCTCCCTTCCAGTCCTCCAATTAGTATTTGTGTGCCCAGGATCAGTAATGAAACCTTCTTATGGCTAAACTCTCACCAACATTCATAACAGCTTTAGGGAGATGTATCTCACGATGGACAAATGAGATTGGACTGTAATTTCAACAGCACAAAATGACCCAAGCTGAAGATTCGAGCCAGGACGGAGAGCAGAGCAGAGCAGAGGTGTGAAGGTTTCAAAAGGCACTTTTTGATTGGCTCATTGAGGAGCACAACAGCCAATAAGAAGTAGTGAAGGTATAGCAGAGCAGCCTGCTGGGAGTGATGAGGGCATGTTTAGTTGAGGATACAGTGCAGAAACAGGCTGCACCGACCAGTGATCCCCGCACACTAACACTGCACATACTAGGCACAATTTTACCAAGCCAATTAACCCACAAACCTATACATCTTTGGAATGTGGGAGAAAACTGGAGAAAACCCACGCAGGTCATGGGGAGAATGTACACTTTCTGTACAGACATCACCCATAGTCAGGATCAAACCCAGGTCTCTGGTGCAGTAAGGCAGCAGCTCTACCGTTGCGCCACCGTGCCATAAGCTGATGGACGATCAGCCATGATCACAATGAATGGCGGTGCTGGCTCGAAGGGCCAAATGGTCTCCTCCTGTCTATTTTCTATGTCTATGTTTCTAAGTATTGAGGCTTTGATTCGAAAAGCTTCTTCAGCGAGAAGGTCAAGCTGATGGTGACAAAAAGATACAGTAAAATCTTTCTGTGTTTTTCTTCTTGTCCAAGTGCAGTTGGCATGTCAGTTAGGGCAGTGCTCCTCCAGCACGATGTGAGAAGACATGGAAACTTCCAGTGTCCCCGAGGATTACGCCTGTGGGAGGTTCGTCCAGCTGCAGCTCATGACTGACTATGTTCGGGAACTGGAGCTGCAGCATTACAAACTCAGGATCGTCCAGGACAATGAGAGAGTCACCGACAGGAGATACACTGAGGTGGTCACATCCAAGATGCACAGCAAAAGTAGTTGGGTGACCATCAGGAAAAGAGTGCAATACCCTCGAAAACACATATACTTCTTTGGATACTGCTGGGGGAATGACTGTGCAAGAGAAAGCAGCAGCTTCCAAGTCTGTGACTCTGAGGCACAGCAAGATGCAGGTGGTTAGACAAGGCTACAGTGATAGGAGAATTGATAGTGAAAGGTACAGACAGGAGGTTCTGCAGCTGCAGGCAGGACTACAGGATGGTGTGTTGCTTCCAGGCTGCAGAGCATTCTCAAGAGTGGATGGGCAGCCAGAGGTTGGTGTGCACATCGGTACCAACAGATAGTGAGGAAGAGGGGCGAGGTCCTGCCGAGTGAATATAGTGGATTACTCCAAATGCAGCCTAACCAAAGTCCTATACTGCTACACCATGACTTCCTGACATAATCAATGCCCTAAGCATTGAAGGCAAGCATACCGTATGCCTTCTTTCCCACTCCATCCACGTGTATTGCCACTTTCAGGCAGATGTGGACTTGTACATTATGTACGTCCCAAGATCACTCTGTACATTAATGCTGTAAAGGATCTTGCCATTTGGTCCCCTTATATTTGATATCCCAAAGTACAAAATCTTGCACTTACTCAGATTAAATTCTATCTGCTGTTTCCCATCCCCCCCCCCCCCCCCCCCCCCCCCCCCCCCCCCCCCCCCCCATGGATCTGATCTATTCTGCCGTATGCTTTGCCATCCTTCCTCATAGTCCACAACTACAACAATCTTGTTGTCATCTGCAAACTTACTAGCTGATCCATCTACATTTATATCCAAGACATTTACATATATATCACACACACCAGAGGTCCAGCACAGATCCCTGTGGAACTCTATTGATCATAGACCTCCAATCAGAATAACAACCTTACCCCACAATCCTGTCTTCTATTAATAAGCCAGTTCTGAACCCATACAATCAAGTCACTGTGAATCCCATGTATCTTCTGGATCAGCCTGCCATGGGGACTTTATCAAGGGCCTTACACAAATCCATATAGGCAACATCCACCGCCCTACCTTCATCAATACTTTGTCACCTCCTCAAACAACTAGATAAAGTTAGTAAAACTCAATGAAGCTCAGAGATTTTGAATTGTAGGAAGAAATCTGGATGCCACATTCCAGGCCTTTTTTGGGCACATTCCTCACCTTGCAGCTCCATGGCATACAGCTGCCCCTCCTGTGCCATGACGGGGAAAATCTCCTTCTCTATTGATGTTGGCCTGAGCTGCAGAAAGACAAACAACATGCAGAGTCAACATCGCTAACCTTGCCTACACCAATGCAGGCAAAAGCTTTCAAATCCCTGGGACTTGATGGTCTGCATTCTGGAATTTGATAAATGGATACCGAATCTATGGATGAAACTGGTGTGACTCTTCCCCTCCTCCCTCCTCCCTGTTGTCTGTGGTCACATGGATTTCCCCTGGTGCTCCAGGTTCCTCCCATATTCCATAAGCATGCGAGTTGGTAGTTTAATTTTCCAATTGACCCTAACATGTTAGATGAGTGGTGAAATCGGGGATTTGACAGATATGTAGGGTGTTATCCCATATTGTGGATGATGAAATTACCTTATTCTACATCTTAAGGAAATACGGAAAGTGAAGTCATCAATCAAGTGATAACAACACACGTAGAAAAGCACAAATTGATTAGACAGTCAATATGGCCTTGTGAAGAGAGAAATTATGCTTGTCAAAGGTTTTTCTGTCAAAAATTGTCTGGAAGGCTGAAGAATCAGTGGAGGTTGTATTTTTATGTTGTTGAAGAGTTTACGATAAAGTATCACATAAAAAAGTTGTTACACAAGTCACAGTTTGCAGCTAAATAAAACTGGTTAGGCCACATTTGGTGTATTGAGTGCAGTTATGGTCACCATATTACAGGAAAGAATGAGAGGAAGCAGAGGGTACAGAAGAGGCTTACTACGGTAGACAATGTGCTGGAATAACTCAGCAGGTCAGGCCGCATATCTATCAGTCTGAAGAAGGGTCCATACTGGAAACATCACCTATTCATGTTCTCCAGAAATGCTGCCTGACCTGCTGAGTTGCTCCAGCGCTTTGTGTGTTTTTTTTAAACAAGCATCTATTGTTCGATTTGTAGAGATTAGTTTAGAGATATAGCGCGGAAACAGGCCCTTCGTCCCGAGTCCGCAACGACCAGCAATCCCAGCACATTAACACTATCCTACACACACTAGGAACAAGTTACACTTATACAAAGTCAATTAACCTACAAACCTGTACGTCTTTGGAGTGTGGGAGGAAACCGAAGATCTTGGAGAACGTACAAACTCCGTACAGCACCCGTTTAGGCTAAGACCGTGAAAGTTTAAAGGAGATTTACAAGACATTTTTTTTAATATACACAAAGACCAAAAGTTGCAGAGGTGGTGTAAGCCGATACAATAGCACCTGATTAGGAGTCATTAAGAGAGGCACATGAACAGGGATGGAGTGATATTTACCATATACAGGAAGATGGGGCTAGTTTAAATTGATATGATGGTTGGCACTGACATCATGGGACAAAAGCCCTGCTCAGTTGCTGTACTGTTCTATGTTCCATTCATCTCCTTGCCTAGAGTAATTCAGCAGTCAAGAAGCATCTCTGGAGGACATGGATAGGCGATGGTTCAGGCCAGGTCTCTTCTTCAGCCAACACCCAACACTGGTGTTATATCCAACCTCAAATTAAGATTAGAACATACAATACACCAAACTGAGACCAGTATTTCCATTTCCTCAACAATTCCCTTTATCTCTAGATTGTCAGATGTACTGAATTTACTCATTACTGAATAATGAGCTGATCAAATCTGGCATGCAAGCCTATGGCATCTGTGTCTAACGCACACAAAGTCCTGTTCACCCACTGACGTACTCATTGATACAATGGTTAAGCAACAAATAATTTTAAATTCATGCATGTATTTTCAAAACTGTTATCCTCATTCTTCGGAACTCCTGAGAATACAGATCTATCTGATGTGTCTGTTTGTGAGAGGACAGCCCTTTCATCCCAGGAATTAGTGAATCACTTATGGACAGCCTCCAATGCAAACATCTTTTTAAAATATGGCTGCAAATATCTTTTTAAAATACAGCTACATAAATTGTACACTATAGTCCAGGTGTGGACTCAGCAACACCCTGTATACTTGAAACAATACTTTGCAAATTCTAAACTCCACTTAGCAATACAGCCCAGAATGTAATTACCCTTCCTAACCGTTTGCGATTCATGCACAAGAACACCTAGATCCCTCTGCACTCCTTCCCCTTGCAGTCTCTCCCCATTTAGATCATACATTGAGATTTATCTTTATTGAAATGCATGACCACACACATTCACACAATGAATTCTATTTGCCAAGTTATCAACCACTCACTCATCATAACCATATCCTGTTGCAGAGTCCATTTCAACATACCCTTTGAATATGTTATTTGTATTTAGCAGCTATGTGTCTATGAGAACATTCATTATTTTAGGATTACAGCTTAGAATCACAGCAGGCCACATACTCCAAGGTATCCACAGCAGTTCCCAATTTCATTTTCCTGCAGCCATACAAATTACTTTTCAAGTGCTGAGAAACATTTCCTTTTGAAGTGCCATATTGAATCTGTATCCATCATTCTTACAGGCAGCGAATTCCATTTTTATCACACTGCAGAAAATAAATTGTCGTCGCCAGTTTGAAAGGTGTACACGTGAGCAAATCTTTAAGCCTATTACCCCAGATCCTGAACTTTCTGGAAATGGGAGCAGATTCCACATATCCTATCTTAACACATCAGGGTCTGGTACATTTCCATCAAACTTCCTGTCAATTTTCTTTATGACAAGGAAAACAATCCCAGAGGTACCAGTTAAACCTTGGACCTTGAATCCCTCATCTCCAGTACATTATTCCACAGCCACAGCCAGAGAAGAGGCAAACCTTTTAAATACAACAGGCAAACTTTTCATGCAATGTGAGAAGTTATTGTATTTAAGGAATAACTTTTCTTGGTTGTCTGGTAAAAAGGCCGGGTGTTAAACTAAATACAGGCTTGAACAGAATTAATGTTAAGCAGTAACAAAATCAAAGCATTGGAGGCTCTTTGCACCGAATATTTTTCTTCTCACTAGGGCAACTTTCAAACTGGAGATATAATACAGCAGCTGTTAACAGAAATCGAGTCATTCAGCATTAATTAATTATGCAGAAATGGGCTGATGGGAGAGATATTTTAGTGAAGTACATAGTTAAGAGTATGAACTACTCTACCTTTATTCTTTATCCCCTGGAAGTATTGATAGAACAGAAAAGTGGAAGCCTTATTCCACCTTCCATGATGACATCTACCATGACAAGGTCTGGTGCCATTCATCAGCACTTCCTATGCACCAAGAGTTTGCCAAATGTCCTACTTGTCTGGTAATGAGACCCAAATCCATGCCACCTCCAACATAAAAAGAAACTCTGTAGAGCAATGACATTTCAGCACAAAGCATTGTGAGCTCCACTGTCCTTTAGTCCTGAGATGTTCCTTCTTCTTGGAAAGACAATCATACCTGTATCCTGTTTAAAATTGTGGGGCTGAAGATATACATTCCTGCATTGATCTTGTTCGACACAAACACCCGAGGCTTCTCCACGAATCTGTGTATTCGCCCAATCTCGGCTTCATATATGACCACCCCGTATTTGGATGGTTCCTCCACTTTAGTAACCTGTCAAATGGAAGGATAGGTTAAAGAGGAAAGGAACAAAGTAATTGAAAGTCATCAGGGAAAGGAAGAACCTTTAAAAGACAACTTTGCCTCTCAGCCTCACACAGCTAATTTGCTGCCACTGCAAGAAGGGAGCTCACACTGCTTCATGCTTCATTCAGAACTGGGGCTGGTGGCAGGGAGATTATATTATAAACACGCTTACTTAACTTGAGGCAGTAACCTGCTGTTAGCTGCAAAATACCAGACTACATCTGAGGAAGTGTCTCAACTCGAAACGTCACCCAATCCTTCTCTCCTGAGATGCTGTCTGTCCCACTAAGTTACTCCAGCATTTTGTGTCTACATTCCTCAAGAGTCGAGTCAAAAGTGTTTAATTGTAAATATGTACCAGATATAAAACAATTAAATTCTTACTTATACATATACTAAGTATATAGTAGTTCGTTGCTGAGGTATGGTTATGGTTAGGGTTGTGCCGTATGCTCCAAAAGCCTGATGGCTGATGGGAAGAAGCCATTCTTGAACATGAAAGTAATGGTTATTAGGCTCCTGTATCTTCTTCCCAATGCTAGCAGCAAGATGAGAGCATGGCCAGGGTGGTGTGGATCTTTGATGATACTCCACTTCCTATAGATCCATTCAACGGTGGGGAGCTGGCATTGAGTATTACAGCATTATTTACACCAGATGACAAAGTCTTTATTTTTTATGTTTTGAGGATCTGGGCATCAGCAAAGCCAGCATTCATTGTCCATTCCTAACTGCCTTTCAGATGTCGCACCTACTGCCCTTGTCTTTCTTATGGGTCGAGGTCACAGGTTTCAGAGCTCTATCACAGTAAACTATGTTCGGCACCCACCACAACACACCAGCCCCTGGCCATTTCTTGCAGCTGGTCCAGTTGAGTTTGTAGTCAGTGGTGATCCCCATATGTTGATCGTGGGTAATTCTGAGATCGTAATGTCAATGAACATCAAGATTAGGTGGTTCAACTCTCTGTTCATGGAGATGATCATTCCCCTCCTATGATTTGTCAATTGCTGACCCAATGCTAATGGGCTTTATACTTACCACTATGGTACCTTCCTTCCCATGGTGCTTGTGAAAACGGACCATCTCCTGGAAGGGAAACTCGCAGATTACGTCACTATTTAGGACAAAGAAAGGCTCTGAACTATCGGCAAACAGCTCATGGGCCAGAGCAAGAGGTCCAGCTGCAAATACAAGAATGGGAAAGAGTGAATCCAACAGTTCACTGCTCCTGTTAAAATGTTGAGGTTCAAAAAGCATGCAATTATTTACTAGCTGCAAAACAGTCAATGACTCAGTCTCTAATCCTCTTTCAAAATCTATTCAAACCCTCCATTCACTCCACTTACCACCCTCTCACAGATAGGCTAGCATCAGAAGCAGCAAACCTGTAGGTCTATGAAACAAGTTTCGCCGTCAACGATGGCAGCCTCGCCAACGGTTTCTGTCTTTTCATCTTTTATGTTATTTTTAGTGTGTTTTAAAAAGTATGTGTTAATGTTCTCAGGTTTGTTTTATGTGGGGGGTGGACGGGGGGGGGTCGTGGGAAACTTTTTCCTCAATCTCTAACCTTGCCGGAGATGCGATTGTTTCCCGGACCGTATCTCCGGTCGCTTTGCGACATAACATCATGGAGCTGGCGGCCTTGCTCGAGACGGACTTTGAGCCCCACCGCGGGGACATGGACTTACCATCGGAACCTGCGATCCCTTGCCTGGGATCGACGCTCCAACCGCGGCCTGCGGATTTCAACATCGAGGAGCTCACAGTCTCGGGGAGCTTGATGTCGGGGAGATTCCCGACATCAAGCTCACGGAGATTGATGTCGGGAAGCTCCAAAGTCACAGGAGATTCGTCTCGCCCCGACCTGGGGTCCGAACGCCCGGCGCGGGGAGCTGAGATCCCTCCTGAGGCGGTAGCTTGATCGCCCCAATGCGGAGGGCACGACCGCCGGCTAAGGGAGCCAAGATCGTCCCATCAACAGAAGGCTCGTGGCCCACGACCGCAGGACAAAGAAGGGAAGAGATTTAACTTTTTTATCGCCTTCCATCACAGTAAGGAACGTGGAGGAGTCACTGTGGTGGATGTATATGTTTAAATGTATTTTGGGTGTTTTGTTGCTTTTTAGTGATATGACTATGGCAAATCAAATTCCTCGTATGTTGCAAAACATACTTGGCTAATAAAGTATGATTACGATTATTAAAATGATTCTGAAGTTTCCTATTGAACTTATAAATCAGGGACTAACTGTTTTATTGTCAAATAAATAATATATTAAAGGAGGAAAGTTAAGTTAAACATCTGCCAACTTAAGAGTAAGAGAGGTCACCTGAATGGCCCACACCTCTTCCTATAACTCACCACAATTAATATAGGCAGCCCTCAATGAGTGCATTGTATCTCTTATTGAAGGATATCGTCTATCAAAAGATACATTAATAAACTTTTGTAGGAACTTTGATATCCTGAAACATTTGGTAGACAGGGAAGAATTCAGGATTGCAAAAGAAGTATAAAACTTGATTAATTTGAAGAAACAGTTGATTATTCAATCTGATACATATGTCTCTCTAATTAGTATTAGTGTAGCAAAGGACAAAAATGGACCTTGCAATGCTGCCATTGACACGTAGAGAGATCTCTTACCTGTTCCTAAGGGTTCCTTTTCATGAGACAGTGAGATGCGAATACCCAGCTGAAAGAAGTAATGAAATACACACAGTTACACTACCTTTGCTCCCTCTCTCTCTCTGGTAGTTTGTCATGGGATTTTAATTTAGGTGGCCATTCATCCTATACAGAGCTGGACAAAGAGGATGCATTGGATGGATGTTTAGCAGTTTGACCTGACCAAGTGCTCACCCAACCTGCAGCTCTGAAGTATCCAGAGGTACAAGGTGGTGCCTTCATGCACTGCATTGAGCCCATATTGTAAACCGGCACTTCCTGTGCAATGCTGCACTGTTTGAGGTACTCTTTTTCAGGTCAGATATTAAATGAGTTCTCATTTGTGTTTTGAGCTGGACGGTCCTTGCAGATCCCTTTAAAAGCATTACAAATAGATTTCCCAGAAAATGTCACAATGTTGTTTATGAAATTTGATCGTCTGCAAACTTACTGATGCTTATCGTCAAGGGAAATGTGGAGAAGGCAGGAACTGGGTACTGATTGTAGATGATCAGCCATGATCACATTGAATGGTGGTGCTGGCTCAAAGGGCCGAATGGCCTACTGCACCGGTTGTCTATTATCCCACTTTACAGCATGACCGCCCTTCAAACGTACTTCACATTGAAGTTGGGGGAATCAATTTAGGATTGTACATTCACTTATCTATTTCCCCCTCTCTCATACACATAACATTTGAAAACACAGTTGTTTACTTATTTTTGTTGTGCAAAGTCATTGTACTTCTGATTGGGGCTATTTCCTGCATGATTCTTCCTGCACTCAAACATTTCCCACCCTCTGAAACCAATCGGGTTTGGGTGAAGAATCAATCAAATATAACTGAAAGAAAATTAGATACAGTTTGCTTGGATGAAATTAGGCTGCATCACATAATTTAGTACGAAAGTTTACTTTTGCCTATTACAACCAGAAAAACTGTGATTGTACTGAAAGCATTATTGTAACCTTACCCGCTGTTCCTGTTCCTTCATTTCCTTCTCCAGCATCTCGGACATGTAGCTGACAGCAAGAATCACATGTGATACACCAGCCTATTCAAAACAGTTACACTCCATAAAGAATTGATAAAACTTTCTTCTCATAGATTGCATTTTTGGCTAAAAAATGCCAAGCTCCTGATGAACACATACACCCAATATTGTAACGTGCCAAACAGTAGTTTCCCAGATGTCTTCTGACACATCATTAAATAAGCTTAAGATATATTATACCATCTAAAAAATACTCTACAATTAGAGAAACGTCTCTTCACAGTTTAGATTATTTATTGGATACAGCATTATAACACAATAGCGAAATTGTGTTTACTTTACTTTTAGACTTTAGAAATACAGCACGGAAACGGGCCCTTCGGCCAACCGAGTCCATGCCGATCAGCAATCACTCCGTACACAAACCAACACACACTAGGCACAATTTTACAACTTAGCAAAGTCAATTAACCTACAAACCTGTACATCTGGAGTGAGGGAGGAAACCGGAGCACCCGGAAGCAACCCAAGGGGGAATGGCCAAACTCCGTACAGGCAGCACCCGTAATCAGGATCGAGCTCGGGTCCCTGGCACTGTAAAGCCATTGCACCCAAGAGGGAAATCAAATTGACCACAAATATATTACCCCTAAAGGGCCTGTCCCACCAGCATGCGACGAGCGTGACCAAACGTGGTGGCTTGAGGCGTACGGCCTCGCGGGACTGGTCCCACTTCCAACCGCGGAGCCGTCTGGAGCTGGTCCCCACATCATACTCACCGTACGGCTCAAGCGACCACGTTAGGTCGCACTCGCCGCATGCAGTCGCATGCTGGTGGGACAGGCCCTTAATTAGGAACATCTTGAGCTAATGTACTGTCAACTGAAAGTTACTAAGCACTGTAACTAGACTCTGTAACATTGGTGCTAACAAATTTGAAAGGGGAATATCCAATATCATATCATGTTAGATAATCTGTAATATTTGTGACATATGTTGGAACCCATGAAATGGAAACTGTATGTACAGTGCAGAGGGTATGCAGGTGTTCAAACAAAATAATAGGGTCAATAATGAAAGGATAATTGGGGAACAATAACCCCACAGAAAACCAATCATTGTTACACTCTGACGACATTTCCGTAGGGTGCACAAGTTCATGCCATGGTATTAATTAGCACCATTCTCTCCATTGAGACATTCTGCCACAAAGTCGCTGAGCGTACCTTTACTAAAGCCTCTACTTGATGCAGAAGAATTGGCTTGTTGCAAAAGTCCACCAGTGGTTTTGGAACACTGAGCGTCAGCGGTCGTAACCGTGTACCATAGCCGCCAACCAAAATTAATGCTTTCATCTTCACCTGCAAAACAAAATTGGAAATCTAATCTCTCACTATGTTTCAGACGTGGAAACTGCTGTAGTAATGGGGCATTCAAATGCTACGATACACGAATAACAACAACTTAATTATAGATATACCAAATGAAGCATCATAAAGGCGTATGTGGGAATGCACATCATCCTATCCTTCCCTTTGTTGTACTCATGTTGTTACTACTTCAAATATTCCATGAACATTATATTTTTCACAAGAAAAACCATCAAACTCTTTATTGAGATTTCTGCAATTGCCATTGTACCAAATAGCCTTTACTGAATAGCCTGTCGAGCCACTGTCTTACAGCACCAAATACCCAGGTTCAATCCCGACCTCTGGTGCTGTTTGTATACAGTCAGAGTGTTTTTTCCCTTGTGAATGTATGTGATTCCTCCAGGTACACTGGTTTTCTCACACATATGGGTTAATTAATTACTTCAAATTGCACCTAGTGTGTACGTTGAGTGGCAGAATCTGGGGAGGGTTGATGGGAATGTGTGAACGGGATTATTGTAAGACTTGTGCAATTGAGTGGTTGATGGGCAACATGGACTCGGTGGGCCAAAGAATGTATCAATCTCTATGAAGTCACAAACCACATTTTAGATGACTTTGTTCTTAATACTTTCCTATTATGTATTCCCCCTAAATGAAAGCATTAAAAAATATATAACAACACAACAGCTGATACAATAGAGGAATAACTGAAGTTAGGCACTAACATGAGTTTATCAATTGCACGAAAAAGCAGTTTTGTGGAGATTTTTGTTTAATTCAGCTAGTTGTGATCTCAAATTTACTGACTGGAAAGGTGGTAAAAGAAGATTTTATAATTGCACAAGAAAACAGATGAAAAAAATGAAATACAGCAGGGAACTAGAGTAAGAATATAAGGAATCCACATCCAAATCTCCCAGAAGCAACTACAATGGAGTTGCTGGACAGCAGAAAACTACTTCGCTGTAACATTGTATGATCGAAGTTCCCGTCTGCCACTTCTCTTGAATCATCCACCAGCAGACTGCTTGTCCAGCTTCCAGTAAATCGACAAGAGTTTTACAACACCTTCTCTCGCTGCTTTCCCTCGGTGATTCGTCCTGCTCCACCGCTATCCCTCCTTGTCACCTTTCCCTCAGCTAATAATGAACCAGTCATTTCTTATCGTCATCTCAAGGCACCATTCCACATTTCCTTATCGTCGTCTGCTTTGATATGTCGTTTTCACACCTTCCCCATATCTCTGGACTCCCTCTCCCTCGATTCTCAGTCTGAATAAGGATCTTGACCCAAAACATCACCCATTCCTTCTCTCCAGAGATGCTGCCTGTCCCCCTGAGCTACTCCAGCATGTTGTGTCTATCTTCTAGACTTTTCACAATGTTGGTGATATATTTCAAAGTTCATAGGAGAAAAAGCATCAACTAAATTTACCCCTGTTGAACCATTTAAACCATCATCTAAATCTATCTTCAATCAAAGCCCAACTTTCTTAACACGCACCTGACCCCGCCCCCACTTTCCATCTTCATTAGCTTAAACTCATCCAAAGCTCAGCTGGTCAGATCTTAACTTGCACTAAGTCCTCCAGCTCTCATTGATCTGTGTTACCAACAGCAACTCAACATTAGGTTGGATGTCAGTATTCGAATTCTCCCAAGATTTTCAACTCCCTAGGTCTGCAACCACTGTCAGGTTGAGCTCAAAAGTAAACTAGAAGAACAGTATCTCATAATCCATCTATGTAATCAATAATGGTATGAACATTGAATTTACAATATTAGCTAACAAATCCTCTCTGTATCCTTTCTTTCTTTGTTTTCATCCCCCTCACCCAATTTCATGTCCCTTCCCCACCTGGTTCCATTTGACCATCATCCCTCCTTTATCTCGTACCACTTATTACCCTCCTTGCCTATCGAATTCCAGCATCTCCAGCCACTTGTGTCGCCCAGCATCACTTTCCAGCCTCCCACCCAATCCTCCCTAACCGGCCTTGCTCTATCTGCCCAATGTTTTCCTTATTTGTTTCCACCTCTCACCAGCTTCTGTCTCTCAACTTCACCCTACCCAACCTGGTCCCGTCTGCCCACCTTCATTGTCTGGATTCACCTATCACCTGCCTCACAGTTCCTTCACGCCCTCATACCTTCCCTCCACACCCTCTGTCATGGTGACCGGTCTTGACCACTTCTTTCCCTCCACAAATGCTGGCCAACCCACTGAGTTGATCCAGCAATTCGCTTGTTGCCCAAAATCAATGCACCTGCGGCCTCCCGCAGTTTCTGGCTCCCCAGACCTACCCCTACTGAGGATCGCAGGCACAGCCGAGGCTGCACGGCACCGCCGACTCACCGAAGCGGAACACTGCACCACTCACACACTCTCTCCGTCAGTTCGCCCGCCCGCCCGCGGCCTCCCAAACACACGGGACGTGGCACTGCCGCCGCGCCGTAACGCGGCACCAACCAATGGCGGATCGCCTGCGGCTCAGCCGGCCAATGAGAGGTGGGCGAACGAGCGGGTGTGCCGGCGTCCACCAATGAGTGGAGGCCATGTCGAAGGGGTGGGGGAACTCGTCAATGAGGGGAGGCCGTGCCGGGTTTGTCCACCAATGAGGGAAGGCCGGGAAGTGACAAGCAGGAGACGCCGCGGGGAGGGGGGGCCGCTGGGAGGAGGGGCCGCTGGGAGGAGGGGCCGCGGGGAGGAGGAGGGGCCGCGGCCGGGGGAGGAGGGGGGCGGGCGGGAGGAGGGGCCGCTGGGGGAGGAGGGGGGCCGCTGGGAGGAGGGGCCGGGGGGAGGAGGGGCCGCGGGGGGGGGCCGGGCCGGAGGAGGAGGGGGGCCGCGGGAGGAGGGGCCGCGGGAGGAGGGGCCGCGGGAGGAGGGGGGGCGCGGAGGAGGGGGGCCGCGGGAGGAGGGGCCGCGGGGAGGAGGGGGGGCCGCGGGAGAGGGGGGGCGCGCGGGGAGGAGGGGCCGCTGGGAGGAGGGGCCGCTGGGAGGAGGGGCGCTGGGAGGAGGGGCCGCTGGGAGGAGGGGCCGCTGGGGGAGGGCCGCTGGGAGGAGGGGCCGCGGGAGGAGGGGCCGCGGGGAGGAGGGGGCGCTGGGGAGGAAGGTCACACCTGCTTGAAGGAGGGTCACCAAAAATGGCTGCTGCTGAGCCGTGGACAAGACCCAGGTGTGTTTGGAGGGGCGTCTGCAGAGAACGTGAATGTAAAGCAAGAAACCGCAGAGATTTGTTTTAGAAACTGCAGGTTGCAAAACCGAATGAAACCCGAAGAGGGCGTTAAACAGAGTTGATCTGTAACACTGGACCATTCGTCTGGCTGTTTATGGAAGTAGAGTGGGTGAAAGTTGCCCTGGCCTCCTCACCCTGGAGACGCCACCCTTGTCAGCATCACCCCCTGCAGCGTTAAACTAGTTTTTTATCCTCCTTAGAAACAAAGTGCTGGAATGACTCTGAAGAAGGGTCTCGACCCGAAACGTCGCCAATCCCTTCTCTCCATAGATGCTGCCTCACTCGCTGAGTTTCTCCAGCTTTTTTGTCTACTTTCGATTTTTCCAGCATCTGCAGTTGTTCTTTAAACATGCAGTATTTTTATATCATTTTTGATAGCATAGAAGCAAGGTTCGTCACATACACTTGTTTACAGGGCTAACTATTATGATCCAACATTCCGTAACTTTTCATGGAGAAACAGGCTTCTTTATGTGGGAAGATTAGGGAGCTTCGGAGTAGCCTTGAGTTAATAAGCTCTTCTTTGTATTCCATGCTAAACAAGCCTGGTGCAGGTGACTTCGAGTAAAAAGTTCAATTCTCACAGAATGAAGTTCTACCCATGTTGAAAGATAAAATGGAAGACAAAACGGCTCAGTTCTTCCCACAACGGGATTTCGTTATCCGACACATATTCTGTGCCAAATTGATCAATCCCTTTTACAGCTCCTTTATCCGTGCTTCCCCCATGCCCACTGCAACACCTCTCCTTCCATCTCTTTTTTCCCCTCCACCCATCAGGCTTTCCCAGTGAAACAGAGATTCACTTGCACTTCTTCCTATCTAGTGCATTACATTTGACATTCACAATGTGATCTCTTCTTCCCAGGGAAAATCTAATTGAGATTGAGTGAACGTTTTGTGGAATACTCGTGCTTGGCTGAGGGCGTGATCCTGAGCTTCCATTTGCCTGTCACCAACCTACTCCTACTCTGACCTCTCTCTTTCTGGCTTCCTGCACTGTTATAATGAGACTCCATGCATGTTCGAGGAATAACACCCCGTCTTTGCTGCCTGCGGACTTGATATCAAATTATCCAACCTTGGATAATTCCGTCTTTCTTTCTGTTCATGGTTATTTTTGCCTGCCACATTATTTTTTCTTTTTGTATAGTCTGGCCTACAACATTACCTAGACTAGACAACATGAACTGGAATAACTCAGCGGGTCAGGCACCATCTCTGTAGAACACGAAGGAGAGGCTCTTTTTCTGAATTCTGATGCAGTTTCATCCGGCGGAAACATTCTCTCTCCACAGCTGTTGCTTGACTAGCAATTTCTTGGGGGGGGGGGGGGGGGGGGGGGGGGGGGGGGGGGGGGGGGGGGGTGAGGTGGTAGGCAACTAGGTAAAATGGGATTTCCCTCTCGGCCCCATTCTCCTACCTTATCTCCATAACCTTGACACCCTATGTTCTGTAATGTGTGCAGTTTTGATTGTGTTGAGTGAAATTTGTGAGACATGATCTCCCATGCACAATACCATGCTAACTTTCTGAAATTGATAAGTGAAGTTCTGAAGGCTTTGGAAAGAATACGGAAGTTTACCAGAATGATATCTGGATTGGCTACAGGGTGAGGTTGGACAGACTTGGATTGTTTTCTCTGAATCACTGGAGGTTTGGGGGAGACTTGATAGGTATTTAAAATTCTGAAAGGTATGGAAAAATCTAATTCTAGAGGTCATATATTTACAGTGAGGGGATCAAAGTTTAAAGGAGATGTACTGAAAAGGTTTTTTTTTACCCCAGGATGGTGAGCACGTGGAACGCGCACATGCAGTGGTGGTTGGGGCAGATATGATAGTGGCATTTAAGAGACTTTATGATCGGCATATGAATATAAAGGTATATGGATTATGTGCAGGTATATATGAGATGGCCTTAGCATGGCGGACAGCGGGGGTGATGCGCCGTTGTGTATGGCCGCTCCTCCTGCTGTCCGTCCTTTCACCCTTTTTTATTTTTATTTTTAGTCCTGTTCGTATGAAATGTTTATTGGAGGACTTCTTTTATGTGGTGGGTGGGGGAGGGGAAGGGGGAAACTATTTTAACCCCAGTTCTACCTGGTCGGAGATGCGGTTTTTCTCCGAACCGCATCTTCGTCCTCTCTGTGCGGCCTAGTCAAACTGGAGCAGCGCTGGAGCGGCGTTTCCTGCGGGGACTGCAGCTTCGACGGCGGTGTAGATGCTGGGACATCTACAAGGAGCGGGCGATGCCTTACCGGGTCGCCTTGCGGTAGTCTCCGGGGCACTGTGACCGTCGACAGCACCGCGGAGCCTGGGATCCGAGATCGCCAGTGTCGGGGGTTCGGCCGGCGCGGCCTGTGAACTTTGGTCGTTGCAGTCTTCGGGGGGGGAGGGGGCCGCTTCAGTCCTGGCCGCTGATGGACGTTCACCGACGCCGATGGTCCAGCTTCACGGCAGGAGGGCCTGAAGATACCGGGCTGGCTGAGGAGGCCAGATATAGGCCCCGACCTCGGGTGGACTATGAGGGGGAGAACTGGATATTTTTGGTGCCTTCCCTCACAGTGAATTCTGCTGTGGGGGGACGTTTCATGTTGATTTCTATAGTGTACTGTTTCTGTGTCTTTTTTCTTTTTCTCTTTTTTCTCTTTTTTTGATTTGTATGGATTTATTGCATTGATCTGTTCAATTAATTTAATCAATCTCTGTAAAGCACTTTGGTTCAAATACTGGTTTTGTTGAAAAGTGCTATATAAATAAATATTATTATTATTATTATTATTATCATCATGTTTGGCACAGACATTATGGGCTGAAGGACCTGTTCTTGTGCTGTACTGCTCTATGTTCTAAACTCCATTTGCCATTCCTCTGACCACTTACCCAGCTGACCAAGAACCTACTGTAATCCTTGACAACCATCTTGACTATTGTACCACCTATTTTAGAGTCATCTGAAACTTGCTAATCATGCATTGTACATGCTAATCCTGATCTCATCTGCAGTCTATCCAATGCATGTATATCTTATCCCTCAAAATCCTCTTCACTTGTGAAGACTTCAGTCTTGGAATCTTGTACTCTTCCTGCTCGCACTGTTGACTCGAGGAGTTCGGAGCAAGGGAGGGAATTTGTATGTCAAAAAAATATATATAAATTCCCTCAATACTACATATAGTGCTGTAGGTTGGGCTGGTGTTGTGCCAAAAAATGGTGATGGTCGGCAGGTTGAGGCTAAGGGAAAGGACAATAGTAAGCGTGGGGCATTTTTGAGAGTACGGTGATAATAGCAGGTTCTTCCATCAGTATTTCCACCAGACGGGCGAAACGGTGTTGCAACGGTGGAGCTGCTGTCTTACAGCTCTAGGGGTCCGGGTTTGATCCTGACTACGGGTGCTTCTCTGTACAAAGTTTGTACCTTCTTCCCATGACCTGTGTGAGTTTTCTCAGAATTCTTCAGTTTCCTCCCACGCTCCAGGGACGTGCAGGTTTGTAGGTTAATTGGCTTGGTATAAACTTAGAAGTTGTCCCTAATGTGGGATGGTGTAAGTGTGCAGGGATCGCTGGTCGTAGAGGACTCGGTGGGCCGAAGGACCTGTTTCCGATAGGCCAGTATCTCTAAACTGACCTTCCTACCACAAATATAAAGCTTGCTGGTCTATAGATTCCAGATTTTTCTTTGCACCTCTTCTTAAATAGAGGCGCATTAGCCATGCTCTAGTCTTTCGGCACCTCACGATGATTAGTATTTCTCAGCCAGGTCTTTGCAATTTCTTCTTTAGCATACCTGGATATATCTCATCAGGTCCAGGAAATGTATATACCTTCATACATCTTAGAAAAACGCAATATCTCCTCCACTGTATTACTCAACACATCTCCATTAACTGTCCCAAGTCCCTTAATTGCATCAATTTGAATTCTGATGGGCCCTATTCTCTCTTGTTCCCTTTAGTATAAAATATTTTCAGTTTCTCTTTAATCTTCTCTGCCAGAGTTATCTCTTGCCCTTTTTTTGTTAGCTTATTCCTTCTTAATTATACTATTCAATTGCTATACTTCCCCATGGATACACTTGACTTCAGCTGCGTATACATGACCAAACAACATTTTAAGTGACTCTTACATTTTCAATCTCTTACCTTGCCGGAGATGCAATTGTTTTCCGGGTCATATCTCCGGTCACTCTGCAGCCTAACATCGATGGAGCCTGCTTGGACTGGCTGAGCCCCACTGTGGGGCATGGACTTAACATCTGAGCCGATTCGTTGCCTGGGATCGCTCCAACTGCAGCCTGCAGACTTTACCATCGAGAGCTCGCAGTCTCGGGTAGAGACCGTAGATGTCGGGAGCTCCAACGACGCAGAGGTTTGACCAGCCCCGACCTGGTGTCCGATCGCCGGTGAGGGGGAGCTGAGATTCCCCCCGATGCAGGAGCTGATCGCCCCAATGCGGAGAGCCCAAACGCTGCCGGCTATGGGGTTCAAGATTGTCCCCTCAACGGAAGGCTCAAGGCACCCAACCGCGGGAGAACAAAGAAGGGAAGAGATTGAACCTTTTTTTCACCTTCCATCACAGTGAGGAATGTGGAGGAGTCATTGTGGTGGATGTTCATATTAAAATGTATTTTGTGTGTTCCGTTGCTTTTTATTTGTATGACTGATTGGCAAATGAAATTCCTCGTATATTGCAAAACATACTTGGCTAATAAAGTATTATTATTGTATCGTATTATTGTATTCTTACTGCCCCTCCCCCACCCTAGTCATTCTACTATTTCCACTGTTTGCATCCTTGTATCCCTGACATCAACACATCTTTATAACCATATAACAATTACAGCACGGAAACAGGCCATCTCAGCCCTACAAGTCCGTGCCGAACAACTTTTTTTCCCTTAGTCCCACCTGCCTGCACTCATACCGTAACCCTCCATTCCCTTCTCATCCATATGCCTATCCAATTTATTTTTAAATGATACCAATGAAACTGCCTCCACCACTTCCACTGGAAGCTCATTCCACACCGCTACCACTTTCACAGCCAACAATGAACCATTATGGACTCCACCCTTCCTGAGGTCATCTGTTGTCGGCCCTGTTTTGTTTTGGCCTTCTCTATCTTTTAATCTGAAGAAAGGATCCGACCCGCAAAGTTGTTGTTTTTCTCCAAAGATGCTACCTGACCCGCTGAGTTATTCCAGCATTTTGTGTCTATCTCCATTTCTATCATCATCTAGGGTTCCTTACTAATACCTTCCTTGCCCTTCACTCTAACAGGAACATACATACCATGAATTTTCACTACCATTCTTTTAAAAACATCCCATTTTTATAATGTCCCTTTGTCTGGAAATAAACTACTTCAATCAACTTTTGCAAGTTCTATCTAATAGTTGGCTTTGTCCTGATTTAGAACATTAATTTGTGGACCTTAAATATTAATATTTTAGAACAAATACAACTGTAGTTGTTGGTCCCAATGGCACCTCAATCATTCATCCTGCCCAGTTAACTAAGAGATAAACCTTTACCCTCTCCCTTGTAAGGCCCTCTATATACAGTATTACCTGTGGAAAAGTTTCTGATTCCACACTATCAAAGCCCTTGGCACAATGGCAGTCCCGGGCCATATTGTAACATTTAAAATACCCTAATATGACAACCCTATTAGTCTTTCAGCTGCCTGCAATCTCCCAGCATATTGGTTCCTCTAATTAGGTGCCTATAGTTCAAACCTACCAAGGTTTACAATAAATATGGCAAATTTATAAACCTCAATCTTTTTCAAAGATTCTCATGATCATGGGATGAGTAAAGCCATTTTACTTCATGCATTATAAACAACATCTCCTGGGGTGGAAGAAAGCAACCTTCACGTGCTCCGCCCTGTTTCGACAAATGTAATCAACCTGGCGTGCACAATCAAATAAGATCAACTTTAGGCTGTGCACGCCATATGCAAGAAGAACAACAACATTCCCTGTATTATTTGAGTCTTGTAAACTGCGTGCTCACATTTCCATTCTGATGTGGAACTTACACATGATGTTGATTTTTCTATTTTGAGACTTTGATACGAATCATCACACTCTGCTACCATTTGGTTATGAATTGCTCTTTTTAATATTAGTGCGATGTTCGTGTAATTAGAGTTTATACCAATAATCAAGGTGATTATGGAAAGGCTGATCAAGGGGAAATGTTTTTGACTTTTACTGAGTGTCTCACCTCCAGATGCTTTGGGATACGAGTTTTAATGAACGAGCTGTCTAGCAACATCTGACTCCATACATGCCATTTTATATGAATTTGTGTCCAACAGGTGTTCTTGTCTCCTACCCATGATTAACAGGTATAGCATGAATAACAGGTATAGGCTGCTATCAAGTTAAAGACAGTAGCTGTAAGACTTGGAGTGACAATTTCAAACTGCATTGATACATTGACAGGATCTTCCACATGTGCGACGAGTAGTATCAACACTCTATTCTCCCCACTAAATTGAGCTTGGCTAACTGCAACCTTTTTTGGAGAGACTAGACTATAACAGAGTTGACCATCACAACCCTCAACTGGCAGCCTTGGAGTTGTATGGTGAAGTTCAACATGCACCTCCCACTCTTGCTTCTAGATGATGCATGCCCAGCCCATTGGTGCTATGGTACAGTTGCTGCCTTAATAGACTGAATTCACTGAATCCTGCAGCAAACTGCATGGGTAACCTTTCAGCCAATAACTGGACACAGAAGAGTAAAAGCCTTTCTTCACACATTCCTTTTGATGAATTTATGTAGCATGACTGAAGGAAACAAAAGTAACCTGACACAGGGACTGCAGATGCTGAAATTGTGATGTTTCTGTGCACAGTTCAGAGTCACCTATATTCACACACCTAAGTGCTGGTGAGCACAGGTGGATTGGCATGAAGGTCTGACCATAAGGTCAGAAGTTGTAATAAATCTGCAACATTGGAGGAAAGATATAGGGGACTAAAAATGTTTTCTTATTGGTGCATTAATAAATGAATGATTAATATAAATCACTATTTCTACTGCTGTGGTCTCTGTCCAAGGTGGTTTATCACAGACCCTGCAGGAACTCCAGCACTGTCTGATGCCATTCCTCGGAATTACTCATGTAACAGGCATGGAGTGCCTCCTTCATTATGTGCACCTTGTGGTTAGACAGGTTTTTCAGATTGTTGAATGACGTCTCTCCCATTGGCTTATCCGCACCACCGTAGACTATCAGTGTTGGGGTCTGTCAAAAACAAAGCAGGGGTCAGTAACAGGCTCTGTATAGTTATCCAACTATTGAAACAATGCAAGTAGGATCCATTGTGGCATCTGACATCACTCTTCTACATTGTTCACTGCTCAGGTTTTTGAAGATCTCCAGCAATTTATCAAGCGGCACTACTTACGGACCATTTGAGCCAGTTTAACATCTTGTATTTATACTGCATGTTTAATGTCAAAACATTATCAAAGCAAGAGGTGGTAGGGAGGGTTGGGCTAATTTTTGCTTAAAGAGAGGTTTTATGGAGGAACAGGAGATTAGTGGAAGGTGCAGGAATCACATGCTGAGAGTGAGCACGCAAGTTTAAATTGAATTCAAGGCAAAGAAAAGACTTGTCAGGAAGAGCGAGTTTAGCAACATAAATTGTGGAGCTGAAGATGACAGACTAGTGGACATTTGTTACGTGGAGGATAAAAAATATTAAATCTAAGGCAGTGGGAATCTGTAATGCTAAATATGTCTATTTCCACATCTGCAGCGCTGTCTATCCTTACTTCAGTAATCTTAAGATTGACAGTATCAAGACACTGCTTTACTTGACACCCACCAGGGCTCTGCAAATTTTAGCTGAAACTTTGTTGCCGTCACCCTACCAGATCACCTAATTTTGGTTTTGCCAGATGCCTCAGAGGTCAAATTCTCATCCTCAAGTTTCAATGGATATTATGTTGAAAGCTCAGCTCAGACCCAAATAGAACCTCAATGCTGAGAAGTTTTGGTTCAACTCCAGGCATAGGCTAAGAAGAATGTTTGGTACAGGGAGCAAAGGTGGTGACTGGAGTTAATAAGAGCTGTTTGATAACTGGGTGCCAAGCAGAGCAGAGGTAGAGTGAAAAGTGGGCACCATTGGCATGCATCACCTCAATGCAGATAATTTTGGATGAGAAAAATTGGCCTCATACAGAACCTATGGCATTGTGGTGCGAATGGTGCAACAGTCCAAAGGGATGCTGGTATGGATATGGAAAGTGACCAAAGGCTTAATTGAGAGATACAGCGGGAAAGCCGATCCTGTGCCCTACCAAGTCCACACCAACCAACGATCAACCGTACACTAGTTCTATGCAACACACTAGGGACAATTTAGAGAAGCCAATTAGCCTAAAAACCTGCACTCCTTTGGAATGTGGGAGGAAACTGGACCACCAGTAGAGAGCCCATACGGACACAGGGAGAAAACACAATCTCCATACTTTTAGAACCTGTAGTCAGATTGAACCTGGGTCTCTAGCATTGTAAGGCAGCAACTTTACCGCTGTGCCACTGTGCCACCCCCTTGCTTCTTTGGACATCAGATGTTGGAACATGCTGAGAATGTGAGATGCACTCTGCTGCACACTGTGTGATAGAGCCAACTTGCCTGTACATTCCTGTACTGCTCGTGGGAGAACTTCTCTGTGCAGATGGGAGCCACAGGAATGAAGCCCTTCACCATATCACTGTGGCCAAATAGGAATGGCAGTGAGTACATCCCACTCAGTGATGGACTGACTATCACCACCGGACCCAGCTCCAAACTCTTCAGTACGTCCAGCAGGAAACTGTCAGGAGCCAGATCTCCGACACTGGTTGGAGCAGTGGATTCATTCGACTTGCCTCTGCCTGGAAGAGGAGAGAAACAGTAGTAGAAAAGTTGGCCAGGTTATTTATAATATCCCTCACAGTAAAACAGATAGCCCAAGAACATAGTGTTCGAAGCCCTCAACTTAATTACCAGCTTTGCAGGTATTACTAATTTCAGACAGATTCTGAGTGTACTTACAGTGATTAAGTTATTGATCGCGCAACACCGACACCCTTTTAGAATGTGCTGCATCTATATGGATGGGGATTGAGGTTATCACAGTGGCACAGATAATAAAGCTGCTGTCTCAGTCCTGGGCGCCAGGTTCGAACCCAACCTCTGATACTCTCCGTGTGGAGTTTGCATGCTCTACATGTGACTGGATAGATTTCCTCTGACATCCCAAAGACATGAAGGTTGGTAGGTTAATTGCCCACTGTAAATCAGCCATGGAGTATAGGTTATAGTTAAGGGCCTGTCCCACTTTCACGACCTAATTCACGACCTCTGTGAGGTCGTAGGTGGTCATAGGTAGGACGTAGGAAGGTCGTAGCAGGCTGTGATGCTAGTCGTAGGTACTCGTGGCATCTAGTAGGTCAGGGCGTTTTTTCAATATGATGAAAAATGTCCACGAGTAAAAAAATGTTGTGAATTAGGTCGTGAAAGTGGGACAGGCCCTTAAGACCTAGAATGGAGTTAATGGGAATGTAAGGACAAATAAGAGGTAAGGGTGGGATAAGTGTAAATGGGTGGTTGATGGTTAGTATCAAAGATACTAGAGGAGCTCCTCTAGTATCTTTGGTTAGTATGGTGGGCCACAAAGCCTGATTCTATGCCATATCTCCTTCAGACTAGAATATTTTTTTTTAAATCACAAGGAATGATGTTTGCAGATACTGAAAACCTTTAAGGCAGTGGATCCAAATTTTAGGAAAGAAATGGGAGTGAGGAAAAACAGCAAATCAAAAAACTTCTAAAGGCATCATCAACAAACCACAGCAGCTGACAAGGGCTGCTGACTCCAGAGCGAGCAGTCTACACTGACCCTCACCCCCAAACCCATCCATTATCCACAGGGCTCATGTTGCTGATCTGGATGGATGTTTTATGAAAGAAATAATCACTAAAATAAGCGGAAGAAATGACTGAAATCTTATCAGCTTGCGTTTAACTCTGAAAGAAGTCTAATATGCTGCTAATGTTGCCATACAAGGACTTAAACAAGGTATTTCGCAATGACAGTGGGAGGAACATCGAATGGACAATAAAGCTTAAAACAAACACATAATTCTGCAAGTAACTCATGGGTACGACCTCATCAATTATGTCATTAGATTAATAATTTACATCGATGAATTCACAACCCACGATAGTTAAATAATCTGGTATCACAAGGATAACCAAGGATAATGTTTTACAGTAACCAATCAACTGGCCAACCAATGTCCTTCAGGGATGGAAAACTGCTACTGTTGTTTGGCAGCACTAAACACCATGCGGATGCACTCGGATACAACTGTTCTCTGAAGTAGCCATGTGGTTGTGCTGGGGATCAGAAATTAATGTCCTGATAATTCATCAAGGAAGCAAGACTGCTAACGTCAATGGGAAATGAGAGTAACCAGTGGGTGTGGCAGCCTTCAGTATGTTTGGCAAACCTCACTGTGACTGTGTTGATCAACTGGCCCTCTCACCTGGTAGGTCAATAGCCACAGCCTGGTATCCAGCCTCTGCCAGCTTATGGAGCGTTCCAAGATCCAGCCAAGTCTTTGAGGAGAAATTAATGCCATGGAGGAGCAGGACAGAGAGTCTGGGGGGCTGCTCAGTGGGGCTCACTCGTATGTAAAACAGCTCCTGTCCTTCAAATTCCACCTTGCCTTCCTTAACCTCAGGAGCCGCCATGGTCACCAGCAATGCAATCAAATCCTGCAAGAAGAAACAATGGACATTGTAAAACATAGAAGGATACAAGTACAGCCCTATAGAGCACAATGTCCGTGCTGAACATGTTGCTAGGTTAAACTAATATCTCTGCCAGCATATGATACATATCCCCCCATTTCTGCAATCATGTGCCTAATTAAAGCTTCTTAAATGCCACTATCGAATCTGCCTCCACCACTACCCCTGGCAGTGCATTCTAGGCACCCACCACTCCTCTGTGTAAAAAACCTGCCCCACACATCCCCTTTAAATTCTACTCCTCTGACAGAGATATGCCCTCTCATCTTTGACATTTCCATCATGGCGAAAAGGTTCTGACTATCCTATCAATGCCTCTCATAAATTTATATCAGATCAACAGTAGGACACAGAGGAAAACGCCCTCTATACCTCATTCAATAGGAAATAACCTCTACCCTGACAAACGCTTCAGGGGCTGATTTGGCACCAGTTAAGTATGGAGGAAACTCTCACAGAACCAGTATAGCAGGTTATAAACAGTTTCTTCAGCATCGTTTCAGCAAATGTTTCCAAGCCAGTAACAGCATCAGGGAGATTCTCCCTCTACCCTCACTGTCCACAATCATGTATAGGACAGGTTAGATACAAAGTAAAACTCTTTCAACTACAAAATGTCAATAAGAAAAAAACTCCTTGGTGGGACTAGTTGGTCGGTGTGGGCAAGATGGGCCGAAGGGCCTGTTTCCACACTGTATCACTCTATGACTCTACCCACCCTGCCTCCACATTCAATAGAACATTCTCCACAATTTCCACCACCTGCTGCAAAGAAATTCCACTACCAGACACATCTGCCTTCCAGCAAATGGGACTGTTCCAATTATGGCTGCCTGGACCATGCTTCTATTCCCACCAAACACCCACCTCCTTACGGAATTTGCCCTCACAACTGCAGACGATGCAAAACTCCTCCTCCCTTCCCACCATCTAGGGACCCACACTGTAGTTCAGGTGAAGCAACAATTCACATGCACTTCTTCCAGTCTAATGTACTTCATTCACAATGTGGCCTCCTCCACACCAAAGAAGAACCAGCAATTGCGTGACCACTTTGCAGTACACCTCCATTCACTCCAGGGGTGCTTTTGAGCTTCCTGTTGTGTTCCACGTTAATACTCCATCCCACTGCAACCTATTGGTCTGTGACCTTTTACAGTTAGCACCATAGGAGCTTGAACAACACCTCGACACCTGTCTAGGCATATTGCAGCTTTTCTAAATATTGAATTCTGCAACTTCAGGTAACCTGGCTCCTTTGTATTGCCTAGTACATAGATCAGTATAGCACAGGAACAGGCCTTTTGGCAAATAATGTGTGCTAAACATGATGTTAATCTCATCTGCCTGCACGTATTCCTCCATTCCCTGCATATTCACGTGCCTATCTAAAATCATCTTAAATGCTGCTATTGTAACTGCCTCCACCATCACCCCTGGCGTCATGTTCCTGGTACCCTCTACTTGCCCTGCACATCTCCTTTAAATTTGCCCTTCTCACATTAAAGCTGTGCCTCTATCTTTGCATTTCCACCCCAGCAAAAAGCATTCTGACTCTACCATATCTATTCCCCTCATAAATTTTGTATATTTCTAACATGTCTCCCCTCAATCTCCAACTCTCAGTAGAAAACAATCCAAGTTTGTCTCCTCTCCAAAGCCTCCACGTCTTTTCCTGTAAAAGGATGACCAGAACCGCACACAATAATCCATACTTTATCAACTTCACCACTAATTTTCATCCTGCACTCAAATTCACTTGGACCATCTCCGACATCTCCCTACCTTTTCCAGATCTCTCAGACTCCATCACAGGAAACAGACTATTGACCAACATCTATCACAAACCTACTGACTCCCATAGCTATGTTGACTACACTTCTTCTCATCCTGCTTCCTGTAAAGACTATCCCATACTCCCAATTCCTCTGTCTACGCCGCATCTGCGCCCAGGATGAGATGTCCTCATTCTTTAGGAAACAGGGATTCCCCTCTTCCATTATAGATTAAGCCCTCACTAGGGTCTCCTCAATATCCCACAGCTCGGCTCTTGCTCCCCCTCTCCCCATTCGTAACAAGGACAGAGTCCCCCTTGTCCTCCCCTCCCATCAGCCATTGCATACAGCAAATAATCCTCCAACATTTTCGCCATCTCCAACGTGATCCCACTATTGGCCACATCTTCCCATCCCCACGATTTCTGCTTTCCGCAGAGATCTGAACCCAAACACCAAGTTGTAATCGGCCAAAGGACAGCCCCCACTCTCCCACGGCCACCCTCCGCCTCATCTCCCCCATGCAGCCGCACTATGACGGGCTGTGGGTCGGGTGGAGCGAAGGTGTTGGACATGCTGGTCCCTCCGCCCACCCAGAGTTACTGACCGCTTCTTTAGATATGTTAAGAGAAAAAGAGTAGCAAAGTCAAATGTGGGTCCCTACCGGGTGAAATTATTATGGGCAACAAGGAAATGGCAGACGAGTTGAATAGGTACTTTGGATCTGTCTTCACTAAGGAAGACACAAACAATCTCTCAGATGTACTGGAGGACAGAGGATCTAAGGGGGTAGAGGAACTGAAAGAAATTTTCATTAGGCGAGAAATAGTATTGGGTAGGCTAATGGGACTGAAGGATGATAAATCCCCTGCATCTGATGGTCTGCATCCCAGGGTCCTCACGGAGGTGGCTCTAGAAATAGTGTATGCATTGGTGATCATTTTCCAATGTTCAATAGACTCAGGATCAATTCCTGTGGATTGGAGGATAGCTAATGTTATCCCACTTTTCAAGAAAGGAGAGAGAAAACTGGGAATTACAGACCAGTTAGCCTGACTTCGATGGTGGGAAAGATGCTGGAGTCATTTATTAAAGCGGTAATAATGGGGCATTTGGATAACAGTAAACGGATTAGTCCAAGTCAACATGGATTTATGAAAGGGAAATCACGCTTATAACCATATAACCATATAACAATTACAGCACGGAAACAGGCCATCTCGGCCCTACAAGTCCGTGCCGAACAATTTTTTTTTTTTTCCCCCTTAGTCCCTCCTGCCTGCACTCATACCATAACCCTCCATTCCCTTCTCATCCATATGCCTATCCAATTTATTTTTAAATGATACCAATGAACTTGCCTCCACCACTTCCACTGGAAGCTCATTCCACACCGCTACCATTCTCTGAGTAAAGAAGTTCCCCCTCATATTACCCCTAAACTTCTGTCCCTTAATTCTGAAGTCATGTCCTCTTGTTTGATTAATCTTCTGGAATTTTTTGAGGATGTGACAAGTAAAATGGATGAAGCGGTGTCAGTGTATCTAGACTTTCAGAAAGCCTTTGATAAGGTCCCGCACGGGAGACTGGTGACTAAAATTAGAGCACATGGTATTGGTGGTAAGGGTTGACATGGATAGAAAATTAGTTGGCAGACAGGAAGCAAAGAGTAGGACTGAACGGGTCCTTTTCAGAATGGCAGGCAGTGGCAAGTGGAGTGCCGCAAGACTCTGTGTTGGGGCCGCAACTGTTTATCATATATATTAATGATTTGGAAGAGGGAATTAGGAGCAACACTAGCAAGTTTGCAGATGACACAAAGCTGGGTGGCAGTGTGAACTGTGAAGAGGATGTTAGGAGGTTGCAGGGTGACCTGGACATGTTGAGTGAGTGGGTAGATGCATGGCAGATGCAGTTTAATATAGATAAATGTGAGGTTATCCACTTTGGCGGCAAAAACAAGGAGGCAGATTATTATCTCAATGGGGTTAGGTTAGGTAAACGGGGGGTGCAGCGAGACCCGGGCGTCCTTGTACACCGGTCACTGAAAGTTGGCTTACAGGTACAGCAGGCAGTGAAGAAAGCTAATGGAATGTTGGCCTTCATAACAAGAGGATTTCAGTATAGGAGTAAAGAGGTTCTTCTGTAGTTGTATAGGGCTCTATTGAGACCACATCTGGAGTATTGTGTACAGTTTTGATCTCCTAATTTGAGGAAGGACATCCTTGTGATTGAGGCAGTGCAACGTAGGTTCACGAGATTGATCCCTGGGATGGCGGGACTGTCATATGAGGAAAGATTGAAAAGACTAAGTCATCTATATACAAGTTATTTATATTACATTCACAAACAACAGCTTTCCGGAAATCCTAGTTTAGATGCGTGTGGATCACCACTGGTCACAGACCTCCAGCCAGAATAACCCACTTACATCTCTACCCTCTCTCTTCTATGGATAAGCCATTTCTGTATTAAGTCACCATGGATCCCATGCATCTTAAGCATCTGGATGAGCCTACCATGAGGAGTTTTATCAAATGCACATATACAAACATCCACGGAACTACCCTCAGCAATCACTTTCGTCACCTCCTCAAAATACTTTTGGTTAGGATGACCTGCAGTGGACAAAGCCAGGTTTACCCTTAAATATCATATTCTCTTCCAAATGGGAGTATAAGCGAGTTTGGTATTCCAACTGCGCATGCCCAGGTCATAGGTCACAAGTGAAAAACACTCTCGGCAGCCGTGCCCCGTCAGTCCAGGCAGGGCTGTAGGTTAACCCCTTACATCCTACCCTCTCCGCGAGACAGGCAGAGAGTTTTTGTCGCTTGTGACCTTTGACAATTCCCATGAGTCCTTGCGTTTTTCAGAATACCGAACTCGCTTAATAGTCACCTATCTCAGTATCTGTGAAATTCTCCCAGCTTTTTCCTTGCCATGTTTTTTCCTCTATGAGTAGAGGGTATGCAAGATCTAACAGGTCTGGGCCATATTTGTATTTCATGTTCTCACTTTCTAACCGCTCCCCTTCACTCATTGATTAGATAGCCTTATTTACAGTTGATCCCGGTTGTACCCTATCAGAGCCAAAGATACTAGAGGAGCTAGAGGAAGTATCTTTGATCAGAGCCACCCCCCTCCCGACCCACCCCGCAGCATAAGCTTCTTCCTAATGCTAACCAAAGTTCTTCATCCTGAATGCTTATCTTGGGTTTTTTTCCCCACGTACGCACACGACCTGCATTTTTTGTTTTATTCTAGATTTCCAGCATTTGTCGTTTTTGTTTCATTTTTCAAGAGGGAAAACATTATACGGTTAACATTATGATTGGAGACTGGAACCCGCGGCCAGGGGGAGCAGTGGAGGCGGACACCATGGTGGTGCGCAGAAAGAAGCTGGAAAATTTCTGAAAATTTGTAGAGCGGTGTGAGGGGGGAGGGGGGAAACCAAGGGAGTGGAACTAGTTAGATTGTTTTTACTGGCAGCCAGTCCAGGTCGGAGACGTTCCACGTTGTAACCAGTCCGTGATTTCGTGGGTTTCAATTAAACCAAGCGGGCATTTTAGGAGTGCCAGGGCAGACGCCCTTTCTAAGTCCCCACCAAGTTTCAAGTTGAAAGTGAGCAGCCAAGACAATAAGAGCGCCACTTTGACTGCTGGAGCGACAGAGAGACCGAGTGAAGAGGAAGAGGTTGCACCAACCTCTTTGAGTGGAGTGTTGAAGTTTCCCACTCCGCACCAAAGATCCTATAGCGAGATCTTTGCTCCGCACCACACTGCTGATCTCCAGCTCACCCCGGGACCGGGAGCAGCAATGGAGATGGCTTGCGGCTGCGCCCCCTGCTGTTCGCGACCAGCCTGCAGCCCGTCACTCCCAGCTCCCCGGGAGGAAGTTCTGCGCAAACTGTTTATATTGCAAGAGTGTCCCGAGTAACACTGCAAAGTCATCAACGGAGAGAAACCGCTATTCACGTGCAATGCGACGTTATCACTGTTTCATTCGGTATGATTCAGATCACAGAAGACCGAGGAAGAGAAACATTTTGGCAATTACTTAAAAACAATGTTTTCTGACTAGTGTGTCACAGGAAGTAGATTATCCCCACACCAAACCCCGCGATATCGAGTAGTTCCCTAAGAACAGAACGGGCCTTTCGGCCCAAGATATCTGTGCCGAGCACGATGCCAATTTAAACTAATCCCTTCTAAAGAAAGGTCACAACCCGAAATTACGTCTAATTCCCTCCATGGATGCTACCCCGTCTGCCGGAATCCTACAGCTGTTTATGTTTGGCTTCCCCCGTGCCCGCTCACCTGCCCCCATCAGCTTCCTGGCATAAGGTGATAGGATGCAGAGGGTAATGGTCAAGGTTTATTTTTGCGATTGGAAGTCTGCGACTAGTGAATGACAGGGCACTGGGAATGTTGTAGAGCAGAAGGACCTAGATGTACAGGTACATCTAGATCATTCTTCACATGTTTAACATAGAAACATATAAATTAGGTGCAGGAGTAGGCCATTCGGCCCTTCGAGCCTGCACCGCCATTCAATATGATCATGGCTGATCATCCAACTCAGTATCCCGTACCTGCCTTCTCTCCATACCCCCTGAACCCCTTGGCCACAAGGGCCACATCTAACTCCCTCTTAAATATAGCAATTTATTTATTTAGTTTAAATTATGTTTTATTCTTGATTGATTACTGTATATCTTGTTGTTATTTGCGAGCTAAGCACCAAGGCAAATTCCTTTTATACGTATACATACTTGGCTAATAACATTTATTCAATTCAAACTTCCTTGAAATTTGCATCACCATCTCTGAGGATATGACATGGACATCACACGCCGCAGCACTCGTGTGTAAGGCAAGGCAGCGCCTTTACCAGCTTTACCAGCTCAGGCAATTGAGGAAATTCAGAGTGTCTCCGAGGATCCTCCAGTGCTTCTACTCAGCGGCTGTGGAAAGCTTCTTGTCCGGAAATATTACCATCTGGTTTGGGAATTGCTCTGCCCAGGACACGAGGCTCTGCAGAGAGTAGTGCGTTCAGCCGAACGCACTATGGGAACTTCACTCACCCCCTTCCAGGAACTATACATCAGGAAGTGCAACTCCAGAGCCAATAAAATCATGGGAGACCCCTTTCATCCTTGCAACGGACTGTTCCAGCTGCTACAGTCAGGCAAACGCCTCCGTTGCCATGCTGTGAGAACAGAGAGGTTGAAAAGGAGTTCCTTCCCAGAGGCCAATAGGACTGTAAACTCCTATCTCACCAGGGACTAACTTTTACTGTACCACTCTACTGCTTTTTAAAAAACTGCTGTTTTTTTTCCCTTTTTCCTTCCGTCCACAATATTTAATATGTAAAAGAATATGTGATTCTGTTCCATTCTGTTTGTAGTTTGTTTGGTTGTTTGTCTTTTTGCACAAAGTCCGCGAGCATTGCCACTTTTCATTTCGTATCACTGCACATCTCGTATGTGTATGTGACGAATAAACTCGACTTGACAAATAGATGCCGTGCGCCACCGTGTGTTCACATTTCGTCACCCTGTTTTAAAGATGTTAGGCTGGAAAGGATGCAGAAAAGATTTACAAGGATGTTACAAGAACACAAAATGCTGGAGTAACTAAGCAGGACAGGCAGCATCTTCTCTGGAGCAGGAATGGGTGACGTTTTGTGTCTACCTTCGATTTAAACCAGCATCTACAGTTCTTTCCTACACAAGGAACTGAGCTATATGGAGAGGTTGAGCAGGCTATGATCTTATCCCTGAGAGTGCAGGAGGCTGAGGGGTGATCTTATAGGGTGATTTCACGAAAGGTCACTGGAGCGTAGATCCGCACCCACGTGACCGAAAATCTGAAGTGGAGTACATGCTATACATCCGGTACATGTTAGTGAATGGGAAAACACGCACTTTCACACCCGTTAAAAACATCGAAAACGGACAGTTTTTGAGCTGCATTTACTGTGCCAGTCGGGGTGACCGTGAGGCACAGCTACCTAAATTTACAGTCCAAAAAAAAGACAGAAACTAAGGTAAATTCAAGAGGGAGCTGAAGGTGCAAATCCAGCGGAAATGACCAGCGGACATTTGCCGTGGAGATTTAAAGATCCAAAATATCGGGAATTATCATTTAAATAATCGTAAACTATCAATGCGTTTTGAATTTATTTCAAAACGCATTGATAGTTTACGATTATTTAAAGGGTAAATGTAGCTTCAGAAGCGTTTTCATTTTGCATGTTAAAACCCACCCGAGAACCATGGGCGATTTTTCAATTTTACTGAGGGATTTTTCACTTTTAAAACTTTTCATATAACAAATGAATAAAGATAAAAAAGTCAATAATGCCTTACTTTTGATGAAATGCAGCGAGCAAACGCGATAATTCCCGATATTTTGGATCTTTAAATCTCCACGGCAAATGTCCGCTGGTCATTTCCGCTGGATTTGCACCTTCAGCTCCCTCTTGAATTTACCTTAGTTTCTATCTTTTTTTTGGACTGTAAATTTAGGTAGCTGTGCCTCACGGTGACCCCGACTGCCACAGTAAATTGCAGCTCAAAAACTGGCCGTTTTCGATGTTTTTAACGGGTGTGAAAGTGCGTGTTTCCCCATTCACTAACATGTACCGGATGTATAGCATGTACTCCACTTCAGATTTTCGGTCACGTGGGTGCGGATCTACGCTCCAGTGACCTTTCGTGAAATCACCCTATAGAGATGTACAAGATCATGAGAGGAATAAATCAGGTAAATGCAGTATTTTACCCAGAGTAGGGAAATTGAGAGGGGGGGGGAAGAGAAGAGAGAGAAGATTTAATAAGAACCTAAGGGCAACTTTGTGGTGTATAAAATGAGTTGCCATAGGAAACTACATTGAGACAGCTACTATCACAATGTTTAAAAAACATTTACTGAGGTACATGGATAGGATAGGTTTAGAGGGATATGGGCCGGGGTGGTAGATTGCAATCTTCACGTGGTCTGCCCCGTTTCGACGAATGCAATCAACCTGGCGTGCACAATCAAGTAGAACAAGTTGTGGGCCAAAAGGGCAGGTGAGACTAATGTAGATGGGGCAAGTTGGGCTGAAGGGCCCGTTTCCATGCTGTACAGCTCTATCAGAGAAAGCTCAAAGCAATATACTTTAATTATGTTCAACTCCAACAAAGACATCTGAATATCCTCTGGATTCATTTAAAGCATTCAGTCTGGGCTCCACAGTCTCTCCTCCAGTATTAGCTATCCCAAGAAAAGAATAATCTCCAGCCATACCCATAACATCTGACTAATTTCAAACTCCACCATGCACCTCACAACGTTGCTTATCCATCCATTCTAGTGGTAGGATGAAATTACTTCTCATGTAATCCTTTGTCTTGTACATCATGAATGTTTTATTTAGAAAACTATTTAGAAAACATTTCCCCACAATTTTATTTACCCCAAAATTCAATCCGGCCCCTTCATAAATTATTTTATGTCCAGAACCATACATGAAAATCGATTTTACAGCATCAAGTCAAGTGCAGGGTCAAGCATGATGGAAGTGATGTGCAGCTAAGGGAGACCTACAAAAAGCATTATGCAAACCATGCCATTATTTATAATTTAAATGTCAACCAGTGTTCAACTGTGGTTGTAAAGTAGCTCAGTTTCTCTCGGATCGGTGGAAACTCTTGCAAGCTACTTATCCCATTGCAGTTTTATACTCTTCATTCAATAATATGACATCACTGCATTCATTGGATCAGCAGTCACAGTGGAATCCTTTGCCACACCCTCAGAGATATCAGTTCATAGGAACTTGGACTGCAGTGTGGCACTGTTATGCTCTTCATTTGCAAGACATTCTCTGACTGCATTGTGTGGAATTGCAGTAGCCATGATCCGCCCCTAAAGTAATGCCTCAGCCTTTATATTGCATGGGCATTCCACAACATCACCATGCTTTAATCCATTACTTCTTTAAAATCTTTCCACACCACCATTCTTCAATGAACGCCATCCCTCGCCCCAATATTCCCCTTCCTAATCCACAAGGCTCACAAGTGAGAACATGCCTCGCAGATGAAAAGTGCAGTTGTGCTGTGTAGTGATCTGTTAACATCTCTGGACTGCATAGGCCGTGGTCAAGGTGAGACTCTCGTGTGAATGCCAATGGTGACGTCAAACCCAAATCTTACTGACTCACGATATTGAGCAATTAAAATAAAAATGTACAAAATGTTACCTTTTGCATGATGCTTTTCAATTCCTCCCCTCCAAGTCTAATGTTGACCTCAGCCATTAAATTACGGTCCCTTGATATTGCCAATAAAATGACTAATGGGAAAAAAAATCCCATGGGAACTCACTTCTGCATAATAACATGGGATTCAATGGGAAAAGGGGCTCATTAAAAATCCTGATAAAGATATTTCTACAAACATTACAAGGAATTACAGATAAATATAATCTAGGCCACAATTAAAGACCATATTTTAGGAGACATCACCAGATAATTCAGCAGAAACCACTGAACCTTTCCCCATACTAGATGCGTGTATCAAGACCATTTTCTTATTCCAATCGGGGGCTGGGAATAAACACCAATAATTCAAACAATGTTAAAATCGATCAAGTGATGCATTAGGTCGCACCAGCGCAGCATTTCAGCATGCATATTTCATCTAATAAAATCATTAAAGAATATGCTGCATAAAAGTACATTTTAATATCTTAGAATCTTCATAAAGATTTGGACAGCATTATGCAAATACCAGTGTTTGACATTGTACACAAATGGTTTGCAAAAGTAGTTTCTGTACAAACTAATTTATATTTTAGTTAATGATCAACACTGTCAAACATTTCTCTCAATTTTATCATGAACACTTATCCCATCCAATTGCTAAAAAGCAGTTCATTTGGAGAATTTTCCAATGCATCATTTGTTTAGTAATCGTAAAATTCACATTATGTAAAATTTGGCTTCAAATGGACTAAAATTGGGCAGTAGTGGCTTTAATTTTGACTACCAGTGCTGTCTTCATAGAGTCTATTTTCCAATGTGACCACAGGGGTTTCCCCCGGGGTGGTCTAGCTTTCTCCCATATCACAAAAGACATTAGGCTGGTACCTGGGTTGGCCACTGTAAATTGCTTTTGATGTGCGGGTGAGTGGCCAAATCAGGAAGGAGTTTACGGAAATATGGGCTGAATAAAAGTATATGGGGTCTTAACCCTTACTTTCATTTCTTACTCCAATCCAAATATGGCAAATTAGGGTAGATTTAATATGCCAGGGATAAGACTCTCCAACTCAATAGATCATGGATTTTCATTCTACCTAATCAACATTCCAGGTACAAACTCATTTAACAGGAGATAGGCAATATTCAACCAGATTGTATACTCTCTGAAATTATGCCTCCTTTAAATTACAATACCAAAACTGAAACATGAAATTCAATAATAGCACTAACTTTTTCGAAAGGCAATACGTTTGGCTAGGTTCTCAGGGCCAAATTTTTGGATTAGGCCCTCCTGCACTTCTCTTGCAACATTCTCAAGGTCAAGGTCATCTCGACGTGTCCAGATGGGATAACCATCTGGACGGTGGCCAGACTCCACAAAATGCAATGCTGCTGCCAGTTCTCCATTGTTCTTCAGTAGCAACTGTGTGGCTGTGCAGAGATCTAGGTCACAAGCTTGCATTAATGTACTGATGGCCCTGGTTGCACATTCCACTTCATCCTGGGATGCTGCATGCAAGGACAATTCGCCTGACAATACTTGAGAATCAGATTCTGACTGCTTATTGTCCACTACAAACTTTGACAAAGTGACTTTCTTCTTAGTATGGCAGTCACCAAAGCTCATTTCTTGAGGGCTTTCAGTCACCACCTGCTTATTTTCCATAATTATTGCTGTCATTTCTTTTCTTTTAGTAAAAGGCTCACCAAGGTTCTCTTCTGGTGGTTTGTTCATTTCCATTGGTTCATTGTCCAGAATTAATTCTGTGGTAGTTCCTTTCCTTTTAAGACATCGCTCACCAAAGCTCACTTTTGGTGATTTGTCAGTCTCCATTTGGTGCTCTTGTGGGATATTTTCTGCCTCTGTCACATCATTTATCTCCTTCATTTGTTCAGAAGTCTCATCAATCTAGGAAATAAAACTATTTCAATAAAAGCTAGCAAGTAAACAGTACAGTTCAAATAACGTACAATGACAGAATGAAACAGTCCACATCAGCTACCAAGGAGCAAACCACACAAGGGACAATACCGTTGTCCTTATTTTCATGCACCTCTGCACCACATTCTCCGAGACCTGCCCATTACTCTACAAATTTTATACACTAGTTGAAGTGCTGGCATGCCATTAACAGAAAGTCCACAGTCCACCAAAAAACATTGGATAGAGACATACTCAACTTCTTACATGCAAATAAATTTACCATTTCAGCAGAGGACTGCCACAAATAAGTGGACAAGGGCAAATAATTGGCAGATGAAATGTAAGGTAGTACATTTTTGTATAATGAATAATGCTCATTCTTTGTAAAACTTGGAACTAGCAAGTTTCAATATACAGGTGCACAACCTTTTATCCGAAGTTCCAAATAACGAAAACCTCCGAATAGCGACATTTTTTCAGTCCTTGAAGAAAGGTCCTTGAAAACGTTCACCGAGGGCGGCCCGCAGAGGTGACAGCGGAACCTCCGGTCGGTCCTCGAAGAAAGGGGAACTAAATCCCCATTCATAAAAGAGAAGGTGAGGGTATATTGCGCAGGAGGGTTAATAATTGACAATCTGCTGCTGCCTGCCCGCTGAGTTTAAAAGTTCCCACGGTAGACTCACGATACACAGTGTATCGTGAGTCTTGCATGAGAACTTTTTAACTCAGCGGGCAGGCAGCAGCAAATTGTCGCTCCCTTAAGTTTCACCCCACCTACACCCCTCTGCTTCCAGGCCATGTGTGTGACCCCTTCCCTCCCCTCTCCAGCTCCCCGCCCATTGCACCGGCGCGGGGGTTTTGCACTGTCTTCACGTCGGAGCTAGTGCCAATCACCGGAGACGTCAGGACCAACGGGACACCGGCCCCCAGGCCCACTGCAAGCACGGAGATCCCAGAGACCCACAGCCAGCAGCAGCCCAGCCCCGTTCCAATTCCAGAGGAACACGCTCCCCGTAGGGACCGGAAGCTGATGATGTGCAAGGTGCGTCTTGGTCTTGAGGTTGCGGATGAGGGGGCGCAGCTCGGGCTGTGACGTCTCCGGCCACCCCCCTGTACAGGAGCTGAGACTGGGAACTGTGGGGATGTTTGCAGTTGCAGAGGGAGGAGGCAAGGGCGGTACAGTTCCCAGTCTCAGCTCCAGTCCAGAAGGGGTGACCGGAGACGTCAGGACCAACGGGACACCGACTGCAAGCACGGAGATCCCAGAGACTCACAGCCAGCAGCAACTCTAGCCCAGCCCCGCTCCAACTCCAGAGGAACCCGGGTTGCGGATGAGGGGGCGCAGCTCGGGCTGTGGGCGAACTGCCACTTGTCGCTGTAGCGGCACATCGGGGAACGGGTTGCTGTTGGTCCTGACGTCTCCGGCCATCCCCCTGGACAGGAGCTGAGACGTCAGGACCACCAGAAGCCGCTCCCCGATGCGCCGCTACAGCGACAAGTGGCAGTTCGCCCACAGCCCGAGCTGCGCCCCCTCATCGGGACACCGACCCCCAGGCCCACTGCAAGCACGGAGATCCCAGAGACTCACAGCCAGCAACAACTCTAGCCCAGCCCCGCTCCAACTCCAGAGGAACCCGGGTTGCGGATGAGGGGGCGCAGCTCAGGCTGTGGGCGAACTGCCACTTGTCGCCGTAGCGGCCCATCGGGCAGCGGATTCCTCTGGAGTTGGAGGGACAGGGAGACACAGCGGCTTTTGAGAATGGTCGGCAATCACTTCCAAAGTTCTGCCCACACAGTCAGTACACCTCTCCTACACTTGTCTCCCGCACTAAGATTATCTCGCAGAGAATGATCCCAGCCTAACCCTCCCTATTCTCTCCTATTCTGCAAGAAAAAACTACATTGAAGACTCAAACTCGCGATCGAGTAACTGCCGGGATCGAGGCGCAAACTCGCGACCTTGCGGATATGAGCTGAGCACTCTACCACTGAGCCAGCCGTTAAAATCTACGCTAAAAATCTTCCATTCCGAAAGCCGAAAAATTCTGAATTACGAAAAGTGTCTGGTCCCCAGGCTTTCGGATAAAAGGTTGTGCACCTGTAGTAGAGAAACATGAGAAATATTGGTAGCACCAATAGAGCTACCACTAAATGTTGTGGTGCAAGTTGGGTCACAAAGCAAAAACCAAGCTCTTGGGATTTTGAAGTAAAGTATTTGAGACCAGTGAAGTTATGCTAATCTGGTACTTTGCCAATGGTTATGATGCATGGACGATGTATAGATAGTAAAAATGAGAACACAAATTCTGGAAAATATGAACATAGGGTTTTTTTTGACAGAAAAAGTACATAGATTGAAACTGTAAAATTGTGAATGGTTCTGATGCAAGTAGATAACAAAGAACATTTCCAGAGCATAATTAAAGGGATAAACATAATTATAGAGCCTGCCTCAAATTCCTGGATAGCAACTGGAAATATGTTGAAGAATTCCTCCTCAGAACTTATACCATCAGATTCCAGCTCATCTGCAATGGGTACATCCTCATTAGACCCTAAGTCAGTAGGTTGAAGATTGCCATCTTTCTTTTTCCCTATAAAACACAATCAACCACAGGAGAAATAAAGACACGAGTACAAAACCTTTAAAGACAATAATGGTTTGATGCAAATAAAGCAGAAATGTCATCCCAACTAATAGGATAACATAATATACAAAACTCTGGAGTAGCTCAGCAGATCAGGCGGCATCTTTGAAGGAAAAAAGGCAGTTTCAGGTCGGAATCTTTCTTCAGACTGGAAGTGGGGGGGGGGGGGCTAGATTGGAGGAAGTAAACTGGAGGTAAGAAAAGGCCAGAACAAATCAGGGACAGCAAATGATGATCTCAGGAAGGGTAGTGCCCATAATGGCTGCTGGAAGGTTTGATAACAAAAGGGATAAGATGATGTGAACAGTAGTACTGGAAGGAGGGGGGAGGAGAAACAGAGGTTGGAAGAGTTACTTGAAATAAGATAAGTCAATGTTCATACTGCTGGGCTACAAGCTGCCCTTGCAAAATATGAAGTGCTGCTCCTCCAGTTTACATATCGACTCACTCTGACAAAGGAGACTGCCCAGGACAGCAAGGGTGTTGATGAGTACATGAGTTACTCCTGTATTCTGTGTCTATCTAAAGAATGGGTACATTATTAAATCAGTCACATGGCACTGAAACAGGCCCTTCAACCAAAAAAGCCATCCAAATTAGTTTAATTTGCCCACATTCGGTAGTAAATAAAGCAAACTCAATGCTAGCATTTATTTCAAGAGGGCTTTTATACAAAAACATGGATGTAATGCTGAGGCTAAGGCATTAGCAAGGCCGCATTTGGAATATTCCAAGCAATTTTGGGCATCATATCTGAGGGAGAATGTGCTGGCTCTGGAGAGGGTCCAGAGGAGGTTTACAAGAATGATCCCAGGAATTAGTAGGCTAACCTACGATGAACGTTTGTCACCACTGGGCATGTACTCGCAGGAGTTTAGACGGATGAGTGGGGACCTCATTGAAACATGCAGAAGAGTGAAAGGCTTGGATAGAGTGGATGTGGAGAGAGTGTTTCCACTAGTGGGAGAGTCTAGGACTAGAAGTCATAGCTTTGAATTAAAGGACATTCTTTGAGGAGAAATTTATTTAGTCATTGGGTGGTGAATCTGTGGATTTTTTTGCCACAGAAGGCTGTGGAGGGCAAATCAGTGGGTTGATATTTTTAAGGCAGAGATAGATATTCTCGATTAGTACAGGTGTCAGAGGTTATGGGGAGAAGGCAGGAGAATGGGGTTAGGAGGGCGAGATAGATCAGTCATGGTTGAATGGCAGAGTAGACTTGATGGGCCGAATGGCTCAATTCTACTCCTTACGACCTTATTCCTCTAAACTATTTCTATCCATGTACTTGTCCCAAAAAGTGTTTTAAAGATTGTACCGCTCTCAACCACTTCCTCTGGCAACTTATTCTATATAGTCACCAACCTATATACATATACAGCGTGGAAACAGGTTATTCGGCCCATTGAGTCCAAGCCGACCATTGATCATCCACAAACTATTTCACACTAAGCACTAGGAGCAATTTACAGAAGCCAATAAACCTACAAATCTGCACATCTTTGGCATGTGGGATGAATCTGAAGCACCCGGAGAACCCCCCCAAACACAAACTGCACCCATAGTCAGAATCTCACCAGACTGATTCCTGTGATGTCAGGACTTTCATATGAAGAAAGACTGGATAGACTCGGTTTGTACTCGCTAGAATTTAGAAGGTTGAGGGGGGATCTTATAGAAACGTACAAAATTCTTAAGGGGTTGGACAGGCTAGATGCAGGAAGATTGTTCCCGATGTTGGGGAAGTCCAGAACAAGGGGTCACAGTTTAAGGCTAAAGGGGAAATCTTTTAGGACCGAGATGAGGAAAACTTTTTTCACACAGAGAGTGGTGAATCTCTGGAATTCTCTGCAGCAGAAGGTAGTTGAGGCCAGTTCATTGGCTATATTTAAGAGGGAGTTAGATATGGCCCTTGTGGCTAAAGGGATCAGCGGGTATGGAGAGAAGGCAGGAACAGGATACTGAGTTGGATGATCAACCATGATCATATTGAATGGCGGTGCAGGCTCGCAGGGCCGAATGGCCTACTCCTGCACCTATTTTCTATGTGTCTAACTCATGTCTCTGATGTTAAGGCAATAGCTCCTCCACTGCGTCACCCCATCTCTTGTGTGGAAAAAGTTGCAACTAAATCTTCACCCTCACATTAAACCTATGTCCTCTATTTCTTGATTTCCACAACCTTGGACGAAGAGAGGATAAATAGATGCGAGGCACAGGGAGAGAATGGAAAATGAAGGAAGTGGGGTGGGGGGTGGGGTGGAGAAGAAGGGAGGGGGGAGAGAGAGGTGAATGAGTGGTGGAAGTCACGCAGTCGTGCCGGTCAGTGAATCCGTTGCAATCATTCTCCTCCCTCCCCACCTACCTTTTTGTGGCTCGGGCGGCTGAGTCCCACGGAAGACGGTGGTGGGGATGACCGAGCGGCTGTCGAGGTTGTACAGGTGTTCATGGCCGCGCAGCTGGCGGAGGTAGCGGGTCCGCATCGACTGCCAACTGTGGCGCGTCACCTGCGCGCGCTCCATCTCGTGCCACACCGAGCTCGCGGGCTGCGAGCCCGAGCCCCCGTAGTCGCGCACGTACATCAGGATGGCCACATCCTCCAGCTTGGTGTAGGTTGTCCGACCGTTGTCAGAGGAGGACGTGGGTGGCGGCCCGACCGCCACGTAGTTCTCCAGAGGCAACTGCTGGTTCCTCTGCACGCAGTCTAACACATACTGGGACAGGGTATAGCCGCTCGTCCTCGGCGCACTCTCCTCCGGCTCGATCAACAGAATGGCGCCCGGCTCCTGGACGCGGCACATCACGCCGCCCCCGTGTGATATCAGCGGCTGCAGTAAGGCTTTGGTCGGGCCCGGCCTGATGTAGAAACGCAGCGGAAGACCGTCGGTCCTCAGGAAGAGAGTCCTAGAGTGCGGCAGGAGCGCCGAGGTCGCAGCTCTGCTCCTCTTTTTGTTCGCCATCTAGCCCAAAGATCCTATTGCGAAGGGATCGTTGATCTTACCCGCGGTCCGCCAGAGAAAAAAAAACCCGCGCGCTCACCCCGCTGACGGGACGTCGACGTGTTATTGGACGGTCTGGTGTCGGAAACAAGAAACAGAGCCCCTGATTGGACAATGCCGCGAGGCTGGCTTTCCATTGGACTTGAATTAAACCGGGGGCCGCTTCAACGACAACAACAGAGCACGTGAGGAAGGAAGGGATGGGAACAACCCCTTCAACCAAAGATCCCTCCGCTATAGGATCTTTGTCTTCAACAGCCTTGCGGAACATATTCGCGCTATATTCCGCATGGGGAGTCAGCACCTTATATTCTGCTTGGGGAGCAGCACCTTATATTCCGCTTGGGGAGTCTGCATCCTGCGGGCTTGAACATTGAATTCTCCCAATTTTGTTAGTCCTTGCTGTCTCCCCCCCTTCCTTAGCCCTCGGGCTGTCTCCTCCTTTTTCCTTCCTTCTCCCCGCCTCCCCCTATCAGTCTGAAGAAGGGTTTTGGGCCGAAACGTTGCCTATTTCCTTCGCTCCATAGATGCTGCTGCACCCGCTGAGTTTCTCCAGCTTTTTAGTGTACCTTTAAAATCATACTCGGATATACTCATTCAGCAGGTTCAGAAAGTAATTAACAAGCTTCTTGTATTGTAATTGCCAAGTTGAGTCTCTCTGCGCATACGTACCATTGCGCAAGACCTTAAATATGCTAATCATATTTTCATACACAACACTCCTCCCCCTTTAACTTGGAGGCAGCAAACACAATTTCACCTTCACGGTATATGATCTTTTACCCAAAATATAATTGACTAATGCACTGTTCCCAAGTTATTATTAAAGTCATCTTACAATTACATCATCATAACCGTAATAATCATGCGAAAACTTGGCACTTATGATTTTTACCAAAGATACTAGAGGAGCAAGGTAGACCACTAGGTGAAAGAGCCGCAGTTGGCCATGGGTAATCTTTTTCGCGCCATTTTGGGAATCAAATATATGATTTTTTAAAATCGGCTTCTGTCATTGTCTCCACATCTACACGCGTAGCAAGCTGTTCTGCTATAAAGTGCTCGAATCGCCAATGTAAGCGACCCGACCTGTATCTCTTCAGGTTCCCCACTCAAGACGAAAGGTAAGAAAAAAATTATTACTTTCTGTTGTGTAGCCTGCCCGATCTCTTCCTATAGCTCAGATCAAGGAGCCGGGGGTCGTCAGATGAAGAGCTCCGATCGCTGGCCCGCGGACTATAACATCCTGAAGCCGCGCTGTGCGGAGCTTCTAGTCGCGGGGGCAGCGTGCACTTTCCCTCGCGGAGTCTGAGATTCCTCGCCGGAGAAGAGCTCCGACTGCCGGCCCGCGGCCTATAACATCGTGAAGCCCCGGTCTCTGGCAGGAAACTCCCAAGGATTGATTTGGGCTGCAACAGGACTATGTTGACTCTGCTGACAGCTTGGACAACTTCTCACTTGTTGTTCTAACTCTTTGTTGATTCCTGGCCACCAAACGTATGATCTGGCCAATGCCTTCATTTTCACAATGCCAGGGTGCATGCTATGAAGTTCTTCAAGGATTCTAGTCCTCATCTCCATATTATCTGGTATGACCACTCGTGGTCCCCACAGTATTATGTCATCCTCCACTGACAGCTCTTCTTTCTTGCTGGCATCTTTCTTTATTTCATCTGGAAGATTCCTTGCACTTGGCCACCCTTCCATGATGTGGTTCTTCACGTTTGAGAGAACTCTGTCCTTCTTGGTAGCTCTCTTCACTTCCTGTGCATCAACAGGGCGTGTGTCCAGATCGGAGAGCAAGTTGATGCGTGCCTCTGCTTCATCAAGCTCCGCGAGCTCAGGGTGATTCCATGAAGAGTCCTCTTCGTGGATCGGCAAGCGCGACAACACATCTGCATCCTGGTGTTTCTTGCCTTCCCGATGGACAATCTTATAACTGTAAGCAGACGGGATCATATGCCATATTGCTACGCGAGCAGAGGCCATTGGGCTTGCAGGCTTGTGGTCTCCAAATAGTCCCATCAGAGGCTTGTGAACATTCACAATGGTGAAAGACCTCCCATGTAACTGCTCGTGGAACCTTCAGTCCGATGATTATGGGTAAGCCCTCCTTCTCCTATTGTGCATAGTTCACTTCGCTGGGCTTGAGAGTGCGTGAGGCAAAAGCTAGCGGGCATTCTTGTCCATTTGAATCCACATGGCTTATCACAGCACCTAAGCCATAGGGGCTTGCATCCGTTTGGAGCAGGACTGTTTTGGCTGGATCGTAATGCGTCAGCACACTCATTCTGCAGAAGACGTTTGGATCTCTGGAATGCCTGCTCTTGTTCCTTTCCCCATTTGAACGGGATCAGGCTCGCTGCTTCTCCTCCCACTCTTTGAATATGCTGATCGGTACTCATCCTTCAGCATTAGAGTCAACGGTGCAATCTCCTGTGACAGGTTGGGTATAAACTTCCTGTAATACCCAAGTAATCCTAAGTATGCCTGGAGTTGGCTTTGGTTCACAGGCCGCTTTGCTTCCCGCACCCCATCAACTTTGTCTTGAAGAGGACGAAAACCATTCTTGTTCAGTCGATATCCGAGATAGTCGACCGACTCTTGCATCAGTGCACACTTCTCCTTCTTCAGACGTAACCCACTGGTCTCTAGTCTTGACAGGACCGCTTCCAGGTTCCTGAGGTGCTCTTCATCAGTCTTTCTGCTGATGATGATACCATCCAGATACGGCTTGCACATGGGAATATCTTCTAGCAGGCTCTCCATTGTTCTCTGGAACATGGCTGATGCGCTGGATATCCCAAAAGGTAATCTGGTATACTCGAAGAGACCTTTGTGCATATTAATTATGGTGAACCTCTGAGCTTCAGGGTCTAACTATCTGATGATAAGCATGGGAGAAGTCTAATTTAGAGAACTTTTCTCCTCCTAATTCCTGCAGGAGATCCTCCAAATTTGGAAGTGGATACTGCTCCACTTTCAGCACCTTATTTGCTGTGAGCTTGTAATTGCCACAGACTCTCATGCTCCCATTCGGTTTCTTAACAGCTATGATTGGGCATGCAAAATCTGCTGTCTTCACCGGCTTGATAATGCCATCCTGCAGCAAGTCATCTAATGCGGCATCAATCTGCTTTCTAGCAGCATATGAAACAGGAGCTGCTTTGTAAAATTTTGCCCCACTGTTTCTGTCTTGTGGATACACTTTGGCTTGGTATCCCTTCAGTACTCCGTGGGTGCTGTTATCAAACAGCTTGGCATGCTTGTTGAGTATTGAGCTCATGGCCTCTTGCAAGCTGTTTATACTACTCAGTGGACTTAGGCTTGGACCCGGCGTGTTCTGGCTGGCTAAATTTGACAGCAATCCAGGGTACTTCCTCAACCAGTCTCTTCCCAATAGGCTTGCACCTTTCTTTACTACCACTAGGGTCGGCGTTTCTGGCTTACTGTGAGGATCGGGCTGTACCTGTACCGCTGCTTGTCCATAGATGTCAACCTACTCTCCCGTGTAGGATTTCAGCTTAAGGTTACAGGGATCTAGTCTGAAGTCCTGACTGAGTTTTCTGAAGACTTCTTCTGGTACGATAGTCCATGGACTTCCAGTATCAACTACTAGTTGTACCTCCCTGTCACTATCACAGTGGCTGTATACGATTCAGAGTTTGTCAACTTGTTAATTGATTCATCTTCCAAATGGCTCATACAATCCTCTGATGAATCAGTCTCCTCCAAGTGGTTTTCTTTTTGTCTGGAATTATCTCCTCCTCTGCTGGTAAGCTCTAACAGCATCCCACTGGCTTTTGGTGTGACTCATTCCGGAGCACCTGAAGCACATACCATCTCGGAATTTACACATCGCTGGCTCATGGCTGCCGCCACATCTCCTGCAATTTTTGGAGTATTGAACCTTGTCTCTGGATGCCCTTGGTAGACTCCATGTCTTCTTTAGTCCAGACACCTTGTCTCTGGATGCCCTTGGTGGACTCCTTGTCTTCTTTAGTCCAGGCCCCTTCCTTTGAAACTGATGGAAGGGGGTAAAATCATCTTGAGGCCTTCCGATCTACTTGATCTGCACTACGTCTTGTTTAGCAACCACCATCACTGTCGTAATATTGACCGCATTCACAAAGGTAATTTCGGTGTACCCAACAGTTTTCACGATGTTAATATCTGCACATCCTACCTCCAACCTATCCCTTAGCATATTCTCCAGTTCCTTAAAATTACACCCCTCACTTAAATTACACCCCTCACTTTGCTAGGAACTGAGGTATTGATTCATTTGCTTGCATGCATGTATAAAACCGATATCTTTGCACTATTTCTGTTGGTTTTGGCGAGAAATGAGCAATTAATGCCTCCTTGCATTCCTCGTACGTTTTACTAGCGGGCTTCGCTGGCTGCAGCAACGCACATAGGGTGTGATATCCCTTGATTCCTAAACCTGTAAGCAACAATGCTCTTCTTCTCTTCTGTAGTGATATTATTTGAAGTGAACCAAACCTCTAAGACTTCGGTTCATTCCTCAAAAGTATAGGGTGATTTCACCAAAGTTAAAATGAGCGTAGATCCCCCCTCACGTGACCGAAAAATTTAACTGGAGGACATATGTCACCGGTACATGTTAGTGAATGGGGAAACACGCACTTTCACACCCGTTAAAAACATGGAAAATGGACGATTTTTGAGCTGAGATTTTCTGTGCTACTCGGGGTGACCGTGAAGCACAGCGACCTAAATTTTCAGGCAAAAAAAAAAGATAGAAAGTAAGGTAATTACAAGAGGGAACTGAAGGTGGAAAAACAGCGGAAGTGAACAGCCGACATTTGCCGTGGAGATTTAAAGGTCCAAAATATCGGGAATTATCGCGTTTGCTCGCTGAATTTCATCAAAAGTAAGGCATTATTAACTTACTTTTGTTTGTTGTTTACAAAGTGTTTGCCCAATTGGGTTGGCTTTTTAAAGGGCTTTCAGCAAACTTGTTTTGTTGGCTTGCAAATTGTTTTTGCCCAATTTTTAAAGGGCTTGCTTGCAACAGTTTTCGGATGGATAAAGCGTGAATAAACATTTTATTAGATCAGGACTGTGTTTAATTTCAAAATCGGCGCTCATTCTGTGATTTTCGCTTAGTTGCAAGATGACGCCGATGACATATTTTCCAGTTAGCGGCATACTGGCGCTGAGTGCGTCATTTCCGGTTCGTGGCAAGAAGCGAGAAGGTAACGTCAAGATAGCGCCGAGTGCAGGCGCCGTTGAATAATTCAAGAGAGCTGACTGCTCTGTCTATGGCGAGTGTGTTTGTTGGATGTTATTTAAAGCACGTTTTTGCTTCAGCACCAGCTTTCGGATGGATAAAGCGTGAATAAACATTTTATTAGATCAGGACTGTGTTTAATTTCAAAATTGGCGCTCATTCTGTGATTTTCGCTTAGTTGCCTACAGGAGGCTTTAAACATTCGTTTTACATACCGTATATTCAACATGTTCTGAAGTTACTTGGCATTTTAGTATTGGGTGAGTGTGTGTGAGTGAACGAGCCTGTGTGTGTGCGTGTGTGTATGAATGAGTGTGTGTGTGTGTGTGTGAATGAGTCTGTATGTGTGTGTGTGAATGAATGAGTCTGTGTGAATGACAAGGAGCAGAGTGGGGGGGGGGGAAAGAGAGGAGGGGTGACTGAGTGAACTGCCAGCATACCAAGCATGAGCGACTGTATTGCCGGCCCACGAGCCGTGAGTAAGTGAATTGCCAGCCCACCAGCCGTAAGTGACTGAACTGCCAGCCCAATAATCTATTCAGCCCACCCTCTCCCCCTTCTCTCTCACAGTCTGTCGCCTGTTTTGGGCAGAATTTCTGGCAGTTTCTCAGTTGCCAGCCTGCCAGGTCCGAGTGACTGTACTGCCAGGCCTCTGTGACTGAGCTGCCAGCCCAAGAATCCATTTGGCTCACAATGTCTATACTAGCCCTTTGGAAACCAGTACCTTCAGCCCACAACACCCATGCTAGCGCAACAGAAATCCCCCCCCCTCCCCCGCACCTGCGAGCAATATTGGAATTGGTGGAGAGGTGAATATTGTGTTGGGTGACCAGCCCTCCCGTGTGATGCTGAGACCCAACCGCCCTATCCACTGGTTTCTCATAGGTTCTCAAGAGTTTGTTAAAGGTGGGATGAAGGTAAAGGCCTTCAGCCCAACTTGTCCATGCCAATCAAGATGCCTCATCTGAGCTAGTCCCATTTACCAGCGTTTGGCCCATTTCTCTCTAAATCATTCCTATCCATGTACCTGTCTAAATATATTTTAAATGTTGAAACATGGAGCTACAGTTGCTGGATTACAATAAAGGAGACAAAAGCTGGAGCAATTTAATGATACAGACAGCATCTCTTCGGCCCACAGAGTCCACAACGATCATCAATCACCTATTCCTGATAGTTCTATGTAATCCCGCTTGCTCACCCACTCTCTACACATTAGGAGTGTTAATTGGCCTCTTACAAACTCTACATCATGGTTTTGGAAAGACTAGACTAAGTGGTACCCCTGTTACACGGGAGGCATGGTCGCCCAATATAACCCGTTCCCCAATGCAATATTCCACTACTCACCCGTTCCCCCAATGCAACCCATCCCCCCAACGCAATATTCCACCACTCACGCATAGCCCTCAACAGTGCAGGCACGGTTCATTTCCCCTCATCCCCCAGCACTCATTCCCCTTCCTCTTCACCCTCCTTCTTCTTCCCCTCTCCTCCCCTCCCCAATCCCTCCCTCCATCTCCTTTCCCCTACCCTTAGTCACTCCCTCCCTCCATAACTCCTCTCCCCTCCCAACCCCCCTTCTATCCCTCTATCCCCCACCTCACCTCCCCCTATCCCACCCACTATCTCTCCTGACCTCCCCCACCCCTCCTTCCCTCTATTCCCCACTCCGTACTGTTCCCGTCCTGTCCGACCGCTCGCTGCTGCTGCTCGGCCCGTCCCCGCCCTGCCCACCCGCCTACCTGCCTGCACATTGGCGGAGGAGACGCACCCGGGGGGACGGGTAGACGGGGCTGCCATTGCCACAGAGGGTGGGCGGGGGAGAAGAGTGAGCGATGAGGGAGAGAAAGACGGAACCAGAGTCTCCACTGGGCCTCAACTGAACCCCCAGCCCGTGGCCGCCGCCGGTCGTGGGGGAGACGATAGAGAAGTTACTGTGAGGAGGGGAGAGAGGAGTTTGTGAGTGAGGCTGGGACGGGCCGCCACCGGTTGGGCAGGAAGGGGCGTCGCCATCCCGGCTGTGGCATTGACCGACAGGAGAAGAGACCAATCTGCGTGGCGTTGACTGAAGGAATCTGCGCACACGTGGTTTTTAAGATATTTAAACCTCGATAACGTTTACAATATGCCACTGATTGGAACAAAACTTGTTGTACTCGCAACACAGGAGAACGGTGAGTAACCTGGTGAAGAATCGTAGCGCTATTGGGTACCGTTTTTTGCGCAAATAGGAAAACCCACAAACCAGAGGGAGGGGGGGGGTGGAGTCAACAATGCATTCATAAGTGGCTTCCTTCTTAACATGTACACTGTTGCAGATTGGTTGGTTATAGGGTAAAATGGGTCCCTAAAATAACTCAAGCACTTTTGTGTTAAGACAGAGTAAACTGGTGTTAAGCAGCTGTGGAGAAATAATTCTCCAGGTATGGGGAAGATATTCTGTAAGTTGCCATTAAAAACAGGAAGGTCCAATTACCTATTTTTGGTTCTGGGTCAGTGGTGGGTATTTACAATCATGGAATTGATTGGAGCAAGTCATGTGAGTTAAGGAATTTTTCTTCAAAGCATTGCAGTGCTCAGTGATAACATGATATCAGGAGTCATTCAACTGATCCCACCCATATGCACCAAAACATGGCCAAACCAGGACTAACAGCCACTACTTTTCACGTTCACTGGAGAATGAGAATCCTATAGGTTAAGTTTCATTCACTCCAAGGACAAGCAAAGGTATCTAAAAAATGAAAACAGATGTTGGAAATGAAAACAGAAAAATGCACAAGTCAGGTAATATCTTTGGAGAGACAAAATCTGAGTGAATGTTACAGGTTAATAACCTTTCATCAGAATTGGCCACTTCTAATATGCTGGAAAAGCTTGGTTGACTGAAATTGCTTGATTGAATATTGAGTTCTGACAGCAGTAGTGTGTCTAATCACACGTGGTGCTGTTTCTTGAGCTTATATTGGGCTTCAATAGAATAGTGCAAGATGTTGAAAACGGATGAAGTTTGTGACTAGCGGTGTGCCTCAGTGATCAGTGCTGATCACTATAATAGATGCTCTTTGTCATCTATAATAACAATTTGGATGAGAATGTACAGGCATGATGAGTAAGTTCGCAGATAACACTAAAATAGGTGTTATAGTAGATGATGAAGATGGTTATCAAGAATTACAGCAGGATCTTAATCAGATGGGTAAGTAGGTCAATGAATGTTTAATGGAATTTAATTCAGATAAGTGTGAGGTATTGGATTTTGGTAAATTGAACCAGGTTATTTGTGAATGGAAGTTGGATTAAGGAGAGATCTAAGAGCACTAGCATATAGTTCCCTGAAACTGGCATCACAAGCAGATAGGATGTTGAAGAAGGCTTAGACATGTTGAACTTCATCGGTCAGGGATTTGAGTACAGAAATTCAGAATTGATGTTACGATTGTACATGATATTTGCATGACTGTACTTGGAATATCGTGTTCTGTCACTCTGCTACAGGAATGAAGCCCTTAAGCTGGAAAGGTTGCAGAGAAATTTGTGAGGATGTCAAAAGGACTTGAGGGCCTGGGCCATTGGAGCACAGAGGGCTGAGAGTGATTGTATAGAGGAGTATAAAATCATGAGGGGAATAGATAGGGTGAATGCATAAAGTTGTTTACACAGAGGGTGGTGGGAATATGGAGCGAGTTGCCAGAGGAAGTGAATCGGAGGTGTCAGTGTTACAGTTGAACAAAGGGGACTATGGAGCCATGAGGGAGGAACTGGCCAAAGTTGACTGGAAATATACCCTAGCAGGGATGACAGTGGAACAACAATGGCAGGTATTCTGGGAATAATACAGAAGGAGCAGGATCAATCCATTTCAAAGAGGAAGAAAGATTCCAAGGGGAGTAAGGGGCGACCGTGGCTGACAAGGGAAGTCAGGGACAGTATAAAAATAAAAGAGAAGAAGTACAACATAGCAAAGATGAGCGGGAAGCACGAGGAGGAGGCACTGTGATGGATGTTCATGTTAAAATGTATTTTGTGTGTTCCGTTCCTTTTTATTTGTATGACTGACTTGGCAAATAAAATTCCTCGTAGTATGTATACGATATATATTATCGTATATTATAATAGCCACTTAGCCAAGTATTATAACTTGGCTAATAAAGTATTATTGTGATTGTGATTGTGATAGGGCGACTTGGGCTGGCTACATGAGGCAGCTGCTGGAAGGGGACTGCAGCTATTTAAAATATACATCAATGATTTAAATGAAGGGATTCAAAGTAACATTAGCAAATTTGCAGATGACACAATGCTGGGTGGCATTGTGAACTGTGAAGAGGATGCTATGAGAATGCAGGGTGACTTGGACAGGTTGGCGAGTGGGCAGATGCATGGCAAATGCTGTTTAATGTGGATAAATGTGAGGTTATCTACTATGGTAGCAAAAACAGGAAGACAGATTATTATCTAAATGGTGTCAAATTGGGAAAAGGGGAAGTACAATGGGATCTGGGGGGTCCTTGTTCATCAGTCAATGAAAGTAAACATGCAGGTACAGCGGGCAGTGAAGAAAGCGAATGGCATGTTGGCCTTCATAACAAGAGGAGTTGAGTATAGGAGCAAAGAGATCCTTCTGCAGTTGTACAGGGCCCTAGTGAGACCACACCTGGAGTTCCTGATATTGGGGGAGTCTAGAACCAGGGGCCACAATTTAAGAATGAGGGATAATGCATTTAGAACGGAGATGAGGAAACACTTTTTCACACAGCGAGTTGTGAGTCTGAGGAATTCTCTTCCTCAGAGGGTGGTGGTCCAGTTCTCTGGATACTTTCAAGAGAGAGCTTGATAGGGCTCTTAAAGATAGCAAAGTCAAGGGATATGGGGAGAAGGCAGGAACGGGGTATTATTTGTGGATGATCAGCCATGATCACATTGAATGGCGGTGCTGGCTCGAAGGGCAGAATGGCCTACTCCTGCACCTATTGTCTATTGAGGCAGGTGCAATAACAACATTTGAAAGACATTTGGACAAGTATATGGATCGGAAAGGTTTAGAGGCATATGGACCAAACAAAGGCAAGTGGGATTAGTTCAGGATGGCGCATCCTAGTTGACATAAATGAGTCGGGTTGAAAGGCCTGTTTCCGTTCTGTATGACTCTCAAGTTATACCTGGTGAGGAGAACATGGTGGTGGATAGACACCTCTTCATGGATGCAAGTGTGGCAACTTGGTACTGGCTGGGACTTGCACACTGGGATATAGATGTAATGTAAGAAGAGATCAATTTAAGATGAATATTTGTGCCATCAGGTCAGAGACACAATAAGTGCGTGGGTTTTTAATGAGGAGGTAACTGAGAGGGTTCCATTGATATACGTAAATATTGTTTGGACAGAAGATTCCTGGAAGATACCACACGGTGGAGCTATGGTCAAGATGTGAATGCTAATACCTTCCATAATACCTGCACAGTGGCACCGCGGCAGAGTTGCTGCCTTACAGCGAATGCAGCGCCGGAGACGCAGGTTCGATCCTGATTATGGGTGTTGTCTGTACGAAGTTTGTACGTTCTCCCCGTGACCGGCGCGGGTTTTCTTCAAGATTTTCGATTTCCTCCCACACTCCAAAGACGTACAGGTTTGTAGGTTAATTGGCTTAGTACATTTTTTTTTAATTGTCCCTAATGGGTATCAGATAGTGATAATTCGCTGGTGGGCTGAAAGGGCCTGTTTCTGTGCTGTATCTCTAAACTAAACTAAGCTAATAGCAAGAGTGATGTAAAAGCACTTCTAGAAACGTAGAGATTTACAATGCAGATTGTTTGTATAAATCCAAAAGAATGGAAGAAACAAGTTTGATTCAAGGTAGTGATGAGGGCAATTGAATCTACTGCATTGTGCTGCTGCAATGGATGAGACGGTTCAGATACTGGAAAGAAGGTCTCGACCCGAAACATTGCCCATTCCTTCTCTCCGGAAATGCTGCCTCACCCACTGAGTTTATTTTAACCATATAACAATTACAGCACGGAAACAGGCCATCTCGACCCTTCTAGTCCGTGCCGAACACGTATTCTCCCCTAGTTCCATATACCTGCGCTCAGACCAAAACCCTCCATTCCTTTCCCGTCCATATAACTATCCAATTTATTTTTAAATGATAAAAACGAACCTGCCTCCACCACCTTCACTGGAAGCTCATTCCACACAGCCACCACTCTCTGAGTAAAGAAGTCCCCCCTCATGTTACCCCTAAACTTCTGTCCCTTAATTCTCAAGTCATGTCCCCTTGTTTGAATCTTCCCTACCCTCAGTGGGAAAAGCTTATCTGTCTATCCCTCTCATCATTTTAAAGACCTCTATCAAGTCCCCCCTTAACCTTCTGCGCTCCAAACAATAAAGCCCTAACTTGTTCAACCTTTCTCTGTAACTTAGTTGCTGAAACCCAGGCAACATTCTAGTAAATCTCCTCTGTACTCTCACTATTTTGTTGACATCCTTCCTATAATTAGGCGACCAAAATTGTACACCATACTCCAGAATTGGCCTCACCAATGCCTTGTACAATTTTAACATTACATCCCAACTTCTATACTCAATGCTCTGATTTATAAAGGCCAGCACACCAAAAGCTTTCTTTACCACCCTATCTACATGAGATTCCACTTTCAGGGAACTGTGCAGTTATTCCCAGATCCCTCTGTTCACCTGCATTCTTCAATTCCCTACCATTTACCATGTACGTCCTATTTTTATTTGTCCTGCCAAAATGTAGCACCTCACACTTATCAGCATTAAACTCCATCTGCCATCTTTCAGCCCACTCTTCCAACTGGCATAAATCTCTCTGTAGACTTTGAAAATCTACTTCATTATCCACAACCCCACCTATCTTAGTATCATCTGCATACTTACTAATCCAATTTACCACACCATCATCCACATCATTGATGTACATGACAAACAACAATGGACCCAACACAGATCCCTGTGGCACTCCACTAGTCACTGGCCTCCAACCTGACAAACAAACATCCACCATTACTCTCTGGCATCTCCCATTCAGCCACTGTTGAATCCATCTTGCTACTCCACCGTTAATACCCAACAATTGAACCTTCTTAACCAACCTTCCGTGAGGAACCTTGTCAAAGGCCTTACTGAAGTACATATATACAACATCCATTGCTTTACCCTCATCAATTTCCCGAGTAACCTCTTAAAAAAATTCAAGAAGATTAGTCAAACATGACCTTCCAGGCACAAATCCATGTTGACTGTTCCTAATCAGACCCTGTTTATCCAGATGCTTATTTCGTGTCTATCTTTGATTTAAACCAGCATCTGCAGTTCTTTCTTACACACTGGAAAGAGATGTGGTATCTATGAAACTTCTGCTGTCTACTAGGATGCTAAGTAGCTTGAATCTGTCTCAAATTAAGCTCAATGTCCTGAAAGAATTGTTTTTCTATGTACCGGCACCATTGTACAAGATGTTGGTGATGTCATGCTTGAAGTATTGTGGAGATAAAAGGAATGCAGAAGCTGGTTTACTCAACCCACTACTTCCCACCAAAACGATCCCCTCCCAGGTTCTTTCCCGAGGAACCGCAGATGGAACATCTGTCCTTATTCATTCTCCCTCATACATCGAGGTACCTCAGCAGTTCTTCCAAATGAGAAAGAGGTTCATGTGCACCTCCACAAACCTCATCTACTGCATTTAATGTTCTGATGTGACCTTTACATTGGCAAGACCGTTTCGCCAAACACTTACGCTCAGTCTGCCAAGGCATGCTGGATATCCCAGTTGCTAACCAATTCAAACCACATTTCCATCCCCATACTGACCTTTCTGTCCTTGGCGCCTTCCATTGCCAGAATGAGGCCACACTCAAACTGGAGGATCAGCTCCTCGTATTCCGCTTATCCTGCCCCCACTTCTCTTTCGGCTTTCTCTCCCACCAATCAGTCTGTAGAAGGGTCCTGATCAGAAATGTTAACTATCCGAGTGATAGTTATTCCAGCACATTGTGTCTTGCAGTAATGTGTTCAGTTTTGGTCACCCTGCTATGGGAAAGATGCCATCAAGCTGGAAATGGCGCAGGGAAGACTTACAAGGATGTTATTGGAGAGATTGGGCAGGCCAAAACTTTATCCCTTGAAGAGTAGGAGGATGAAGGGTGATCTAATAGAGATGTATAAAATTATGAAGTCTTTCTCGCTAGGTAGGAAAATCAATATCTAGGCTTAAGATGAGAAGGGAATGATCGAATAAGAACCTGACGGGCAACTTTCTTTTACATAGTGGGCAGTAGACATATGGAACAACCTGTCAGAGAAAGCAGTTGAGGCATTTACAACAACATATAAAATAAAGGAAACAAAGTGCTGAAGCAATTCTGCGAGTCAGGCAGCATCTCTGGAGAACATGGATAGATGATATATTGGGTTAGCACCATTCGTCAGAAAGTGCGCTCCATGCAATAGGGACCCAGCCGACTCAACCTCTCCCTATAGCTTACACCCTCTAGTCCACGCAACATCCTCGTAAATCTTTTCTGAACCCTTTCAAGCTTAACAATATCTATCTTATCTATACATAAAACTCTCATCTTGTGCTCTTGTTTGCGAGGTTTTTCTACTTGCGCAAAAAAGGGAATTGCGATAGCGCTACGATTTTTCACCAGGTTACTCACCGTTCTCCTGTGGCTTGTTTGTTCGGGTGGTATTTGTAAGAGCTATTTGCGCGCAAAAACGCCACGTATGCGTCATGAATGCGCCGGGATGACGACACCCCTTCACCACCGGTTCCTCACTCCGTCTCTCCCTGTGCTGTGAGTGGCTCTGCCACGGCATTAGTTTCTCTCCCTCTCCCTTCCGATCTCCCCCATTGGTATATATGAATGTAAGAAAGCTCTTTGATACCTCTGAGAGTTGCTAATAAAAGATTTTTTAATCACTTTGTGTGAGCCTGATCTTTATCCAACATGGTGTCAGAAACTTTGAATTCTCTCCTCGCCTAGTCGGTTTACGTTTATTTTAGTTTGTTTTTTTGTTCAGTTTGTGTTTTTGGTACCCAGACGTGGCGCCGACACACAAGAAGCCGAAGCAAAGAAGTCAAAGCCAAAGAACCAAGTAGAAACGAGGCCGAAACGCCAATGAACTGAAAGAGACCGAAGACGAAAAGCCTACTAACCGAAAGGCTGCGTCGCCTAAATGCAAACGTACCGAATGGCCGCTCTGCCGAAACGACACCTACCCGAAAGGGGGCGTCGCCTACAAGCCAAAGGACCGACTGCCGCTCAACAGAAAAGTCCAATAACGAACTTGACGTTGCCGGGGGCGGGACTTGTCAACAATTGGTCCAGACCCCCGCGTCAATCACGTCACTGTGAAGGCATGAACATTGTCCCAAATCTCTGCTCCACCCGACCCGCAGCCCATGGAGGGTGGCCGTGGGAGAGTGGGGGCTGCCCCAAACGATGCACACCTTTGGCCGCTTTCAACTTGGTGCTTGGGTCCAGATTGCCCAGTCACCTATGGCTTGTGTGGGAAAATGAACCCCACGCTCCCGTCTCCCCCTTCTCTCTCCCCTCTTCTCTCTCCCTTCTCTCTCCCTCTCTCTCTCTCTCTCTCTCTCTCCTCTCTCTCCCTTCTCTCTCCCTTCTCTCTCCCTTCTCTCTCCTCTCTCTCTCTCTCTCCCTTCTCTCTCCCTTCTCTCTCCCTTCTCTCTCCCTTCTCTCTCTCTTCTCTCTCCCCTCTCTCTCTCTCTCTTCTCTCTCTCTCTTCTCTCTGCTCCTCTCCCCTCTTCTCTCTGCTCATCTCTCTCCACTCTTCTCTCCCTCCTCTCTCTCCCCTCCTCTCTTCCCCTCCTCTTCCTCCTCTCTCTATCCCTTCTCTCCCCCCCTTCTCTCTCTCACCCCCCCCCCCCTGCTCTCTCTTCCCTTCTCTCTCTCCCCTTCTCTCCCCCTTCTCTCTCTCCTCCGTCTCCACCCGCGGGAGCGTCCCACAGTCACCGCCATCAGACCCCAACCTCCACATTGTACGAATGTAAGAACGATTTATACATGTAATACATGATATACATTTATACATGGTTAATTAACTGGAGTATATCATGTATTACATGTATAAATCGTTCTTACATTCGAGAACATGGTTAATTAACTGGTGGCATTGTTTCCCTGACCTAACGGCCTTTGTTTTAGCCGGTGATTACATCTATTCCATCCCTCCCTCGCAAAGATGTGGGATTTCAATTTGAGCGCACTTGTTTGAATAGATGCAAGCAGGATGTACAGCTTCTTTCCTGGGCACGCAATACACAAAGCTGTTGAAATGAGACAACTGTCACACCAAAGATAGACACAAAATGCTGGAGTAACTCAGCTGAACAGGCAGCATCTCTGGAGAGAAGGAATGGGTGGCGTTTCGGGTCGAGACTCTTCAGACGCACTCTGAAGAATGGTCTCGGCACGAAACGTCACCCATTCCTTTATGTGTGGGAGCCTGGGTGCGGTCCGCAAACACCGAGACGGTAATAAATAAACTGTCTGTCCCCACGGCCGGGATGAATCATCCTGGTGTGGGTGTCAAAGTCCGGGGGTCGGAGGGGGAGGAATCACCCTGGTGTGGAGGTTAGGGTCCGATGGCGGTGCATCGCGGTCAGTGACTGTGGGACGCTCCCGCGGCTGGAGTGACAGGAGAGAGCGTAGGAGGGGGGAGGGGGGGAGAGAAGGGGGAGAGAAGGGAGAGAGAGGGGGGGTGAAGAGGAGGGGAAGAGAGAGGAGGAGGAGAGAGAGAGGGAGAAGAGGAGGGACAGGGGAGAGGAGGGACAGGAGCGTGGGGTTCATTTTCCCACACAAGCCATAGGTGACTGGGCAGTCTGAACCCAAGCACCAAGTTGAAAGCGGCCGAAGGTGTGCATTGCTCGGGACAGCCCCCACTCTCCCACGGCCACCCTCCGCGGGCTGCGGGTTGGGTGGAGCGGAGGTTTGGGACAATGTTCTTGCCTTCACAATGATGTGATTGACATCAAGTTCCTTCAATGACATCTCAAAGGTAACGCAGTCTGTATTATACAACCTGTTGAATAAACCTAGTATAACAGATCCCACATAATAAATGAAGATTTATAGAAATAACATAATTGAGCCGACCATGTGAATCATGCAAGAAGTATCAGCCACAATAGATTCTGTGTCATGGATCGAACCTAAAGCAAACCCAGTAGAACTATATAATAATTCACAACTATAATGCCCCAATAGGATCATGAATAATGGAGTTATTTCAATCAACTTCATAATCTGTAAAAAATGAAAAACGCAGTAATTTCAGCCGGTATACAAACAGTTGATTTCTGCCCCCTGGTTGTTACCCTCATATCTGCAGAATTATGCTTGAGTGTTTTTAGTAAATTACAGCCAGTTAAGTGTGTTTCTACGTTTGAAACCATTGCCAAATTAGATAAGGTTTGGTAATGATGCCTCTGCCCTCAGGTAGACTGTCAGATGTGTTCAAGTGTGGGGGTGAAGGGGATGAAAATGTGTGGGACTGAGTGGGAATTTATTGATGAGAAATTGCTAACAGGGTTAACAAAGTCAATATATCCTTGAAAAGGAAGAAGTTAATAAGTGAACCAGAGATAAACATTGGAGGAATGTTGTAAGGGAATTGTGAAAAGAGGCATCCGTTGATATCTCATTTCTGAGTCCAGAGTAAATAGCAGAGTATTAGCGTGCACCAGGACAGCAACATCAGTGATTCTTAAGCTGAACAAAATGAAGTTTCTTTATATACTGATCTTCATTTTAAGCAACAAACTTGTGGATGGTAAGTAAAGCCTTAGGAATTCAATTGCTAGATGGATGTTTAAGTAGTAAAGAATGCTCAAATAACAATGCCTTCCATTGTTTCATTTTATGTGAACTTATATTGTACATTTTTGTCAATGTCTTATGGCAAAGTGACAATTTGAATGAAACAGCTTCATAATCATATCAGTGTGGCAATTATGCCACACACATGGGTGTTATTCCTTTTTGTGCTATCCTGACTACCCAATAGAAAGTCCGGTTAGGGATTATTATCCATGCAAGCTGGACCTCTGATGAGATTTTTGATACCATGGAGAGCCTGCAGAAACGCCACCAGTTTCGGCCATTGCTGAATAGACAGTGACTGTCCCTAAAGGTTTTGCAACTACAGACCTATAGCTACAAAGGTAGGTATCCAGCGGGAGGAAGGATACTTCCACTTAAGTCCTCCAGAAGAGGAATTGTGAACATATCCATCCTCCCCTCCACCCCCTCCCCCCCCCCCCCCCCCCCCCCCCCCCATTTCAGATCCTCAATCATATTTTATGCATGTTAAGTTGGAGATGGAGGAAAGGGAGAACAATGGTTGATTTCATCATTTCTTTTGCTGCCATTTCACCTGATTTGGTCCGTGCAGGAAAATCCAGCATGCTATATTGTTGCTGAGCGAAAGTTGTTTTGAACGAAGCCTGTTTGTTTAAGACCAAAGTCTATGTTTTTTGTAGACATATCCTTGGTCAATCATAGTTTAACTTATTGATTCCCATTTTTCACCATCACGTGGAATGACTGACGTGTGCTTGTTGGATTGGGACAGATATGCAGAGACAATGGTTGCCAGGGCTTCATGTTTCTTTTGAGCAATGGGTGGTATCATTGAAAATGCCTTTTGTGAAGAACAACTTAACATTTATTACATTTCTTTAACTTAGCAAAATCTGTCAAGTGATAGGGGGATGGGAAAATGTGTAGAGCAACAAAAGAAGGTGCTACATCTGAACAGGTGAAATAGGATAGAAACAAAAGAAAGGAAGGGAAAATCAAAAGTGGATTCAGAAGAATCAAGAGCAAAAAAACAAACAAGGCAACAGTTCAAAATAATGCTAAAGGGGTGAAGAATGTTAAAAAGGCATTTTTTAAAAAGGCTTTATGTGTTAATGAAGGCAGCATTCACAATATGTTGGATCTATTAATTGTGCAAGTCGATGCAAATGGGTGTGATATAATTGGTCCTCGAGAGACATAACTGAAGGAGAATAAAAGATAGCATCTCAACATACAGGGTTATTCAATATTTAGGAAAGAGAGGCAACAAAGAAAAACAGGTGTAGGAACGAACTGCAGATGCTGGTTTACACCGAAGATAGACACAAAAAAACATGATTGGCAATTAAAGAGCGAATAGCACAAAAGTGAGGAAGAATATTAGCTCAGTTGATGTGGAATCTGTATAAGAAATGCCAAGGGGCAGAAAACACTACTGGGAGTTGTATATCGATAGTCACAAAGTTGTCGTGATGGGGATGGCATTAAACAGGAAATTATAGATGCATGCAATTAGGTGATCATAGATCAAGCTGTTATCAATATTGTGGTATGATATGTTTTATTTTAATACCGGAAAGTAATTAAAGGAACCGACAAGAGAGCAGGCTTTTGGATGTTATGTAATGAGAAAGGATTAATTAAGTCTCATTGTCCATGGTCCCATGGGAAAGAGCAAGCATAATATGGTAGAATTCTTCATTCCGACAGAGAGTGAGAATTGATTCTGAGACTGATGCTAAATGAAAGAAACTATAATGGTATAACATAGGAGTTGACCAAGATAGATTGGGGAATGTAACCTGTTTTCAGCAATGACAAATGTTTAAGGAGTGCTTGGATGAACCACAACAATTGTTAATTCTTGGTTTGTGCTAAAAATTGGGTAAATACACAGCAGATGTAGCAGGTGGCAAAAACCAGCAGGCCGATTATAATCTGAATGGCGAGAGATTAGGAAAGGATGAGGTGCAAGAAGACCTTGGTGCCCTTGTATACCATTCAATGAAGGGCAGCATGCAGATGTGGCTGCAGTTAAGAAGGCGGACACTTCTTGTTAGGTCGGACACTATGTTAATCCCACACCCTCTGGAGTTTGTCCTGCTGGGGCTAGCAAATTTTGCAGACTATCAGGTGTTGGTTCTTTGGATATACCAATACCCACTTTAATTTTGCTATTACACAGCAATATAATACATTTTCCAGAGAACTTGAGTTTAAAAGGAACAGCCTCTGAGCTTAAAGGGAATTGGACATAGAATATCAGCTTTTAAGTTTCAGTTGTCAGGAGAAACATATACAAGCAGTCCAGATCCTGGCTCTGGCTGCAAACCTACCCATGTTCCTGATCCCCAATGTTTCTGATCTTAACCCCGACAATTGTACTCACTTGAGGAAAAATGTTATTGCCATGGAAGGAGTGCAGTGAGGTTTCACCAGGCTAATTATTGGGATGACAGGACTGACATATGAGGAGAGATAGAAATATATATTTAGGTATATATTTGCTGGAGTTTCCAAGAATGAAAAGAAACAGCATTAAAACTTGTAAAGTCCTGACCGGAATGGCAGACCATGTGCAGGGAAGATGTTCCCAATGGTGAGGAAGTCTTGAAAGTCACAACCTAAGGATATGGACTGAGCCATTTTGGGTCTCTACAGAAGAAGGCAATTTGAGACCAAATCAAGAAAGATACAGTTTTGAAGACAAGGGATATGATGAGAAAGCAGAAATAGGGCACTGAATTTGGATGATCATGAATAATCAATGGCACAGCAGGCGTGAAGGATTCAGTAACTTACTCCTACTCGTTCAAAGTACGTAGAGTCGGAGGAGTCACAGGATGTCCAGTCACTCTACACCTCCATCGCCCACCAGGAAGGACTTAAAGCCCTCCGTTTCTTCCTCGACCGCAGAACCAGCTAATACTCTCCAAGGCCTAGCAGAGAGATGGTCCTTACTCTCAACAACTTCTTCTTCGACTCCTCCCACTTCCTCCAAATCCAAGGCATAGCTGTGGGCACTCGCATGGGCCTCACCTATGCCTGCCTCTTTGTTGGGTATGTTGAACAAACACTGGCCCTATCCCCGAACTCTACCTCTGCTACATTGACGACTGCATCGATGCTGCCTCCTGCACCCATGCAGAACTCACTGACTTCATCAACTTCAGGACTAATTTCCATCCTGCACTCAAATTCACTTGGACCATCTCCGAATCTCCCCACCATTTCTGCATCTCACCGTCTGCATCACAGGAGACAGACTATTTAGCAAATCTATTACAAACCTACTGACTCACATAGTTATCTAGACTACACTTCTGCACACCCTGCTTCCTGTAAAGACTCTATCCCAATTTCTCTGTCTACGTTGCATCTACGCCCAGGATGAAGTTTTCCATACTAGATCATCGGAGATGTTCGTCATTCTTTAGGATACAGAGGTTCCCCTCTTCCATTATAGATGAGGCTCTTACTGGAGTCTCCTCGATATCCCACAGCTCCGCTCTTGCTCCCCCTCCCCCCCATTCGTAACAAGGACAGAGTCCCCCTTGTCCGTCGCATACAGCGTATAATCCTCCAACACTTTCATGGCCTCCAACGGGATCCCATTACTGGTCACATCTTTTCATCTCCACCCCTTTCTGCTTTCCGCAGAGACCGTTCCCTCCGCAACTCCTTGGTCAACACCTCCCTTCCCACCCAAACCACTGCCTCCCCAGGTACTTTCCCCTGCAACCGCAGGAGATGCAACACCTGTCCCTTTAGCTCCCCCCTCAACTCCCTTGAAGGACCCCAACAGTCTTTTCAGGTGAGGCAGAGGTTCACTTGCACCTCCTCCAACCTCATCTACAGAATCCACTGTTCCAGGTGTCAACTTCTGTATAACGACGAGACCAAGCGCAGGCTCGGCGATCATTTCGCTGAACACCTCCACTCAGTCTACCTTAACCTACCTGATCTCCTGGTTGGTCAGCACTTTAATTCCCCCTCCCATTCCCAATCTGGTCTTTCTTTCCTGGGCCTCCTCCATTGTCAGAGTGAGGCCCAGTGCAAATTGGAGGTCCATATTTCGCTTGGGTAGCTTACACACCAGTGGTATGAACATTAACTTCTCTAACTTCAAATAGCCCTTACTTTCCCTCTCTCTCCATCCCCTCCCCCTTCCCAGTTCTCCAACTAGTCTTACCGTCTCCAGCTACATTCTATCTCTCTGTCTCGCCCACTACCCTGACATCAATCTGAAGAAAGGTCTCGAGCTGAAAGGTCACCCTACCTTCTCTGCAGAGATGCTGCCTGTCCCGCTGCATTATTCCAGCATTTTGTGTCTACCTAATTCCTACTCCTATTTTCTATGTTGCTACGAACCTGCATGGCAGCTGCTTTGAATTATGCAGCAGGACACTCAGGTGCATCTGCATCTCAAACAGTTTTTGATAATATCGTCCATTAAAAATTGTATTTGCGAAAATGGACAATTTCACATTTTCCCACTTCATAATCCATTAGACAGACCTCATTTAACCCTGCTCTATCCCTTTGTAGATTCCTTGTTATCTTTTCGACATTATCTGATCTGCTGAGTTCCTTCAGACCTCCCCCCTCGACTCCATTCAAGGACCCAAGCAGTCATTCCAGGTGCGACAAAGGTCCACCTGTATCTCCTCCAACCTCATCTACTGCATCCGCTGCTCTAGATGTCAGCTGATTTACATCGGGGAGACTAAGCGGAGGTTGAGCGATCGTTTCGCCGAACACCTCCGCTCAGTCCGCAATAACCTACCTGAACTCCCGGTGGCTCAGCACTTCAACTCCCCCTCCCATTCCCAATCCGACCTCTCTGTCCTGGGTCTCCTCCATTGCCAAAGTGAGCAACACCGGAAATTGGAGGAACAGCACCTCATATTCTGCCTGGGTTGCTTGCGTCCGGATGGCATGAACATTGAAATCTCCCAGTTTTGCTAGCCCTTGCTGACTCCTCCCCTTCCTTAACCCTCGAGCTGTCTCCTCCCATCCCCCTGCCCTCGGGCTCCTCCTCCTCCCTTTTTCCTTCCTTCTCCCCTCCACCCCCCATCAGTCTGAAGAAGGGTTTCAGCCCGAAACGTCGCCTATTTCCTTTGCTCCATAGATGCTGCTACACCCGCTGAGTTTCTCCAGCATTTTTGTGTACCTTTGAGTTCCTTCAGCAGTTTGTTTTATGCTCAAGATTCCAACATCTGCAGTCTCTTGCAACTCCTCTTCTTTATCTACCTCAATGATTCAATGATATTTTATTGTCACATGTATCTAGGTACAGTGAAATGCTTTGCTTTACATACAACCCAGTAAAATTATATATCACACCCCACCTACTTTTGTCATCAGCGAATATACCCTCAGTGAATTATTTCAAACTATTTATACAAATTATAAAACATTGAGGCTGCATTAACCCCTGAGTCTCACCACTCATTTAATCTTGCCAACCAGGTAAAGACCTAGTTATGCTTATTGCCAGCTTCCTGTTGGCCAACCAATTTATCCATAATCTCCACATTCCCTACCGTACATCATTATCTATGTCATAACTAAATTTAGTCGTGTCAAAATTTGATAATACTATATTTAAAGATAGCGACAAGCTGCTTCAGGTGAAATTAAAGTATTTAGTAAATAGCTCTGTTGAGATTAGTCTACTCTCCACAGTGTTCATAAAATTGTGAATACAACACATATTTGCGCTGTCCCACGCAATATATACTTTTGGCACTGTATACATAACCCTTATCAGTCCTGTCCCTTGCAGTGTACAGTCATAGTACAACACACAAACCCATATCAACTCACTCCCACACAATGTACTACCACAGTATATTAAACTTAACTCACATCAGTCCTGTCCCAGACAATGCACCATAATGCTATTATTTCTGAGTTCCCAGACATGTTCTGTAGGTATGTTTTTAATTTATTTTGATTCAAATTTAGACCTTGCCCTCAGATTCTACAATCCAGTTAAGGAAGTGATGAAGAAAATAATGTAGAAAAAAGGAACTGCAGAGGCGGAGTTACAAATAGAGACACAAAGTGCTAGAGTAACTCAGCGGGTCAGTCAGCATCTCTGGAAAATATGGATAGGTAATACTTCGGGTCGGGAACCTTCCTCAGATTGAGAAAATAAAGATAGGATCGGGCTGGATTCAATGTACTTATGAAAAGAAAGTCATGTTTTTTGATTTTGTACCTAACAGAAAAAGGAAAACAGTTAGAGAGCATTTAGAACTTCAGTAGACCTTTTATGAGCTGTCACCCAAGGGTTTAATAAATAAACATAGAACACAAGTGATACCTAGCATGCTGGTGTTGACTGAGGATTGATTTATAAAGAGAAAACGGGAGTGGGAATAAATGATTCATTTGCTTTGGGAGGCGGTTCACCATCTATAATCAATGGTTTAGAATGGAGTCCAAGTCCAGCATATTTTGATCGCATGTCATCCAGAGTGAGCTAGCTACCTAGATACATAATTAGCTTAATGGAAGGAAGCAGAGGCCATGGTGGAAGGTTTTTCGGACAGGAAGCCTGTGTGTGTGACTAGTGGTGTGCCTGAGGGATAGGTCCTGGGCCCATTGCTGTTTGTGGTTTATATCAATGATTTAGATATGGCCGTGCAAGGCATGATTAATAAGTTTACAGATCAAATTAAAGTAGGTGGTATCGTAGACAGTGAAGATGGTTATCAAAAATTATTGCAGGTTCTTGATCAACTAGGCAAGTGGGCTGAAGAATGGCTAATGGAGTTTAATGCAGATAAGTGTGATGTATTGCATTTTGGGTAGCCACGACCTTCACGATGAATGGTAGGGCTCTGGGAAGTGTAGAGCAGGGGATCTTGGTCTAGAGATACACAATTCCCTGAAACTACCATCATAGATAGATAAGGTGGTAAAGAAGGCATTTGGTACATTGGCCATCATCAATTACGGAACTGAGTATAAAAGTTGAGATGTGGTGTTATAGTTATACAAAATATTGGTGAGGCCGCATTTGGAGTATTGTATTCAGTTTTGGTCACCGTGCAGAGAAGATTTGTGAAGATGTTACCAGACTCAAAGGCTTAAACTATACGAAAAGATTGGACAAGCTAAGAATTTATTTCTTGCGTGTTGAGGAGTGTTTCATGGAGGTGTACAAGGAATTGATTGGGTGAATGCACAGTCTTTTACCCTGGGTAGGGAGGGGAATCAAGAAGCAGAGGTTGTAGGTTTAAGGTGAGAGGAGAAAGATTTTATTGGAACCTGAGGGGTAACTTTTTCACTCAGAAAGTGGATGATATATGGAATGAGCTATCAGAGGACGTAGCTGAGGCAGGTGCATAACAATATTTAAAAGACACCTGGATAGATACATGGATAGAAAAGGTTTAGAGTGATATGGGCCAAATACAGGCAAATGGGATTAACTTAGATCCTGGTTGTCATCAAGTTAGATTGAAGGGGCTTTTTCCATGCTCTATGACTTTATGACTTTAAACCCATGTTCGCTGCTGCTACAAAGCCAATGACAGTATAAATTGTGAGGAGAATGCAAAAATTCTTCAGGGGATAAAAACAGGATTAAAGAATGATAGAATGTAATGTAGGAAAATGTAAAGTCATAATTTTGGAAGAGAAATGTCAGATCATCCACTTTGATAGAAGAAGTAGAAAAGCAGGGTATTTTATATGGTGAGAGATTGGAAAGCATTGATGTTCTGAGAGTCGTTGCATGTTTTAAGGATCCGGTAGGCGGCGCGGCTCTGGCCAGCAGCGGCCTCTGCAGCCTGTCCGCGTTTTATTATTTTTTGTCTGTGTTTTTATGTAGTTTTTGTTATTTTATGTTGGGGTGTGTGTGTGGGGGGGAAAAACTTTTGAATCTCTCCCTGCACTGGAGACCCGACCTTTTCTCGTCGGGTCTCAGGTGTCGTTGAGGCCGCAACGAGGAGCGGCCTCCAACGGGAAGAAGCCGGGGACTCTGGTGCCGACTCACCGTTGCCGTCGCGGAGCTGGCCGAGACCGGAGCGGGTGGAGCGGTGGAGGAGCGCTGCTGCTGCTGCTGCTGCTGCTGCCGATGCCGCTGCTGCTGCTGAGTCGGAGGCTGCTACTGCGGGTCTGCGGACGGCGGCACCGGGAGCCCGCGGATCCCTGGAGGGAGACCGCTTTTCGGGGCTCCTGCAACGGCGAATTCTCCTGCCCGTGTTGCGGGGTTGAAGAGCTCCTGGAGCGGGGCCTGACACCACTGCCCCGCGCGGCTGGAATGGCCGCGGGACTTTGCGAGCGCACACCGGGGGCTCCAACACCAAGACCCGGTGTGCGACCTCGCACCACCCGGCGTGGCTTCAATGGCCGTGGGACAATCGCCATCGCCAGCCGGGGGCTTTGACTTTGACTCTGACATCGGGGGGGGGGAGAGTGCAGTGGAGAGATAAGTTTTTTTGGCCTTCCATCACAGCTATGTGATGGATGTTTATGTAAAATGTAATTATGTTGTGTCTGGGGTCTATTTGTGTGTAATGTATGGCTGCAGAAACGGCATTTCGTTTGGACCTCCAGGGGTCCAAATGACAATTAAATTGACTCTTGACTCTTGACTCTCTTGACTCTTGATGTGAATCATTGAAAGTTAAATGCAGATCAGCATTTATTGCAAGAGCAATTTGAGTACAAAAGTCATTTTACTGCCATTACACAGGGTCTTTGTGAATCTAAACTGGAAAACAATGAATGGATCTGGTCGTTTACTTAAGGAAGAATATACTTATGATGGAGTGCAATGAAGGGTCACCAAATTCATTCCAGAAATGGGGTTATTAGTCGTTTGAAGAAGCCAAGGAGACTGCGTTTGTAATCTATTTTGTTTTGAAGAAAGAGAGATGATATAATTGACACAAACAACTTTTGCATTGCTTTAGTAAAACAGCAGTGTCATAGGGTGGCACAGTGCTATAGCCGACAGATCTGCTGCCTCACAGGGCCAGGGACACGGAATCAATCCTGACATTGGGTGCTGACTGTTGTAGAGTTTGCACATTCTTATGACTGTGAGTTTTCTCGTGTGCTCTGGTTTCCTCCCACCTCCCAAACACATGCGGCTTTATAGGTTAATTGCCTGCTATAAATTGCCCCTAGTATGTAGGGAGTGGATGAGAAAGTGGGATAACATAGAACTGGTATGAACGGGTGATCAATAGTCAGTGGACCGAAGGGCATGTTTCCATGCTGTAACGATCAATCCAATCAATTATATCTATCCAATAAACCTCTGTGTGTGGGTGTGTGTGTGTGTCATTTCGCAAGTGATTCACATCTCCTCGAAAACCTGACACGGTAACTGTGAAATTTTTACATATTCTGGTAGAGATTTACCTCATGATTTCAAAAATCCACTCATCTGCAAATTTGATTCATTATTTCCCGAGTTTTCTATTTGCGCAAATACGGTACGCCATAGCGCTCCGATTTTTTGTCAGCTCACTCGTCGTTCTCTTGTGCTGAGAGTGCAACAAGTTTCGTTCTGATCGGTAGTATGTTGTAAAAGTTAGTGAGGTTTAAAAATCGTTAAAAAAGCGCATGCGCAGATCGATCTCCTCTCCTGCCAGTCAGCGCTGTGCGGATTGGTCGCTTCTCCTGTCCTCCCCTTCCTGCGCCATCGTGTCTTTACTGGAGCTGAGGGGAGGCCGGTGGAGGTCTCCAACTGGACACAATTTTTGGAGGGACCGGAAGCGGCCCAGCCCAACCCAGCGCGAAGTCGGAGATGTCGTCAAACAGAAAGAAGTGAATCTGATCCCGGTGGAGGAGAGCGTCCAGCACCTGCTGTGAGTCCCAAAAGCACCGCCCTCGCAACACCCCGCAGCTCCAGCCCCTTCCCTTCTGGTCCCCTCGCTGGCTCCTGCCCCCTCCCCCGTGATACCCCCCCTCTTCCCCATGGCTCTTCTCCGTCTTTACTCAGAGCTCTCCCCCCCACCCACATGCCGGCGTGACTCTAACTGCTGGTGCTTCCGAGCCGAGGATCCGAGGCCTGGCTCTAAGGACCCGATGACTGATGCTCCTCCGGGGCACACAGGAAGGGAGAGGAGCGGAAACCTCGAGATCCTGGGGAGGGAGAGTGGGAGAGGAGAGGTGAGGAGAGGAGAGAAGAGAACGGAGAGGAGTTTTGGAGGGAGTGACTTGAGGGTAGGGGAAAGGAGAGGTGAGGGAGGGATTGGGGGAGGGTAGGAGGAGAGGGAAAATCAGAGGAAGGAGGTGAGGAGGGAGAGTGGGGGAGGAGGGGGAATAGAGGTAGAGAAGTGGGGGAGTAACGGAGGGGGAGGTAGGGAATGGGGAACAGAGGGAGAAGCGGGTAGTGGAGGAGGTGAGGGGATTGGGGAGGTGGGCGATAGAGAGATAGGAGGGGGTAGGGAGGAGAGAGGAGTTTTGGAGGGAGGGAGTGACTGAGGGTAGGGGAAAGGAGAGGGTGAGGGAGGGATTTGGGGAGGGGAGGAGGAGGGAAAGAAGAGTGAGGGTAAAGAGGAGGGGGAGAGAGTGCTAGGGATGAGGGGAAATGAGCTGCGCCTGTGCAGTTGGGGGCTATGGGTGAGTGGTGGAATATTGCGTTGGGGGACCAAGCCTCCTGTGTGACAGGGACCCAACGGATCCCACAGTCTAGTAGTAGATAAAGAGATGTCTCTGGCTTTAATGTTTGTAATGGTTCAGTCATTCACGACTGAGATGAGAAGAAATGTTTTCACACAGAGCATAATGAGATTAGAAGAACAGTCTCTTGACAGTGAAGGGATGTAATTTACATGGTCTGTGACCATTGGTGTATTGCAGGGATTAGTACTGGGATCTTCTTTGTTTGTTTTTTACCTATAAATTATTTGGATGAAAATGGAGGTTGACTGATTAGGATCTTTAAAGAGAACGTATAAATTGGCAGTTTTGGATAGTGAGGACTGTTGTCGGATATAGATCAGTTTAAAATACTGGTTGAGAAATGAGAAATGGTGTTTAATCAGTTCAAGTGTGAATTGTTGCATATAGCCTTGCTGGACAAACCATCAGTAATGTCATCTCTGACCACTGCCGTGACATTCTCTTAATCAATAAATTCAAGAGGAAAGTATGCTGTAAATGGCAGGACCTTTAGTAGCATTGATGCACAGAGGGATCTTGTTGTGCAAGTCTATAATTCCCTGAAAATGGCAGCACAAGTCGTTTGGGAGGTAAAGAAGGAGTACGATATACTTGCCTTCATTAGTTGTGGTGTTGTATATAAAAAATCAGGATGTCACGTTGCAGCTGTACAACCTTTAGAGCTTGGATGTTTCTTTCCCACTACTGCCCTAGATTGCATTGTGCTCCTTAGACCCGATTGAACTGACGAATAATTTAACACTTCTTTTCCAGGACAGCGGAGTCCTCTTAATAACTACCAACGTTCTAAAGGAGTGCAGCTTCGCTTTTCATCTATTCGCATCGAGGCAGAGCCTATGTCAGAGGAACAATGTGCCAACCAGTGCACCAGTACGCTTCAGTGCAGGTAAGATCCTCTCTGGAAACAGGGTTATTCACACTTTAGCTTCCCAGTTTACTTTCACAGAAAAGTAGAATCTCTGGAGACAAAGCTGAGTTTCCCACTTACAGAATTATAATTTACATTCCATGGGGCAGCTGGGGTTTCAAAATTTCAGGGTTTTGAACTCAACTTTGATGTGATGGGACCTCAGCCTGCAGCAAGCATAAATACCAGATATTGGCCGATTTTGCCAAGTCCGTCGGTCTTGCACGTAGTTTTACCTGGCGGAGGATGGGCATATCTGGCCACAGAAAAGTTTAAAATAGATGTGTGGAGCAAGTCTTTTTTACATAGAGAGTGATGGTTGCTAGTAAGGTGCCTGGGTTGGTGGTGGATCGGTCTTTAAGCTTTTTAAATAGACTTAGTTTTACAGGCAGAGAAGATGGATCATGTTCGAGGATGGGCATATCTGGCCACAGAAAAAGTTTTGGCTGAAAATACAAACAAAATTAGTTTTTTAAAAAATAGTTATAGAACATCTACTACTTTTGAACTCAGCCAAAGTTCAACAGGCCATTACACAAAAGCACAAAAATTGCTGTAATAACTCAGCAGGTCAGGCATCACCATGAGAGAATATAGATAGGCGTTGTTTCGGGATGAGACCCTTCTTCAGTTTGAAGTTCTACAGGCCATTACCATGTTGCTTGTAGACTTGTCTGAGTTCCTGGTGTGACAATGTCTTGAACTTAATAGTCTTACCCTCCTTTTCAAAGCACTCGCTGGTGCAGCTGTTCTCTTTCCTGAGAAATTCGAACATCCATTAACCCTCTAAGATCTCTGGCCTTTGGGCAATTCCTCCCTTCTTTTCACCATTACTGGTTGCACTAACTTCTGACTGGTTTTCTGAGGGATATGGGCCAAATGCAGGCAGGTGGGACTAGTGCAGATGGGACTTTTTGGAAGGTATGGACAAGTTGGGCTGAAGGACCTGTTTCCACGCTGTAAGACTCTATGACTGGTTTATACATGACTCCAGATCCTCAGTTGATTCCAGGGCAATTTGGAATGGACAACAACAAGTTAATAAATAGGTTAAAAAAGCTCTTTCTTTTTCATTTAGGGCTTTCAATTACAACCTACAGAACGAGGAATGCCAACTTTTACCCTGGACCAGTCACAGATCAGGCAGAGAGAGACAAAGGCATAACCACGTTGATCTGTATGAAAAGAAAGGTGCGTCTGTTTCTGGAGACCTCCTCTGGTGTGTCTCACGAATTAATATACTGGTATTTGTTTCCAGAAGGAATGAGAATTGCTGAGTTCCAAACCCACCCCACTCACAAGCAAACTTTGAGAATCGTTTTCTTAACCCTAGTCACATCCTTCATCTTAATTTAAATTTTTTTCTAGATTTTGTCCATCTTTTTTCTGAAGTAATCAAAGCCAGACTAGCCGAACAACATTCCGGTAAACCTCCTTAATATCCTCTATAGTGCTATCACATATATTATGTAAAGGAGTGATCAGAACTGTTTTATTGGTTAGGCCATGATGGAAACAATTTGTTCAGACAATTCTCGGATACATCTGTTATATTCTACAGTGCTCTCCATAATGTTTGGGACAATGCCCCATCATTTAATTAATTGCCCCCCTCTGTACTCCACAATTTGAGATTTGTAATAGAAATAAATCACATGTGGTTAAGGTGCACATTGTCAGATTTTATTAAAGGCCATTTTTACACATTTGGTTTCACCATGTGGAAATTACAGCTGTGTTTATACATAGTCCCCCCATTTCAGGGCACCGTTATGTTTGGGACACATGGCTTCACAGGTTTTTGTAATTGCTCGGGTGTGTTTAATTGCCTCCTCAATGCAGGTATAAGAGAGCTTTGCAGGTTTTAAAAATGTGGTGAGGTACACCATCAGGCCGGATGCTTTCCGAGGATTCACCGATGACTTCAGGAATGGTGGAGTTCTCAAGTCCATGAGTTCTGCATGGATGCAGGAGGTAGCTTCGATGCAGCGGTCAATGTAATGGAGATAGAGTTGAGTCTCTGTTGCAGACGTACACTGGCCCAACTACCCATCTCTATCTCCGCTGCATTGACACAGTATCGGGGCTACCTCTTGCACCACTAACTTCCATCCTGCCCTCAAATTGACCTGGACTATCTCAGACACCTCCTTCCCCTCCCTTGATCTCACTGTTTCCATCACAGGAGATAGATATTGACATACTATTACAAACCTACTGACTCCCACAGTTATCTGGACTACACTTCTTCCCATCATGACTCTTGCAAAGACTCTATTCCCTAACCCAATTCCTCTGTCTCTGCCACATCTGTTCCCAAGATGAGGTGTTCCATATACCAGGACATCCGAGATGTGCTCATTCGTTATGGAATGGGGGTTCTCCCCTTCTATCATCCTCTGTATCCCATAGTTTTGTTCTTTCTCCCCCCTCCCCCGAGTTGTAACGGGGACAGAGAGCCCCTGGTCTTCACCTTTCACCCTATCAACCGTTGCATATAACACATCATCATCGACATTTTCATCACTTCCAAAAGGATCCCACCACTGGTCCCATCTTCCCATCTGCACCCCTTTCTGCTTTCAGCAGATACTGTTCCCTGTGCAACTACCTGGTTCACTCATCACTTCCCACCCAAACCTCCCCCTCCCCTGGGCCTTTCTGCTGCAACCTCAGGAGATGTAACATTTGTCCTTATCCCTCCTCCCACAGCTTCATCCAGCTACACTGACAGTCCTTTTAGGTGAGACAAAGGTTTACTTGCATCTCCTTCAACCTCACCTACTGTATCTGGTGTGGCAATCGTTTGGCTGAACACCTATGCTCAGTCCACCTTGGCCTGCTCGATCTCCCAGTTGCCAAACATTTTAATTCAGATTTCCATTCCCATACAGACCTTTCTGGCCTGGGCCACCTCCACTGTCTAAGTGAGGCCACATCCAAATTGGGCAGCTTACAACCCAGCGGTATGAATGTTGATTTCTCTCATTTCAAGTAACTCTCCTCCCCCACCCTAGTCATCCTACTAGTTACACTGTTCACATCCTTGTATCCCTGTCATTAGCACATCTTCCCCAGCCAACAATGAGCGATTATGGACTCCATCCTTCCTGAGGTCATCTGTTGTCGGCCCTGTTTTGTTTTGGCCTTTTCATCCTCCAATTTCCCCTCCTGCCTCTACCTTTCAGTCTGAAGAAGGGTTCCCAGCCGAAATGTCACCTGTTGCTTTTTTCCAGAGATGCTGCCCGACCCACTAAGTTACTTCTGCATTTTGGGTCTATCTTCGGTATGAACCAGCATCTGCAGTTTCTCCCTACACACCTTATCTCTATACCTTTCCATCAGCTGTGATACCTAAAGACGCCTGGAGCCAATTACTTCAATAAATGCAATTGCAGGAACAATCTTAACATTGTGAGAGGAGCTGACAAGATGTTCATTGACTTTCCTGACAATTTGTAATTGTTGTTATCAATAACTTAATTGAATTAATTAATTCCAGAGGCAATGTCATGAGGTTTGTGTAAAAAATTACCTTCCTTTAAAAATTGCTGTCTGCTTGTTTGTGCCTGAAAGGCACCCACGGAGTTATTATGTTAAGCCACGACAATGTTGAGCTGTATCTTGTGATCTTGAAGGCTGTGTTTAAAGGTGACCTATTAATGAGTACGCGAAGGGGGAGGCATAGTAGTAATGAGTGCCTGATCGTTCTCCGAGGATAATACTGACGACAGCGAAGCCAGTGTGGTGGCTGATGGCACATTGATTCTGAGAGTTTAATCTCCATAAAAATCTTGTTGTATTGATAAAGGGAACCAGTAAATGTGACCTGAGGCACCTCAGTATTGATTCTCCCTCAATGAATAGCATGGGAACATCAGATTTTTACTTTTGTAATTTTCAGGAACAAGTTACTTTAATGTGACTACATCGACTATATCAATATAGTGACTACATGTAACTATATTAATATGCATACAGTGCATGAAAGCCTCATCGTTCCTCATTCAAGAGGCAGTGTCAAATTCCAGGCTGAGTTGGAGCAAGCAGCATTGACACAGAATAATCATGATGAGCTTTTTTGCTGGAAGGGTTGGGTATTTGGAGGGTGCTGGTTAAAATCTAATTCACCCTTCAGTTCTTTCTCTTTAATATGCACAATCATATTCTCCACAGCCAGATTGAGGCCACATTCAAACTGGAAGTACACCACCTCATATTCAATATTGAATTCTCCAGTTTCATGTAATCCCCTCCACTCTTCTCTACCCAGCTTCCCCTCTTCCCTTTCTTTTGCATTGCCCCCTGCCCTCATCACCCGGTTCCTTAACCCTCCTCCACCTTCTCCTTCTGCTCATCATCCACCCCTTCTTACCACTGAGTCTTCCAATTTTCCTTCCCTATTCTTTTCTACCCACCATGCCTCCTCTGGCTCTACATTCCATTTGCCACCTTTCTTTCTTATCAAATTCCCCATTTGCACCCTTTTGTCTTGTCCACATCACCTCCATCCTTGGTTAATATCTTCACCCTTTTCCCTCACACCAGACTCATCTGCCAATCAACCGTAATTACCTGGACCCACCAGGTCTTCCCCCAATTCTTTACCTCATCTTTTTTTTGCCAGCTATCTCCCTTCTACTTCATCTGTCCGAAGAATGGTCCAGACACAAAATGTCATCTGTTCATTTCCCTCCACAGATGCTGCCCGGCTGGCTGAGTTCTATCAGCAGCTTGATTTTTCCCATTGTATTTTTATCGTTGTAACTGTTGGTAATTTAGCCAGGACCAGTAAATAATTCAGGAACTAATTAATGTGTATCATTCACCGCGGTTTACACCTTTTCCTGCTTGTGATGTTATCCACCATTGTCTTTTCAGATTATATACGAGAATGCATTGTGAACAGAGGAGTCTCATACAGAGGCACAGTCCCCAAGACCAAAAGTGGGAAAACGTGCCAGCACTGGAGTTCTAATGTCCCTCATGAACACAGGTAGAGGTATTATTCCAGTGGGATGAGTGTATGGGGGAGGGGGGAAATAAATATGATGATAGGGGGCTGGGGCTTACCTTTGTTGTTCCCAACTTTAGCCTGACTGTAGCATTCCCATGAACCATCCATTTCACACAGATCTTTGGCAGGCACTTCAATCCCTCCTCTATTAAACATATCTGCAGTCCTCCCCTGTTCTGGGTCTCCACTGCAGCACTAGTTCAGCCACCTAGACTGTTTCCCTGGGAGCCATATAATTAAACTTTGAGCTCAACAGATATGATGAAAGTGAAATTGAACAACTCAAACATTTGTCCCAATCCAGTTACTTTTACCATGCTTGCACAGGCCAAACCAAGGGTCCTAAAAGGTCCAGCTTGATTGCCATTAAAAACGATGTATTGGTGAAAATGCAGAAGCAGGTGTTATGGGAACTGTGGTACCTTGCAGATACTGTTCCCTGTGCAACTACCTGGTTCAGTCATCACTTCCCAAGGTGTGGTACCTTGCAAACAGCTACACTCTCCTGATTGTCTTATCCCAGATCCCCGGCCCCAACCAACTGGTGTTCAGGTCTGTTCTTCTTAATCTATTCCTTCAGTCTACATCTCTGCAGTATCACTCCCTAGGATGAGTGCCAGTGTGCCTCGGCTTTGACACTGGCCTTGTTAGGTAATGCACACCTTGTATTTTCAGATATATAGCAAATGGGAAAGTGCGCAGTACTCTCCCCCAGAATTAGAAGGTGCAGGGTTTGAGCCCCGGCCCGCACATCCTGGTGATTGGAGGCCGAAGAGTTGACTCTAAATTTTGCATTAACTTCCTCTTCTCAAGGATAGACCATGAATATATAAAATGATGATGATGATGGGAAGATGGGGAAAAATCCATAGTTTCCTTGGGTAATGTTACCTAACTATTCTGCTGAAGTTCTAATGGTACATGTTGAATCAGACTGATGTATGACTGGTATTTTGCTTTTAAACAGAAACTCACCCAGTCAATTCCCAGAGAAAGGCTTGGATCAGAATTACTGCCGCAACCCTGATAATGATCAAGATGGCCCCTGGTGCTACACCATGGACTGGAACACTCGACTGGAGACCTGTAACATCCCAAGATGTAACCAGGGTAAACTGCTCTTCATCGCATCCAAAACACTTGATGGAAATTTCAAGTAGGCACACCTCAACACTTTTATCTATGTCAACAGAGCAAGGTTTCATGCAGAGCAACCTGCTGTTCATCCCAGTTCACCAGAATTTGAATTTACCTTATACAGTAGCATTAGCAATGGCCCAAAGGTTCCATCTAAGGAATATGTAACCATCTGGTAGGTAGAATTGCTCAGAGCTAAGAACTTGTAGTTAATTCTTCCCTTGACATTCAATCAATAAGATACGTTTCTTGTGTCAAACTGGGCACGTTCGGTAGCATTCTTACCTCTAAATCAGTGAGCTATGAGTTTAGACCTGTCTGCAAAGTCCAACCTGACCTTCCAATACAATAGTGAAAAAGGTGCTGTGTTGTTGGAGGCGTCCTGCCAATATTAGTTCCTCAACGTACATGGGTTGTCTGGTCATCTATTCCGCTAAATGGAAATTTGTTATGTTAAATTAACTGATTCAATTCTATGTTAAATTGGTAATTTAGTACTTAATGGTCTGTTAAGTGCAATAAACATCCAAAATCGTGAAAGACATTAAAGAAATGTAGCAAAACACAAAGTGCTGGAGGAATTCAGCAGGTTAGGCAGCATCAGTGGAAGAAATGGGCAGACTCGGCTTCAGCTCCTGACCGTTCTTCAGACTGAACCATCATGGTCACGGTGGCGCAGAGGTAGAGTTGCTGTCGAACAGCGAATGCAGCGCCGTTGACCCGGGTCCGATCCCGACTACGGGTGCTCTGTGTATGGAGTTTGTACGTTCTCCCCGTGACCTGCGTGGATTTTCTCCGAGATTTTCGGTTTCCTCCCACACTCCAAAGAAGTACATGTTTGTAGGTTAATTGGCTTGGTAAATGTAAAAATTGTCCCCAGTTGGTGTAGGATAGTGTTAATGTGTGGGGATCGCTGGTCGGCGTGGGCCAAAGGGCCTGTTTCCGCGCTGTATCTCTAAACTAAACCCATTCCCTCCACTGATGCCACCTGACAGGCGGTTCTTCCAGACCTTAGTGTTTTTCTCAAGATTCCAGCATCTGCAGTTTCTTGTGTCTCCATTATAGAAATATGTTAGCTCTCTCTTTATGCTAGAACACTATAGTAGAATGCGCTATATTAGTTGTTTATCGTTAAACATTTTCATGTTTAAATACATCTAAAAACTATTGATCACTTTTGAAAGTTCAGTATATATATCATTGATTCATGACATTTTGAGCAGGTCTGTTTCTTTGCTCCTATCTATTCAACTCATTAATTAGATGTTAATAAAGTATCGTGTCCAATCTGGATATCATGATTAAGGAATGATATCAAGGCTTTATAGAAGGTATTGAGATTTTGAAGAACAGTCAAAATGTTCTGTTCCTTGTCATCAGTTTTGATAAAGAGCTCTTTGACCTGAATCATTAAGTCTGTTTTGCTTTGCACAAGGTGCTGCCTGACCCGCTGAGTGTTTCCAACATCTTCTGGTTTTATTACATTTGAAAAATATTGTGGTTAAGGGAGATTTGGGCAGGGAATACAGAAGCGGCATTGCTCTAATTGGATGCAGGAAAGTAAATGGAGTTTTACTTGAAGTGTTCAAAATTAAGAATGGGAAAATAAAAGTATTTACAAATTTGAGATAATTCATGATAGAAGTGGAGGATGGATGAGGAGATGTTTCTTTTAATCCCGCAACAAGTTCCTGTGACCTAGAATTAACCGCTTGAAAATATGGTGGAAGCACATTCTATGGGAACTTTCAATGGGGTTTTGCTTGAAAAAAAAATAGATTACCTGACTTCAAGGAAAGAACAGGCATGTGGGATTAAATCATGGAGATTTTAAGAGCCAGCATATATTCATGGGGCCAAATGCCTGCCTGTTGTTACATAATAATCTGTATTGTAAATAATCAACAAAAGGGTTTACACTAATAATATTACCCTGCCACCCCATTGCTGCTATTTAGTACAAGCCATATTTACTCCTGTCTGTCATAGACTATGGTACAATAGACAATAGGTGCAGGAGTAGGCCATTTGGCCCTTCTAGCCAGCACCACCATTCAATGTGATTATGGCTGATCATCCACAATCAGTGCCCCCGTTCCTGCCTTCTCCCCATATCCCCTGACTCCGCTATCTTCAAGAGCCCTATCTAGCTCTCTCTTGAAAGTATCTAGAGAAGCAGCCTCCAACTAAGGCAGAGAATTCCACAGACTCACAACTCTCAGTGTGAAAAAGTGTTTCCTCATCTCCGTTCTAAACGGCTTACCCCTTATTCTTAAACTGTGGCCCCTGGTTCTGGACTCCCCCAACATTAGGAACATGTTTCCTGCCTCTAGTGTGTCCAAACCCTTAATAATCTTATGTTTCAATAAGATCCCCTCTCATCCTTCATAATTCCAGAGTATACAAGCCCAGCCACTCCATTCTCTCAGCATATGACATTCTCGCCATCCCGGGAATTAACCTTGTAAACCTACGCTGCACTACCCCAATAGCAACAATGTCCTTTATCAAATTAGGGGACTGAAACTGCACACAATACTCCAGGTGTGGTGTCACTAGAGGCCTGTACAACTGCAGAAGGACATCTTTGCTTCTATACTAAACTCCTCTTGTTATGAAGGCCAACATGCCATTCGCTTTCTTCACTGCCTGCTGTACCTGCATGCTTACTTTCATTGACATATGAACAAGGACCCACAGATCCCGTTGTACTTCCCCTTTTCCCAACTTGACACCATTTAGATAATAATCTGCCTTCCTGTTTTTGCTACCAAAGTGGATAACCTAACATTTATCCACATTAAACTGCATCCGCCGTGCACCTGCCCAAGTCACCCTACATTCTCATAGCATCCTCCTCACAGTTCACACTGCTACCCAGCTTTGTGTCTGCAACTTTGCTTATGTTACTTTGAATCCCTTCATCAAAATCATTGATGTATATTGTAAATAGGTGCGGTCCCAGCACCGAGCCTTGTGGCCACTAGCCACTGCTTGCCATTCTGAAAGGGACCCGTTAATCCCTACTCTTTGTTTCCTATCTGCCAACCAATTTTCTATCCATGTCAGCACTGTACCCCCAATACCATGTGCCCTAATTTTGCCCACTAATCTCCTATGTGGGACCTTATCAAATGCATTCTGAAAGTCCAGTTACATTACATCCACTGGCTCTCCCTTGTCCATTTTCCTAGTTACATCCTCAAAAATTATAGAAGATTAGTCAAGCATGATTTGCCTTTCGTAAATCCATACTGACTCGGACCGATCCTGTTACTGCTATCCAAATGTGCTGTTATTTCATCTTTTATGATTGACTCCAGCATCTTCCCCACCACCGATGTCAGGCTAATTGGTCTATAATTCCTTGTTTTCTTTTTCCCGCCTTTTTTAAAAAGTGGGATAACATTAGTTACCCTCCAATCCACAGGAACTGATCCTGAATCTATATAACGTTGGAAAATGATCACCAATGCATCCACGATTTCTGGAGCCACTTCCTTAAATACTATGGGATGCAGACCATCAGGCCCTGGGGATTTATCAGCCTTTACTCCCATCAGTCTACCCAACACCATTTCCTGCCTAATGTGGATTTCCTTCAGTTTGTCCATCACCCCAGATCCTCTGGCCACTAGTATATCAGGAAGATTGTTTGTGTCCTCCTTAGTGAAGATGGATCCAAAGTACCTGTTCAACTCATCTGCCATTTCCTTGATCCCCATAATAAATTCACCTTTTTCAGTCTTCAAGGGTCCAACTTTGGTCTTAACTAATCTTTTCCTCTTCACATACTTAAAGAAGCTTTAACTATCCTCATTTATATTCTTGGCTAGCTTACCTTCATACCTCATCTTTTCTCCCTGTATTGCCTTTTTAGTTATCTTCTGTTGCTCTTTATACATTACCCAATCCTCTTGCTTCCCGTTCATCTTTGCTACGTTGCACTTCTTCTCTTTTATTTTTATACTGTCCGTGACATTCCTTGTCAGCCATGGTCGCCCCTTATTCCCCTTGGAATCTTTCTTCCTCTTTGGAATTAACTGATCCTGCACCTCTGTATTATTCCCAGAATTACCTGCCACTGTCCACTGTCATCCCTGCTAGGGTATCTTTCTAGTCAACTTTAGCTAGCTCCTCCCTCATGGCTCCATAGTCCCCTTTGTTCAACTGTAACACTGACACCCAGGATTTACACTTCTCTCTCTAATTGTAGATTAAAACTTACCATATTATGGTCACTACCTCCTAATGGCTCCTTTACCTCGAGTTCCATTATCAAATCCGGTTCATTACACGACACTAAACCCAGAATTGCCTTCTCCCTGTTAGGCTCCAGTACAAGCTGCTCTAAGAATCCATCATGGAGGCAATCCATAAACTCCCTGTCTTGGGGTCCAGTACCAACCTGATTTTCCCAGTCTACTTACAATGGTGAGAGTTGCTAGTGAATCCTATCACAAGCGGAAAAGATAAATGGTCTTAGGATAAATGGTTTGCCACTTCAATCTACACTGGGGAGGAATGTAAATCTGAAATTCTCTACCTCAGACATTCAAACATATTCAAGGCTGAAGATAGACACAAAAAGCAGGAGTAACTCAACGGGACAAGCAACATCTCTGGAGAGAAGGAATGGGTGACGTTTCGGGTCGACTGTTCCTTGTTTCTTTGTTTCTATTTATTCCTCACAGATCCCCAAGATCCTTTTTCATTAATCCCTATTGCTGCTCAAATTATTGATTGATTCACATGAGGATTTCTTTATTTTAGTTTAGATATACAGCGCGGAAACAGGCCCTTCGGCCCACCAGGTCCGCGCCGACAAAGTGATCCCCGCACATTAACGTTATCCCACACACACTAGAGACAATTTACACTTATACCAAGCCAATTAACCTACAGATGTGTTCATCATTGGAGTGTGGGAGAAACTGAAGATCTCGTTCATGTTCATGGGGAAAATGTATAAACTCCGTACAGACAAAACCCGTAGTTGGGATAGAACCCGGGTTTCTGGCACTGCAAGTGCTGTAAGGCAGAAACTCTACCACCGTGCTGTCCTTATCATGTTGGGAGATGGGGAGTGGAGGCAAAACTACAGGTCAAAGTCGAAACTTGATCTGAGACATTTACTTTTTCTCTGACCTCCCTAAATTCATCCAGCAGGTGTACGCAAGAGATTGCAAATGCTGGAATCTTCAGCAAAATGTTTTTGGCTCCAGATTCCAGCATCTGTGGTCTCTTATTTCTTCAAAAGTGTACAAATTATCATGGTGGAAACCAGGGCATAAAATACACAACCCCACCAATAAACTTGCAATGAAGTTCCTGTACTCAATATTGATGACAATATGTTTCTGTTTTTATCGCTCAGATGTCTGTGTGATGTGCAATGGTGAGGATTACGCTGGCTTCATGGACCACACAGCAAGTGGCTTAGAATGTCAACGCTGGGATCTCAACTATCCTCATGTACATAAGTACCAGCCAGAAAAGTATGTGACCAAGTTCATATTCAAACAAAGAACACAATCATCACCAAGAAATTTGGATGCTTGTTATTGGATTTTCTAATCAAGCAATCTATGACATGTAGTGACAGTCAGTCAGAGTTCCCAATCAATTTGTGTTGTGGCTTATTCTCAAAGTTGTCCTGAAAAGGTGTCAAGCCCCAGAACATTGCAGTAAGGTCACTGTGATATGACCTAGATGTGGAGAGAGAGAGAGCGCCTTGTAACAGCATATTTACATCCATATTAGACCCTTGGTACCATTACTTTGAGCTTTGATGTTGGGTTAGCTGTTATGTTCCTTTGAATAACTTACCTGGCTATCAGGTCAAAGTGCAGTGCCTTCATTACAGCACTCTCGGCTTGATTTCAATAGAAGTAAAAGTCCAGATTGGTAATCTTTCAACCCCAGTTCGTGTTTACTGCAGTAAAATTATGTTAAAACATCTTTTGCAGCACAGATCTGATGTAAGTGTGATTGCTAATGTTTGCCATGACTCATCTCCTGTTGATTTAAGATATCCTGAGAAGAACTTGGATGATAATTATTGTCGGAATCCTGATGGCTCAGCCTTGCCCTGGTGTTACACCACTGACCCTGCTATTGAGCGTGAATACTGCAACATACGTAAATGCAGTAAGTGAGCCTTTTAACCTTGAATGACAAGCAACGTTGTACATTTTTGCTATTGAGGGAGTGCAGCGTAGGTTTACAAGGTTAATTCCCGGGATGGCAGGACTGTCATATGCTGAGAGAATAGAACAGCTGGGCTTGTATACTCTGGAATTTAGAAGGATGAGAGGGTTTGTACACGCTAGAGGCAGGAAACACGTTCCCGATGTTGCAGGGGCCACAGTTTAAGAATAAGGAGTAAGGCATTTAGAACGGGGATGAGGAAACACTTTTTCACACAGTTGCGAGTCTGTGGAATTCTCTGCCTGGTGGAGGCCGGTTCTCTGGATACTTTCAAGAGAGAGCTTGATAGGACTCTTAAAGATAGTGGAGTCCGGGGATATGGGGAGAAGACAGGAACGGGGTATTGATTGTGGACCATCAGCCATGATCACAATGAATGGCGGTGCTGGCTCGAAGGGCCGAATGGCCTACTCCAGCACCCATTGTCTATTTAGTCAACAAGAAAAGGTAGCATATATAAGACACAAAGACCAGGCCCTCTCCCGCTCATGCAGTCAACATAATCAAGGACTTGTCCTATCCTGTTCATTACTTCTTTGGGCAGAAGCTTGAAAGCATGCACCACTAGACTTGGGAATAACTTCTTCTCTGTTACCTGGCGAGGGCACTGACCGATTCCCCTTTACCCTATTACAGACATTGGATATTGTCTATGGTACTGGTGCGCTACAATGCTGAGAACAATATTCTGCATTTATTCTTCCCCTTTGCTCTTCCTACAGTACTTTAGTTTGCATGATTACATTTATGTATATTATCTGATTTGATAGGATATCATGCAAACAAAGCTTTACACTGTACCTCACTACATGTGACAAAAAAAAACTAAACTTAAACCTAAAACCAGAGGTATGAAGGAATATAAAGAAAACAGGAAGGAACTCGAGCACGGAATTAGGAGAGCCAATAGGGGATCATAATCATACTCATACCTTATTAGCCAAGTATGTTTCGCAACATACGAGGAATTTGATTTACCATACAGTCATACCATTAAAAAGCAACAAACACATAAAATACATTTTAACATGAACATCCACCACAGTGACTACTCCACATTCCTCACTGCGATGGAAGGCAAAAAAAAGTTAATCTCTTCCTTTCTTTGATCTCCCGCAGTCGGGGGCCTCAAGTCTTCCCTTGACGGAATGATCTTGACTCCCATAGCTGGCGGTTGGGCCCTCCACATCGAGGCGATCAAGCTCCTGCATCGGGGGGATGTCAGCTCCCCGCGCCGGGCGACCGACCCCGGGTCAGAGCTGGTCGAAACTTTCTGCGATTTTGGAGCCTCCCAAATCGGTCTCCACCCGAGACTGCGAGCTCCTCGATGTTGAAGTCTGCAGGCCGTGGTTGGAGCATCGATCCCAGGCAAGGGATCGGCTCCGATGGTAAGTCCATGTCCCTGCGGTGGGACTCAAAGTCAGTCCCGAGCAAGGCCTCCAGCTCCATGATGTTAGGCCGCAGAGCAACCGGAGATACATAGAAACATAGAAAATAGGTGCAGGAGTAGGCCATTCGGCCCTTCGAGCCTGCACCATTCGCCATTCAATATGATCATGGCTGATCATCCAACTCAGTATCCTGTACCTGCCTTCTCTCCATAACCCCTGATCCCTTTAGCCACAAGGGCCACATCTAACTTCCTCTTAAATATAGCCAATGAACTGGCCTCAACTACCTTCTGTGGCAGAGAGTTCCAGAGACTCACCACTCTCTGTGTGGAAAATGTTTTTCACATCTCGGTCCTAAAGGATTTCCCCTTTAACCTTAAACTGTGACCCCTTGTCCTGGACTTTCCCAACATCGGGAACAATCTACCTGCATCTAGGCTGTCCAACCCCCTAAGAATTTTGTAAGTTTCTATAAGATCCCCCCTCAATCTTCTAAATTCTAGCGAGTACAAGCCGAGTCTATCCAGTCTTTCTTCATATGAAAGTCCTGACATCCCAGGAATCAGTCTGGTACGATCTGGAAAACAATCGCATCTCCGGCAAGGTAAGAGATTGAAAAAAAGTTTCCCCCAACTCCCTCCTCCACCCCCCCACATAAAACAAACCAGAGAACATTAACATTAAGTTTTAAAACACACTAAAAATAATAAAAATAAGACGAAAGGACAGACAGACTGTTGGCGAGGCTGCTATCGTGCGGCGACCCCTGGTGGCAGTGAAACGTTTTGGGCGAGTAGGATTAAGGGAAGAGGAGTGTCATTTGATACATACATTAAAAACAAGAGATTAGCTGGACATAGAAGGATATAACAGGATGTGGTGGTGGAAAAAGATATATATATAAAAACATAAGAGGCATCAAAATGGTGAATAGTCTTTGGGCAGGGAGGTAATAGAGGCATAGAATTAAGCTAAGAGGGGAAAATCTAAAGGGGACATGAGGGACAATGTTTTCACACAAAGGGTGGTTGGTATATGAAATGAGCTGCCAAAGGAGGTACAGGTAATAGAGGTGGGTACAATTACATAATTTAAAAAAACATTTAGACAGGTACATGAATCAGACCAAATGAGACTAGCTCAGAAAGGCAACTTGGTTGGCATAGATGAGTTAGGCTGAAGGGCCAATTTCCGTGTTGTATAATGGGCCTGTCCCACTTAAGCGATTTATTAGGCGACTATAGGCGAGGAGGCTGTCGCCACATGGTCGCCGGGGTGTTGCCTGTACGGTCGTGAGTAGTTTCCTCAGTCGCCTAAAGAATCGTAGCGTCTTTCTGGTCGCCGCTAGATTTTCAACATGTAACATTTTCAGAGGCAGTCGGCAACCGTGGGTTTGACGCCAATGAGCGTAGCTTGACCTCCTGACGTAGGTGCTATCATAGTTGGCGCCAGGTTAACGTAGGTTGTCGCCAGTAGGTTGTCGCCAGGTGACGTAGGTTGTTGACTTTTTTTGTTGTTGTTAAAGCAATGATTCTATTTCAAATTTTATGTTGAAGGGGGGCCCAGTTGCCTTCAATCTGCTATGATCATGACAGTTGCCGGCAATCGCCTAAAAATAGCCTAATTGGACAGGCCCATACATCTGTGTCTCTGTACAGGAAGAGAGGATATATGCACACATTCTCGTTGTCCGAGCACGACGTGAGGAGGGCTCTGACACGGGTGAACACGAGAAAAGCTGCAGGCCCTGATGGCATCTCGGGGCGAGTACTCAAGTCCTGTGCTCGCAGCTAGCTCTAGTGCTTACTACATTATTCAACCTCTCCCTGGACAAGGCCGTGGTCCCTGCCTGTTTTAAGAAACATATCTGCCTCCCCAGCCTGTCTGAATGACTACCGTCCAGTGGCCCTTACCTCGGAACATGGACCCGTTGCAGTTCGCATAGCGTCCAAACAGATCCACGGACGATGCGGTCTCCCAGGTCTTGCACACCGCTCTCTCCCATCTGGACAGCCAGAAGGGGGGGCTATGTGAGGATGCTGTTCATAGACTACAGTTCAGCCTTCAACACGATAGTCCCCACCAGACTGGCCGGGAAGCTAATGGAATTGGGGCTCAACACCTCCCTGTGTGCCTGGGTCCTGGACTTTCTCACCGCTAGGCCCCAGGTAGTCAAAATGGGAGGGAATACATCAAAGTCCCTCACCCTGAGCACAGGATCGCCCCAGGGTTGCGTCCTCAGCCCCCTATTGTACTCCCTGTACACACATGACTGTGTGGCTAGGTTCAGCTCCAACTCATTAATTAAGTTTGCTGATGACACTGTGGTGGTGGGCCTGATCTCAGACAATGACGAGAAGGCCTACCGGGAGGAGGTGGCTGATCTAGCACTCTGGTGCCAGGACAACAGCCTCCTCTTGAACATCAAAAAAACGAAGGAGCTGATCATGGACTTTAGGAGGGCACATCATCCGAGGACGTACACTCATTGAGGATAAATGGGGATCCTGTGGATAGGGTGAACTGTTTTAAATATCTGGGATTCCACATCTCCGAGGATATGACATGGGCATCACACGCCTCAGCACTCATGAGTAAGGCAAGGCAGCGCCTTTACCACCTCAGGCAATTGAGGAAATTCAGAGTGTCTCCGAGGATCCTCCAGTGCTTCTACGCAGCGGCGGTGGAAAGCATTTTGTCCGGGAACATTACCATCTGGTTTGGGAATTGCTCTGCCAAGGACAAGAAGGCTCTGCAGAGAGTAATGCGTTCGGCCGAACGCACAATGGGAACTTCACTTGCCCCCTTGCAGGAACTATACATCAGGAGGTGCAACTCCAGAGCCAACAATATCATGAGAGACCCCTTCCACCCCTGCAACGGACTGTTCCAGTTGCTATGGTCAGGCAAACGCCTCCGTTGCCATGAGGTGAGAACGGAGAGGTTGAGAAGGAGTTTCTTCCCAGAGGCCATTCGGACTGTAAACGCCTATCTCACCAGGGACTAACTCTACTGAACGTTTTTCCTTCCATTATTTATTATGTAAAAGAATATGTGTGTTATGATTGTGTTTATAATTTGTTTGGTTGTTTGTCTTTTGCACAAAAGTCCGCGAGCATCGCCACTTTCATTTCACTGCACATCTCGTATGTGTATGTGACAAATAGACTTGACTTGACCTCGCTCTTAGGTCCAATAAGATTGTGAGCGATCTGATTTTGGCCTCAAAACAATTACTGGCCTATTCTTCATAACTCTTGAGAGGATGAATGAGAAAAGAAAAACCATGTGGCAAAGGAGCAGACCTTATCAAGTGAAATGGCTAGAAATAACATTTTTATTTCGTGTTTTTTTTGTTGTGGAGAGACCTAATAGCCAAATATGGCTATTATATTGTAAAATATGTACTGAAGGGACTGTGAATTAAAGAATGTAAGATAAAGAAAAATATTTTATTTCTGTTTATTTTCTTTGTTTCAATACGCAGGTGAGACACACAGGTTGAAAGATGTGGAGATCACCAAAAAATGCTTCAAACAGTATGGGATAGGATACAGAGGGAGAGTGAGCCAAACCACATCTGGAACCCCTTGCCAGCGATGGGACGCACAATCTCCACACGAACATGAGTTCACACCAGAAAATTATCAATGCAAGTATGGAACAATATAACCTTCAAATATTCAAAATCTGTTAGAGTAAATAGCAGCAAATGATTTAAATCATGTATCTTTAATTACAAAAACAATATAATGTAGGTAATGGACATGTACAATCTGAGCAGGCTGTGCTCATTTAGATAGAATTTGTGGATTAAGTTAACAGAATCGAAACCCATTTGGTTATGTCGGTTTGGATACAGTTTGACTGGGTTTGAGAAGAACGGGGGACAATTCTGCATTTAGGAAATTAATCTGAGCAAGTGGAAGTATTAGTGCTGAAGTCTTATATTGCAGTGATTATAAATCTGTTGGATTTAACATAGTTATGGAAAAGGACTAGGTTAAGATTGGAATATAAGGGCTAAATTGGAGCACGGATTTTTTTTGTTAAATTGGGTTCAATATGGCAAGAGTTGACTGGAAAAAGTTATGCGAAGGTAAAATAGTGTTTGAACAATGGAAGACATTTAAGCGAGTGTGGGCGGCGCGACCGGTGTCGCAGCGGCCTCTGCAGTCTGTCTGTGTTTTTTTGTTTTTTTGTCCTGTTGAGGGTTTAGTTTGTAGCTGTTTATCGGGTTTTTTTTTAAAATGTGTATGTGTGGGGGGTGGGGGGTGGGTGGGGGAAACTTTTAATCTCTTCCCTGCATGGAGACCCGACCTTTTCCCTGTCGGAGCTCCGTTGCCGTTGAGGCCTAGCGCCGTGGAGCGGCCTCCACCGGAACGACCTGGAGGCTCAAGTCACGGAGCCTGTGGAGCTGCTGTGGAGCCTGCTGTGGAGCCTGCTGTGGAGCCATGGAGCCTGCTGTGGAGCTGCTGCAGACTTACCTACGTGGAGCTGGCCGGCTTCGGGGCGTGGAGAGCGGCGGTGGCGCGTTGCTGCGGCCCGGCTCCGGTGGATGGTGACACCGGGAGCTCGCGGATCCCCGGTGGGAGGCTGCTTTGCGGGGCACCGGCAGCGGCGACTTCTCCCGCCCGAATTGCGGGGTTGAGAGTGACCTGGAGGGGGGCCCTACAACGCCCGGCGCGGCCTTAATTTGCCGCGGACTAGCGCCCGCCGGGGGCTTTAACCTCGACTTCGGGAGGGAAATGGAGGGCAGGGGAGAGACAAGAACTTTGCCTTCCATCACAGTGAGGAGGAGAGCCACTGTGATGGATGTTTATGTGAATAGTGTTGGTGTGTGTTTTGGTTCTTTTATTGTATGGCTGCAGAAACTACATTTCGTTTGAACCTCATGTGAGGTTCAAATGACAAATAAAGGTATTGTATTGTATTAAGAAGTAAATTCAAGGTCATGGTAAACTTGCTTCCCCACAAAGAAAAAGGATAGTACTGCCAAATCTAGGACCCATTGCATAGTAATGTGCATAATGGGTGGAATAAGGAAACATAATCTCCATCAATGATGTGGATGTGCAGTTTACCAAGAAGTAGAAATACCTTGGAGTGTACCTGGACAGTAAACTGGACTGGTCCAGGAATGCTCAGGCCTTGTACACGAACTGACGGAGCCAGCTGTATTTTTTGTGAAGGCTCCGCTCCTTCAAGGTCTGCAGTAAGATGCTGCAGATGTTCTACCAATCGGTGGTAGCCTGTGCCAACCTCTTCGCTGTCATGTTCTGGGACAGCAGGCCTTGGACGCCAACAGGATTAATAAACTCGTCAGGAATGCTGGCTCTTTCCTGAGGGTGGAGGTGTTCTTGGAGGAGAGGATGCTCCTCAGATGGCAGAGCATCTTGGACAATACAGCTCACCCGCTCCATGGCACACTAGTCAACCTGAGAAGTGCAGTCAGCAACAGACTGGTTCCACCAAGATGCAGTACAGAATGCCACAGGATATCCTTCTTCCCTGTGGCTATCAAACTGTACAACTCTTTCCCCTTCTGACATGGGGTAGACTGATTCCCCTTCTCCGCCCCCACCTCCCTAAATCTTTGCACACATCCATAATCCTTTCCATTAGTCACTTTCATTTCATGTTTCTTGTATCTTCTGTTTTATGACTGTTGGCAGATCAGTTTCCCTCCTGGGATGAATAGTTCTTGGAGAGCATGGGAGGGTATGGAAAAATACTGGCAAGTAAAATCAAAGAACTTTTTAAAATCTCTTTCCTCGATGGAGATGAGACTTTTTCCATATCGTATCTCCTAACATGCAGCCGAACATCGTGGAGCTGCCGGCCCCTTTGCTGGGAATCGACTTTGGGAGCTCCAACGGGAGCCTGCAGACTTAACATCGTGGAGCTTACGGTCCCTTTGTCAGGGATCAATTTTGGGAACTCCAGCCGCAGGAGCCTGCGGACCTAACATCGTTGAGCTCGCGGTCACTTGGTTAGGGATCGACTTTGGGAGCTCCAACCGCAGGCGGACCTTCGATCGCCCCGAAGCAGGAGCTTCGATCGCCCTGACAGCGGATGGTACGACTGCCCCGATCGCGGGAGAAAAGGAGGGAAGATAGTACGTTATTGCCTTCCATCATAGTGCGCTGTGGCAGATGTTTATGTTAACTTTTATTTAGTTGTGTATCTCGTTGCTTTTTTGGTATGACTGTATGGCAAATCAAATTTTTTGTATGTACATACTTGGCTAATAAATGAATTACAATTACAATTACAATTACAATTACAGATATATCCCAGGTTGTTAAAAAAAAGCAAGGGAGGATATTGCGCAGGCTCTGGCTAGAAACGTTCAATCCTCCTTGGCTATGGAAATGATGCCTGAGGATTGGAGGACTTTTATTGTGCTGCGAGTTAGTTTAGTGTGTTGTCCAGTTAGTTTAACCCCAGTTGCAGGCAAAGTATTGAATCAATTCTGAGGCAATATAAACCAACTTACAAAGTTACAGAGTGACAGTCAACATGGATTGGTTAATGGAAGGCTCTTATTAAGTCGATTGACAAGGAGGGTCAGTGAGACCAGTGCATTTATTTAGTCTATATGGATTTGAGGCAGGCCTTTAACAGGTTCCATATGACAGGATCACTAAAAAAGGGAAAGTTTCAAAATGGATCTGAACTTGGCCTCGTGTTTGGGAGCCTAGTGTATGGTTGCTAAATGTTTTCATAAACACAGGGTATAGTATTTCTCCCTTGTTATTAATTTTATTTAAAATGTATGGGGCATGATAAAAATATTTGCAAATTGGCATATGGAATTGCATCCAGTGAAGGGCGAGGTAATGCATTTGGGGAGTTGACATGGGGCAATGGAATATGCAATCAATTGGAGGATATTGAATTGTGTGGAGTAGGAAAGGGACCGTGCAGTGCGTGTACACAGATCCTTAAAGGTAGCACAATAATCAATATTGTGGTTGAAAAGACACACAGGATGCTTTCCTTAAGTGGTCAAAGTATAGAATATAAGAGCAGGGACATTATGCTAAAACTATGGACAAAATTAATTAAGCCACAGCTTGAGAACCATATACAGTTATGTTTACTACATTGCAGTAAAATGTGAATGGACTGGAGATGGTGCAGAGGAGATTTATAAAGGTGTAGCCAATATTGGAAAATTATAAAGACATTAGATAAAGGGTTGATTTATTTGTAAATGAGGAAAATATATTTAACCAAGGTGTATAAAGTACTGAGGAACCTAGATATATTAAATAGAAAGGACTATTAATATAGAGGTCAAGAATCATTAAAGCCAAAATAAATGCTGGAAAATATGGGCAGTCACAATTTTTGTTTTGAACTTTATGATTGATAGATTAAAGGATAGGAGAGGAAAACATTTCACCCAGAGGAGGAGGGGATGAGGTTAGAATTGTGGAATTTGTTGCAGGGAAGGATGTTGGAAGATACCCTTAACCCAATTAAGCTTGGATGTGTACTTGAAGAGTTATGATCTGCAGAGTAACAGGCAAAGTACTGGAGGTGGGATTGGGTCAGTTTGCTAATTTTCAAACAGCACAGATACACTGGATTGAATTACCTCTTTCTGCATTGTTAATCTCCTCCGATTCTGTTGTTTGAAAGTTCTGGCCCAGTATATCCCATCTATTGTTACAGAGGGTTGCAAGAGAACTACTGCCGGAATCCTGACGGTGCAGATGCCCCTTGGTGTTTCACAATGGATCCCAGAGACCGGACAGCATTTTGTCTGCAGATCAAACGCTGTGAAGATGATGTTGAACCTGAAGGTAAGAAGAACAATCTGCTGATGGCATGGAAAAACTTGTGGTCATTTTGTGTGAGTGTGAGGGAAACCCTGCATAAGAGTGGGCCATTTGTAGGCAGTTCACCCTTCATGATACCCACACTTCCTTTTTTATCAGCGACCGTGAGCAAATAATCTTGTGTCGAGTTCCTGATTCTCCCGGTATCTTCCTGCAGGGGCAAGTGTCTCTCTGCTGCTACATTCGCAGAGGCATCCGACTGAGATGAGGATGTTGCAAAGTTTGCTTCGTTTGTTGCAAAGTTAAAGCATTGATGATGTATTGTCAAAAAGTAGAGAATCAAAGTTCAAAGTAAACTTTATTGTCAATTTAATTATGCAACAGAGGATTGAAATTACGTTTCCCCATACTCCAAATGTGCAAGTAATATTAAAAACACAGACAGACAACATACCAATAAAAATAGACAATAGACATTACATTATTTAAAATATTAAAATATTCACAGTGTGCCAAAATGTAGCAAAAACTTTGAGGTATTTTAAAAAGGATGCAACAATGAAAGGTGCAATATAGAAAAAGTGCAAATTTCGTACTGGAGACATTGAGGCAAAGTTATTTTCACAGTTTGTTTGTCTTTGTTTGGGTACTGTTCATGGAATTTTCTTAAGTGTGTTGAGTAGTCTGATGGCCTGAGGTAGCGCTTACCGGAAGGTAGGAGGGTGAACAGTTTGTGTGCTGGGTGGGTGGTGTCTTTGATGATATTGCTTGCTCTCTTGTGACAGCGAGATGGGTATAGGTCCTGGATTGCTGGTTGGGGTGATCTGGTGATCTTCTCCGCTGTCCTCACCACTCTCTGTAGGGCCTTCTGGTCAGCAGCAGAGCAACTGCCATACCAGACTGAGAGACTGCTGGTAAGAATGCTCTCAATGGCACCCCTGTAAAAAGTCGTGAGGGCAGAAGGGGGGAGGTCAGCTCTCCTCATCCGTCGAAGGAAGTGGAGGCGTTGCTGTGCCTTCTTGACTAGGGAGATGGTGTTGGTGGACCATGTCTGATCATCTGTGATGTGCACTCCCAGGAACTTGGTGCTTTTCACAGACTCCACTGCACTGCCATCGATGGTAAGTGGGGTGTGTGTTGTCTGTTTCTTCCGAAGATCTAATATTGGAAAATGAGCCTTCAAGGGGGAAATCGTGCACGCTTACTGAGAACATGCTTACTCTGCATGTGTTGATGAATCTGTCTTTAAAATTGGTGCAAGTTCTTCATCAGAGCAGCACTCATAACATAAGCCTGTATTTGTTCCTATGTATGAGCAAGACAAATTGTTTAACACAGAGCCTTGCCACTTTACAGACTGCTATGAAGGAAATGGGAAAAACTACCGAGGAGCTGTCAATAGAACTAGGAAGGGAATCCCATGCCAAATGTGGACCTCAAATAGTTCCCATAGCCCACGGTAGGTCATCTTCATTTCGTTAAGTGATTCTGAGAGCCAATAACTAGAAATAGAGAATGGTTTAGGAGGTGTCTTTGTCCCAAACATTATGGTGGGCACTATATATGTACAGTATCATGAGATGAATACTGATTGTAGGTTATCTGCATTATTGGTGGTATTTTTCAAGATTTCTGTAAATTGCTGTGGTAGGTGGTAATTTTGGAACATCAAATACCTACAAATTGATATTAAAATATGAAAAAATGTACATTAACGGGGTCATTGTTATTCTTAGGGTAGCTAGATCTGGTACATCAGTCTCTATATATATTGATGGGGAAGTAATATCAGTATTATTACACATTCTTGTGATTATTCTTAATCTCAGGTTATCAGAGTTACTAGAATGATTCGGATTGTCTGTCATATCGTCCGAAAGCCTCTTGCAGCATTCCTATTAACATGCTTATCTTTTTGCTGTTGTGATCCTCCCTACAAAGGGGTTTTAATGCTGGAGCCATTCAGTGAGGCAGAGTGGGCAATGGGTGGTCCTCAGCCAAGACAAACTAAGCCCACAACTACAGAGTGCCTCTTTACAGCACGTGCAGTCAAAATACTTTTGCTGCCATTTAGAAATAGGAAATAATATAAACATCATTGAAGAAAATCTTCGTTTATTAAAAGTATTAGTTTATTTAGAAATGCATTCCCATTTATGTTAATTAATTGTAATCATTAATGCTAGTTAAAGTTTAAAAAATATACAGGACCTTAACTTACTTTAACAGGTTGCTGGTGTAAAGTTGTGGGACCAAATACAATTGTATCTATTTTGTTCATCTCAGCGTATATCTCAGTCATGTCATGTCAAGTCAGGTTTATTGTCATAATGTCATATTCACCACCATAGTGAGGTACAGGTGCAATGAAAAATTTGCATCGTGCAGCATCACATGCGCACAGATTTTCATTGTGCTATATTGTGACAAATTACTACATGTATAAATGTCTGAAACGTGTATGTGATTGATTTAATGTATGTTCACATTTCTGGGTTTCACACTAATCCAGTCGTGATATGTTGCTCAAATGAGAATAATCATCATCAGGGAAGCTGCATTTCACTCGTTTAATATACTTACCTGTCTCAAGTAATGAACTTAATGTTTCTGTTAACAACACAGCGGTTGTGTCATGGAGAATAGCCTTAATCTTGGCATTTTATATCAGCTAGGCAGATTGGTATGTTATTGGGAAGTTATTGTCCGTGATGCATGGTGCAGGAGATACTGTGGGTTACTGAAGAGTAATAGTGTTAGTGAAGTAAGGGGCATATAAATGTTTACTGTATATTACTGGGATTTTAATCTTTGGATGGTTGGAATTCGCATTCATGTCGGGGTTTGTGTAAATTACTGAAAATCTAATTTACGGGGTAGGATGATATTCTAGTGATTTATTGGAGTATGAGTATATGTCTAGAATTAACAATGATCTTAGTACATATTTATTGCTCCAATTATTATTCTTTTACATTGCTATATATCGTTGGGGAATTAGTGTTGATTTCTGGTCTGTGCATTGTTTTTAATGTAAAGGGAGCTGTGTCTGCTGTGTATGACTGGGATTGATGTTTGTGTCTCAAACTAAAGTAATGACAGTGTCTGTCCTTCAATCCTTTCCCCCCCCACAGAGTCACTCCTCAAATGTATCCAGATGCTGATCTTCAGAGAAACTATTGTCGAAACCCTGATGATGACAATCACGGACCTTGGTGTTACACTTTGGACCCCAAAGTGCAGTGGGATTATTGCGCCATCAGCACGTGCAGTATGGGACTCTTGTTACTCAGAAGCTGAGTGTGAATCAGTGATTTACACATGTTCATTACATAAGTGTGACAACTGTAACCACATTTTGAACACAATTATACATTGATATTTTAGAAAATAATGGCATTCATAATAATTTATATATCATCTTCCAAACAGCATTTCTTTCGGTGAACTACAAACATAGAGAAAATAAATTTGAACACTGACCTGATGAGCACATTTTTCATTGTAGAGAGAACTAGGAGGAGAGGCAGATAAATAGAATGAAAGGGGGACGGGGTGGGAGGAAGGGTTTGGTTGGTGGTTCCAGAGAGACAATGAAATATAGGTGGTTCAGTGTGACATTCAGAGAAAGAAGGATTCCAAACATGCACACATGTACACACACATAACAAAGAAAAAAACGTAGGCAGAGAAATTGACAGTAAAAGAAAGACCGAGACAGGAACAAGGGTAGGTCATTCAATTCCTTGAACAGGTTCCATTAGATCATGGTTGATCCATATATCAATTCATTTTACCTAACTTGGTTTTGTAACCAGTATAACCATTGCCCAATAATAATCTGAGCTTCTAAATTTTCTGTTGCCCAGTTACGCAAACGTTTTTTTTATTGGGGAGAGTTCCAGAATTCCATAACTCCCTGTGTGTTTGATATTACCTCTGAACAGCCTAATTCCAAATGCTAATGTCTTCTTTTTCTGGAATCTCTCATCAAACAAAAATAGTTTGTTTCAATCTATTCTATTAGTTCATTCAGTCATCTTAAGGAAATCACTTTGAGACAATTAATTCCCTCTATTCACACCAACACAAACCCAATCTTTGGCAGATATGCTCATAACCTTTAACCTTTAACAGAATTATAATTCTGATGAATCTACCTTGTGACTACTCCAAGGCCACTATTAAAGGTGTTTCCAATGCTGATTGCAGTACTCCAGCTGCAGCAGAACACATTCTATACCCGTACTTTGAGACATTGGTAGAAGTTCTTTTTACTGTGCAGTTCAAGAATCAACATGCTTTTTGCCTGAGGACGTTCAAATGCATAAATTGTTTAAAGTCTAAATGATGAGTGTGCATTTTAAAGGTGAACTCAATATTCCATGGGCTTCAGAGCTTTGCATGGAACAATGACCACATAAGACTTCAGAGCTGGCATCCCACAAAACATGGGGAGAAATATGTCTTTGGGTGCTATAAATAGAATGGCACAACACACCGCAAATTAACACATTACAAAACACAGCCCTTTTTCAGCCACACTCACATCCGTGTCACGCATTGATAGCAACTGTTTATAGATGCAAATCCCATTTCATTTTATGGCCATAGCATTAAAAGCACTCGCTTTATTACAAACACAGACAGAGATTTTATAATGCCATTTTTTACAGCAAATCCCCCACGTGTACTTCTTTATTGTTCGAGATAAACTGGTGGAGACAGAAACACATCTTAGGTGCAGGAGTAGTTCGGCCCTTCGATAGCCAAATATGATCATGGCTGATCATCCAACTCAGTATCCCGTACCTGCCTTCTCTCCATACCCTCTGATCCCTTGGCCACAAGGGCCAACATCTAACTTAAAATCAGATGGCATCATACTGCACAGACACAATGTTCAATTTTATGGCCATAGTTTTCTCCTCACTCGTTTTTATAGGATATTATCCTGAATCTGAATCTGAATCTGAATCCATATTTTGTACATGCAAAGCTGGAATCTATCCAGCTTAAAGACAGTCCTGATTCTGGTGAACCTTCCTGCACAAGGATGGTGCCAAAACTATACTCCAGGTGTGGTATGTACAACTGCAGAGATTTTATCTCAAATTTACCATTCGCTTTCTTTACTGCCTGCTGCAGAGACACCCAGGTCTCGCTGCATTTTTTATGGTACCGTTTAGATGTAATCTGTTTCCCGTTTTTTGCAAATCTACCACTGTGTAGCATTCTTTATGTGCCCACTCACCTAGCCTTCCCACCTTGAGATCCTCCTCAAAACACTGCCCCCCAGCTCATCCGAAACTTGGGAGATTCCTCATCCAGATCATTATATATATTGTAAATAGCTGGGGTCCCAACTGAGCCTACCAAAGCTTTTGCTTTCTGAATCCCAGTAGCTGGGTACCAATGAATTGGCCGGTCATGGGCAGAGGAGAATTAAGTCACCCAATCATCTCCCAATATAGACATAAGCATTGTTGAATCTCCAGTATGTATTTGCAAATGTTGTGACTGCTGATTTCCAGTTACTCTTTAATTTCACTCTTTTCATCTGTTTCAATTGCAGAAGGGCAGAATATCCCGACAATGGAGGAAGATCCAGGTATATATTTGGAACACCATTTCTGTACTTCAAACGCAGATGTTTGAAGTAGCTCTTCAGCTAGAGCTGAAGAGCTTTTTGTTGTGTGCTATCCAGTCAGCAAAAAGACCGTACATGCTTACAATCAAGCCATCCACAGTGTACAGATACAGGATAAAGGGTATAACATTTGGTGCAAGATAAAATCCAATAAAGTTTGATTAAAGATCATTTGAATGTCTCCAATGAGGTAGATGGAAGGTTAGGACCACTCTAGGTAAGAGGACAGTTCAGTTGCCTGATAACAGCTGGAAAGAAACTGTCCCTGAATCTGGAAATATGTGTTTTCAAACATATGTACCTCTTGCCTAATGGGAGAGGGGAGAAGAGGGAGTGAGTGAGAGACCTATCCTTGATTATACTGGTGTCCTTGCCAAGGCAGCGTAAAGTATAGATGGAGTCAATGGAAGGGAGATGATTTGCGTGATATTCTGGGCTACAATCACAACTCTTTGCAATTTCTTGTGGTCTTGGATGGAGCTGTGATGCATTCTGATAATATGTTTTCTACGGCACATGTGTAGAGAAGTTGGTGAGGGTTTTTGGGAACATGCCGAACTTACTCAGCCTTCGACGGAAGTAGAGGCATTGGTGGACTTTCTTGGACATTGCTTTCATGTGGCTGGCCAGGACAAATTGCGTGTGATAGTTACTCTTAAAAATTTGAAGCTTTCAACCATCTCTGCTTTGGCACTCAATGTTTACCCAAGTGTGTGTACTGCTTCGCCTCTTGAAGTCGATTACAATTTCCTTTCTTTTGCTGACATTGAGGATGAGGTTGTTGTCTTGGCATCAGGTTATGTTCTCAATATCCTTCCTGTACTCCATCTCGTCATGATTTGATATCCATCCCACCATGGTGGTGTTGTCTACAAATTTGTAAATTGAGTTTGATTGGTATTTGGTTGCACAGGCATGAGTGTATAAAGTGTATGGTATGGGGCTGAGAATGCATCCTTATGGGACACCAATGTTGTGGATTATCATAGCGGATGATTTGTCACATTCTTTATTATCAATAGCAACACCATTTTTTTGTACACTCTGTGAACTTACTATTCCTATCACCACCTCCCTTTGCCTCCTCTTATCAAGCCAATTTTGGTTCCTTTTTCAACTTGCTTTCGATCCCTGTGGCTCTAATAGACAATAGACAAGAGGTGCAGGAGTAGGCCATTCGGCACATCGAGCCAGCACCGCCATCCACTGTGGTCTTGGCTGATCATCCACAATCATTACCTCATTCCTGCCTTCTCACCATATCCCTTGACTCTGCTATCTTTGAGCTCTATCTAACTTTCTCTTGAAAGCATCCAGAGAATTGGCCTCCACTGCATTCTGAGGCAGAGAATTCCACAGATTCACAACTCTCTGGGAGAAAAAGTTTTTCTTCATCTCCATTCAAAATGGCCTACCCCTTATTCTTAAACTGTGGCCCCTGGTTCTGGCCTTTCCCAACATCGGGAACATGTTTCCTGCCTCTAGCGTGTCCAAAACCCTTAATAAACTTATATGTTTCAATAAGATCTCCTCTCATCCTTCTAAATTCCGGAGTATACAAGCCCAGCCGCTCCATTCTCTCAGCATATGACATTTCCGCCATCCCGGGAATTAACCTTGTAAACCTACGCTGCACTACCTCAATAGCAAGAATGTCCTTCCTCAAATTTGGAGACCAAAACTGCACACAATACTCCAGGTGTGGTCTCACTAGGGCCATGTACAACTGCAGGAGGACCTTGTGGCTAAAGGGACCAGGGGGTATGGAGAGAAGGCAGGAACAGGATACTGAGTTGGATGATCAGCCAAGATCACATTGAATGGCGTTGCAGGCTCGAAGGGCCGAATACTCTTGCACCTATTTTCTATGTTTCTATGACCTCTTTGCTCCTATACTCAACTCCACTTGCTACGAAGGCCAACATGCCATTCCCTTTCTTCACTGCCTGCTGTACCTACATGCTTACTTTCAGTGACTGATGAACAAGGGCACCCAGATCTCGTTGTACTTCCCCTTTCCCTAACTTGACACCATTCAGATAATAATCTGCCTTCATGTTCTTGCCATCAAAGTGGATAGCCTCACATTTATCCACAGCATTATCCACTGCATCTGCCATGCATCTGCCCACTCATCCAACCTGTCCAAGTCACCCTGCATCCTCATAGCATCCTCCGCACAGTTCACACTGCCACACAGCTTTGTGTCATCTGTAAATTTGCTAATGTTACTTTTAATCACTTCATCTAAATCATTAATGTATATTGTAAATAGCTGTGGCCCCAGCACCGAGCCTTGCGGTACCCCACTGGTCACTGCCTGCCATTCTGAAAGGGACCCGTTAATCCCTACTTTTTGTTTCCTGTCTGCCAACCAATTTTCTATCCATGTCAGTACCCTACCCCCAGTACCCTACCTACCATCTGCTCTTATTTTATCCACTAATCTCCTATGTGGGACCTTATCAAATGCTTTCTGAAAGTCCAGGTACACTACATCCACTGGCTCTCCCTTATCCATTTTGCTAGTTACATCCTCAAAGAATTCCAGAAGATTAGTCAAGCATGATTTCCCCTTCGTAAATCCATGCTGGCTCGGACCGATCCTGCTACTGCTATCCAAATGTGCCGCTATTTCATCTTTTATAATTGACACCATCATCTTCCGCACCATCTATGTCAGGCTAACTGGGACGCAGACCATCAGGCCGTGTGGATTTATCAGCCTTCAATCCCATCAGTCTACCCAACACCATTTCCTGCCTAATGTGAATTTCCTTCAGTTCCTCCATCACCCTAGATCAGGGTTCAGCAACTTACGTCCCAGGGCCCAATGCAGTCCGTAACCCGAAATCATCCAGCCCACATGCGGATTTTTTCCCCCGTAATCATCCAGCCCGCCGAGCGCCCTGAGCGCTTCTCAGAGCACGGCCGAGCGCTTACACGAGCTCTGGCTGTACCTTATCCTGCGCAAAGCCGCCAGCATGTCTGCGCACCTTCTGTGAACACGTTTAAGAAAGAACTGCAGATGCTGGAAAAATCGATGATAGACAAAAATGCTGGAGAAACTCAGCTGGTGAGACATGCAAGGATTACATGAGGCTGCCTCATCCGCTGCGTTTCTCCAGAATTTTCGTCTACCTTCTGTGAACACGTGATTTGATGCCTGCCATCCGGGGCGGGATGCATGTGTACACGTGATAGATGTGGCCCACCATCCGCTCGCAGACATGCGTCCCAGTCCCTATGCAGAACAAGGTTGCCGATCCCTGCCCTAATCCTAATGTGGATTTCCTTCAGTTCCTCTGTCATCCCAGATCCTCTGGCCACTAGTAGATCAGGGAGATTGTTTGTGTCTTCCTTAGTGAAGATGGATCCAAAGTACATAGAAACATAGAAACATAGAAATTAGGTGCAGGAGTAGGCCATTCGGCCCTTCGAGCCTGCACCGCCATTCAATATGATCATGGCTGATCATCCAACTCAGTATCCCGTACCTGCCTTCCTCCATACCCCCTGAAATTCACAAGGTTTCAGTCTTAAATAAGGAACTGGCCTCAACTTCTGGTCTTAAGATTCACCATTTTTGTTCAACTCATCTTCCATTTCCTACCCCATAAAGAAGCTTTTCAGTCTTTAAGGGTCCAACTTTGGTCTTAACTATTTTTTTCCTCTTCACATACCTAAAGAAGCTTTTATATTATCCTTTATATTCTTGGCTAGCTTACTTTCCTGCCTCATCTTTCTCCCCGTTTTGCCTTTTTGGTTATCTTCTGTTGCTTTTTAAGTTTCCCAATCCTCTGGCATCCCGCTAATCTTTCTTATGTTATACTTCTTCACTTTTATTTTTATACTGTCCCTGACTTCCCTTGTCAGCCACAGTCGCCCTTACTCCCCTTGGAATCTTTCTTCCTCTTTGGAATGAACTGATCGTGCACCTTCTGTATTATTCCCAGAAATACCTGCCACTGTTGTTCCACTGTCATCCCTGTTAGGGTATCTTTCCCATCAACTTTGGCCAGCTCCTCCCTCATGGCTCCATATCCCCTTTGTTCAACTGAAATACTGACATTTTCGATTTTCCCTTCTCCCTCTCAAATTGTAGATTAAAACATCATATTATGGTCATCAATTTGTTTAAAACATCATATTCTGAAGATCCAAGTTGTGCTTGTTTTATGTTCAGTACCAAAAAGCAAACACTGAGAATGTACATTTAGAATACATGTAGTACAATTATTTGTTTCAATTAGCAGAATCAATTAATTTAACGGGGAGAAAAATATATAATTTGGCCCAATTTGTCTACTTCATTTCTTTTAGCAAACACCACTTGCCTGAATTGACTGCATCTTGACTCGGTCATCGTTTTGTGTTGAATCGTACCTTTTCCTTTGCAGCTTCAGTTGACTTTAACTCATGTGGTAAGCGAGATGACCGAATACCTAAGAAAAGGTCTCGGATTCTGAATGGTATGCCTGGAAACTCCCCTTGGACCGTGAGCCTTCGCAACAGGTAAATCAATCAGCTGCTATCCCGACCAGCACGATCCCTGGAGATTCTGGCCCATAGTTTACACCCAAAAAGTTTTGTACTTTCTCACAAAATTGCACTGCTGTGCCTGAATGGGTGAGTTTCCAATCATTGACTGCCTACCCTATTTGCAATCTGCAATCTATAGATTATGTCAGACAATGCCGCTACTTTTAAAGATGTACCTTTTAACATTTCATTGGAAAGTTGGGAATTAGAGTGAGCTTCGAAGCAAGCTAGGAGGCTATGCCATGGCTGAGGTCAGCGACATCTTTACAGAACCTGTGAGGATTTGCAACAAGTTGAATAGGTTTCACTGCATTTACCCAAGTATCCGCCAAGTAAGATTTTGTAGGAATTTAATATTAATCTCCCAAAGAGTAGTAGGTGGAAAAATCATGAATGCTAATTACAGTCTTTTAAAAAAATGTTTTGCACAAGGTGATGAAAAGCTTGTTTGACTGGTGAAAAACATCTAATCTGCAGGCCAGAGGCAAAATGCCGCATATGCTAGAAGGCTGAAATAAAAATCGAATGCTAGAAATATTCAGCCGTTCAAGAAGCATTTATGGAAAGAGAAAAATATTGATCTTTATGAAAGGCCAGTGTCCTCAAAATGTTTCTCTCTCCAGAGTTGTTGGACCTGCTAAGAATTTCCAGCATTTTCTGCTGTTATCTCAGATAATAGTAGGAAAATTCCATTAAGAGTGGGAAGGAAGAACTGCATGAGAACAGGCGAGTCAGAGCCAATGGCGGGGTGAAGGAGTGGGTCTTGCCATCGCTGGACCTGTTAGGAAGAATTGTGGGAGTGGATAGCTAGAAGCTGGTTATTGTGTGGCATCCCCAGGAACCCCTTGGGCTATCTCTAGAGCACCAACCTTGGAATATTTTCAGTATATACATTCCCAGTGCCCTCAACTGCTTCTCTCTCATGGACTTCATCCTATTCATTACCAACCCAAACCTCCCTCACTCTAGAGAGCTCTGTGGATTTTCCTGAATGTGTAATTTTTATTTGTTAATTTTCTTTTCAGGGAAGGGAGACATTTTTGTGGTGGGACTCTTGTAAGCAGGAATTGGATCATCAGCTCCAAGCAATGTTTTCCCTCCTGGTATGACTTAATTTTTTTTTGCATTGAACTGTCATGGATCTTTGAATGTATTCCTAGAATGTCCCATACATTGAAATAGGAATGTGCAGAGCCAGGTTGTGAAATGAAACTGAAGCATCAATACTTGCCTCAGTTTGTGTGGTATTGTTGACCAAAATGCCAGAGAAGACAAGGAAACTGAGAAATAAGCAGTAGTGAATGGGTTAGTAATGGGTTAGTTTAAGTGGCCTGTTTACAAGCAATATCTTTCAAGCCACCTTACTTCAATGGTGATAATTTCTCCCATCTCTACCTCTACCCCACTGCTGATATTGTTTATTTTGCAATGGGTATATTCCTGTAAAAGGTGAATCATAAATTCCAGAACCCAGGAAAGATCCATCTCTGCCCCTGTCCAAAATGGGAATTGCTGAAGGTAGCCTGCAAAACCATTGAAGGTTTTGACCAGGATTAACAGTAATATTTTGATGGAAAGAGAAAAAGCAAGTAGGAAGTCAGTCTATTTGCTGCATTCCCAAGTGTTTAAGAAGGAACTGCAGATGCTGGAAAATCGAAGGTAGACAAAAATGCTGGAGAAACTCAGCGGGTGCAGCAGCATCTATGGAGCGAAGGAAATGGGCAACGTTTCGGGCCGAAACCCTTCTTCAGACTGATTATCTCCAGCATTTTTGTGTACCTGCTGCATTACCAAGTTTACTTATGTTTTCATCGTAGAATAATATCTGTGGTGCAGGAGGCCATTTAGTCTATTACGCATGTGCTGTTTTTTTAAGAGATCGTGAAATTAACCCCATTCCTTTGCCCTTAGACAGGCCAGAAATTTTCTCCTTTTCAAATGCATGTTAATTCATCTTTGAAAATTATTATTGGGAGCTGCTATACCCACCTATTCAGCATGTGCACAACTCACCTCATGTTCTTTTTGATATTTTTGCAATTACCTTTTAATCTGTGCCTGTCTGTCACTGAGTATATTGCTGGTGGAAATTGATTCTCCTTACTAATTGTTTAAAATCTTTTAATTCTTCATCATACCCAGATACTGAATTATTAGCGATAATATATTTAAAAATCTATGTTTTAATTGCTGCACTGCCTAATATCAATTATTAATCATAACATTTGGTCACATATTTATTGTGTCATTTGCTTATTAACTCTAATATAGAATCTCAAATTTCTGATCACCGACGGGTAAAAAGGTTTTGGGAATTTCAATCCCAGTTTCTTATGTTTAAATGCTCTTTCAAATGAACAGGTGGGAAGGATGAGAACATTGTTGATAAACTTGTCCAAAAGCATTCCATTGACAACATAACCAAGCATCAGTAATAAAATGACAAATCATTGTTGCGCCTGTTTATATCTTTAAACTCTAGTTACACTGAATTCAGGGGCTATGAGGCCTTGATGGGAACCATCCTGAAACATCCCACGTCTGATGATCCTGAAAAACAGACAATTTCCATCCAGAGGGCTGTTTGTGGACCAAAGGGATCCAATTTGATCATGCTGGAGCTGGAAAGGTAATTTGTGTGATAATTTCTCATTGTTTTAATCCGTTTAGTTAATTCAATCTGGATATATTGGCTCCTGAGAATAGGGATAGAGGGGCCTTGTTCTTGGCGTTGGTTTTAGATTATTTTTTATCAATAAACTGAAGTACAGTGGAAAACACCATTTGTGTGCTATCCAGAAATTATATTATATACAATCAAGCCATTTGAACCTCATTTCTATCCACATTCCTCATGGTTTTGTGTCATCATTAGACGGAAACATTATATTTGGTCACCTCGTCCAAATCATTGATATAATTTATGAATAGTTGGGACCCAAGTATCAATCTGTTAGTACCCATTAGTCACATCCTGCCAACCTGACATTCCTACTCTGCTTTCCACCTTAACCAACTCTCAATCCACTCTGCTATATTAACCCCAATTCTACATGTTGTAACATATTCACCAACTGGTGTGGCACTTTTTTCTGAATATCCAATTACTGTACATTGTATCTACTGGTTTCTCATCTACTCTGCCAAATAGGGTTAGGAGGGAGAGATAGATTACCCATGATTGGGTACGTCCGGGGATGGGGATGGTGTCTCCATCTGCAGTGAGCAGGTGGAAGGGGACTCCTCGGACAATGAATCGATAAATGTTCTCGCTCCCCCCGACGCCACTCTACTCATTCCGTGGAGGAAATCCGCAAGTTCATCCAAGACCACCATCCCCAATAGGAATCTCCTCCTGCTCCACATCACCCGAGTGGTCTCCATCGCCACCCTCCCCAGAATCCCCTCCAGAACATGGGACCAGGGCCCGAACCAAAGGGAGGGAGTCTTCCTCCACCACAGTACTCCCCTTCCTCCTGGAGGATTCCCGTTCGTCCCCCTTCCGCTCCTCCCTGGAGAGATTCCTCAATTTTTTTAAAAAGGGGATGAGCTCACAGACTGTGGGGTCACCTGAGCAACCTTCCTCTGTGGCACCACCTCCTCCCGTCCGATCCCCATTGCTCCCAGTTGGATTATGGGGCTTGCAGACTAGGTGACGGGATGGGTGGATCATTCTTGTCCCTGGGGGTTTTGCTTCCCAGGTACTTCACCTTCTTCACCACTTTGCCCCCCTTCTTTTAAACCTCACCACCGGTGCTCTGCGCAACCCCAGGGTTCCCTGACTCAACTACAGGGGGGGTGAGAGTGGGGGAAAGGGGATTCATGGGTTGCTCATAGGTCTGGCCAAGCTGGCTATCGATGAGTCACAGCGCCAGGTGGAAGAGGGCTCTCCCTGAGCCAGATGCTTGCCCCTTCACCGGGGTTGTATAGCAGTTATTAGAATATTTGTAACATACTTGTTTGATGATTTTGTAACATGGTGGTGGGTATGTCACCACGGTTTTGGTTATTGTATCGTGTTGAAATTAAATAATTTTTTAATCAAAAAAAAAGCTGGTTATGAAACTCAAGGAACTGGTTCTCAGCGCATCCCTCTGCAATTTGATCCTCGACTTCCTCATCCACAGACCCCAGTCTGTTCGAATTAGCAGAAACAATTCATCCTCAGTGATAATCAGTACGGGAGTACCTCAAGGTTGGGTGCTCAGCCCCCCGCTCTACTTCACTCTATACTCATGACTGTGTAGCCGGACATAGTGTGAACTCCATTTTCAAGTTTGCTGACGACACCACCGTTGTGGGACGAATTGCAGATGATGATGAGTCAGAGTATAGAAGTGAGATCAACCAACTGGCCATATGGTTCCAACACAACAACCTGGCTCTCAACAAAACCAAAGAACTGATTGCGCACTTTGGAAGAGGAAGGTTGAGGACCCACCCTGGGCGTGCATATTTCCGACGATCTTTCCTGGACCCAGCACACTGATGCAATCAAAGAAAGCCCATCAGCACCTCTACTTCCTGAGAAGATTACGGAGATTCAGTATGTCAAAGAGGATTTTCTTGAACTTCTACAGGTGCAAAGTAGAGAGCATACTGACTGGCTGCATCGTGGCCTGGTTCGGCAACTTGAACGTCCTGGAGCGGAAAAGATCGCAAAAAGTTGTAAACACTGCCCAGGCCATCACCGGCTCTGACCTCCCCACCAAGGATTTATCGGAGGTGCTGCCTCAAAAAGGCAGCCAGTATCATCAGAGACCCACACTATCCTGGCCGCACACTTTCACCCCTGCCATCGGGAAAAAGGTACAGGAGCCTGAAAACTGTAACGTCCAGGTTAAGGAAAAGCTTCTTCCCTACAGCCTTCGGGCTATTAAACACTACAACCTCATAAGCTCTGAACTACAATAGACTCATTATTATTATTGCACTGTTATTGTTTGTTCTTTTTTTTATTATTCCATATTCTGTTGTGCTACAGCAAGTAGAAATTTCATTGAACTATCTGGGACATATGACAATAAAACACTGTTGACGACTCTTGACGTACAGTGCTATGCAAGGCAGCTTTCGTTGCCTCCAACAGCTTTCGTTGTCTTCGTTTTTTCAAACTGCTTTCATGTGTCTCAGTCTCTGCTCTCTCCGTCTCTCGCCCTTTCCCTCCATCCCTTTCTTTGTCCCTCCCTCGCCCTCTCTCTCTCCCTCCTTCCCTCTTTCTCCCTCTCTCTCTCCTTCACCCTCCCTCCCCCTCTCCCCTCCCTCTCACCCTTCCTCTTTTCTCTCCCTCCCACCTTCCCTCCCTCTCTCTCCCTCCCTCTCTCTCGGCCTCTTGAGCCCACCCACCGTTCTGTAAAATCAAGGCCAATCCCAATGTAACTCAATCCCACCGCCCACTGGTAACTTATCACACTGTCTGAAAAATAATCAAAGGCTTAACTTCCACTGAGAAAGAGAATACCAAAGACTCATTGTTACACGAGAATTTACCGAAAAGTCTATGACCCATAGCGCTGTGACCATAGCACTATGTTTAAAGCCCTTAGTGCCGCAGCCGGTAGCGCTATATTTAGAACCCATAGCGCTGAGGCCGACAGTTCTTTGTTTAAATTCCCACGCATTAAACTGACAGCGTTCTGTTTAAACCTTTGATCATCAAACTGGCAGTGCTGTGTGTACTACCTTTACACCCCTTCACGGGCCGGATGCGGAAATTTCCCGAAATTATTCCATTTCCCTAAAATGACCGAAGACAACCAGAATTTCCCGAATTTCGGGTAATTTTCTTCAAAGTGGAAACATTGGTATAGTGTAAGATCAGTGTAAATGACCGATTGTTTGTAGGTGTGGACATGCTGGGCTGAATGGCCCGTTTTCATGCTGTATGACAATGATTCCACAAATGCTGCCTGACCTGCTGAGTTCTTAAAGCATTTTGTTTATATTTTATTGTCTTTGTTGTTTTTGAACTACTTCTTAGAATATTTAAAGTTTTTGTAACCTGACTTGCTAATTACTGAAGTACTGATTATTATTTGAATTCATGCTTCAAGCTTACATGAACCACCAACACTGGATGGAAAAAACAACACAACTTTCTCTGCATTAAATCCCGCTTTCCCCAAATTTTCAATTTCACTGTTTAATGTCCACTCTGCTTTTAATAACGGAGTTGCCAATCTCTCCTTGGTAACCTAGACTGATTTCTGCCCACTCAGGCCTGCAACCTTAAATAGCCGAGTTGCTGTGATCTGTCTGCCACCTCAACGGTACATTGTTCCTGAAATGACGAAATGTGAGATTGCAGGATGGGGTGAGACCCAAGGTAAGAGCATCTTACATATTTTAAGTGTTCAAACTTCATTCTTATTTATTCTGTTTCAGATAAATTCTTACTAGCTGCCAAAACCAATTTTCAGTTGAAACCATCAATGCAGAAAAATGAAAATAGCATTCAGATTGAGACTGTGTCAGTGGTCCCACATTTAAATCCAAACAATTGCACACCTTAATCTATAAACCACAGAAGCAAATGACACCTTGATCAAACTGGCAACACACTGAATTTTAGTACTTTAATGTAATAACTTTATTGGAAAAGACAGTACTTGCAGGAGTTTTCACGTCAATAAATTAGATTATAAATATGGTGTAGCTGGTGTGATAATATGAACATTGCCAAAACCTGGTATTTCCAGACCAAAATGAGATGAGCCTCTGTATTTCTGCTACACCAGAAATGAAAAGAATATTTAATGAAATCTTCCTAAACACCATTGGTATATAATTGCAGAACCTTTTGGACACAAATAATATACTGCCCCATGTTCCATCTACTTGGGTCTCCTAATTTCTTTTTTTGATTTGAAGGTACAGGCAATGAAGATGTTCTGAATATATTGGCAATGCCAGTTATGAGTAACAAGAAATGCAATAAGTACTACAGAGGCCGTGTGGTAGAGACTGAGATCTGTGCTGGGACTGGTATACGGGGATCAGGAGCCTGCGAGGTAAAAATAGCAAACAGCTGATAAAGACTGTCTGGGTGCCCAGCTAAATTGCACCTCAGGGTGATAGCAATAGAATCTCAAGATTCAGAAATATGGAAAGGTTAAGGGAAAAGCCTTACTGAGGCTATCTCCCCCCCCCCCCCCCCCCCCCCCCATCCCCATCACTATCGCCATCACTACCCATCCCCCCACTTAATTAACCAGGTTCCTGAATGTAAGAACTATTTATACTTGTAACATTTTTGTTTTTAAATCAGTAACTCTTTTTTGAGTTTTAATGCCGACCCTGCCCTGTCGGATGGGCTTCAGTGCCTTCATTGTTGGTAGGTGCTGATCTTTCACCTCTGCTCCACCCGGTGCTGCTGACACGCAGTCCGTCACAATGCGGAGGGCGGCCCTGGAAGAGTGGGGGCTGCCCCAAAGGATGCGCTCCTTCGGCCGCTTACAACTTGGTGCTCGGGTTCAGTGCCCAGTCACCTATGGCATGTGTGGGAAAATGACCCCCACCCTCCCGTCTCCATCGGCCAGTGATGTGATGGATGCGGGGGTCTGGACCAATCGCTGACAAGTCCCGCCCCCCCCGGCACCATCATGTCCGTTATTTGACTTTTCGGCAGAGCCGCTATTCGGTGAGTAGGCTTGTAGTCGACGCAGCCTTTCGGCATGTTGGCGTTTTGGCAGAGCGGCCTTTCGGTGAGTTTGCTTTTAGGCGTCCCACCCTTTCAGTTACTTGGCTTTTAGGCATCCCGCCCTTTCGGTTAGTTGGCTTTTAGGTGTCCCAACCTTTTGGTTAGTTGGCGTTTCGGCTTCGTATGCTTTAGGTTATTTGGCGTTTCGACTTTGTTTCCATTCGGTTATTTGGCTTCCACTTCTTTGCTTCGGCTTCTCATCCTTCGATGCCACATCCAGGTACTGATTTTATAGAGGTGTACAAGATCATGAGAGGAATAGATCAGGTAAATGCAGTCTTTTGCCCTGAGTAGGGGAATCGAGAAGCGAAATCAGTGAACATGGGTTTAAGGTGAGGGGGGAAAGATTTAATAGGAACCCGAGTGGTAACATTTTTAAGCAATGGATGGTGTGTATTTGGAATGAGCTGCCGGAGCATGTAGTTGAGCCAGGTACTGTCATAACTTTAAGAGATATGAAACCTGAAAATGTTTCTTCTGTCTTTCAGCGGGATTATGGTGGACCTCTCGCCTGCTACACTCATGACTGCTGGGTACTTGAAGGAGTCATTATTCCAGGTCGTGGGTGTGGTCGGCCAAATCAGCCAGGGATCTTTATCAGAGTCTCAATGTATGTAAACTGGATTAAAAAAGTCATGGAACTATAAGGTTTTTGGAACAGAGCAAATGTTTTCAACGGTAGACATAACAATCAGCATCTGCATTGATATAAATACAATGTCTGTACTAGCCAGCACACTTTAAATGCATTATTAATAACAAAAATAAGCTTTAACCATTTAGTGGCTTAAAACTAAAATACATTTTGATATTCAAACCTCATCATGTTTGGGAGAATTTGTTTTCAATAGAACAATGGATCAATTATTTTGGAAAAGATGTGTTATTGAGTGCACCAATGGATCAAGTAATTTCTATGTGTGATGTTTGTTTAATTAAATTGCAAATGTTCAATATTTACTGCTTTGTAAGTACCATGGCAAAGGTTTAAAAAAGCTGAGTAGGTTTAAATAACAGAATCAATACTGCATGATAGGTCATTCAGCCTATTTCACTGATGCCAGGGATTTTGTGAGTGCAGGTGGAATTTATGCAATTACCTTGTTCTTTTCATCCTGCCTCCATTTTTTGTAAACCTGCATATCCAGTTCCTTTAGGAAAGCAATTATCCTTTCAGGCAGTGATCTGAGATCAGAACAACTTGCTTCATCATAAAAGGAGGTGTAAAGGAAAGCATTTATTCTTTACCAATCAACTCTTCAGCCAATGAGAGTATCTGTTTACTCTATCTGGAACCTTCATGATTTTGAACACCCTACCATATCACACCTTAATCTTCTTTGGTCTATGAACACACCAAACTTCTCCCATCTATGATACCCCAAATTATTCCAGTAAATCTCTTCTGTACCCTTTCCAATGTCTTCATGTTTTAATGTATAATATCCTGAAGTGAACACAATCTTCTTTTATGACAAAACCCATATTATAGTTTTCCAACAAAAGTTCCTTGCTTTTGTTTTTTATTTATAAAGTCTGTGACCTGCATGCTTATGCTGCTTTCTCAACATGTCTTGAAAACTTTATTCAATAATGCATGCATAGTTTCGGATCTCTTTAATAAGATGAAGGGCACAATATTATTGTCATATTCTAGTTATATCTAGGATTGTTCTTGTGACAGGTTTTTGTAGTGTGATGTATAAAACTGCTATTTTGGGGTCACATCATTATTTGACATTTGATCCTTCCAGTTGTAATAGTTTAACCAAGTATCTATTAATATATAGCCACTCAGTAAATATAACCACACACTGCATTAGAAAATACTATATTCCTGGGAATAATGTATCCTATTTTATTTGTTGCATTTAAAGTTTAGCTCTGTGTATCTTTGAAACATTCTCAAATCTTGTTATTAAATCAATCACAAATGATGTAATTATAATGACATAGTGATTTGAACATACAATGCTCAGTGCTTGTTCCACACAAAAATCCCGAACAATCAGTATTGCACATCACTGTTAACTGCAAATCTCGTATTGTGCTTTGAGAAATGATCTGAAATCTTACACCAAATGGCTATAGAATATCATTTTTTTAAAATGATAATCAACAGAATTGATGTGAAAGCAATTGATATTATATCAACAGAGTTCATGTGAAAGCAATGTGAATTGATAGGGAAAAAGTCTATGTGTAGGAAAGAACGGCTGATGCTGGTTTAAATCGAACACAAAATGCTGGATTAACTCAGTGGGACAGGTAGCATCTCTGGAGAGAAGGAATGGTTGACGTTTCGGGTTGAGACCCTTCTTCATATCAAAATGCAGGGATACTTAACCAAATTGAAAATGTTAGGGTGTGTGATAGGAAAATTACACGTTCAGTGCATGGAAAGAGATGACGTTTGGTTTAGGGATACAGCATGGAAAGAGGCCTTTCGGCCCACCGAGTCCATGCCAACCGTTCACACTAGTTCCACGTCATCTCACTTTTACATCCACTACACACCAGGGGAAATTTACCGGGACCAATTAGCTTGCAAACCTGCACATCTTCGGGATTTGGGTGTAAACTGGAGCACACGGCGAAAACCCACAAGCTCTGACAAGGTAAGACAATTCAGTCGCCGGTTGTTGTATGTAGTCACCAATGGAATTCACCGGTAAGCACCGGCAACAACCTACGTCATCCTGGCGACAACCAATGTCATCCTGGCGACAGCACCTATGTCAGGCTCCGATCGTTGGCGTCAAGCCTTCGGGCGCCGACTGTCACCAAAACGTTTTGAACATTTCAAAATCCAGCGGCGACCAGAAAAAAGGTATGTCTATTTGGGCGACTGATGAGACCATACAGCCGACACCCTGGCGACCATGTGGCGACAGCATAGTCGCCTGTAGTTGCCAAAAAAATTGCCTTAGTGGGACAGGGGCATTAGGCAGCAACTCTTTGCCGAGCCTCTGTATTGCTGCTGTTTTGTTCTGGTTCATAGCTGGAGCATGACAATTAAAAAACATTGTGTAGAAAGAAACTGCAGATGCTGGTATATGCCGAAGATACACACAACGTGATGGTGTAACTAACAGGGTCGGGCAGCATCTCTGGAAAAAAATGATAGGTGACGTTTCGGGTCGGGACCCTTCTTCAGGCTATTAATTAAAAAAACATTATTGATTCAAGGACCACCGTTCAGCAATAATCACATCATTTCCTCCTATGGGTTAGCACCACCCTCACCTCTCCCTTTGGAACATCCTGTTTCGCCCTCACCGCCGCCGCCAAAGATCATAGAGCGAAGCAAGATACTCCACTCCTGCGTAATCCAATGCACTGAGGTGTAGAACGGAGCGTAATGGCCACCATCTTGGAATGTTCAATCCGATTTCCGTTATGCCTCTCGCAGTGTAATCAGTGTTGTAGAATGTTGTTGTATGTGTGATATAGCTAATCAATTCACATATTTTAGTTAATTTTCTTTTTAAATGTTTTCCCCCTGCTTAATCTATCTGTTTCTGCCCATTTCCCTCCCATCCTTCCTCCCCAACCCCCTCCTTTGTGCAGTTTCCCTTGTATTGCTTTAACACACACTATAACTATAACCAGGCCATCTTATTTTTGCGGCTAACCAGTAGTTCGCATCTTGCAGTGTAGCCTCTGTATTTCTGTTCAAGAGTCAAGAGTGTTTTATTGTCATATGTCCCAAATAGAACAATGCAATTCTTACTTACTGCAGTACAAACAGAATATGTAAACATAGTACTGTAAACAATAAATGAGAGAAAAATAAATTTAGTGTGTATATACGCATACATGTACACACACACACACGTACACACAAAAAACAAACAATAAGAGTGCAATAATAAGTCTATTGTAGTTCAGAGCTTATTTGAGGTTGTAGTGTTTAATAGCCTGATGGCTGTAGGGAAGAAGCTGTTCCTGAACCTGGATGTACAGTTTTCAGGCTCTTGTAACTTCTTCCCAATGGCAGGTGTGAAATGAGTGTGTAGCCAGGATGGTGTGGGTCTCTGATGATACTGGCTGCCTTTTTGAGGCAGCAACTCCGATAAATCGTTTTGATGGTGGGGAAGTCAGAACCAGTGATAGACTGGGCAGTGTTCACAACTTTGTGCAGTTTTTTCTGCTCCTGGGCGTTCAAGTTGCCAATCCAGGCCATGATGCAACCAGTCAATATGCTCTCTACTGGACACCTGCAGAAGTTCAAGAGAATCCTCTCTGACATACCGAATCTCCGTAATCTTCTCAGGAAGTAGAGGTGTTGCTGAAACAAAACTATGAATCTATGTGTAGGAAGGAACTGCAGATGCTGGTTTAATCTGAAGATAGACACAAAAATCTGGAGTAACTCAGCGGGACAGACTGCATCTCTGGAGAAAAGGTCTCGACCTGAAATGTTACCACATCCTTTTCTCCAGAGACGCTGTCTGATCCGCTGAGTTACTCCAGCTTTTTGTGTCTATCTTTGCTATGAATCTATTCAATTTTCTTCAGTTTTAGCACAGTATTGGAGAATATTTTTATTCATATGTAAATCTTCTGAACCAATTTTTTCAAAGGGACATTAAAATAATCATTTATAGTCTATTAATGCTTGTAATTTTCTGATCCAAAATATTCCAATGTATGGCTTTGTACGGCCTGTTTTTAAAAAATGCACCTGATGTGTAGGGAGTGATTGAGAAAGTGGGAAAACTTGGAACTAGTGCGAATGGTTGATTGATGGTTTACATGGACTCAGTGGGCCTGTTTCTATGCTGTATATCTAAATAAAACTATATATTACTTAATAACCCTGTAGATTTGAAATAGTCATGCAAACTTGCAATTAAGCATGAAATTAGTCACTGGAGATTGGAAAAGCATCTTAAGAGACAGCAAAAAGTCCCCCTCCCCCTTATTATGGGGGTCCCCCTCCCCCTTATGGGGGTCCTTGTTCACCAGTCTATGAAAGTAAGCATGCAGGTACAGCAGGCAGTGAAGGAAGCGAATGGCATGTTGGCTTTTATAACAAGAGTCGAGTATAGGAGCAAACTTCTGCAGTTGTACAGAGCCCTAGTGAGACCACACCTGGATTATTGTGTGCAGTTTTGGTCCCTTAATTTGAAGAAGGACATTCTTGCTATTGAGGGAGTGAAGCATAGATTTACAAGGTTAATTCCCGGGATGGCGGGACTGTCATATGCTGACAGAATGAAGCAGCTGGGCTTGTACACTCTGGAGTTTAGAAGGGCGAGAGGGGATCTTATTGAAACATATAAGATTGTTAAGGGTTTGGACACGCTAGTAGCAGGAAACATGTTCCCGATGTTGGGTGAGTCCAGGAACAGGGGCCACAGTTTAAGAATAAGGGGTAAGCCATTTAGAACGGAAACGAGGAAACACCTTTTCTACAGAAAGTTGTGAGTGTGTGGAATTCTCTGCCTCAGAGGCAGGTTCTCTGGATGCTTTCAAGAGAGAGCTGAATAGGGCTCTTAAAGATAGGGGATATGGGGAAAAGGCAGGAACGGGGTACTGATTGGGGATGATCAGCCATGATCACATTGAATGGCGGTGCTGGCTCGAAGGGCCGAATGGCCTATTCCTGCACCTTTGTCTATTATTACCATATCAGAAATAATAATCCTATCCATATATACAATTACTAAAAATGCCTAAACCAATTCAGCTGTAAATTGTGAAATCCAATAACCTATTGTGACTAGGTGAATAAAAATATAATTATTGATTATTTTGAGACATCTCCTACAAGAACATGATAGTTGTTTTCCACCTTTATTTGTTCTTAGGTTGGATTAAAAATAAATAGGACTGTGAACAGAGCTTATGAATTCTATTTCTATTCCTATATATAGTACATATACATTACCATTTACATTTGTCACTAGCTTCTAATTAATATTAGCAACATAATTAGGTTGTTGTAGACTGTACATGTTTCTTCCTGGATCACAAGGAGATATTAGCCTCATATTTTCCCATAAAACGAAGAAATATTGTACCCGTGTAGTCTTCGCGGGATGAGTATGTACATAAATCGATGTCAAACGGCAACATTTGAACAAAATTATTTTGTTCTCCTTCGGTGTGGCGCTGCGCTCTGAGAACTCCGCTCAATGATCTTTGCTGAGAACAAAGCTGGCAAAGCATTGTTTCTCTTTTACAATATGTATGATGCACATATTTAAGTCCTGGTTTTCAATCACTGATATGACATCTGGTCGGAGTTGGAAACAGTAGCTATTGAAAATACACACCCATAAACAATATGGATAATTGTAAACGACATCTGCGTCGCCGCATTACGAACGTTTCATACAATAAAGCTGATATAAGGTACATAAGGTGGGTATCGATTAATTCTAGACAACGGATTAAAAAAATAATCTAACCTTATTAATTCACTCAGGCTGTATTATGATGTGCTCTACTGTATGAAGTGTATAGTAAAACTTGCACTTCCAGAGTGGTCTATCATGTAGTTTCTTCAGCGGACCACAAATGTATTTTAAGAGCAAAACATAGAAAGTGCTGGGGAACTCAGCAGCTCAGGCTGGATCTATGGAGGGTCCGAAGGGTCTCGACCCAAAACGTCACCTAGTCCTTCTCTCCAGATGCTGCCTGACCCGCTGAGTTACTCCAGCATTATTTTGTGTCTATCTATGGAGGGAATTTAGTCTCCTTGTACCAATCAAACGCCAAATTCAAAATTCTATATTTTGAAAATGGGTGAAGCAAAAAGTAGCATGTTCTCTACAAAGGCTTATCCTAAAACAATTGATCGGAAGGGTATGATTTTCAGTCAGGACGTCTGTATTATTCAGTCAGTGAGCTGTAGAAGTAGATGTGGAGGACATGACGGTAATAGTGAGGCAGCACATCAAGATGGTGCGAATAATCACCCATGACTACAGCTTTTCCCCCCGAGTGGATGATCTCTGTCCGCCGCCGCCGCCCAGCCCGCGCCGCCCAGCACCTCATGCCCGTCACGTCACGTCACGTCCCTTCCTTCCTTCCTTCAACCAAACCCGCTCGTGATTTCACCTCCATCGCCCCATTATGCCCGAGCTGAGCCTGTTGGTCCTGCTCATCCTGCTGCTGGCTGTCCTCCTGCTCCTCAGCCTGCTGGCGGTTGCCGTTTACTCCGGCCTTTTGGTCGAGGTGGCGGTGCGCTCCGGCCCGCCGCCCGTCCGCGCTCTTACCCTGGCCTACAAGTACAAGCAAGGCCCGTACCGCGAGGCGGCCTGTGTGTTTACAGAGAGCACCAGCATCGGGCCGAAGCTGAGCTGTATCGGTGTCTACTACGACGACCCTCAGCAGGTAAGGAGGCGTTGCCTGCAGCTGGGCCTGATGCGGTTACCGGTGTGTGCGCGTGACGTCATTGCGGCGCCTTCTGGGCTGTCTGAGCCAAAGATCTTATTGCAGAGCTCTGCTGTAAGATCTTTGGTCTGAGCAGCAAAGATGATAGAGCGGTGCTCTTGCCTCTCATCTTTGCTGAGCAGCAGTAGTAGCAGGAGCAGGAGCAGTACCTGTAGTAGTAGGAGCGGTAGTGGCAGTCAGGAAGTGCTCTGCAACTGGCTGGAGTTGGATTACTTTCTCTTGGGTACACAAAAAAAGCTGGAGAATCTCAGCGGGTGCAGCAGCATCTATGGAGCGAAGGAAATAGGCAACGTTTCGGGCCGAAACCCTTCTTCAGACTTGGATTGCTTTCACTTGGTTCAGTTGAAGCAAAAATCAAATTGGGTTATTTGCTTATCCCTTCAAGAGGGGACACCTGTCGTTCGAAGACCAAGATTGCACGATTTACCCGAATATCTTATGAAATCCAGTTTATTGTAATGTGCACAAGCGGAGATTTTTGTCCAATGCATAAATCAAGTTCATTGATATTTATTGTCTTAGAGGGTAGTTGCACGTAAGGCCATCAGGTCAAAGGGGTGACGCATGGAGTAGCTCAATCCTTCTACAGCACAAGGCAGCTTCCGGCATACACTAGTAACACACGCAACACATACGTTCTTACCAGTTAAAAAACACAAAAATGGTCAATTTTTGCACTGTAAAAAATTGTGGAAATAGGGGTAATCGTGAGTGAAAACCGCCAAAATCACTGCTGCTCACTGACTTGCGAAAGAACAGCATGCTGGTGGATGGAGGGCAAGTCCTGGCTCACGACAGCCCGGGGCTGGAGGGTGACTGAGCGGTCTAAACCAAATGCTCTAGTATCTTTGCTCTGAACCCAAGCACCAAGGTGTAAGCGGCTGAAGGTGTGCATCCCCCGGGGTCAGCGCTGTCCGGCCATGGATGCCCTTTGCCCTGTTTCCCCTGTGCAGCCGCGCTGTGACAGGCTGTGGGTTGACAGCGGCCACACACGGGGCCGGGTGGAGCGGGGCCGCAGCTCCGGGCAGCGGACACACGGGGGCAAAAACCCGGCAATGTCCCCGTCAGCTGCAGCAGAGTTGGGGACAGTCCGGTCCCTCCGCCCACCCAGAGTCACTGACTCTGCTGCACCGGCACCCCGATCACCCCCGCCCCGAGGAGCATTCGTAATAAGGTGGATGAATTGAATGCACAGGGGTATTCAATATTCAGGAAGGATAGACAGAAAGGAAGAGGAGGTAGGGTGGCATTGCTGGTTAATGAGGAGATTAATCCAATAGTAAGGAGAGACATTAGCCTGGATGCTGTAGAATCTGGGTAGAACTGCCAAATAGCCAAGGGCTTGTTGGAGTTGTGTACAGACCACCAAACAGCAGTAGTGAGGTTGGGGATAGGATCAAACAGGAAATTAGGGATGTGTGTAGCAAATGTACAGCAGTTATCATGGGTTACTTTAATCTACATATAGATTGGGCTAACCAAATTGATAATAACTTTGACGAGAAGGATTTGCACGAGTGTATACAGGATGTTTTCTAAGCCAATAGGTAGAGTAACCAACTAGAGGGCAGGCCATCCTAGACAGGGTATTGTGTAATGAGGAAGGAGGACTGGTTAGCAATCTTCTTGTGCAAAGAACCTTGGGCAACAGTGACTAATATATGGTGGAATTCTGCATTAAGATGGAGTGTGACACTGTTAATCCAGACGAGGGTCCTGAATTTAAAGAAAGGTAACTTTGATGGTATGAGACGGGAATTGGCTAGGATAGACTGGAAAATAATGCTTAATAAGGGTAGACGGTGGAGATGCAATGGCAAAGATTTAAAGATTGCATGGATAAATCACAACAATTGTTCATCCCTGTCTGGCGTAAAAATAAAACAGGGAAGGCGGCTCAACCATGGCTAACAAGAGAAATTAAGGATAATGTTAAATCCAAGGAAGAGACATATAAATTGGCCAGCATATAAATTGGCCAGAGGAAGCAGCAAACCAGAGGACTGGGAGACATTAGGAATTCAACAGAGGAGGATAAAGGGGTTAATTAAGAGCATGAAAGAAAGCTTGTGGAGGATATAAAAACGGACTGTAAAAGTTTCTTCAGATATGTGAAGAGGAAAAGGTTAGTGAAGCCAAATGTAGGTCCCTTACAGTCAGAAACAGGTGAATTTATAATGGGAAACAAGGAAATGGAAACAGTATTTTGGTGTCACTAAGGAAGACACAAACAATCTCCCAGAAATACAAGGGGATCTTGAGGAATTGAAGAAAATTAACATTAGTTAGGTAAACTGTTGGGACTGAAGGCAGATAAACCCCCAGGGCCTGATGGTCTGCATCCCAGAGTACTCAGGAAGTGGCCTTAGAAATCGTGGATGCATTGGTCATCATTTTCCAATGTTCTATAGATCAGTTCCTGTGGACTGGAGGGTAGCTAATGTAACCCCACTTTTTAAGAAAGGAGGGGGAGAGAAAACGGAATTATAGACCAGTTAGCCGTACATCGGTAGTGGGGAAGATGCTTGAGTCGATTATTAAAGATGTAATAGCAGCGCATTTGGAAGGCTTGGTCAAAGTCAGCATGGATTTATGATGTGGAAATCATGCTGGAATGTTTTGAGGATGTACCAAATAGAATGGATAAGGGAAAGCTAGTGGATGTGGTGTATCTGGACTTTGATAAAGCCTTTAACAAGGTCACACACAAGTGATTAGTGTGCAAAATTAGAGCACATGGGGGTAGGGTATTGACATGGATAGAAAACTGTTTTGAGGACAGGACGGAAAGAGTAGGAATTAACTGGTCCTTTTCTGAATGGCAGGCAGTGACTAGTGGGGTGATGCAAGGCTCAATGCTGGGATCGTACTTATTCACAATATATTAAAACTGGACACCCGCATACCGTGACAAGTATTGCTTTTGCCCTCTCTTGCCAATAAAACTGATTTGCAACTAAACAGACTCGTGAGCCTTTTTCTGTTCAACTAGTCAGATCCTTGAACCTGTTCCATTGTAACAACATAACTAGAAAGGAATATTGTCAGCTACAATTCAAAATTGAATTGCAGTTTAGCACAAGATCATTAAAATAAAACATTTGTGGAAGCCTTGTCAACCTCCTGCCTTCTAATTCAAGGCAAGTATTTTTCGCTAGATTAATGATGAACAGCAGATTTCTAGCACGCTCCTACAAATTTTTTGTCAACAGCCTTGGTCTTTTCAGTAATCTTAAAAATGCAATTTTAATAACTGTTCCAGCTCAATCCATCTATCCATGCCTTTACAGGTCTCGTCCAGCATATTTAAATGCTGAAATATTTTTAAAGAAAATAACATTTTCCTGTGGTCTTGCTTAGGAAGATAGATTCATGGAAGCAATTCATTAGATCATTATGCACTAATAAAGAAAAATAAACTACATACTAAGGTTGTCATACTGGAGGGTTTTAACTTTCTCGATATAGACCTGGACTGTCATAGTGCCAAAGGCTTAAACAGGGAGGAATTTATCAAATTTGTTCAGGAACATTTCCACAGGCTATATGTAGAGGTAATTATAAGGGAGAGGGCAAAGCTTGACGTATTCTTAGAAAATGGGAAGTCCGTAGGCAAGCCTTTTGGGATCAGCAGCCACTATTCTAGTAGCTTTAAAATAGAAACATAGAAACATAGAAATTAGGTGCAGGAGTAGGCCATTCGGCCCTTCGAGCCTGCACCGCCATTCAATATGATCATGGCTGATCATCCAACTCAGTATCCCGTACCTGCCTTCTCTCCATACCCCCTGATCCCCTTAGCCACAAGGGCCACATCTAACTCCCTCTTAAATATAGCCAATGAACTGGCCTCAACTACCCTCTGTGGCAGAGAGTTCCAGAGATTCACCACTCTCTGTGTGAAAAAAGTTCTTCTCATCTCGGTTTTTAAAGGATTTCCCCCTTATCCTTAAGCTGTGACCCCTTGTCCTGGACTTCCCTAACATCGGAACAATCTTCCTGCATCTAGCCTGTCCAACCCCTTAAGAATTTTGTAAGTTTCTATAAGATCCCCTCTCAGTCTCCTAAATTCTAGAGAGTATAAACCAAGTCTATCCAGTCTTTCTTCATAAGACAGTCCTGACATCCCAGGAATCAGTCTGGTGAACCGTCTCTGCACTCCCTCTATGGCAATAATGTCCTTCCTCAGATTTGGAGACCAAAACTGTACGCAATACTCCAGGTGTGGTCTCACCAAGACCCTGTACAACTGCAGTAGAACCTCCCTGCTCCTATACTCAAATCCTTTTGCAATGAAAGCTAAATAGTTATGGATAAAGACAGGGAAAGCCCACAAGTTAAAATTCTTAATTGGGGCAAGGCCAACTTTGATGGTACAAGATAGGATCTTGCTAAAGTTGATTGGAGTAGGTTGTTTGTGGCCAAAGGAATGCCCAGAAAGTGGGATGCTTTTAAAAGTGCGATGATAATGGTGGGGTAAGAAATAGCGGCAGCAGATAATATTAAGGAAAATCCAAAGAAATGTTATAAGTACATTAAGGGAAAGGAGGTAACTAGAGAGAGAATAAGGCCCCCAAAAACAAAAGTGGTCATATCGATATGGAGCATCAGGAGTTGGGCAATGCGTATTTCTCCTCTGTTTTTACTATGGAGAAAGACATGAAGACTGGGGAACTTGGGACAGTTAATGGAGATGTCTTGAGGACAGTCAGATAACGGTCTAGGTGGTACTGAACATCATAAGGGCCTGGTCATATATGTCTGAGGGCACTCTAGGCAGCTAGAGTTGAATTGCAGGTGCCCTGGTCCTCCTCCCCCCCCCTCCCCCCTCTCCTCCTCCCCCCCCCCTCTCCCTCCCCCCTCTCTCCCCCTCCATCCTCTCCCTCCCTCCCCTAAACCCCCTCCACACCCCTCTACCCTCTTCCCTCCACCCTCCCTGCCTCCCCACCTCACCCCCCTCTCTCTCCCCCTCTCTCTCCCCCCCCACTCTCACCCTCTCTCTCTCTCCTCCTCCCCTCCCCCCACCTTTTCCCCCTCACTCACCTTCCCTCTTTTCCTCCTCTCCACCCCCTATCCCTCTTGCCCCTCTCTCTGTGTCTCTGTCTCTCTCTCTGCCTCTGCCCCTTCTCTCTCTGCCCTCACTCTCTACCCCCCCCCCCCCCCCCTCTCTAGACGTGACTGCAAGTTGGGGGCTATGTGTCAGTAGATAGGGTGGTTATGGGGTAAAAGGAACAAATTAATAATATTAATATAATATCAAGGGGGTAATTAGCTTGAGTGCGGGGGTAGTTAGTGTGTGTGACGCTGCATGCCGCCGCCGCCCCCCCCCCCCCCCCCCCCCCCACACAACCGCACGCTGGGGGAACAGACCCAACGGGTCTGCACTTGGTCTAGTATTCATTGGAATTTAGAAGGGTGAGAGGGGCTCTTTTAGAAACGTATAAGATTCTTAAGGGATTGGACAGGCTAGATGCAAGAAAAATGTTCCCTATGAACAGGGGTCATAGTTTAAGAATAAAGGGTGGGCCATTTAGGACTGAGACGAGGAAAAGCTTTTTCACCCAGAGAGTTGTGAATCTGTGGAATTCTCTGTCACAGAAGGCAGTAGAGGCCAATTCACTGGATGTATTCAAGAGACAGTTGGATATAGTTCTTAGGACTAATGGAATCAAGGGATATGGGGAGAAAGCTGGAACGAGGTACTGATTTTGGATGATCAGCCATGATCATATTGAATGGCGGTGCTGGCTCGAGGGGCCGAATGTACTCCTGCAAGGATCCCTTGCCGGGGATCGCCGAGCCAAGGGCGGGGATCGCCGGAGAAGAGCTTTGACCGCTGGCCTGCCTGCGGCCTATAACATCGAGAAGTCGTTGCGTCCGGTAAGAAAGTGGCCGATTCGGGCACTCCAAGCCGCGGTTTCTGTTTCTAAATGAGCAAGATAGTCTGATAGTAGATAATCTGACTAGAGTAGTGGCTTTACAGGATCTAATCTTAGGGCTGTAGCTGAGCAAATGGTTGATGTATCAGTGGGACAGCACTTTAGAGAAAAAGTGGGCTGGAAGCTGCAACATTTGGACAAGTAGGAGTCACTTAGTAGTCAAATAATGAGAGTTCAGAGCCAACATTTTCCAGCAGGGTGAAAAGTATGCACAGGAAGAACATGAGACCTGAATTTCAAGGGATACTGAGGTCTGGGTGAGGTAATGGAGAATAAAAAGGCATGTACATGGCAGGAATAAAGAACTAAAAATGGAGAGGATGGTCTTCGGCTATGGGATGAAATTGATCAATTGGTAAAATGGATAGAGTAATGGCAGTTGTAATTTAATCCTGATAGATGTGAGCCGATACACTTTGGGAGGACTAGTAAGGCTATGGCATAGAATGAATGGTTGCACATTGTAAAGTATTGAGGAACAGAGCGACCTTGATGAATCAAATTACCAATGTCACCAATATCATCAAAGACCCACGTTACCCTGGCCACATTCTCCTTTCACTCTTACCATCCAAGATTCAGATTCAGATTCACATTATTGGCACATGCAGCCATACAATTAAAAGAACACAATTAATAGAATGATAGAAGTGATCACTGTGATGGAAGGCAATAAAGTTCAGTCAGTCTTCCTCCTTTTGTTCACCCGTGTTTGGGGCCTTGACCCTCTGCAGTCGCCGCTACGGATGGCCCGATGTACAGGCCCTCTCGTCGGGATGATCGAAGCTCCGACATCGGGACGGATGAAACGCACTCCGCGGTTTGGAGTGCCCGAATCGGCCACTTTCTTACCGGAGGCAACGGCTTCTCGATGTTATAGGCCGCAGGCAGGCCAGCGGTCAGAGCTCTTCTCCAGCGATCCCCGGCAAGGGATCCTTGACTCCGGGATGGAAAGTCCGCTCCACACCTGCTGCAAGAAGGTCCGCAGTCCGCGGCTTCACGATGTTAAAGTCTACGCCGCACCTGCTGCTAAAGCTCTGTGCCGTCACCGGGAAAGGCCGCCCCAATCCAAGTTGTTAGGCCACGGGGGGAGGCAAAAATGTGACTAGGAGAAAATCGCATCTCCACCGAGGTAAGTGACTGGAAACAGGTTTCCCCCTATTCCCCCTCCATCACCCCCACATAAAAACATACGGAGAGCCACTTTTCATTTCACTGCACATCTCGTATGTGTATGTGACTAGTTGACTGGATAGACTCGGCTTGTACTGGATAAACTCGGCTTGTACTCGCTAGAATTTAGAAGATTGAGGGGGGATCTTATAGAAACGTACAAAATCCTTAAGGGGTTGGACAGGCTAGATGCAGGAAGATTGTTCCCGATGTTGGGGAAGTCCAGAACAAGGGGTCACAGTTTAAGGATAAGGGGGAAATCTTTTAGGGCCGAGATGAGGAAAACATTTTTCACACAGAGAGTGGTGAATCTCTGGAATTCTCTGCCACAGAAGGTAGTTGAGGCCTGTTCATTGGCTATATTTAAGAGGGACTTAGATGTGGCCCTTGTGGCTAAAGGGATCAGGGGGTATGGAGAGAAGGCAGGTACAGGATACTGAGTTGGATGATCAGCCATGATCATATTGAATGGCGGTGCAGGCTCGAAGGGCCGAATGGCCTACTCCTGCACCTAATTTCTATGTTTCTGTGACTTGACTTGAAACATGACTTGACTTGACTTAACACATACATTTAGACATACTAAAAAAACAAAAAGGACGAAATGACAGTCCCACTGCTGGCGCCACCCGATGATGATGAAGGTATCGCAATCGGAAACCGTGATCACCAGGTTCAACCTTCTTCCCACCAATCATAAAGCTCTTGAACACCACACAACACTAACCTCAACTATGAAATTATTTTGTTGCACTCTAGATTTTTTTGCACTAATATTGTGGCTATTAATGTATTAACACTTTGTTTGTTAAATGGATATTGTGTTATCACGCTGCAAGTAAGAATTTCATTGTTCTTTTGTCAGTACATAAGGCAATTCAACAGTATTTAAGCAGTATCTCAATACTTGAATCACTATTGCATAGAAGGTTGCAGACCAAGTGTTCAAGTTCAAGTTCACATTTATTGTCACATGCACCAATTAATGTACAGTGATATTTAAGTTAACATGCAGCCATAAAAGTAAAAATAATGCAATACACAATAAATTTAACATAAACATCCACCACAGTGGAATCAACATTCCTCACTGTGATGGAAGGAAATAAAGTTCAGTCATCTTCCTCTGTTCACCTGTGGTCGGGGCCTTTGGAAGGGGCCGTTGCCGACAGTCCGCTGTTCAAGCCCTCTAGTCGGAATGATTGAAACTCCGGCGTCGGGACAAATCGGACCACTTCGGACGCATGGAGCTCCCAAGTCGGCCGCTTCTTACTGGAGACCGCGGCTTGACAGTGTTAAAGTCCACAGGCCCGCAAGCACTTCCACAGCGATCCTCAGTAAAGGATCGCCCGCTCTGCGATGGTAAGTCACTGCAATGCACTTGCGGCTTGAAGTCTCTGGGCCACTCTCCAGGAAAGGCCGCACCAATCCAGTTGTTAGGCCGCAGGTGGGGACGGAGATGTGACACGGAAAAAAATCACATCTCAGTCGAGGTAAGTGACTGAAAACGGTTTCCCCCTATTCCCAGCTGTTATCTGGGCAACTGAACCATCTTACCAACAAATAGAGAGCAGTCCTGAACTATCTACCTCATTGGAGACCTTCAGACTATAATTTGAACAGAATTTACTGGACTTTACCTCGCACTAAACATTATTCACTTTATTCCTTTTTCAAACTATGCTCTCTTGACTTTATCAAGGATAACATATCAGATCTCAACATAACAGAACATATCAAGGATAATATGTAAATTTAGCGTTAGCAACAGTTATGTAGGTGCCTTACAGCTCGGCCTACATACAATTCTGATCCTGGGTGCTGTCAGCTTGTAAATTCTCATGCAGGGCACCTGCAATTCTACTCTAGCTGCCTAGAGTGCCCTCAGATATATTTGACCAGGCCCTTATGATGTTCAGTACCACCTAGACCGTTATCTGACTGTCCTCAAGACATCTCCATTAACTGTCCCAAGATCCCCAGTCTTCATGTCTTTCTCCATAGTAAAAACAGAGGAGAAATACGCATTGAGGACTTGCCCAACTCCTGATGCTCCATATCGATATGACCACTTTTGTTTTTGGGGGCCTTATTCTCTCTCTAGTTACCTTCTTTCCCTTAATGTACTTATAACATTTCTTTGGATTTTCCTTAATATTATCTGCTGGCGCTATCTCTTGCCCCACCATTATCATCGCACTTTTAAAAGCATCCCACTTTCTGGACATTCCTTTGGCCACAAACAACCTACTCCAATCAACTTTAGCAAGATCCTATCTTATACCACAAAGTTGGCCTTGCCCCAATTAAGAATTTTAACTTGTGGGCTTTCCCTGTCTTTATCCATAACTATTTTAAAGCTACTAGAATAGTGGCTGCTGATCCCAAAAGGCTTGCCTACGGACTTCCCATTTTCTAAGAATACGTCAAGCTTTGCCCTCTCCCTTATAATTACCTCTACATATAGCCTGTGGAAATGTTCCTGAACAAATTTGATAAATTCCTCCCTGTTTAAGCCTTTGGCACTATGACAGTCCAGGTCTATATTGAGAAAGTTAAAATCCTCCAGTATGACAACCTTAGTATGTAGTTTATTTTTCTTTATTAGTGCATAATGATCTAATGAATTGCTTCCATGAATCTATCTTCCTAAGCAAGACCACAGAAACATGTTAATTTCTTTAAAAATATTTCAGCATTTAAATATGCTGGACGAGACCTGTAAAGGCATGGATAGATGGATTGAGCTGGAACAGTTATTAAAATTGCATCTTTAAGATTACTGAAAAGACCAAGGCTGTTGACAAAAACTTTGTAGGAGCGTGCTAGAAATCTGGTGTTCATCATTAATCTAGCGAAAAATACTTGCCTTGAATTAGAAGGCAGGAGGTTGACAAGGCTTCCACAAATGTTTTATTTTAATGATCTTGTGCTAAACGGCAATTCAATTTTGAATTGTAGCTGACAATATTCCTTTCTAGTTATGTTGTTACAATGGAACAGGTTCAAGGATCTGACTAGTTGAACAGAAAAAGGCTCACGAGTCTGTTTAGTTGCAAATCAGTTTTATTGGCAAGAGAGGGCAAAAGCAATACTTGTCACGGTATGCGGGTGTCCAGTTTTACAGAAGCACACCTCTCTCTCTCTGCTTCCGTCTGCGGCACAGATCGTGACTCAGCCCATCGGTGAACCCCTCTCGTACATGAACACATCAGAATTATTGGCAAGAGAGAGAACAAAAAGAATACTTGTCTTGGTGTGCGTGTGGTTCGTTTTACAGCAGCACACGTCTCTCTCTCTCACTCCCTCTCTATCTCTCTGACTCCATCCGCGGCGCTGTTTGCGACTCGGCCCGTCGGTTAACCCCTCTCGCACATGAACTTGAACTAACTTCTGGCTTATTGGCGCCTGCCTTTATACAGGTAAGAAATCAGGTGTTGAAATATCCCCCGTTAAGTCCTGGCCAATAGCGCTGCTCCCAAATCCAAACTATAACCAATGGCAGGGGACCAGCCGCAGATTGGTGTTTAAAGCAATACACACAGCACTACAGACTTGGTGCGTAATGGTCCCGTCCCACTTGGCGATTTTTTAGGCACCTACCGGCGACTGTCATAATCGTAGCAGGTCGCCGAAAAACCGGCGACAACCTACGTCATCCTGGCAACAACCTACAACAGCACCTACGTCAGGTGACTCAAGCTATGCTCATTGGCGTCAAACCCACTCAACATGTTGAAAATTTAGCGGCGACCAGAAAGATGCTACGACTTTTTGCGCAACTGAGGAGACCATCCCCGGCGAACATGTGGCATCAAACTAGTCGCCTGTAGTTGCCTAAAAAATCGCCTAAGTGGGACAGGCCCATAAAGGTAATACACACAGCACTGCTGGTTTGGCGCACAAAGGATCAGAGCGCTGTCGGCTTAGTGCGTGGGAATTTAAACAAAGAGCTGTCGGCTGCAGCACTATGGGTTCTAAATATAGCGCTACTAGCTGTAGCACTATGGGTTTAAATATAGCGCTTCCGGCCACAGTGCTATAGGCATTAAACATAGCGCTATGGCACAGCACTATGGGTCACAGACTGTTCAGGAAAATTCTTGTGTAACATGTGCTATTAAAACACTTACCAATTAAATATGTTTACCTTTTTGTGAGAGTGATTTGAGTCCAAATGTTATTTATGCCTAGCCCTACATTGATAACTGCTCATCAAATCCAGGCTTATTGTGGGAATTGAGAATGCTGTTAGGATTGGCATTGTCCATTTTTAATTGTAGTAATTCCATTAATATTTTCTATTAGCTCCAGTTGTTACTGACAGGGATCAGTTTCCAATTTGTTGCAGTGTGCTCTGATACTCTTCTCTTTCCTCCGGATATTTCCAGTGAGGAATTTGCATTTGTTTTGGTTTGTTTCCAACTGGAAAGTCATCGAGTTCTTCACTCATAGGGTCAGGTTTGGGAACATATCTTGGACATTTCTTGAAATATTGTTGGCATCAATAAGATCAGATAGCATGACGGGCAGGATGGGGAAAGTCGGCATCCCAGGATAAAGAATTTTCTGTTCAGACAGAGGGGGGTGTATTGGAGGACGCGGCACTATTAGTCAAGGAATATATTACTTCAGTATTGAGGGAGGGTATCCCAGAAGACTCCTCAAACAAGACTATATGGGTAGAGATCAGTATCAAATAGGTTACTGGGGGAGGCGTCCTACAGATCTCTGACAGCCAAAGGGAGATTGAGGAATATTTATCGTGGCAAAACAGAGAGATGTAATACATTTCAATTTTCCAAATATTAACTGATATTGGCTGAGCACTAAAGAACCAGAGTTTTGGCAGAACTTTGAAATATCTACAGGGGAGCTTTTTAACACAATTATACAGGATTGACAGACTGACGAGGGCGGGAACACTACTGAACTGTATGTTGTGGAATGTCACTGGTAAAGTGGAGGGTATGTCAGTGGTGGAATATTTTGGAGATAGGGATCATAATTTCACATATTTCATAGAAAGACCTTGGTGTTCAAGCCCGAAGATCCTTGATGATGGCCGTGCAGGTATTTAAAGTGGTTAAGAGGGCATACGAGATACTGGCCTTCATGAGTTAGGGCAGTAAATGCAGGGGGAGGGAAGCTATAGTCCAATTTTATTAAATGTTCATCAGACCTCAGCTGGAGAACTGCTTGCAATCCTGGTCACCTTGCTATAACCAATGTTGATGTTGAATATGAAGGCAGGAATAGGCTAAGCTGTGTGTTACTGTTGGCCAGAAGCTCCCTTTAGAAATACTGGCTGAAGGTAACTACATTTCACTCTGCAATAAGCAACAGCTCAGCAACTTTCCATCCAACCCTGCCGATGTCTCACCTTGAATAGTGGAAAAAGGCCAATGAATCATTGATTACCATTGAATAGATTTGATTAAATGGACAGGAGAAAATTCCAATTATTTATCATACGCTTTCAACATTTCTGAGGTTTTGGCGTAATAAGCATTTTACAAATGTGTTTGTAAAACTGAATATATCTGTAATATTTATTTAATTGGGGAAAGTAGAAAAAATAATTACATCCAGAATAGTCTGGGAATCTGGGTGGGAAATTACTGTATTTTATAATGGAATTCCTGTTAAGAACACTTGATGGCAGTGTTAGTACATTGCAGATCTTGCCTGAAGTAAATTTGATAAATCTTTGGAATTTAATGAAATATCCATTACACCAGCAAATCTCCTAGTGGACTGATGCATCTCTAGCTACATAAACAGTTTCACACTTTGAATCTGATTCCCTGGCAGCTTCTAGATGTAGACCTTATAACCTGAGGTTTCAGTAACTTGATTTCTTCTGGCTGTTGTTATGAATAATTGAGGCTAAAGCAGTGGTTACATAAGTATCTCATTGGATACATCCTGCCAATTGGAGAAGGATACATCCTGCCAATTCCATTTATTCCTACTCTTTGTTTTCTATCCAACTCTTAGAATATTATACCCTATTTTCATTTGTTCTGAACTTGTTGATCAATATCCCTGTGTAGTCCTAAACAAAAAGCAGTTGTTCCCAGACATTAGAGCTTAGCATTTTGATATGTGTCAGTGATAATCAGTAACGGAGCACCCCAAGGCTGCGTGCTCAGGCCCCTGCCCTATTCATTCTGTACTCATGACTGAGTATGAGCCATGATCACATTGAATGGTGGTGCTGGCTCGAAGGGCCAAATGGCCTACATCTGCACCTATTGTCTATTGTCTATTTTCTATGACTGTGTAGCCGGACATATTGCGAATTCCATTTTCAAGTTCGCTGAGGGACGAATTACAGATGGTGAAGAGTCAAAGTATAGAAGTTAGAACGACCAACTGACCATATGGTGCCAACACAACAACCTGGCTCTCAATATCAGCAAAACCAAAGAACTGATTGTGGACTTTGGGAGAGGAAGGTTGAGGACCCACAATCCTGCTTACATCAATGGGACGATGGTGGAGAGTCAAAAACTTCAAATTCCTGGGCGTGCATATTTTCGACGATCTTTCCTGGACCCAGCACACTGATGCAATCATAAAGAAAACACATCAGAGCCTCTACTTCCTGAGAAGATTACGGAGATTCGGTATGTCAAGGAGGATTCTCTTGCACTTCTACAGGTGCACAGTAGAGAGCATACTGACTGGCTGCATTGTGGCCTGGTTTGGCAACATGAACGTCCAGGAGCGGAAAAGACTGCAAAAAGTTGTAAACACTGCCCAGGCCATCACCGGCTCTGACCTCCCCATCATCAAAGGGATCTATCGTAGCCGCTGCCTCAAAATGACAGCCAACATCATCAAAGACCCACACCATCCTGGGCACACACTCATCTCACCACTGCCATCGGGAAGAAGGTACAGGAACCTGAGAACTGTAACGCCCAGGTTCAGGAACAGCTTCTTCCCTACAGCCATCAGGCTATTAAGCACTCCAACCTCATAAGCTATGAACTACAATAGACTATTATTATTAATATTATTATTATTATTGCCATATTATTGTTTGGGTTTTTTTTCTAAGATTTTGTTATTATTTATTGTGATTACATATTCTGTTGTGCTGCAGTAAGTAAGAATTTAATTGTTCTATCTGGGACATATGAAAATAAAACATTCTTGACTCTCTTGACAGTCTCTAACTACGTGTGTCGGGAATGGATTGGGTTGGGCAGTGTAGTTTTGGCCTAGTTCAGTGGTTCATCCAGATCAGGAAATTGTTCTGAAAATTACCTTCACATGAACAGCATGTTTAAAAATGTATTATGATGGTTAATGGAGTATGGGAAAATGTATGTTCTCTGGCAGTATTGACCCTGGAAAGGTGAGTAAATAAACTTCTACCTAATATGAATGCATGAGGGGACATAGATGATGATAATAATTAAGTGTTTTGAACGCCTGGTGAAACCCCACATTACTGCCAGCCTCCCCTCATCGTTAGACCCCCTACAGTTTGCCTATCGCCCCAACCGCTCTACAGAGGATGCCATCTCTACCACGCTGCACACAGTAATCGCGCATCTGGAACACAAGAACACATACGCCAGAATCCTGTACATTGACTTCAGCTCAGCGTTTAATACCATCATCCCACAGAGACTTGTGGAGAAACTAACCCTGCTGGGCCTCAACACCACCCTGTGTCACTGGATCTTGGAGGACAGAGAGAGTCAGTCCGTGTTGGCAAGAACACTTCAGGGCACGCTGAGCACCAGCTCCCCTCAGGCTTGCTCAGCCCGCTGTTGTTCACTAGACTGTCAGATGGGAAAATAAAATCATAAAAATCCAGATCAGTGGTGGGAATCATTGTTCTGAAAATTACCTTCACATGTGAACAGCATGTTAACAAAAATGTATTCAGGAGGGCGCATGGCACTGCAGTGGAGAGAGTGGAGAGCATGGTGTGCAAATAACGTACAGCCTCACCTGGGAAAACCACTGGGACCGTCAAATGGGCCCATCAGCGACTGCACTTTCTGAGGAAACTAAAACAGGCCTCACTCCCCACCAACATCCTCAGGAACAGGTGTAGGTAAAGTCTGTACTCACGTACTCTAAATACTGGTACTGCACCTGCAACTGAGGGGCTCTGCAGAGGGTAGAGGGGGGAGCAGAGAGGATCATACCCTCGGTACAAGAACTGAATTGAGCAAGTAAGACAATTGCCAAGGATAGCCCCCTCCACACACACCTGGATCTCCTGCATCAGGCAAGAGATATCGAAGCATCCCCGGACTACGAGGGGCTAACGAGCTTCTGAGGCTGCTAAACAGTCACTCTGCACCCACAGCATTTTTGGGGCTGGCACGGACACTATCTGGCCACTCAAATCAGTGACATTTTTTATGATGGTTTATTGTTTTAACATTGTGTTTTTTTACCTGCTTTTAACTATTTATTCCATGTGACTGGATGAGTGGGTTTTTTAAATTCATGTGCGATGCTCCGCTATTCACTGGGAAACGTCTTTTCAGTTTCACTCCCACACAAAATGACAATAAAGATGTACATTGATTGATTTTTGTAGATTAATTGCTGTTGCTTCAATAAAAAGTTACTGCATTTTGGGTCTAATCTTTGTCCATGTGTATTTGTAGCATTGAGTGTTTCTCCGTGCTCCAGTTCCTCCCCACACTCTAAAGGTTGGTTTGTAGTGGATCAATAAAAAATTGTAAATTGTGGAGGATAGTGTTAGTGTAGGGCCTATTTCCGCACTGTATCTCTAACATCTAAAGTAAAATCTAAATACGGTGCAAGATGCATGAGCAATTCAGTAAGAAGTCCTCATTGAAACCTGCAACCCTATCCCGCTGCAATCACAACCCACAGTCGGAAAAGGAAGATTTTGCCAATGGCTACCAAAATTGCTTTGATGAAATTCATAAATCTGTGATATTAGCTCAGTTTTTCATTCTCTTCACATGCTGAAAGAGCATTTTCAGATTTCCAGCAATAACAACGCTGTTTTATCTGATAAGTTCCAATGTTTTTTTTTTTATCCCTGCCCTTGTTCATCTCTTATTTATACCTCATCCAGAAAGATCAGCCGTGATGAAAGATCTTTCATCATCCAATCTAAGGTCATCAACACATGAGTCATTCAATTTTCCTTGATCTTCACCCTATCACACCCTATCTCTTCACCCTATCTCTTTGTCTCCCCATCCCTGGCTCTTCTTTGCAGCTAATACACCTTTTATCAGAAGAAGGAAATGTTTGGAATCAAAGAATATTCATCTGAAATATCAACTTTATTCTGTTTCCACAGCTGCTGTTTGATCTGTTGAGTTTTTTTTAGCAGTTTCTTTGCTTATTTCAAATTCATAACATCTCCGTTTGCTGCATTTTGATAACATAAACTGAATTTTTATTGAAATACCCACACATCTCAGTCAAATCATACTATAATGAGTACAATGTAGACATATACAAGTGCAACAGTGAAGGAGATGGAGAACTGAATGACATGGTGTCATGACAATAACCTCTCTCCGTCCTCATTCTTTAGGAAACGGGGGTTCCCCTCTTCCATTATAGATGAGGCTCTCACTAGGGTCTCCTTGATATGCTGCAGCTCTGCTCTTGCTCCCCCTCCTCCCATTGGTAACAAGGACAGAGTCCCCTTTTCACCTTTCACCCCATCAGCCATCGCATACAGCATATAATCCTCCAACATTTTCGCCACCTCCAACGGGATCCCACTACTGGCCACATCTTCCCATCTCCACCCCTTTCTGCTTTCCGCAGAGACCGTTCTCCCCACAACTCCCTGGTCAACTCGTCCCTTCCCACCCAAACCACATCCCTCCCCAGGTACTTTCCCCTGCAATCGCAGGAGATGCAACACCTGTCCCTTTACCTCCCCCCTCGACTACATCCAAGGACCCAAACAGTCTTTCCAGGTGAGGCAGAGGTTACTTGCACCTCCTCCAACCTCATCTACTGTATCCGCTGTACCAGGTGTCAACTTCTCTACATCGGGGACCAAGCTCAGGTTTGGCGATCGTTTCACTGAACACCTCTGCTCAGTCCGTCTTAACCTACCTGATCTCCCAGTTCTCCCACAAGTCTTACTGTCACCGACTACATTCTATCTCTGTCCCTTTGCCTGCCATGACATCTTTCTGAAGAAGGGTCTTGACCCGAAACGTCACCCATTCCTTCTCTCCAGAGATGCTGCCTCCAGAGATCCTTCTCTCTAGAGACCTGCTGAGTTACTCCAGCATTTTGTGCCTACCTCACCCTCAATGTCAGCAAGAGGAAGGAGCTAGTTATTGACCTCAGTGGTGGAGCCTCAATGGTGCGGAGGTGGAAACGGTTGAGAGCTTCAGGTTCCTTAATATGACCAAAGATCTATCATAGACCAACCATATTGATGTGACAGCCAAGAGGGCACATCGGGCCTCTACTTCCTGAGAAGACTGGGAAAAATTAGCATGTCTCCAGTGACTATTACAAACATCTACTGATGTACCATAGAAAGCATCACAGCATGGTTTGGGTATGGCTCTGCCCAAGATCATTGTTGCAGATTCCTTTCTCCTTCACTGGCCCCATCTACAGCTCTCTGGATGTCTGAAGGTACAATTCCAGTGAAGGTGTATGAGTTTTTGACATTCTTTAGCATAAGATAGCCAGTAATGATTCTGCCACAATCATTCACCACTCTACTTTTTTGGTGAGGCAGATAATTTTGGTGGACAGAGGTTTCTTACAACAGGCAAGTTTTCAGGCTCTGTAGTATAGAAATGGAGATGTTTGCTGGTGATTGCGCAATTTAATTTGCAACTCCTCAGAAAACGAAGCAATGCAATCCTATATGCAACAAGACCTACAGAATTTGTATGCCAAGGAAGTGTCAGGTTCCAATGGAATGACCATTTCCAATGAGAGAATGTATCTAATTGTTTATACTTGTCATTCAATGGTATTACCATTGCAGAGACCCCCACCATTAACGTCCCTGGGATCACTATTGACCAGAAACTCAATTAGACATGCTATATATATAGCTACAAGAGCATGAGAGCTGCTCACTATCCATTGCCAATTCAGTTCATAATACATTGTAGCCTTTCCACCATTTGCATGTTCACTTGTCTGGGTGAATACAGCTCAAGAAACTCAATTCCATTCAGGACAGTGTGTACCATGTACAAAATACAATACAATTACTCACCTAGACTAATCTAACAGTGCTTTCAAATCAGCGACCACCATGTGGGATAAGGGCACCACACACATGGGAATACCGTAATTTGTGGCCTCTGTGTAAGTCATGTGCCAGCCCTTTTTTGGGAATATTTTGGTGTTGATCTAAATCTCAGATATCCTTGCCAAAAACCTCTGAGGCAGCACCTTCTATAGGAGAACTGCAACAGTTCAAATAACCACCTTCTCATAGGCAAATATGGATGGACAATAAATGCTTGAATTCCCTGTGATATCCAGATGCTAGAAGATGTATAAGGTTAAAAAAATAATGAAGCTTCTAGGTGATGTTTATTTGGCTACTAACATGACTTTTGATCTTCTTAATAATATGACTTGGATAAAATAGTGTGATGTCAGTGTTTTTCAGAGATAAACAGAAAATGCATTGACATATGTGCCATTCTAGTTGATGTTTGGCTTTTTAACATCACCGTTCTGCTGCTAGTGAAAGAAGCTACTAGCGATTTGTATTGGTTTGGTTTAAGTGATTTTGGATATTCCAAATAATTACCTCAAGTTTAAAAAAAAACCTTCTGTAATGAAGCTTTGAATCATTACTCAGACTCATTAATCATTAATCATTCTGTTAAAAATGCAAATTAATGCAGTAAAACTAGTCCAAGACAGTGACTTATAATGAGGCCAACTGGATGCTTGGTTTTAGATTGTTACACCTCATACCTCATAATAGTTTGGCATTCATGTAAAATCTTCTTTGAAATGGTTTCAGACATTTTACTCCTTTAAATTTGCAATATAAATCAGTATGCTTGTATATCTAAATGTGTATGTTTTTTTTTCATTGTTGCAGTCTGCTTGTTACATTTACTAGCTGCAATGAGAAAAATTAGTAAAACCTACTCAGAAAAGGCTCATAGGTTTACCAATTGGTTCCAAGTAACTAAGTCGAAAAGTGCCGATTACGTCAATTACATTGTAAGAAATGTACAAAAATATCTACAGAGCACTTTTCTCTCTTTTGGATATTAAGTTGGCAACTTGTAAATATTTTATCTATTGCCTGTGACTATGATGAGACTTTCAACTCCCAAGGAAACACTACAATTATAAAATTCTGGTAACCACTATGTTCTTTCATGTGGTGTCAGCTACTGCGACAGAGATCAATGGATGTCCATAGATCTTTTGAGATTTTCAGATATTAAAGTTGTTCAAGGAATATGGAGATAGCAATCTAATGCAATAGCAAGGAGAGACATTAGCTTGGATGCTGTAGATTCGGAATGGGTAGAACTGCGAAACAGCCCAGGGCAGAAAACGCTTGTTGGAGTGGTATAAAGACCACCAAACAACAGTAGGGAGGTTGGGCTTATCATCAAGAAGGAAATTAGGGATGCGTGTAGCAAAGGTACAGCGGTTATCATGGGTTACTTTAATCTACAAATAGATTGGGGCAACAAAATTGGTAACAGTGCTGAGGAGGAGGAATCCTGGAATGGATACGGGATGGGTTTTTAACCCAATATGTAGAGAAACCGACCAGGGCAGGTCATCCCAGACTGGGTATTGTGTAATGAGGAAGGATTAATTAGCGATCTTGTTGTGCAAGGCCTCGGGCAACAGTGATATGGTAGAATTCTGCATTAGAAACATAAAAACATAGAAAATAGGTGCAGGAGCAGACCATTCGGCCCTTTGAGCCAGCACTGCCATTCATTATGATCATGGCTGATCGTCCCCTATCTATAACCCGTGCCTCCCTTCTCCCCATATACCTTGACTCCACTAGCCCCTAGAGCTCTATCTAACTCTCTCTTAAATCCATCCAGTGACTTGGCCTCCACTGCCCTCTGTGGCTGGGAATTCCATAAATTCACAACTCTCTGTGTGGAGAGTGACGTGGTTAATTCAAAGACTAGGGTCCTGAACTTGAATAAAGGAAAGTAGTGCTGAGTTAAAAGAATAGACACATTCTCTTGAATGGTGGCACAGGTACAAGAGGCTAAGTGGCCTGCTCCTATTTCTGTTTTGTACTCTATGGGATATAAATCGGAACATTCTTATAGAAAGTATATTTTTATCCCCTATGTATTTCATGTCAACTTCACCATGGTTCTTTAGCTTCATGCAATCCTTTTTTGTTTTCTGATATAAGTACAAAAATGCACTGATGAAAAATCATCAACCTGAGATGTCAACACTTTATCTTCCTCCAAATACGTTTCTTGGCCTGCTATTTCCTGAATTCTATAGGATTTGTAGTATTTTTCTTTTAAATTTACTCTTTTGAAATTTGTCAAACATGTTTACAACCTTACTTTAACAATTGGTTTGTGGCGTAGGTGGTTGATATTGCATGATGCAATGAACATTTAAGAATAGGTGCAGAGAGTCATCCAGAAATGTTGAACAGCTTTATTGCTTTAATCATCTTCCATTTGCAGTTTATCGGGCAAATATCATATTGTATAATTTGCATTGATAAAATGAACATCAAGTTCAAGTTTATTGTGTTAGACAGGGGTTGCTACAAATCCAGTCACAGAGACTTATGGTTTAGCTAATTCCCATCTAAACTTTGATAAATAATAGAAAATCCTAAGAGAGGTTCTTTCACTGTGGTTGAATGTTCTCATTAGTCGTTAAGGGGATGAAATATGCATCAGAAGTGGAAGCAAATAATGAATAGCTTGCTTCAAAGGTATTTAAATATAAACATATAGCAATTACATTCATATACTCTTTGAGGAGGAAATAGTTTCTTTCCTCTAGGGTAAAGAAAGGCTGAAGGGAAAGCCCTCTTGTTAGGTTTATCTTCCAAATCCCATGGTGACTGTTTCGAGGGATAGTTTGGGGTAGTTAGAAAATGAACAATCTACAGAACCGAATTAAAAACAGAAAATGCTAGAAATACTCGGCAGGTTACGCTGGGGCCAGGCAGAGTTGAAACCCAAAAAAACTTAAACATTGAGCCAACAGAGATAGAATTAGACAAGATCAATGAGGGATTTTAATGTTTAGATGTGAAAAAAAAAAGACTTTCACGATGGAGGGACTCGCAATGCCATCTGTGGCCGCTCAAGGATTTCAACAGAGCTCGTAATTTTGTCTCGGGGTTGGTGGACTATCAATTGCCAGAAAATCGTTCAAGCTGTACGTTCATCTTATATTCAACATTCCAAAGTGCAACACATTACAATTGCTCAGATTCCATCTACTATTTCTCCTCCCTCTTCTGTTGAAGATTTGAAAGTGGCTTTTAGCTATGACTAGACGAAGTAGGCCCCTGTCACAAGGAAGGCCTGGTCCCCCAACGCAACCTGTTCCCCAACGCAATATTCCACCACTCACCCATAGCCCCACTTTCCCCAACGCAACCCGTTCCCCAACGTAATATTCCCCTCTCCCACTCCCCTACCCAATCCCTCCCCAACCTGCGCTCCTTTCCCCTACCCTCAACTTCCTTCCCCATATCCCCCCCTGCACCCTCCCTCCCTCTATCCCCCTCTCCCACTCCTCACCTTCCCACTATCCCTCCTGACCTCCCCCACTGCCCTCCTGTCTCCCTATTCCCCACTCCCTACTCTCCTCCCCCCTCCCCTCCCTCTTCCCTCCCCCCACCTCTCTCTTCTCCCTCCCTCTTCTACCGCTCTCCTCCTCCCCTCCCCCAATTCCTCCCTCCATCCCTCTCTACTTTCCCTCCCTCACTCACTGCCCCCTCCCATCCCCCCTATATCCCCCCTCCCCCCTGCTTTCCTCCACTCCCCCTCCGTACCCCTCCTACCTATCCCCCCTCCTCATCCCCCTCCCCAAACAATCTCTCCTCGCCTCCCCCATTGCCCTCTCCCTATATTCCTCACTCCCTATCTCTCCCTCTTCTCCATCTATCCCCCCCCCCTCCCCCCATGCACTCCCTCCCCTCCTCTTCAGCCTCGCACTTCTTTCCACTCAACTCCTCCCCTCCCCCCCAATCCCCTCACTTCTCCCTCCCTCTCCTTTCCCCTACCCTCAGTCACTCCCTCCATAACTCCTTTCCCCTCACTACCTCCCTCTATCCCCCACCTTCCCACTCACCTCCCTCAACCCCCCCCACTATCCCTCCTCACCTTCCCCACTGCCCTTCTCTCCCTGTATATCCCACTCCCTACCTACCTCACTCCCCCCTCTCCCTCTATTTCCCCCTCCCATTCTCCCTACTCTTCTTTCTCCTCTCCTCCTACCCTCCCCAATCCCACCCTCCCCTCAGTCATTTACCCTCCCTCAGTCATTTCCTCCCTCCCTCCATAACTCCTCTCCCCTCCATACCCCCCCTCCTCTCCCTCTATCCCCCCCCCCTCCTCTCTCTCCTCTCCCTCCTCACCTCCCCCACTTCCCCCCCCCTCCCTCCCTACCCCCTCCTCTCCCCCAATTCCTCCACTCTCCCTCCTCACATCCCCAGTATCTCAAGGTTGCTGCTCCTCTAATCTGACATTGCCTTGACCGGAAGCCGCACCGACCGGAGGTTGCGCCGAATGACCAGAAGACGGGCCGATCGGAAGACACGCCGGGCAGAGGCGGGCGCCGCCGGTGAGTGACAGCAGACACGGCAAATCAGTGTGCCGATGGTGCAGGACGGGGCGTCGCAGTCCCGGCCGTGGCGGTGACTGACAGGAGAGGAGACCAATCTGCGTGTCGGTGACTGACAGGAGGGGAGACCAATCTGCGCATGCACGTTTTTTTAATAACTTTTAAAATATAACATTGATCGGAACAAAACTTGTTGTACTTGCAGCACAGGAGAATGGTGAGTAAGGTGGCGAAAAATTGTAGCGCTATCGTATACCGTTTTTGCGCAAATAGAAAAAACACGCAAATCAGAAGCTAACAAGATCAGAGTTTTAGCTAAGATGGGAATAGACAGGTATGGATCACTTTTAGGCAGCAGATTGGATTAGTCTATCTTGGCATTATGTTGGGCATTGAAGCGCCTGTTTCTGTGTTGTACTTTTTATGTTCCATGTACTTTCAAGATAAATAGTAAATGTTGCTAAGCAAAGAGTACTGTAGATTAGTGTGAGATCTTTAGAGATTGAGGCTGGGGAATTAATAATGTGAATAAAGAAACAGCGGATATGTTAAATTGATTTTTATTTGCATTGGCCTTCACCATGGAGGATAAGGTAAATATATCAATGATAACTGATGGGCTAATGTCAAATACCAAGGAAGAGATAATGTGTAGATTTGGTATATTTGGATTTCCAAAATATGTTTGTCATAGTGCCACACACAAGGTGATTCTATAATTTAAAGTTGGTGATATCGAAGTTGCCATAGCAAGGCAGAAACCTGGTCCTCTCTTACACCATCCCTTTAGCCTTGAATATTCTCCTAATCCTATATGAGCATGTGTGGCACCAGAAATAATCCTAAAGTTACAACTTTTGAAGTATTGCTCTTTAAATCTCAACCTTCTGTAGGTCCCCAAATTCATGTCATGGAACTTCATCCTTTTTACCTATGTTGTTTGTACCAATAAGGACCACTATCTCTTGCAGTTTATTTTCTCTGTTTAGAATGCCCTGCAACCATTCTCTCTGATATGCTTGACCTCTGGCACCAGGGAGGCACACATATCCTGGATTCATGTTTACGGCCATAGAAGCTAATAGAAAAAGAACATACTTGCATTTGAAATTGTATGATCTAAAGAAGACATTCAAATTGAATTGTTCACAAAATTAAAACCTATTGTGATTCTGGAACATGGAAGTTAATGAAATGTTTAAAAATCATTGACAATATTTCCTTGAATAATGACTGTCAAAAGTATCAAAAGCTTTATGTTGTCGTTTTGTAAATGAAGATTATATCCTGGAGATTTTTTTATTATGAACTGGACCTGTAATAGCCTAGTGATTGCTTTGTGATGGAAGGGACAGTAATTTTTCTGTCAGTTTGCATGTTGGCTTAGTATTTCAAATGAAAGCAGTTGACTGAAGAACCGTAACACAAAAGATAAGGCTTTGAATACTCGTCTTTCTTCTGAAAGCATTGCTCATGTGTAAGATTGTGAGGAGTAAATAAATTGTCATGCAAATCTGCTATTTCTTAGTTAATTTCCGGTGAGTGATAGAAATATGCCTGGGTACTTTCTTTTCTTCTCACTTGTCCATTACATCTCCCATTCTGTTTACTCACATACTTTGTTTTTCATAGAAACGTAGAAACATAGAAAATAGGTGCTGGAGGAGGCCATTCGGCTCTTCGAGCCAGCACAGCCATTCATTGTGATCATGGCTGACCGTCCCCAATCAATAACCCGTGTCTGCCTTCTCCCCATATCCCTTGATTCCGCTAGCCTCTAGAGCTCTATCTAACTCTCTCTTAAATCTATCCAGTGTTTTGACCTCCACTGCCCTCTGTGGCAGGGAATTCCACAAATTCACAACTCTCTGGGTGAAAACGTTTTTTTCTCACCTCAGTCTTAAATTACCTCCCCTTTATTCTAAGACTGTGGCCCCTGGTTCTGGACTCACCCAACATTGGGTACATTTTTCCTGCATCTAGCTTGTCCAGTCCTTTTATAATTTTATATGTTTATATAAGATCCCCCTCACCCTTCTAAACTCCTGTGCATACAAGCCTAGTCTTTTCAATCTTTCCTCGTATAACAGTCCCGCCATCCCAGCGATCAATCTCGTGAACCTACACTGCATTGCCTCAATCACAAGGATGTTCTTCCTCAAATTAGGAGACCAAAACTGTACACAATACTCCAGATGTGGTCTTACCAGAGCCTTATACAACTGCAGAAGAACTTTTTTACTCCTATACTGAAATCCTTTTGTTATGATGGCCAACATTCCATTAGCTTTCTTCACTGCCTGCTGTACCTGCACGCCAACTTTCAGTGACTGGTGTACAAGGACATCCAGGTCTCGCTGCACCTCCCCCTTACTTAACCTAACCCCATTGAGATAATAATCTGCCCCCTTGTTTTTGCCGCCAAAGTGGATAACCTCACATTTATCTATATTATACTGCATCTGCCCACTCACCCAACCTGTCCAGGTCACCCTCCAACCTTTTAACATCCTCTTCACAGTTCACACTGCCACCCAGCTTTGTGTCATCCGCAAACTTGCTAGTGTTGCTCCTAATTCCCTCTTCCAAATCATTAATATATATGGTCAACAGTTGCGGCCCCAACACCAAGCCTTGCGGCACTCCACTTGCCACTGCCTGCCTTTCTGAAAAGGACCCGTTCACTCCTACTCTTTGCTTCCTGTCGGCCAACCAATTTTCTATCCATGTCAACACCCTACCTCCAATACCATGTACTCTAATTTTAGTCACCAGTCTCCCGTGCGGGACCTTATCAAATGCTTTCTGAAAGTCTAGATACACTACATCCACTGGCACCGCTTCATCCATTTTACTTGTCACATCCTCAAAAAATTCCAGAAGATTAGTCAAGCATGATTTCCCTTTCATAAATCCATGTTGACTTGGACTAATCATTTTACTGCTATCCAAATGCCCCACTATTACCTCTTTAATAATTGACTCCAGCACCTCTCCCACCACCAAAGTCAGGCTAACTGGTCTGTAATTACCCGTTTTCTCTCTTGCACCTTTCTTGAAAAGTGGGATAACATTAGCTACCATCCAATCCACAGGAACTGATCCTGAATCTATTGAACATTGGAAAATGATCACCAGTGCGCCTACTATTTCTAGAGCCACCTCCCTAAGGACCCTGGGATGCAAACCATCAGGCTAAGGGGATTTATCATCCTTCAGTTCCATTAGCCTATCCAATACTATTTCTAGCCTAATGACAATTTCTTTCAGTTCCTCTACCCCCTTAGATCCTCTGTCCTCCAGTACATCTGGGAGATTGTTTGTGTCTTCCTTTGTGAAGACAGATCCGAAGTACATGTTCAACTCTTCTGCCATTTCCTTGTTACCCATGATAGTTTCACCCGTGTCTTCCGTCAAGGGATGCACATGTGGTTTTGCTACTCTTTTTCCCTTAACAAAGCTTTTACTGTCTTTCCGTATAGTCCTGGCCAGCTTCCCCTCGTACCCCATCTTATCAGTCCGCATTGCCCGTTTTGTTTCCTTCTGTTGTCCTATGAAAGATTCCCAATCCTCTGGCTTCTGGCCACTCTTTGCTGTGTTACACATCTTTTCTTTTAGTTTTATTCTATCCCTAAGCCCTCTTGTCAGCCACGGTTGCCTCCTGCTCCTCTTAGAATCTTTCTTCCTTTTTGGAATGAAATGATCCTGCGTCTTCTGGATTCTGCCCAGAAATTCCTGCAATTGCTGTTCCATCGTCATTCCTGCTAGGATCCCTTTCCAGTCTACCTTGGCCAGCTCCTCTCTCATGCCTTCATAGTCCTCTTTGTTCAACTGTATCACTGACACTTCTGATTTAACCTTCTCCTTCTCAAATTGCAGATTAAAACTAATCATATTATGATCACTACCTCTAAGCGGTTCCTTTACCTCGAGTTCTCTTATCAAATCTGGTTAATTGGACAATGCTAAATCCAGAATTGTCTTTTCTCTGGTTGGCTCCATTACAAGCTGCTCTAAGAATCCATCTCGGAGGCACTCTACAACTCTCTTTCTTGGGGTCCTGAACCAACCTGATTTTCCCAGTCTACCTGCATATTGAAATCCCCCATCACCACAGTGGCATTACCTTTGTTACATGCCCCTTTTAACTCCTGCTGCAACTTACACCCTACATCCGGGCTACTATTTGGGGGTCTGTTGATAACACCAATTAGTGTCTTCTTGCCTTTAAAATTCCTCAACTCAATCCACAGTGACTCTACCTTGTCAGTCCCTATGTCTTCCCTCACAAGGGGCTGAATTCCATCCCTCACCAGCAGAGCTACCCACCTCCTCTCCCCACCTGCCTGTCCTTTGTAGGATGTATAACCCTGAATATTAAGTTCCCAGGCCCGATCCTCTTGCAGCCATGTCTCAGTAATCCCCACAATGTCATATCTACCAACCTCTAACTGAGCCTCAAGCTCATTTACTTTGCTTCTTATACTTTTTTTTGTCTTCTTCTAAAACTATACTATCACATTGTCATCCCTTTGTTCTGGAATAAATACTGAGATTTGATGTAAACTAGTGCGTAATCTTGGTGTTCTGTTCAAACAGGATTTGTGCTTCGATCCTCAAGCTTCTCTATGCTAAGCTAAGATGTATCCTATCAGTTCCCATCTCTATTCCAGCTTACTACATGAAACAATCATCCATGATTTTATGAAACTAGAGAACCATGTTTCAAATTTCCCCCTTTGGATATGCCTAACATTTTACAGGTTACAACCTATTAAAAGGAAGAAGAGAGAAAGGAATGAACTACAGCCCTGTTTGCCTAACTTCAGTGGTTGGGAATTACCTTGAATTCATAATGAAATATGTAACAACAAAAGACATTGAAAAGAATAGTAGGATTGCGCAGAATTCACAAGAAGTAAAATTGTGTTTTGCTAATATACTCGAGTTCATTGAGGATGTGGCATAAAAATAGATAAAAAGAGTTGATGGATGTGGTATATTTGGATTTTTAGGAGGCTTTTGAGAAAAGCTCATACAGGAGAATGGTCAACAAAATAAGAGCACCTCGATTCGAAGATAATATACTGACGTAGAAGGAATAAGCCAATCATCTCAGGGTTGCAGTTTATGACTTCTGGGGTATTGCAGGGATCAGTGTCAATGATTTGGCAGAGTAGAACAAATTTGCTGGTAAAACTAAACAAGGTGGGATAGTGAGTATGGAGAAAGACATGGATAGGCTGTAAGAGGATATAGACATTCTGAGTGAATGGGTGAGCACATGGTAGATGGAATATAAAGTGGAACAAATGTGAGATCACTGATGAACAGCACAGAAAAGCAAGGTATTTGTGAAATGGTGAGAGGCTGGGTGGTATCAGTGTTCAAAGGTGCACAGATGTGCCTATACACACATTAGTTTATGCCAAGTGGAGCAGGCAATCAGGAGGGTTTTGGACAAATGGTGAACGGTATGGGATCTTCATGAACTGTCCCAAAAACAACAGTCCTAAATTTAACTCTGCTGCCACAGAGGAGCCTACTCTCTCTCTCTCTTCCTGCCACAGCAGGGAAAGTTAAATGCTTTGATATCAACATTGGCATTTTGATTGAGACATGATGCAGGAGATGGCTGGTTCAAAGAACAAACTGGAGGATACACCTGCTTGAGGGGCACAAAAGACGAGGAATGTTATCTTCATTATGAGAATTTCACCATCAAGCATGAGATTGATATTGGCAATCTCCCTCTGGAATTAGTGAATACTTTGTAATCCTTTTGTATGCTTTAACATGAAACCAACATATTGCAAACATCAGCACATCCTCAGTCTCATTAAAAACAGCCTAGAAGAGATTTGATGAGAATGAAGAGAAGATCCAGGAGGCAATTAACAGCAAATGCAAGGCATTCCCAGATTGAAAACTGCATCATATCTCAATAGAAAATAAACAGCAGCAGCCCTGTAAACTGTAGGACAGATGATGGATTGAAAAATCACAGGAGACCCTGTGAACTGCTGACAGCTACAACATGGATGGGTATAAAATGTTGTCAAAGCAATCTTCGACCAAAATAGCCAAGGCACCACTCCACTGAATAGCAAGATTTGATCTTAACTTAATCAACGACCTAGGGGTGTTCAATACCTGCTGGAAGGGACACTTTGAAGGCACAAGGAACTGCAGATGCTGCAAATTTGAGCAAAACACAAAATGCTGGAGCAACTCAGCGGATCAGGCAGCATCTGTGTTAGGAATGGACAGAAATCAGAATGTACAAAAGGTTTGTACATTCCCTGTCTGACCCACTGAGTTCCTCCAGTACTTCGTGTTTGGAACACCTCGAAGACCTCTTCACTCGTGATTCTATCCTTGATGTAAAAGTCCTTGGCTCCATCTCATAACAATATTTCTGGGACAGTCCTGCTGCCACTCCCAACCAATAAGACATCAAAGTACCATATGCCAACTTAGAAAGCAAGAAACCGCAGAAGCAGATGATATTTCTGCTGGTTCAAAATCAGTGGTGAGAACCATCAGTTATAAATTCAGAATATCATTGTCTACATTTGTAGAGGAGAATGTGTCAGGGGACTTCAGACATTATAACTGTCTTCAAGAAAGGAGAGAATTCCAACTGCATTCATTGTGGAGAGATCTCTCTGCACTCTGCTGCAAAGAAAGGACTCTTCTCAATTCTCTCCTCAGTTGCTCCAGGAATGTTTGGATTCTGTCCATCCAGAGGCACAATGGACATGAGATTCACTTCTTGACAATTTCAAGAAAAAAAGCAGGGAGCAGCACTAATCTTATTGGTTCACTAACGTCTTTAAATCTATAAAGTAGAAGGTACTATAAAGTACTCGTCAAATTGAGCTACAATGCATTTAGTTCATAATCCTGTACGTCATGATTCTTGGTAGTGGGTTCATTGCAGAGTCAATTACAGCAAAAACAGGTGTTAAAATAAGGCTGCATTACTGTCATATTCATATTTAGTTTAGTTTATTGTTATATAGACCCAAGGCGCAATGAAATATCTTGTTCATATGAAGCTCATAGTGCATAGCATACATGATACTGTTAGATACTACAATAAATACAACAATGAGTGTAAAACAACATAATGGTTTAAATATTGTAGTGCAATCCGGAGTGATTCTACTCCTGCACCTAATTTCTATGTTTCTATGTTTCTATGTTTACTGCAAAAAATAAGATGCATATTTTCAATCTTCTTGTTGCAATACTGCATCTCACCTTCAACAAGCTTCTTGCTGGAGTGGAGTAAATCAGTACTAAAGGGAACCTGCCCCAAACCTCCCTAGTAAGACTGTCTCGACTTCAGTGTTGAGCTGGAGTGAAGGCTGAGGGCAAATTGTTATTCATTCACTGAAGCACAAACTTTCTACTTCCCAGGTTGGACAGTCACTCCCTATTTTATCTGTGGTTTCCAGAGTCATCTTATGTACCACAGAACTGGAATGGAAGCAAGTCATCCTCAATCCCAAGGGACTGCTTGAGAAGATTCTATGTAAATCATGTTAACCTACACCTTCCTATTATGAATGAATCTGCTCTGCATTTCAGCAATACTTCTTCACTTCCTTGTCTCCTACCTTAAGCATTCCAAATTGTGTTGTTAAAATGGGAAGTTTTGTGTTCCTCTGAGCACACAAGAACTGATCAAACCTGAAATAATGGGGTAATGATCTTTCTTGTAATTAGCAGCAAAAAATAATCTTCAATTGAGCCAAAGATTGAACATATTTTTACATAGATACTAATACATAAAAGTATGACCAGACAGTTCTAATCAGACCCTGGTAAGGAGCCATTTCTGCAATTTCAACATTGATCTTTCTGTAATATTTTTACCATGAAGAGAAGGGAATCCAATTTTGCCCTCACATCTGTGCCCCACCTGGAACAGCAGACAACAACATACACAGATGTTGCAATATGTCCGTTTTTTCAGGATAGCTTGTATCAGTGGTACTTTGCGCAGCTGATAGAAATGTTATTTTGAAATTTGTGCATTAAAGTACATCAGAAGGCAAATGTTAACCTGAAGTTCTTCCATTATTCCAGGTGCCGGAAGAAAAGCTGAGATATATTGTGGGGAGCATCCTGAGTGAAGGTGACGAGAAGCCATCTGAAGAACTGGTCAAACTTTATGAGCAGTTTGGCTTTAGAATATTTTCTTTCCCAGAAGTCACGCATGTTGTTATGACAACATTTCCTTTCATGACCTTCCTTTCACTGCTCCTAGCAACGTACAGAGTGTACCCAGTCCTAAATAACTACATCAAGGTAGGAACCTTTTAAACAATTCATCATGTTGAGTTGATCAATTCCTGATTTTGGTATCATGATCCATAATTGAAAACCTGTTTCTGACAAGTGTCACATGAACAATTTTAAGCTTTGCAGGTGGCCTGCAGTGGTACTGAAGTCAAGTTTTGAAAATAGGTAATATTGATTCCAGCATCTCAGTCTCATGCGTGTCATAGATTTTGTTCCCTGATTTATTTAACAATGCATTCTGACCCACATGTATGCATGTTTAGATACCGATTTACAAAAAAAATCTCTATAATGAACCTTGAATATGTTGGAGACCTAAGGTCTCCAATTAAATGGATGTTCCTTTAAACATATTGAAAAACTAGAAAGCTCTACTTACTATCTACTATATGGACATTATATATCCCAATATTCTTATTGAACATGTTAAGATAATCTATCATTAATAATCTTGAGTGCTGTCGATGCTACCATTAGTTATCCATAGAATATAGCACTGAGTGTCATTGGTATATCTATTTTACAATGCATTTAAATGTGCCCTATAATTGAAAAGTCTGTGGTGCGATTTTTGCAATTTCTTTGTAGGATTTGAGACATCTGAAGGTGAGAGTTCATATCTGTATTTAAGCACAAATATTCTGTATTTTTCCATTCAATATTTTGGTGCAGAGAACTTTATGTGGTCATGGTCTGCATGCCAGTTGACAAAGCAATGGAATGTCTAGCAGAATCTTATCATACGTACATTGAAATATATCTTCAACTGATATCATTTGGCAAACTTTTCAAATAAACATTTTAATCTAAATTGTATTTATCTTTGTCCTGAAGACTAGATTTAAATGTGTAAATAACAAAAAGCCATTTCCAGGCATGGATCTCATGGAATTCAAAATAAAGTATTATTTGCATATCAGTCTTTGTTGCACCACTGCTATCAAATGGGGATGTGCTGTGGATGGGTTGGAGCATGCAATCATGCAGTAATATTCCAATGCGGTGGCACTATAATGTGGCAGAAGTTCCGACGCAAGAATGATTCTATTTGAGTTTTGAAGGAACCCAGGGGATCAAGCAGCACAGCATCTGTGATTGGAAATGAACAGACGATGTTTTGGGGTGGGGCTCTTTGGTCTGAATTAATCCAGCATCTGATTGCTCAAAACTCCAGCATCTGTAGTATCTTTCACGTGATAGCCTGTTATTGACTGTATTTAATAATGCATTCTGGCCAACATATATGCCTGGTTGGATACTAATTTACAAAAAAGGTCTGTAACATGAACCTTGAATGTGATGGGGAGCTAAGCTCTCCAATTAAATGGATAATTCTTTAAAAATATTAGAAAACTATATGTAACTAGGGGGAACATTATACATTCTATTATCCTTGATTGAACATTTCAAGTAAAATCAAAGTTTTACATCCTCAACAGGGGTTGTGAATGTCATGTTTTTACCCAATATTATGTAGGGTGTTATCCATTTAATTAGACAGGCGGGTGGAAAAGAAAAGTCAGACAAATGTACAAATATATTTCAAACTGTTTATTTTGTTGTGTAGACGTTTACCTTAGGGGAAGGTTTACTGAAGACACTAGGTTTAGGTTTATTATTATCACACGCACCATGGTACAGTGAAAATCTCTGTTTTACATGCTTTCCAATCAGATCAAATAGTACTATACATAACCTAATTCCACTGATTCTTTTCTCATTTCTGAAAAAACAATGAGAGTTGCAGGAAATAAATTTACACATTTTACAGTTCTATGTATATATGAGTTTGTTGTTCTCGTACCTCTCTTACCTCTTTTTTCCCCTAATATTACCAACAGTTGTAACAATTAGTCACCAATTTGCACACCCACTCAATCGTTGTCTTGTTTTGAATGGCAACTATAGGCATGGGTCGTGATTCACTGGTGGTTCTCTTGGTAAGTGAAACGTTTTAAGGATTCATGTCCTTCTCCAGCAACTTGACCATTTAAACTGAACTGAACTCTCACTCTGATATTTGAATGATCATTGCAGAACAATTATCAAAGGTCTTGCTGAAGTCATATAGACTACACCTATGGTCCTCGACAACCATCTTGGTTACTTCTTTACAAAACTCAATAAAATTCACAGAACACAATGTACAAAACCATACTAACTATCCCTAAACAACCCCTGTCTATCCAAATACATGTATATCTTATTCCTTATGGGCTTGTCCCACTTAGGCAACTTTTTAGGCGACTGCAGGAGACTATGCAGTCGCCACATGTTCGCAGGTGGTTGCCGGGGAGTTGCCTTCATGGTCGCGAGGAGTACGCGCATTGTAGGAACTAGTCGTGGCCTCATTATGGGCGCTGTGAATTTTACAACATGTTGAAGAATTAGTGGCGACTGGAATGAAGCCGCCATGGAGAGTAGCGAGAATTCTCATATAGTAGGTGGGTCGCCAGGAGGTCTAAGTAGGACAGCCCCATTAGAATCCTCTCCAGTACCTTTCCTACCAGAGATGTCAATCTTACTGGTGTATATTCCCAGGTTTTATTTACTGCCATTCTTAAATACAGACACAACATTAGCTACTCTCCAGCTTTTCGGCACCTCATCCGTGTTAAATGATGATTTGCATATCTCAGCCAGGATTCCTGCAATTTCTTCTCCTCTCAGCAAAAATCTCTGGTAATGGTATCCAAGCATTGGATATGGTATGGCCAGTTTTCCTTATCATGACCCCTCCATGATCTCGGTCCCAAGCAATCCCCCAGGTTCCCCTGCACTCTTCCCTTGCGGCCGCATGCCAGTCAGCAGCAATATCTCCCTTCACCTTTCCCCCAACTCCTTTCAGGGACCAAGCATCGTTCCAGGTTTCCCTGAGGCACGAGCCAAACTATCGGAACCTGAAATACCCACCGACACTTCCCAACATCTCCTAACTATCCTCAACCCATGTCATCCAATAACTTGGCCTATCGCCACAGCTCTCCTGCCAAGGAATCCCTCCCCTACCAAGCACCTCCGTCACGCCGTAACGCTCCGCGATCCTCGTCCAGGTCCATCCCCCTCACCCTGGAGTCCAACGCTCGGTCCATCCACCACCAAATGAGGGTCGCACAGCCCTCCGGTCTTCCTCGACCAAGAAGCCCCATACTGACCTCTCCCCGCCTAGCGGGAACTGGTCCCGACCTCTCACTACTGCAACTTTGACTCCATCCACTTCAACCCAAATAAGAGTGAGGCGTAGTTGGGCACACGCATGGCACCGATATGCCCTGCCTACCCTTATCATGATGATGTTTCCAGATTAGCAGTCAAATCTCTGGAGAAATAACAAGGTAGGTTGGACAAATTAGGAACAACATTTCATCATAACTTGTGGGTTAGCTTGCTGGTAGGGAGCACTGAATTTTTTTTATTAACTACAGAAAACAAAATTCGAAAACAAACCTCATACTTCATTTAAATCCAGGGGCAGCAAAAGTAATTGAAATATTCAGTGACAGATGGTTGGGAAAGCCAGTTTCTGATCTCTGGAGTAGGTGCTATGCTATAAGTTTGTCTAATTAACAGTTTCAGCTGGGGAGCCTGCGGATAGATTGTCTGTTATATTTTTGTCTTCCAACTGGCTTTCATTACTGTGACACACTTACAAAAATGTGTTTAATTATCAGGATTTGTGGTAGGTATATGAGCCAGTTCCAAAAATCACACACCGTGACGTATATTCTTATAAGAGGCTTACAAGGTTTTGTATGGCGTTTGAGATTATATTTGTAAATAAGGTTGCTAGTTTCCATTCTACGATTGTGCCCCGTGTTCCTAGAATTAAAATGTGACGCTTTAATGTGCAACTCTCGTCTCCCGAGTGCCTTTACTGGATTATTTTTTGTTTTGTGCTTGATTGTAAGTTATTTGCTTATTTGTTCCTTACAGTTAGCTCCAGTTCTTGTGAAATCAGGGATTATCAACACATAAATTATTGGATAATAATGATTGCCCATTCTTAATTTCCATGAGTATGTGGTAACTTGCCACCTGTTCCAGTCCACGTATTGATAATGCTCCCACAGTACATTTAGCCAGGGAGTTTCTGCAATTTGACCTTACACCAGTGAAAAATGAATGAAATACTTCCAGTCAGTACTGGATTGTGGGAGACTGGTACAGCCCTGTGATTCCAGCTGGCAGCAGATCAGATTCCATGAGGAAGAGTGACTAGCACCCTCATCTGTAAACTAGGGATAGGGAAAAATAAACAGACATTGGCAACCTCTCTCACTGCTCAATGTGGATTTAAAGTTTCTATCCAAGGGAGAGTCAAGTCTGCACAGGTTGTCAGTTCTGAGGCTAATGATTTATCTGGATCCGACTGTGCCATTCCCAGAAGGAAGATCTCTGACAGCTGTACAGTACTCAAGGATAGAATAGCTGTGTGAAGGACAGGGACATGGATGTTTGGCTCAGGATGTTATATTGCATGTGTGCATGTCTATATGAAGGTATCTACAATCTACAATTGGATAGAATTGCTCTGCACACGTATCACTATATTTATTGGAAGTAAAAAAAGCCACAAAGTGCTGGAGTAACTCAATGGGTCAGGCAGAATCTCTCGAGAACAGAGGATTGGTCACTTTTTTGGGTTGGGATCCTTCTTCAGACTGATTATAGTAGGGGGGAGAAAGCTGGAAGGGAGGTGGGGGTGGGATTAAGCTTGGCAAGTGAAAAGTGGTTACAGATGTGGGGAGTTTGATTGACAGATGGGAGGACACAGGCCAGAGATGGGAAAAAGACAAAAGACTATGAGATAAGGAGTGAGGAGGTGTAAAATGTGATACAAAGAGATAATGGTATAAGAGGATAGGGGAAAGGAAAAGGTCAGTTGTTGGATGGTTACCTAAAATTGGAGAATTCAATGTTCATACCATTGCCTTGTAAGGTACCCACTCGGAATATGTGGTGTTGTTCCTCCGGTTTGCTTTGTGACCTCGCTCTGACAGTGGAAGAGGCCAACCACAGAAAGGTCGGTATAGGAATGTGAAGGGGAGTTAAAATGGGTAGCAATGGGAGATCGAGCAGACCTTGGCAGACCGAGTGCAAGTGTTGGGAGAAATGGTCGTCTAGTCTTTGCATGGTTCCTCCAATGTAAGGAAGGCCACATCGGAATCACCTAATGCAATGGATAAGGTTAGAGGATGTGCATGTGAGCCTCTGTCTCTCACCAGGAAGTTCTGTTGGGGTCTCTGGATGGATGTGAGGTAGGAGTTATAGGGACAGGTGTTACATCTCCTGGGGGGGTGGATAGTTTGGTTGGGAAGGGATGTGAACCAAGGCATTGTACAGTCGCTGCAGAAAGCAATAAGGAGTGGGGATGGGAAACGTGACTGATAATGTGATCACATTGAAGATGGTGGAAATGTCGGTGAAATGTTGAAGGTGGCGGAAATGCCGAAGACTGTTGAAGGTGACAGAAATGTCAGAGAAACATTGAAAGTGATTGAAAATGAGTTGTAGTTGTTTTTGATTGAAGTGATATAATTATATCTGAGAGATGGGTGAGATATAAGATGATGAGCTCTCAATTACATTAGACTCTTTTGAGTTCATTTTCATCGCCCTAAGATTAGAGATTAATTTTAGAGAATTATATTGCAGATGCAGGATATTTATAAAATCTGTTTTAATTTATGTTTCATATAAGGTGGCGAGGGTGATTGAGTATATTGGTCATGATGTTTAAGAAGGAACTGCAGATGCTGGAAAATCGAAGGTACACAAAAATGCTGAAGAAACTCAGCGGGTGCATGATTGGTCATGATATTCTTTTTTGCTTGGATACACAAGATCGTGCAGATGTTGGAATCTGGAACAACAAACAATCAACTAGAGGAACTCGGTGGTTGAGCAACATTTGTGGGAAAAGGAATGGTGAATATATTGAGTCAAAACCTTGTATCAGGATTGAGATTTTAGAGGGAAGATAATCAGTATAAAGAGATGAGGATGTGGTGAGACAGAAGTGATCTTGTATAGCATGTTAGAGGGATTAGCTCGATGAACCAGCAGATCTTTTGCTCTCTGCTATGTTCATATGATTGCAATTCAATTCAATTTAAACCAATTTGGTGGAACAGGAATAATAGGCAGAATTTGATTATTAAAAATATATATTGGGAGAAGTAATGGGTAATAATGTTGACTGGTGTTTGTTCTCTGTCGTCTTCCTCATTTACCTCATAACAAACTACTTTTCTTTTCTTCTATTCTTGTATGCAATTCACCTACTGCACCCTACACCCCCTAAACTCACCAAGGCCCCCATTTCTTCACTCCTTTTGGATTTACTGAGGTCCTGTTTTTAAGGTCTTATTTCCAATGCTTCCTTTAAACCACGGCGCCCAGTTCCCCATATTCCCTTTAAACATACAAAGCATTATTTCCCCTGCGCCCTTTAAACTGACAAGATTCACTGAAAAAATGTATTATATTATCGTGTAACATCTAAACAAATAATCTATTAAAGAATTTTCTGAGGAACACAGTGGGTCGTGCAGCATCTGTGTCTGCTCAAGACCCCAAATCCACAAGAAGGCCCCCAACCTAACACTTTAACAAGTCCATTCTCCTGCACAAATGCTGCTCGACCCAGAGTTCCTCCAGCTGATATTTTGTTGCTTAAGATTCTAGCATCTGTAGGCTCTTGTGTGTCTATTAAAAGTGCGTTGCGGCGTTAGTCTTTAAAAGAGCGGGGTAGGGGAGAAAATTGGGGGAGAAGGGGAGAGAAGGAGTGGAGACACTTTTAAGAAGCCAGCCAACTTTTAATAAGCCAGAGATACACAGCTGTGAAGTTTGGTGGGCATTTAACATTACCAGTCGGTTTTCCTTGGTTCTGAATGTTCGTGCTTACGTTTTTTTTCCCCCAATGAGCCAATGAAAATGCCCGGTCTGCAAAGGAGATTAACTAAAACTACCTATTACCTTGACTACCTACAACTACATGGCAACTCCACTACCACGGCACGTACGACTACATGATTATCGATTTTCTCCATGGCGACCAAATTGTTTTAATTTTGCCATGATCACATTGAATGGCGGTGTTGGCTCGAAGGGCAAAATGGCCTACTCCTGCACCTATTGTCTATTGTATATTGTCTATTATCTATACATAAATAAAACTCTTACGGTTTGCGGGGTTTTTCTCTTTGCGCTAAAATGGTATGCGATAGCGCTACGCTTTTATGCCAGGTTACTCGCCGTGCTCTTGTGCTGCGAGTGCAGCAAATCTCGTTCCGATCGGTGGTATATTGTAAAAGTTATCGAGGTTTACAAATCTTTAAAATGCACATGCGCAGATTCCTTCAGTCAGCGCCACACAGATTGGTCTCTTCTCCTGTCAGTCAAAGGCACAGCCGGGATGGTGACGCCCGTTCCTGCCCACCGGCGGCGGCCTGTCCCGCCTTACTCACAGACTCCTCTCTCCCCTTCTCACAGTAACTTGTCTATTGTCGCGGTGGGGGAGGGTTCAGTTTAAGCCCAGTGGAGGCCCTGGTCCCGTCTCACTCTCCCTCACCCCTCTCACCCGCCCGCCCTCTGTGGCAATGGCAGTCCCGTCTACTAATCCCCCCCGGTCCGTCTCCTCCGCCGTTGCGGTAACTCATCCTCATGGCCTTCTCTGAGGAGGTCTTCTCCACCAGCTCATCGAAACTCGTGGTGTCCTCCGTGACGAATACCGACTCCACCCCCTCCCCCCCACCACCCCCGCGGCCCGGTGGCAGCAGTGGGCGGGCAGGGCTAGGACGTGCCGAGCAGCAGCAGTGGGTGGTCCGAAAGGACGGGGACGGGTCAAGCAGCGACTGAGCCGAGGTGGGCAGAGGGAGCGAGGGAGAGTCGGGTTGCAGGGTGACCGAGCAGTTTGTGCGGAGTTTGAGTAACTCACACACACACACACAATGCAAACTGGTCCAATCGTCAAGTCAATGTGATCTAAACCACAGCTAACAATGAATGTGGAGGAAGGAACTGCAGACGCTGCTTTTTATGGAGGGAGGGAGGGAGTGACTGAGGGTAGGGGAAATGAGGGAGAGGTGAGGGAGGGATTGGGGGAGGGGAGGAGGAGAGGGGAAAAAGAAGAGGGAGGGTGAAGAGGAGGGGGAGGGAATGTGGGGGGATGATGGGAAATGAGCCGTGCCTGCGCAGTTGGGGGCTATGCGTGAGTGGTGCAATATTGTGTTGGGGAACGGATTGCATTGGGGGACCAAGCCGCCCATGTAACAGGGGCCCAACGGGTCCCACTTAGTCTAGTAATGCTTTAAAAAAATAACATACATATATATATATATAATTATGTGTATATATATATACATATAAGTTAAATTATACTTAGAAATGTTAGGGCAGAGTAATAGAGTTTGGCTTCTGTAAATTACCTGTAGTGTGTTGGATAGAACTAGTGTACCCGGGACACCCGGGTTTGTCCTGACTTTGGGTGCTGTCTGTACAGAGTTTGTACATTTTCTCTGTGACAGCGTAGGTTTTTTCCGGTGCTCCGGTTTCCTCCCATACTCCAATGACATAGAGGTTTGTAAGATAATTGGCTTCTGCAAATTGTAAATTTTTCCTAGTATGTAGGATAGTGCTAGTGTATGGGGTGATTGCTGGTCAGCGCAGACTCGGTAGGCCGAAGGGCCTGTTTTCATGCTGTAAAGTCTAAAGTCAAAAGAAAATAAGGCAGATAACGGAATTTGTCTATATTTTTGAGCATTTACACCTTGAAGTGTAGTGTTATGAAATATAGCAAAACCTTGTGCGCTTATCTGATGTAGCTGCCTGGAGCATCGCGCATTATTCAGTTTGTGTGGGTGGACCTCTTGAGGCATCTCTCCTTTGCTGATTTTATTAGTGAAATCTTGACTGTTTCCAGATGGTAACAAAACTCAAAGTTGAATGTTTGGATGCCGAGAAAGTGAGAGAGAAAGAGAGAGAGAGAGAGAGAGAGAGATAATTAGAAGAAGGGTCGCGATTCGAAACGTCACCCATTCCTTCTCTGCAGAGATGCTGCCTGTCCCGCTGAGTTACTCCAGCTTTTTGTGTCTATCTTTGAGATAATTAGAAGGTACGTTATAGAAACAATAATAAGCCAGAACCTGTTTTCATCCTATTTCTATTGTATCCATACTATTATCTCAGAGTCCACCAGCTCTATTGCGAGCTGTAGATAACAATTAAAAATATTAGGACACACCTGTGTAAGTGCAGGCCATTATGGTGTAGAATGACAGCTGCATGATCTTTACACAGACAGCAGTCACTTGACATAATGGTTTCTGAAAACTATATCCAACATATTTAAGCAAGCAACAAAAACAGAAATGCTGGGAGAACTCAGCCAATCAAGTAACATCCATGGAAAGAGAAACCAGTGAATGTTTGGCATCATTGACCCTTCCTTAAAACTAGGTGACGAATGTAGGGGCTACAGTTTTCAATACAGAACTGGGTCGAGGAGTGAGGTATAAGATAATACGCCATCTGGAGATAGGTTAAAACAGTTTAGCTGATAAAGAGCACGAGTACCTACTGTTTGCGAGGCATTTAAAGGATATGGGATGAGAAAGGGATCTGGGCACAATCACTACACAGGATGAGAGAGCAGTTTGCCTGAAGTTGTAGAATTCAGGATTCATTCCGGATTGCAAGTACCCAGGCCGCAGAGAAACAGGCCAAAAGGGGAGTGGGATTGAGAATTAAAGGAAGCTCGGGTTCTCTCCTGCAGACTGAATGTAGGTGTGTCACAAAGCAATCAACCAATCTGTGCTTGGTTTCTCCAGTGTGGAGGAGAACATGTTGTGAATACTCATAGTATACAAACTTAAAGCACATAGTATACAAACTTAAAGCACATGGCATTGGGGGTTCAGTATTGATGTGGATAGAGAACTGGCTGGCAAACAGGAAGCAAAGAGTAGGAGTAAACGGGTCCTTTTCACAATGGCAGGCAGTGACTAGTGGGGTACCGCAAGGCTCAGTACTGGGACCCCAGCTATTTACAATATATGTTAATGATCTGGATGAGGGAATTGAAGCCAATATCTCCAAGTTTGCGGATGACACTAAGCTGGGGGGCAGTGTTAGGTGTGAGGAGGATGCTAGGAGACTGCAAGGTGACTTGGATAGGCTGGGTGAGTGGGCAAATGTTTGGCAGATGCAGTTTAATGTGGATAAATGTGAGGTTATCCATTTTGGTGGCAAAAACGGGAAAGCAGATTATTATCTAAACGGTGGCCGATTGGGAAAGGGGGAGATGCAGCGAGACCTGGGTGTCATGGTACATCAGTCATTGAAGGTAGGCATGCAGGTGCAGCAGGCAGTAAAGAAAGCGAATGGTATGTTGGCTTTCATAGCAAGAGGATTTGAGTATAGGAGCAGGGAGGTTCTACTGCAGTTGTACAGGGTCTTGGTGAGACCGCACCTGGAGTATTGTGTGCAGTTTTGGTCTCCAAATCTGAGGAAGGACATTATTGCCACAGAGGGAGTGCAGAGACTGTTCACCAGACTGATTCCTGGGATGTCAGGACTGTCCTATGAAGAAAGACTGGATAGATTTGGTTTATACTCTCTAGAATTTATGAGATTGAGAGGGGATCTTATAGAAACTTACAAAATTCTTAAAGGGTTGGACAGGCTAGATGCAGGAAGATTGTTCCCGATGTCGGGGAAGTCCAGGACAAGGGGTCACAGCTTAAGGATAAGGGGGAAATCCTTTAAAACCGAGATGATGAGAACTTTTTTCACACAGAGAGTGGTGAATCTCTGGAACTCTCTGCCACAGAGGGTAGTTGAGGCCAGTTCATTGGCTATATTTAAGAGGGAGTTAGATGTGGCCCTTGTGGCCAAGGGGATCAGAGGGTATGGAGAGAAGGCAGGTACGGGATACTGAGTTGGATGATCAGCCATGATCATATTAAATGGCGGTGCAGGCTCGAAGGGCCGAATGGCCTACTCCTGCACCTAATTTCTATGTTTCTATGTTTCATTGCAGTACACTAAATTGGAACAAATGCAAGTGTACTGCTGCCTCACCTGGCAAGTGTTGCATTATCTGTGGCTGCATGAGAAGGTACCATAGGGTGTGGGTGGCAGGAGAGAATGGAAGCACATATTAGATTGTCACAAATCGAGTGGTCCTTCCTGAAATGCAGGAAGTGGAGGAGACGGGAAAATGTGTCTGATGCTGAGATCATGTTGCAAATGTTGGAAATGTGAATGCTCATGAATGCAATCTTTGTTCTGTCCTGGGGGGAGGAGGGGGGGGGGGGGGGGGGAGGAGGTAGGAGCAGATGTGTGAGAAATACACGAAATGCTCTTCAAATCTCCTTCCACTATGTTTGAGGGGAAGCCACATTTTGGGAAGAAGGAGGATAATTTAGAGGCACCAGAGTTGAAGGCTGATTCATTGGAATGGAGATAAAAGAAACTGGGAAAAAGTAATGGCCTCCTGTTAAAAGGCAGGGTGTGAGGATGTATTGTCAAGAAAGCTGTGGAAGTTGTTTGTGAAAGATGTTAATAACTAGCCTATCTCCAAACTTGGAAACAGAGAGATCAAGTGGGAATAGAAATTTAGAGACATACAACATAAACGTGAGAGAAGGGTAGATAATAGCAGCAAAGGTGATGACAATTTAAAGTTCCTTATGGGTAGGGATGTGACACCAATGTAATCATCAATCCATTGGAGAAAGAGTTGGTATATTGGTCCCGAATAAGCCTGAAACCAGGACTGTTCCATGCATCCAACAAAAAGACAGGGCCTGTGTAAGTTCCCACATCTATACCTTTAATCTTGAGAAAATATAACCATATAACCATATAACAATTACAGCACGGAAACAGGCCATCTCGGCCCTACAAGTCCATGCCGAACAATTTTTTTTCCCCCTTAGTCCCACCTGCCTGCACTCATACCATAACCCTCCATTCCCTTCTCATCCATATGCCTATCCAATTTATTTTTAAATTATACCAATGAACCTGCCTCCACCACTTCCACTGGGAGCTCATTCCACACCGCCACCACTCTCTGCGTAAAGAAGTTCCCCCTCATATTACCCCTAAACTTCTGTCCCTTAATTCTGAAGTCATGTCCTCTTGTTTGAATCTTCCCTATTCTCAAAGGGAAAAGCTTGTCCACATCAACTCTGTCTATCCCTCTCATCATTTTAAAGACCTCTATCAGGTCCCCCCTTAACCTTCTGCGCTCCAGAGAATAAAGACCTAACTTATTCAACCTATCTCTGTAACTTAGTTGTTGAAACCCAGGCAACATTCTAGTAAATCTCCTCTGTACTCTCTCTATTTTGTTGACATCCTTCCTATAATTGGGCGACCAAAATTGTACACCATACTCCAGATTTGGTCTCACCAATGCCTTGTACAATTTTAACATTACATCCCAGCTTCTATACTCAATGCTCTGATTTATAAAGGCTAGCATACCAAAAGCTTTCTTTACCACTCTATCTATATGAGATTCCACCTTCAAGGAACTATGCACGGTTATACCCAGATCCCTCTGTTCAACTGTATTCTTCAATTCCCTACCATTTACCATGTACGTCCTTTTTTGATTTGTCCTGCCAAAGTGTAGCACCTCACATTTATCAGCATTAAACTCCATCTGCCATCTTTCAGCCCATTTTTCCAAATGGCCTAAATCACTCTGTAGACTTTGGAAATCCTCTTCATTATCCACAACACCCCCTAACTTGGTATCTTGGTATCATCTGCATACTTACTAATCCAATTTACCACACCTTCATTCAAAATGAGTGGATTGAAAGGAGAAATTATTAAGTGTAAAGACATGCCAATTACATGGATATATTGGTAGATAGGAACTTGGTGGGCTTATGTTCGAAGAATAAATAAAGGGCCCCCGATGTCTAAAGGGAGTAAACACCCATGGTGAAGATGAGCCACTCGGGACAAGGAAGTTTGCGGTTATTAAAATGGCAGAAAGCATCAAAAGTGTAAGTGAAAAAGAACTGAACCATAAGGACAGGATTGATAAAAGAATTCACAGAGACCCATGGAGCTGTTTGAATGTGAAGGTGAAATGTTTTAGAAATTAAGGGAATAAGTGGGATGGGTTTAGTGAGATGAAAAATCAGTCGGGTCTGATTGAATAGTGGAGCAGGCTTGAGGATCTGAGTGATCTACTACTGCTTCTATTCCTTATGATTTAAGGACTGAACGTTGGCCGGCTATCTTTTGCTGAATCAGAGGCAAAACAGAGATGGAAAAGAGCAGGTTAGCGCACTGTTCCTTGCTTAGTATTGATGAAAATTCATTGAAAATCTCAGTGACTGACTTGCGGAGGAAGTGTGAAAATTATAATTTACATGGTGCAAGTCCATCTTATGGCACCCAGTTACATTTTAGAAATTCTCTCACACTCCAAAGAAAACCTAAATTGTTGATACCAAAGCAAATCTATGGCCACTGTATTAATGAAAACGGGTGTTTTTTTCTGGTGGCTTACCTTCATATGATTTGAGTGAAGACAAGCATGAGTGGTGGTGCTTAAGTGCAGATCCTGATTTTAATTTAAAATTTTATTATTCATTTCCAGACTCTGTGTGATTAATTCTGAGAAAAAGAATAGTGTCATAAAGTCGGACAGCATAGAAGCAAGCTCTGCCACCCAACATTCATCCTGACCAGGATGTCCCATCCAGGCAAACACCTGGCCCATATCCCTCGAAATATTTTCTATCAGGATCATTAAAAATAACTGTTTTCAGGGAGACTTATTTGTAGGTTACAAAATTGTTGGTGAGAAAATGATTTGATGACTAATTGAAGCTGGTGGATTCTGGGATGAAGCTGGCCAGAAAATGCATCATGAGTCAGAATTCTATTTAGCACAAATATATTTTCTGAAGTTTAAAATGATTTATTTAACTTTTTCTTCAATATTAAAACTGATTTTAAAATGAATTTCCAAAAAGGGGAGTGTTGATAGAATTAATATTGGATAAAAGGTAATTTTTTTTAAATGCCAATCAGAATCTTCCGTTAATATTTTTTCCAGATCTTATTGCTTATGGAACAAAAGCATCCGGTGACATTTTGAAAGTGGAGAGCAGCTGGTGCAATGCGTTGCTTCCTGTAATCTGCAGGTGCTGTGCTTTTATCACCTCATCTTGCTTTTTCCCATCTGCAACTGTCGAGCAGTAACACTCAATAGACTACATCCAGGTCCGGGGGTGGATGCAATGATGCTTACTCAGTTCTTTCTGGAGATCCAAATGTCCACAATGAGCAGCCAGCAGGAAATAAATTACATACAGTGCTTGTCTTTTAAACAGGTCTGTTAATTAGTCCTAGAGGTCAGAGCTCCAGTCTGTTTGTTGCATATTTCCCTTTAGAATTGACTGTGCCGATTAAATTCTCATCAAACAGAAACTGGAATGAGTCAACTCTTCAAAATGTCGAAGTATAGTATTATTTTTAAAAATATCTTCACAGGCATTCTTTTTTAAAAGATTTGTGTATAGTGATACAGTATGTATGACGTTCCTTGCCAGAAACTTTGTTGGCTCCATAAATACTTCTGGAAAACTGAGCACTTTCAAATGGGCCTGTCCCACTTAGGCGATTTTTCAGCGGACTGTCGGCGACTGTCAAGTTGCCGGCACTCACCTGAAAAATCGGCAACTTGAACGGCGACTGTCAGGATGGAACACACACACACACACAAACACACACACACACATCGCTTCCTTCACCAGCCCGTTATGCAGGCGGGGGACAGGGCAAGCGGGGGGAGCGCTGTCTAAAAAATTCACACGGTGCAAAGCCAAGGTGATACATACATCACGATGAACAAGAAGGTTGGCTCTGTAATTAAGACAGCTAAAGCACAGTGTAGGGTAAGTCTTTTAAAAGAGGGGGTAGAGGGGGGAGAAGGAGTGGAGACAACCTTTAGGAACCCAGAGATACACAGATGTGAAGCTCGGCGGACATTAACATTATCGGTTGGTTATTCTTATCCTTGGTTCTGGAAACTGCTGCTTACCTTTTTTTTCCCAGTGAGCTAACGAAATTCACCTGTCAGCACCGGCTACAACCTACGAGAACCTCCGAGAACCTTCAACCTCCTGGCAAACCATTAGGACCACCTGGCGACCCGCCTACGGCACGGGAATTCTTGCTACTCTCCACGGTGGCTTCATTCTAGTCGCCGCTGATTTTCAACATGTTGAAAAATTTGCGGCGACCATAATGAGGCCGCGACTAGTTCCCAGAATGCGGGAACTCCTTGCGACCATGAAGGCGGCTCCCCGGCAACTACCTGCCAACATGTGGCGACCATGTGGCGACTGCATAGTCTCCTGCAGTCGCCTAAAAGGTCACCTAAGTGGGACAGGCCCATAAGACAGTTATTCTTTATAATCATTGTGGAATTCAAAGCACGATAGGTTTTGTCTCTATCCGATTATATTGGTAAAGCTCATGATTTTGAAAAGCATTTTCATCTTTAGGCTTGAGGTCCTAATGCCATTCTTCCAAGAGTGTTGGGAATTACAGATATAAGCTGAAAATTCTGGTAAAAAGGTGGATAGGTCAAAGGGAATATCTCCAATGAGATGCGGCCAAGGCTGCCCAGTTACAGTGCCATGTGGTTAATTGACTGATGAGGGCAATTATAGAAAGAGAGAAAAAAAAGCAGAGAAGGACACAAGTATTGCTTAGTAATGTAGGTCAGACTACTGTTGAAATTAGAAACTAAAAGGAGAATGCTGGAAATATTCAGCAGATCGGATAGCATCTGTGGGGAAAGATAACTGAGTTAATTTGCATAAGCTTGCAAGAACACTGTCATGTTCTGGTACAAGTAAGATGACAAGTTATCTGAAAATGTTGAATTTGATATGGATATGAGGTGCCATTCCTCAAGTTCGTTCTCATTGATATTCATTGGAACAGGGGTGGCGGAAATCTGTATTGCTGGGAGCATCCCAAGTGTAATGACTTAGATCATAAGAAATACAAGCAAAAGTGGTCCAGTTGCATTCAAGCTCACTCCACCATTCAATAAGATAATTGTTGATATTTTACTTCCCTGCCACTTACCTGCACAAAACCCCTTTGCACAAAATCCCTTAATACCAGAACATCAAAACATCTATCAATCTCTGTCTTGAATATATGAAGTAACTGAGTCTCCAAAGCTGTATTCTAAAGATTCATTGCACTCTAGGGCTAGAAGTTCTTTCCACCTCACGCAATGTCCAACCGCTTATTTAGGGGCTCTAACCTGTGGTTTGAGACACCCAGGCAACAGCAGCACCAGCCCTGCATCAATCTTTCAAAGCCCCTCAAAAATCTTGTAAATTTAAAAAGATAATTTCTTGTTGTACTAAAGTCAAAAGAGTTTGGTCCATATCTTTTCTCATATGATAAACCAGTAATCTCAGGAATTAATTTTATAACTTTTGCTGCACTTCCTCTTTTGCAAATTTATCCTTATTTGGGCAGGAATATCTGGGCATGGTATTACAGATATGGTCTTGTCTGGCCTTTGTGTAATTTATATTTTCCAATTACATTTATATATATATAATACAATATATATATATATATATATAAAGATATCTCTTATGTTTGCATCCTCCTGCAATAAAGGCCTACAAACGTTTTCATTTCCAAATTACTTGGGAGAGGCTTCCTTTAAATTTCAAATAATTTGTGTTCAAATATGCAGGTCTATCTTTCAGTATTTTTGTTGTTTGGAATTACACTGCACTAAATTGTTCAAATTTTCCTCCAGTTATCAATGTTAGTTATGAAGACCACAGAGAACTGTAGGAAATAGATCATTAATGCAATTGGAGTGTGCTTTCATATATTAGGATCAAGATACTTAATAATTATTTACTTTGAAGAAGTGCTAAAAAATCTTTGTTGTAGATGGAGAGCCATTTGGAAACTGTAGTAGTGAATGTAATATTTTATTCAATCTTAATACATGCAGACATGCAGGGGAGACCAGGGAGAGGGGGAGTCTCCCCAAAGTCAAAATGCATGGATTTTTTAAAACTTTGATGCCTGACAAAGATGCCTGTGGGAGAAAGTAGTGATCATTGGATCATAAGGTCTTACAAAGTAAGAGAATCAAAATCAAAGCTCTCCAGATAAAGGTTATGATAAAAGAGAAAAGGGAAGGTGTACCGTGCATAACTCCAGAGGAAACGGGCTGCATTGGATGAAAGGGGAAATGAAAAGGAAAGTAAAAGGAGATATGGGAAGAAGTGCCAAAAGACACGAGACCGGTGAATGTGACTTGATTGTTCAAAAAAGAATTCCGTGCTATGGCAACCTTGATTATGGGGAGGCTTTTTGAAGCAGCAACCTGGGCAAAAACTAGTAGGCACTTGGAGAAGTTTGTGTTAATGGAGGGCAGGCAGTACAGATTTTTTTAAAGGCAATTGTCATTGTCAGTGTACAGTGTACAGTACAGAGACAACGAAATGCATTTAGCATCTCCCTTGAAGAGCGACATAGCAAACGATTTGAATAAAAAAAAAAAGTAAGTGTCCGGGGGGGGGGGGGGGGGGGGGGGGGGTGATTGGCATTGGCAACCGAGGTACGTTGTTGAGTAGAGTGAAGCCGCCGGAAAAGAAGCTGTTCCTCGACCTGCTGGTTCGGCAACGGAGAGACCTGTAGCGCCTCCCGGATGGTAGGAGGGTAAACAGTCCATGGTTGGGGGGAGAGCAGTCCTTGGCGATGCTGAGCGCCCTCCGCAGACAGCACTTGCTTTGGTCAGACTCAATGGAGGGGAGCGTGGAACCGGTGATGCGTTGGGCAATTTTCACCACCCTCTGCAATGCCTTCCGGTCGGAGACAGAGCAGTTGCCATACCATACTGTGATGCAGTTGGTAAGGATGCTCTCGATGGTGCAGCGGTAGAAGTTCACCAGGATCTGAGGAGACAGATGGACCTTCTTCAGTCTCCTCAGGAAGAAGAGACGCTGATGAGCCTTCTTGATCAGAGTAGAGGTATTGTGGGTCCAAGAGAGGTCATCGGAGATGTTGACTCCCAGGAACCTGAAGCTAGAAACACGTTCCACCTCCGTCCCGTTAATGTGGATGGGGGTGTGCGTGCCCCCTCTGGACTTCCTGAAGTCTACAATGAGCTCCTTGGTCTTCTTGGAGTTAAGGGCCAGGTTGTTGTCAGCGCACCATGCTGCTAAGTGCTGGACCTCCTCCCTGTAGGCCAGCTCATCGTTGTTGCTGATGAGGCCAATCACCGTTGTATCATCTGCATACTTGATGATGGTGTTAGTACCATGTACAGGTGTGCAGTCATAGGTGAAGAGGGAGTAGAGGAGGAGGCTCAGCACAATTAGTGTTGAGGTTGAGGAAATAGAGAGGGTTGACGATGGGAATGCAGTTGGTGTTGTGGAAAATTATTTTGATAAAAACGTACACTGAAAGCTGTTTGGCAACACTGATATTCATGAAAGTAAAGGATCATGAGCGTCATGCAGAGAAACAGAAGAAAACAAATGGTGAAGGATCATTTTCAGACTAAAGATTGGTATGCATGGTCTTCAGATTTTAGAATTCCATACTGCAAATTTGGCATTGAAAACTGAATCTCAAGAGTCAATAGAGTTTATTGTCATGTGTCCCAGATAGGACAATGACATTTTTGCTTGCTGCAGCACAACAGAATATGTAAACATAATACAGAATAGGAGATGTCTATATACCATAGACCATATATATACACAATAAATAAACAGATAAAGTGCAATAGTAATAATAGACTGTTATTGTTCAGAGCTTGTTTGATGTTGTGTCTAATAGCCTGATGGCTGTAGGGAAGAAGCTGTTCCTGAACCTGGATGTTCCAGATTTCAAGCTCCTGTACCTTCTTCCCGATGACAACGGAAAGATGAGTGTGTGGCCAGGATGGTGTGGGTCCTTGGTGATGTTGGCAGCCTTTTTGAGGCAGTGACTGCAATAGATCCCTTCGATGGTGGGGAGGTCAGATCCGATGATGGACTGGGCAGTGGTCACAACTTTTTGCATTCTTTTCAGCTCTTGGACATTCAAGTTGTCAAACCAAGCCACGATGCAGCCAGTCAGTATGCTCTCTACTGTGCAATTGTAGAAGATCGAGAGAGTTCTCCTTGACTTACCAATTCTCCGTAATCTTCTCAGGAAGTAGAGGCTCTGATGTGCCTTCTTTATAATTGCATCAGTGAGCTGGGACCAGGAAAGATCTCGGAAATATTCAAGCCCAGGAATTTGAAGTTTTTGACCCTTTCCACCATCGTACCGTTGATATAAACGGGATTGTGGGTCCCTATCCTACCCCTCCAAAGTCCACAATCAGTTCCTTGGTTTTGCTAGTGTTGAGAGCCAGGTTGTTGTTCTGGCACCATTTGGTCAATTGGTCGATCTCACTTCTATACTCTAACTCATCACCATCATCGATTCGTCCCACAACAGTGGTGTCGTCAGCGAACTTGATGATGGAGTTCCCACTATGTCCGGCTACACAGTCATGTGTATAGAGTGAGTATAGCAGGGGGCAGAGCACGCAGCCTTGATGTGCTCCCGTGCTGATTGTTATCGAGGATGACACGTTTCCACCAATACGGACAGACTGTGGTCTGAGGATGAGGAAGTCGAGGATCCAATTGCAAAGGGATGCGTAGAGACTCAGATCCGTGAGCTTGGTAACCAGCTTTTTTTTTCTTTTTTTTAATCAAAAAATGTATTCAACTATTAAAAAATAATATTACACTACAATAAAACAAATCAGAACCCACCACCATAGTACAATACAAACAAATATCAACTACTATACAACTATGTTACAATCCTTATTGAGGATGCGTTCAACACCCTGCGGAGCCAAGCGGTCTCGGAACTCCCCCTGGGTGTCCATGGGAAGGGCGTATTCCTTTTCTAACCCCATGGATGTAACCCCGGAAAAGGGACAGGCATCCGGCTCGGGTAAAGCCCTCCACCACCTGGCGCCATGACATGGAGGGTATGATGGTATTAAACGCCGAGCTGTAGTCTATGAACAACAGCCTGACATACGAGTTTTTGTTGTCCAAGTGGTCCAGAGTGGAGTGGAGAGCCAGTGAGATTGCATTCACCGTTGACCTGTTGTGGCGGTAAGCGAACTGCAGTGGGTCAAGGTTCTTGTCGAGGTAGGAGTTGATAAGCACCATTCCATTATCAACTTCTCAAAGCACTTCATCACCACCGACGTTAGTGCCACTGGTCGATAGTCGTTGAGGCACGTCACCTTGTTCTTCTTGGGCACCGGTATTATTGATGCCCTTTTGAAGCAGGTGGGAACCTCAGACCTCAGAAGTGAGAGGTTGAAAATGTCTGTAAAAGCTCCAGCCAGTTGGTCTGCACAGGTTTTGAGAACACAACCGGGTATACCATCAGGTCCAGGCGCTTTTCGAGGGTTCACATCTCTGAAGGATCTTCCGACTTCGGCCTCTGTGACTGAAATATCATCACGGCAAATGGGGGCTCGGGAAGGCACATCAGTGTTCTCCCTATCAAAGCGTGCGTAGAACGCATTGAGCTCGTCAGGGAGTGATGCTTCGCTGACATTTGAGCTGCCTCCTGATTTCGCCTTGTAGGAGGTGATGGCATTCAAGCCCTGCCACAGTTGCCGAACATCCGTCTCATCCTCCAGCTTGGAGCAGAAATCACTTTTGGCCTTTTTGATGGCCTTACCAAGGTCGTATCTGGACTTCTTGTACACCTCTGCTTCTCCAGACCTGAATGCCCGGGATCTGGGCTTCAGAATAATGCAGATCTCATGGTTCATCCAAGGCTTCTGGTTAGGAAATACTCAGAAGGTTTTTGTTGGGCACAGTTGCATTATATGGTAGGTCAACTTCCAGGGTTTTGATGATTAAAAAATGATAGAAAGGGAGATAAAGAGGTGGAGGAATTTAATTATTAATTGGAAGAATGTCACAGATTCACTCAGAGAGGACTCACTGGAGAGTTTATCCACTGATGCAATATGGGTACAACTCAAAAATAAGAAAGGTGCGAACACTCTATATACTATAGGTGTTCTAATACCTAGCGGCAGATAGTGGAATAGAAATATGGACAGATTATTTTGGAAAGATGTAAAAGCAACAAGGTTGTCGTAGTGAATGACTAACTTCTCCAATATTGATAGGAGTTTCTTAATGCAAAAAGCTAGGACAGATCAGAATGTGTTGGGTGCAATGCAAGAGGGTCTCTTGAAACAGTATGTGGACAGTCCAACAGAAGGAGGGGCCATACAGGACTTTGCACAAACAGGCAGAATGGATTAGTTTAATCTGGCATCATGTTCAGCACAGACATCATGGACAAGGGGCAAGTGTGCGCTATCCTGTTCTATGTTCAATTAGAAATGAAAATTTCACATTCTGCCACCAGTTCCGAAGGCTCCAACAGATGGAACATTGGAAAGTACCGGAAATTTGAATCCTGACTTCAGTGCCAAAATTGCAACTATGGATTACAGAGTCTACAATTTTAGTGCCACCAGTTGGTCTGTGGTCTCCTGCAATAACTGTGCTGAAACCTCTTAAGTGTTCCCCTTGGGACCTTGCATTCAGATAAAAACAGGTCTCTCAATTTAGTCTCATCAATCTCCCCAACTTTCCTATCAATTCTTGGAACACCTGGGGGATGCCCAGTTGGTCACATGGAGAATGTGAAAATTCCATACAGATGGCAAGGAGATCAGGAATGGACCTGGATTACTGGAGCTGTGAGGCAGTAGCACTAACCTCTGCACCTGTATGCCACCCATTTTCTTTCTCACATATTTATCAATTTCCCCATCGAAATAGAATCTAAGACCATATGGATAAATGGTATATTTCTCACAACAAAGCAAGTAATTTTGCTTTGATATCAAGTGTGAATGGGGTCACTTTTTACACTTTATCCATTTTGTTTATCAAACCAGTTTGGTCAGCATGTTTGTTTATTAGTACCCTCTTTTCAATAAAAATTGTAATTAATTTTCTTACAGTTTCAAAACTGCTATATAGGTCAGGTGAATGTTTTGGATATGTAGAGATGGTTAAAAGTATGTCGCTGATAATCTGCGAAGACTGTTAATTTATCTATTTTGCTTGATTATATAATTCTGTCAACTGTGTGTTATGATAACACTTACATAATACTACATAATGAGGTAGTCGAGCTAATGTTTGCTAATATTGTAACAGTGATTACCACACAAGTTGGTAATTCTACTAGCCTCAGCATCCACTTTTCACAGAGCAAGCGTTAGTGGGAAGTTCATATGTATCATAATGTTTTGATTATAATGCACAATATGTTGAAAAACATGGATTGAGTCCGCGTAGTCTGATATTTCAACAAGAAACCATTTAACCTCTCAGCTTATTTGGCATTGGATCTTACGTTTAAATTGTAATGGCCGAAATATTTTGATATTGTGCATAGCTGATTTAGCTCCTTGATATTGGTTTGACTATGTAGTGTACAAATTACAATTCATGCACTCTTGATCAACTTTTCTTATCCCACTACATGGCTATACATAAATTTCCATGAGATATGAAGGTACCAGCATGTCGACAGGCTGGCAAGTGAGAAAAGCAAGTGTAAATGTTGAATCTTTGAGATCTGTGAATGGAATTTCATTTTAATTAAATTGTCTGATAATGTCTAGAACAAGACCATGGTATCCTGTTAGGTTCACTCCAGGTGGAAATACCTCATTCCATTATAAAATAACATCAGGTTCTATTTTAAGTAAGTGGACTTTCAAATGGATAATTTAATGCAGAGAAATAGATCAGTGAATGTAGCTCTCTCTTTTTGAATCTGAATTTATAGCACTGTTTTCTTGCAGAACTAACACCATATGAATCTGATAATGGATTTGTGTGAATTCTCTGTGGGAGAGAGAAAGCAAGATATGAAGGAATTTTTTTTTTATATGATGGAATATCACAAATAATGTTGGCATTTCAAAGGACTGAAATAATTGATTGGTGCTTTAATGGAACGTATTGTTTCAAGTATGTGTAACTCAAAAGTTGATGTGTACAGCAGATATTACCAAACATTTGAAAGTATATATCAGATAAGGAATGGTTAATGAATAAGGATTGTGATGACAACATTAGTATAATGCATATAAAATAGAGGATCCCCATAATAGGCAATAGCTGTCATAGATGCGTGGGTGCAGCTTGCCGAATGTTGCTAGTGGCAACAGAATGCCACCTTTCTCATCAGTAAAGGGGAGAGAATGCAACATAAACATCAATTGTTGCCACTAGATAACATTATGGCTTGTGCACAATATTGCATGGATCTCATGTTTGTCCACTGCCCATGAAGGAGGCAGCAGTGGAAATTCTAAGTCAAAGTCTCCTGATAGCTTTAACATAAGAAAATAAAAGATTGGGTCACTTGATGTTTTGTGTCTGCTCGACTATTCTTTAAGATCATGGCTATTTTTGCATCAACATTATTTTCATGCTCCATTCACACACCCTTTGATTCCTCGTACGCCAAAAAATCTATCTTTTTTTTATGAAATCCATGGCTGAGCTTCATAGACCTTTAGGACAGAGTGAAGCAAGTTCTCCTCATCTCAATCCTAACTGGTCTACCCTGCATTCTGAGACTGTGACCCTGGTTGCAGATTCATCAGCCAAGAAAATCAACCTCCTGCCTTCAATCCATCAATCCCTCTTTTTGAAGTTTGAAGTTTCCGTGAGATCTCATTTCATTCTCACCATTTAACAAATACTGTTTTCTGGTTTATACATCAAAGTGGATAGCTTCGCATTTCTCCACAATATATTACATCCGCTTTATTCTTGCCCACTCACACAGCTTCACCTATATTCCATTGAATCCTCATTAGAATCTTCTTTCTACCTACAATCTTACGTAGTTTTGATTTACTGGGAATCTTAGAATTATGATTTGTGTCCTCTGATCCAAATTGTGACAAAGTTCATGAATAGATTGGACTCAAGGCCAATACCTGTGATACGCCACTGGCCACAATCTGCCAACTTGAGAAATAAAACCTTTATTCCTATATTTACATTGTGTCTGCTAACCAATTCTCCACCCATGACGGTATATTCCTGCACATTGATGACTGACCCGGGAAAATCTTATCAGAAGCCGTCTTCAAATCTAAATTCACCAAATCCGTGGGAGCCCCCTTAATGGTTCTACCAGTTAGATCCTCAACGAATTATGGAAGATTAGTGAAACAGGATTTTCCTTTCATAAATCAATTCAGACTGCTTAATTCTGCCTGCCATTTCAAGGTTTTCTGTCATTATATCCTTCATTATAGATTGCAGCATTTTCCCTACAACTGATCTTATTCTCACAGGTTGGTAGTTCACTATTTCCTCTCGCTCTCTTCTTGAAGAGTAGGATTACATTTGCTACTCTTCAATCCACTGGAACAATTCCTGAACCTACGGAATTTTATTTATCATCTTCCAGTGTTCACTGTAGCTGCCTCTTTCAAAATTCAAGGGACTCATCATTAGATCCATGGCATTTAGCAGCCTTTCGTATCACTAGCTTTTCTCATACTATATTTAAATAAAACAGCGCAACCGCCTTGCATTAAAATTTCAAAGATTCCACAAGAATTATGTTCTCTAAAATGCAAATTAGGTATGTGTTAGTTTCATTTATAACACAGATGGCTTATAGAATCTTCAGTCACACAGCACATAAATTCCAGGGTAAATGAAACATTCATTTTTTTCTATATTCTTTATCTTTTTAGATTGGATGAATGGATTGATGTAGCGTTTTCTTACCAGCTCTCACATGATCTCTGAAAATGTTGACTACAATGGGCCTGAACCAGGAAATGGCTTTTGCCACAGAATAACACCTTCCACATATGTCCAATCGTTATATTCTAAGGCCCTTTGGTATTGTTTCTTCTTCTTTGTAGCAATTAGAAGTTGTTTTTTCACAGGTCCTCTGCCTATATGACCAATTTAAATGAGCATACAGTGCTTGGGCATATTGAAACCATTGCTACCTCCATATCCTTTTTCAACTTGTCTTTCTTGGATCCTTCTTATTTTCCTGAATCAAAGTGGACTCATCTCTTGGAGGCGCTTTTGCTGTTGTACCTGCCAGTCCTCTTGGGCAGAGACCCAGTTTCAGACCTTTGCACGACAATTCTGGATACACAAGCTTGGCTCACCTCTACCAACTTTGTGATCTGTCGCTGTGACTTTGAGCAATGTAGATGCAAGGTTATGATCTTTGTGTGCCTCCTTGGAGTGATATCAATTTTGTGAATTGCTTGACAAGTTCTTCTGAACTTATGATAAATCATTGCAAATGAATATCCGGGAAAAGGAAAATGACCAGAATAACTTTTTGAAGAGATTTATAGGGTTTCAGAAAAATATTAGAAGAAATGATGGACATTGAAACTTATCATATGTAAAAAATAGCAAAAATCAGCCAGTAAATCAAATGATTTGCATTAGGATGTAATCTACACATATTCAATGGTTCAATGGTACTTTATTGTCACATACCTTAGTGAAATTATCTTGCTCCATACAGTTCATTGACAATCCTGCTATACATTAGGCACAATCATACTAAGTATAAGAGTGCTCTACAAATCATTTTGTGAAAGTTTGTCAGGTGAATCCATAGAAACATAGAAAGGGAGGAGGAGAGGAGGGGAGGGAGGGGGTCGAGAGGGGGGAGGGAGTGGGGTAGAGAGGGAGGGGGAGGGGTAGAGAGGGAGGGGAGTAGAGAGGGAGAGGGGCAGAAAGGAAGGGGGGTAGAGGGAGGGGGTAGAGGGAGAGGGAGGGTGGTAGAGTTGGGGGAGGGAGGGTAGAGTTGTGAGGAGGGATGGTAGAGAGAGAGGGCGAAGGGGAGAGAGGGAGTACCAAGAGCACCTGATAGCGAGTACCAAGAGCTGGCAGCGTCTCCTCCAGTTCAGCTCCCAGAGCGTGAAGATAACAGTCATAACATAAACTTGTGGTTGGTTCCACTAACAAGCAACTTGACCCTGAAGTTTCACTACACGTCAACAAAATCTTTACTGTTGCAAAGATCGACACTGGTGCCGAATGCAATATCATGTCATTATCCAAATTTAAACGGACCAGAAATACCGAACGTATTGTACACACTTTGGCCAGTTTGCTAGCCTAGGGAGGAGGGGAGGTGCTCCCACTAGCAGAAGCTGAGTTGAACTACCGCCTGGAGTCACAAGCTCACAAGCTGATCTTTTTCATTGTCTGTGGGAAAGTTGCAAATCTGCTTGGCATTAACGCGTGCCAGGATCTAGGACTGGTAACTTTTGGGCCTGCTGTCCATAAAATATCTCCTGCCGAGGGCTCCACCCAGCAGATACTTTTCCAATACAAGGAACTATTTGACGACAAGCTTGGGAAGCTACCCATCAAATACAACATCACCACTAATACAAACATCTTACCTGTGGTTCGAGCGCTACATCGCATTCCAAAGCTATGCGCGACAGTAGAGGAGGTTGCTGCCCAGCTGGGCAGCGTCTCCGTGTTTTCTGTTCTGGATGCCAAATGTTCGTTCTGGCAGATCCCAATTGACCCCAACTCGTCCAATCTCACCACGTTCAGCACCCCTTTGGTCGTTACAAATTTCTGCGGATGCCCTTTGGCATCAACTCTGCCTGTGAGGTATTCCAACGCACAATGGAACAATTATTTGCGGGTTATCCGTGCACCATCATTGTTGACGATATTCTCGTTGCTGGACACAACATGACTGAACATGATCCCAACTTAAAAATAGTACAAAGACATCCATCAACCCTCTAAAATGCAGATTTCGTGTCAAAGAGGTCCATTATGTCAGACACGTATTCACCAGTGATGGCCTCAGACTGTACCCCTCCAAGACCACTTCCATCCACGAGATGCCAGCTCACACTGATGTTACGAGTTTACAGAGATTCCTGGGAATGGTGAACTACTTGGGGAAATTCATTCTCAACCTCAGCTAAATATCTGCTCCCCTACGCTAACTGACTCACAAAGACACTGCCTGGATTTGGTACCCACAACACCAGAGAGCTTTTGAAATCCTCAAATTACAGTTAACCAGTGCTCCAACCCTCGCTTATTTCACTTTAAACCTACCGGTGACGCTCACGTGTGATGCATCCCAAAATGGACTGGAGCTTGCCTACAGACTTCCACCGAAGGAGGCTGCACACCTATTGCTTCCGCCTCCCGTATCCTGTCCGAGACTGAACAACGTTACGCCCAGATCAAAAAGGAATTACTTGCCGTGGTTTTTGCCTGCACAAAATTCAAGGACTTTATTTATGGCAAGTCTGTGACTGTTGAAACAGACCACCAACCGTTGGTCACCATTCTGAACAAACCCATTCATGCTGCTCCTGCTCACCTGCAACGGATGATGATGCAGCTACAGTTCTTCGATTTTACCCTAGTCTACAAAAGGGGCAAAGACATGCATATGGCTGACAAGCAATCGAGCCCCACGAACCTGCGAAGAACAGCCGTCTGAAAAAGACCAGTTCACAGTAATGATGGTGTCGTAGGTACCTACAGAATGCCTAAGCAACCTGGCAGAGCACACGGCTGCAGACACAACTCTACAACTACTGTCCTCAGTCATCCGGCGTGGCTGGCCGGATAAACAACATCGTGCCCCACTTGCGATTCGCCCATACTACCTGGTTCGCGACAAACTGGTACTGCAGGACGGTGTCATAATCAAGGGTCACAAAGCAGTAATTCCAGCTGTTCTATGGGAGAAATACTTTGATGCCATTCACAGGGGCCACCCCAGCGTGGAAGCAACTTTACTACGAGCAAAGAGCATGTTTTACTGGTCCGGGATGACCGAGTATGTGCGCAAAAAAGTTCAAGCCTGTGCTGTCTGCAACAGCCTAACGCCACACCAACAGAAGCAGATCTTGCTCTCACACCCTGTCCCTCCTGTGCCTTGGTCCACGGTCGTTACCGACATATTCGAGTGATGTGGCAAACATTATCTGGTTCTCGTTGACTCGTATTCAGGCTGGTTCAAAATAGACCTGCTCTAAAGCATCACATCCGATGCAGTCATCCAAAAGCTGTCGCACCATTTCTCCGTGCATGGCGCCCCTGCACGCCTCCTGTCAGATAACGGCAGTCAATTCACCAGCCAATGCTTCAAAAACTTTGCTCAATGATGGGATTTTCGCCATGTCACCAGCAGTCCTGAATTTCCACAGTCAAACGGACTTGCAGAACGGGCGGCAAACAATTAATGGAGCGCTCACACCTTGCCAATTCTGATGTCTACTTGGACCTGCTCAACTTAAGGAACATCGTCCGTGACCCAATACTGGGGTCTCCTGCCCAACACCCGATGTCTCGACAGACCCGTACTGCCGTGCCTGTGCCCCAGCAGCTGCTGCAGCCGCAGGTTCGTTCACCACCTGCTGTACAGAAACAACTCCAGCTGAAACGCGATGTCCAGAAACAATTTTTCGATAAGTCCAGCAAACCACTTAAATCTCTCTCCAGTGGGCAAGTCGTTCGCCTTCAAACCAACAAGGGCTATGGCCATTTAGGTCACATTCACAGTCCTGCAAAAGAGGCGCGCTCATACCTGCTAAGCGCAGACGGAGGGATCTACAGATGCAACCGTCAACATCTCCTTCCTGTGAAGGAACCACCTCCAGCTGACTCATATCCTGATGCAACACGTCCGATTTACCCTTCTGTTGTCGGACTTTCTCTTCCCTCACGCTCTTGCTGCTGCAGACCAACCATTGGTGCACCAAAGCAAATTCCTTGTATGTGAATACTTGGCCAATAAACGTATTCATACATTCATTCATTCATTCATTCATTCATTGGTTGTGCCCCCGACTCCCTCACCACCACATTCGGTGCCCCGCTCGCCAGCCTTGCCGTGTCCCCCCCCCGGGTCACCAGTGCCCTCGCCGGCTTGGTCCCCGGTGATTTCACCAGTGAAGGGAGGAGACGTGGATCTGTACTGTACGCTCGCGGGACGGGATTGTAGGCCGCCCCTTAGATACAGGGATTTTGTTTGAACCATCTGTACTTTCCTGTATGTGCTACTTGCATTTCGGTTACTGGATTATTCAGTCATCACATAGTAACGTGTTTATTCATATATGTCACTTTAATTTAGATGTGTTACACTCTTATTCGTACAAGGAAAGATGTAGATTGGTTACTTTACTTACTAACCAATGTAGTGCTTTATTATCAGAAGCTCAGCCTACTACCACACTGTTCATATTATCGCAACCCAAGATGTGCACTCAGTCCATGCTGCTGTACAGTAGATGCAACATGCTATAGTGAGTTGTATGTGTTTTCCAATAAATACTGTTGTACCTTGTTTGTGAGTATATGTGAGTTACTTGACAGGTGAAGAGAGAGGGAGGGGGTAGAGAGGGTGGGAGTGAGGGTAGATAGAGAGGGGGCATCTCCCTCCTCCACCCTTCCACATCTCCATCCTCCACCCCATCTTCCTCTACCACCCCTCTCCCCACCCCATCTCCCTCCTCCTCATTTCCCTCATCCTCCTCCCTTCAGTCCCATTTCCTGCCCCAGGACCTACCCAGGTCATAGAGCAGCGCTAGGGCCTGGAACTCAGCCTGGTTTCGTACTCGGCCTGGCCCTGGCTGTAGACTCCAGCCATCAGCTCAGCTGCCACCAGGGCTATAGTTCAGGCTACGACTTCATCTCCAGGCTCATCCCTGACCACGGACCAAGGCTCGTCCTTGGATCCAGCAGTGGCTTCTTTCTCGGCCCCGGTCACGACCTCATCCCAAGTCCCGGGCTGGGCTCTCACTCCAGCTCGAGCACCAGGCTCGGCTCCAGCCTAGGCCCGCGACACCACCCTCGCCACCAAATGTCGAGTGTCAGCAGCCACCGCATGAGAGCTGGAGTGTCCCTCCCTGTCAGAGTGTCCCGTCCTGCCTTGCAAGTCCATTGTGACGTAATTCAGGGTGGTTTTTTGTCGATATGGGTTTGTTTTCGGGCTGTTTTTTATACTCTAAACGATTAAAAACCAGAAATATAGGTGGGAATGAGACGGGAAGATGTTTATCGCCTCGATGGGAAAAATGTGAGTAGAATGTGTGAAAATGAGAAGGCTGTGGCCTAGCGTTTCGAAGAAATAGGAATTAACCAGATTGTGCCCAGATGACACACACACACATATACAGACACACAAACAAGAGAAGAGTTTTCGTAATAGAGATACATATCCAACATTCCAATTCCTAAACAAAGGAAATTAGATTTAACTTATTTTTAAAATAATTGTTGAGAAACAGTTTAGTTTGAACTAGTTATGGGATTTTACTCTCAAGATTTAAAATTGATTTAATGGGTAGGATTTAACATTTTCCAAGCTGGTGACAAAAAAAGAGCCGCAGTCAAGTTGCATGAAGAGAATAATAATATGCACAAATGAAGATAATCTTATGAATGTTGAATATTTATTATGCAATTATTAGGATGCCATAAATATTAATGACATTCTGTGCATGTTGGCTGAGTTTTACTCCAGTGCTCCATGCTGTAAACAAGCTGTACTTATTCCTGGCACAGTATCCACTTGAGTGGTTTATATCCCAATGGTATGAATATTGAATTCTTCAATTTTAAGTAATAAACCCCCTTACCCCCATCTCTTTCCCATGCACCCTCACCCTGGTATTCACCCATTTCTTCCACTATCTTCCACCCCCCCCCCCAGTCAAACTGCTCCTTTCCCCCTCCTTCCCACACTCATCTCCCATCGCCGAGTCCCACATTTCCACCCATTTCCCCCCTCTAGCTTTACATTTCACCTCTCCTCTTCTCTCCTTAACTATTTGTCTTCTTTTCACCTCCAGCCTTTGTCATGTACTCCACCTGTCTGCCAATCACGCAGGCTTTGTCCCACCTCATCACTCTTTTTCAGCATAATCTTCCCTACTCCAATGTTTGAATAAAGGTCCCAACCCGAAATGTCGTCTCTCCATTCCCTACTCAGATGCTGCCTAATGAATAGACCAGTGGTTCCCAACGTGGGGCGTACGCCCCACAGGGGGGCAATTTGATTTTTAAGGGGGGCAATTGAGCGCGACTGAGGAGGTCTGGGTCCAAATGTTCGTTTTTTATTTTTTAGGATTTTCCATCAGGTAAACATATGTAGTTTATGTTTCAGATGATATTTTGAGTAAATAATTTTTTTGGGGTAAAAAAGGTCTTTATTGTGTAGTTATTACAACCAAGGTATTGGCGTTTTAAGCTTCTTCAGCTGAAACGGGTTTCACTTTTTAAATGATAAGAATTATATATCACCACATGGGGGGGGGGGGGGGGCATCAGGATTTTAGAGGTGATTAGGTGGGGCATGGCCAAAAAAAGGTTGGGAACCACTGCAATAGACAATAGGTGCTGGAGTAGGCCATTTGGCTCTTCGAGCCAGCACCGCCAGTCACTGTGATCATGGCTGAACATCCACAATCAGTACCCTGTTCCTGCCTTCTCCCCATTTCCCTTCACTCCTCTATCTTTAACTCTCTCTTGAAAGCCTCCGGAGAATTGGCCTCCACTGCCTTCTGAAGTAGAGAATTCCACAGGTTCACAACTCTCTGTGTGAAAAAGTTTTTTCTCATCTCCGTTTTAAATGGCCTACCAAGTATTCTTAAACTGTGGCCCCTGGCTCTGGACTCTCCCACCATCGGGCCATGTTTAATATTTTGTTGCGTATCCTTTGTCATGTTTAGTATTTTGTTGCATATCCTTTGCATGCAATGACTGCTTGAAGTCTGCAATTCATGGACATCACCAGTTGCTGGGTGTCTTCTCTGGTGATGCTCTGCCAGGCCTGTATTGCAGCCATCTTTAGCTTATGCTTGTTTTGGGGGCTAGTCCCCTTCAGTTTTCTCTTCAGCATATAAAATACATGCTCAACTGGATTCAAATTGGGTGATTGACCTGGCCACTCAAGAATTGACCATTTTTTTGCTTTGAAAAACTCATTTGTTGCTTTAGCAGTATGTTTGGGATCATTGTCTTGCTGTAGAATGAACCGCCGGCCAATGAGTTTTGAGGCATTTGTTTGAAAGAGCAGCCTTCAGAATTCATTATGCTACTTCTTCTTGGGCCCCCTCGGCCATGGCTGACCATGGGTGTCCCCAGGGTTGGAGGACGCCAGTACGTGACTTTGTTTAACGTGGGGAGACTGGTGCATAGACAGCCACCACACGGTTCTTGACAGATTTGGGTCGGGATCCTGTGTCATGGAGTCCAAGACGACCGGAGACCCTTTTCTGCTGCAGCCTTCATCCGCCTTCCCAGCCGTTGTGACTCTCTACTAAGGTCAGCCATCATCCTCCGCCTGTTCCACCGTTGAGGTCTTGGTTGGATTGCTCTTTGTCAGAGTCCTCCCCCTTGAACTTACTGCCATGGATGGCCCTACCAGGAGCATAGCTCCAAAAGGTATCGCTCTCAATTTCTCAGGACCACACAAGCTTCTCCACCACGACAAGGTGACAATCCACGGAGAAGTTATACTACTACCATCAGCAGTTTATCATCAATGAAGATGTGAGCCAGTACCTTCAGGAGCCAAAAGGTGTAAGTTGACATATTGGATCAAGACACTGCAATAGGACTGCCGGAAGAAGAAAGATTATCAATACATCACAGTACAAAGGGGATTTGGTGGAATGGAGGCCGGGAGATAATAGGCAATTACCTATTGGAACGGGACGGGATAATGGGCAATTTTAACCATGAGGAGGAGGGGTGGGTGCGTGGCACATAAGTTGGTGGGATAACGGAGGTTATGGGAGGGATGAACAAAAGGAGAAGAAAACTACTTGGACACATGATTGTGTGGGAGGATAGCATCGGAGGGGGAATTAAATATTCAATGTTCATCCCAGTGGGTTGTAAGTTGCCCAGGTGGAATATAAGATATAGCTCTTACAATTTATGTATTCACCCTTGAGTAGCTTACAATTCAATGGTTTGAACATTGAATACTCTAAGTTCAGCTAACCCACAACCTTTGTCATGTCCCACCACCCTTACCCCCCATACCTGCACACCATTGTTTTTTGTGTTGAACAAACCCATCATTGGAGATTGAAGCTGGTGGGGTGGTTGCAAGTACAGTACAGGCTTTACATGGATGACATGACTCGGTGGTAAAATCCAAAGGTTTCTTAAGCACTTGTACTAAAGCTGTCATGTAGAATAGAACTTTGACTGGTTCTTTCAGAAGTATGCAATTTAAAACAACCAATAATTTGCATGGTCTTAATTGCACACACTGACTGTGGTTAATTAACAGCTTTAATATAACATATAATTTCAAATCTTTCTGGAAATTCATTACCTGCGATAAAGATTTAGGTTACTTTACATTTTCAGGAATATTTTCCTATTTTTCTCTGAACAAGTTAGAAGTGAAACTAAACTCTAGCAAAGGAAGAGTTGATGTTTGAGGTTCAGACCTTGCATCAGAACTGAACTATGTGTTACCTTGTTCAGACAGAAATGCTGAATGGATAATTCAACTCAACATCTTCTTGACATCTCCATCAGCACAGAAAGTATTCAGCTACTTCAATATATTCCATGTGATATCAATAAATGGTTGACAGCCTTGGATACAGCAAAGGTTATGGGATCAGATAACATTCTGTCAACTTCAGAACAAAGTGCACTTCTAGCCAAGCTGCTTCATACAGTTACAATATTGGCATCCACCCAACAATGTGGAAAATGTCCTAACTCTGTCATGTTTGCAAAGAGTGGGACAAATCCAATTCGACCAACTGGCATGCAATCAGTCTACTCTCTACAAAGTGGTGTAAAATGCTGTCCTGGAAATATCTTTCCATTCCTTCTTTGTAACTGGGTCTAAATAATCAAATCCCCTACCTGATATCAATGTGGGTGAACCTTCACTGGTACAATTATAAATTCATCACTGAATAACAGCATTGTCTAGATTCAGTACACAGCTAAGAGATTTTATGATAGGCAGCTACATTAACCTCTCCTGAAGAAAGACTAAACATGAAAATATAAGAAATATCACACTCTGACAAGACAAAATGTTTCCGATTTCCTCAGGCAGTGAGATAGCAGAAAAAGCAGGTAGAATTTTCGATAAAATTTGAAACCTCTGGTCATAGCAGTGGTCGCAAGAAAGAAACGTTTTCAATAAGTACAAAACATTTCTATCGTCTACAATGATTGAGCTGTTTAAAAATGGACTACGGTATTGAATTCTAGAAGGTGTACATTTTCCTCAGCAGTTTATAAATATATAAATAGAAGAAATGAAATGAAGAATATATTTACTGCCGACACATGGAATATCTTTAAATCAATGGGAAAGACAAAACCTTCTCGTAGTGACACAGCTGGTGTTGCTGCTGTCTTAAAGCACCGCGGATGCGGGTTTAATCTTCATTTCAGTGTGGACTTTCTATGTTCTCCCTGTGACAATGTGGGTTTTCTCCAGTTGCTCCAGTTTCATTCGACATCACAAAAACATGCAGGTTGGTAGCTTTAATAGCCACTGTAACATGCCCCTTGTGTATAGCTGAGTGGTAGAACCTGAGCCTAATGGATGAGAATGTGGGGAGAATAAAAATGATATTAATGCAAATGATCTTTTGATGGTTGGTTAGGGCACAGTGGATTGGAGGACATGTTTATGTGTGTTCGCCCTCTCTCTTTCACTCACCTCTTGTGCTAAAATGGCTCCTTTCTAATTTCCAGTTCTGCAGGTGCAAAACGGACAAGCCAGAAGTAGATTATTTTATCTAAAGTTGAACTGCATGAGCCTTTAGTGAGTTCTTCATTCACTAGTGTGATGATTCAATGGTCATTGCATCTCTTTGTAATTTTTTTTAATGGAACATTCATATTTCTCATCAACGCCTTAGGTTCTACATCCTCACTTGCATTCGTCTGCCTTTTAGCACTTTCCAGCCTGGTGTGGTGAGAAAGAAACACAGTGTGAATGGAAACGAAAGAATGTGACAAGAGCAGGGAATGATATATTACTATTTTAGTCTCATTGCAGCAGATGTCTATCAGAACTGAGGATAATTGGTTTCTCAAACTAGCCAGTGGACAGAGCAGAAATGTGCACTGCAGGACTACAAATGTAGCTGTTATAATTAGATCTCTTGAGATATAACTACAGTGCCCTCCATAATGTTTGGGACAAAGATCCATCATTTATTTATTTGCCTCTGAACGCTGCAATTTGTGATTTGTATTAGGAAAAAAAATCACATGCGGTTAAAGTGCACATCGTCAGATTTTATTAAATCATTTTATTATACATTTTGGTTTCACCATGTAGAAATTACAGCTGTGTTTATACATAGTCCCCCCTTTTCAGGGCACCATAATGTTTGGAACACATGGCTTCACAGGCGTTTGTAATTGCTCAGGTGTGTTTAAATGCCTCCTTAATGCATGTATAAGAGAGCTCTCAGCACCTAGTCTTTCCTACAGTTTTTCCATCGCTTTTGGAAACATTTATTGCTGTTTATCAACATGAGGACCAAAGTTGTGCCAATGAAATTCAAAAAAGCCATTATGAGACTGAGAAACAAGAATAAAACTGTTGGAGACATCAGCCAAACTTTAGGCTTATCAAAATCTACTCTTTGGAACATCATTAAGAAGAAAGAGAGCACTGGTGAGCTTATTAATAGCAAAAGGACTGACAGGCCAAGGAAGACCTCCACTGCTGATGACAGAAGAATTCTCTATATAATAAATAAAAATCACCAAACACCAGTCAGACAGATCAGAAACACTCTTCAGAAGTTAGGTGTGGATTTGTCAATGACCACTGTCCTCAGAAGACTTCATGAGCAGAAATACAGAGACTACACTGTAAGATGCAAACCAATAATAATATGCAATAATAAGATGCAAGCTCCAAAAATAGGATGGTCAGGTTACATTTTGCCAAGAAGTACTTAAAAGAGCAACCACAGTTCTGGAAAAGATCTTGTAGACAGATGAGACGAAGATTAACGTATATCGGAGTGATGGCAAGAGCAAAGTATGGAGGAGAGAAGGAACTGCCCAAGATCCAAAGCATACCACCTCATCTGTGAAACACGGTGGTGGGGGTGTTATGGCCTCGGCATGTATGGCTGCTGAAGGTACTGGCTCACTTATCTTCATTGATGATACAACTGCTGATGGTAGTAGCATGATGAATTCTGAAGTGTATAGACACATCCTAGCTGCTCATTCAAACAAATGCATAAAAACTCATTGGCCAGCAGTTCATTCCACAGCAAGACAATGAAACCAAACATACTGCTAAAGCAACAAAGATGTATTTCACAGCTAAAAAAATGTCAATTCTTGTGTGGCCAAGTCAATTTCCCTGATCTGAACCCAATTGAGCATGCCTTTTATATGCTGAAAAGAAAACTGAAGGGGACTAGCACCCAAAACAAACATAAGCTAAAGATGGCTGCAATGCAGGCCAGGCAGAGCATCACCAGAGAAGACACCCAGCAACTGGTGATGTCCATGAATTGCAGACTTCAAACAGTCATTGTATGCAAAGGATGTGCAACAAAATACTAAACATGACTACTTTCATTCACATGACATTGCTGTGTCCCAAACATTATGGTGCTCTGAAATGGGGGGACTATGTATAAACACTGCTGTAATTTCTACATGGTGAAACCAAAATGTATAAAAATGGCCTTAATTAAATTCTGACACTGTGCACTTTAACCACATGTGATTTTTTTTCTATTACAAATCTCAAATTGTGGAGTACAGAGGCAAATAAATAAATGATGGGTCTTTGTCCCACACATTATGAAGAACACTGTATATAGCAGTCGAATAGTTGCTCAGTCTCCATATTACAGTCCTTCTTGACTGTTGGAATGTGGCTGATCACCTCCTGAGAACCTATCAATACTTTTCTTCTGTTTCCTTAATGGAGTTTAAATATGTGTGGTTCTATGCACCACATACCAGCTACTATTCTTTTACTTCTTCAGATATTCTTTGCAACGCTTGCTCATCAACATAATATTTGCTGCTTTGTAGCTTCAGAAGTCATCAAACAATTTATGAGATGCACAATAGTGAGAGCTTTTGATCCTTTCCCAGCTCTAATCTCTATATTAGATTGTGTATCCTTAAGGATAAAGCATCTAATGATCAGAAATTATTTCTAGTTGCCACTGCATAAAATATGATCTATCGGAGTTGTTTAGCAATTATTGGTTTGCTTAACTGACAACATAACATTTTTAATCTGTATTTTCAGACTGAGTTGTCTGATCATTATTGCCTTCATCTTAGTGTTATATCTCTTAAATGGAATATAAATTTGTGGAAAAGCTCAGCATTAGACCACTTTATATTTCATCCACCTGTGTTAGTATTAAGAACCAGTGTAACATTTAGCCCTATTTTCCACATAAGTGTACATTTGTTTCTAGCATCCCATCATGGTACCTTTTTGATTCCATCATTCCTTCAGGCTTGACCACTTTGCATGGGGTTTCAAGATCTAAAAGAAACAGTAGAGATTCCTATATCTGTAGTGCATTCAGAAAGTATTCAGACCCCTTCACTTTTTGTTACGTTACAGCCTTATTTTAAAATGGATATATATTTTTTTATCATCGATCTACACCCAATCCCCCAGAAAGAAGAAGCGAAAACAAGTGTTTAGAAATTTTTGCAAAGTTATTAAAAATAAATAACTGAAATATCACATTTACATAAGTATTCAGACCCTTTGCTGTGACACTCAAAATTGAGATTAGGTTCATCCTGTTTCCATTGATTATCCTTGAGATGTTTCTACAACTTGATTGGAGTCCACCAGTGGTAAATTAAATTGATTGGACATGATGTGGAAAGGCACACACCTGTCTATATAAGGTCCTGCAGTTGACAGTGCATGTCAGAGCAAAAACCAAGCCATGAAGTTGAAGGAATTGTTCGTAGACCTCCGAGACAGGGTTGTGTCGAGACACAGATCTGGGGAAGGGTATAAAACAATTTCTGCAGCATTGCAGGTCCAGAAGAGCATGGTGGCCTCCATCATTCTTAAATGGAAGAACTTTGGAACCACCAGGCTCTTCATAGAGCTGGCTGCCCGGCCAAACTGAGCAATCGGGGGAGAAGGGCCTTGGTCAGGGAGGTGACCAAGAAGCCGATGGTCACTCTGACAGAGCTCCAGAGTTCCTCCTTCCTTCCTTGGGAAGGTTCTCCCATCTCCAGAGATGGGAGAACCTTCCAGAAGGACAACTATATCTGCAGCACTACACCAATCAGGCCTTTATGGTAGAGTGGCCAGATGGAAGCCATTCCTCAGTAAAAGGCACATGACATCCCGCTTGGAGTTTGCCAAAAAGCATGAGAAACAAGATTCTCTGGTCTCAGATTCTCAAACCCAGATTGAACTCTTTGGCCTGAATGCCAAGCGTTACGTCTGGAGGAAACCAGGCATCGCTCATCACCTGACCAATACCATACCTATGGTGAAGCATGGTGGTGGCAGCATCATGCTGTGGGGATGTTTTTCAGCGACAGGAACTGGGAGACTAGTCAAGGGAAAGATGAACGGAGCAAAGTACAGAGAGATCCTTGATGAAAACTTGCTCCAGAGTGTTCTGGACCTCAGACTGGGGCGGAGGTTCACCTTCCAAAAGGATAACGACCCTAAGCACACAACCAAGACAATGCAGGAGTGGCTTTGTGACAAGTCTGTGAATGTTCTTGAGTGGCCCAGCCAGAGCCCGGACTTGAACCCAATCGAACATCTCTGGAGGGACCTGAAAATATCTGTGCATCAACGCTCCCCATCCAACCTGACATAGGTTGAGTGAATCCGCAGAGAAGAATGGGAGAAATTGCCCAAATACAGGTGTGCAAAATTTGCCCAAATACAGGTGTGCCAAGCCAAAGGTGCCTCAACAAAGTACTGAGTAAAGGGTCTGAATACTTATGTAAATGTGATATTTTAGTTATTTATTTATAATTACTTTGCAAAATTTTCTAAACACCTGTTTTCGCTTTTTTATTATGGGGTATTGCTCTGATGCAAGTCATCCTTAAAAGTTGAAGTTTTCATTTCTTCAGACTCTTTCTTATCCATTCCTAAGATATGTTTCTGAATCATCATAATCTTGAGGGTAAGTATTAATCTTTCACATGGAACTTTTTCAAATATCTTTTGAAAGCTCAGGTATATTCTCATCTCTCACACTGCACGTGTTGCCACTTTGTTATCAACATGAAAGAGGATATGTCTTTTAGGAGGGTGAATCTTTTAAATTAATCTTTATTAAGGAAAAACTATAAAACACTATTTAAGTGATTAAAACCATATTACTGGAATTAGTAGAAGTAGTTCACTTGGCCATGCAAACTTCCTAGGCCATTCATCAAAATCATGGCTGATCTTCTATCTCTGCTCCATTTTCTAACTCAGCTTTTGTCCTCCTGAACCTACAGGGACTGGTGAACGCAGCCCAGTCCAACACAGACTTGTCATTTCTTTTCAAGTCCATCTTCATGGTACCTTGCATCAGGAAGGCTGGAAGTATCATCAAGAATGCCTGCCACCTTGGCCATTCCCTTTTCTCCCTTCTACCTTCTGGAAGAACATACAGGAACTTGAGCAGCCTGAAGAATGGTGTTGACCAGAAACATCACCCATTCCTTTCCTCCAGAGATGCTGCCTGTCCCGCTGAGTTACTCTAGCATTTTGTGTCTATCTTCGGTTTAAACCAGCATCTGCAGTTCCTTCCTACACATTGCAGAACCCAGTCTCCATCCAATTCAATTCTTTCCACATGATATCAAGAAATGGCTGAGAGCACTGGATACAGCAAATTGCTATACACAATAGACAATAGGTGCAGGAGTAGGCCATTCGGCCCTTCGAGCCAGCTCTGCCATTCAATGTAATCATGGCAACAGGTAGCTACACCATCCTACCTGTTGGGCTGAAGACCTGCACTCCAGAACTCGCTGCTCTGTTGGTCAAGCTGTCCCTGTACAATTATAATACTGCCATCTACCAGATAATTTGTAAAACTGTGTAGGTTTTTACCATGCTATTAGCAAAATCGTCTATTCTCAAATATCAGTAAAGTGATGGTAGATGTCATCAACCATGCTATCAAGAGTACTTAATTACCAATAACTCAAACTGATGCCCAGGTTAGGTTTTGCCAGGACCACTCAACTACATTATCTATCTTACTATGGGAAGAAAACACAGACTAAAGAGCTCAGCTTCAGAGGTGAGATGAGAGTGATAGCTCTTGACACCGAGACAGCATTTACCTGATTGCTGCATCACGGAACCCTTCGCAAGACTGAAGATAAAACACTCACGTGGTTGGAGTCAGACATTACGGAAAGAAAGGTGGTTGTGGTAAACCTGTTCTAACGAAGGGCCTTTGACCTGAAAACGTAGCTGTTTTGTCTTTCCGCAGAAGCCACTGACTCGCTGAGTTATTTTGATATTCATATTTTTGTTTAGGATTGTTGTGGTTATTGGCAATGATCTCAGCCCCAAGACAATACTGCAGGAGTTTCAAGCCACAAATGTATTCAGCTGCTAAATCAATGACCTTCTTCTCATCATAAGGTCAGAAATAGAAATGTTTGTTGTTCATTGCACAATATTCAATGCCATTTACAACTCCTCATTAAATTATGCACTGAACGTATTCAGGCATGGCTGATAAATAACAGATAACATTCGCACTACATAATTGCCAGGCAGTGGCCATCTCCGGCAAGATAGAGTTTACCCATCTACCTGATATTTAATACCATTAAGGGCCTGTCCCACTTTCCTGAGTCCTCTGCCGAGTTGAAAGGACCTAAAAAAAGAAATCAAGATTTATGTGATCTGCGAACTCCTCCTGCCGACTATCTCTTTACTCGTGGACTTTTTTGTCATGCTGTAAAAAACGTCCCAACTTACCTGATGCCCTGAGTACCTACGGCTGGCATAACAAGCCGCTACGATATATCTACAGACACCTACGGCCTCATATGTACTCGCTACAGACTCCTACGGACTCGCTAAGGACATTCTCCAAGTTTAAATCAAGGGGAAAACTCGGGCGAATGCGTGAGTAACTTGGGAAAGTGGGACAGGCCCTTTATTTATCAGGTCCCAACCATCAACATCCTAGGAATAACCACTGAAACTTAGGTAGATCAGCTACAAGAGCAGGCTGTGTATTCTGCAGCAAATGACTCACCTCCTGACACCCTAAAGCCTTCCCAAGGCACGTCAGGAGTGTGATGGAATAATCTCCACTTCTCTGTTTGAGTGCAGCTCCAAAAAATGTTCAAGAAGTCAACAGCATTCCAGGACAACGTGCCTCATCTGATTTGCATCTCATCAGCAACCCGATACATAATTTCCCTCTGTTGCGGGCGCACAATGATTGCAGCGTAAACCACTCTAGTTACTCATACATACTATTCCAACAAACCTCCAAGAAGGAAAAAGGCAATAAATGCACGGGAACACCACCCCCTGCAAGTTGCTCTGAGTCACACACCACTGTGACTTTAAAATATTGATCACTCTTTGTCACTTGATCTAAATCCTGCAGCACCTGGCAGCACCTTCACCAGAAAGTCAGCAGCAGTTCATGAAGGCAGTTCATAACCACCTTCTCTCGAGAAATTAGTGATGGGCAATAAATAATGAACATGCTAGCAAAGCCCCAATCTTAAAAAATAAATAAATTACAAAAAAAAACAGAAACCTATTGGTTTCTATTTTGAATGAACTCAATGACTGATCCCTATGGCTTGAGAATTCTAAAGCTCTCCTCATCTCAGTCCTGAATGGTCAGAATCTTATTTTGAGGCTATAACTTCTGATTCTAGGATCCTCACAGGAAAAATATTGTCCCTGCAAAAAAAGCCTGTAAAATTCTGTCAGAAGTTGCAGTCTGAAGAGTGTTTATTGCACTCCCTGTTTGGCAAGTATATCTCCTTAGTTAAAGAGATCAAACCTGCACCTCTGGGTGTCATCCCACCAGGCCCTTACCTAATTGAAAAATACCTCTATTCTTCCACTAGGAATCATCTCTTAACAAAGATTGATGTACAATGTTCACTCTTATTGCCCACTGCAACTGCCTGTTAGCTTTCGGAGACTAGTGTACACTCAGGTCCCTTTGACACCCAGGTCCCTTTGAACATCAACGTCTTCCAATCCATCACAATTTATACAATATTCTGCTTTAATATTTTATGTGTCAAATGTCACATTATATTCCATCTGCTATGATCTTGCCAACTCACTTTGCTTGTCTGTTTGCGATGAAGACTTTATACATCCTCTTCTGTACTCATAATCCCACCAGCAAACTTTGAAATATGACATTTGATTGCCTCAGATAAACTATTGATGACAATTCTGAATAGCTGGAGCTCAGAAGCCAATCCCTTTCGCAGCCATGAATCTCAACCTGCTAACATGAGAAAGATTCATTTATTTCCTCACTTGGTTTTATCTGATAACTGATTCTCTTCCATGCCAGCACAATATCCTCAACTATCTGATATAAGCTTGGCGCCCAACCTCCAGGATATGATCTTATTGAAAGCCTTCTTAAATCTAAATATAGCACATCCATTGGTACCCCCTTTCCTATTCTGAAGGTCAAGCCCACAAAGAAATCTAATAAACCAGTTGAACTGTGAAACATAAGCTTATAAATTTATAATTTTCTGTATTACTGGCTTCAGTTACAGAGGTCCTTGTTTTATGTGTATCGGGTATTCATGTATCCCACTATGATCCCAACATTTGTGACTGCCCCAGCCAAAATTGGTTGCTATCTCTTGTAGTCTTTGTTAGAATAGTATTTGCACTTTTTGTGTCCTATATGATCCTTGTGTTGAGCTCTTAATCACTTGTTTGTGCTATTGGCACTACCTGCTTTCACCTTGGTCTTGTGTCAATGCATCTACTGCTAAAACTCATCTATACTTGTTATATTTAGATAACATTCCCATGAATTCCTTGCCAGCCTGCCATCTTCTGTCTTCTGACAAATCGTGCTCATCTATAAATCCTGCTCCCCTTCTCCATACTTCCACTATGTTTTTTGCAACCATTACCCCTGCAATATGGTTGAGCAATACTTTTATTTTAAGCTCTCCCTTCTAACCCTATTCTCCTACCTCTCACACTTTCCAGACTTTGTCCTTTCCCCTCCTTCCTTCCAGTGTACTCCCCAACCCCCATCATCACCACAATCAGTCGGAAGGGTCCTGACCCAAAACATTACCTATCCATGTTCTCCAGAGATGCAGCCTGATCGGCCAATTTTCTCCAGCAATTTACGTCTTATTTTAGAATTACCATTTTGCTTCCTTTAACACCTGCTCGTTAAACCTTAGTTCTTACATCTTGCTGGTTGTTATTTTATTTTAAACATGAGATAGTTTATTGACTCTTGGGAAAAATCGAATTGATATAATTTGATCAAAGCACCTTCTTTATGGATACCTGGATTGTCTTCTTGTTCAGCATTAGTTGTTTTCAAAAGTCAATGAGGATTGCTTGCTAGTCTCCATTTTTTTGTTTTGATTTCTGCTCTAAAGTTATTATTTATTGTTGATTTATTTTAAGCCAGTTAACATCTGAGTTATGCTTCTTTCATATATATATTAATGAAATTCCACCCTAATTAATGGACATCAAATGTGGCACAAATCTATGTGCTCTAAATTATTATTTTAGTATGAAGTAAACCAAAAGCAGTCAATATATTTAGCACTAGTAGCAAAGGTTAAAGATGACTGCCTTTACACAATATTGCATGAATATACAGCAGGCTGCTTTTCTAAAGATTTCTGAGTAGATATTAATATATATCTTGCCATTTCAGCATGTAGAGATTGCAAAATGATATGCCAGAGCTTGCTAACTGGTTGCTAAGGTCTTTCCAGGCAGTCCATAGCAACAGAGTTGCTACCCTGGTGACATCATGCTGTAGGCTGGCAGTGTTAAGACTGAAAACATGTGATGCCTGACACTGCCTCTATCTCGTTTTCTCGTGCAGATTTCTGCAGCCTGGGAGGGAGGTAAGGGGTCACATCCACGCACAAGCTCTGACATTGAACGCTTTTTTTTACAGTATGCACATTAGCATTTATATTTGTCTTTAGCTGTGGTAATGCAACAATTTGACATTTGAGTTTTGCGTTATTTTAAGGAATGCTCATGAGCAGCGGGCTTGGTCTGAATGAAGAAAGGGAACTGTCACTTAAATTATTTTGTACAGTGACATCATATAATATTTTTATAGATTCTACAGTTTGGAATTGAGTGAGTATGCAGTTGTATTGATTGCATCCTGTGGAGCAGGCACTTCCTCCACAGACTTCTTCGTGTAGCTCCTTCAGTACAGGCTGCTGTTGTCTGAAGTTGAAATGATACGCCTTATACCTGGTTAATTTTTACTGTACTTTTACCTTCCTTACATAACAAAAACATTATTTGGTGATAGAAGACACTAACCGCATTTCTCCTTTCAGTCTGAGGCCTACTGAGGAAGGCTTCTTGTAAAGAAGTGATAATGTTAAATTATTTTACATTTTCTGTACAGATTGTCCATCAGGTTGTTAATGGACAATTTGATGCATCTGAAATTAAGACATAACTAGCAATTATACATAGGTTGATTTGCTGGCAAATATTTATTTTGTCTGGCTTTGTATTCTAAGAATGTTGTTGAAAACCCCCCAAAATGTAATCAGCCAATATTAAATATATTTAGCAAATTCTGACAAGCACTCATGGGGCCAATATGATCCAGTATACAAACTGTAAAGCTAAAATATCAGAGGAGATTATAATCATTCCTTTATCTGAAACCTCATACTGAATACTGTTGATAATTTAAAAAAAAATAATTGACCACAATGTAGAAAAGCTACATGTGTGATTCCCCGGAATCCGTAGTCTGAGCTAGAAGTAAACTGGTGCCTTGAAATTAACCAGCAACTGTAAAGACATTGGAGTCAGTTAATGGCAGGCCAATGAACATTTTGTTCGAGAGTCCACTGCTGGGAATTCAACCACTTCAGAGCAGTCAAAGGCAATCTGGCAAATCTGGACCAGGTGGTTGGGTGCTTACAGGAGGGAAAGTCGGACATTGGAGTGATTGCAGTTGGTATTGATTAGGAGGTAAGGGAGCTGGGTGGGGTAAGGGTTAGTTGTGGAGGATCAGTGACAGGGATTGGTGAGATCAATAGTCTGGTGGGAGGGAAGAAATCAGTGGTGTTAGGAGGAATTAATAATCGGGGGATGTTTTGCTATTTGGGGTTGGTGTGATTCTAAATATGCACAAGGAACTGGATGGAATGATTTATTTGGGCCCTTGTGTTGGCTCCGATGATCAGTGAAATAGTGGCTGTTGTGGTGATCACTTTGTTGCCTAATCTACATAACTCTTCATTCCCCTGTAGTCAAAAATATATGTCATACATCTCACACTTAGTGACTTAATGCTTCAATTTTCATAACTCCCTGAAGCAGAGAATTCAGAAGATTTACAGTCTATTATCATGAGATCATATTCACTAATTCGAGACTGGAGCTTGCCTACCTGACCCATATTCAACAGTGCCATTGTTGGGTCTGTATTGGGTATGGTGGAAATAATTTATGACCTCAGGCTTGGGCCTGTTTTTTTATGAGAAAATGGCCAAAAATTGTTAATGGGGTTACTTGCCAACAGGTAGCTGGGAGAGTGGCAATACAGAAAGTAGTTGTATAATTGTATGACTTCATCGAACATCATGTATAAGGGAAACAGGCTATCTGAGCTAACCCCATTTGCCTGGGTATTTAGGTATCCGTCTGTGTTGGCTGACTCCTTCCATTTTTTACAGCAGATAGTGAGAGAGCAGATTTCATAGTACTGCAGACAGAAATTGAGATACTGAATTCAAGAAATATAAAAATAGTCAATACCTGATGTAAACAGATTTTAAAAAAATGGCTTGCTTTTTAACAGGAGTTTTAAAGAATGAATTTCCATCAGCATATCTCAAAGTTGATAAAATGATGACGATTCACGAATGAATAACTTTTCAACTCCATACACTACCGGGCTGTTGACAATGGAGAATAACTGTCAGAGCTGATTATTCCTGCAATAACTTAACTGTTCTTTATGAATGCTGGTCAAGCAGATCCTGTGGAGAAAGAAACAGAGTTCAGGTTTTGAGCATGTATAGCTTTTTGATTTTCAATTATTATTTTAATTACTAGTCTGTGTCCGGTCCAGAGTTTCATGTCAACTGACAGTGGGTTCTAGGAGAAGAGCAATGGGACCTGGCTATATATGTAGAAACCAGGAACTGCAGGTGCTGGTTTTCCAAAAAAAGACACAAAATGCTGGAGTAACTCAGCAGGTCAGGCAGCATCGCTAGTAAACATGAATAGGTGATGATTCGCTTAATTTTATACTTGAGCTTACCTCTTTTACACTGAGACCTCTACAAGAAGAAATACTCCCAACACAAGAAAAAAATAACCTCTCGATATCTATCCTGGAAACTTCCTTTAGAATCTTCTATGCTTCAATAAGAATATATCTCAATCTGTTTAACTCGTTAGACAATAGTCTCATTCTGCTTAATCTCTCTTCATAGGACAGCCATCGCATTCCAGGATCATCGTAGTTCAGAGTTGCTTTTAGAAGCAAACAACTCCAAATGTTGGGATTCTGAAATCAAACTATAAAATGCTGAAGATACTTACTGCACTTCTCCAGATTCCTTTTTGTTATTTTTATTTATTTATTTATTTATTTATTATTTTTTTAAATTAGAAGTAAGTACAATAATGTAATACATAAGTATCTAATACATAATGAGATAATACAGTTCATGTACAATTTCTGGTTTCAAATTTAGCAGAATAGAACAGAAAATGAGACAAGTCAAGATGGAGAAGAAAATAATATCATAAGCCGTAGTGATAGCGTTAGTTCGTGAGATGGTAAAGAAAGCCCAAAGAAAAGGTAGAAAGGGATAGTAGGAAAAAGAGAAGAGATTATATATTTAATATCTTTATCCACCCTTCACCCGGTTATGAAACGTTTAAATTCTAAGGTTGTGTTGCACCATATGCTTGTAAAACGTCCATAAAAGAAAACCAAATCATTAAGAATTGGTCTGTTTTGCCTAAAAGGAGGAGCCTCATTTCTTCAAGATGTAACATTTCAGACATATTTGTTATCCACATTGTGAGCGTTGGTGTGGCTGCGTTTTTCCAAAATTTAAGTATACGTTTTTTTGCCGTTATTTTGCCAAAGTTAAGCAGAGAATTTTGAGACGTAGTTAGTTTACATCCGTCTTCCATTGATCCGAAGATAATCAGTTCTACATTGGGGTTCAGTTTTGTGTTAAATAAATTCTCCAGATTCCTCCATGCATTAGTGTTTCGGATACATGGAGGGCCTGGAATGAAAAATAGAGACTGAGCCATCAATGTGGTGAGTATTGATATTATGTTTTTCATATAAATTAAACATGAATGGTGTTAAACAAACAATCTAGTCTCTATGCATTAATATGGAATAAAAGATATTTGGGTTCTCCTGTCACAGATCAACAGTTCCAGGTCCGAGTCAAATGGATGTTTAAATCCAGAAACCTGGAAGTTGCACTAACCAAATAGTTAGTTTGTGAAAATCTCACCTTGTTCTCCGGTTCACCACTGAAATGCATGAATTGCTGTGAAATTGGTGAATTTTAAATTCCCTTTATAGAGTTGTATATTATCCATTTCAGCCTGTATGCTCATTTAACAATGATGTTTCCCACTGCCAATCAACCTCTTGAGCAAATCAAATTATCTGTGACAAACAAGCGGTCTGATTTCTTCAGGAATTAAATATCACTGGAGATTTTAAGAATATTAAGCTTTAATTTTTGTGAATCATTTTACTTGTTCAATCCAAACTTTCTTTTATGTTATTTTTCTTACATGATTTGCAATAGGGTTCTTTCACTCTAATCCACTCAGTCTCTGCACTAATAGAAATATCCTTCAGACCAATTTTCTGGAAAAACATAGTTGGTTTCCAGGTTCATTCATATCAACATGCCATTTTTCTCTGGAGGACCATTATTAGCACGCACTTACAGCAATTTGGCACACAAACCATATGACACCCAAATGGGCATGGAGAAGTTCAGCTAACTGCAGATATCATTAGATTCCCGACATTTCAATTTAAACTGGGATAGAAAAGCAGGATAAAAAATATGTACGTTTGGAGTTGAAGTCAGGAAATTCTAATTTAGGCGAGTGATCATATTTGGACCAACTAAGAATGTAAAAGTTTTCTCTCTGCCACATGGAAGCTGCAGTGACTTCGTAGATGTTAGAATTGCTATGAGTTGTTTCATTGCAATGGGCTGCAAGGCATTCCTCTTCATTGTCTTGTAGATGACTATCTCTTGTGAATCAGCCTTGTCATGATAGGCTCTAACCCTAACCAATTTTCTAGGCAGCAACAAAGTGACTGTGGTTGCTGCTGATCTCAGAAGCCCGTAAAAATATAACAGTCGCTGAACATGTATTCTCAGATGAGCATTGCTCCTTTCCAAGATCCGCTTGGCATTCTTTAGCCCTGGAGGATGTCAGGAACCCTTGGTACAAAAACGTACCTCCAATGAGCCTTGTTCTTCTCCCACCTATCCAGGTCCCTGTCTCTTTAGAGCATTCTCTCTACACTTTCCACCATTAAAAATGTCTTCTATTGTAGACATTTATTAAGTCGCACTATTGTTGGAAGAGGGTTATGTGTATTGTGGGATGTACCTTTAATATCCCGAAGCAGTAATCATATCCACAAGCCTGAATGGTGATAGCTGCAAGAACTCACTGTGCAGCATTACACATGGACACCCATCAGTGTTGTTTTCTAAACCTGAGAGTTGAAGATCGTGATGTTCATGGGACTTTCACCAATAGGATGAGTTTCGTTCTACATCCCAAATGGGTTTGTAATTAAATTGGCCACTGTAAATTACTCCTAGATTGTAGGTGAGTGGTAGAATCTATGGGGAGTTATTGGGAATGTGGGGAGAATAAAATGAGATTAGTATAGAAATAGTGTAAAAGGATAAATGATTGTTGGCACAAACTCGGTGGGCAGAAGGGCTTGTTTCCGTGCTGTATGATTTCATGAGTATAACGGTGTCCCACAATGCTATCTTATCATTTTAACTACATAATAATTCAGTTTTTAAGACTTAAATCTGCCGGCCCTACCTACCTACCATGGGCAACCCAAGGAAAAAATTATAGGTATATTGATATTCCTTTTTTTATGAAGTCACTGGGTACTGGTGAGTCTGTTTGATTTTGAATATATCATGTGAATAGATGTCATAGAATGGAAATTAAGTAGAGGCATTGTCATTGAATGAAATCCCCATGGATTTATCTAATCTGATTGGCAATGCAACTTGACCAGTGATAGAAACTGGTAGGGCGTGGATATATTTGAGCTCCTGTATAAATCTGATCACTCTAATGAGTATAAAGATACATGTGTCATAGATGGTGAATGCACACTAATTTTGCATTAACAGTCTGATTCTATATAGCATACTAATCTTTGTGCATCAGACCCATGTGATAAACTCCCATATAGTGGACAAAAGGAGCTCATTAACACTTCAAGGTTAATCTAGTTTTGGTTGCATTTTTTGTTTTTAAATTAATTGTTTTTCTACAATGCCATTCTTTCTTTTCATTTTAACTCATCTGTCAGAAATGAGGGATGCTCACTTCCAGTTCATAATACATACAGTTGAGTGCTTTCACATTATTAGTGTGGCTCATTTAGTTGCTGCCTGATGGTGAGTGGGTATTGTAGAGATATAAATACTTCAGTGTTATTTTAAAGGCCTCCAAAAAGGCATCTAATAATAATAATAATAATGCATTTTATTTGCTGGCGCCTTTCTGGACACCCAAGGACACCTTACAGGACATAAAATCACAATACATTTATCAATATTAAAATCAAGTTGATTAAAAACAAAAAACAAAAAAAAAAATACACAAAACATTTTAAGTCATTAAAATCAGGGTGAACATGGTGGAAGTTATGTCGGGTATGCTAATCTAAACAGGTGTGTTTTGAGTTGTGATTTGAATTGATCGATAGTGTCCAGGTGACGGATGGGAGGTGGGAGAGTGTTCCAGAGACGTGGGGCAGAGCAGCTGAAGGCTCTGGCACCCATGGTGCTGAGTCTAAATGTGGGGACAGTTAGAATTGCAGCTGAGGAGGAACGAAGTGACAGGGAAGGAGTGTATGGTAGCAGCAGGTCAGAGAGGTATTGGGGAGCAAGGTGGTGTAGGGCTTTGAAGGTCAACAGTAAAATCTTGTAGTTAATCCGGTGGTGCACAGGGAGCCAGTGGAGCTGAGTGAGGATGGGTGTGATGTGGTCCGATGATCTGGTGCAGGTAATGATCCGGGCTGCAGAGTTCTGAATGCATTGGAGGCGATGAAGAAGTTTATTGGAGGTGCAAGTGAGGAGGGCGTTGCAGTAATCGATGCGGGATGTAACCAGAGCGTGGATGAGGACTTTTGTATTGTCTTTGGAGAGGAGGAGTCTGGAGATGAAAGTATTGCGGAGATGAAAGTATGCAGAGCGTGTGATATTGCTGATGTGGGGGCCAAAGGAAAGTGTACTGTCCAGAATGGCATCTATTTTACTTTAGATAAGAATATACAGTCAATACTAAATAGCACGCAACAGCGGCCTGAGGTATTTGGACATGTTTGTTGTAATGTTTCTTGTAGTGTTTGGAACATAGAAACATCGAAAATAGGTGCAGGAGGAGAACATTCGGCCCTTCGAGCCAGCAACCCCATTCATTGTGATCATGGCTGATCATCCCCAATCAATAACCCGTGCCTGCCTTCTCCCCATATCCCTTGATTCCACTAGCCCCTAGAGCTCTGTCTAACTCTCTCTTAAACCCATCCAGTGACTTGGCCTCCACTGCCCTCTGTGGCAAGGAATTCCACAAATTCACAACTCTCTGGGTGAAAATGTTTTTTCTCACGTCAGTCTTAAATGGCCTCCCCTTTATTCTAAGACTGTGGCCCCTGGTTCTGGACTCGCCCAACATTGGGAACATTTTTCCTACATCTAGCTTGTCCAGTTCTTTTATAATTTTATATGTTTCTATAAGATATCCCCTCATCCTTCTAAACTCCAATGAATGCAAGCCTAGTCTTTTCAATCTTTCCTCATATGACAGTCCCGCCATCCCAGGGATCAATCTTGTAAACATACGCTGCACTGCCTCAATCACAAGGATGTCCTTCCTCAAATTAGGAGACCAAAACTGTACACAATATTCCAGATGTGGTCTTACCAGAGCCTTATACAACTGCAGAAACTCTTAACTCCTATACTGAAATCCTCTTGTTATGAAGGCCAACATTCCATTAGCTTTCTTCACTGCCTGCTGTACCTGCACGCCAACTTACAGTGATTGGTGTACAAGGATACCCAGGTCTCGCTGCACCTTCCCCATACCTAACCTAACCACATTGAGATAATAATCTGCCCCCTTGTTTTTGCCGTCAAAGTGGATAACCTCACATTTATTTATATTATACTGCATCTGCCACGCATCTGCCCACTCACTCAACCTGTCCAGGTCACCCGGCAACCGCCTAACATCCTCTTCACAGTTCACACTGCCACCCAGCTTTTTGTCATCCACAAACTTGCTAGTGTTGCTCCTAATTCCCTCTTCCAAATCATTAATATATATGGTAAACAGTTGCGGCCCCAACACCGAGCCTTGCGGCACTCCACTCGCCACTGCCTGCCATTCTGAAAAGGACCCGTTCACTCCTACTCTTTGCTTCCTGTCTGCTGAGCTAAGCAACTCACTACAATTGTTTGAATAGAATAATGATTATACCATGGAACTGGACTACCAACCTAAGTATTCAAATGAATGAAATTGAGTGCATGACTCAAAATGGAGATACTTTTATTATAAAGCATTCAAGGTATGGGAAGAATGACCCTATGCTGCTTACAGTGGATTGCAGATGGGAAGAACCATCTCATATACAGAAATACTTTGACATTGATGTATTGACAGCATTAACTCAGATACCTTATTCCGCAGAATATGATATTAATGAATACATGAAGTATAGAGACTCAATTTGGATTTTGAAGATTTGACTTTTTGATATTAAGTTATTGAGGTTTGAACATGCAAATGTTCAACTTAAAATAATGTCAAAGTGAGGCAGGCATTTTGAAATACTGCAGATTGACTATCTTCATTGGTGTGTTTGTTTGATTTTGAATGCAGTCATCACTTTCATTTACCAGTAACAATTTTGAAATAAGCAAATTTATCAAATTGCAGATGAAGAAAAGATGTGTAAGCATTTTTTGCAGAAAACAGGTTTTATTTGAAGTCACTTTTTTAATTAGTTTATTCAAATTTGTTGCAATGGGTGCAAAGCCACAAAAAGTTGAACCTAATTTTAATGAAATACTGAGCCCCTGTCCCACTTTCACGACCTAATTGGCCGAGTTTGCCCTTGACTCATACTCGCAGCATGGTCGCCACGCGGTCGTAGGAGGCTGCAGGAGGTCATAGGTCACTCTTCCTCATGCTCGTGAGTGGTTTCCGCATACTCGTGGCCTCAAGTAGCTTGCGGCATTTTTTTTCCAGCCTGATAAAAAATGTCCACGAGTAGAAAAGAATTTGGCATGGAAAAGATCAATATTTTTTACTCGTAGGTAGGTCATAGTAGGTCGTGATGGTAGTCGTAGGTAGTCATAGGTCGGTAACTAGCCCGAGGGAAGAAAATGCAAACGTGACATCATTTTATCATGTGATCATTTCCTCTCGTAGCTAGTCGTAGTTGGTCTTAGGTGTGGAAGACTGAGGTCGGGGGGGGTCGTAGGAGGTCGTGGACATAGTCGTAGGAGGTCGTGGACATAGTCGTAGGAGATCGTAGGACGTCTTTTATTTCGGTGAGTCAACACGACCTTGACATTTTTTTCAACTCGTCTAGGGTCTTCTAAACTCGTGAATTAGGTCGTCCAAGTGGGACAGTCCCTTAGAAAGATAAAGACAAATGGTGTTTAAAATTACATGACCAGTCAGAGGATGTGACTGTTTTATTTCTGCCAACTGAGTTATATGTATGTAATTTCCATCAGAACAAATTTTGACCCTGGTTTGAACTGGTTACTCAGACGAGGAAGTCAGCATTTTTATGACAGATACTGATTTTCTTTTTAAAATATTAAAAAAGGACAACAGGAAAACACCAGAAAATTATAGGCTTCTGAGCCTTATGTCAGTGATGGAGAAATTACTGGAGCAGATTTGTGGGAAATATATGTGCGTTTGGAAAAGCATGTACTAATTCGGGAATGTCAGCATGGATTTGTGGGGGGGGGTGGTAGGTTTGATTCTTCAATCGATTCGAGATTCAATCGGATGTATGATTACGTTTTTTGAGGAAGTAATAGAGATGATTGAATAGGATAGAGCAGTGGAAATTGTGTGGACTTTGGTAAAGCTTATGACAAGATCTAACATGATAGCCTAGTCCAGAAAATTAAGTCACTTGGGATCCACTGGTAAATTGGATATAAAATTGTTTGGCCATAAATGTATTGCTTGGTCATAGAAGACAGAGGGTAATGGTGAAGGGATGTTTCTCTGACTGAAGATGTGTATCCATTGGGTCATTGAGTATAAAAGTTGGGAAGTCTTGTTGCAACTTTATAAAAATTTGGGTAAGCCATATTTAGAGTATTGTGTGCAGTTCTGGTCAGTACATTACAAGTGGGATGTGGAGTGGGCACAGAATAGATTCACCAGGATGTTGGCAGGATTAGAAAGTATTTGCTGTACAGAGAGATTGAACAAACTTGAATGGATCTCTCTGGAGAGTTAGAGGTGAGGGTAACCATTTAAAAATTTATGAAAATTATGAGAGGCATAGGTAGGGTGGATAGTCAGAGTGTTTTTTACAGGGTGAACATGTCAAATACGGAGGGCTTAGCTTTAAGGTGGCAAAAAGTTTAAAGGAGATATGCGAGGCTAGTATTTTACCCAGAAAGCAGTAAATGCGTGGAATATACTGCCAGAAATGTAGTAGAAGCAGATATGATAGTAACATTTAAGAGGCACGTAGTTGGGTACCTGAACAAGCAGGGAACAGTAGGATGCAGACCATATGCAGGGAGATGCGATTAGTTACTCTGCCATCTTGATCATGACACACATGGTGGGCCAATAGGGCCTTTCCTGTGCTTTACTGTTCTGTGTTTTATTAAGTTAGCTTTGTTGGTTTATCCTTTTTTTGCCCAGTGCAAGTGGGAAATTGTATTTACTGCTTTGCTCCCCTGATTACACTTTTATTGGCTTTTGCTCCATGCTTGCAATTGTGGCTCCATGATTTGCCTCTTCAAATCTTCCTGTACTGCTTATATGTTTCAATTTGTTCTTTGAATTGATCCTGCTGCTTCCTCACCTCATAACTGCAACCATAAGCCTCTTTATATTTCTATTTGCTCTCGAGCTTTCTACTCAATAGAAACAAATTAAAAAAGAACATCTTTGTGGGCATTCTTATCTTACATCTCAGAGATCTACTGGAAAACATGAGTTAAAATTATCTTGTTATTTATCTTTGTACAAATGCATATTCTGACTAAAAAATAGCAACATTTTGACTAAGAAGGATATTCTAATAGAACCATTCTGCATTATGTTGTTATTCAGAGACACTCAAATGTGCAACAGTCTTTTCAATTGATAATTTGTCAACTTAAATTTCCTTTGTAGGCTGTGGGCCTGTCCTATTCGCAGGTGTAAGATGAATCCTTGTGTCTGATGGCATCCTTCTGCTCCGTCTTCTTTCTATGAAAATTGTCGCGAAAGACTACTTTGCCACTTTAGCTGTCCTATTTAGGAGCAGATTAAGAGCAATGGAAGGTGATGGTGACTTTGTACATTGTGGATCTGCATTTGTAAAAATTGAAAGACCTCAACTTGTGGAAAAGAGCAACACTACATCAGAAGTGTGGAGATACTTTGGTTTCCAACCTGGTAGTGACGGCAGACCAGAAAACATTGAAACTCCAGTCTGCAAAATCTGTTTCCGTGTCATTCCAGCAAAGGCCTCAAACACAAGCAACCTTTATGCACATCTGAAATCCCAGCACCCTCATATTTACATAGAGGTCAAAAGCAAATCTAACCAGGCACCAACAACCTCAACTTCATCTGGAGAACCAAGCAAGGAACACACCACAATGATGCGGGAAATTTTTCAGCGAAAAGATAAATTTGATCCAAAACCCAGAGAGCACAGGGATCTGACTAAGGCGGTGACATACTACATAGCCAAGGATAGGATGCCTCTGAATATTGTTTCTAAGCCTGGTTTTCAGCACCTCTTGAGCAAGTTTAACCCTAAATATGATTTGCCAAGCAAGAACTACTTCTCCAGAGTCGCTATTCCCATCACTTTATGCGGATGTTCGCAAAGTTGTGGAGAGAGAATTAAAGAGTGCAGATTGTTTTGCGGCAACTGTTGAAACATGGACATGCAGAAGCAATGAAATGTATGTAACATGTGGAGTTCAGTTTGTGGATAGTGACTGGATGCTCAAAACACATTGCCTGCAGACCCAGTACTTACCAGATGAACACACTGGTCAGAGTCTGAAGTGTGCCCTTGAAGATGTGCTGGAGGAATGGGGGTTGGACACTACCAACCTTGTTGCTGTCACCACAGATAATGGACCTGCTGTCAAACATGCCTGTGAGTTGTTAAGCTGGAAAAGACTTAACTGCTTCAGTCAGAATCTTCAATGTTCTATCCAAAAGGGTCTTGATGATTCACGCATTGAACGAATTATTCAACTGTCTCGTCAGATATTCTCTCAATTTTCGCGCAGTTGGAAAAGGAAGAAGGAATTTTCTATAGCTCAAGGTCAGAAAGGGCTTCCGAGAAATTCACTGAAAGTGGATGTTAACAACAAGTGGGAAACAACTTTGGAAATGCTCGAAAGGATTCTTGAGCAGCAGGATGCTATCAGAGCTGTATTGGCCCATGATCGAAAGATATGTCGTCTTCTCCCAACATGGCAGGACATTGATGTCCTTGAGTCCGTTATAAGTGTTTTATGCCCATTCCGTGAAATGACTGAGGCTTTATCTTCTGAGAAATTCATTGCTATTTCAGCAATAAATCCTCTAATAAAACATATATGTAATGATCTCATAAGAGAGGAACAAGAGGAACTAACTCTTGGCTTTCTAATGCGAATGAGAATCAAACGGGACCTTGAAATACGATATGGAGACCCAGAACTGACTCATTTTCTGGAAAAGGTTACATTCATTGACCCCCGATTTGGCCCCACTTGTGTAGATGATCTAGAAAATGTCCTGCAGCAAATTAAAGGGGAATTACTTGCTGGAAAAGTAACTGAAGAACCTTCATTATTTCAAATTAGCTTTGATGGCTCAACGCTTTCTCCATCAAACCCTTGCAGTTGGTATGATCGAGATAGCCCAGGGCCAAGTCAGCCAAAGAAAGCCAGATATGGAGGAGGACTTGCAAAGGTATTTGGAAAGCAGAGTGGAGACGGAGGCACGGACAAAATGGTAACGACTTGTGTTTCACTGCAGGAGCAGCTTGACCGAGAGCTGGATTTTTATTTCAAGGAACCAAAACTCTCCTTGGAAAACTGTCCTCTTCAGTGGTGGAAAGCAACCCAAAATTGCCTGCCCTTGTTGGCAAAACTAGCCAAAAAGTACCTCTGCATCTCTGCAATACATGTAGCATCTGAAAGAGCCTTTAACAACAGCAGTTCTGCATTTGGTGAAAATCGAAGCAGCGTGAAGCCAAACCATATGGACCAGCTGGTGTTCTTAGCTGAAAATCTTCCATGAGCTTAACGACTTTGAAAAAATATGTTTTTAAAAAAGTGCAGGATTGTGCTTACTGATTTGGTTAATCAAATGTGAAAAATATCATTGTGAAATGAAATATCTATATGGGCCAGGATGAATCCGATTTTAAATGATCGTTGGATGGCGAACTTGAGGATCAACAATTAGTTATTAGGAATGGATCTATTTTTTTCCCTCTAATTTACAGATGGTTGTTTTCCATTGCATAAGTTCTCCTTAAGGCACAAATTGCAATGCTTTTATTGCTTAGGTAGCAGATGTTCCTTTTCCCTCATGTTGTTCTTTGTCTCCAGGTAATCAGATATGAAGTCCTGTCCTTCTACATTATGCTTCTTCAAGAATGGTAGTGCAGGGTGGATCGAAGACACACAGCTGAGGAGACCATCATTTGTCAGCAGAAATCACATCTATGCTGCAAACTCACATATTGCTGGGCTGGTGTGACCTACTGATTCTTTTTTTCTGTTAGGCTCCCCCTAAGCCAAAGCACCAACATTTTTATTCAGTTGACCAATAAATACATCATTTTTTTTGAAAATATTAAAGAAAAAACAAGTTTTAATCTGCTTACTTTTCTCTCAGTATTTTTCATGCTTGCATATTTGCTGAACAATTACGAGGAAGCTCCATGTGTATTTATAGTAATGAATCAATGAACTGCTTTTCAGTCAATTTATCAGACAATGTACACTGACAGCACTAATGTATCAAGAATGAAGAATAAATTGAAGGGAGAAATAATTATTAATTCAGCACTCCTACTACCCAAAAACCCAAATACTAAAGCTCCTGCTGTAAATAGAAAATGGAACTGAGGTATTTAAATTTGTGTCGTTATCCAAAATATTTTAATGCAGTTTATTTATATATTATGATAAAAGTTGTGTATAACATTTTTATCCTTAAATATTATTGCTATAATAATTTTTATGCCAACGTTTAACATTTATAGTGGAATTCTTTAGGTAAACATTTATGTAAGTACTTTATAATGGAAAAGTGTGTAAAATTTCACTCGCATGATTTGTTGATAAATCATTTATATAAAACAATCATTGGCTACATTTTTAATTTTCCTGAAATTTCAAAAATCCACATGCCTTTAAATCAGTGTTAAAAACTTTTGTATTTCACTTAATTCATTGAATTGTGTATTTTGATATGTTAAAAAAATGTCAAAGATCTAAGCACATGTAAAGTCTCTGGTTTGGATTATGAAATTGCACAAAATAGTGACTATTGATTCAAATTTCCTCCCATAGTCCAAAGACTTGCAAGTTTGTAGGTTAATTGGCCTCTGTAAATTGTGTGCAGGGTAGAACTAGTGTATGAGGTCATCGTTGGTCGGCACGGACTTAGTGGGCCGATGGGCCTGTTTCCACATTGTATCTCTAAAACTATAAAATTACAACTGAAACTTCCTAATCAAGAACCTATTACTCTCTGCCTTAAAAAATACCCAATGTCTTGGCCTCCACAACTATCTGTGGCAATGAATACCACAGATTCACCATCCTCAGGCAAAATAAATTACTCCTCATTTCCATTTTGAAGGTACCGTACATCCTTTTATTCTGAGGCTGGGTCCTATGGTTCTAAATTCTCCCATTACTAGAAACATACTTTCCACTTCCACTCTATATAGACCTTTCATTATCCAGTAAGTTTCAATGAGATCCCTGCACATCCTGCTAAACTCCAATGAGTACAGACCCAGAGCTATCAAATGATTCTCATACTTGAACACAATGATCCCCGGGATCATTCTCTTCTGGAGCCTCTCCAAAGCCAGCACATATTTCCTTAGATATAGGGCCCAAGACTTCTTATAATATTCCTAATGTGGCCTCAGTAGTGCCTGATAAAACTTTAGCATTACATTCTTGCTTTTATATTCTAGTTCTCTCAAAATTAATGCTAGCATTGCATTTGCCTTCCTTACCGCAAACTCAATCTGCAAATTAACCTTTTGGGAATCCTGCATCAGTACTCCCAAGTCCCTTTGTACCTCGATTTTTAAATCTTATCCGCATTTAGAAAATAGTCTACATCTTTATTCCTTTTACTAAAGTGCATGACTTTGTGTACACTTCTAAAGTGTACACTTTGCTGCACTGTATTGCATTTGCCACTGCTTTGCCCACTCTCCCAACCTGTCCAAGTCCTTCTGCAGCCTCCCTGCTTCCTCAACACTACCTGCGCCTCCACTTATCTTCCCGATAACTCCTGCGGAATACCACTAGTCATTGGCAGCTAACCAAAAAAGTACCCCTTTATACCCTCTTTGCCTTCTGCCAGTCAGCCAATCTTTTCTCTGAATTCAAAACCTTCAGTATCCAAAAATAATTTGCATCCATCTTGAAGAGTACCTATTTTTTAACTTTATTCACAAAGCAACAGCATTATCATACTTTGATGTATTTTTGACAGAGCTGACCATTACAACCGTCTCCCATATCCTCCATCTTCCCAAACAATCCCTCTATCTCGGGCTATTGAGCCTACTCAAAGTTTGCAGCAATAGTCTGCCATACAGCAAAAAGCAGTTATTACACCCTCCAAGTTTGTGTTGTGTATCCATTTACACTAATTGTACATTAATCCCATTCAATAAGCCAGTCATCTGTTATAGACCTTGTATATTAAATATGAATTGTATTGAATGGTCAAAGCCTCTATTCCAAAAAAAAAGCATCTATCTTCCTTTTGATTTTTATTTATTCACAAGACAGCATCAGCAACATCATGGCTTGTTTTCACTTTTGTAATGTAATAATCTCATGTATCAACCTTATTTTGGTTTAATCTGAGAAAAAAAATCATACCTAGTTTCCAACATGCCAAACGGTATGGTAGGTTTCAACTTATGCCTTTTAGTAACCATTCTCTGCTTTCATAACAATTTAGGTAGTGAAACTGCAAAGGTAGAATGTTAAAACCAAGCAAAACATAAAGTGCTGCAGTTAACTCAGTGGGTCAGGCAGCTTCTGTGGAGGGAATGGATAGGCTGAAATTGCTGGAAGTCCCATTGTACATGGGCATTTAAAATTCAAATTTATAATATCAGAAATTTGCAAAACCAGAACATTGGTCTGAATGAATCCAATGCAGAACTATTAACATAAATGAATGCTGGCTTTCCGATCTGAGGGGGCTAGTAAAACAGACAGGCAGACTAAGCATCTACCTGTAATTTTCATCTTAACTCTTCAGTTCCTGGGTAGCAGACAACAAGAAAAGCATACAACATTTGCCTTACCAATAGGTGGTTGATAACTTTGCATTTTGAATGACTGGGTATTCAGTTCTTAAATAACAGTAGCCAACTTTGCCTACCCTTCAGGAGTACAGAAGACGTGTGATGGTACTGCTGGAGGAAAGTGTGGATAAACCAAAGTGAGGTGTATATTGGATTAGTGTAAATGAAGCAGTTCCAACTCTGATGGCTATTTAGAATTGTAGGAAACTTTTTGTCAGCTGGCCACTAAAGTACTTTATTAACAATGAAATTGCATATCATATGGTTTAATGGTTAGTTCACCGGACAAAACTGGTAAATATTACCAGTTCAGCACTGGACAGCAGTAAGTGCATTTGGCCCCTCTTATTCTTAAAATAACAATAAGACCCACCATCCAGGTCATGCCCACTTCTTACTACTACCACGGGCAGGAGGTACAGAAGCCTAAAGTCCTACACCACCAGGTAGAGGAACAGCTACTTTTCTATAACAGTCAGGTTTTTAGATCATGATCATATGAAGTAAGAGCAGAATTAAGCCATTTGGCCCATCAACTTTGCTGCGCCATTTGATTATGGCTGATTTATTTTTCCCTCTCCAGCCCATTCACCTGCCCTGTAATCTTTGACATCCTTGCCAATACAACCTTGCTTAGATATGGGGCCCAAAACTGCTCACAATATTCCAAATATGGTCTTGACCGGCACCTTATAAAGCCTCAGCATTACAATCATGCTTTTATACTGTGGTCCTCTCGAAATGATTGCTAACATTCCATTTGCCATCCTTACTATTTACTCAACCTGCAAATTAATCCTTTTGGGAATCCTACACCAGCACTTCCAAGTCCCTGTGCACCTCCAATTTCTGAATCCTTTCCCCATATAGAAAATATTACACCTTAATTTTTCTACAAAAGTGCATGACTATGCACTGCTACAATGTATACAATTTTCCATTTATTTGTCCATTCTTCCTACCTGTCCAAGTTCTTCTGCAGACTCCCTGCTTCCTCAACAATACCTGCCCCTGACAAAGATGACAATTCATGTAATCTGCAAAATTGGCCACAAAGCCATCAATTCCCTCATCCAGATTGGAACACTGCTAGTCACCGGCAGCCAACCAGAAAAGCCCCACTTTATTCCACTCTTCGCCATCTGCTAGTCAAATAATTTTCTATCCATGGTAGTACCTTGCTTCTAATACCATGGTCATCTATCTTGTTTAGCAACCTCACGTGCGGAACTTTATATCAAAGGCCTTCTGAAACTGACTTGCACAACCTTAATCACACCAATGGAAATCTGCAGACCACCTCTTGCACTATCATGGGGTTGTTTTGCTCTAATGCCTTTATTTTTTGTATCTGTTTCTTTTCAATGTCTTGTAGAATTTATATGTAATTTATGTACAATTTAAGTGACATTTATGTTTTTATTTTGTTCGTTATGTACTTATGATGTTTTATTGGGGTTGATTTTCATATGGCTATGGTAATTCGCATATCACTGTACCTTAATTGGTACGTGACAATAAAAGACCTCTGAAACCTTTGATGTTGCTATAAGCAAGATTTTATTTCTACCAGTACCTCACCCTGCTTGTGCATTTTGCTTTGTTTTATCTTCCTATTCTCATTTCTTGCTTTTAAAGTTGCTTTATGAGGGCTTACAATTCCTGTATTAAATTCATTTTCTGTGTTATTTTGTTTATTGGATGTACATCCATATAATGTTTTTCCTAGTATCGTTGATGTATCCATGGCAGCAGATTCATTGCTAACTTCGTCTAATCATTCCACCAGTATGTCTACTGCAGTGAGATCTAAATTGATGCAGAGCAATATATTAAAAATATATTAGCTGTCCCATTGATTGACCTATCATTCTATATGTTAAGGACCTATGGAGGTCTAAAATCCTTTAATTCCCCTCATCATTCAATTTTCTGCTATTAGTCATAGAACCATAGTCATACAGATGGAAATGGGCTCTACAGCCCAACTTGCACCTGTCGATTAAGATGTCGATCTATGCTAGTCTTGTGTGTTATTCCTTTTGACCAGCCTGCCTTTAGGGAGTTGTCAAAAGACTTGCTGAAATCCATGTAGGCGATATTAAATGCATTCTCCTCATTGACTCTCTTTGTTACCTCCTCAAAAGAATATAAAATAGAATCATACGCGGCAGCTCAGTTTTCTGTCAGGAACATGTAAATTGAACCACTGTAATCAACTTTTTAAAGGGGATTGCCAGTCAGTCCAGTCAGTGCAGCATTGCAAACATTTCTAAAAGCTACAATCGATTTTGACATACTTCTCTTGTCTAATAAAAAAGACCTTACCTTAACTTTTAATTTAGCGAAATCCTGGATGCACGATCAAATGTCGGACGGCAGAGAACATTCTAAAAGGGAAGGCTGTGCACCCTGGGATTGTGGTCCTTATTGGTTTCGGCAACATTGACGGGGTGACAGATGACGTCCTGTTCAGAAAATATAGCAAGTTGGGTAGTAAGTTGAAAAGCAGGATCTCTAAAGTTGTCATCTCAGAATTCCATCCTATGCCACGAGCTGGCTACATGAACTGGAAGATGACACAGATAAATGTGTGGCTCAGGATCTGATTCCGGGGCTGGGGGCTTTCAGGTATATGGATTATTGGAGTCTCTTCCAGATATGGTGGGACTTGTAGAGGAGCGATGGGTTGCATCTGAACTGGAAGAACACCAATATCTTGGCGGGGAGATTAGTTACTGCTGCTTGTTAGTGTTTAAACTCAGCTGGCTGGGTAGTGAAACCCAAACCAATACTGTGGCAGATGGGGAAATAGAGCCTGATATAGATGTTAATGTGAGTAAATTGAGTTGAGAGACAGGCCGTGTCAAGTCTGGGAGAGAGGAAGGCTTGATGGACTAAACTGCATTTATTTTGATGCACAGAGCCTGATGGGTAAGGCAGATGAACTCAGGGCCTGGGATATTTTGGCCATAACAGAAACATGACTGGGAGAGGGACAGGACTGGCTATGCAATATTCCAGGGTATAGGCATGATAGAGTTGCAAGTAAGAGAGGAGAGGGAGTGCGTTTTTGATTAGGATGAACCGCAGTAGTACTTAGAGAGGATATTCTTGGGGGATCGTCAACATTTGTTTGCAACTTTGCTCTTTATTTCCCTCAGACTCAGGTGTAGCCTATAGTTGTGCAACTCATGAAAGCGATTGATGCCTTTTTTTCATTAGCTGAACCTACATAGTCTCATTCCTTAATCCTTCTGACATATCCTCCCTTTTCACTGCTATAGTTGTCGCTTTAATCAATGTTGGCACTTCCCCTCTTGTTGTAACATCTCATTTAAGATATAGTGCTGAAAGTTGAGTCCCCTCCTCACTTGCCAGATAAAATGCTTTTGCATCACCTTGTCTGATTTTAGATGACCTGTCGTTCCTCCTCTTCCCAAAGTGAGACATGTTTGTTCCCAAAGGTATTTTCATCTTGAAGCCTGCAATATACTGGTCATTTACTGGTTTCTGACCAATCCTGATTTGCATCCATCCTAACCCTAACCCACAACATCCTAATTCCACATGCTGATCCACATCTGTAGATGATATGTGCATGTACCTTTAATATAGTTACCTCACCACTACTAACCACTCCCCATATCACAAGTATAATTACAACCTCCCCACCCACTGCTCTCTCTCTAGTTTCCGTGACGGACCACATACAGCTAGTGTTCATTGTAATGTTACAGTATGTTACAGTATTAATAAAAGTAGTAAAGTTAGTGTGGTGATGACACTTCTTTACATGGTGTCATATCTCTTACCCTTGCGCCTCCTGTTTATCGGTTGTTTATTTACTTTTGCCCCAGTTTCCCGTTCCCTTTCTCTATTTTCTCGTTATGGCCACTTCTTGCCGCAAGCCCGATGTGCTTGTTTTCGATTCAGACATTGCCCATCGTTGGGATGTCTTTAGACGTGACTTCGACCACTATGTCACAATCGCCCATCCTGCCGCCACCCCTGAAGTCAAAGCTTCTCTGCTTCTCAACCTGGCTGGTCCCGATGCCCTGGAAGGTCTGAATCATTCGTCTACGCTGCGGGTGAAACTGCTCGGGACCCGGTATGTTTATTGGCTAAGTTTACCGCGATGTGCGACATCCCCTCTAACTGCATCTTAGAGCGTTTTAAACTGTTCGGGCGGCGTCAGAACTCGGGTGAATCTATTGAGAATTACGTCGCTGCGCTGCGACACCTGGCCAGGTGGTGCCGCCTTGGCACGCTGACCCCCGATGAACTGACCAGGGACATTATGGTTTATGGTCTGCGCGATGAAAAGCTGAGGGCTGAACTTTTGTGGAAGGCCGACCTGTCTTTCGACGAGGCTATGCACGCCTGCCATCTGGCTGAAGCTGTCACCTCGGCGGTGTCACCGGTTGATCACCTTGCCAGCGTTGCTAGCCGTCGGCGGTACACGGCCCCGCCAAGACCACGGGGGTCCGGCACTGCTCCAGGGGGAGGCACCCCGCAGCGTTGCCCCAATTGCAACTTTGCCGCTCATCAATTCAATGTGTGCCCTGCCTTGGGTAAAACATGCAACTACTGCAGGAAACTGAACCATTTCCCTGCTGCCTGTCGTTCCCATGGGAAGCCTGTTGCTGCTCCATGGCGTATGTTAAACAACTTGGTGCAAGCTGATTGATCCTGCCCTGCTTGCTGCAGTCATCCAGCAGGGCTGGCCTGACCGTTGTTCCGCTCTGCCAGCTGGTGCCATGCCCTACTTCCTGGTCCGTGACGAGCTCGTACTGCACGACGGCGTGGTTGTGAAGGGACACAAGGTTGTTGTGCCTGCTTCGCTGCACGACCACTATTTTCAGGCCGCCCACCGCGGTCATCCTGGGGCCGAGGCCACTTTGTCTCAAGCCCAGAGCCAGTTTTACTGGCCTGGTATGGCTCAATACATCCGGGAGAGGGTCTCCTCGTGTTCCACCTGCAACAGCCTCACCCCCCACCAGCAACGTCAGCCGCTTCTACAGCAGCCTGCTCCGGAACTACCCTGGATGGCGGTCGCCACTGACGTTTTCTATGAGTCTATGACTCTATGAAAGATATAATGTGTTGGAATAGGTCAGCAGGTGAGGCAGCATCTATGGAGAACAAGGATAGGTGACGTTTCGGGTCAGCACCCTTCTTCAGATTCAGTCTGCCAGACGTCCGCAAGTTTCCAGATGTCGTTCACTTGTGTCACTGTCTGAGGCCCTGCCATATATTGTACAAGTCCTGCCCTGGTTTACCTTTCCAAAAATGCAACACTGCATTTATCTGAGCTACATTCCATCTGCCATTCCTTGGCCCACTTTCCCAGTGGGTCTTGATCCTTGTGTAATTTAAAATAATCTTCTTCACTGTCCACTATACCACTAATTTTGCTGACATTTGCAAATTAACTAACCATGTCACCACATTTTCATCCAAATGATCATTGTTACCTTTTTGCATATCTTTCATTCATTTGTTCTATACCTCTCCACAACACCGTTTGTATCTCTTGTTTCCCTTTCCCTGACTTTCAGACCCGAAATGCCACATATTCCTTTTCTCCAGAGATGCTGTCTGACCCGCTGAGTTACTCCAGTTTTTTTGTGTCTATCTTCGGTTTAAACCAGCATCTGCAGTTCCTTCTTACACATCCCAAACTGACCTCCTCTTTGTTTCACAAACATTCACAGTCAGATTTACTGATATCATGGCAGTGATTTTCTTGAACCACTTCTCCTGCTGGCTCAGTGTTGTTTACAGAAAGACCATGAGCTGCCATGGGAACATGGAAGATGAATGTTAAACTGGTGACCACAAAAAACCTCGTGAAACGTAAAAGGGCTTGCACATTTAGAGAACCATGACTCCTGATGCACTGGATCAATTCTATATCTTCGGGTTCAGAGAAATTTGTTTCTGTTCTGGTCACCATATTACAGGCCCACAAAAAAATTGCCTGGAATAGAGAGCATTAGCTATAAGGGGAGGTGGGACAAACTTGCCTTGTTTTCTTGAGGAATTGGATGGAGGCTGAGGAATGATCTGATCAAAGTTATAACATTATGAAAGGCATAGTCTACTCACAGGTTGGAAATGTCAAATAATAGAGGGCAGCAGTACAGTTTAAAATCATGCATCGTGGTTGGCACAGATATCATAGGCCAAAGGACCTGTTCCTGTACTATACTGTTTTGTGTTCTATGACACCATTCTTAACTTCTCCCAATAGTCAAGAATGTTGCATCCTTCTCGTGGTCCTGTTTTCTCACTAGAATATGTTGTTTCTGAGATTCATGAAAGATCTCATGAATATTTTAACCTTTAATCTATTTTCTCAGTCATCTCTGAAACTTGCCATGGTTAATGTCTCTATTTAAGGATACTAATTTTAAACCCATGTTTCTTGCCCTGAAACTGAATTTGAAATTTTCCCATGCTGCGACCATGCTTTGCTAGTGGTCTATTTACTATGAGATTATTAATTAAACTTGTCTCATTACAACACGAAAGTAGCCTAAAACAGCCTAAATGCAGATTAGGAATTATGTGTCCTTTATACCTTTCACACAGACTGCATCTCAGTTAAAATTGGGGTAATTGGAATGTCCCAATATGCCCTCTTGCATGTAATAAATTTGTCTACACATTTACTCTGCTAACCCGCTTGTTCTATCTGGACGTCTACCTAGCACTCCCAGCAGTGTAATTCTTTTTTTTTGTACTCTAATTCAACCCATAATGTCTCAAGTGATGACCCTTTTGACATCATCCTTTCTCACAAAGGCAACTGTTCTTTAACCAACGTGTGCTTATTCACCTTCTCTTTAAACCATAATTCAGTGGTAGCTATCATATTATATTTAATTTATATATTATACCCTTAACTATCCACCTTATGCACTGCACTCTGTGTATTTGGGTAAATAACCATTCAGCAGAGTTGAGCATTGTCAATTTATAATGTTCATTATTACTATTATAACTACTTCAAATAGTACAGATTACACTGGGGTATGTCACTCCCAAAATTGTCCAGTCATCTATTTTTGATTGTTTTTTTTCAGAATAAATATGATGCTGCAAGATAAGGACTTATGGCCCATGTTGAGAAGATGGCGCTGAACCATCTTGAATCACTGCAGTCTTTCCAGTTAAGTTACTCTCATAGTTTTGTCACTGAGGGAATTCCAAGATTTAGACTTTTCGAAAATGAAGGATCAGCAATATATTTCAAACTCAGGCTAATGTACCTGGAGAAGAACCTGTAAGCAGTGGCAGTGGCTAGTAGGTGCAGCATTACAGGTACTACACACTGATGGTGATGGTGATGAATGTTCAGTGTAATGTTTGGCAAAAACAGTCAACCAGTGGGTATTTCAACCACCTCATTTACGATACGATACGATATGGTATGATAGAACTTTATTTATCCCAGGAGGGAAATAGATCTCCCACAGTCATGAAAACAAAAAATACATGAAACATGAAATTGAAGTGACGAGTGGAAAGGATTGGGGATGTGCAAAGATTGAGGAGGGGGAGGGAGATGAGTCAGTCTCAGTCTACCCTATGACAGAAGGGGGAGGAGCTGCACAAGTTTGATAGCCACTGGAGTTGGATATCTGCTGGAGAGATGCATGGCTTCTGGTCAACATTATGTTTATGGACATCTAACGTTTCCAGAGAAAAAAAAAGAAATTAATTACTTTCAGCTGCCTGGTCCATCTATTTTTTTTTTATCATGAATTGTCTTTTATTTCTTGAAATTCCTTCCTAAAATGGCAGGCACTAAAATGGTAGCAGATCTGCTCCACTGTTCCACTGTGGGCTGAATGCAGATTGGGGGACATGTTTCGGATCTGGAACATTTTGGGTTCCAAACCCAGGTGGTTTCCTACCTTGAGCACTCGATTCTGATGCTCGGGGATGCACGTGTACTAGAGAATAAATACATAGGTGCAAATGAAAAGAAATTAGGTAGCTGGAGTTTTGGTTCAGAATATCTATTCTTAGCTGCTGAGATGATTTGGCCTCTGCACTTGAATGAAGGTACACCTGAGGTTGTGAAAGTCTGTGAGTGTTTGGAAGACAGGTGTGGAAGCAGTAGCATGGGATGGTTTTGTTTGTTGTATGACAATTCAATTGTGCCATTAACATTTTGGGATGTAAATATACACATGGATCCACATTATGACAGGCAGACAAGTTATACTGATTACGCATCATGCCTTCAGCCTGAGACCATACATTTCTAGAGTGTTGCACATGTTTGAATCCCAGCATTCAACATCAGTTTGTTCTGAGGCAACCAGTGCCTGAAGCATTCAGGGAAACCTGATCTACATGCTATGTGACAGATTTTGAAGGAACAGCCAAGGGCCAATTTTGTAGAGATGAGTTGCTTAAAAGTACTTGGCTGAATGTGAAACTTATCAGGGGTGGATGTTGGTGCAGGACCTAAGAGGAGATTCAATTCAAAAACAATTTCTCATTGTGAAAAACCATTTGTAGTTTTGCTTCACAAGTCAACTACAGTGCAGAGAGGAAAGCAAAATATAAAAATTCAGTTGAAGATATTGTAGATGACATGTGGAGCATTGGTTTCAAGGGCAGCTGTGGATCACAACGTGTGGACGGAGTACAGGATGTGGAAGAGGAATGTGGGGGTTTCAAACTCCTGACTGCCGACTTCCAAAGTAAAACAGGAACATTACTGCCACTGCTACTTGTCGTTTACTTCATCCTGATAATGTTATTGCTTTGTATTGAACAACTTTTTAAATATATATTTTCTCCAGCTAGGTACGTGACACAAACTCCCTACATCAGTCACACTGTAGTTAAGTGAATGATAGTTAATTCTGAAATCATGACGTTTGCCTGAGTAGACAGTGTAAGGAATCAATTTATTTGAGGTTAAATGGTTGTGAATGATGCCATATTGCATTCAGAGTTGTAATATTTCTTGCATTCCATATGGAATAGATTCATATTACCCTTGCAAACCTTTCATCTCAATCTAGAAATGACTCAGAAGTTCAAACGGAAACATTTTCATCCCAGATCTCTTGCTGATAGGCTTGATGGATGTGTTAACCCTAAACTGTAAATAGTAATGTCAAATTTATTGTCGTGTGCACAGTATATACAGTATATACAGTATACACAGTATTTATTGGCGTATGCACAATATATAAATTACACATACATTTTCCAAGACTGAATAAAATGGATTGTGAAAAAAACAAGATATTAGTTCAATAAGTAGTTCCAAAACAAGCTCATGGTAATGCAAGAGGTTATCTGTGCTGTTGCTGAGGTAGTTCTATTAAACATCAATGTACCTGTCCAAATTTTAAATTTTAAATGTTGCTTTTGTACCTGCCTCAACTCCTCTGGCAGCTCATTCCATATACCCACCACCTCTGTGTGAAAACGTTGCCACTCAGGTTCCCACTAAATCTTTCCCCTTTCACCTTAAACCCATGCCCTTTACTTGATTCCCCTATCCTGGTAAAAGACTCTGTGCATTCACCCTATCTATTTCCCTTTTATTCACCTCTCACTGCATTCCAAGGAATAAAGTCCTAGCCTACCCAAACTCTCCCTATTGTTCAGGCCCATGATTCCTGGCAAAGTCATTGTAAATCTTCTGGTACCAATTGGCACCTTTCCTATAGCAGGGTGCCTAGAATTGAACACAATACTCCAAGTGCGGCCTCACCAAGACTTGTACAATTGAAATATAATATCCCACAAGTGTGAAGAAGAATCCCAACTCAAATCCCAACTGATTACCTATCCATGTGTCGAGGAAAATTAAAGGAAAAACTGAGGCTTTGAGGTTCACTTCAAGAAGCTTTATTGCATGATATCATGGAGAGATGGTGGCAGTTAACTGCTCACCAGTTCTCTGACTTTGCAACAGAATTAGCCGATAGTTATACAGTGCAGTAAACAACTTTTTTTTGTTAGATACAATTATACGAAAACATACTTCGTCCTTGGCTATATGTATTCCTGTTATTACTATCTGCTACATGGGTATTAATTATTTCATTAGTCATAATATACTTTTTGGTTATGTTAATCTTATTCAACAGCAGATGGTTAATACAACTCAAACATAATACAAGGGCATCTTGACATTATCCTATCTCATCTTTCAAGCAGACTGCGCCACTGCCCCCTCTCTCTCTACAAACTTTTACGGTAATTAAACTATTATTTTCTTCTCCTCGAGGGTTCCGTCTGAGTGATGCAGTTTACATCTGGTGGCATGTATCCAATCGGGTTTCTCTTTTACTTTTACTGCTGTTCATGTTAGCAGCACCAAATATAGTCCTTTCCACCAAGGAGAGAAAGAATATTTGTTCATTGCTCACCCATAAACCTGATTTCCTGGTTTAAACGGGTGCAGATTTCCTTTTGTTGGAGGGACCTGTGCCTGCTTTACTTTTTCATAGATTTTGCCGACTCTAGGCACCATCCCACCTACTGGGGTGTGCTTCCACACATCTGGAGAACATATCAACTATGACCAGAATGTACTTAAAACCCTTTGCTGTGGGCATATGTACAAAATCAATTTGCAAATTCTCAAAAAGCATTTCAGGTTGTGATAGGTGATCAAATTTTGCAGGCGTCTTCCCTCTATTATTTTGTTGACACACCAGACATGTTTTTGCAAATGTATAATTTATGACTGTTATATCAGGTGCATACCATTGTTGGGATAATGTGTGTGCCATCCCCCCTTTTATCATGTGAGTCTGTCCATGGGATACATTAATGTTAACTGGGAGCTTTCTTTGTGCCGCAGGCTCAATTTTAGCTGCTTGTAATTGCGGGGTTTGCCGGAGGGCAACCTGTTTGGCCACTTAATCAGCTAATCTGTTTCCATTGGATCGCATTTAACAAAGGTGATTTTCTGTGGCAATTGGATAGCATCTAGTAAATTTAAGACCAGTTTATCATGTTTAATAGCCTTTCCTGTTGATGTGATGAATCCTCTATTTTTCCATAACTGCCCAAAGTCATGTACAATCCCAAACGCATAGCGAGAATCGGTGTAGATATTAGCACTTTTAACTTTTGCCAATCATACCGCTCAGCTGCCTGAGCAGATGTTCCGGATGGTAAAGCATATGCCTGCAGGACTTGGTGTGGTGTGACTACTTCATATCTTGCTAACAATCTGTCATTGCTAGGTCGGCGTGAAGAGCCATCAGTAAATAGGACCAGGTCAGGATTATCAATCGGATGACTCTGTAAGTCCGGCCGAGGAGTGACAGTGGCTTCTATAAATAATAAACAATCATGATCAGATCCTACTCCTGGCAGTGGTACAAAAGTAGCTGGGTTTACAGCAGGCGATCGCTGGTAGGAATAGTTAGGATGTGATAAAAGGACAACTTCATATCCTGTTCTTCTAGTGGCTGTGAAATGCTGTGTGGCTGCAGAGTTCAATAATAACATCACAGCATGAGGAACGGTCACTACACACGGGTGATCAAGAACGATGGGGATTGATTTGTCTTTCATCGTAGCCGTTGCCGCTACAGCTCATCAATAATACAAGTCAAACATAATACAAGGGTAACTTGACATTATTCTCTCATCTTTCAAGCAAACCGTGCCACTGCCCCTTCTCCGAGCCAATCATAAGCCCCCATTTACTGCAACGTTTCTGCACTACTAGAGGTAGGGGGCGCAGGTGGTCTACCCAGCCATTGCTGTGGTGTTTTTGATCAAAGTTACAGGGTTGACTATTCTGATCCAGCATTCTGTAACGTTCCAGTGAGAAACAGGCTTCCTTATCTATGTCCTAATTTGTTGTGCTTTATTCACCATGCTACTACGCATTTCCAAACAAGTGATAATGCATCTGAAACTTGTTTAGCCAAATTCCCATGATCCTCTTCTGCACCTGGTCAACAAGAGATGCCAATTGCAACATCCGCACACCCTTTCATTACCTTGTTTAATTACGTTCAAAATTAAGTAAATGAAGATTTTAATTTTTTCTTCTACACCATGTTTTCCAGGGACGCTGTCTGACCCACTGAGTTACTCTAGCAATTTGTGTCTTTTTTTGGGGACCAGTATCTGCATTTCCTTGTTTCTACATCCAAACCTCTACACTCAGTTCCCTGACTGATGTAGACCAATATTCTCACAGCCTTCTCAGAGTCATAGAGTTATAGACTTACGCAGCACATAAACATGCCTCTCCCCAAAGCTTAGGCCCGCTGGTCCTGTCACCATCCTTGTAAATTTTCTCTGCACACTTTCCAGCTTAATGACATTATCACCATCTGTGATGTCACTTTACGGGAACTATTTACTTTTACCCCTGGACCCGTTTGTTCTATAACACTCCCCAGGACCCTACCGTCCACAATGAACATCTGCCCTTGTTTGACTTCCCAAAATGCAGATCCTCCCACTTATCTGAATTAAAGTCAATTTGCCATTCCTCAGGCCACTTGTCCTACTGATCAAGATTCCACTGTCCTGATGACCAAGATTCTTAATAACCATCTTTACCGTCTACAATACTATCTATTTTAGTGGCATCTGCAAACATACTAATCGTGCCTTGTACATTCTCATCCAAATAGAGGATACAGATGACAAACAACAAAAATCACCAATCCTGGGATTTACCACTAGTCACTTCTCCCACTGCCCTCTGCTTCCCACGATGAAGCCAAATCTGAAGCCAGTTAGCTAGCTGTTCCTGGATTCCTTGTGATCTAACCTTCCAGAGAAACCTACAGTACCGTGCAGAACCTTATTAAACGCCTTGCTGTTGTCCATACAACTATGTTTACGGCCCTGCTCTCTTCAACCTTTTAAGTTATTTCTTAAAAAAACAATAACATTTGTAAGATATGATCTCTCACATACAAAACCAGGTTGATTAACCCTAACCCTCTATTCAAATAGAACGAGTTGAACAAATGCAAGTATATCTTATCCCTCAGAATCCTCTCCAGTAACTTTACTGGTCTATAGTTCACATGTTTTTCTTTACAGCCCATCTTAAATATAGGCACAACATTAGCCACCTTCCAGTCTTCCGGCTCCTCACCCATGTCTAATGATGATTCAGATATTTCAGTCAAGTCTCCTGCAATTTTTTCTCTAGCTTCCCACATTGTCCTTTGATTTATTTGATCAAGCCTTGGAGGTTTATTTATCTTCACATGTCTTAGGACACACAGCCCCTCCTTGACTGTAATCCGGATTGACCTCAAGAAATCTCTATTAACTTTCTCAAATTTCCTAGTCTTCATGTCTTTCTCTGTGGTAAAAACAGAGCTGCTCCACACATTGATGACAACTTTGGTTTCAGAGGATCCCCAATTAGACACTGTTGCCTAAAATTAAATTAAGGAATTAATGATTCAAAGCATTAATTTTTGTGTTACACCTCCTGAAATTGGCTGAAACTTAGCAGAGGTGTAATGTTACAGGTGCTTAAATCGGCAGGATTTCCTGTAATGATCTGTTTTGCTGCATTTATTATCAAAGATAACGGGATATAAAGCTATATACCCAGCTTAGATGACATGCAGATAATTGGCATTTTAACTACTGTGAATGGAAGCATTGATTACAAGAGACCAAAGTGTGACAAATGTGATATTATCCACCGCAAGTCAAAAAATGGATGGAGAAGAGAATTTATCTGAATAGTAATTTTGTCAGGCCAATTCTGTGATCTCTGTTTTAATAATCCGTCTATTTTTCAAATAATTTATCATTTTTACCATCTGTAAAAATGGAGTGCCACAGAGATTGATGCTGTCTTCTCTATTGTTTCCCATATACATTAATGATTTGGCTAAGAATGTACGTTGCATGATGAGCAAGTTTTCGAGTTATAACAAAAATGGGGCTTTCGCTGACATTGAAAGAAGATTCTCAAAGGTTACAGCAGGATTTTGTTCAATTGTAAAAATGGATAAGGGAATGGCAGAGTAAAGTTATCTCAGACATGTATGAAGTGATGCATTTTGGGGAGATGAACCAGGGCAGCACATACGCAGTGAATGGCAGGGCTCTGGGGAGTGTTCTAGAACATAGTGACCTAGAGGTACAAGTATATAACTCTGTGAAAAATGGAACAGAGATAGACAGAAGGCTTGCCTCCATGCTTGCCTCCATTGGCGGAGGCATTGAATTCTCATGTTGCAGTTGCACAAAACATTAGTTAGGCTGCACTTGTTGGACTGTATGGAGTTCTGGTCACCACGTTACAGGAAGGATGTGATTAAGCTAGAGAAGGTGCAGAAAAGATTCACAAGGATGTCGGTAGAACTGCAGGACTTGCATTATCATGTGAAATTGGATAGGCTGGGACAGTTTTCCCTTCAACAAAGGAGACTGAAAGGTGACATGATAGTAGTATAAAAATGAGAGGCATAGTTAGGATAGATAACGTATCAGTTTTGCATGGTAGGGGTATCTAAAACTGGCGGGCATGGGTCTAAGGTGAGAGGGAGGCGGCTTAAAGAGGATCATAGGGGTAATTATTTTGCACATCGAGTAGTTGTATCTGGAATGAGCTGCCACAGTAGTACTGGAAGCTGGAACAGCAACAACGTTTAACATTTAACATCGTCTGGACAGGTACTTGTATGAGTAAGTCATAGAGGAATATGGAATTAATGCAGGCGTGGGATTAGTATAGATAGGTATGATGGTCAGCATAGTAATGGTGGGCCGAAGAGTTGTACAGCATAGTAAAAGGTTTTATGACTCTAAGGTAGGAATTATCTTGCCATCTGTTTAATACTTGTGTTCTCATTGTTCTGTCCCACATCTCTGGCAACAGATACTACTCAGAGCTTTCAAACCAATAAAAATAAATTTAAACAAAGTGCAGGTTCAATGACCTGCATCGTAGACAGTTAAACTAATGAGATAACTGCATTTCAGTCTGCAGCTGCCCAGCACTTTTCAAGTTCTGACATGCTCTGTCAAGTAATTTTAATTTCCATCCAATTAAAAGTGTAATAAATGTCGCACACAATGCACACACTTGATGTGGATAACACAACAGTTTCAGAATGCAACACCTTCCTCCGGGTAATCATCACACACAACTCGTAACTTGTACTATCCATTCAATAATACAAATAACTTTTAAAGACACTTGAGTGAATGTTTGTGTTCCGAAATCTCAAAACAGTAGAACTTCCCCATGTAATATCCAGACCAGAGCATTTGCTTCCTCCCGGGCCAAATCCTTGAATTGAACCAAAATCTTTCCAGAAACGCAGCGGGCTACAGCTGTCCCTCTCCCACTCTCCCAACTATCATGTGATGTAGATGTTGGCTAATTATTCATTTGGTCTGCACAGCATATATATTCTTTGGAGCTGAAATGCATTTTGAGCACTTATGCAAAACAGGTGATAGAGATTCTGCAACCCATTTTACTTTCCATCTGATTAATGTCAAATAAATGACATTCAGGGAAAACTTGATGTGCATACCCAACCATTATCATCCATTAATATCAGCCCAGGGTGCACTCCTGACTCCAAATCAAAATAATTATATACAACTATCAAAAAACATAAGTAGAGTAAATTAGAGATTCATTTTCAAGTGTGCCTATTGTTTGACCATCAGTTGTTCCGTTTTCTAATTCGAAATATTATATATTGTGTAGCTAGAGCCATGCATGTTGAGAAATGTTTAGAAGGACAACAAGGTCAAAAAACAGGGACATTGCATAAAGTGACTCAAAGTCACATTTGATGCCAGCTTGAAATGTTTTGTTAATATTTATTCACTAAAGCGTTTACCCATTTCAAATGTTATATATGGGAAGAAAGCCTACTATACATACATTACTGTTCTTTAAATGTCAGACATTGCCTGATACAATTCAATAATTGCATAGGTTATACTACTCAAAGACCAAATTGAATAAGATTTTCCCAACTTTCTCCCCTCTCTGTGAAAAATGTCACCTCCAAGAAGCTACCCTAACCCATTCTTTTGGATCCTGTATAAAAACACAAAATTTCTGGATGGGAATATTCAATACCATTTCTAAAACACTAAAAATGCAATACTCAAGAGTCAGATTCAAAATTAATAATATTAGGGATGTCAGAGGGCTGCTCGAAGTTAACGATATTCCAAAGACGTTCCCTTGACTATGGTTTAATAACTGCAAAAAAACGTATACTTAAATTCTGGAAAAAGATTACAGTTCCCACAGTGAAGATGTGGAATACAGAAATGACCGAGACACTACGAAAAAATAATGCTTGTTTTGGCTGACAAATCAGACCAATTTTCCAAAATATGGTCTCCTTTCATTGAATTTCTACTACAACAGAATGGTTGAACACAAATTCAAAACCTATGCTCGGGTCGGGTGAGCGGGTGTAGGGAAGGATAGTGGGACATATCTCTGCTTTTTCTTTTTTCTCACTTCTTTGTTAGTTCAGGGGTTTTTTCTTCTTTCTTTTTTGTTTCTTTCTTCTATCCTTATCTTACCTCATGATTTTTCTCTTTTCATCTCAGCCTTGTCGAACCATATGGGGGGGGAGGGGTGGTTCTGGTATTGCAGGTAGGCTGTTAGGTGTACAATGTTGGAAGACAAGTAATTTTTTAATCTGTTTTATGAAATGCTGTGACAGAGCAGTGCTGGCACAACAAGGTATGGATTAATCACTCAGCCCAATGTTTGGATGGATTAGCCACTCAGTTTGCAGCTAATGTCCATGAATATTAAAAAATGAGTGCTGTTAAATTGAATTGAATACTTTATTGTCACATGTGATAAGTCACTGTGAAATTCTTTGTTTGCAGACCCAAAGTATGCAAATAATCGCACATAAAATTAGGGCACATGGTATTGGGGGTAGGATACTGACATGGATAGAAAATTGGTTGGTAGACAGGAAACAAAGAGTAGGGATTAACAGGTCCCTTTCAGAATGGCAGGCAGAGACTAGTGGGGTATCGCAAAGCTCGGTGCTGGGACCGCCGCTATTTACAATATACATCAATGATTTAAACGAAGGGATTAAAAACAATATCAGCAAATTTGCAATGACACAAAGCTGGGTGGCAATGTGAACTGTGCGGAGGATGCCATGTTGGCCTTCATAACAAGAGTAGATGAGTAGAGGAGCAAAGAGGTCCTTCTGCAGTTGTACAGGGTCCTAGTGAGACCACACCTGTGAGGAAGGACATTCTTGCTATTGTGGGAGTGCAGTGTAGGTTCATGAGGTTAATTCCCGGGATGGCGGGACTGTCATATGATAGAATGGAGCGGCTGGGCTTGTATACTCTGGAATTTAGAAGAATGAGAGGGGATCTTATTGAAACATATAAGATTATTAAGGGATTGGATACGCTAGAGGCAGGAAACATGTTCCCCATGTTGGGGGAGTCCAGACTAGGGGCCACAGTTTAAGAATGGGTAGGCCATTTAGAACAGAGATGAGGAAAAACTTTTTTACCCAGAGTTGTGAATCTGTGGAATTCTCTGCCTCAGAAGGCAGTAGAGGCCAATTCTCTGGATGCTTTCAAGAGAGAGTTAGATAGAGCTCTTAAAGATAGCGGAGTCAAGGGATATGGGGAGAAGGCAGGAATGGGGTACAGATTGTGGATGATCATCCATAATCACAGTGAATGACAGTACTGGCTCGAATGGCCTACTCCTGCACCTATTGTCTATTGTCTGAAGGGCCCTTACAAAGTTGCAAAGTACCCCCGCTCCAGGTCCCCTTTTGTTCTCACCCCCTCCCCTCCTACCACGCCGCATCCTCCTTTGTTTCTTCCACGGCGGCAGCGTCCTAATTTCCACGTCTGTCTTGGTCTGTCGGTTGGCGCCATCATCAACAGCCACACCGACCTCTCCACTATCGTCGCCGGGTCTTCTCCAAGCCCTTCCGTGGCGCTGACCCAGGCCCAAGCCTCGGGCTCCATAGACCCAGGGTCGTTGGCCACGGCCTTTGTCGACTCACGAGGCTCGTCTTCCGACCGGAGGAGCTCCGACTCGTGAGGCTCTGGCCCGCGAGGCTCCATCTCCGACTCAGAAATTCAATCAAAAACAATTTGTTATTTTACAATATGTTTGATATGTAAATGTATTGACAAAGATGGAAAGTGCAATACTTGTTGTGATGTCAGATTCAAAATGTAGTACCTGTACTGTGAATTAGATTATTCTGTAGGGTTTCCATAATAGCAGTCTCCCATGGTCTTGCAGTCATCATAGGACTGATTGAGAACTTGATGCAGACATGAAGCAATTATTGGAGTGCTAAAAAGACATCATGCATCATATTATGGGTAGTCTAGGAATGCACAACAAATGGTACATTTACCCAACTGTGTAGTTCATGTTCATGGGCACAGCATGCCGAAAAAGTACAAGATCATTTCTACCAGGTCCAACAACAGCATTGTAGACATTGCCTCCCCATTGTCGGCACTAATCTCTTTGTCTGCATTTGCAAGGAAAAGAAGTGTTTACCTTGAGCACCTTCCACAGCAAGTAAACAGTTCTGTGGCTAACTAAGATTAAAGACAGGAAGTTTTCAGGACTTTACAAACTAGTCTCTGCATTATAATTGAATATACTGTAACACCAGGTGGCAAATGCTTGAAGTGACTCTGGAAGCCATTTACTTCTTGTATTTGGTTTAATTCCCTCCACAGTGAATGCCACATGATTTATTACCAACCATTTATAATTTAATTAGACCAAGTGGGACCCGTCCCCTCAACGCGCGGTTGTGTGTGTGGGGGGGGGGGGGGGGGGGATGGGGAGGGGGCGGCCTGCGGCGTCACACACACACTAACCACCACAATTGATATTATATTAATATTATTCATTCGCTCCTTTTATCCCCGCCCAATCCACTCATGCATAGCCCCCAACTCACAGGTACGTTTGGAGAGGGAGAGGGCAGGGGGTAGAAAGGGAGGGGGCAGAGACACAGGGAGAGGGGTAGAGACACACAGAGAGTGGCAGATACACAGAGAGAGGGGTAGATATACAGAAAGAGGGGTGTGACACAGAGGGGCAGGGAAAGAGAGAGGGCAGAGAAAGAGAGAGGGGCAGAGACACAGAGAGAGAGAGAGGGGCAAAGAGAGAGGGGGGCAGAGAGAGTGAGAAAGGGGGGCAGAGAAAGAGGGGGGAAAAGAGGTGGAGGAAAGAGGGGGGAGAGGGGATGGAAAAGAGGGGGAAGAGGAAGAGGAGAGGCGGGGAGAGGCGAGAGGCTGGGGAGGAGAGGAGGAGGAGGAGGGGAGAGAGGAGGAGGAGGAGGGGGGGAGAGGAGGAGGAGGAGGGAGAAGAGTAGGAGGGGAGGGAGAGGAGGGGGGGGAGAGGAGGAAGGGAGCAGGGAGCGGCCATCGGGGAGAGGGCAGTGGGGCGCACATCAACCAAAAGGATTGCATGTTCAGCGGCTTCAATCCAGAGCCTGGGGGGGGAGGGGTGGTTCCCGAACGCAATATTCCCCCGCTCTCGGCTTGTGGCTCCTGGCTCCAGGCTCCAGGGCCTGAGTAGGAGGAGTTCGGGAGGGGTGAGTGGTCAGGGGGCTGCGGGGGGCAGCGAGAGCGGCCGGGCGACGTCATTTGCAGCGCGTGAACACAGCGTGCAGCCATTGTTTTATTTTCTAAGTTATTTGAGATTTTTGAACACTTTGATTAATATTCGAGAAATAATGCAGGATTTTTTCAGATGAGTCAATTTCAGACTCCACGGGATAAAACTCTACAGGAATATGTAAAAATGTTACCGTTAGGGCGTCGTTTTATTCGAGCAGACGTGATTACACACACACACACACACACACACACACACACACACACACACACACACACACACACACACACACACACACACACACACACACACACACACACACACACACACACACACACACACACACACACACCATTGGATCCCGTACCCTCAATGGGCGGTTGCGGGGGGAGGGGGGCGGCCTGTGGCGTGACACACACACTAACCAACCCCTCACACACACTAACCAGCCCCCACACATACACTAACCACCCCCATTGATATGATAGTAATATTATTAATTTACTCCTTTTACTCCACCCCTCGCCCTATCCACACACGTATAGCCCCCAACTTGCAGGCGCGGCTAGAGAGGGAGGGGCTAGAGAGAGAGGGACACAGAGGCTCAGCGAGGGACACAGAGGCACAGAGAGGGACATAGAAGCACACAGAGAGGGACACAGAGAGAGACACAGACAGGGACACCGAGTGGGCAACGGACAGAGAGCGGCACACAGGAATAGAAAGGGGCAATGAGAGGGACACAGAGACACAGAGATGGACACAGAGGCACAAAGAGGGACAGAGGCACAAAGAGGGACACAGAGGCACAGAGAGGGAGGGGGAGGGAGGGGGGGGGGGGGGGGGGGCAAGAGGGGAGGAGAGAGATGGGAGGGAGAGGGGAGAGGGGGAGAGCGGGGGGGGGGGGGGGGGGGGGGGGAGAGAGACCCGAACCGAGGCGCGAGCAAAGAAGCCGGTTGGGCCGACACAGTCTTCAGCTATGATCTTTGTTCGACGGGCGGGCGAGCGAGCGAACGAGTTGGGCTGACCAATCTTCAACTGTGAACTTTGGTGTTCAATCGACAGGGCGACTTTTGAATAACGGGGAGAGGAGGGAGGGGTGGGAGGTGACATCTGTCGCAGCGCGAGCAGACGGCAGGCAGGCAGATCTATTGTCACGTTAATGGTGGCCGATTGGGAAAGGGGGAGATGCAGCGAGACCTGGGTGTCATGGTACACCAGTCATTGAATGTAGGCATGCAGGTGCAGCAGGCAGTAAAGAAAGCGAATGGTATGTTAGCTTTCATTGCAAAAGGATTTGAGTATAGGAGCAGAGAGGTTCTACTGCTGTTGTACAGGGTCTTGGTGAGACCACACCTGGAGTATTGCGTACAGTTTTGGTCTCCAAATCTGAGGAAGGACATTATTGCCATAGAGGGAGTGCAGAGACGGTTCACCAGACTGATTCCTGGGATGTCAGGACTGTCTTATGAAGAAAGACTGGATAGACTTGGTTTATATTCTCTAGAATTTAGAAGATTGAGAGGGGATCTTATAGAAACTTACAAAATTCTTAAGGGGTTGGACAGGCTAGATGCAGGAAGATTGTTCCCGATGTTAGGGAAGTCCAGGACAAGGGGTCACAGCTTAAGGATAAAGGGGAAATCCTTTAAAACCGTGATGAGAAGAACTTTTTTAACGCAGAGAGTGGTGAATCTCTGGAACTCTCTGCCACAGAGGGTAGTTGAGGCCACTTCATTGGCTATATTTAAGAGGGAGTTAGATGTGGCCCTTGTGGCTAAGGGGATCAGGGGGTATGGAGAGAAGGCAGGTACGGGATACTGAGTTGGATGATCAGCCATGATCATATTGAATGGCGGTGCAGGCTCGAAGGGCCGAATGGCCTACTCCTGCACCTAATTTCTATGTTTCTATGTTATCAGCGAAAAACACCCATTTTGATTTCAAAGTTTGATTGGATTTATGAACATTTTAATTAATAACTCAAAAAATAAAGCACTACATTTTTAGGTAAGCCGATTTCGGACTCCAAGTCAAGTTCAAGTTCAAGTGAGTTTATTGTCATGTGTCCCTGTATAGGACAATGAAATTCTTGCTTTGCTTCAGCACACGGAACATAGTAGGCATTTACTACAAAACAGATCAGTGTGTTCATATACCATAATATAAATATATACACACATGAATAAATAAACTGATAAAGTGCAAATAACAGAAAATGGGTTATTAATAATCAGAGTTTTGTCCGAGCCAGGTTTAATAGCCTGATGGCTGTGGGGAAGTAGCTATTCGTGAACCTGGTTGTTGCAGTCTTCAGGCTCCTGTACCTTCTACCTGAAGGTAGCAGGGAGATGAGTGTGTGGCCAGGATGGTGTGGGTCTTTGATGATACTGCTAGCCTTTTCGAGGCAACGACTGCGATAAATTCCCTCGATGGAAGGAAGGTCAGAGCCGATGATGGACTGGGCAGTGTTTACTACTTTTTGTAGTCTTGTCCTCTCCAGGACGCTCAAATTGCCGAACCAAGCCACAATGCAACCGGTCAGCATGCTCTCTACTTTGCACCTGTAGAAGTTAGAGAGTTAGGGGGTAAATCTCTACCAGAATATGAAAAAAATTCTCGTTCGCCCGTCATTTTTTCAAGAAGATGTGAAAACACACAAACAAATAAATATGTACACACATGCACACATCCAAGATCAGAGTTTTATAGTTATTTAAGGATATCAGAGGAATATATTGTCAAAACTCTTTATCCTTTTTGAAGGGCGCTATCTTTTCCTGTGTACTATACAATCTTTTTGGTATGGAGACCTGTTATGCTGATAAAATGGTGTTAATTGGTTTGGGATTTATTTCTTATTTCTTATCTGTAGATTAGCCCTTGATTGGTCATATCTTCTTTCAACTCCAGGCTGGATATTACAGGATGAAATTTAACTGTATTGTTTGTCATTTGAGCACAATTTCATCTGGTTTATCTTGTATGTGAAACTTAAACCTCTGGGAATGTTTTCTGTGGAAATGATTGATTAAAGTAATTTATTTTAAATGAGGAAAAATAACAACTGTGATTATTTTCACTCTGCTCTGATAATAAATATATTTGTTTCTCTGCTGATAATGACAGGCAGCAAAACAGAATATGGATATAGAACCATTTGTAGTCTTGGTACATTTCTGCACCATAATACCATTTATATATTAATAATATCCAACTGCAGTGGGTATCAGATCGCTAACGTATCACAGCAGAGTCACTACCTTTATATGTGACGTGGAAATATGTAGAGGTGGGTCTAAACTGCAATGAGGCAGCATCTATTAGTCTGTAAATTCACAGCTAGATTTCCAAAATGGCAGTAGCATGCCCGTGTACACATTTCCTGCCAGATACATTTGTAACAGAGCCTGGGGATACAACAGATTGATTATGTAATAAGCAAGCTTAATGCTTGCCCAAGACTCCTTTAAATTGCACCCATTGAACCCAGCCATCACCGAGTTTTTCAAGTATACACCGTTCCCTACCACAACTCTTAAAGGGACCACTAGAGGCTGCCAGCAAAAATCTTGATGTAGAAACATAGAAACATAGAAATTAGGTGCAGGAGTAGGCCATTCGGCCCTTCGAGCCTGCACCGCCATTCAATATGATCATGGCTGATCATCCAACATAGTATCCCGTACCTGCCTTCTCTCCATACCCTCTGATCCCCTTAGCCACAAGGGCCACATCTAACTCCCTCTTAAATATAGCCAATGAACTGGCCTCAACTACCCTCTGTGGCAGAGAGTTCCAGAGATTCACAACTCTGTGTGTGAAAAAAGTTCTTCTCATCTCGGTTTTAAAGGATTTCCCCCTTATCCTTAAGCTGTGACCCCTTGTCCTGGACTTCCCCAACATCGGGAACGATCTTCCTGCATCTAGCCTGTCCAACCCCTTAAGAATTTTGTAAGTTTCTATAAAATCCCCTCTCAATCTCCTAAATTCTAGAGAGTATAAACCAAGTCTTTCATAAGACAGTCCTGACATCCCAGGAATCAGTCTGGTGAACCTTCTCTGCACTCCCTCTATGGCAATAATGTTCTTCCTCGGATTTGGAGACCAAAACTGTACGCAATACTCCAGGTGTGGTCTCACCAAGACCCTGTACTACAACTGCAGTAGAACCGCCCTGCTCCTATACTCAAATCCTTTTGCTATAAAAGCTAACATACCATTCGCTTTCTTCACTGTCTGCTGCACCTGCATGCCTACTTTCAATGACTGGTGTACCATGACACCCAGGTCACGCTGCATCTCCCCTTTTCCTAATCGGCCACCATTTAGATAATAGTCTGCTTTCCTGATTTTGCCACCAAAATGGATAACCTCACATGTATCCACATTATACTGCATCTGCCAAACATTTGCCCACTCACCCAGCCTATCCAAGTCATCTTGCAGTCTCCTAGCATCCTCCTCACAGCTAACACTGCCCCAAGGGGGATATAGGCCCTTTGGCCCACTAGGTCCATGCCAGCCAATGATCCTCGCACACTAATGCTATCCTACACACACTAGGGACAATTTACAATTTTTAACCAAGCAATTAACCTATAAACCTGTACATCTTTGGAGTATGGGAGGAAACCGGACCTTTTTGGAGATCCCGGAGAAAACCCATGGAGGTGGCAGGGAAAACGTATAAACTCCATGTAGACAGCACCCATAGTCAGGATCGAACCCGGGTCTCTGGCGCTTGTAAGGCAGCAACTCTACCGCTGTACCACCGTACCATCCTAAACATTTTGTTTTAAGGCTCCACTATGAGCTGACCCCAAGATCTCCTGTGTACCAGACGTGTGTTGAGGTTCTCGAGTGTTGTTGAAGCTGCACTTGTCCAGGCAAGCGGAGAGTATTGATAATATCCTAGTTAATAATGGAATATTTTATGTGTTTTATTAAGTAAAGATTAATTTGGGTTCTGAGTAATGAAAGCTTTGAAATGTGGGTACTGTAGAAGGGCTGGGTAATCAGGAAATTGGAGGCCAGCATTCAAACTGCTTCCTGTTGACAATGGTGAGAGGGGATGTACTTCTTGAGAAGGTTCTGGCTTCTGTAAACAGAAGCCTTAAGAGAGGATAAGCTTTCTGAAACGTTGGAAGTTTTTGTATACATAAACTTCTGTGGGCAATTGATAAGGATCCTTACATTGTTTAAGAAGGTACTCAAGATGATAGACCTTTGACTAACTTCCTGTTATTTGGGGATTTCGTAACTATAGTTTGTGATCGATATAACCATAGCATGAGAAGTATTGTATTAGTGACAAGCATGCTTTGAATGGGTAGAGCTGTGATTGATATGTTAGACGTCATTGCTGCCATTCTGTATGAACATGTGACTATGTTTCCAAAACAGTATAAAAAGATGCTGTAGGTCTTCATTCTTTAGAGTGATGGCCTGGGTGGAGTTAAGTATCTGCTGTATGCTTGACTTTGTATCTCCTAGCACTCTCTAGCTAAATGATCATTAAAGCTTGTACTGGTTTTACCCAACTTATTGTAAGTTGTCTGTTTTAAGAAAATTAACCTTAACAGTATTCCAACACGTTTCTGACGACGTTTTTAGGTGATGAACTAGCAATAGGGAGTTAGGAGGCGACAGGGTTCTTAGCCTTTGACTTGCTCTTGTAGTCAATGATTATCAATGCTGCTCATAATTTTCTAAACCCCTATAAGGTCACTCAGCTTCTTACGATCTAGTGAGAATAAACCCAGCCTATTCAATCTCTCCTTATAACTGCAGACCAACATCCTGGTGAATCTCTTCTGCACTCACCCTATTACTTTATTACTCTGCTGAAAGGAATCTTACATAGTTAAATGATTGGGGGCTATAGTGGCTGAGAAACAATCAGGGCAATGTTCCCACTCTTGGATGTCTTGTAGATGAAAGTAAGAGAATATTGTAGCTTTCTTATATATTCCCTGAAACAAATTTATGTTTAGTGGAAACTGTGGCAGATAAACCATTGCACTCCTACTCAATTAACCATGACTAGCTAATTAAATTCTGCAGAAAGGGACTTGCATTTTTAAAAGTTGCAAAGTTGACAATTGAATTTTAATTAATTTGGATTGTCCTGTTGAGGAAGTAATTTTAGTCCCAGCTTGAAATCAGTAATATACTGTTGTACTTTGTTATTGTGGGGAGATCATGCAGAGTCTAATTCAAATGTCTTAACATTTGCACTGGAGATGGATGGCAGGAGGACACAGCTTTTAAAGTGATTGGAGCCCTAAAGACATGATGCTGTTTAAAAGTAAGTTGAATGCATTCATATTTAGCTCTTAATTGTTAAATCAGGCAAGCATCTAACTTCAAAGTGCAGCTCAAATTGAAAGGGCACCATTGCATTAAAAAATATATTTGTAAAGTATTTTCTTAGTTATATGATGTAGTCCATACATACGTCAGATTTCTGTCTGTCTGTTACAATAAGATAGTTTTGCAGGCATGGCGGCCCTCTTGAAAAGAAAATCTGGTAGGAAAAGGAACTATAAAATCTTTCGTATCCTTTTTCAAAACCCCACAGAGAGCTTCACATTATGCAATCGTTGAAATGTTGTCACTGATCTACTGCAGGAAAAATGTGATGGGCAGGACGCAAACCCCAGAGCCCTGCAGCAATCACTCTGATTATGGCAGTGAAGATCTCAACGGCACCAACTGCTTTGCATCTCGTCCATCCCATGGAGTTGGCAGAAGCCTGCCATGTGCAACAGTCTGCTGCCCACTGTTGGAGTTGTGATCCGCTGAAGGCTGAGACTCACTGCACACCAAGACTCAACTTAATTTATACTTTATTGAATAGCATTTGCAACCAGAGCCTTTGTTTGGCTACAAATTGGATCATCTGATGGAAGTTCTGGGAAGCTGAGCTGAGAATAAGTGATGCATACTTGGCTATTGGTTACACCGACTCACTGTGTTGATGAGGCAGAATTGAGAAAGAAGGGTGTCCTGTACTGAATTCTATGTGGCTTTTTGGTTGCATGAGAGTGTCTCTTTGAAGGTGGGTGTAAATATCAAGTGCAATTGGTGACTATAATCTAAGGATTGGGTAGTTGAGGCATGAGTTGGAATGGAATGATGTTTCTCCTCTTCATTTTTGTCTTGGGTCAGTAGTTGAAGGTCTGCCAAGTCTACCACACCTCATGCTGTCATTTTTTTCTGTATCTTTGTAATTCTCATCCAAAATCAGGTGTACATTTAAATAGCCACGAGGCCGTGGGTCATGAATATTGAGCCTGTGTAGGCCACTTAGACTCTCAAGCCTATTTCATCATTCATTTAGTTCATGGCTGATCTGTATCTTAACGTTCCTTATCTTCTTTTAGTTCTAATTATTCCAAGATATCTGTTCCTTCAATTCTGGCTCTTACACATCCCCAACCTTCTTCTATCCACAAAATGTGCAGGAAGGAACTGCAAAAAGGCTGGAGTAACTCAGCGGGACAGGCAGCATCTCTGGAGAGAAGGATTGGGTGATGTTTTGGATAGAGACCCTTCCTGGTCTCGAATCGAAGCGTCACCCATCCCTTCTCTCCAAAGATGCTGCCTGTCCTGCTGAATTACTCCAGCTTTTTGTGTCTCTTCTTCTCTCCACCACTGGCAGCTGTGGCTGCAGTTGCTAAGGAACCAAGCTTTGGAATTCTTATCTACCTTCTTTCTCTCACTGTCCTTTGAGATTCTTTTGCCGTTTGTTCTAACACCTTTGACTCATTGTTTTGCACGATATTTTCTCAATTCTGCCTCAACAACACAGTGAGTCGGTGTAACCAATAGCCATCAGCTTTCATCAGAGATTCTCTTGAACTTCTACAGGTGTACAGTAGAGAGCATTTTGACTGGGTGCATCACGGCCTGGTTCGGCAACTTGAATGCCCAAGGAGCGAAGAAGACTGCAAGAAGTTGTGAACACAGCCCAGTCCATCACGGGTTCTGACCTCCCCACCATCGAAGGGATATACCGGAGTTGTTGCTTCAAAAAGGCAGCCAGCATCATCAGAGACCCACACCATCTTGGCTACACACTCATTTCACCCCTGCCATCGGGAAGAAGGTACAGGAACCTGAAAACTATAATGTCCAGGTTCAGGACAGCTTGATCCCTACAGCCTTTAGGCTATCAAACACTACATCCTCAAATAACCTCTGAACTACATAGACTATTATTGTTATTATTGCACTATTATTGTTTGTTTTTTATGTGTACGTATGCGTATGCACACACTGAACTTTTTTTTCATTTATCGTATGTCGAGTGTACTATGTTTACAATTTTCTGCTGCATGTAAGAATTTCATTCTATCAAGGACATATGACAATACTTGACTCTCTTGACTCTTGATGCATTATGGGGCATTTTAGTTCTTTTTGGGCACTATATACTTGCACGTTGTTATTGTTAATGTTGTACAAGTAAATAAATGCTTAAGATTTCTTGCTTGCAAATGCATGGTGCCTGGCCAGTAATCAACCTGGGTTGAAGAGCAGATAGTTGGGTGTATTTACAGTCCAATGCAATGATGAGTGTTGTTGGCGGGCAAAGGTGGGAAGACTATATACTCTTCCCTCTTCTGATGTGTACAACAGCAAGGTTTATGGTGCCAAAGTTGGTAAAAAACTGTGGCCATCATGTACAAACAGATACATACATTCACTATTTGCCTCCGTAGCATTGCCATCCATTGGAAATTCAGCCCTTATTTTTCTTCACAAGACAAATCGGAATTTAATCTGAAGAACTGTGAGAATTCATTCGGGGAGGGAGACATGCAATGCAAGAGAATGCACGATCGACCATTGGATATTAATAAGTGTAGGTGAACAGAGTGCAAGTCCATGAGTATCTGTTATATGTTATATGTTATATGTTATCTGAATGCAGTTTGATATGTGCCTAAGATGGTTACTAGGTTATAAAGGATGCTCACTTTTATTGATCATGACACAAAAATAAACAAGAGTAAAAAGGACAGCATAAAACATTAGTTGAGCTACAATTGGACTATCGTATAAAATCCTGATCTCCTCAATCAGAATATTGTCTGGGTTGGAGAATTATAGATAGGAGGAGACTCTGTGCATCTACCCAATCTATTCCTCATGATTTTATGCACCTCTATAAGATCAGCCCTCATCCTCCTGCTCTCCATGGAATAGAGTCCTAGCCTGCTCAGTCTCTCCCAATAGCTCAAGCTCTCGAGTCCTGGTAACATCCTCATAAATCTTCACTGCACCCTTTCCAGCTTGACAACATCATTCATATAACTTGGTGCCCTGAACTGAACACAATACTTTAAATGCGGCCTCACCAACATCTTATATAGTTGCAACATGACCTCCCAACTTCTATACATCATATTCTAACTGATGAATGTGCCAAACGCCTATCTACCTGTGGTGCCACTTTCAACGAACTATGCACTTGCACTCCAAGACCACTCTGCTCTACAGCACTCCCCATCATTCACTGTGTAGGCCCTGCCCTGGTTAGTCTTCCCAAAATGCAACACCTCACTTTTCAGTATTAAATTTCATCAACCCTTCCTCAGCCCACCTGCCCAACTGATCAAGATCCTTCTGTAATTTTTGAAAACCATCCCCACTATTTATAATGCCACCCACTTTTGTGTCAGATTAACAACAATTAAAAAAAGTTAAATAAATAAAAAACCTAACACAATAAAAACAAACTAAGTCCGGTCCCGAGTACAACCAGGGCAGTTTGGAATTCAGAGTTTATTTGGAGTTCATAGTGTTCAATAGCCTGATGGTCATTGGGAAAAAGCTGTTCCTGAACCTGAACATTACAGTTTTCAGACTCCTATACCTTTCTCCCGATGGTTTGAATGAAATGAGAGCGTGGTCAGGTTGATGTGGGTTCTTTAAGATGCTGGCTGCATTTTTGAGAAAGTGTCTCCTATACATCCATTTGGTGGTGGGAGGTCAATACACATGATGGGCAGTGCTCACCATTTGTATTAATTCCTGGGTGTTTAAGTTGCCGAACCAACCCGTGATCCTCTCTACCATACAGCTGTAGAATCTCAAGAGAGTATTTGTCAACAAAACAAATCTCCTCAATCTTTTAAGGCTTCTTGGCTTTGTTTATGATTGCACCAATGTGTTGACTCCAGGATGGATCTTCAGAGACATGCATAGCCAGAAACTTGAACTTGTTGACTCTCTTTGGTGAAGACATGTTTGTGCATCCTCAGCCTTCCTCTTCTAAGTCAACAATCAGTTCCTTGATTTTACTGGCTTTGAGAGCAAGATTATTGTTCGGCCACCATTCAATCAAACAATCTATCGCTCCCCTATACTCTGACTCATTATTATCTGTAATTCGACTAACAATGGTGGTATTGGCAGCGATTTTACGATGTAGTTGGAACTATGCCCAGCCTCATAGTTATGGGTATAGAGTGAGCAGAGCAGGGAACTGTGCACATAGCTTTGAGGTGCCCTGTATTGATGGTTATCAAGGAGGAAGTGTTGTAGCCAATTCGTACTGATTATGTTCTATTGATGAAGAAGTTGAGGAGCAAGTTGTAAAAGAATGTTTCAGAAACGCAGTTGTAAAAGAATGTATCAGAGTTGTAGTTCATGTGCAACATCCTGGCGTATGTGTTTTTATTGTCAAAATAGTCCAGTACGGAGTGGATAGTCAGCAAGATCACATCCCTCGTTGATCTATTGTGGTGGTGAGCAAATTGTAGTGGGTCCAGGTTGTTACTGATGTAGGAGCTGATGTCCGCCACAACCAACCCCTCAAAGGATGTAATCACCACAGATATTAGTGCCACCAGTCGGTAATCATTGATGCATGTCACCTTACTCTTCTTGTGCACCCGTATTATTGATGCCCTTTTAAAGGACGTGCAAACCTCAGATCTCAGTAATGAGAGGTTGACGATGTCTGCAAAAACACCAGCCAGTTGGTTCACGTAGGTTTTATAACGGGACCAGGTACACCATCAGGTCCAGATGTTTTCTGAGGATTCATCCTCCTGAAGGAACTTCTAACATTGGCCTCAGTGATGGATCGCAATATCATCAGTGGCTATGGGAGCACAAAAAGGCACATCAGTGTTCTCCCTATCAAAGAGTGTGGAGTGAGTTTGTCCGCTGTTGCTTGAGCTGTCTCTTGGCTTTGCCCTGTAGGAAGTGATGGCATGCCCCTGTCACATCTGCCGAATGTCTGTCTCATCCTTCACTCTAGAGCGAAAATCCCTTTATGCCTTTTTGATGATCTTGTCGAGGTCATATCTAGAGTTATCATATGGACCTGCGTAGACAGATCTGGTCCTCAGAAGATTGCAGACCTCCTGGCTCGTCCAAGGCTTCCCGTTGGGGAACACTCGGATGGTCTTCATGGGAATGCACTTCTCCATAAATTTCCCTATGAAGTCAATAACAACTGTGTTGTATTTGTTCAGGTCCATTGCCCAATTTTTGAACATCGCCCAGTCTACCGAATCCAAGCAATCCCAGAGCAGTTCCACTTCCTCATCTGACCAGCTCTATGCAGTCCTCACTGTTGGGCCTGCAGTCTTCAGTCACTGCCTATGCAGGGAATAAGAACCAGGTGGTCGGATTTCCCAAAATGATGGCGAGGGATGGAGCGACAAGCATCTTTGATGGTGGACTAGCAGTGGCCAAGGCTGTTTGATCCTCAGGTGCTGAGGGACACATGCTGGTGGTAGTTTGGGAGTGATTTCTTCAAACTGGCCTTGTTTAAGTCCCTGGTTATGATAGGATAAGTGTCGGGGTACGCCGTCTGGTGTTTGGTGACCAAGGCATACAGCTCCTCCAATGCTAGACAGATGTCTGCCTGGGGTGGGGTGTATGTCATGTCATGTCTGCCTGTCACGATGATGGAAGTGAATTATCTTGGGAGGGACAAGGGACGGCATTTCACCGTCAGATGTTGCAGGTGCAGAGAGCAGGAGTTGGACCGGACTGTTACATCTGACCGGACTGTTACATCTGAGCTACTCCTGCACCTAATTTCTATGTTTCTATGTTTCTATGTGTTTACCATGAGGCCACTGGCCTCTACCTTTCTCCGATGTCTCTGTTCGTTCATGAGATGAATGTAGAATCCATCAGGCTGGATGGCCAAATGTGGGGAGCTAGAGGGGAGCCATATCTCTGTGAAACAGAACACATAGCATTCTCTCATTTCTCTTTGATTAAGCAACCTTGCTCTTAAGTATTCAACTTTATTCTCTATGGAATGTACATTGGCCTGTAGAATGGTAGGGAGAGGGAGTACACGCAGATCTCTGGTGGTTCTTCAAATCTGCAGTGTTTCTGCAAAATAGCTGCAGGCTATTTTGGTGAGAGGCTTGAATGTGTAAAAGTGGAAAGGAAGGTGGGTGGTTTATACTTTGAAATACCCTCAAGAAATTTAGGATTATAGGATAATTCAGATGACTACAACCTCCTTGGAAGATATAAAGTTCGCATATATCATTTACACACGTTGTCACAGTCTCCAAATCTGAGAATGTAATCACTCAGCAAGCCCTCCAGCACACATCCTTGTAATTGAATATATTCATTTCTAAATAAAAATTCATGAATACCATCATCCAGGGGCAACAGGAAATGACAGTATCATTGTGTGATTGTGCTTGATAACCAGTTCCCCAGAGTGTGCAAATTACACCACTGAACATTTTAAACATTGCTTGGTTCTGCGATGAAGATGAATACCGAGAAGCTAAGCCCCTGTCCCACTTAGGAGACCTAAACAGCAACTCTGGTGACCTTGCCCGCCACCCAAAAAAAAATCAAGGTCGAGGTGACCTGCAACCTCCTACCACCGCCCACGCATATGTTGAAAACCTTCCTCGACTATGAAGAAAACGGGCTTCGACTAGGCTTGCGACTAAAAAATGATCGATTTTTAAAACGGCAACCTATTTTTAGTCGAGGCCGTTTTTAATTATGATGAAAAAATAGCAACAACCTAGATGAAGCCTCGACCACACAGAAACCATTTTCGACCATTAGGGAGAGTGACCCAAAACCTCTGGTGACCTCATGGAAACCTTGGGTGGCAGGCAAGGTCACCAGAGGTTGCTGTTTAGGTCTCTTAAGTGGGACAGAGGCTTAACATTGCAATGGACATATAGTAAGTACAGAGTGAAATGCCAATTGACAGCACCCAATAAGTATTCAAATCGATCCAGAGCTTCACCTCATTGATGTACCTTTCAAACCCCTAATTGGGTTTATTCACATCACTGGTCACCTTGAAACATCTTGGTGGATAATATGCTGTCTGCTATTGTTTACTCAGCATTATATCTATCTATATACTTATAAAACTCTGATCGTTTATATCTATATACTTATACCCCACGCCAATCTCCACCCCTCTCTCCCCCCACCTCTCCACCCTACCCATCTCTGCCTCTTCCACCACTCCCCCTACCCCTCTTCCACACTCTTATCCTCCCCTCTCCCTCACCACTATTCCCCCTCTCCTCCCCCTACCCCTCTCCCCCTCCCATCACACTCTTCCCCCGCCCTCCTACCACTGTCCCCCTCCCTCCACACTCTTCCCCTCCTCCCTCCTCCTCCCTCTCTCCCCCCTTCCTGCCCCCCTGCTTTCCCCCACTCCCCACTCTCCTGCCTCCTCCCACTCCCCACTCTCCCCCCCTTCCCATCCCTCCCTCTACCCCCCTCTCTCCTCTCCTCTCCAAATCTCTCCCATTTCTGCCTCCTCCTCTCCCCTCCCTCCCCTCTTCTCACCCTCCCCTCTCCTCACCCCATCTCCCCTTCCCCCTCCTGTGTGTTTGGGGGGTGGTTAGTGTGAGTGTGATGCCGCAGCCCCCCCCCCCCCCCCCCCCGCAAACGCGTGTTGGGGAAACAGACCCAACGGGTCTGCACTTGGTCTAGAATACTTATAAAACTATCTATCTATCATATTGTGGCGGCTCTCAAGGGTCGGACCATTCCCACTATCAAACCCCTCGGCACAGGAATGGTTGAGTCCAGAGGCGGCCCTTAGCTAGAGGGATAAAAGGCAAGGGTTTAGGTGCCATCTTTCTCTTGCAGACCCCTCTGTGACAAGAAGGACACTATTAAAAATACCTCCCGAAGAACCTGGCTCCTCGCCTTCATTTCGGGACTATCGCCCCACCTTGGTGACCCCTGACGCTCCATGTGTGTGCAAATAAATGCAAAATAACTGTCACTATGTTACTCTTTCTTGCCTCTAACAATAGGTCTTAAATAATGTATCTTTGTCCCGCAATGGGTTCACCTTGCTGATCCCACCCATGGAACAAGTCTCGTTGTCAGGATTCCTTTCACAGAACAAGTCTCATTATCAAGATCTCTTTCATGGAACTCGTCCAGTGCATGATGGATGCATGAAATTTTACGACACTGAAAGTTTACCATTTTGGCCTCTCAAGAGTAAGAGTTCGAAGGGCACTTTATTTCTCCCAACCCTCTAGCTATCATGTGTAGGAAAGAACTGCAGATGCTGATGTAAATCAAAGGTAGTCACAAAATGCTGGAGTAACTCTGTGGGACAGGCAACATCTCTGGAGAGAAGGAATGGTTGACGTTTCTGGTCAAGACTATCATTTTCACCTCAGCCCATGTCTGTGATCATCACCACAATGTTGCTCGTGCAGGTTGCCTGTTGATTTTCCAATATTACAAAACGATTGTATTTCAAAAATACCACAAAGTCTTGCGTTCTTGCAGAATACCAATGAATTTCAATCTAATCCAGGAAGTAAATGTCTCTAAACTTTTTTATGTCAGGACAGGTACATTAAGGTTTCGGCCGGAAACGTTGCCTATTTCCTTCGCTCCATAGATGCTACTGCACCCGCTGAGTTTCTCCAGCATTTTTGTGTATCTTCGATTTTCCAGCATCTGCAGTTCCATCTTAAATACATTAAATGCTTGCCCATTGCTGAAATGTTCTACTGTACACTAGATCATGGCCTTAAAAACTAACACAGCAGTTTTGCTTCACCACTGTGAAGTGATGTGAAGGAAAGCAGGTGGGTTGCAGGTTGCAGGGGTAGAGACACCTGGCAGGATATAAGAGCACAATGTCAGTTCATCAATGGTGGCATTGGTGCCCTGAAGTGTGGCTTAAGGCATTGGAGGTTTAACTGATGACTGGCTGCTGAGATGTGGTGGTGCTGACAGATAGGGTCATAATTGGGCTGAGTACATCGGTGACAAATTAGAGATAGACCCACAACAAATGTTACATTTTAACAGGGGACACCTCTCTGTGATGGGCTGGTTTTTAAAGGCACTGAGTTCCATGAGCTAGACCTCCTCAGGTAGGTCTTCTGTAAGTGTACACAGAAGCATACATTTTACAGCAATGTCCCCTGTGCATGGTATACATGCAGGAGGTTGCAGCTCAGCATGTCTAGGTGCTTAAAGGGATTGATATGTCTTTCTCACAGAGCAGCCACAAGAGGATGTGAATTTCCGTAACAATCTTTGCCTGGTGCTCTACTTTCCCCTCACATTCCAAAGACATATAGATAGACGTTAATTGGCCACAGTAAATTGCCCCTAGTTTGTCAGCATTTGAGAGACGTTGATTGGAATGCGGAAAGAATAGATTAGAGGAAATTATTTGGGAGAATGGAATCACCCTGACAGCTGGCATAGGCTCGATGGGCTGAAATGACCTTCTCCTGTGATGTTATGAAATGCGATAAATATGGATGCAGGAAGTAATCAGTTATGTGTAAGAAGGAACTGCAGATGCTGGTTTAAACCGAAGATAGACACAAAAAGCTGGAGTAACTCAGCGGGACAGGCAGCATCTCTGGACAGAAGGAATGGGTGATGTTTCGGGTCGAGACCATTCTTCAGACTGGTTAGGGATAAGGGAAACGAGAGATATAGACAGTGATGTGGAGAGATAAAGAACAATGGATGAAAGATATGCAAAAAAGTAATGATGATAAAGGAAATAGGCAATTGCAAGCTGCCTGTAGGATGAAAATGAGAAGCTTGTGCGACTTAGGTGGGGGAGATTATAGAGAGTGAGGGAATGCCAGGGCTACCTGAAGTGTGAGAAATCAATATTCATACCACTGGGGCGTAAGCTGCCCAAGGGACATATGAGATGCTGTTCCTCCAATTTGCATTTAGCCTCACTCTGACAATGGAGGAGACCGAGGACAGAAAGGTCTGTGTAGGAAAGGGACGGAGGATTAAAGTATCCAGCAACCGGGAGATCAGGTTGGTTCACGCGGGCTGAGCAAAGGTGTTCCATGAAATGATCGCCCAGTCTGCGTTTGGTCTCGCCGATGCATAAGAGTCCACATCTTGAGCAACGGATACAGTAGATGAGGTTGGAGGAGGTGCAAGTGAACCTCTGCCTAACCTGAAAAGACTGTCGGGGTCCCTGGACAAAGTCGAGGGAGGAGGTATAGCGACAGGTGTTGCATCATCTGCGGTTGCCGGGGAAGGTACCTGAGGAGGGGGTGGTTTGGGTGGGAAGGGATGAGTTAACCAGGGAGTTGCAGACGGAACAGTCTCTGCAGAAGGCGGAAAGGGGTGGAGCTGGGAAAATGTGGCTAGTGGTGGGATCCCGTTGGCGGATATTTCGGAGGATTATGTGTGGTATGTGATGGCTGATGGGGTGGAAGGTAAGGACTAGGGGAACTCTGTCTCTGTTGCGACAAGGGGGAGGGGGAACAAGGGCAAAGCTGCAGGGTTCTGAGGAGACACGAGTGAGGGCCTCATCTATGATGGGAGAGGGGAACCCCCGTTCCCTAAAGAATGAGGACATCTCGGATGTTCTAGTATGGAACACTTCATCTTGAGCGCAGATGCAGCGCAGACGGAGGAATTGGGTGTAGGGAATAGAGTCTTTGCAGGAAGCAGGGTGGGAAGAAGAGTAGTCGAGATAGTTAATGTAGGAGTCAGTGGGTTAGTAATAGACATCAGTCAATAGTCTATTTCTTGTGATGAAGACTGAGATCAAGAAAGGGAAGAGAGGTGTCAGAGATGGTCCAAGTAAATTTGAGTGCAGGATGAAAATTGGTGGTGAAGTTGATGAAGTCCATGACTTCTGCATGGGTGCAGGAGGTAGCAATGATTCAGTCATCAATGTACCGGAGATAGAGTTTGGGGATAGGGCTAGTGTACGCCTGGAACAGGGATTGTTCAACATACCCTACAAAGAGGCAGGCATAGCTGAGGCCCATGCAGGTGCCCATAGCTACGCCTTGGACTGGGAGGAGTCAAAGGAGAAGTTGTGGTGGGTGAGGACCAGCTCCGCTAGGCAGAGTAGAGTGTTAGTAGAGGGGAATTGGAATCGTTCTGTGGTCAAGGAAGATGCGGAGGGCTTTAAGGCCTTCCTGGTGGGGGATGGAGGTGTAGAGTGACTGAAGGACATAGTAAAGATGAGGGAGTGGGTGCTCGAAAGCGGAAGTCATTAAAGAGACGAAGAGCATGTGAGGTATCTTGGACATAGGTCGGGTGAGATTGGCCGGGGAGGATAGGATGGAGTTGAGGTACTTGGAAATAATTTCTCTGGGACAGGAGCAGGCAGAAACAATGGGTCTGCCAGAGCAGTTGTGTTTGTGGATTTTGGGGTAAGGGTGAGGTGATGAGAGTTGTCGCCTGGCCTCAGCGTCAGAGGTCAGCGCGCCAGACTACCACGGCACCTCCATTGTCGGCTGGTTTGATTATATTGCCAGAGTTGGTGCAGAGTGAGCGGAAGGCTGTACGTTCAGAGGGGGTGAGGTTAAAGTAGGTAAGGGGAGTGGAAAAGTTGAGATGCTTGATGTCACGCCAGCAGTTAGAAATAAAGAGGTCTGTAGAGGGTAGAAGGCCAATCTAGGCAATCCAACAGGAGGGGGACTAGTGGAGACGGGAGAAGGGGTCACCACTTAGTGGTGCGGACTCCTTCCCATAGAAAAAGGCACGGAGGCGACGGAATAAAAGCTCTACGTCGTGGTGGACCCGGAACTCGTTGTGGTGGGGGCGGAGGGGAACGAAGGTGAGGCCTGTGTTGAGGCCAGACCATTCCGTATCAGAAAGGGGGAGGTCAGGGGGGATAGTGAAGACACGACAAGGATCGGGGTTGGGGTCAGAGGAGGGCTGGGGAGTGGACAAAGGCTATAGGCAATGTTAAAGTTCCTCGAGTGCCTTAAAATTCTATTGATAATTGTCTGAAATATTCTGCACACTGTACTTGTTGGCCATGATCCAGCAACATCCAGGCTATGCATGGAGATTTTAAAGGACACTGGGAGGCTTTCTAATATTTGAAAAAAATATTATTTGCTTCGTGATGTAGCGGATGTTTTTCACATTTCATCACTTTCATCTTCCTCCCTGTTTTGAAGAGAAGGAGTTTGGAGACTTTGCCACGTGGCACATCATGATCTCTCCACCGATCATTAGGAATTGGAAATTGCACCTCTCTGGTCCTCTGCTCCTAGCTTTCATCTGCTTTCCTGCTCCTTTGATAGAAGCTGTCGTATTCTTTACAGGTGAGCTCCAAAATTAATGAGATTTTCCTGGCTATAACTCTGTTATGTCGTGGCTAAGTTCAGAGGTTACACATCACACAGCTGCTTTTGTCTTCACTAGACAAGATTGATGCAGGGACTGTTTGGGTAACATGGTGTATTAAACTGCAAGATACATCAAAGCAGGCCGAAGATTTTTCAGAAATATATATCTCAAAAATATAAATTGTTAAATTTATAGGTAAGACTTTTGCAGCTATGGGAAACTAGAACTTGTGTTATCCAAAAGCTTATTTAATTTAATTTTTCCAGTTCCGATGAAAGGTCAATGACTTGAAACAATTTCTCTCTCTGCGGATGCAGCCTGACTACCTAAATATTTCCAGTATTTGCTGTTATTTCAGATCGATTGCCTCTACAATATTGTGCTTTCATAGGCTGCGTTCATATATTTTATCATTTTGAGTAGATATGAAATTCTGTAATTTTGAAAATACAACAGCATTTAATCCAAATCAAAAAACTTGTTTATTGTCTCAGGATCTTGTAAAGCCTTCCACATCTCATTAAGTATTTCCTGAAATGTAATCATTGTTGCAAAGCAAAGGAATCCAGCAGCCAAATAGTGTTCAGCAATATCCCTGAATTACAATTGGCAGAAAGCTGATGTTGAGCTGAACACCAGGGGCACTTACCTATTTTTTTCTCAGGTGGTGTCATAGGATCTACATACCTAAACATTGTGTATCAGAGGAGCCAAGTCAGTTAAAGCATTTAGCAGTGGGACTTGTGGACACTGGTTGCAGCTAGACGTGGTCCTGGATGTTTGAAGTTGCTGTGAAAAAATCTTATAATCAAGGAAGCTCTCAGTTTTCAAATTAACACTGGTTTATTTAGATATGTTTAATGATCAGCAGTTTGCACATGGCCGGATTTATAATGATTATAATTAACTTGGGAAAAACACAAGAGGAATGAACTCATTCAGTGGCTTGAAGGCATTATTTGCTTCTTTTCCCAGGAGTTGACCTTGTCTAACGCCTGGCTGGTTTCATCTCACATTTAATCTCGCATCTCCAAGATCCTGATGGATTTGTATTGCTATTTCTCAATAGCTCTGCTGAAGAGAAAATACAATAGAACAAAGAAGTCTGTGTGATTATAGCAGAAAAGAACATAGGCATGAACAGCAACGTTTAAAATAAGGAATCCTGGAAATAGGTTATGCAGCATCCCTGAGGGAAAAAAAATGAAGCGGAGATAATTTGGGAAATCATCGGTCAATGAGCCACATATCAGGATAAGAGAGGATTCTTTGGGATAAGATTTACTTGCAATTAGATGAGAATGGGATAATTTGGGACAGTTAAAATGGTTTTGTCTGTTTTAGTACTGTTAGTACTGTTTTACTAATTTAATTGTTTTTCTTCCAGGAGGTGACATAGATGATTGATGAGGGTAGGGTAGTGAACGTTGTCTATATGGATTTTAGTGAGGCATTTGATAAAATCCCTCATGGTAGGTTGATCAATGGTGCATGGGATCCATGATGACTTGCTAGTTTAGATACAGAACTGGCTTACCCATGGAAGATAGATGGTCATGATGGAAGAATGTCATTGTGGCAAGAGGTCTGTGACTAGTGGTATTCCGCAGGGATCTGTGCCAAGACCTCTATTGTTTGCTTGCATTATGCTATTTCCACTCTGAGGAAGAACGCTGAGGATTTGTGCTGACTCTGACAGTCAAGAGTTGACAGGGAACTCTTATTCCCACATCAAGTGGACGTTGTGTTTCAGCTCTAGCCATAAGGTTCTGATTATATGTTATCAGCGAAATAAATGAATAAATAGATAATGCATCTTCCGCGGCAAGAGAAGCCAAAAATTTCCGTCCGTACCGTCAATAGAGGAAACGATGGTTCCAAGAGGAATCTGTAACATCTCTTAAAGGATGAGTAGATTGGCCAAGAACAAGAGGGGTATATTTCTGATATTTCTCAAGATTGCAGAAATGTGGAGCATGCCAAATCAGGTTACAATTTGGCTAATCTGATCATGTGTTTGGTTACCCAGTTTAAAATGGATGATTGGCTTTCAGCAATTTAGCTTATTCAGAGGAGTAGGGCCTCTATCGATCTTGAAGATGCATACTTTGCCATATCTCTACACAAGAGGCGCAGATATATCTGGTGTTTTGATGACAAAGCCAGTGGTGGAAAGTTTAGGCTCTACCTAGGGGGTGGCTACAGGCCTAGGCTATTTACAAAGATTCTAAAGCTAATGCTGCCCTACTCAGATCAAAAGGGCATTGTGGCATTGTGTCATGGAGTTTATAGACGACATGCAAAATTTGTCGCTGATAAGACTCAGTGGTTTATCAGTAGATGCCTCTTACGATATTAAGGATGAGGCAACATTAAATTTCATAATGCCAAATTTGCCGACTCATTCAGAGTGTCCAACGTAAAGGCGGCTGAAAGAATTTACTTGAAGTCACGAGTGATGGCTAGCTCAACCTATTTCTCGTGCAGCTAGCTCTGCACGATTGTATGGGAAGTTTGTGAAGAAGGCAGGTGAGCTACTTTTAAACAGAAGTAGCAGAACTTTGGGTTTCTTTCAGTTTGCTCTCGGAGAAGCAATTATGTTATAAAGCTAAACGGGCATGGTTGGGTACAAGTTGGAGTTGACATCATACCCTCCAGAGCAGAGATTGGGGGTGTTATTATGTATACAGGTACACTGAGCTTGCTGGTACCTATGAGACGAAGGATACTTTCTTCATTGTTATTTAATAGTTTTCAAGAGATTGTTGGTGGCTCATTAGCAGCCAATAGAATGGATATTCCCATTTGTCCATTTCTTGCGACAGCAGGAGGGTTACATAGTGCACTTTCAGAAGTTATACAATTTTGGTTGAATATGCCTGGATGATTGCAGATAGAATTCTGTACAGTGTTGCATGAGCTGTTGTCTAGCTCAAAGCCAATTAGGACTATGGTCCGATTAAGGGCAATGGTCATGTATGCAGGTTAGCATCATGTTGTTAATAACCCATGTCTTTCTACCATTTATGGTTTTATCTGTTTAAGTGTTTCACACACAGATTGGGTTACTGCATGAAACCACATAGCTTTGAAGGCTTCACGTAGTCACTCACGTGACTTCGACATAAAATAACAATTCAAGTCAAAAAAGTATCCATTTTACAAGTAAACGCAAATCGTTCCCATTAAACCCAAGAATACTGGACTGAAGTTCAATAAATACTATATCATTATGGAAATAGGTCAACTAGTCCAACAGTAGTGGTTGGTAGGAAAGAACTGCAGATGCTGGTTTAAATCGATGGTAGACACAAAATGCTGGAATAACTCAGCAGGACAGGCAGCATCTCTGGAGAGAACGAATGGGTGACGTTTCGGGGTGAGCCCCTTCTCAGACTGATGTCAGGGAAGTGGGCGGGCCACAGATATAATGTAGTCGGAGACATTAAGACTGGTGGGAGACTGGGAAAGGGAGGGGGGTGGAGAGAGGGAAAGCAAGGGCTATTTGAAGTTAGAGAATAATAATAATAATAATACATTTTATTTATGGGCGCCTTTCAAGAGTCTCAAGGACACCTTACAAAAATTTAGCAAGTAGAGGAAAAACATGTAAGCGGAATGAAATAAATAGTAGAGACATGACTAGTACACAAATTAAAGACAGAATTCAATTCAAAACACAATATGAGGCAATTCAAGCGCAGATGAAAAGGGAGGGGGACGCGGGGCTAAGGATAGGCAGAGGTGAAGAGATGGGTCTTGAGGCGGGACTGGAAGATGGTGAGGGACACGGAATTGCGGATCAGTTGGGGGAGGGAGTTCCAGAGCTTGGGAGCTGCCCTGGAGAAGGCTCTGTCCCCAAAACTGCGGAGGTTGGACTTGTGGATGGAGAGGAGACCGGCTGATGTGGATCTGAGGGACCGTGAGGGTTGGTAGGGGGAGAGGACGTCAGTGAGATATGGGGGGGCCAGATGGTGGAGGGCTTTGTAGGTGAGGACCAGGATTTTGTAGGTGATCCGGTGGGAGATGGGAAGCCAGTGAAGTTGTTTGAGGACTGGAGTGATGTGATGCCAGGATTTGGTGTGGGTGATGAGTCGGGCGGCTGCGTTCTGGACCAGTTGGAGTCGGTTGATGTAGGTGGAGCTGATGCCAAGGAGAAGTGAGTTGCAGTAGTCCAGTCGGGAGGAGATGAAGGCATGGATGAGTCTTTCAGCAGCGGGAGGTGTGAGAGAGGGTCTGATTTTGGCGATGTTGCGGAGGTGAAAGAAGGAGGTTTTAATGATATGGCGGATGTGAGGCTCAAGGGAAAGGGTGGAATCAAAGATCACGCCAAGGTTGCGGGCCTGGGGAGATGGGGAGACAGTGGTGCCGTCGATGGTTCAATTCAATTCAATTCAATTCAATTTAATTGTCATTTGGACCCCTTGAGGTCCAAACGAAATGCCGTTTCTGCAGCCATACATTACAAACAAATAGACCCAAGACACAACATAATTTACATAAACATCCATCACATCGCTGTGATGGAAGGCCAAAAAAACTTATCTCTCCACTGCACTCTCCCCCCCCCCCCGATGTCAGAGTCAAAGTCAAAGCCCCCGGCTGGCGATGGCGATTGTCCCGCGGCCATTAAAGCCACGCCGGGTGGTGCAAGGTCGCACACCGGGTCTTGGTGTTAGAGCCCTCGGCGTGCGCTCGCAGAGTCCCGCGGCCATTCCAAGCCGCGCGAGCCGGTGATGTCAGGCCCCGCACCAGGAGCTCTTCAACCCCGCAACTCGGGCGGGAGAAGTCGCCGTTGCGAGAGCCCTGAAAAGCGGTCTCCCTCCAGGGACCCGTGGGCTCCCGGTGCCGCCGTCCACCAGACCCGCAGTTGAAGCCTCCAAATCTCCGGAGGTCGGGCCGCAGCAGCAGCAGCAGCAGCGCTCCTCCACCGCTCCACCCGCTCCGGACTCGGCCAGCCCCGCGACGGTGACGGTGAGTCGTCGGCACCAGAGTCCCCGGTCTTCTCCTGTTGGAGGCCGCTCCTCATTGCAGCCCCAACGATAACGGAGACCCGACAAGAAAAGGTCGGGTCTCTCGTGCAGGGAGAGATTTAAAAGTTTCCCCCTCCCTCCCACCCCACACCCCACCCCCCCACACACACACACACACCCCCCACAAAAAAACAACAAAACTACACAGAAACATAGACAAAAATAATAAAAACGCGGACGTGCTGCAGAGGCCGCTGCTGACGAGAGTCGCGCCGCCTACTTTTAGCATTGAGAAGTAGTGAGAAGTCAATGTTCATACCGCCAGGGTGTAAGCTATCCAAGTGAAATATGAAGTGCTGTTCCTCCAATTTGCACTGGACCTCACTCTGACAATGGAGGAGGCCCAGGACAGAAAGGTCAGATTGGTAATTGGAGGGAGATTTAAAGTGCTGAGCAACCAGGAGATCAGGTAGGTTAAGGCGGGCTAAGCAGAGGTGTTCAGGGAAACGATCGCCGAGCCTGCGCTTGGTCTAGCCGATGTACAGAAGTTGACACCTGGAACAGTAGGTACAGTAGATGAGGTTGGAGGAGATGCAGGTGAACCTCTGCGTCACCTGAAAAGACTGTCGGGATCCTTGGATGGAGTCGAAGGGGGAGGCAATGGGACAGGTGTTGCATCTCCTTCGGTTGCAGGGGAAAGTACCTGGGGTATTAGTGATAGGTAAGCTTCTATAGCACAAGGAATATAGACGATGGACATTAATTAGAAAATCGTGGTTAAGGATGTTGACACAACAAAATGTTGTCAAAGTTGCTGTATGCTGTCTGCCTGAGGTTTATGTTAAGATTGTTCTTCTCAATAGATGGGAATGATTGATCACACTGATGTTGCAGATAGTGCAGCTGTCTCTCAGCTCCTGGAGCACAGGTGCTTCCTGTGTGGAGTTTGCTTGTTCTGCCCATAACCACATTGGTTTCCACCAGGTGCTCCGGTTTCCTTCCACATCCCAAAGGCAGGCTAATTGGCAGGTTAATTGCCAACTATATTCTGCTCTCAGTGCAGCTTTATGATAGGAGAATCAGGAGGGAGTTAATGTGTGAGAGAGCAGGTTATGGTAAAATGAGTAAGGGAATGGGACTGATGTGCTTGTTCTGGGAACCTGCAGAGTTTTGATGAACCCAAAGCCATTGTTCTATGTTGTAAGGAAATGTGAGAAACAGTGTGCACAAATTGCTGGAGGAAATTCAGCAGGTCAGGCAGCATCTCTGGAGAACATGGATTGGTGACGTTTCAGGTCGGAACCCTTCTTAAGTCTAAGCAAACTATGTAGGAAATATATGAAGATTTCAGTGTACCAGTGATGTGATGATTTAGTTGTGAATAGACGAGAGGCTACTGGGATCTGTTTATCAAAACTTTCATGAAGATCTGACAGGTCTTCAAAATCTTGAAGGATTTTAATGAGATAGAAATTGTTGTGAGATGAAAAAAAGATCAAGCAGCTGATTTTAATTTTAGTCACCCTTCTAGTTCCATCATACAACAACATTAGAGTTGTTAATTATCCATGGCAATAAATTTCTGTTAATTAGCCTATCCATTGAAGATCCTCATCATTTCTCTCCCATGCCTGCATATTCCTGCTTTCCCAACAATTCTTTCACATTTGACTATTGGTCCCTCTCCACCCTTTCCTCACTGCTATCACTTCCGTCAGCATTCATAAGAGAAAGGAGCAGATGTATACCAGCCAGCCCATTGAACCTACTCCACCATTCCATCTCAGTCTATTCAATCTTGGCCTCCATGCCACTTAAGCCTGTCTCTTTCTGTATCCCGACTCACTTGTAGTTTAAATGTCTGTCATTCTTTGCTTTCAAAATATTCAATTGTCTTCACTGCTCTCAAGGGTAGAGAGTTCCAAAGATTCATTAGCCTCTGAGAGAATAAATTCCTCCTCCTCTCTGTCAGAAATGGGTAATCCTACGTTCTAAAACCATGCTCCCAGCCTCTCCAAAACTACCTTGTCTCTTCTCAAACTGAACCATGTTTCAAGTACCTCTCATTCATCTATGCGCCAATAGTTGAGGCCTAACCTGCTTGACTGATTCCCATATGTCAATCCCCCCCCCCCCCCCCCCGCCGACAAACTGACCTTGAATGCCTTATCTGCCTTCAATGCCAGCAAGTCTCACATTAAATATGGAGTCTGAAACGTTGCCCAAGTGCAGTGAGATTGCATCAAAACCTCTCAATATACTCCATATCCCTAATAATAAAGGCTAACATTCCATCAGTATTCTTCATTATTTGGTGCATCTTCATGCTAGCCTATGTACTCAAACTACCAAAATAATCCTTTCATTTCTCTCAAATTCATTTGCTCTTAATTCCTCACCATCCTTTTCTTATTATTCCTATTACCTCCTCAGGCTCCCTTATACCCGTGTCCCTTAGGTTGACTCTCTACCCTCAATCCAAACATTTACTTTCTAGCATTATGTTGTCAAATTCATCGTTCTTGGAATTATTTTTTGAAACTATCAATATCACAGCATGCAACATATATTCTAAGAACATAGGAAATAGAGTAGGCCATTCAGTGCTTCACTTGTGTTTTGCCATTCAATGAGAACTTGGCCAGTCTTTTCTCTCAATGTCATTTTCCTGCACTAACCCCATATTCCTTTATTCCTTTAATATCCAAGCAAACTGTCGATCTCTGACTTGTATATACTCAACAACTATACTCAACAAAGCCCTCCTAAGGCCTCAGATGATGAAATCTCATCTCAGTCCTGAATGGATGTCTTCTTTTTTTACAACTGTACTTTCTTGGCTGTTGATACCCCAGCCAGAAGAATTATTAAATCCATATACAATTTGTCCAGCTGTGTCTGAATTTTGTGTTCTCATGAGATCACCTCATGATCTTCTGAACATCGATTCAGTATTTAATCCCCCCTCGCAAAAGAAAACACTGTCCTAAGAACCAATCTGGTGAACCGTCAGTGAACGCCATCCCTGACAAGTCCATCCCTACTTTAGGTATATTACTGCTTTTATTCTTGATAACACCATGTTGTGGCGTAAGGGAGCGCATTTGCTGATTCCAAAGATTTGGTATTATCAGATGGCTCCTGATGTATTGGTGCTGAATTTCACACATTTTCCAATGCAATAAACAGAACTGTCAGGTTAATAAGCATAAATTCCAGATGGAGCTGCTGGGAGCTGTAGCAGGTGTATCTAAAAATGAGATATCAACCTGTGAAGCTGCGACACAGCACTAAATACATGCTGAACAACAAAAAACAGCTTTCAGTTGACAGAATTCCCAGTTAATGGAACAGGCCTGGTCATGATGAACATTAAAATAGTTGACAGGAGAAGGAGCATCCAAGGGCATCCCATCCTTAATAATCCAGGGCCCAACATGTGGGTGTCAGAGACAAAGATAAAACAACTGTCGCTTTCTGTCAGAAGTGCAGAGAGGATAATTCATCTCAACTTCTTCCTCAGGCCCCCTTCTTCACAGCAGCCTGACAGAAGCCAATTCAGTTCAATCCATATGATATTAAGAATCCGCTGAGAGTACAAGATGAAACAGAGGCTATGAGACCCAACAACATCGCAGCTGTGAACTGAAGGGGCTTTCACTTCAGAAATAATTATGCCTTTAGCCAATCTAATCCAGCACTGTTAGAGGAGCTATAATCTTTGGTTACAACAGTGGCATCCACACCACAAGGTGGGAAATTTCCCGGGTATGGCAGATCCCATTGGGCTCATTACTACTTAATAAGTCTACACTCAATCATTAGCACTGTCAAGTGGTACTTATTCTCCAGGAGCATGTGGCGAACTGCTTGTGACTGCACTTGCCATCAAATCACTTCTTGACGCAGCGGGGCATCAAAAGATCATGTGAAATAAAAGTCAATGGGTATCCAGGGCAAAACACTCCAACTGTTGAAATCATTCCTTGTATAAAAGATATTTGCGATTGTTTAAGATCAATCATCTCAACCCTGTACATCACTGCAGGAATTCTTCGTAGTCCTCGACTCAATTATATTTCACAGTTTCACCAAAGACCTTCCTTCTTCCTCTGGGAAGAAGGAGTTTCTTCCCAGAGGCAATTCGGACTGTAAACGCCTTTCTCACCAGGGACTAACTCTACAGAACGTTTTTCCTTCTATTATTTATTATGTAAAAGAATATGTGTGTTATGATTGTGTTTATAATTTGTTTGGTTGATTTGTTGTTTGTCCTTTGCACAAAAGTCCGCGAGCATTGCCACTTTCATTTCACTGCACATCTCGTATGTGTATGTGACAAATAAACTTGACTTGACTTGACTTGACTTCCACCAGAAGGACCGAATGGGTGTATTTGCTGATGTTTATCCTGTTCCATTTGCAACGCCTCATTTCTTCAGTCCACACTTGCATGCAACAAGACCCCAGCAACAATCATAAATGGAGTGATATGTGGCAAGTGGCCAGGCAATGACCATGTTCTACAGGACATCAAACCTCAAACACGTGACATTCAGTGTCAAGACCATTACCGAGTCCCCACCATCAACATCTTACGGGGGCTTTGGAAGGAGTGGTGTCACCTTTGACCAGAAGCTCAATATAAATGCTATATTACAAATGCAGGTCAGAGACTGGATACCCCACAGTGAGTGATTCACATCGTGACACATCTGCAAGGCCAAAGTTAAGAGTGTGATGGAACTGTTCACTTCCATGGATGAATGCAGTGTCAGCAACAGGATGAAGCCACCAGTTTGACTCAGGTCCTAATGGGCCCCCCTTCCCACCCCCCCCATACCCCCCCCCCCCCCCCCCCCCCCCACCCCCTGCCCCCCCCCTCCCCAGTGCCCCCACCCCCCCCCCCCCCCCCCCCCCCCCCCACTTCAGGGGTTGTTAACATTTACAAAATGCACTGCAGTTCTTCACCCAGGCTACTCCAACAGCACCTCCCAAACATGTCACCTTTACTCGCAAGAACAAGAGCAGCAAGCATATTCAAGTTTGATGTCATGCACTATCCCAACCTGGAAATGTATCACTGTTCTGTTGTCATGATTGGGTGTAAATTCTGAAACTCCCCCCACAACAGCACTGTGGAAGCACCTTCCCCAGATGGACTTCAGTTGTTCATGTAGGCAGATAACCAACATATTTTCAAGGGCAATTACAATGAACAATCACAGTAGACCCCAGTGTGAAACCAGTGATCCACCCACCCCGCCGTGTTCCCCTTGAACTGAAAGAGAGGCTAAGGGAACAACTAAACGAAATGGAAAAAAAGGGCATCATCACAGCAATAACTAAACCAACTGATTGGGTAAATTCAATTGTTGTCAAAGAAAAGCCAAACGGAAAACTAAGGATATGCCTTGATCCCAGGGATCTGAACAATGCATTGAAGCGCGACCATTATCCAACTCCAACCCTTGAAGAGATCACACCAGCACTGGCCGGTTCCAAGGTGTTCAGCAAGCTGGATGCTAGCAATGGATATTGGAACATCAAAATAGACCGAGAGTCATCAATGCTCACCACTTTCAACACGCCATTTGGCAGATTCAGATTCAACAGGCTCCCATTCGGGCTGAAGGTGAGTCAAGATGTCTTCCAGCGGAAAATAGATGAAACATACAAAGGCTGTAAAGGGGCAATCGGGATAGCAGATGATATCCAAGTATACGGCAGAGATGAAAACACGCATGATTACAACCTCCATGAGGCTATGGAAAAAACTCGAAGAGCCGGCATAAAGCTCAATGCAGACAAATGCATAATCAAAGAAAGGGAGTGCAAATTCTTTGGACTGATTTACTCTGCAGAAGGAGTGAAACCGGACCCTACAAAAGTGGATGCTATCAACCACATGGAGGAACCCAAAGACAAGAAACAGCTAAGAAGTTTCCTAGGGCTCATACAATACATGGGAGTCTTCATACCTAAGCTTGCTAATCACACAGCAAATCTCCGTGAATTGATGAAAGACGACGCTGAATTTGATTGGTGTGCTTCACATAGCCAAGATTTTGAAAAATTAAAACAACTCATCAGCAAAGAAACGATCCTGCAGTACTATGACAGGCAGAAGCCTGTAACACTCCAAGTTGATGCCTCCATGAGAGGAGTTGGAGCAGTACTGATACAAAATGGCCGACCTATTGCGTATGCATCCAAAGCACTCACTCCTACAGAATCAAGGTACGCAAACATAGAGAGAGAACTCTTAGCAGTAGTCTATGGCTGCGAGAAATTTCACACTTACCTATATGGAAGGTATTTCGACATTGAAACAGACCACCGCCCTCTAGAACAAATCGGAAAAAAAAAACCTCACCAAAGCACCAGCCAGACTACAGAGACTATTACTGAGGCTACAGCACTACGACTACAACATCAGATACAAGCCAGGAAAAGACCTGCTGCTAGCTGACGCCCTATCCAGACTATCAACACATGACAAACAAGAGATGGAAGGGCTGAGCATAAAGATCCACCACATTGTGAGTGTGACAAGCGTGAAGCTGGAACAAATCAAAGAGGAAACAGCCAGAGATGAAGAACTGCAGCTCCTCACCCAAATGGTAATACAGGGGTGGCCAGAAAAGAGACAACAAGTTCAGCCTCTCCTCCGCGAATACTGGACCATCCGTGATGATGTTTCGGTAGAGAATGGAGTCCTGATGGCCGGATCACGAATCATCATACCCAAGTCCATGCAAAAAGAAATCCTCGAAAAGATCCACCAGGGACACTTAGGAATGGAAAAGTGCAGATTCCGTGCTAAATCCGCTGTGTACTGGATAGGCATGTACAAGGACATAGAAAAGCTGGTATCTACATGCCACATATGCCAAAAATACAGGAATTCACAACAGAAGGAGGAAATGACACCCAGTGATATCCCAAGCCGGCCATGGCAAACCATCGGAGCAGACCTGTTCACAGAGAACCAGCAATGGTATTTGATTATGGCCTGCTACTACTCCAAATTCCCATTTGTGAGAAACGTAAAGGATCTGAAAGCTAAAACAATTGTGTCAATTGTTAGAGGGTTGTTTGCAGAGCAAGGAATACCTGAGCAGATCGTATGTGACAATGGAACCCAATTCACATCTCGGGAATTCAGAGAGCTAGCCACCGAATACGGGTTCAAAATCACAACATCTTCACCACATTACCCAAAGGGCCATGGGTTTATTGAAAGGCAAGTACAGACAGTCAAGAAAACACTAATAAAATGCCGAGAGGCAAAGGAGGATCCAAACCTGGCACTTTTATCCTTACGGGCAACTCCACTAAAGGCTGACATGAAGTCTCCTGCAGAAATGCTAAATGGCAGGAAATATAAAACCACCCTGCCAAGCAAAATCCAACCCCCTATCGACCAAGAAGAAACAAGGGCAAAATTGGCAGCTGCCCAGGAGGAGGGGCTGAAACAATACAACAAAAATGCACAGTACTTGCCTGAACTATTTCAAGGCCAAAACGTACATGCTCAGGATCCAACAACAAAGAAATGGACCCCAGCACAAATCACCAGCAGGGCTGGAACCCCAAAATCATATATCATAGAGACAGAACCGGGCAGGCAGTTGAGACGAAACAGAATTCACATCCGCCCGACACCTGAAATGTCAACACCTGCAACTTCAAAGACAACACCAGCAACTCCTAGGACACCACCCACAGCAGCAGCAACACCTACCATTGATGACAACACATTCTCACAAACTGCTACCAGTGAGTCATATAGTCAACCAGCACCAACCAATGGCCAGGAAACAACTCAACAAGTTACCAATACATCGAGTGCAACACTGCAGGCAACAACCAGATCTACTAGATCCAGGAGCAACATCTTACCCCCAGCGCGTTATCGCTAGCACTGGAAGGGACAAGTCACGCCAAGACATGACTCTTGACTGGCCACGCACTACCTGAAAGAAAACAAGCTGCCCTTATATATTTTGTTGTGTAGTATAGTAGAAAGCAGAATGCCATGAATGTGGGCAGAATAATCCCACGGTATCTGCTACAGGATTGCCACCCTCGCTCTGGCAATCCTCTAGTGTCACTAATTTTTGTTCCTTTCTTTTGAGAAGGGGGGATGTTACATATGCTACATATTCATTGTAGCAGTCCCAACCTCCTGCACTACTTTGTATCAGGCACACTCACCCCACACACACACACACACTGTGATTAGGTATGTAAGCACTTTTAGTATCACTACGCCACACAGACAAAGCAGCTGAATAAAGGAGTACAGTAAGGCAACTAAAACAACCTGAATTGTGTCGTTTATTATCAGGATATCAAACACGAAGACACAACATATAGCTATATGCATAAAATATAATATTATACTAACTCAGCGGGACAGGTAGCATCTCTGGAGAGAAGGAATAGGTGATATTTCTGGTCAAAACCCTGAAGAAGGATTTCAACCCGAAACGTCACCCATCCCTTCTTTCCAGAGATGCTGCCAGTACTGTTGAGTTACTCATTTTGTGTCTATCTTTGGTGTAAGCCAGCATCTGCAGTTCCTTCCCACACATAATACTATGGTATTGTAGGTTTGCAGGTCTAGTCAATCTTGCCCAGATACCGCAAAATTAATAAGTAACAAAATATCCTTATTTCAAAATGAGCCAGGATATGTGGGGCAATGTTAAATAAAAAAATAAATTATATATTATGTAAGTATGCTGGTCTTAGTCAGTCATGGGAAACCTCCTCTGTAACCTTTCCAAATGTGGAGAGAAAATAAATTAAAATAAATTAAAAGCTGGAACAAGCAGTATAAGCTGGTCAGCAGCTGCTTAGCAGCAAAAAAAACCCTTAAAATTTCACCACAGTCAGTCCTTACCTAATAATGAAACTAACCACTATTCCTCAGGCAGGCACAGGAAGTTGCAACTATTTTTGAAGTGGTTCCCTGTGCTAGTACCCACACCATTCTATCAAGAATCCAGTGAACAGAATATCTGGTTGCTCTGTCTTCCTAAAGAAACTAAAATGCTTTTTAACGTGACCTTTTAGTAATTACAGCCTCTTTCTGGGAAATGCAATGTGCAATCATATTGAAATGAACCTGTTCAAATTTGTGAAATGGAATGATGTTGCCGGCTGGAGGTCAGAACTCCATCACAGCACGACTCTCCTGAATCAAATAAAAGGTCAGAGATTTTACATTCACATGTCAAACAGCTGCATAAATTACAGGGTAAGTGAAGGCATTCTTCACTGTAATTATAAATGATTGCACTCAAAACAGAAGGTGCTCAGGGGAGCAATCTCATAATCAGTAGTTTATCTAACTAGTTCGTTGAGGATTTTTATTTGCAGTGCTTTAGAATTATGGGTCTCCAAATAGCCAGCAAGAGACAGGGGAACATATATGTTAGACAGATTATGGAAAGACGTAAAAGCAACAGGGTTGTCATAATGCATGACTTTAACTTCTTTAATATTGACCGGGACTTGGTGCAAAAGGCAAATTTGTTTGGTGTATCCAATTCGAGGAGGGACCGTTTGGAGAACTTCATCACCAAAGACAGTAATGCCACTGGTCTGTAGTCATTGAGGCATTGATTATTATTGATTCCCTTTTAAAGGAGGTGGGAACATCAGACCTCAGTCATGAGAGGTTGAAGATGTCCACAAAACCTCCAGCCAGATGATCCACACAGGATTTGAGAACATGACCAAGTACACTATTCAGGTCCAGACACTTACCGGAGGTTCACCATCCTGCATGATCTTCTGACATGATCTTTTGAGTTTAGAAGAATGAGGGGGGACCTCATTGAAACACACAGAATAGTAAAAGGCTTGGATAGAGTGGATGTGGTGAGGATGTATCCACTATTGGGAGAGTAGCACTAGAGGTCATAGCCTCAGAATTAAAAGACATTATTTTAGGAAGGAGATGAGGAGGAATTATTTAGTCAGAGGATGGTGAATCTGTGGAATTCTTTGCCATAAAAGACTGTGGCGGCAAACTCAGTGGATATATTTAAGGCAGAAATAGATAGATTTTTGTTTAGTACGGGTGTCAGAGGTTATGGGGAGAAGGCAGGAGAATGAGGTTGGGAGGGAGAGATAGATCAGCCATGATTGAATGGTGGAGTAGACTCGATTGGCCTACTCCTATCACTTATGAATTTATGACATCAGCTTCGGTGACTGAGATTGCAATACCATCGCTAACTATGGGTGCCTGAGATGGCACGTCAGTGTTCTACATGTTGAAGCATGCATAAAACACATTGAGCTTGATCCTAGATCCCTCTGCTCTACAACAGTCCCCTTGGACAATACCTCAAACTTATCTTCACTAAACACAATTAGCCATTCCTCAGCCCTCCAGCCCAGCTGTTCATGATCCTGCTGTCATTTTTGATAACCATCTTCAACTCAGTAATTGGTCTCGCCGACTACATTCTATCTTTGTCCCACCCACTCCCCTGACATCAGTCTGAAGAAGGGTCTCGACCCGAAACGTCACCTATTCCTTCTCACCAGAGATGCTGCCTGTCCCACTGAGTTACACCAGCATTTTACACCTTGGACCTATTTTATTGTCAGTCTTGTGCAATTCTACTTCTCGGCCACATTTTCCATTTTTATTTGATGTTATAAGACACAAAGTACTGGAGTAACTCAGCAGGTCAGGCAGCAGATCTGCCCCCTTCCTATTGAGGGGATGTTGGCAGGTGACATGGAAAAAGTGGGGAAAGGAACTTGCTGTCAAGGCCATGAATGGCATAGATTTATTTCATCTGCCCAGTTGCTGAGTGAGCAGTTAGAGATTAGGGCTGCCACGGTGGTGCAGCTGTAGAGTGGGATGTGGGCAGGCAAGAGAAAATGGGGGGGTTTCTTGGGGGAGAAAGGGGAGTTAGTGGGCCAGTTGCCTAAAATTAATTAAATTAATTTAATGATCTAATTCATTAAAATACTGGCCCCTCCACCAGTATCTCTTCCAATCCTTCATTTATGGAAAAGATCTTTTCAATTTTTTGAAATATTTTACAGCTGTTATAATTATGGTCAGTGTGGTTGTCAACCTATATATCCACGTATCAGGAGATATTTGAGATGTCCTCATTCTTTAGGGAACGGGAGTTCTCCTCTCCCATCATAGATGAGGCCCTCACTCGTGTCTCCTCCGTACCCCGCAGCTCTGCCCTTGCTCCCTCTCCCCCTTGTTGCAACAGAGACAGAGTCCCCCTAGTTCTCACCTTCCACCACATCAGCCGTCGCATACAACACATAATCCTCTGAAATTTCCGCCACCTCCAGCGGGATCCCACCACCAGCCACATTTTCCCATCTCCACCCCTTTCCGCCTTCCGCAGATACCGTTCCCTCCGCAACTCCCTGGTTAATTCATCCCTGCCTACCCAAACCACCCCCCCCCCCCCCTTCCCCCAGGTACCTTCCCCTGCAACTGCAGAAGATGCAACACCTGTCGCTATACCTCCTCCTTCGACTCTATCCAGGGACCCCAACAGTCCTTTCAGGTTAGGCAGTGGTTCACTTGCACCTCCTCCAACCTCATCTACAGTATCCGTTGTTCAAGATGAGGACTCTTATACATCGACTAGACCAAATGCAGACTGGACAATCGTTTCGCGAACACCTACGCTCAGTCGGACACTTTAATTCTCCTTCCCATTCCTACACAGATCTTTCTGTCCTAGGTCTCCTCCATTAGCAAATTGGAGGAACAGCATCTCATATTTCACTTGGGCAGTTTACAGCCCAGTGGTATAAATATTGATTTATCTCACTTCAGGTAGCCCCGGCATTCCCTCTCTCTTTATCCATCCCCCACCCAAGTCGCACTAGCTTCTCATTTTCACCCTACAATCCAAAGATCATAGAGCGGAGCAAGATAGACCACTCATGCAAAATCCAATGGACTGACATGTAGTATGCAACGGAGCGGAACCTCCGCCATTTTGAGAAACCCGACCCGACTTCCGTTATGCCTCTCAGTAGTGTAATCCAAAGAATGAGTAGAAACAGATAGATTAAGCAGGGAGGAAAACATTTAAAAAGAAAAATTAATAAAAATTATGAATTTGGTAGATGAGCTATATCACACACACATACTGTTCCCCCGCAACGCTGATTACACCAAGTATGATCTTGGGTGTAATCAGCGTTGCGGGGAAACAGTATGTGTGTGTGATATAGCTCATCTACCAAATTCATAATTTTGTTAATTTTTTTTTAAAGTTTTCCTTCCTGCTTAATCTATCTGTTTCTGCTCATTTCCCTCCCATTCTTCCTCCCCATTCCCCTCTTTTTTTGCTCTATTCCCTTGTATTCCCTTGTAACACACACTATGCGCAAATATAACATTATATACATATCTATATATATATATATATAAATGTGTGTTTGTGTGAGAGGCAAGATAGAGATAATAGACCTCAAAGCTCCCTCATGGATCAGAAGCAACTTTGATTTAAAGCAACACTGTATTTCTATTTATCTTATTTCGCATGATGTACATAAACCATAAAGGCAATTATATTTATAAATATATATACACACACACACACACACACACACACACACACACGCACACACACACACACGCACACACACACACACATACACACACACACACACACACACATACACACACACACACACATGCATTATATATAATTACATATAATACACAAACACACACACATATATATATATATAAATATGTGATGGATGTATATAAATACATAACACACACAAATATATATTTCTCCAGTTTATATGTATATATAAACACATATATATTCATATATATTCATTATACATATATATATATACATATACATACATATCTGTGAGTGTGTGTGTGATGCATATATATATGTGTGTGTATGTGTATGTGTGATATATATGTATGTTATAAATATATAACACACACACACACATATATTTCTCCAGTTTCTTGTGATTTCCTCTAATTATTTGTTGTGCAACCTTTTTCTTTCCTTCTTTCTTTGCCTCTCTCTCTCTCTCTCGCCCTATGAAATCCTAACACTGTGAATAAAATATCAATGAACACATGTCAAGATATTTTTTCAGACTTTCATTCTATATTAGTGTAAAAAAAAGTAGTGTCAGGGCCGGCCTTAAGCCGATTGCTCCCAATTGGGCCCCGCGAGGGGGCCCCGTGCCAGAGTAATCTGCTCTTGGCTCGGGTAGATCTACCCCGGGTGGAGGGGGGAGAGAGTAAAGGGGTGGAGGGGGAAGAAGCCTGATGCCTGTACTAAAAGCCACATCTGAATTAAATTAATTGCATGGTCCAAACTGGGAAGAAATTACTTCCTCGGAGCTAACGCGGTAAGTACACGGAGCTAGGTTGCTAGGAACGCTGTTGCTATGGTGCAAGCTGAATCGAATCGCGTAATCAGGGCTAGTGGGGCCCCCCATTAATGTGCCTTAACATAATAACATTAATGTGCGGCGCTGGCATTTCTAACGTGGCGCGGCGTACTCAGCACGTGCAGGCAAAGATACTAATCGTGAAGCTGGTTCCGAAGATGGCGCTAAATATTACCCATGACCTACTATGGCTTTTTCGCCGAGTGGAGCATCTTGCTCCGCTCTATGATCTTTGCTACAAACAGCTAGCAATGGTCTGTTTCGTTTATCATCGTAACTTTTTTGCATATCTTTCATTCGTTTCTTTATTTCTCCACATCAAGTCTACATTTCGCGTTTCCCTTATCCCTAACCAGTCTGAAGATGGGTCTCGACCCGAAAAGTCACCCATTCCTTCTCTCCAGAGATGCTGCCAGTCTTGCTGAATAACTCCAGCTTTTTGTGTGTATCTCAAAAGATAGAGCAATTGTTTCTTGGCATAACAATAAGCCAACAATGGACTTGTTTCAGTAAGTGGGAGAATTTCACTGGAAGATTACATCAGCTCCATATCGGTTCTCTAGAAGTAATTTAAGATCCTCAATTGATTCCTGAAATGATCGGAGGTGTTTAGAATTGAAGTCTTTGTTAAGTGGCGTTGCAAAATTATTGATGGGGCCGGGTGTGAGAAATCTGTGTGATTAACGGTACATCCCTGGCTAAACTATTATCAGCAGAGGTGTGGTTGGTGATCCATAGCACAGTCAGTAGAGCGGAGCCCAACACAGAGGAAATTGTTTATGAAATTGTGTGTAAACTCTTCTCCTTTCAGTGGAGGATGAGCAAGATTGATAGCCCCGATAATGCTAGTGATTTATTCATCAAAGTGCTCTATTTCAGTTTCCCCAATTTGGAATCAGTTTTTGCTTTGGATTCAGTCACATTGCAATGCTCGAAGTTATTGGACCAATACATCACACTGATCTTGCATATACAGTGCTGAAGGTTTCCTGTCCCCTAACTTTCGCTATCTCTTTGAAATATAACTAGTGTATTTTCCTGGACAGAAGAGTGGAGGTGATTGATCTAATGACTCACCGCTGTTACTCGGTAACCAGCTGTTAAGAAAATGACCCAAGTGGACAATGCTTTGTTTATACTCTGAACCTTCCAGTGACTCCTTGGTTGAGATTGGAATCTATCATTCATTGAATCACAAATACAAATGTATTTCCAAGGCTGATTATGGAGGTTATAGAATTACAGACCTTTGGGGTCCAAGTCTATAGATCCCTGAAAGTGAGAAGGTGGTGAAGAAGGAATATAGGTTGCTTGCTTTCCATAGCTATGGGACAGAATATAAGAGCTGGGACATTATTTAGGCCACATAGTTCTGGTATCCAAATTATAGGAAGAATGTGATTGCACAGGAGAGTGTGCAGAGCAAATTCATCACAACATTGCTGGATTTGGAGGATTTTAGTTGGAGTAGGGATTGGATACGCTGGATTAGTCTTCTCTGGTGCGGACAAGGCTGGTGGGTGACCTGATAAAGTTATGTAACATTATGAAGATGATAGGGCAGATAAAATATTTTTCAGATGGTGGGGTTGTCAAATAAGGGAAACGGTGTTCAGTGGGAGGTAGGAGGATTAGAGAGTATCTGAGGGAGGAAGTTTTCAGAGAGAATTTGGACGATGAAATGTGCAACCTAAACTGGTGGAGGCAGAGACTCTTACACCATTTAAGCATCAGCACAAGCACTTGCATCACCAAAGCATAGAAGGCTCCAAATGCGGGTAAATGGGTTTAGTATTGGTCGGTATAATGGGCAGCATGGGCGTGGTGGCTGAAGGGTCTATTTCTACGCCGTACGACTCTATGCCGCACAGTGGTGCAGCTAGTCGAACTGCTGCCTTGCAGCGCCGGAGACCTGCGTTCATATCTCACCTCGGGTGCTGGCTGTGTGAAATTTGAACGTTCTCCTTGTAACTATATGGGCTTTCACCGAGTGCTCCGTCTTTCTGTCACATCCCAAACATGAGCGGGTTGGTAGGTTATATGGCTGCTGTAAATTAAAGGTTTCCCAGTTAGTAGTACTCTTGCTTATGAGCCAAAAGATTTTATTATCTTCACTTCTCCAAATGATTGGACTGTGTTGAATTTGGGAGTGATTGATAGGAATATAGACAGAATAAAAAATGGGATTATTGCAGGATTAATTTAAAAGGGTGGTTAACGGTCAGCATGTAATCAGTGGGCTGAAGGGCCTGTTTCTATGCTATATCTCTATGTCCTGTAGCTTCTGGTCCCTAAGCAACTGGCCTCATCAGCATTATTCTACCGTGCCTATAGCCAAAGGCCACTGCAAAATGATGATCAGATCCATGCTCCTTTGTTAAGAGCCGAGTTACATTTTATCTTGGGCTTGTGATAACTTAATAGACTCCCCTCTCTCACTCTCTTGATCTTTCTATGTTTATCATTTCTAATATTTCACATTTTCTGTTTGTACGTCTATTCCTAATTTATCCCTTTTTTCTGTAGGGTCAGATAAAATAAATAATTTGGGAAAGACTTCTGACTTCTTCTGCAGAAGGTTCTCAACCCGAAATGCCACCTATTCCTTTTCTCCAGAGATGCTGCCTGACCCGCTGAGTTACTCCAGCTTTTTGTGTCTATCCCAAGCATGGTAGCTTCTTTATGGAGGAGAATTCAGATGGATGGCTGGTGGGGGTGTTAATAGGAAAAGTCAAAATCTAGTTGACTCAGAGCATCCTTTACCAAAGATCACCTTCATATGCCCTTGAACAGGGAACGGTGTAGAAAAGGAAAAATAATGGCGGTAATGGGAGAGAAACTGGGTGATGAGGGCACTGTTCGAGCAGCAAGGGGTTAAATTCATCGCCTTCTCACCAAGTATAATGGAATTGAGGAAATGTGAAGAGATTTATGATTGTAATGAATAAAACCATTTAGAAACCTGTTAAATTACATGGAAGTGTTTTTTAACGGGTCATATGTATCAAAATAGGTTATATAATTGAACCAAAATGAGTGAGTGTCACCTGTAACAAATGAGAATTGACATTTCTGACTCTATTAGCCCCGTGGGTTTTATAAATCCTCCGATTTTAATCAGTTGTGAAAATAAGGCAGAGGTGACAGCGTATCATCTATTTATTCAGAGCTGAAAGCGTCACTGCTGCCGGCTGTTAGTGACTGCGACAACTGAGCACTTCTCACATTCTTCAGCACATATTAATAACTGCTTCTCTATGCTCTGCCTGCAATTCCCATTAGTCTTTCGGGAAACCACGTGAATGGGTTTGACAAGGAATATGTGGATACAAATTAAATCATCAAAATATCTAAACCACATGAGGTGCAGTGGAAATTCATTACATTGTGGTGGAAGAAAAATATTGGAATTGATCACGGTTGAGTAAATATTTCAAAGGTGGTATTTTGATCAGTGCACATTGGGCCAGTTTTAACTTGATCTACCCATCGAGGAGGTGAGAGGACCAAGATCAATGTAGTTTTCATCCTGTCATTGTTTTTCTCCATTGAAATCGGTCAACGGTCGGCTATAAAACTGGAATCCCACACGATGGTCTCTGTTTCCCATCTAGTATTTTTAGATTAAAAATCCCATTTGATAGGGTTAGTAAAGAAACTGCATAACCCTGGCGAGTGTGATTTTTAAGGGCCAAAATTAGCAGAAGACGAATCACATCAGCATCATGTCAGAAATTGGAAACATATACAGGGGAAAACAGATAGTATATGTTAATGTGCCTTTGGTCACAGAAGGACTGATATTCTGTGTCCTTTAGAACAAGTTGTATTTGCTGTTTACAAAATGTCCCACAGTGCAAGGGAGGCAGTGACCATCAAAAGTAAACATTATTCAACATCTCTGCCTCTATGTTAATTTTCTATACTTTAGTCCAGTCCAGTATACTTTTGCGGATGTGGAAGTGGTGGCTAGAAATTGGATGAAACCTATTTTTGTTTGCTAAAATATGGTCACATTTAGCGCTATCTCCAAATTGGGTCCAATTGATCATTGAAGCTTTTAAACAGCATCAATGTACTTTACACTCCCCTCCCCATTCCCCCTAACCTATAAACCTGCACATCTTTGGAATGTGGGAGGAAACAGCATCACCCAGAGAAAACCCGGGTGATCACCAATTGCTACCAATAGTTACAATGAACAAACACATGCAATGAGTGCCTCAGCACCTACTTCCTGTTAGTTGTGTTGTATTGTATCACACTTTGTGGGAGCCTGCAGCATTTGAACACGTGTAGTGAATACTGTAGCTTCCTGGTCAGTTCTCCCAATGTAAGCAGAGTGAAGCAATGAATTTGTGTGATGTCTTGCCATAGTGGTTGCAGTGTGTGTTGTAGGTTGGAATCGAGGAAACAGGTGTTTCATGAATAACGATGTGATTAAATGCTAATGAGGATCACAAATGGAGGTGCCCAATACAATTTCCCCCTTGGTGCATTCAGACCCTGAAATGTTCGTTAGTGCAGACTGCTCCTGGAATTTTGAACGATAGCTGCCGAAAACCGATGCTATATAACCTCATTTCTCGGTCACTACTTCAGGGGTAACAACAAGGTTGCTGCTCAGGAAATGACTGATCGGAAAGTAGATACAAACCCTTTTATTGATGCTTATGCAAATATATTCAGCATAATTAGGCAGCTGAATAGTTGAATGAAGCAACGTTATTTTGGTTTGTTTTGGTTGTTCATGAATTGTTTGACACGGTGACATCTAGACAAGAGATCAGTCTGAAGAAGGATCTCGATCCGAAACGTCACTCATTCCTTCTCTCCAGCGATGCTGCCTGTCCCGCTGAGTTACTCCAGCAATTTGTGTCTACCTTCGATTTAAACCAGTATCTGCAGTTCTTTCCTACACGAGACAATAGTCTAACTGCTTAAATGACCATGTGTAATGTTCTAAAAAGAGTAGACTTACCTAGTGTTCATATTTACAATCTGCATAGTTATTGTCTGAGTGATCATGAACATTCTAAGCTTGTATGACTGCAGGCAAACTGGAAAGACTGTTGCGCTGTCAAATCTGTGATGAGATTTATCTTCATGTGAGTGGTTCAGTCTAATCCCATCAACTATCACTCCTTTTTAATACTGTGCTTTCTCAAGTATGCTATTTTCAATAAATTTGCAAACTCTGCTTTAAAGTGATTTACAGTTCGAATCCCAAGTTTTAAACATTCTCCTTGAAGCCCCCATCATAAAATGATACTATGCAGTGCTTTTTTTGTAGACAATAAGGTGCTGGTGTACACCTTTAATAAACATTAGTGTCGTGTAACCGGAAAACAAAATAACAATGTTTAACAATTTTGAGGAGTCGGTAATCTATACCAACATATAATATCACAAAATAAGCATTGATGCCACAGAACAGAAAACTTAGTTTTGTTTCACTAGATCTTTGAACGAACTCTCCAATTGATCTCACTGATCTTTTTTTTTCAATTTTTTTAACTGCTGTACAATTTATTGCAAACTATATGAAGCGCCAGTCTCAAATAACATTCCAATACTCAGCCCATGTTGATTTGAAACCTCCAATAATGCCACAAGATTTCATCTCCTGTCACCTTTGTGCAGGCCCATTCTCACCTGGAAAGTGAATCCATAGCCTCGCGTCTTGTGCTTATTTATTTCTTTGTGTCTGTCTTTGGTCACAATTTCTTCCAGAATTTCACCGTCACCTTTAATGAGCCTCTCTCTGGCCGTCTCTGGATCCACCAGCCCACGAATGATGCTCTCTGCCTGGCGTCCCACTTCTCCCTGGTCATGGGCTGCATGGCCTGGATCCGGGCCCTCTGCTCATCTGTGCCCGATTCCTCCGGCCGGTCCCTCAGCTCCTATGGGGGTCCAGTCACCACCTCACTCAGGGTCGCTGTCTCCGAGCCTCTCCTTCTCCTTCTTGGATTTCTTCTTCCTCCTCCTCTCCTTCTCCTTCTTCCTCTTGGAGGAACGGCTCCGTTTCTTGTGCCTACACCCGTCCTCAGCTGACTGGCTATACCATTATTTTTTTGTGTGTTGGGTGAGTCTTCATGCCTGTGATATCGCTGCAAGCTAGATTTTAATTGTTCCTGTACCTCACTCTACTTGTACATCTGAGAATAAGCTCAACTTGACTTGATCACCTCTTTTCACCTCTGTCCAGGGGAACTGCATCAGTACTGTAAACCAGCAGTAAACCAGCATCTTCAGTTCCTTCTTACACAGTACTGTTAAAGTGATCATTCAATGGTGTCATATGGGGTGGGTGGTCAGGTGGTAAATAATATGGACGGGAGGGGTGGTATAGTGTGGGCATGGTAATTATGCATTGTTTCCCTGGAGAGACTCATCAACAGGCATGAGGCTTGTAAATGGACTGTGTGGTCCCAGGTTGCCCCAGGTCCTCACAGTCAGTGGGGACATGGAGCCCGCATGTTGAATCATCTGTGGACTGGTGTGCGTGAAGTACGGCAGCACTTTTGGAATCGTCTCTGAATAAGCTAAAATCTAGCAGTGGCAGCAGGGCTGGTAGCACCTTCAGGATTGTCGGCGAGTGAGTGGTATAAAGAGGCAGGTATAGTTGAACAACCATCTTGGGAGAGGCCACCTTGGGCTTTGAGGTGTTTTGTGTGCATCTGCGATGCAGAAAATGTGGTAGAAAGTATGCTTAGTGAGTTAGTTACACTGCGGGTGATGGGTGACCACCAGGTAGGACAATAAGTGCAGATAGACGGCGAAGCCCACTGTCCACTGTGGTCACTCCCCTCTCAAACAAGTATACTGTGTTGGATCTCTGAGGAAACCAGCACAGTTTGTGGCACCATAGTTGGCTCTGATCCATGGCAGGAGAGTTGTGATGTGCTGCCTTCCTGATACCAGGGCCTTGGTACCTTGGAGAGGGTACAGAATATTTTGAAAGGCCAGAGGTCATAGTACACATTGATATTAATGGCATAGGTAGATAGAGCAATGAGGTCTTGCAGCGTGAATTTAGAGAGTTGGACAGAAGGTTAAAAAGCAAGACGTCCAGGTTTATAATCTGAGAATTACTTCCCGTGCCACTTGCTGGTGAGGGTGGAAATATGAGGATGGGACAGATGAATGCATGGCAAAGAGTTTCTACAGATGGGAAAGCTTTAGGTACTCGGGTCATAGGGATTGCTTCAGGGGTAGATGGGACCTGAAGAAGAAGAGTGGTTGCACCTAAACTGGAAGTGTGACCAATATCCTTGCAGGGAGGTTTACTCATGCTACTGAGTTGAGTTTAAACCTAGTTCAGCAGGCAGAGTAGTAGCAGTACAGCTGCTGGGGAGAAAAATGGGGCAAATAATTCAAGCAAGTCCAGTGGGCAGAGTAGACAGAAGCGGTTGCGAAGCATGGAAGGACAGGCTGGCTCAGCTGCATTAATTTTAATGTAAAGAGCCTCACATGTAAGAGAGGTGGACTTAGAGGGTGGATCAGCACAGGGAATTATGATAACAATCAAGGATACATGGTTGAGGGAAGGTTAGAAGTGGCAGTTTAATGTTCCACGATGCAGAAGTTCCAGATGTGACAGAGGGAGACACAAAAAGATGGGGATGTCACACTACTGATTAGGTAGAACATCATGGCAGTTCTTAAAGAGGATATCCAGGATGGATCATCCAATGAGGCCATGTGGGTAGATTGTAGGAGTAAAAGAAGGAAATTCACTTTGCTGCAGTTATACTCTAGGCCGTCCAATAGTCCGTGGGAACAACGGGAACAGATATGTTCATACCGTTGGTTTGCATGCTACCAAACAGGAATATTTTTGCTGCTCCTCCAATTTGCGCATGGCCTCATTCTGACAATTACAGAGGCCCAGGATAGAAACGTTGGTATGGGAATAGGAAGGGGTGTTAAAACGGTTAGCTAGTGTGAGAACCAGCAGGGCTTGACCTTCATCGAAACAGTTGTGCTCAAGTTCCCAGTCTATGCCTGGGCTCACTGATTTAAAGGGAGCACTGAATGCAGTAGAAGAGGTCAGAGGAGCTGCATGTGAACCTCTGTCTCACCTGGAAGGGATGCTGGGGTCTGGATGAGTGTCAGCGAGGTAATAGATTTAATGTTGTCCTGTTGACAACTAAGACATAAGAAGCTGATCTTGTGCTGAGTATTTAAATGCTAACTACAAGGGTATGAAAGCATGACAGCTAAACTGAAATAGAAAAATAGGTCAAGGAATTAAGCAATTGAGGTGTAGCGGTGAACAATAAAAGCAACTTTTCAAAAAAAGAGTAGATTTATTCAAATGTGAAAGAAAAATTGCAAGCAGAAGATCCACCATTTATGTTTAACTAAATAAATGGCAGGCCAGAAGATTGGACATTATATAAAAAGCAGCAACATTTAATAAGGAAGAAAAAAATTGATTTTCAGATAAAGTAGCCAGAAATATAAAAACAGACAGTAAGAGTTTAATTCTCTAGATATTCAAAAGAGAAATGGATGAAAAATGTGCACATTGATCCAAAGATATTAAATTCAAAGAATTACTTATAGAAATCAATGAGGTGACAGATAAATTAAACAGATATTTTGCATAAGTCCACTGCAGGGGATACAAGTAACATCCCGGTGATAACCATAAACAGGGAATTGGAAGGGATGGAAAATCACAGGAAATTTACCATCATCATGGCGGTAGTACTGAATTATTTCAAAACAGGAAATGTTGGACATACTCGGCAGGTGAAATCACATTTGTGGGTAAAGAAACAGTTGACATGTCAAATCGGTGTTGTGAAGAGCCGAGGAAGTCTTTGACTTGAATGTTTCTCTTCCCACAGATGCCGCCTGACCTGCTGGGTATTTCCGATATTTTCTGCGTTTATTTTAGATTTCCAGCATCTGCAGTTTTTCGAAAAGCAGTCATTTTTACATACTAAATAAATTGTCGGAACTGCAAGCTTTGCAGTCATCATTTCCTGATGGACTTCATCCTAGAGTCTTAAAAGGAATGGCTGGTGAGAGGGTGATATGTTGGATATAATTTTCCTAAATTGCCCCCATCCGTGGCATTAAATTGAACAAAAGTAAATGGACCTCATTTAATCAATAGAGAACAGGAAACTACAAGAAAGTTAGCTTTGCATGTGTTACTGGGAGAATGATGGAATCTATTAATATAAGTATGTTGCAGACTCAGAAGATCTGTCAGCAAAAATCAACATGTTTTGGTGAAATGGAAATCTTGTTTGATCATTTTAATGGAGATTTTAGACATACCATGCTATGGATAAAGGGGAACAGCTGTATGTACTCTGCACAGAATTCCAGAAGAATTTGGATCAGGTGTCACATTAAGGTTTATGGGAGAAAATGAAATTGCATGACATAGGAGGTGACATATTGGCATGTATTGGAGACTGGATAGTTATCAGGAAACAGGGAATAGGCATAAATGGGACTTTTTCTGGTTGACAAGAAGTAATAAAGTGGTGTGCACCAGGGATGGGTGCTGAGGCCTCAGACCTTCAATATGTGTAAAAGTGACTCGGATCATGGAACCAAATTTATATAGTAAATATTCTGAAGACATGCAGATTGATAGGAAAATAAGATGTGAAGTAGGCATAAGCAAGCTATCAATGAATGGAAATATTTCAGAGGCCAAATATCTGGCAAATGGAATATAATGTTGGAAAATTATGAAAGAAAATATTTTGGCAGAAAAAAATAAAAAGGAAACATGTTAAAAGTTTTGGTTGTGTATGTACATAATTCACAAAAGATGTATGCTGCTACCCCGAGTAGTTAAGAAAGCAAACGGGTGTTATTATTTATTTCTGGAGGAATTAAATAAAAAAGTGGAGAGGGTATTCTTCATTGGTGAGACTGCAGATAGACACAAAAAGCTGGAGTAACTCAGCAGGACAGGCAGCATCTCTAGAAAGAAGGAATGGGTGACATTTCGGGTCGAGACCCTTCTTCACACTGGAATATTCCAGGACATCGGCGAGACCAAACACAGACTGGGCGATCGTTTCACGAAACACCTTCGCTCAGCCCGGTGAACCAACCTGATCTCCTGGTTGCTGGACAGTTTAATTCCCCTTTCCATTCCTACACAGACCTTTCTGTCCTCGGTCTCCTCCATTGTCAGTGTGAAGGGCCTGTCCCACATTCACAACCTATTTCACGACCTTTGCAGAGTTTGCCCTTGACTCATACTCGCAGCATGGTGGTCACGAGGTCGTAGGTAGGTCGCAGCAGGTCGAGATGCTAGTCGTAGGTACTCGTGGCATCAAGTAGGTCGTTTTTTCTAGCATGAAGAAAAATGTCCACGAGTAAAAAAAGGTTGTAATTAGGTCGTGAAAGTGGGACAGGCCCTTAAGGCTAAACGCAAATTAGAGGAACAGCATCTCATATTTCACTTGGGCAGCTACAGCTCAGTGGTATCAATATCTCTCACTTCAGATAGCCCCGGCATTCCCTCTCGCTCTATATCCCAATCCCACCCAAGTCGCAATAGCTTTTCATTTTCACCCTACAAACAGCTTACAATCACGGCCTGTTTCCTTTATCATCGTTACTTTTATGCAATTGTTGATACGTTAAGTGCTCAATATAAATTGCCAGTGGTGCATAGGTGAGGGATAGAATCTGAGGGTGTTGATGGGTATCTGGGGAGAATAAAATGGGGTAAGAGTATATAGATGGTTGACGTCAGCCTGGACTCAATGACCAGCTTGACTGGATGACTCTCTATGTCAATGTCAAAATGAATGCTTCTGGGACAGAGAATTTTTATTCAGCTAATACCTGCAATGGGTGAACTGCCTTTAAAGAAAAAATAGGCAGGCTAGGCAATATAATCTAGAAGTTTGGAAAGTAATAGGGAATTCAATTAAAACTAAAAGATCCTGATGCGCTTTGGCAGGATATGGAGAGGATGTTTCCTCATAGAATAAAGAACAGTACTGCACAAGAGCAGACAACTTGCCCCAATATTGGCCAAACATGACACCAAATTAAACTAATCTCCTCTGACTGCCAATGATGCACACCCCTCCATTCCCCACATATTCACCTGCCTTTCTGAAGCTAATACATAACTCCCATTTTTGGTTGAATGCTGGGCATATCGGCAGAGACAGCTGATGTGAAGTATGTCCCTCACCGGATGACTGATGCTGATCCTCTCGAGATTTGCATCAATGGTTCACCCCTTCCTCCAGGGATTAGGCTCTGCAGGGGCCAACAGGCACACCTGCAACACTCAACCCAGTTAAATGGCAGCAACAGCACTTCACCAGGTAGGGTGAGAGGAGTGTTGCATAAGGCAGGCAACCATCTCCAAGCCATGTCGGGGGAAATGGTTGAGGTAGGAACAATAACAACAGTTAAGGTTCATTTGGGCAGGTATGTGGGGAGGACAGATTTAGCAAGATATGGGCCAAACACAGGCAAATAGGGGTATTATACATCGGTATCTTGGCCAGCATGAACAAGATGGCTCAAAGGGCAGGTTTTATGCTGTCTATCACTGGGTTAATGAATTAGTAAATTATTTTAAATGCAATAGAAATTGAGGTACAGAGGTTTAAACTTCAGTGCCATTCCTCATAGTCTTCAGCAAGACTTAACAATGGCACTCAGTATTTTGTTTAATCACAAATATCAATATTTCAATTTTTAATTGGGAAGGACAACTGAAATCAAATTGTAATCAAATGGACAGCTTTAACCAGAATCCACCAGGTGAGAATCAATACGCTTCCTAAATCCACGGTGAGCTAAAACTACTGCTTTATTCAGAATTATTTGGAGAATAATAGATTTCGAATCTATAAAATTATAGATTTCGCATCGAAGAGAAAGCACTCAGACAGACACATGAATGACATCACCTCAATGCTGAGCAGCATTTGCAGGGTATCTTGGAGGGTGCAAGAATTGCACTAAACTGAGCGATCATCACCAACAACTGCAGATGTAAACAAATAAATCTTCCAGAACATTGGGACACATACCGAAAGAGCGTATGTCACATGCAATACCATCTGTGTCCGTCCAGGGAATTTTAAGTGCGCTCACATAATTTTGTCTGGATTAAAGGAGATGCCAGACGATGAGTTGCTGGAAAATAGGTGGTGGCCCTGCATATGCTTTGGAACATTCATTATCTGTGCCCTTAGTCAGAAACTTAAGATAAAAAAACTGCAGAACCAGAGTATAAAAACAGAGGTCAGGTCAAGCTGCCCTCCACAAATACTGCCTGATCTATGGTGTGTTTCCAGCTATTTCTACTCTTGTTTGCCCCCTGCTTGTCGTGCTGGCACTAGCACTGTACTCCCAGGATTTCAAACGTTTGCTCCACATGGAAAGCCAGCTTCAGTTAATGTTGATCTGAGCCGAGTAGAGAATAATATCCCTGAGCTGTGCAAACTAATGTGGGCAAGATTCTTGCAGAGCTTGCTCATAACTAGTCTCATAATCAAAGTGTTTGGATAGTTTCTGGAGGAATAATTAATAGGACCCTTATTCAAAGAAAAACTTTTGCATTGTATTAACATGCTTCGCAAAGACTCACACCAGTGTGTTCTAAGGATCCAGTGTTCAGAGTCCCCTCATCTCCGACAATTGTCTCCCCCTCACTGCAACGAGATTGTGTACAGGAATTGTACTGTAATGCAATAGCTGTGTTCTTAAGAATTCTCGTGTTACACCAAATCATGTTAAAAGGCAAATGTGTCAAAAGGAGAAAAGGAGAAACTCCACCCCACAGTTACTTTAGCATTGGTAATCAGTACAATCTGAGACAAGCTCAGACTTAATTTAATCATGAGACCCAGAGAGGTCTTCATGGGAGGATGTAAAGAGGATGCCCCCACTTTTTGCAAGAATCTAAAATTGGATTCCACTTTAAGATAAGGTTCACCCATTTAAGGAAAAGGTGTGAAAGTTTCATGAGCTTTTGGAACTGTCTCTCTCAAAGGATTGTAGAAGCAAGTCTTTGTCTATATTTAATGGAGAGTTGATAGATAATTGATGTCCAGGCGGGGAGCGGCAAAAAGTTACCACAAGGAGACAGGAATGCAGCTAATTCACAACTAGTACAGAGATGATTTTATTAAGTGGCAGCACAGGCATCAGGGGCTGAGTGGCTACTCCTGTTCCAAATTTGTATATTGAATGCAAATCAACCAGATTGTTAAAGCTAGAATCCTGAAGCCACTATTTAAGAGGTCTTCCTGGATTGTGATACCAGTGATTCAGGAAAGTTTACAATGGAATTACTTCACCCCTTCCAAGATTGTCAGTTCTGCAAGCAGCAGACACAGACAGTCCTTGTGGAGATGACTTTAAGAATCTACAAAGTGTACATGTGCATATGTGCGGGAACCAATCTTGCAGTGTAATATAGTTACGTGTCACATTCTAGCCTTCAATATGTTGAGCAAATTTAGATCAATTCTATTTTATGTTTCTATTCCTTCAATCCTTTTAAAATCTGCAATTCCCATGCCTTTAATATATTTAAAGCTCTGCATTAATGTTCTAGATATTTCTGTCTCCTAAATATATTATTTGTTGCCTTGTCCCTATATTCATTTGTGATTCTTAAAACTCTATTATTAAAATTATACCTGCTCTGCATAAGAATTTCAGTTCAGGGCACTTAATGAATTTTGTTAATGCTCCCATCTGTGTTTTACGGTTATATAACGCATCCCAGCAGAATGCAGTCTGCTTGCTGGGTAGACTATTAATCAGCAGATGGTTAACTTCAGTATGCTAATTTTGGTTGGGTTGAGAATCCCTATTCATACCTACACTTGATGTATTTTTTTAATTAGCATGTCAAACTGAACTTCATGAGACGTGTGAAAAGGAGCGAGGGCTGCTCCCATACTAATTGCCAGAGCTTGAGCCAAATAGAAACTTTCTTCTCCCCTGCAAAATAAAGAACAGAAATCCTAGATTGACAAGCAACTCTGATGCCGATCTCACCTCCTCCTTTCACTCAAAGTAACTTCCCAAAGAAAGTGGAATTTCCTTGCACCATTATTATCAGACACTTCTATCTCACTAACTGGGGTTCAGCTGATTACTTATTCCAGTGCTACCTTCAGTGCTTTGACTTTTACTATCCACTAATTGTTTGGTATTGGTTTTACAGTGAAAACCTTTGTTTTGCATGCTATCAAAACCACACATGAGTATAACAAAGAGAAAAGAAAGAGTGCAGAATGTAGTTTTACAGTTACAGTAAAGGTGCTGATTAAAAAAAGCAAGATCTGTAACAAGGTAGATTGGGGGGTCGGGAATACTTTCCTTAGCTTGTGAGAGATTCATTCAAGAGTACGATAACTTTGAGAAGAACCTGTCCTAGAATCTGGTGGTGCGTGCCTTCCACATGCTGCCAGGGATGGTAGTTGTAGCAAATATGACAATGCCAAAATGGCTTTTAGAGAGGCACATGGATTTTCAAGAAATGGAGGAATATGGATCACCTGCAGGCAGAGGAGATTAACTTGGCATCATGTTTGTCACAGACTTTGTGGACTGAATAGCTTGTTCCTGTGCTATACTGTTCCATATTCTATGTTACAATAAGACTGGCTTCTGGAAATATATTCATCATAATGGGGTAGTGAGTGGTGTAACTAGTAGAGCCACTGCTCCCCAGCACCAGATGTTCAGTCCTGAACTCAGGAGCTGTCTTGGAGTTTGCACATTCTCTTTATGAATGCTCGGTTTTCCCCTTGGTGCTCCAGTTTCTTCCCACATGACGTGCAACTTGGTAGGTTAATTGGGGAAGTAAATTTCCCCTAGTGTGCAGGTGAGCAATAGAATCTGGGGTAGTTGATGAGAATCTAAGGCAAATATAAAAGGAGACTCATGCAATTAGGTATTTGTTGGTTGGTACAGACTCACTCAGTTGATCAAGCGGCCTGTTTCTATGCAGTATCTCTCTATGACCAGACAGCTTATACCGAGACATTTGCCACCATAGCCGGGGACTTCAACAAAGCCAACCTGAAAAAATCCCTCCCAAACTACCATCAACATGTCTCCTGCAACACCAGAGAATTAAACGCCCTTGATCACTGCTATACGACCATCAAGGGTGCCTATCGCTCTATCCCTCGCCCCCACTTCGGGAAATCCGACCATTCAGTGGTGCTACTTCTTCCTGCATATGGGCAGCAACTGAAGAGCGCACCCCCAGAATTGAGGCACAAGAGGATTCTGCCTAAAAAAAAAAACTGGTTACGAAACTCACAGAACTGGGTATCTGAGCATCCCTCTGCAATTGGATCCTCAGTCTGTTCGAATTGACAGAAACACTTCATCCTCAGTGATGTTTAAGAAAGAACTGCAGATGCTGGGAAAATCAAAGGTAGACAAAAAAGCTGGAGAAACTGAGCAGGTGAGGCAGCATCTATGGAGCTATGGAATAGGTGACGTTTTGGAGCGAGACCCTTCTTCAGCACACCAGTCTAACTCTTGATAGTAATCAATGAGGATAGGAAACGCGACCTACTTAACAACTGGAAGTCGATGTCCTGGATCAAAATGGGTTAAAAGGGCTTTATCACAGATCATGTTATTGTGCCTGGAGGCAGAAGTGCATGCAAACCATACGTAAGCTTTCCAAAAATGACTGCAGGCAGGATTGTGAGAGCTATTTAATGTTATTCAGCTTCAAGGCAGTTCACATTTAAGCCTATAAACCCTAGGGTGAAAGAAGCTGACCAGAGGCTGCAGCATTAATGCAATCATCCAGCATTAAAGTAAATGTGAGCTTCAACAAAGAAGAGTGCTCCGGGACAATGAGTCAGGTTCGGCAGATTTCTTGCACACATGATGAGAAGAAGCTGAACAAAGGGTTTAGATTCCAAGAAGGCACGAGGATTCTGCCTTAAAATGTGGAACCATCAGGGGTGCTACTTACAGCAGAATATCAAAACATCTTTTGAAAAGTCTTGGTCTCTGTTCAATTTTTCCAATGTTTGGTCATCTGCAATGTGACCCAGAAATAATACTGGCTGATCAGAGAAACCTCCTGATTTAATGCCACCTTAAACTGAGGATGAACAGTAAGTAGATGTGTCATTTATGCACTTGCATTCATTTAACAATCAGAGCAAAACATCCCAAGTAAAAGGATCAGTGAGGGGGAAGCTGATGTTGAAGCAGTGATTTGGACATTTTTGGTTCATTGATTTATCATCTGATTTAGTGAGGATTTAGTAATCTGCTTCACAACTAGAAAAGGGTCACAGTGTGACACTGCTGTTGGATTAGCCTTAATGTAGAACTAGAGAAAGCGTATCAGGTACTTAAAGATCCTGCATCTACATAGCAACTTTTGAATCAGCCCACAAAGCGTTACAGCCTTTTGTTTTGAAATGAACTGACAGCTGTGATATAGGGAACTCATTCATATGATTTAAACTTATTCAGATATCCAGCATCTCCCACACTGATTGGTATCCTATAAACCTAAACATTTGTATTGTCATGTACATCATGCAGAAGCATGAGATGAGAAGTCGATCTTCAAGAATCCCAGTTGAAGAAAGTATTTAGGTAATATTTTGTTGAGACTGTTTTTAAACTGAGGGTTGTAGCAGAGAGATGCTGGTTGATGATGTGTAATTTTAAACTGGAAATCAGCCTGATTGGTTTTATAGTCCATGTGGAAATGGGGCAAGTTGGGACAAAACACCAATGATCAAAACAGGGCAGATTTTCAAATGTTCAGGACTGAGCAAAGTTAAACAAAGCATAAATACAACTAGCATCCAACTGCACAAGAGGGAGACATTTTAAAGAAAATTTCCAAATTATAGAATTAGCATATGGCATTGAAGAAGTCTGTTTGAACAATGACATCAATTTGCTTTTGTTTGACATTTATAACATTGTAAAATATATCAAAGTGATTTTCAGGCCCATAAGGAAGTGTTTGGCAATGAAAGTTTAGCGATTATAAGGGATCCAGAAGTAGGAAAGAGACGCAGTGGTTTAAAAGAACTGTGCGTTTACCCGATCTTTTCCTCACCTGATTTTATACACCTCTATAAGATCACTCCTCATCCTCCTGTGCTTGAAGGATAGTCCTAGCCTACTCAACCTCTCCCTATAGCTCAATCCATCAAGGCCTGGCAACATCATGGTGAATCTTCTCTGAACCCTTCCAAGCTTGACAACCTCTCGCTATAACATTGTGCCTAAAACTGAACACAATACTCTATTTGTCGCCTCACCAACATCTTATAAATTGAAATTGTTCGCACTTTCTAATTTTTTTATCATCAATAACAATATGTTCTCAAGACATTAATATACAAATGCAACAACACTAATACAAGTAAACCTACATACTATTTTATCCTTTAATATCAAGAACCTTGCAGCGTGCGTCAAGTAATACCCATCGCAAGACATTGGGGTATGTCAATGAATGCCTAAAGGTTGCTGTGCTGTACACCTATCCTAACCTTCGTCATACTGCAGCTTTCACAGTGGCAGTGGACATGCAAGAATCAGTAGACAGATTTCAGGCACAGATGATCATAGGAGATGTGTTCAGTGGAGTAGCTCACAGGAGAGTATTGGCAACTCTTTCTGGGAAATCCCAGCATGAGGCTGGTGGACCTTCACTGTGGATTTGGGGGTGCTGAGATAGCGATTTGGAGTCAGTGGAGAGATTGTTTTGGGGAAGTATTGAAAGGGTGGCTCCTGGAGCATAATGAGGAGTTCAGGCCACAAATCCCAAGCAAAGTAGTGCGCGGACTGTGGGGAATACGTTCTAGGGCACAGGTCCATTGGTGGGCACTGGAGCCCAGGGCTCATAATTGTAGGGAGGGTCAGTTGGCACCAGGAGTCTGATCCCAGGAGGGTCAGTCAATGTCTGTGGCATTCCAGGGAGGTTGTGTGAGGACCAATGAACAGAGGAAGGACGACCCAGGACATAGATTGCAATGTTGGGTCAAAGGACATACACTGCATATCATGAGAAGTGGTTCTGTGTACAGATTGTAGAATGTGAGATATCTGCCTTCTTATCCTACCCTCCCTATTCCCTGTCCTCCACCCACCACCATGTTTACTAATACCATGCTGTCATCTCTCCACTGGCTCCCTGTAGTTTGTCCAACGAGTCTCTTACCCCACTGTGATCGGCCGTCTGCGGTTCTCCGCCAGGGGTCAGTTTGGGGATGGGCTGGTAGGATAAGATTCAAGATTCAAGAGAGTTTATTGTCATGTGTCCCAGATAGGACAATGAAATTCTTGCTTTGCTTCAGCACAACAGAATATAGTAGGTATGAATAATACAGAATAGATCAGTGTGTCCATATACCATTATATAAATATATACACACATGAATAAATAAACAGATAAAGTGCAAATAAACAGATAATGGACTATGAATGTTCAGAGTTTTGTATGAGTTGAATTTAATAGCCTGATGGCTGTGGGGAAGTAGCTATTCCTGAACCTGGACGTTGCAGTCTTCAGGCTCCTGTATCTTCTACCTGAAGGTAGCGGGGAGATTAGTGTGTGGCCAGGATGGTGCGGATCCTTGATGATACTGCCAACCTTTTTGAGGCAGTGACTGTGATAGATCCCCTCGATGGTAGGGAGGTCAGAGCCGATGATTGGCTAGGCAGTGTTTACTACTTTTTGTAGTCTTTTCCGCTCTTGGGCACTCAATTTGCCAACCAAGCCACGATGCAACCGGTCAGCATGCTCTCTACTGTGCACCTGTAGAAGTTAGAGAGAGTCCTCCACAGTTCGCACTATGACCGGCCACACAGTCATGAGTATAGAGTGAGTACAGCAGGGGGCTGAGCACACAGCCTTGAGGTGCTCCCGTGCTGATTGTTATCGAGGCTGACACCTTTCCACCAATTCGAACAGTCTGTGGTCTATGAATGAGGAAGTCGAGGATCCAATTGCAGAGTGATGCGTGGAGACCCAGTTCTGCAAGTTTGGTAACCAGCTTGGAGGGGATGATTGTACTAAATGCCGAGCTGTAATCAATGAATAACAGCCTGACATATGAGTTTTTGTTGTCCAAGTGGTCCAGAGCGGAGTGGAGAGCCAGCGAGATCACATCCATCGTTGATCTGTTGTGGCGGTAAGCGAACTGCAGTGGGTCCAGATTTTTGTCGAGGTAGGAGTTGCTTTGCGCCATGATCAACCTCTCAAAGCACTTCACTGACGTTAGTGCCACTGGTCGATAAGCAGATTCCGGTTGAAGAGAGACAGAATGAGGATGAAAGCTGGGAGTGTTTGTGATGCCAGGTTTCTCTGCTTATTCTTAGCAGGTCTTTCATGGAGTTGATATATCAGATCCCTTGCCAAATTATGTGTTCCTTATTTCCTGTGAAGTCAATGGAGAGTGAATCAGATGGCTGATCTGATGGTTTCCTACTGACATCGGATTAAAATTGTATCCTTTGTTTTGTTCAGAGGTGTAAACAGCACCCTCTTCTCTAGCATAGGCTTGTCAGTGGCTGGGACTAGGACCATTATAGATAATTAGAGCAGAAGATCTGAGTTGCCATGGGAACACTATGTATCTCCAGTATCTAGCCAGCAGGGTGTTAATGAATTTTCATGAGAAATTTCATTTTGCAATTTGTGAGTCTAACTGGGGATGGGTTGGCACTAAACAACAGAGTACAATTTTATGATTAGGTGCTATTGGCTTATGCCTAAGGGAAATTCCGTCCTGCTTGTGGAATGCCAGGGGAATGAAGGAGAAAAGGTGGCCTTTTAAAAAATAATACATTTGATTTTGCAACCCATCCAGAAGGTGTTGACAGCTAACAGCTAATGTTCCAGTCAGTACACCTGGGTCTTGCATGATATCTGTCAGATGTCTGACACAAAGCCAGAATCCACAGTTGTCCAGTCAGCATCTGTAAAAGGTAATGGCACAGCCTGCACTTGGACATGCACCACAGCCCTTTGCAGACATTGAGTGGCCTTCAGAGTATTTCGAGCATTTTCTATATTCTATCAAGTCAAACTTTCAGCATTTGGTCCTTGACCACTGGAAGAAAAATGACAGAGCTTAGCTGGATAATTGTCACTGATCCCTGACACTGTGGAGATGAATATAGCAGCAACCTGGACTGCGATAAACTGAGTCATACAGGTTTCCAGCGAGGCTTGAAGGCTCTCTCTTGATCCAACACGATTAAATTGCCCTCTTCAGATTAGAAATTAAATTAATTTTACTTTCATTTTCTTATAAAGTTACAAAACGTACAAATTTTGACATACAAAATAAATTTACATGTTTATTTTTTGTCACTTTGTTAGTCAGCAGTTATCTTTTGGTGGACATGATGCATGGAGGGATATAATGAATGTGGAAAAAGGAAAGAGGAGAGAGAGTTGAATGGGCACGGCAGCGAGATGGGGGTCAGTAAAGTTTAAACTCCAGCATAAAATACAAATCAAAAATTAAAAGACTGCTGAAATCTAAAATAAGACTGCAAATGAGTATCAAGCCTGCCTGGCAATATCTGCCCATCACGTTTGTCACCTGGTTCCATCTATCGCCTGCTAGTTTATGCCTCACCCCTCCCCTCTCCTCTTTATACCAGCTACCTCCCCTCTACCCTCTGTCTCAATGCAGGGGTCTTGACCCTAAATGGCGACCATCCCTCCATGCCCACAGATGCTATTCAACCTGCTGAGTTCCTCCTCTTGTTTCTGCTCCAGATTCCAGCATCTGCAATCCCTTGTGTCTCCAAATGAGAATAAATGGTTCTTTGTCTGAATGTCAACCCTGTTTCTCTCTCTGCATCCCCATAGATGCTGCCTGACCGGCTGAGTATTTCTGGCATTCCCTGTTTCTATACCAGCTGGGCCGAATAACCAGTTTGTTTGCAGCAATCTAATTCCACACAGACTCTGCATCTAAGCCTTTTTAATTCTGCAGTATTTTTCCTAGTTTAGGTCATTTTGCTATGTTGCACTCTGCTCCACAAATTCAGATAAATTACCTGTTGGGCAGCTACATAAGAGGGAGGGACTTTTGTTTCTTACAATGTAATTTCAGCAATAATTAATATTAGAGAATTCATTAAACTGTTGGTTTTAATATGTTACATAAATGGCTTCACCACAGAAAGAATAGTTCATACAGAAGTCTAAATAAACCCCATAATGTGACCTGATCTTGAATCCTAAGAGGCACATATGGTATCTGACGAGCAAACCATGACACACCTTGTAAGAGGGGAACCCCAAAAGGCTTACTTAAAGTTCATTTTTGGACATCTCCTTGAAGCTGTGTACTTTAGATCGGTGCATTCCATTGCCTTGTAAAGAAGGGTCATTCTTAATGTCCTGTGAAGGTTGAGTTATAGAAAAGGACTTCTCGATGGATGTTGAAAAGGATCACTTGCCTAGGCTGCTGGGAAATGTACAAACGTAGGGCTGCTATTTCTCTGTGGAGGTCTTTCTAATGGTGGTTGTTTAAAGATGTTAAAAGATAATGAGGCTTCCAGATCCAGAATAATGTACAGATGTTCAGTGACCAGAATGTTCTGTGATTAAAACGTATAAAATTCAATTAATCATTCATAGTAATAATGCCTAATAATTTCCAATGTAATTAACCTTTTCTATATTATCTTGAAGCATAATATCATTCAATCATGAGGGGTATTGTTGTGTAACCACCTAGAGAAAACCAGGGCAGTCATTCAATTAAAGGGCAAAGACAATTTGTGGAGGTTTGAATAATAAATGAGGTGAAGAATATGAAGAGTTTATTTCTTGAGAAAATAATTGATCTCTTCTCGTATGAATGGCGGAGGCAGACTGACGTGAGTGCTGACTCGTCATCAAAAAAGAAACACAAGTAAAACTACCAATCATGTCGAGGTTTTGTGCCTTCACCCAAAACATGTGCAGATTGTGCCAAAACCATCCTAATACCCATCTCCACTTTTATTCTGTCTTGTGAAGAGTTCCTTGAGCTCCAAACCTCAGTCTGTCCCTTCATGATGAGATTCCTCCTCTCTAAATCATGTGTGTCTTTCACATGGTGGGCTCCCTCAGATCTAAACTCTGAATGCCGTGTTATCCAAATCCTAGTCTGTCATATGAAGGCTCTTCAGCTCCACACGCCCAATGTATCTCTTCCGTGATTCCTCATTATCCATATCCTCTGTAGCTGTAACACTATAACCTGTACTTTGTTTCCTTTTCGAGTCAGTCTTTAATTTGGTGTGTGTTTCCTTATCTCCAAACATTTCCTATCATAATTCTGGGAGAACTTTCAGCATTAATTTAAGAACTGATTAGTGTGCACGGATACCTAAATCTTCATTGTTGTGCAGTTTCTAGCTTCTCAGCAAAAGAAAATAATTAATTCTGTTTCCACCGATTCTGAAGTAAATGACCTCACACATATTCTCAGAATGAACTTCATTCATGTCAGTATTTCCTGCATACTCAATGTGTATGTATGTGTGAATTTCTCACTTTTTGCTTCCATTTATTCTAATTAATCTCTACCTCTTGAATTAATATCATTCATAGATGGAAACATGCTGTACTCTAATTCTTCATTCAGATCTAATAATTAAAGCTGAGTGCTCAGTTCCAAGCCCAGAGGAGTAAAATTCTTATTTTTTAATCAATTTCCAGCCCATAAGGAAAGTTGCTCCCAAATTCATGCATTTTAGTCAGTTCTATTAATTGTGTGTGTGCAGTTTTGTCAAATGCCTCCCATCTCTAAAGTGCAGCCAAATTATTTAGACTACCCTTCACTGTTGCACACTGACGCTTGAACAACGTATGCTTCCAACCAGAGGAAGCAGGTTGGGTGCCCACGTCTGGCATTGTTCTCATCTTAGACAAGCATAAACACGGTGCTGGTAATTGGTGGTGATGCACAGGATACTTGCTCCTTCCTGGATTATGTGTTTCTACACCCTGTGTTAATGAGACTACTTGGGTTTTTTTTGTTAACATTTCATATTCAGATGATTCATCATTGAGTTTTAGGATAATAATCGAAAGTTCCGGCCACAGACATCATGGAATTATCCACAGCTTCTCCCTTCTCTTGAAATACCAATGGTAAATGAAAAGTTCAAAGTCAGTGTACACTTAACATTTCCCCTCCAGAAGCTTCTCAGCCTTGCTGACGTTGAAAACTAGAATGTTGTTCCGGCACCATTCAATAAGAGTTTTAAGTTCTCACCTGTAATTTGATTCATCATTATCCGTTATTTGTCCAAAATGGTGGTATCGTTGGCGAATTTAAAGATCACTTTGGTGCTGTGTCTGACTACATAGTTATGGTAATAGAGAGAGTAGAGCAGGGGACTGAGCACACAACCTTGATTTGCTTCTGTTTTGATGGTTATTGAGGAGGAAGTGTAGACAATTCATACAGTTCGTAGTCTACCAATGAGCAAGTCGAGGGTCCAATTTTTGCAGACAGGAGAATCACATCACCTTTATTTACCCCAGAATTTGCAAAACAGGATTCAACACAAAATGCAGAAAGAGTAAACCAAAATGTAGTGAAATGCAGCCCAGTAACTTCTTGGTTACCCTAGCAGGAAACTAACCAGATGTTGAAAGCAACAATACCAATGTATTCATTAAAAGATGGATGGGAAACTGCTATGATATTCATAATAATCTGTCAGATGTCCAGTGTAACATGGAGGAGGTAGGAGTTAACCATAGATGGTTGCACAGTCTAATAGGCAGCCTGGTGGGATATTTGTTATAGATGGATGTACAACATTATGTTTTTTGTCAATGAAAGGGTGGTAGTGTAGACATTAGATACAATAAGAAACATAAATTACAAGTTTGGCATCACACAAAAGTCTAAATGTCCCCTAATGTGAGTGGGATACATCTTAGTCTGTTGATGGAGGTAGAGTGCAGAGTACCCGTGTTCTAGCCATGATTCTTCTTGGACAGAGAATACGTCAAATCTATGGCAGCTATGCCACTAATTGCAAACACTATTCTCCTGGCTGGAGCTAGGCTGGATCCTGCTGGTCTGCTGTAGCTGCATTGATTGTGTGTCACTGTCTCCATGAAGGGTGTGTTACTTAGCCTGTGGCAAAGTATCAACATGATGTTGCTGTCATAGCTGAATAACTGGCAGGGTATGGGAGTGGTGAGAAGCAGATGTGACCACGATTTAATGATGTGGGGATATGATGGGACATGTGAATGATTGATCTAATGATGGGACGGTATGATTTGAGCATAGAGCAGTATGAACGGCAAATCTTCATCTGCGTATGGCGTGCACAGCCTAAAGTTGTAGGACAAGTTCTATTTGATCTTATTTGATTGTGCACACCAGGTTGATTGCATTCATCGACCACGTGAAGGTTGCAATCTCCCGCCCCAGAGGCAAATGATGCAGTAATTGGTGGGATTTGTTGGTGCATGACTTTGAGATCATTAAACTTCTTGTGACACCGCATTTATGTCTTTTGATGGCTAAACACCTCTAAAAACCTGGCATTCGCCTCACTGCATGTACTGGGGGTAGAGGATGTCTCCATACTGCTCCCTATCTGGTCAACAAAGGCACCTCGAGCTGCGTCTGAGAACGTTCTGAATGACTTTGACCAGTGGCTGCAGAAAACAAACTACTCCACATATGCGGGTATGGCTTCAAGCAGGGCTAGACTCCATGTCTGTCAGTGACGAACACTATCCATCCATCCATCCCCACAGTTCCAGACCACCATTGGAAGCCTTTACACAACACCTTTATTTTAAAATTCTTAGCTATGTCCATGCATTTAATGGTATTGCCTCTCCTCATGACTGTATTCCCTCTAACCCTCACAAACCACCTTACTGACCTTTCTGTCCTGGGCCACTTTAATTTTTCTTCCCATTTCCATACTGAACTCACTGCCCTGGGCCTCCTCCATTGCCTGAGTGAGGCCACACTCTTACAACCCAACTGTATGGACATTGAATTCTCCAATTTTAGGTCACAACAAAACCCTCCCCCTCTCCGCTCACATTCCCCCCTCCTTGTTCACCTTCCCCTCCCCTGTACCCTACCTGGACTTGCACCCATTTCTCCCCTCTCCCCCCCCCCCCCCCCCCCCCCCCCCCCCCCCCCCTCCCCCCCTCCCTCCCTCTCCCTCCCTTCCCACAGCTTCACAATTCACACTCCAATCCTTTTATCTCGCACCATCTATCTTTTCATCTCTGACTTGTCCAACCATCTGCCAATCAAAAACCCTGCTCACCTGTATCAAATTACCTGCCAGGCTTTGTCCTGCTCCTCCGCCCTTCCAGCTTTCTCCCTCTCCCCCTGAAAATCCATCAGCATATAAACGGCATGCTCAATTGGGTTCAGATCGGGTGATTGACTTGGCCACTCAAGAATTTACCATTTTTTTAGCTTTGAAAAACTTCTGTTCTTAGCAGTATGTTTGGGATCATTGTTTTGCTGTAGAATGAACCACCGGCCAATGAGTTTTGAGGCATTTGTTTGAACTTGAGCAGATAGGATGTGTCTATACACTTCAGAATCCATAATGCTACGACTATCAGCAGTTGTATCATCAATGAAGATAAGTGAATCAATACCTTCAGCAGCTATACATGCCCAAGCCATAATACTCCCACCACCGTGTATCACAGATGAGGTGGTATGTTTTGGATCTTGGCCAGTTCCTTCTCTCCTCCATACTTTGCACTTGCCATCACTCTGACATGATCATCTTTGCCTCATCTGTCCACAAAACATTTTTCCAGAACTGCGGTTGCTCTTTTAAGTAACTTGGCAAACTGTAACCCGGCCATCCTATTTTTGCGGCGAACCAGTAGTTTGCATCTTGCAGTGTAGCCTCTGTATTTCTGTTCAAGAGTCAAGAGTGTTTTATTGTCATATGTCCCAGATAGAACAATAAAATTCCTACTTGCTGCAGCACAACAGAATATGTAAACATAGTACACTGTAAATAATATTATAAACAAGAGAGAAAAAAAAAGTTCAGTGTGTATATATGCACAAACTCACATATATTTACAATAATAATAATAATAATAATAATAATAATAGTCTATTGTAGTATCTCTTTAGACTTCAGAGGTTACGTTTATTGGGGCAGGACATGTACTGATATTTGTCATATCGTCAATTGTGCTTAAGTATACCCACTGCCAGATTTTCCATGTGATTTGTATGTAATCTTGCATTTTATATATACATATATAAAGCATGTATAGAACATTTGTTGTATTTGTGGATACAGATGTGGCAGCACAGGGGAATGGCCTATGGAAACTCAGGATCCATTTTAGGAATCCCAAGGGTGTGAGCATTCAGATTTTAAACAATGTATTTTGACATCCTGATGCACAATACAAAATATAACATTTATTTTGTACCTTTCACAAATTCAGGGCACCATAAATCATTTTGTGGCAAATGAAATACTTATGAAATGTATTCTCATTTCATGCACCGTTCAATGTGCCACAGACACCAATGTGGCAGTGCCAGATAACTTGGTGTTAGTTGAAGAATAAGTGTTTGTACAGATCATCAGAAGCACTTTCATGCTGCTCTTAAAAAAATATTCCCCTCATCTGAAAGGATTTATTTCAATCAGAAAGTAGCACAGCTTCAGTTCTTTTCATGTGTGATTACACCATGTTGCAGCTTGAACCCACTGCTTACTGATTCAATGGTGTTAATGCAGTCACTGAGAAAAGGGTAACCACGCATATGGTAAAACGCAGGCTTACTTTAAAATCTCCCTTTAAGTCAACTTTTCAGTTAACATCTACCACCAGGCTCCTTATCAGCACCCATGAATTGCCTTCAAATTATCTTTACATTAAGTGTGCAATCTAGAAGCATGGAGGATGGAGGAGGGGTAGTGGTAGAGAGTCACAGGTGTCACAGAGTTAGCAGTTTCAGCAACCAAGGCTTTCCTAAAATATCTAGGGTTTGTTATTCATCCAGGAAAGTCCATACTGGAGCCAGCATTATCTGTTACATATTTAGGTTTTGTCATAAACTCTGCAGATATGTCTCGGACCCTACCCACAGATAAGACTCAGGGTATTTATCAGTAGATGCCTCCTAAGATAATTCAAGATGAGGCAACATGAATTATAGTAGTGCCAAATTGGCCTACTCAACCAGGGCTTCCATTGTAAATAAGTCCGCTGAAAGAAGCTCCTATATTTGCTCGAAGACACGAGCGGTGGCTAGTTCAACCTATTTCTCGTGCATCTATCACTGTATGGTTGTATGGAAAGTTTTGTGAAGAGACACATGTGAGCTACTTTTAAACAGAAGTAGCAGAGGTTTGTGGTGTTCTTTCAGTTTGGGTTTAAGAGAAGCAACCATGTTATAGCGCAATTAACACTGCTCGTACTGCTTTGTCGTTGTAACTAGTACTATGTGGGACAATAAATGATTGGTTCTCATCCACTGATAACTAAGGTTATGGAAGGTGTCTTATATATGAACACTCTAAAGGCTAGATACAAAGTAGTGTGGAATGTGTAATCAGTATAAATTTTTATGCAGATTATCATCAGATGTATCCCTAATGGAGCAGTTACTTTTAAGTTAGTCATGCTTATGACACTGATTTCAGCACGAAGAGCACAGTCTTTACACAATCTCCGTCTGGTCATATCTGACAAGAGGGTAGCATTTTATGTGAATGAACACATAAAATAAAACAGACACGGTTGAGTACAAGTTGGAGTTGACAGCATACCCACCAGATCGGAGATTGGGGGTGTTTATTATGTAAAAAGGTACACTGAGGTTACTAAGAACCTATGAGATGAAGGAAAAGTTCCTTCATATTTATATAATAGTTTCACAAGAGACTGTTGGTGCAGACTATTTCAAGATGGATAGAGTGTAAGCAGCTGAAAGCAGGAGTGAACACAAATTATTTCGAATCTCACTCTACCACTCATCGTTAGCAGTCAATAGATTGGATATTCCCTTTGATTACTTTCTTGCAACCGCAGGAGACTCAGATAAGTGCACTTTCACAAGTTATAAAATTTCGTTGAACATGTCTGGACGGTTGCAGATAGCATTCTGAACAATGTGTTGCATGAGCTATTGTCTAACCCAAAGGCAATTGAGACTGCGGTCCAATTAAGGGTGATGTACATGTATGTAAAGTTAGCATCATGTTGTTAATGGCCATGTCTTTTCTACCATTTATGGTTTATCTGTTTAGTGTTTTCACATACAGATTAGTTTGCTGCATGAAACCACAAAGCTTCGAAGGCTTCACGTAGTCTCATCACGAGACTTTGTTATAAAATAGAAAGAATCATGAATGCACTGGTTGAATGGGTTATGGAAACAGATTTTATAATAACTTTCCAGAGAGAATTGGATAAACATTCGCAGGACTTTGGGGAAAGAGCCAGTGTGGAGAACTAATTGGATCACTCAACCAAACAACCGGCACCACACAAAAGTCCAAAAGACTTCTTTGAGTATGCCTTATGATTCTGTTATGTAATTTCTGCTGCATCCATAGTCTAACACTCCCGATTTGTACAAGCCTAGGTTTAACTTAGGCTTGGTTTATCATCCGCATATGTTTGCTAGCAATTGATTTACAGTATGGAGTTAGAGGATCAGTAACTGAATGCTGGAACATTGGTGAGGGTGAGGGTTGCATCAAGGTCTGAAAAGATCTGATCCAAAAAGATCAAGGTCTGATCCAAAACTGTCACCAACACACTTTGGAATTTTTTTTTGTTGTTGTTCACTTTCAAGATGTTCATTAATGCAAAATTAGAAATAAGCGCAATCTTCTCCATAGCGTGATACATAATCTTCAGTGCCTTGATTAGAAACACTGTGTTTCCATGGAATATGGAGGTTCTGAACAACTGGAACTGTAAAACTCAATCCAACAACTTCCCTATGAAGTTGGATTCTCAATTCATTGCACTGTGTTATGTACTCTGCTACCAAGTACTTAAACCACACACTCACAACATCTGAGCCATGCAGATGTTGACCTGAAGTTCAGTGTGATTCTACTTTTCCAAACACATTGTTTCTTCTTATTCAGGAACGGAAACTGTGTGCTCACCCCTGTCTGGAGATCTACCGCGGTGAGCTGATCTACTATGTGTGCCCGCTGGCACGGCAGAGTGACTTCTATGTTCCCGAACTAAAGGAGGCTAACAAGACAAAGAATGAAGAAGAGGCAGATGACAGTTGTACTGATGTTGCAGGTAAACTACAGACAATCAATGTGTTTTTGAATATTATAGTATGTGGATGTTCCGTTGGCAAAGTTACCTCACATGCTTCAATCGTTATGTTAAACCACCAGCAGCAAATGGATGGTAATAGGTGAGTGCACCTTTATGTAGCCTCAACATCTTCAGCCTCTTCAAACAGTTACTGGTGGGAGAATCACTAGGTCAAGCTCTCCACTGGGAGGCTGGCAGGCAATTGAAGTGGCATTACAGGATGATCATCCAAAAGAGTTGCACCCTGAAGGCAGGGGCAGCAATTACAATGTGCTGATGTCAGTTCATCGTATGACCACTGATTATAACCAATGCTACTTGCACTGTTCATTGGCTTATTACCTCAGCAAGAGAGAGTGAAAAAAACTGCTCATCACCGATGCCACAAAAATACCACATATTTCAGAGTTAGCATTTGGCACTCGTGAATCATTCAGTTCAGTCTCATCCCTGCAAAGCTCAAGGCTTTAAATATTGTATTGCATTGTACCAAAAGGGATATCTTTGTGTGGAAGCAGATGATAGGTGTGGTGGCCTGAATGAATACTTCACAATAGCATTCACCAGGTTGAAGCATGGGGAGGATAAAGAGTTAGGGTCTGGAATATATACGTTTTATGAAAGAGGAAGTGCTATGGTGCATAAATCCTCAGGGGCTGATCAATTCTATTCCAGGGTTAGAGGAACAAGGAAGGAGATTGTTGGTGCTCTGAATCAAATTTCTGCATCATCTTTAGATACAGATGAGGTGCTGGAACAACTCGGTTCCTCTGGAGTAGATAATGTTGTTCACATGTTCAAGAAGGCTGGTAGGGATAACAAGCCAGTGAACCTTATATCTCGTGTAGAGAAATGTTTGGAAACAATTCTTTGGGATAGGATTTATGTTCACTTAAAATGGCAGGAATTATCATGGAGAGTCAACATAATTTTTGTCACAGAACATCTATCCTGATAATTATCCAAGGTCTCAGGATTTCCACTGTTTCCAGTCTCACCTCCAATATTGCATCTTTTACATATTTTGTCATAAATTGATCCTGCCCTACAATCCTCTGGGATATCTGTATTCTTCTTATACACATCTGCTGATCATCTTGTTTCTAATGACTCTTGCATCCTCAGCTGGCCTCAGGGTTGTCAGAGCTCTGCATTTGCCTCTCTGCATAAACCTCTCTGTCCCTCCAGTTCTCTTTCCCCCTTTAAGTCTCACCTTAAAACTTACATCATTGACCTTGCTTTAGATCATCTTCCATAAGAGAATGATTCATAATGAGGCTCTTCTAGCACAGCTGCCAAAAATATGACCTATTACGGAGAGGCTGTTTTAATGCGTTTCTGCCAAAGGTTTGGAGAGAAATCCAGACCCATTACCTCAGCATAGTCTGTAGGTATCCTCCTATATGCTTCTGCCTCTATTTAGTCTGTTTATTTTTTCTCTTTACCTCCCTAAACTCATTTTGGATGTTCTGTACAGTCTCCCCTCTCTGCTGCCTATCATAAACTAAAGTGAATCACAGAGCACTGCATTTTTGCTCAGTTCAAACTACTCCCTTTAAAATAAAATGAGTGACACTTGAAACCTGAATAAGAAGGGCAGCGTTTCTGGAGCTGTCGTTAGCTAAATGCATGAGAGCTCTGCCGAGTCGAATGAGAACTGGGACTTTAACTGTATAAATAAAATGTCAAGTACAGATCAAAGTCTCTGGAACCTTTTGCTTCATACCTCAATATTTACAAAGCAAAGAATATTAAGCACCTACTGTTACATCTTCTCATCCCTTCAGAAGTTTAACTTTGCTGCAGTTTCGCCGATTAGTGGAATAACTTTACAAGTGGAATTGCAAGGAGAATGTTATAGTTACTGTTCAGGGAGCTGCAGCGCAGCGAGCTCTCCAGTTCACGATTAACTGAATCAGACCATTTTGAAGACTTTTTTCAAGGCATACATTTGAAAACCATGAAAAAGGCAGACCTTGAAGCTTGAAGTAAGAAGGAATCTTTTGAAAGATCCAACACTTGCCCATCTCTCACCGCACATTCACATCACATTTTGTCCAGCAGACCGTCATGTATGACCAAGTTGTATCAAAGCAAGTTAGGGTGAATACAACTGGGTAGTGCTCAGTGTAGGAGGAGGTGGGAGGAAGGTATTCAATATGTAGGTGGTGTGGAATAGTGATATGGGCATATTAAATAGTGATAACATAAGTAGGAGATCAGTAGCAAGGGGGTTACAGTAGCAGTGAGGGGGGCAGTGAGTGGAGGGGTGGATGGATGGTAAGAATGAGGCAAGTGTGTAGAGTGACCGATGGATGGCGAGGGTGAGGAAGCCGTGAGTTGAGAACGGAAGGATAGTAAGAGGGGGATGGACGGGAGTGAGGGGGGAGTGTGATTATGGATGACTGGATTGTGGGAGTGAGGAGTGAATGAGTAGAGGGATGATAGTGGGAGTGAGTGGGAGTGAGTGAGTGAGTGAGTAGAGGGATGGAGGGACAGTGGGTTGAGGGGTAAGTGAGTGCAGGCTATGATATGGTGAGTGTTAGGTTTAATGCACATCATGCAAATTGAATATTTGAGTTAATCAAATGAGTAAGATCCACTACTGCAACAAATGTAATTAATTTTTAGAGTGCAGTAATCCAGTGAGGAAACCCAATATTCGGGTGTATCTAACAATCCCGTGCATCCTGAGCTAATGCAAGCTTGTTCACCACTTTTGCTGAGCAACTTCCTCAGCATATCAAAGCCATCCCTGTGTTGTGTGGGTGGTAAGAGTGAGTGGTGAGTGCATAGAAGGACAGATGAATGGTGAGAGTGTGCGATGATTGAATGGATGGGGGCTGGAAAATGGGTATGAGGGGTGTGTGAGTAGAGGGATCAATGAATAATAGGGGTGAGGGGCCAGTGAGTAAAGGGACATAGGGATAGTGTGAGTTAGGGGGCAGTGAATAGAGGGTTCATTAATGGTAAGAGTGAGTGATGAGTGAGTGCGTGAAGATGAGTAAACACACTGAGAGCAAAGGGTAAGTGAGTAGAGGGAAGAATGGATGGTGAGTATCAAGGGTAAGTGAGCAGAGGGATAGATAGACAATGAGTGGGGGTGTGTGGGTAGAGGACAGTGGACAGTGGGAGTGAGGAGAGAGACATTACCCAGGAAGGAAACCTGATATTCAAGTTTACCTGTCTTTGTGCAATCCAGTGTATCCTAAATTAATGAAACCTTGTTCCTGAATTTTGATGAGAAGCTTTCTCAGTATTTCAGAGATGTTCCTGTACTCTGAGGATTCAGTGTCTTAATGAAGTCATTTGTGATAAGGCTCTAAAGTAAATCTGAAGGAACATAAAATTAATAGCTAAATGAATTCTGTGCTTTGTGTCAGGTCTGATGCTTATCATCTTGTGCTGACTTTATTAATCTGCTTTAGATCATGAATTATAGTAGTTATCTATCACTTTCTGAAAGGAGGCTGAAGGGATAGTCAGGATGGTTTTGTGTGTGGGAGATCATGCTTCGTGAATATGATTGTGTTTTTTGATGAAGCAATCAAGAAGGTTGATGAGTTTGCTAGCTAACTGGATACAGAATTGGCTTCATGGTAAGAAGCATAAGGTTCCAGTGGAAGGTTGTTTTTACTACTGGAGGCCTACAACTAGTGGTGTGCGGAGCCTATTGCTGTTTGTCATCTGTATCAAAGGCTTGGATGAGAATTCCAAAACATGATTAATAAGTTTGCAGATGTCACTAAAAGAGGAGGTATCGTTGACAATGAATGATGTATGACTCTATTACTCAATGACTACAGTCAGTAGTTTGACTGCAAGAATAGGTCAGATGCTAACTATTCTACTGTGAGTGACTCATCTCCTCAATACCCTTTTCCAAACCTTTCCACAATCGACAAAGCAGAGGAATGGAGCGTAATACACCCTCTGCCTGCTTTGATGATTGTTGGACAATTTTCAAGGTTCAATATAATCTTTATCAAAATAACTCATGATTGGCTCCCAAGGTCCTCCCAAAATATTCAAATAATCTGGCCCCAGTGCACCGTGGCGGCAGTGTAGTACTTTCTACAAGATGCACTGCCAACGATTCTTCAACAGCATCTCACAAACCTTTAACCTCGTCCACACAGAAGGTCAAGGTTGGCAGGCACATGGGTACATAGTTGTCTTTAAATTCATTTCTCATCGACATAATCTATAATTAGTAATATAAGACCATTCCTTCACTGACACATTACTCTTCAATGTTGTATCTGCTTCCACCACCATCCCTGGAGGTGCATTCTAGGCACCTCTCTATAAAAACACATGTGCCACAAATTTCCTTTCAAACTACTCTCCTCTCATCTTCAAAACATAGCCACTAGAATTTCCATTCTAGGAAAAAGACTCTTACAATCTACCCTATCAACCCACAGCTTCCGACTCTTCAGAGAAAACAATCCACGTTTGTGCACCCCCTCTTAAAAGCGAATATCCTCAAATGCACCAACATCTTGGTAAATCACTTCTCTACCCACTCCAAAGCCACCTCATCCTGTAATGCGACGTCCAGAAATGCACATTATACTCCAAATGTGGCCTGACCAAGCGTTTTTACAGCTGGAAAATAACTTACCAACCTCTATACTCTATGCCCCAACTAATGTCACAATACAGGGTTAGGTTTAATAGACTTGGATTGGTTTCTCTGGAATGCCGGAGTTTGTGGGGAGAAGATATATAAAACTATGCATAGATAGGATAGACAGTCTGAACCTTTTCCCCGGGATGGAAAAAGGGCACTAGATGGTATAGTTTTACAGTGAGAGGGGCAAAGCTTAAAGGTAATATGTGGGCACGTGTTTTACACAGAGGGTGGTGAGTGCCTGGAACATGCAGTCATGGGTTGTGGTTGAGGCAGAAACGATAGTGGCATTTAAGGGAATTTTAAATAAGCATATGGAAATGCAAGAAATGGAAGGATATAGATTATATGCAGGCAAATAAGAGTTGCTCTTGACATCATGTTTGGCACAGACATTGGGGACAGAAGGGTACTGTTCTATGTTCTAAACATTTGCACATTTAGAATAAAACCAAGGCCTAAGACTAGAGTGTAGCAATGTGATTAATCATAAACCAAAGTATTTCCAGAAGGGGTAGCAAGTTCGAGTGCACTAGTGAATAAGGTAAGGCTGTGGAAAGATAGTAAACTTTGAAGTAAGATATTTTGTCTAAATGTGTGAATGATTGACAGAAAGATAGAATAATTAATAGTTCAAATAACTGATCTATTAGCTATTACAGTGACATAATTCCATGGTGACAAAGGTTGGAAATTAAATATTCCAGGAACAACTAATGTTTTGAAAGGATGGACCAAATGTAAAGGGAGGATTAGTTTCCCCAATTATAAAATGAGGGTGGTAGTGTGGAATGGCTCAACGGATAAAGTAGAATCGATATGGATGGGATCGTTTACAAGTCTATAAAAACAACAATACAGTAGAATAGAATAGAATGGTGAAAAAGAGTTGTTTTTAACGAAGATAACACAATATTCTTGGGGGTCTTGAATGTTCAGATATATTGGATGTCAAACTCAAAAAAGTAATTTGTAGGATAAGTCATGCAATGCAGTCGTGACTGTACATTGCTAAACTCCAACCATGGAATAGGCTATTTTAAACCTATTACATTGTCAAGTTATAAAATAGTGCTAATTAATAAACTCACAGTAAAGGATCCTCTTGAGAGCAGCGATCATAAAATGATGGAATTATACCTCGAATTTGAGTAATGTACCAAACAGTTACTGAAACAATATTTTAAACGTAAATAAAGTCAATTACATTGAATGTTAGTTGCTGTGGCACATTGGAAAAATGGGTTCAAATATATAACATAGAGATGCAAAATTGGACATTGTAATTCTAAATGAAGATTAATTTCACTGGGAAATAAAAACCCACTGGAAATGTGGGATATCAGTCACTAATTAAAATTGTAAAGGGAGTATTAAAATATTAATCGAGGTTCATTCTGTTGTTAAGAAGAATACTAAGTCTAAGGATTAAGAGTTTTAAAAACCAGCAAAGGTTTTTCATAAAGCTGAAAGGCAGTGAAATAGAAAATCAGAGTAAACTACTAAGAAATATAAAAACAGATTGTAAAAGCTTTCACCATTATTTAAAAAAGGAAGGGAGTACACACATACTCCCTTTCAAACCAAGACTTGAAAATAAAGAAGTGGATGAGATGTCAAATATTATTTGCTAAAGGTGAGAGATAGGGGTTGTGGAGATGAGATGCAGCTAGGAAACAGTGATCATACTATCATATGGTTTAGAATAACTATGGAATAACTATGTAAAAGATTGTCATGCTATGACAATTGTCACTTGAACAAGGGTTAGTTTCAATGGTTCAGGAACTGGTCTGGTCGGGTATTCAAAGCTTGGTGGGCAAAAGTGTAATTGAACACTGAGAACACGTTAAAGGGGAGGTGTTTTAGCTACAGTCTAGAAACATTTCCATGAGGGGGTAGAGGCGTAAAATCAAAGACAGAGCTAATTATAATAAATGACAAACAAGTAATATTGACGATAGATTAAAGACAGAAAAGATTGAGAGTAAAATAGAGCAGTAAAAAAGAGCTTAAGACCAATGGCAGCTTGTCAACACAAGAAACATGTTAATTACCAAAAGGTTTTTAGTTGATAAAGTAAAAGCAGAAATGAGAGTCAAAGAGAGATCACGAGAAACTGTTTCTATGAAACAAATCCACAAATTTTCTATTGGGCTGTAAACAGTAAGAGGAGAGTTGGGTGATCCGAGATCATAGGAATACGTATTGTTAGGACAAAAACCTCTCCCCCGATGTCAACAAGATGAAGGAACTAGTCATTAACTACAGGAAGCTTGGTGTGGTGGCGTGCATGCCACAATCAGTATCAATGTTGCTGAAGTGGAAATGCTTGAGAGCTTCTATTTCCTTGGTGTAAAAATATGACCATTGATCTATCGTGGACCAATCACATTGATGCAACATCTAAGAAGGCACACCATCACATCTACTTGCTCAAGAGTGAGGAATTTGGCATTACTCCTATGATTCTTACAAACCTCTACAAATGCATCAGAGAAAGCATATTGTCAGGTTGCCTCACAGGTTGGGAACAGCTCTGTCCAAGACCACTGTAAATTGCAGAGTTGCTAATGTAGCCTAGTTCATCACACAGACCAGATGCCCCATCATTAACTCCATCTACATTTCATGCTGCCTTAGGAAAGCAGCCAAGATAATAAAAAACCTTTCTTACCCCAGTCATTCTTTCTACTCCCAGCTCTTTTCGGGCAAAATATACTGCAGCTTGAAGGTGTGTAACGCCAAACTTAGAAACAGCTGTTTCCTATCTGTTATCAGGCTTCTGAATGGCCTTACCTAAGCTAGGGTACTATTCTCCTCTACCTCATTGTGAACATTAGACTTTGTTTCTGGAACTGTTGCACTATAACGCTGAGAACTATATTCTGCACCCCGGAGCTCTCCCTTTGTTCTACTTTATATACTGGAAGATACACAAAAAGCTGGAGTAATAGCGGGACAGGCAGCATCTCTGGAGAGAAGGAATAGGTGATGTTCCGGGACGAGACCTTTCTTCAGACTGACAATTATACTTGAGTTTGGCTTTGTATATATGGATAGTATTCTCTGATTTGATTGAATAGCATGCAAAACAAAGCTTCACTATACCTTGGTACACGTGACAATTTATATCTAAATCTAAAAATGAGGAGGAAGAAAGACTGAAAATCGGAAAGACCAAACAGGTTAGATCATATTAATAGAAAAATAATATTCCCTTGGCGATACTGAAAGAGGAGGAGGTGGGTGAGGGGAATGGATGTCTATTGAATAATCCAATTGGAGCTGGTAGACATTGAGAAGGATGACCCATTGCTTGCCAAGACTGGTGGGGTGGAAGGTGAGTAGCTGCTCTTGCTCCACTCAGGAAAGGCAGGGCCCAGACAGGATGAACTTTTGGTTGCAACTGGAAGCAAGGATGGAATGTGCAGACGCCTTGTCCATAATCTCCCAAATATCTGTAGTATTATAGAAACAGGGAACTGCAGATGCTGGTTTACACAAAAGGACACATAGTAGTGTAGTAGCAGTGTGAAGAAGTGTACTGACCCGAAACTTCATCTATTCATGTACTCCAGAGATGCTGCTTGCCTTGCTGAGTTACTGCAGCACGTTGTGTTCTTTAGTCTGGAGTATTGTGTTTGGCTTTGGGCACTCTGCTATGAAAGATGTCATTAAGTTGGAAGGTGTGGAGAAAAGCTTTTTGAGGATGTTGCCAGGACATGTGGCACTGAGTTATAGGAGAGGTTGAGCATACTAGGGCTATATTCCTTGGAAGGTAGGAGACTGAGAGGTGATCTTAGATGGGTGTATAAAATCATTGGGGGCATAGCATAGGTGAACGCACTTTCCCATACTGAGGGAATCACGAACTGGAGGGCATAGTAAAGTGGGAGGGGAAAAATTGAATAGGAATCTGAGGGTGCTGGATATATGGAATGAACTGTCAGTGGAAACAGTTAAGACAAGTGCAATAACTACATGTAAAAGAGATTCGAACAGGTACATTGTTAAGAAATGTCAAACGCGGGCAAACGGTACTAGCGTCTTGGTTGGCATGGATGTGTTGGGCCAAAAGTCTGTTTCCATGCTGTATAATTCTGTGAATATGACTCTACAGATTTGCGGTGCTTGAGAGCTTGGAAACTGCAAATGCTACACACTTATTTAAAATGGGTGCAGGGTTAAACCACTTGCTAAATTCCAGTCCACAACCAGTTTGCTTAACCTTGGGATTGGGTTTAAGAATCAACAATCAGGGCAAGAATTTGCAGTCGCATATTTGTAATTTTGCCTTTTGATTGCCTCCCTTCTGGGTAAACTTCCCGATCACCCCAACATTCCTTTCCCATTTCATTTCATGTTCACAGGTCATGGAATATTTTGGATTTTTTTTTAATGTGTACCCCCCCCTCTTTTTTTTCCATTTTTAAATTACCTCTAAACTTCCTGTAACATTGTAGTGGTGGGGCATAGAGAAATTTGTTCAAAACAAACAGATTCCTGGGCTTTATAAATAGAAGCGTACAGGGCAAGAGCAAGGAATTTATGATGAACCTTATAAAACACTGGAGTATTGTACTCAATTCTGGTTGTCACACTTTGTAAAAGATGTAAAAAGCTGTAGAGAGGTGCGAAGGAGATATACTGAAATGATGAGGGACTTCAGTTATGTGTAAATTGACTGGAGAAGCTGGGGACGGTCTTCTTGGAGCAGAGGTGGTTGTGTAGGGACTTGGTACAGATATTTAAAGACATGGAGCGATTAGATGGAGAAAAATAGTTCCATTTGCAGGAAAGGTCAGGAACTAAAGAACGTAAAATGATGCTGTGTGGCAAAAGTACCAGAAATAGCATAAAACTAGTTAGTGTGTCAAAAAAGCTGAGGGTCCAGAATACACTGCCAAGGGAGGTAGACTGAATTGTTACATCAAAAGAGCTGGATTAATATTGGAAGCAATGAATTTGCCCGTCAATAGAGAGAAGTGGGGAGAAGTGGGGACTATGTGGATAGCTGTTCCTCAGGTGTGGAATTGATTGGCTCTGCTGTAACTGTTCTGTGATTCAGAGGACATCAAGGATAACACCTAGTTCATTGAAATTTAGGATCTTTTTGTGTCCAAACAGAAGAGTGTTTATTATCATCTGAAGGGCAAAGCCATAGACAGTATGCTGGTCAGTAAAGTTTCGTGGCAAACACTGGAATGGATTCAAAACTGGCTTACTGGTAGAAGATAGAGGGTTGTGGTGGAAGGACAATATTAATGCTGGAGATCTGTGAGGAGTTTGGGGACCTCTATTGTTTGTGATATAATATATTAATGACATGGGATTTAAATGTAAGTGAATTGGTTTGCAAGTTTGCAGATGACACCCAGATTGCTGGGGTCACAGACTGTGAGGAAGGCTGTTAAAGTATACAAATTGATACTGATCAGCAACAGAAATTAACAGGTGGAGTTTAATCCAAGCAAGTGTGGGGGGGTTGCATGTTGGAGGACGAATGTAAAGGAAAATAGAAAAATTAAAGGAGAACTTACCGTTTGAAGTTTGATCTTTATTTTATGAGAAGTTGAAGTGAGGGACTACGTGAAGAGCCCGCCAGCCCGCATGCGCGTCAATCTTCAGAGCAACTGTATGAAACCACAGACCACTTGCACGAACTTAAACTATAGAAAGATTAATAACTGTTGACTTACGAATGATTTTTATGAGATTCAGGATTGGGAGTGGAGGGCACGTAGTCCCTCACTTCAACTTCTCATAAAATAAAGATCAAACTTCAAACGGTAAGTTATTGTTTAATCTTTCTATATTATATCAAAGTCACGTGAGTGTCTATGTGAAGCCTTCAAAACTCTGTGGTTTCATGCAGTAAACCAATCTGTGTGTGAAACACTTAAACAAATAAACCATAAATGGTAGAAAAGACATGGGTTATTAACAACATGATGCTAACTTGCATACATGTCCATTGCCCTTAATCGGACCACAGTCCCAATTGGCTTTGAGTTAGACAATAACTCATGCAACACTGTTCAGAATTCTATCAGCAATCATCGAGGCATATTTAACCAAATTTTATAACTTCTGAAAGTGCACTATGTAAGCCTCCTGCTGTTGCAAGAAGATGCTCAAATGGGAATATCCATTCTATTGGCTGCTTTTGAGCCAGCCCCCTTGGAAGAGCGAGACTTGAAATTATTTGAATTCACACCCGCTATTAGCTGCTTACACTCTATTCATGTTGAGATGGTCTGCACCAGCAATCTCTTGAGAAAACTTAAATAACAATGAAGAAACTATCCTTCATCTCATAGGTACTAGCAAGCTCAGTGTACCTGTATATATAACACCCCCAATCTCTGATCTGGTGGGTATGCTGTAAACTCAAAATTGTACCCAACCATGCCCGTTTTGCTTTATGAGATAATTCCCATAACAAGCTACCCTCATGTCAGTTTTGACCCAGAAACCGAGCCGGAGATTTAGTAAAGACTGTGTTCTTTGTGTTGAAATCAGTTGCTAAAAGCATAATCAACTTCACAGATACTGCTCTCATTAGGAATACAGTAGATGAATATCTGCATAATAATTTACTGATACACATTCCACACTACTATGAGTCTAAGCTTTAGAGTGTTCTTATAAAAGACACCCTGCATAACGTTAGTCAACCGTGGGTGAATAACCAATTTTGTAGATGATACAAATGTTGGTGGATTTCTGGATAATGAGGAAGTTTGTCTAAGGCTACAATGGTATATAAATCAGATGGAAAGTTGGGTAGGGCATTAATAGATGGGATTTAATCCTGACAAGTGTGAGGTTCTTGCACATTGAGATGACAAACAGAATGAATACAGTAAATGTGGAGCACCAAGGAATATTGACGAACAAAGGGAGCTTAGTGCCCACGTCCATGGTCCTTTGAAAGTGGCAACACAGGTCGAGAGGGTGGTAAAAAAAGTATATAATATTCTTGCCTTCATAAGTTGGGGCACAAAATATAAACGTTGGGATGTTATATTGCAGGTTTACAAAACACTTGTTGAACTGGACGGAGTTATTGTCTACAGTTCTGGTCAGCAGTTTTAGGAGGGATATAGTTACAGCGGAGAAGATGCAAAGCAGATTCACTGAGATGTTGCCTGGATTGGAGGATTTTAGTTATGGGGAAAGATCAAATAGGTTGGGCTTATTTTTCCTGGAACGCAGGAGGCTGAGAGGTGACCTGATTGAATTATATAAAGATTCAAGAAGCATAGAAAGAGTAGATATTCAGAATCTTTTTTCCCTGGTGGGTGTATCAAAATCAAGAGGGCATAGTTTAAAGATGAGAAGGAGTTCCAAAGAGGATTTGAAAGCAAAGTTTTTTGTCTACAGAGAGTGGTTCATATCAGGAACATACTGCCAGAGGAGGATGTAGATATAGTCACTATGTTCCAGAAACATTTAGATGGGCACTTAAATAGCCAAGATTTAGAAGGAGATTCAGTTTTGCAATTGAAAGCAGTTAGCATCCTGGAGTGATAGCTCATAGTGGGTGTATAAAAAAGAATGTATACACTAGTAGAACTGCCTGTTGGGAGCTGCCATGAGGTGAAATATCGTGTGGAGGGTAAGTGTAAAACTATGGCTTGAGAGGCTTTGGTGCAGAAGATGATGATGGGATAAGGTACAGTCTGATTTTTTTTCTTTCTTTCGTAAATCTTCCTTTGTCTAGTACAGCAGAGATGACAGCTGGGGCTATGGTATGTGCCTCCTGCAGGATGTGGAAAGTCAGGGAAATTTCCAGTGTCCCTGAGGGCTACACCTGGAAGGTGCGTCCAGCTGCAGCTCCTTACAGACTGTGATAGGGAGCTGGAGCTGCAGCTGGATGAACCCAGGATCATCTGGGAGTCTGAGGGGATCATAAGCAGAAGTTACAGTGAGGTGGTCATGCCTAGGGTACAGGCAGTAATGCTAGATATATGGCAAATGTAATTCAGCACTAAAAATGTCAGAGGAAAAATAACTTAGCAACCTCCCATCTTTAACATTTTCAAAGTGTTCCAACTTTATTTTGTATTCAAAACACTTAGAAAGTGTCATCAATGATTGTAATGGCGTCAACCCTGAAAACCAATTTGTCCACAAATAGCTGTAAGATGGTTTGGTTAAAACATAAATATTGACTAGAATTCCACCCTATGTCTGTTTTAAATATTGAGGCCCTTTACATTCAGACAAGTTGGGCAACTATTCAGCAATTTAAATGGAAGCTGGCATAAGCCTTAGGAATAGCAAACAAGTTAAGGGTTTATAGGAGATACAAGAGACTGCAGATGCTGGAATCTTGATTAATAAACAAACTGCTGGTGGAACCCAACAGGTTTGGCAGCATCTGTGGAGGGAAATGGACATACAATGTTTTGGGTTATAACCCCTCTTCAGACTGATGGAAGAAAGGGGAAATAGCTGGTAGAAAGAGGTGAGGCAAAGGGGTGGTATAAATACTGGCAAGTGATAGATGAATTCTGGTGAGGGGTGGTTTATTGGCAAATAAGTCCGGTAGGAAGAGATGGAAAGATAGTAACCAAGGCGGGTGATGGGTCACAGAGAAGCTGCAGCTGAGATTCAATAGGATAGTTTTGCAACAGAATAATATTAATTACACAATGATTAAGATGCTGTTCATTGCATCAGGGAAAATGAAATTGTTCACAATTTTGAAACAATTTACACAGGCAAATAGAGAAAGCTCTAGGTAGTGGATGTAGAATTAGGAATAGCACTAGCCTTAAAAAGTGGATTGTTAGGAAAGGCTTATGTATACAGCGATCTATTAAAATACTAGGCATGGCTATTAAAACCAAGTAAATCAGCATTTAAAAGGAAGTTAGCAAAGTATTTAAAGAAGAAACATGTTAAATAGTAATAGGAGACAGAGCAGGGGAATGTGGTGAGTAAATTGTTCCCATGTGGAGCAAGCAATATAATTATATCATTACTCCTTCCAAATATTCTAGAGAAGGCCCTGTAATCATGCCTTTTGCATTTAGGAATAATTGAAGGAAGATTAATAATTTACCCATGAATAGCTAACAAGTTTTTTTAATGGTTGGTAAGTATCTTGGGTAACTTAGAAAGACGTGCAATGAGATCAATGAGATGCTGACAGTTAATCAGTGAAGCCAGGTGACCCTTTGTCAGACTAGATTCCAACCAAGTGGTGTCTAATTAAAAGATACTGGGTACTTGACTTTGGTCATTACCTATACTTCAATGTATCAATGAAGAAATAACTCATCTGAATAATAGATGTGGTGACAGCAGAAATATATTAATACTAAGTTCACAATTTTGCATTCAAAATAAAAGTGCAGGAAAGAAGCTCTGCGTTATTCAGAGAGAGATTTCATCAGAAATGAGAAGTAATTTTAACATTTATTTTAGTCACAGATTGGCAAACATGGCAGATTTTCTTCACAGTAGGACATCAGTTTTGTGACAACTCAGTAGGTTCATGGATACAGTTTCTAAGACAAGCTTTAAAAAAACTGTTTTTGTGGTTTATTTAATGACTTGAATTTAAATTCCTGAGCTACGGTGGTAGGATTTGAACTCAATGATCCGATAATGGCACAGTGCAGAAAGGTCACTGATATAAACATTATGAGGTACCCAAATGGAGAAGATAATCTAATTCTCATACTTGGGTTGTACAAAACTTCAGTGCTTCTCTACCCAGTTTTTCAACACATCCATTGGTGAACATTATGGCTCTAAAATAAAGCCTGGAAAACAGCTTGGGGAGAAATTCAGATCATCAGACAATCAAAACTCTCCCAGAATTAAAAATGTATCTCATGGATGGCACTCTGAAAAAAACAAAATTAAAATTATTTTAAAAGATTTCATTTTGTTTGAATGTTCGTTTACGATTTAAAAAAATATTGTAGAGACACAGAGAAAAATAGATGGTTCAACCAGGATGGATGATTTGCAACAAAACTTTGAAGAACTAAGTCTATACCCGTGGAGAAATGTAAGCTGGAGAAGACGATTGAATATTCTGAAAAAAATATGTGTGGAAGACATCATTAAATATTATAAATGAATTGCGATTAAATAGGACCATGTGCCTATATACAGAGAAGGAGGTAGACTCGTTGCTGCAAGTATTGAGCTTTAATTAGCTCCAGTGCAGCAGGTTATTAAATCAGGGAATCGTATGCTGCAGGTTTTTAAGGCTCTCAAGGATAGCGGATGTTGAGAAGTACAAACTGATATAATTTCAGAGGACATTATCATCTTATTCCACTGTCAGAGGTACAAGGAATGAGATGACTGCTCTGTCAATCATGGAGGAGGGGAATCCATGGGCAAGGAGAAAATAAGATCTTTCAGCGACACCTGTGTAAAAGGTCATCAGCGTAGATACAATGAAGATGGAGGAACTGGAAGGATATACAGTTCTGGGTAGCTCTGAGTATCTGTGGGCTTATAATGACTATTGTAATATACAATTATTGGTGTTTGTTTATTATCATCGCCTATACTGAGATGCAGTGAAAACATTGTTTGCTATTCAGGCAAATCATACTATTCATGAATACAATCGAGTCACATGCAAGTACAACAGGTAGTTGAAAAAGAAAAATACTAGAGTGCAGTAAATTGTGTTTCAGCATTATAGTATTACAACTACAGAGAAAGTGCAAATTTTAAAAAGTGCAAGAGCTGCAATAAGATAGGTAAGGAGATTGAGACTATACCTTTGGCTAACAAGAGGTTTGTTTATTTGTCTAATGACAGTGGGGAAGAAGCTGTTCCTGAATCTGGTGCTGCATGTTTTGATATATTCGGCCCAATAGGGGAGAAGAGGGAATGATTAGAGTCAAAATGGTTATGTTGTCTGAGGATGGAATAATTGCCGAAGAGGCCTGTTCGTGTGATGGATTGTGCTGATTCGCAATTCTCTGCAATTTTGTGCAGAAGTTATTCACCAGGATGTTGCCTGGAATGGAGGGGTGCATATATAAAGATAGATTAAATGATGGAACACTCATCAATCAGGCAACACTGGAGTGCGAAATGGTCACCTCTTCAGATGGAAGATTTTTTGATCTTCAGTTGCCATGAGCATGTGGATGTTCATGCAGTCACTCTCCTGGCTGGCTGAGACATCTTGCTTCTGATGATCAGCATGGTTTGCTAGTTCTGTGCTGGTGGTGCCTCACCTGCCAGCTACACCAACTGGTGCTGCACTGATCTTCTTTACTCTTCGTTAAGCCATACTTTGCGGCCCAACTTGGTGATGAACGCGAGTGAGGGATATGTTGTGCTATAAGATTATAGATTGCAGGTGATGATCCACATAATTCAGTGGATGACCAGCTCTGAGCCACTGGTTGTAATGAAGTGATTCCACCTCCTTAGATAAGAGGTGGAATCACACAACAGAATGAGGATGAGGTCAAGCTCACCATTTACTCCAGCTGAGTCTGGCAGCGATGTCCTTTGACACTGAATCAGCACTGTCAGTATCATTGCAGCCAATCCATTCTCAGTGATGGACACTAAACTAACACTCAGCACCTCTACCCTCTCTCATCTAAGTGGGGCAATAAATAGTGGTCAGCAAACGTTGCCTCCCCATAGTTGGTGCCGGGGATCTCTCTCAGTCCATTGTTAATATTGAAGATTCATTAGCTATCAGACTGTGAACCCTACCACTGTGTCCAGTGGGTTAGGAAGATTTAGAAGATCATCTGTATGATATGACTATGAAGACAAGTATGGCAGGCTCATTTCCAATTCCTTCCCACTTCTGGCCGAATTCCAAGGAGTTGAATAGGGAGGACATTGCAGGTTGATTGTCTCATTTATTGCAGAGAGAAATCCAATTTAATTCATATTATTTACTTTATAGTCACAATTTCATAGACAATTAAGTGTCAACTGGGTTGTTGTGGGTTGAAGTCACATACAGGCCAGAACAGGTAAAGGTGGCACATTTCCTTCATTAACTATCAGGGTGAGACAGATATTTTTAAATAATCTAGACTATTATGGTCACCATTACTGGGGCTAGTCGCCCCCACCCTCCTCCCACTTCCTCCCTCCTGATATTAGTGAATTTAAATCCTCTGCTGTTCTGGTAGTATTTAGCCTTTCATCTCCAGATCAGTATTCCAGACCTGTGGAATGTTAGTCCAGCTACATTAGGACTATATTACTGTGCACGAGCATGATGTCAACACTATTTTGTTTGATTTTATGGTTTTCCCGACAAATTTTCCTCAACAACAGTGGACCTTCCTCTGACAAAGTTACGGTTCACATGGGATCACTGTTATTCAATAGATGTATAATTTATCTCATTAAAAATTAAGACCATTTGGAAGTCAAGAAATACATTTGCAGTACACGTTTTAGATCTGAGAGTATAGTTTTGCTTTCTCAAGCACTTCCAGTACGTATCATGCAGTGCCTGACAGGTGTACTTTGTAGTTCAGAAAAATCATGCATTTAAACATTAAGAAACAAAACCATTGAGTCGAAATGTTACCACAAAGAGGACAGTATGTCAGTGTGTCTCAGTAAAATCTGATGGTCTGCGACAACTGCTGGAGAAAGGGTGTTTGAAATGACAAAGAGATGGTGCAATGAATGTCAAGGCAACAAGCTGTCCTGTTTTTGCTATTGACAAACCAGGGGTTTGGAGGACACTTACATGAGTGTATCCCGAGGCTGTTTGTGCATCTACCCATCAGTGCAGTGCTGGATATAAACCCCATGAGCATATAGAATGCAGATCTTACAAACTAGGAAGCAATGAGCAGTGGACTGACTCTCAGTTACCTTCACCTAGTGTTTCATCAGTGCTTTGTACTTTGTCGAGAATATTTACAACAGCACTACCTGGAACAAATTACCAAGCACAACACCCAGCCACAGAAGAAGAATCTTGAATCATTGGAAGCCACACGCTTCACCTTATGGTGGGTGGAAGATTCCAACCTTCACGTGGCTCACCCTGTTTCGACGAATGCAATCAACCCGGCGTGCACAATCAAATAAGATCAAATATAACAAGTTGGCCTACAACTTTAGGCTGTGCACGCCATACGCAAGAAGAAGAAGAAGACCTTATGGTGAAGCCGACCTTTACACATAACTCCTTAAGCAGGTCCTTTGGAAGTTCTGCCCATACTGTTCACTGAGGGTTAATACCAGGCCGGCCATACTGATATATGCAGATGCCTGAGTATCCTGCACATCACTTCTCCATGCTACAGTTATTTGCTTATTTGCGTGGACCAAGTCATGTCTACTTCACAAATAGGGCTTGACCTGTCTGTAAATCTGCCAGTGGTGTTATTTTGAACTTAAAGAATACACGATGGCACTGGAATCCTGACGATTCCTCTGTGCGACTTCAGTGTAATCGAGTACACTTACACTCTTGTACTTCGGTATGATTATGCTTATGTACAGTAAGATTTTCATTGATTTGTATGCAAAAGAATTTCACTGTACCTAGGTGCCTGAGACATTAAACAGCCATTTGAACCAATGAACTGTTAAAGCAGTAAGAAGCAAGTTTGAGCCTTACTTTAGCAGACAGGTAAATATGAGTTGCTGTGAAAAGGACACAAAGTGCTTGACCACAGTTTGCTCACCCTGCTCTGCGAAAGATGTTGTTAAGATGGAAAGTATGCACAGAAGATTTACTAGGACATTTCCAGGACCTGAGGTCCTGAGCTATAAGGAGAAGTTGGGCCGGCTAGGACTGTATTCCTTGGAGTGAAGGAGGATGAGAGGTCATCTTATAGAGGTGTATAAGATCACGAGGGCAATAGATAGAATAGATGCACAGAGTCTGTTACCCAGAGTAGGGGAATCAATAATCATATGACATAGGTTTCCCCCCCTGATAGGGGAAAGATCTAATTGGAATCTGAAGGGCAATATTCTCACACAGAATGGTTATATGGAATGAGCTGCTGCAGGAATTAGTTGAAGTAGAAACTATAATAACATTTAAAAGAGATTTAGACAGGTACACGGATAGGAAAGGTTCAGAGGGATATAGGCCAACTGCAGGCAGATGGGACTAGTGTCGATGAGACACCTTGGTCAGCATGGGCAAGCTGTTTCCATGCTGCATCACTCTGTGACTCTATCGGGAACAACGGTTGCAGTAGATTAGGTTAGAGGACGTGCATGTAAATCTCTGTCTCCACTTGGAACGACTGAATGGAGTTGTGGGAGGATGTATAAGAACAGGTGTTCTATAAGAACATCTCCTGCAGTTTCAGGGAAAAGTACATGGGTAGTGTGTGGTCTGGAAGGGAAGGGATTAGTGAACCAAGGAGTTACGGAGGGAGCGGTCGTTGAGGAAAGGCGGAAAGGGGTGGAAGTGGGAAGTTGTAACGGGTGGTGAGATGACAGAAATGTCAGAGAATTATGTGTTGGATGCAGAGCCTGATGCAGTGAAAGGTGAGGACTAGAAATTCTGTTCTCGTTGGATTGATGGAGAGGGAGCGAGCACAGAACTCTGGGACACAGAAGAGATGCGGGTAAGGGATCCATTTATGACAGCCATGGGAAAACCACTTTAACTAAAGAATGAGAACATCTCGGATGCCCTTGTATGGAAAATCTCATCTTGGGGGAAAAAAGGAAATGCTGGAAATCTGAAGTAAAATCTTCTGACAAAGTGTCTCAAACTTGAAATGCTAATTTTCACTATTAATAGATACTAGTTTAAAAGAATGAAGGGGGGGCCTCATTGAAATGCACAGAATAGAGTAAGGCTTGGATAGAGTGGATGTGAAGAGGATATTTCTACTAGTGGGAGACTATAGGACTAAAGGTTATAGCCTCAGAATTAAGGGACTTTTTTTTAGGAAGGAGATGAGGAGGAATTTATTTAGTCAGAGGGTGCTGAATCTGTGGAATTCCTTGCCACAGATGCTGTGGCGGCTATGTCAGTGGATATATTTAAGGCAGAGAGATAGATTCTTGATTGATATGGGTGTCAGAGGTTATGGGGAGCTGAGTGTTTCTAGCATTGTGGTTATTCCAGCATTCCATAATGGGGTTAAGAGGGAGAAATAGATCAACCATGATTGAATGGCAGAGTAGACTTCATAGGTCGAATGGCCTAATTGTATTCTTATCACTGATGATCTTATGATCTTAGTGCTGGCTGTGGGAGGTTGGCCTTGTCACATACTTGGTCTGCCTGAAGGAGGTGTAAAAAGAGTCAAGAGTGTTTAATTGTCATTTGAACTGAAAGCGAAACAATGATTTTTTTACTTGCAACATTTGTTAACAAAACAATCGTAGATAACATGATGAACAAAAAAATGCACAATAAATTAAACAAAAACAGGATTTTTTTGCCCCATAAAACCCTAAGTCCCTAGCGAGCTGTATGTGAATAAAATGCTCAACCTGTGTAATACAAAACACACCAGGTACTCTCAGAGACTGAAATTAATAAAAGAATACCATAAATACCCAACAGGTCAGGCAGTAGGTGTGAACAGAGAAGATATTTCTGCCTGTTGATGCCACTCAATCTGATGAATATTTCCAGAACTTTCCAGTATTATTGCTTCCCCGTCAGTTTCCCCATCACTGTGCCATGTTGCAAATCCCACCTAGGTTATCTTGGACAGGACTAGTGTGTGACCTTGTCCTCCAGGAATCTGGCATATTTACTACTCTAACTGCAACCTGTTGTGTCACATAAGGAACCCGTCTCAATGAGCAACAATTGGCTGCCACCTCAGTGTGGGGGCATGACCCTGAGGGGATGGGGATTGCAGTGCGATTGGGAGCGCTGGTTGCTGTACAGGTGCTACCTTCTCTGATTCCTTTGTGGTAAGGACAGAATGGTGAGCATGATGGTAATGGCAGGTTTCCGTCGATGTACGCCACACAGTTGTGTTCAATCTATGTATTGAGGGAGAGTTATGTAACTAGCTATGAGGTGAAGCAATGATAGAGAGGCTTACAGAGATACAGCCCACTCTCCACACTGACCATCAACCACCTTTCTACACTTACCCTGCATTAATCCCAACGTTATGTCCACATATCCTCATCACCATCACCCTTCCTCCGCCCCCAATTTTTCCCATTTACTTTACACAAAGGGCAACTTGCAGTGGCCATTTAACATATCAACCTGCACATCTTTGGGATGCATATGGAAACCAGAGCACCCAGAGGAAACCCATGCAATCACAGGAAGAATGGACAAACTCCATACACGCAGCATCTGAGGTCAGGATTGAGTCTAGATCTCTGGCACCATGAGGATGCTGACCCTGCCAACAGTGTCACTGCATTGATATACAAAACACCCAAGCACACATGGCAGTAATTTGCCAGTTCCCCTATTCTGAAAGCACTTAACCTGAACAAACTGATGGCAGGAGTAAGATCCTTCCTTATGCGTAGGTGTTCTTCACCCAGGACATGACATTAGCATTAGGAAGCATTAACATTAGGACACCATTAGTTATGAGTAAAAGGTTAAATAACTTATCGACGTGGTGCTGTACTACTACAATGACTCCTCCCTCAGTTCTTTATGAGAGCAGCAAACATATCTCACACGGAAATATTCAATTGATGCTATTTTATTATTGAAGCTTTTGATGTTTCAAAGAAGCTTTTATTGCAAGGTTTACTATTTAATTGTACAATATGCTGGTAAACTTGATAATGTCACAACATATGTTCAGTTTATATTTCAGTATTTTATTGGCTGCCTTCATTTGTTTATTTGTCTATCCATCTGCTTGTGTGTATCCACGGATATTAATTTATCTCAGTAAGTTGTATGTCACCTCAACATTGTCCATGCAATCCATTCAGATATCGGTGAAGAATGATGGCATCATAATGATGCCTTCTTGACCAAAATGGTAGAGTTCATGTTTAACAAAGGAATATGTGTGGAAATTCTGAAGTGCTTGCTCAGTAAATGATTCCTTCATAAGGACACTGCCAATAAAATAGTCCATTCTATGAGCCTTCTTCTCAAAGTAACCAATCTTATTGAGCAATCATTTCTGATTGCAATAAGAAATCAGCGTTGTCGATCACTTTTCCTACCATCACTTGAACGGCAGTTATTGTGACCTGCTACCTCTGTAGACAGTGCAACGAAGACACGAGACAGTGTCTCTTTGCTGGAATCTGCCGCAAAAATAAACTGTTGGAGGAACACAGCAAGCTAGGCAGCATCTGTAGAGGGAAATGGGATGCCAACAGTTTGGGTCAAGGCTTTCAATCTGGACTCAATCCATTGTCCATTTCCCTCCGCAGACCTGCTGAGTTCCTCCCACAGTTTGTTTTTTGTTCCAAATGCAGTACAATGCACCGTAGTATATTTGTAATGAACCCTTATCTCTTTGGGTCACATGAGCTTCATGCTCCGCTTCTGCCTTCTTTCAGAATTGGTTTGTTTTGGCTCACAATCAACCCATTTGATCAAATGTTGTTTAATTAGTTTGGGAGCTGAGGTATATTTGCTTTGTCAATGGCCACATCTAATGCAAGTTATTTTCATTGCTGAATCCATGCCTCAGTGTCAGACTCCCCACATACCATTTACTGAATACATACTGTATAAACCACTATTTCTTGCCCTCTCCAATCCAGTGATCTTGATCTGCTGAACCTTATTTAGATATAAAACCAGGCCAAGACCATGTTAAAAAATCAGGTCAATTCCTCAAAAGCATCTCCTTTCCAAAAATGTAAAGTGAAGTAGTTTATAAAAAGCACATTGTTCTTTGCCAAAGCAGTATGGTAACGATAAAGTCAGCAGTGTGCATAATGATCTGATTAAATTACTATAATTTAGATGCATAACACAGGAGGGAGCGTTCTCTCCAACATTGTTTTGGATCAATTCCAAAGTGTGATGTATTTTATGCTGGTAAAGGATATGTTTTCAGGACAATGGGAATGAGCAGTGGACCAGGAACTGCTTGGCCACCTGTTCCACAGACAAAGCACAGCCAAAATGACATTTGCTGTTGCACACAGCATAAATGCCATACTTCACTAGATCAAATACTACCCATGGGTTAAATACTGCCTAATACCCCAAGGTAGGAATCAGCGCCTAACTGCAGGGACATATTAATTGCACTTCTCACACCAACCATCCTGTGCGACTAATTTAAACACTAGAAAGATTTATGTTATATGGTTACACTCTTTAAACCCTGGATTGAGATTACTGAACCAATTTTCCTTTTACACCATCTGAAACAAGACCTCTTGTCTCAGTGTAGTCAAAGGTTAGTTCTCTAACCCATCATGATTTTCTTTGCTTAATTTGTGCCAGCGATATCACTGTACAACATCCTAATTCCATACATTTAGCACTACATATGCTTGTGAGGAGTGTGACACTTATCCCACTGCATAAATGATGCACCATATGGGCATCTAAGAAATGTTGTGACTTATTTTAACCCTTGCCCTGCTAAACTGAAATCTAAGTGACAGCATTATTATGAATAGCATTTTACACCTTATCCCTGTTACACATCCTTCCTCATCTCTCTTCTAAAGGTAAACACCCTTTCATTCTGAGGATGGGTCCTCCGGTCCTAGACTCTCCCACTTGTGGAAATCCTCTCCACGTCCAATATATCCAGGCCTTTCATTATTCGGTAAATTTCGAAAGAAGTCCCCTCTCGTACTTTGCCATCATTCAGAACTAATCCACTTGGATTTTATTGTCTCTGTTGACTGGTTTTTTCACCCTTCTCCAGATTAAATGTTGTCAGCCACCTGCCTACCCAAATACACTGCCCATCTCTGACAACTCGCGATGTATTACCATCCTCCGCCACCACCACCCCTACAAGCTTTGTGTCTTCTACTCATTTGGGAATGCACACCTATTCCGAATTGTTAATATGCAATGAAAGGTAACAGCCCTAGACATTTCTATTAAATGTCATCTTCAAAAAGCAATTCTCTCTGCTTTTGGCTTTAAGCCAATTTCTGCTGGATACAGATAATGACCCTTTAAATCCATGGGCTTTAGTTTTGCTCACCAGCCTTTTATGTGTAAATATATTAACCGTCTTCTAAAAATGCACGTAGTTGACATTCATTGCATTTCCCTGACTAACTGTCTCTGATATTTCATCATATAGCTCTGTCAGCTTAGTTAATCATTTGGTGGGCCGAATGGCCTAGTTCCAATCTGCATCACTTACTTCCAAAATACAGAGAAATACAAGCTATTTTTGTTATTGTTAAGGACCTCAACAATGCTGAAGATGTCTCCCCAATATTTTTTTCCCTTTGAGTCCACTCAATCAGTACTATTACCTTCCATTTAGGTTTGATTTACTGGTCATGGCCAAGTGCATGAGATGACATGGTCCCATATAAGAGGAGCAGTGTGCATTAGCAGTGCCAAGCATGCATCACACGATTACTGACACCAGTGGCAAATGTGAGTAGGCACAACCTCCACACAAATGCTCACAATCCAGACTCACACTGTGAGCAAATGCTCTTGAATTCTAGGCTGTGTTCCAGGTTAAATTAATAACCACACGAGAGAGAGAGAGAGGGAGAGAGACAGAGAGAGAGAGACAGAGAGCATCAGGGAGTCAGAATGATAGAGGGAGAAGAGAGAGGGATGGACAAAGAAAGAAAGGTAGAGGGAACAAGAAGGGGGCAAAGTAGAGGGCAAGAAGGAAAGGTAGACCAAGGACCAGATGATTAGGGATGGCGAGGGATATCAACTGTTTTAATTATTGCTGGGAATACAATGCACTCAAAGTGATTTATTTCTTGCTTCCTCTAACAAAATGATAGAAAGACTGAAAGATAGAACACCTATTAATTAATTTCAGAGAAATTGTAACTCTTATCAGGATCAAGTTCAATCAGTGGCACTGAATATTTTATGCAACAACGACATGATGACATTTTGAAGAAAACCCTACATGTTTGTCTAGGATTGTTTCTTAATGGCCTGCACAATTGTGGCTGCGATCTACCCGCTGGTCTTTCTGTAATGCGACAATCTACAGGCACAAAGAACTGTCGGGGGGCATGACTAATGGCTCAAAACATTCACTCTGCGATCCATGCAGCTTTAATGAGAGGAAGTTTATCAGCACGAAGGAACGTATACTGGAGTCCTAAACCCTGCAGAGTGCCTGTGGTGTTCAGTCAGCCGAGGGCTCATTACCGACTTCCACTTCCACTTCCTTTAGTACCGATTCTTTCAAAGCCTTTGGTGGAAATGATGATGAGCAATGGCAAGATACATATGCAGGCACTAGTACCTGCAGGGAACTGTACACAGAGGCAATGTATAAAAATATAACAATTCCAGGTGTTTGTGCCGCACCAGTCCCAGTTGTTCTACTGGCTCCCTGTGACCTTGTTTCGTCATCTCCACTGCGAGTCCTTTAGTGATTTATATTTATTGTCCTGAATCTGGCAGCACAGTCATGTGTGAGCATTGTGAACAACAGCGGGCTGAGCACACAGCCTTGGTCCCAGTGATATCAGTTCAATCTATGACAAGCTTCTAGTCATCTGACTCGTGTGGCCCTGATCAGTAAACATCAGCAGCCGTTTCATTAAGAGGAACATTACCATGTCTTCATCTGACTTTCTAGTAGTCATCATTGAACAGGAGTTACTCACTGGCAAGCCATCAGATTACATTACCCCATCCTCTTTAGGGATGCTGAGCATTCCAAATTTTTCCCTCTCACATGTACAGTAGAATTTGGGGTCCAAGTCCATAGCTCCCAGAAAGTGAACACATCAGTAGGTAAAATGGTAAAGAAGGTGTATGGTATGCTTGATTTTATCAGCCAACACATTGAGTTTAAGAACAGGAGGTCATGTTGCAAATTTATACCACTTTGGCTAGGCCGCATTTAGTCATTGTGTGCAGTTCTGGATAGCCCATTACAGTAAGAATGTGGAGGCTTTGGAGAAGCTGCAGAAAAGGTTTACCAGGATGTTAAAACAAGGAACTGCAGATGCTGGTTTACAAAACGTGACATAGGTGCTGGAGTAACTCAGCGTGTGTCAGGCAGATGAATAACTCAGGCAACCTACTCAGTTACTCCAGCACTTTGTGCCAATATTTTTTACCAGAATGCTGCCTGGATTACAGGGTATTAGCAGTCCGGAGAGATTGGACAGGCTTGGATTTTTTTTTCTCTGAAGTGTTGATGGTTGAAGGAAGCCCTGATAGAAGTATGCAGAATTTATGAAGGGAAGATAGGGTGGACAGTGAGAATCGTTCTCTCAAGGCAGAATGTCAAAGACTAAATGGCAAAGCTTATGATCAAAGGGGGAAAGTTTAAAGGAGATGTGTGGGGCAGGCTTTTTACACAAAGGGTGCTGGGTGCCTGGAATGTGCTGCCAGGGATGGTGGTGGAAGCAAATACGATAGTGCCGTTTAAGAGACTTTTAGATAGACACTTGGATATGCAGGGAATGGAATGATATCGATCACAAATAGAGGGAATTAGTTTAACTTGGCATGATGGACAGCACGGACATTATGGGCTTACGGGCCTGCTCCTGCGATGCACAGTTCTATGCGATGTTACTAATACACCACACTCCCTATTACAGACAGTCTGATGAATCAGGCTGTATGACTACCAGCTGGAGGACAGCTGAGCCTCAGCGGTAGCAATCTCACCTCTGAGTCAGAAAATGATGCTTCAAGTCCCCAGTTGAGAAAAATGATCGCATAATCCAATCCTGGTAACTGAAAAGAAATAAACTACTGATGCTGCTAGGTTGAAATGAAAACAGAAAATGCTGCAAATACTCGATGAGATTGGGATATTGCTGAGTGCAAATTTACTTCAATATATTTAACTTTACAATAGTAAAGAGCTGTAAAGCAATTTGCAACATAATGGGAGGCATATTTTTGCAGTGAGTTGAGTTACTGCCTCACAGTGCGAGAAGCCCCCAGTACAAGTCTGTACATGCGCTTTCCTCCAGGTGCTCTGGTTTCTTCTACTTCCCAAAGATTTACTGGTTGGAGGATTAATTGGTTGCTGTAAATTGACCCTAATGTATGGGTGTGTGGTAGAATCTAGGGGAACGTTGGTGGGAATGTGTGGAGAAATAAAACATTGGGATTAATGTTGATTTTGTGTAACTTATACTGCACACAGCCTTTTGGTGGGTAGAAGGGCCTGTTTTACATGTCACTATTAGAGAGATGCTATGCCCAATATATCAAAATACAATTCTGTTAAAACAAAATGGTAGAATTAGTACAGAGATAAATGCCGATAAACCAACAACGTCGGAACGCAGTGCACACAGTAAGGGAAGGCCTTCGGGTCCTGGGGCCCAGAGACATGGACACCCCCCCCCCACTGACGCTGACAGTAAATTCTCTCCCAGGACCCTGATTGACCTATGCATCCTTCTGCATGTGAATCACATCCACATTAACTGAGACCCACCAGCAGGGAAACGTCATGGGCACAATGGACTCCCCCCATAATTGCCACTAGTAGACAATACAACAACTGTGATTTGGGATTTCACAACTAGGTGAGAGTGCCTGTGCTGGGTATTGGCAATGCACGGCACCTTGCGTGGCTACATACATAGCTGCCTCAGGAAACAAATATGTCACTTAATTGCTGAGATCAGGACATTCAAAAGAGGCCAGACATGAACGCCTAAGCTCAAAAATAAATGCGTGAGATAACTACACCCTCCCTTCCCAAGTAAACTATCTGTATACCCATAATAAGGATATGACAGAAATGTCATACTTCTACTGATGCAAGACCTTTCAAAACTGCATCCAATATGCTAACTGTTGCAGTTATTACATATAATTAATCATTATTAAAGTGCTTATGCTCTTGTTTTATCTAGTGGTATTGATTGCACCCTCTTCGCAATACCAATTAAATCCTCTGAGCATTCTATTTAATTTCTGTGCAGTCTAACTAGAAACACAGGCAGTAATTACATCCCTGGCACTGACGATTGACTGCTCTAATAGTGGGATTCATAACTTCGCCAAGGAAGGAAAGCAGAGGATGAGTCTTTTGACCTGAATAAACATTGGAGATAAAGAACCACAGCACAATTACGTTTGTAACACAAACCGTTTTAAATTGGAGAGGTAGGGAAATTAAGACCAGAAGATCAAAACAGAAAATTCACTGCAACAAGGCAAAAGGCAGTTACATATCTCCTAGATATCCATTCTTGAATTCCACACGTTTACTTATCTTTGTATGTATGTGTGTATGTATGATGTATGTGCCACATCTATTTTTTTTTTTGAAAATCTGTGTAGCCTAACCCGAGCCCTTTTGCTTAGGATTACTTTAAGGTAAACTATTTTATCTCCCCCGTGATGGTAACTATACAGTTCCAGGACTTAGAAATGACAAAGAAGAAGCATCCTTTGAGAAGGATATGCTCGTTTGATGAGAAATAAAATAATTCCTGCTTGTATTTGATGTCCAGTCTGAAAGGAAAGTTTACATCACTGATCAATATCCTCGTCAAGTTCCAAGTGTAATGCAGTGCATGTCTCACATCTCCCTACTAAAGGCCTTCATGAGCTCACTGTAATATCACCAGGACAAGGTCAACCCATGCCTTCAGTGGATCCAATCAGTCCAGAACTCACTATACACCATATAACATGTACACCAGTGTAAGACACATTATGTCTGATCAGCCACTTACTGTAGCTTCAGTTCTACTAAAGAAGACAGTTATTTTTGAGTGGAACATGAATGCCTCCAGAATTTTTGACCACTGATCTTTGACCACTAGCCTTTTTCTCCTTCAACTCTTGTATCTGATGTCGTTTCCATTGCTGACTCCATAATGGCACCATTAATGAAAGGACACGGGTTGGCTCCAGCAACGTCTGGTCTCAGATCTCAGTGCTGCTGAACATTAATACTGCAGTAGCCAATGAACCAAATACTATTGGCTTGCTGTGCAGCCAACATTTACCAAACCCCAAACATGTGTATTTTCTGGCCTCGCGCCATATCATTAATATGTGCACCTCATTCACCTCCCTTGAGTACCTCATGTACCCAGTGTGATACAACCAATGCTTGTCCATTCTGCTCATTGTCTCTCAGTGGAAGCTGAGTTACAAGTCCTCCCCGTGTCATGCAGGGCTCTATTCCTGTGAAATGTTTGAAAGTCTGAATTGCAGCTGCGAGCTGAGTTTCCACCCAGCAGGAAATGCCTGCAACCCTGCAGCAGCCAACAAATACACCACGCAGCTCTCCCTAACACCCGCTCAAACGTGCGGGCTGTATACAAGTCAGACATTCATGAGCTGGGGAGGATCTATAGATGGTCAAAATATAAATTGCTGCAGATGCTGGAAATCTCAGATTTAAAAAAAGAAAAAGCTGGAAACACTCAGCAGGGCAGTCAGTGACTTTGGGGAGAGACAGACTTTCAGGCACATGACCTTTCATTCTGACTGTTCCGAGAGAAGCAAATTCACAAGGCAGACCGCCGAAGTGTACGAGAGTGGGTTATTAAAGTGTTTGTTGTACCTATTGTATTGTTGGTTTGTATACTTGGCATGTGTTGGCATATATTTTATCTAGTGACGAAGCACATGCCGTGGTGGTAAGCCAAAGCAAGTAGTACAATATGTACTTTTGGGGAAGAGCAAAGTAGGATTGTGAAGTTACGTGAGTCAGTCACAGACAAGTCTGGCCACCAAGAGGATGTCCCCATTGTCCACTCATCATCTTCTTCTCCTCTTTTATCTTCCTTCCCTTCCTCTTGCACGGTTGTATCTTCCTTCCCTTCCTCTTACAAGGTTGTGTAATATAGAGCAGGCTACAAAACTGTGCAGAATTACTGTTGTCACCTGCTCTCACAGATCACATTCATTGCCTTTATGTTGCCCTTGTGTATCTCAGTTTTGCACCAGCAACTGTGTGGCTAGAGGACAACCCTTGATACCCAGTAGCCACGCTTGTCCCTTTCTCATATATGGACAGCAGTGACAGCTGCAGAATGTGACTTACACAACAGCTGGTTGAAGTGGAGTCCCTTTCCATTATGGTACATTCGTCAAGTTGAAGACTGCACCCAGAAACTGGGTCACCAGCACTTGTGGCGCACAAAGTGAGTGCGGCATATGGTGGTATTACCAATCTGAAGCCCCAGAAATATAGCTTTAAGAATCGTTATCAGGATTATCTCTCATTTAAGAATATTCAATCCTGACTCTGGTTACCAGTCTTTCCCAGACAGATACATTCCCACCCTGACCCACAAGTGTTGGACGACAGCATGGAAACTGTAAACAGGTTTGGACACGGCATCAAGAGGGAATGGGGAATGCAAGAGTTTAGGTAACAATCCCAAGCCCCATGACCACCAGCAGGATCAAATTAACACAGACACAGGTCACACACCCCTCAATATTTACAGTGTGCGCTGATTACACTGAGTCTTAATAAAAACTGCAGAGAATGTTGTTCCATATAAAACTAGTCACGGGGTCACTTTAGCAAGGTACACTGCTCACTTATTTACAACCAATTTCTGCTGTCATATCACGTGATCCAAGCCAGCAGGAAACTCCAAAACAGCAGTTGGTGGGTTTAGTGTCCAAGGAGGAGCGAAGCTGGGCGTAACAGCGAGACTGCACGCAGATCCCTGTTGTACACAAATTTGCAGAGGGAGGAGGCAGAAAGGGTTGAGGACGGGAAGTGACTGTGGGCGGCAACACATTAAAGGTGGTGGAAATGTTGGCTAATGTGTTAGATTCCAAGGATAGTGGGGTGAAAGGTAAGGACATGGGAACTTTATCCTTTTTCTGTCTGGGTGACGGGGGAGAGAGCAGACTACAGGACAAAGCGGAGACGCGGGTGAGGGATCCATCTATGACAAAAGGAGGGAAACTATGTTTACTAAAGAAAGAGGACATTTCAGATGTCCTAGAATTGATGGACTCATCTTGGGAGCAAATGTGGCAGAAATGAAGAAATTGAGATTAGGGGATAGTATATTTGCAAGAGGCAGGGTGGGAGGAGGTGTAGTCCAGATATCTGTGGGAGTTGCTGAGTTTGTGGTAGACATCAGTTGATAGCCTATACTCTGTGATGGAGACAGAGAGATCAAGAAAGGGGAGAGAGAGTTAGTCAAGTGAATTTGAGGACAGGTGAATGTTTGTGGTACGGACGCAGGGGGGAGCTCCAATACAGTCGTCAATGCATCACATTCCCATCAAGACCCTACACAACAGGGGGCAATTCACCGTGTGCAATTTGAGACGTGGGAGGAAATCGGAGTGTAATGGGTGAAAATCTGCATGGTCACCGAGGAAACATGCAAATACCTCCAGCAGCCGAGGTCAGGATTGAACCCAGGATGCTGGTACCAAAGCAGAGGCTCCGTCTGTTATGCCACTGTTAGATCTGATGTGCGGCAGTTTCCCTGTCACCACGAGTTGAATGGAGTTCATTACCTCATGATTTCTTAAGCTGCATGTTGATGATGTTGTTGTATTTTTGATATTTATCTTGCTCAAGCTTTGCTCTTTCTTTTACCACAAGTGCAGATTCATTCAGTGACAGCAGCTCGGTGACTTACGAGGCCTACAGAGAGAGCAGGGAGACCTCTCTGAAATTGCCTGTCACCCCTGCTCCAACCAAGACGGAGATGGAGGACAGCGATAGGAGTGAGTCAATAGCGAGCAGCTCATCCTTCGAGGACATCGAGTTGGAAATACGTGGTGTCGGGGAACGGCCCAACATCTCTCCGATTGCCGATCCAGAAGGCAAAAAGAAACCAGGTCAACTAACAAACACAAAAAGACATTTAGATATCAGAAGAATAGAGGAAGAATAAATTGGATTAAGAATGCTTCTTGATTCAATTGAAAACTTCTACTGTACCATACTCATGAAAGCTTGCTGCAATATTAGAGAAATGGCTTAAAATTATGGTTGGCATTTGATTAGAGATGTAAACGTATCAGAGTACATGCAAATACTGTATTGTGAGCTGGAGTATTATTATCTTTGAATAAATTCAAATAATTTGCTTTTTGCAATTACAAAAGCTTTAGGTTTATGTATGTCCCCCACAAACTGTAATTCCAATTTTTGGATTTAGAGTTTCTTAACTTTCTCACACATGGAAGTGAGAAATGGTCAATTCGGTTAGTCCTGTTTGATTGACAGGCTTTTTTTCTGAAATTTTTCGATTGGATACCTCAAAGTTGAGGCTTGGAAAGGCATGTCTGACTGCCATGAAAATAGAGTTTCAGAAAACTCCTGTTTCTCTTTCAATGACATGAATTTCAACACACTAATTATTACAAGTGCCTTTGGTAACTCACCCTCTGGATGATCAGTTTAGCATTTATCACGATATTGCAATGTGATTTAAAACAAAGACCGCTTCAGACCAAATTATACAAACGAGTGAACATTATTAGACAAACAGAGACACCCAGGTTCACCTGGCCAATGTCACACAGTTTCAATACCTTGCATATCAATATATGCGGTCTCCATCTCATTTGTACCGATGTGAGTCTTGAGTGAAGGTGAAATTTCAGACAAAATGTTACAGCTAATTTTAGTGAGAAAACCAGGGAATTTCTCACCCAATCCCACACCAGTGCTGTTTTTTGTGATGGTATGACGTACAGGCACCTCTAAAAAGATAAATGTTATTATTTCATTTACTGGTCATTTACTCCATGTTTCTTTATTATCACTGAACCATATCATCCTGCGTCTGTTGTTGGGAAAATGCTGGAGTCTATGGTCAAGAAAATCACCTGTGCCCTAATCAGTTTTTGTCGTACATGTTACAGTAATCCTGATGCCCATAAAAATATGGTCCTTACGTCTCACTGAAGAATGAACCTGTCTTCATTGTACGAGTCAGGTCAAGTCAAGTTTATTGTCATATGGTGTGGTGAAGTATATGGTACAATGAAAATCGTGCCTTTAGGTAGAGCGATGGGAAAGATACACAGTGCAGATTATAGTTCACAGCATTGTATACCAATTCCAGAGACAAGTCTAAGTTACACAATGAGATAGAGGAGAATCAGACTATACCCTAGGTGTATCCGTAAAGGGCCTGTCCCACTTACGCGACCTTTACAGGCGACAGCTGGCACCCGTGATAGGTCGCTGACATTTTCAACATGTTAAAAATTCAGCGGCGACCAGAAAGACGTTACGGCTCTTTGGAGACCTCTCACAACGATAGGAGACCTCTCATGACAATGCAGGCGACCCCTGGTGACATGTCACGGGTGACCTGTCACGACCATAGGAGCCCTACAGGAGATCAGACCCAACCTGGCATACATCTGCTGTAGGTAAGATTAGCGGGCAGCTAATCTCAACGAGGATCCTAAAGCCACAACTTCATTCCTTTGCCGTTTTCAGATACCTGGGCATGATATTTCCTGTGACCTCCAGGCACATTCTTGTTCAATAGGTTTGTGCTTCATTTTGTGAATCCCGACCTTATTGTCCTCTCATGAAGGACAATCCCAACTCTGAATGTGACATAAATTCAAAGAAAACTATTTTAATTAAGGACTGCAATAAGATGAAACAATATATAAGAGCCCAGAGGCAGCAACTTCTATAAATCATGAAGCGATCAAGGCAGGATGGGGGGGGAGGGGGGCATGAGAGAATGTTACAGGAAATGGGGTTGATGGGGTTGCACTGAGAACTGGCATTGACTCGATGGGCTGAATGATCTCTAACATTAAAAAAAAGAGAATATGTGAGTGGCACAATGGTGCACAGTAGAGCTGCTGCCTCAGAGCTCCAGCAGCTACATTCAATCCTGACCACTCGTGTTGCTGCTTGGAGTTAGGAGGCAGCTTTTACATACTGGTATTCAAAGTGACCCAGTGAACGACTGAACTCTCCAAGCATTGCTCTCCTTTTTGGCGATAGCTGTCTATAGGATGAAATAAACATCCCGGCCGATAACTGACACATTCTGTGAGGGGAACTCGCAGACACTGAACTGAGCACAAGACCTGAGACGTGGAACGACATGAAGCGAGAAATGCAGACATTCTGCTCCAACTTTAACACCAGGTATGGTCAGGTAGTACAAACAATGGGCGTGATGCTCATTGTAGCAGCTGTTTTATCATTCTAAGGGAGGATACACCAGGGTCGAGGGAGACAAATCACTTGCGCTTGTGATCACTCAAAGGGGACAACATAAAGAGCAATAGATCGGAGAAAACAAAGCAGCTACTACACGAGAGAACACCCATTCCCCACTTCCCATCCCCACCTCCCACCAAGTCCGGCACCTCAACCTAAAGTACAAACGATGGGTAGAGGACAGGAAAGGTTCAGGGCCAAACTGCGATTCCTGAGTGCTGATGTAATAATCTAGTCCTTGGGCTAGGAGCTGATTTTGTATAACAAAACATGTACTTTTATTCCTGGGGTATAGGTCCCACTGCAACTGGTAGAGTTGCTGCCTCACAGTGCCAGAGACGCAGGATCAATCCTGACCTCCGGTGCTGTCTGCACGGTCTCCATGTTAGCACGTGGATTTCCTCCAGCTGCTCCAGTTCATCGCACAGTCCAAAGAAATATTGATATTCGTTGATTATTGTCATGTGTGTTGTGATCCAGTGCCAAACCGTCTTTTTTGTGCAGTCCAGTCACATCATACCATAAAAGCTTGCGGGGAAGATAAAAACTAACTGTAAAAGTTTCTTTAGGTATGTAAAAAGGAAAAGATTAGGTCCCTTACAGTCAGCGACAGGTGAATTTATAATGGGAAATAAGGAAATGGCAGAACAGTTAAACAAGTACATTGGTTCTGTCTTCACTAAGGAAGACACAATCCCCCGGAAATACTAGGGGACCGAAGATCTAGTGGGAGGGAGGAACTGAAGGGAATCCACATGTCAGAAAATGGTGTTAGGTACACTGTTGGGACTGCAGGCAGATAAATGCCCAGGGCCCGATGGTCTGCATCCCAGAGTACTCAAGGAGGTGGCCAAGAAATCGTGGATGCATTGCTGATCATTTTCCAATGTTCTCTCGACTCTGGATCAGTTCCTGTGGACTGGAGGGTAGCCAATGTAACTCCACTTTTTAAGAAAGGAGGGAGAGAGAAAACGGAGCAGTTTTCCAGACCAGTTAGCCTTACATCGTAGTGGGGAAAATGCTGCAGTCGATTTTTAAAGATGTTATCGCAGTGCATTTGGTAAGCAGTGACGGGATCGATCAAAGTCAGCATGGTGCTGCTGGCCCCAGTTGTGGGACCCCAGTTGTTTACAATATATATTAATGATTTATACAAGGGAATTAAATGTATCATCTCCAAACTTATCGATGACACAAAACTGGCTGGAGTTGTGAGCTGTGAGGAGGATGCTATGAGGCTGCATGGTGACTTGGATAGATTGGGTGAGTGGGTGAAGCATGGCAGATGCAGTATAATGTGGATAAATGTGAGTTTATTCACTTTGGTCGAAAAAAACAGGAAGGCAGATTATTATCTGAATGGTGTCAGATAGGAGAAGGGGAGGTGCAACGAGACCTGGGTGTGCTTGTACATCATCACTGAAAGTAAGCAGGTACAGCAGGCAGTGAAGAAAGCTAATGGCATGTTGGCCTTCACTGCAAGAAGATTTGAGTTTAGGAGCAAGGAGATCCTACTGCAGTTGTACTGGTGAAACCGCACCTGGAGTATTGTGTGCAATTTTGGTCTCCTAATTTGAGGAAGAACATTATTGCTTTTGAGGGAGTGCAGCATAGGTTCACCAGGTTAATTCCCGGGATGGCGGGACTGACATATGATGAAAGAATGGGTTAACTGGGCTTGTATTCGCTGGAATTTAGGATGAGAGGGGATCTTATAAAAACATGGCTGATCATCCCTAATCAGTACCCCGTTCCTGCCTTCTCCCCATATCCACCTGACTCCTCTATTTTTAAGGGCCCTATCTAGCTCTTTCTTGAAAGCATCCAGAGAACCTGCCTCCACAGCCCTCTGAGGCAGAGAATTCCACAGACTCACCACTCTCTGTGAGAAAAAGTGTTTCCTCGTCTCCGTTATAAATGGCTTACTCCTTATTCTTAAACTGTGGCCCCTGGTTCTGGACTCCCCCAACATCGGGAACATGTTTCCTGCCTCTAGCAAATAATCTTATATGTTTCAATAAAATATCCTCTCATCCTTCTAAATTCCAAAGCCAGCCGCTCCAATCTAGCAATATATGACAGTCCCACCATCCCGGGAATTAACCTTGTGAACCTATGCTGCACTCCCTCAATAGCAAGAATATCCTTCTTGGAGACCAAAACTGCGCACAATACTCCAGGTGTGGTCTCACTAGGACCCTGTACAACTGCAGGAGGACCTCTTTGCTCCCATACTCAACTCCTCGTGTTATGAAGGCCAACATGCCATTAGCTTTCTTCACTGCTTGCTATACCTGCATGCTTACTTTAAGCGACTAATGAACAAAGACCCCCAGATCCCATTGTATTTCCCCTTTTCCCAACTTGACACCATTTAGATAATAATCTGCCTTCCTGTTTTTGCCACCAGTGGTTAACCTCACATTTAGCCACATTAAACTGCATCTGCCATGCATCTGCCCACTCACCCAACCTGTCCAAGTCACCCTACATCCTCATAGCATCCTCCTCACAGTTCACACTGCCACCCGGCTTTGTGTCATCTGCAAATTTGCTAATGTTACTTTTAATCCCTTCATGCAAATCATTAATATATATTGTAAATAGCTGCGGTCCCAGCACCGAACCTTGCGGTACCCCACTAGTCACTGCCTGCCATTCTGAAAGGAATTGTGTTACATTTCAATTTAATCTATTAATGTACTAGTTTGAATGTATTGGTATAGAGTGTATGTTTTGTTACAATATGTTCAGTTTGTGTTACAATATAATCAATAAAGGTTTATGATCAATATAATGTATTAGTATGTCAATAAGTATCTTACCTCAGTTCAGAGAAGTCAACATTTTTAATTTGCACCTTTGTTTTCAAATTATTAAATGGTCTTGTCTCTTTAAATCTTTGTGATTGCTTCCAGCTGCACAATCTCTGGGATATCTGTGCTACTTCAATTATGGTGTCTTTGTATTTGCAATTTTAATTGCTACGTTGTTCACGGCTGTTTCTTCAGCTGCAGGGTCCTAAAGCTCTGTGATTTCAACCCCCATTCTCCCCCAACCCCTCTCTCTTCCCCGCCTCTCTCCCTCCCCCTCTCTCCTTTCTCTTTCCCCCTCCTCTCTCGCTCCATCTCTTTCTTCTTCTCCCTCCCTTTCTTGTGCCCCCCCTATTATTTTTCCGTTGCTCTTTCTTTCTCTCTCTCTCTGTCAATTCTCTCTCTTCCTCTTTTACTCCCTCTTTCCCCCTCTCTCACCTTCCCCTTTCTCTACTTACCTTTCATTATCTCTTCCTCTCACTCCCATTTTCTCTCTCCCTCACCCTCTCTCTCTCTCACCCTCTCTCATCCCTTTTCATTCTGACTCTCTCCCTTTCACCCACCTTCTCCCTCACTCGCCTCCTCTTCTCTCAGTCCCCCTCAGTCTTTCTAAACTCTCTCTTTCCCACATGAAACTCCTTTAGCCAGTTACTTCACCTCTTTGTGGCTTGGTGGCAAAGTTGGTTCTGTGAATTGTTGAGATGTTTTATTTGCTCATGTTGCTTTATAAAGGCATTACTGTTACAGTACAATGTAAATTATATTCAGCATCATGTAAATATAATCTGCACAGTATTACAAAAAGATCAGTGTGATGTTAAAATGTGATCAGTTCAATCAGTGAGATGCAATGGAGCAATCAGTATAGTATTACCATGCAATTAACAAAACATTAAATAATTAATAGCATTAATTAATATTTGTCAGCACTGGTAACATTTTAATTTTACAATAGATTTAGTACTATGGAAGAATATAATCAAAAATGACCAGTATGGCATAACAATACAAACTATATTATTTCAAAACAATTGCTTAAATCTCAATACATTTAGTCTTGTTGTGAACATGGTCAGTACAGCTTGGAAAGCAACAAGACACACAACCACATAAAAGTTAAAATAAACATCCATCACAGTGTATTCCACGTTCCTCACTGTGATGGAAGGCAATAAAGTTCAATCTTCCTCCTCGTGTTCTCCGGGGCAGTCAAACCATCCGCAGTCGAGGCGATCAAAGCCCCCGTCGGGGTGATCGAAACTCCCACGCGGGGCGGTTGAAACTCTTTCTGTGGCATAGAGCTCCCGAGTCGGCCTTTCCTTACCAGAGACCGTGGGCTTCACGATGTTAAAGTCCGATGATAAAGTCCTTCTAACTCCTGCGGCTTGGAACGCCTGTCGCCAACTCCACGATGTTAGGGTGGGGTCAGAGATACGATACGAAAAAAATAATTTCCCCCACCCCCCACATAAAACAAACCAAGGAATACTAAAACACACTTTTTAACACATATTAAAAATAACAAAAAAAAGAAAGGACAGACAAAGTTTTGGTGAGGCAGCCACTGGGAGACTTGGGTGTCCAACTCAGTCCCCATTCATAGAAACATAGAAATAGGTGCAGGAGGAGGCCATTCGGCCCTTCGAGCCAGCACCGCCATTCATTGTGATCATGGCTGAACATCCCCAATCAATAACCCGCGCCTGCCTTCTCCCCATATCCCTTGATTCCACTAGCACCGAGAGCACTATCTAACTCTCTCTTAAATCCATCCAGTGACTTGGCCTCCACTGCCCTCTGTGGCAGGGAATTCCACAAATCCACAGCTCTCTGGGTGAAAAAATGTTTTCTCACCACAGTCTTAAATGGATTCCCCTTTATTCTAAGACTGTGGCCCCTGGTTCTGGACTCGCCCAACATTGGGAACATTTTTCTTGCATCTAGCTTGTCCAGTCCTTTTATAATTTTATGCTTCTAAAAGATTCCCCCTCATCCTTCTAAACTCCAGTGAATACAAGCCTAGTCTTTTCAATCTTTCTTCATATGACAATCCCGTCATCCCAGGGATCAATCTCGTGAACCTACGCTGCACTGCCTCAATCACAAGGATGTCCTTCCTCAAATTAGGAGACCAAAACTGTACACAATACTCCAGATAATGGTCTCACCAGAGCCGTATACAACTGCAGAAGAACCTCTTTACTCCTATACTGAAATCCTCTTGTTATGAAGGCCAACATTCCATTAGCTTTCTTCACTGCCTGCTGTACCTGCACGCCAACTTTCAGTGACTGGTGTACAAGGACGCCCAGGTTTCGCTGCACCTCCCCCTTACCTAACCTAACCCCATTGAGATAATAATCTGCCCCCTTGTTTTTGCCACCAAAGTGGATAACCTCACATTTATCTATATTATACTGCATCTGCCACGTATCTGCCCACTCACTCAACCTGTCCAGGTCACCCTGCAACCTCCTAACATCCTCTTCACAGTTCACACTGCCACCCAGCTTTGTGTCATCCGCAAACTTGTTAGTGTTGCTCCTAATTCCCTTTTCCAAATCATTAATATATATGATAAACAGTTGCCGCCCCAACACCGAGCCTTGGGCACGCCACTCGCCACTGCCTGCCATTCTGAAAAGAACCCGTTCACTCCTACTCTTTGCTTCCTGTCTGCCAACCAATTTTCTATCCGTCAACACCCTACCCTCAATACCATGTGCTCTAATTTTAGTCTCCCGTGCGGGACCTAATCAAAGGCTTTCTGAAAGTCTAGATACACCACATCCATTTTACTTGTTACATCATCAAAAAATTCCAGAAGATCAGTCAAGCATGATTTCATTTTCATAAATCCATGTTGACTTGGACTAGTCCTTTTACTGCTATCCAAATGCCCCATTATTACCACTTTAATAATTGACTCCAGCATCTTTCCCACCACCGAAGTCAGGCTAACATTCATTCGGGAAAACAATTCTGCCACAAATGAGGAGGTAAAGGAAAGTTGTGTAACTCACTTTCACCCCTCGCCTAATGCTATTGTAATAAATGCAATTATTTCTTAAACTCAATTTCTATTTAGTTTTGAAAGTTATATTTAGTTTTTTAATTATTTACAACAATCTCAAAAGCAACAGAACACCACAGACCAACTCTTGCACCACCATGCACTTGTTTTCCAATAATGTTTTGCTTATTATGGTTTTGTTTTTGAAGTATTTTTCTTTTACTATCTAATTTACAGTATCTGTAAGTTATGTTGTATGATTCTATGTACCTGTGATATTGCTGTCAAGATTGTCATTGTTCCTGTACATCACTGTTCTTGTACATATGACGATGAACATGCCTTTACATGATTGCTATAGACAAATGTCTGAATAGCAGAGACACTTAAACACTTTTGCAAAGCCTTAAACACTTTGACAGGGTCAGGCCTCTACCCTTGGTTCTACTTTCTGTCCAAGACTGTCAAGTGTTGCCAAGAAGGGGCTGAGGAGGACACGGCCTGGGCCTCTGCAGACGGATATTCCAGTATATCTCAGACAGCATAATGCTGATTATCTCCAAGAAATATGGATGAATATGACTGTGGCATTTCCAGAGAGCTCTCCTGCTGCCTGCCTCAAGGAATGTCCACCTCCAATACTCATTCCATGGCCAGAGGACTGCTCCCCGAGTCAAAGTGCAGATTCCGTCCATACAGAGGCATAATCAATCAATCAATCATTCAGTTTTATTCATCACATACACAATAAAGTGCAGTGAAATTAATTTGCCAGCAGCGGTACAAAGAAGAACACACAATACACAATAAAATTTAACACAAACATCCACCACAGCATTCTTCACTGTGGTGGAAGACACAAAGTACAGTCACAAAGTACATTGTTCCCCCGTGGTCAGATCTTCACTGCTCCACAACGTCAAGCAAAATGCAGGGAGCAACAGCGGCCACAACACATGACCTTCTTCAACCTCGTAGAGACCTTTGAATCTGTCAAGGCGGAAGGTGGAGATCCCTCCTCAAATTCAGCTGCCCATGGAAAGTGTCTCCTCCTTCTGCCTCCTTTGAGAAAGCATGTTTCTAACCAATGGATTCATATCGGTGGGCTAGTGTCAAGCAAGGCCATTGTACTGCTCCAACCCACTGCAATGCTGCACCTCAGCTCCAATACACTTCCTGCTCAACCCACAACATGTCCATTCCAAAGGTAGAGCACCCACTCCCTCCCTCCTGAGCTGAGGACCTGAACTGTGGCATGAATGCATTAGTTACAACATTTTGTTGTGCGTTCAACTGCTTAGATCTGAAATCCCTGCCTAAACCTCTTTTAACCTTCTCCTTTACCTTATGTGGATCTGTATTCTATTTTGTTTGATAACAATCCAACGATGCAGAGTGAACAGTTTAACTGTGCTTAATGCAATCTGTTGGTGCTTTGCTACGGGTTTACATATAAATAGTGTAAAATAGAAATAATTTAAAAGTGTAATAAAACTGAGATTATGGAGTTAAAAGATGAGGAGGCCAGTGCTGTGATCATATCAGTGTGGAGTTACAAGATGATCAATCTTGTGATACAATATGATTGGTAGAGATTTTTTTTTTTTTTTTTTTTTTTTTTTTTTTTTAATTTTTTTTTTTTTTTTTTTAATTTATATTTTTATTATTATTGGAGATAAGTACATAGTCTATTACATCATTACTGTCTTACATTTTTAAAATGATAACATTGACAGTTATTATTACATTGTCTCCAATATTTTTTACATTTTTCTTCGTTTTTTTTTTATAACTAGATAGAACTAAAAGGATAGGTGAAATAGAGGGAAAGAAGAGGGAAAGAGAGGGGGAAAATAAAAAAATAAAAAAAAAAAAAAAAAAAAAAAAAGAGAGAGGGGTGAAAAAGGTAATTAAGGAAGAATGGAAAAGTTTGTTTAAGTTTAAAGACATCATTCGAGATATGTTCGTATATTTCAAAGTGTAGTATTTCATCCAATCTTTAGTCCGGGTGCTAGTCAGGTTCCTGTGCTGAACTATTCTGACCCTTTAAGTACTCAATAAAAGGAGACCATGTTCCAACGAATAATTCCTGTTTGTCCAACAGGGCAAGTCTAATTCTTTCCACGTTTAAGGTCTCCGTCATTTCTATAATCCACATTCTGATTGTGGGGGCCGTAGGGCCTTTCCAAAATTTTAGGATTAATTTTTTTCCTGTTATTAAACTGTAATCGATAAAGTTTCTTTGTGTTATTCTAAGTGTTTGATTTAATTCTAATATTCCGAGTATTATTAATTTTGAGTTTGGTTCCAGTTGTGTTTTGGTTACTTTGGATATTATACTAAAAATATTTACCCAAAAATTTTTAATTTTTGTACAGCTTGTAAACATGTGCGATAACGTAGCTTCTGAATGTTGACATTTATCACATATAGGTGAGATATGTTGAAAAATTTTATGTAATTTTGTTTTGGCGTAATGTAACCTATGTATTACTTTAAATTGTATTAGAGAGTGTCTGGCGTTTAGTGAACACTGATGTATGTATTGTAAACTTTCTTCCCAAGTGTCTTTCGTTATTACCTGATTTAATTATTTTTCCCATGCTTGTCTGTGTAAGTCCGTCATAGGGATGTCACTGTCTAATAAGATATTATATATAAAAGATATTAATTTTTCTGTATTAGGATGCTTATTCCAACATTCGTCAAGAATCTCTGGGTTTCTATTTCGAAAGTTTTTAGAATTTGATTTAACATAATTTCTAAGTTGAAGATATCTGAAATAATCATTCCCTCGAAGTCCATAAACCTGTTGCAACTCCTGAAATGTCAAAAAAGAGCCTTCCTTGTAAAGGTGTCCCATATTTTTAATTCCATTATTCTTCCATTGTGTAAAACCCCCGTCTAAACATGAAGGCTTAAACAATGAATTATTCACGATTGGAAGAGAAAGAGATAAGTTATCTAATTTTAATGTATTTTTTAATTGTTTCCAAATTTTTATAGCACTAAATATTATAGGGTTTTCCCTGTAAATTTTCTTGTTTAATTTGGACGTAGCAAATAATATCGAACCAATGTCATAAGGCATACAATCTTCCTTTTCCATTTTTAACCAGTCTGGTTGCTGGTCTATTTCTCCCAACCAGAAGTTCATATTTTTAATATTAACTGCCCAGAAATAAAACAAAAAGTTAGGTAAAACCAAGCCTCCATTATTTTTTGATTTACACAAGTGTCTTTTGCTTATCCTATGATTCTTATAATCCCAGATAAAATCATTAACAATAGAGTCCAATTTTTTAAAGAAGTTTTTTGCCAGGTATATCGGAATCGTCTGAAAAAGGTATAATATTTGTGGTAAAAAAATCATTTTTATGGCATTAATTTTGCCAACCATTGAGATAGGTAATGTTTTCCAGTATTGGATATTCTTATGTAATTTATTCAATAATGGAGGGAAATTCGCTTTAAATAATGATGTATATATCTTAGTTACGTAGATACCTAGATATTTAAATTTTTCATTTACTACTTTAAATGGGAATAGTTGTATTATCTGTTTGTTATGTTCCCTTATTGGCATAATTTCACTTTTATTCCAATTTATTTTGTATCCTGAAAGTGCACCAAATTGGTTTATTAGTTTTAATAGGTTTGGGATACTAATTTCTGGTTTAGTGATGTAAATTAATACGTCATCTGCATATAAAGAAATTTTATTCACTGTGTCTTTAGTGTTATACCCATATATTTCCGGATGCCCCCTAATTCTTTCTGCAAGTGGCTCAATTGCAAGTGCAAATAGTAATGGAGATAACGGGCATCCTTGTCTACAACCTCTAGATAGACTGAATTTAGATGAAAGTCTTTGGTTGGTAAGTATTCTAGCCGTAGGATTTGTGTATAGTAGTTTTATCCATGTGCAAAATTTCTCCCCTAGCTGCATCTTTTCCATCACCGAAAATAAATAAGGCCATTCGACCTGATCAAATGCTTTTTCAGCGTCAAGTGAGATTATTGCTAAATCTTCATTAATAATTCTCTTGGTATATATAATATTAAATAATCTTCTTAGATTATAATATGAATACCGTTTCTGAATAAAGCCTGTTTGGTCAGGGTGTATTAATTTATTTATCACTGTACTTAATCTACGTGCTAGTATTTTAGTTAGTATTTTCTGGTCTGTGTTCAGAAGTGCAATTGCTCTGTATGATCCCGGATCTTCCGGATCTTTATCGGCTTTAGGAATAAGCGTTATTATAGACTCATTTAAGGTGTCTGGGAGTTTCTGTTGAGTGTAAATGTAATCATATAGTCTTTGCAAGCGTGGGCTCAGCAGATCATGAAATTTTTTGTAAAATTCTGAACCTAGACCGTCTGGCCCTATTGCCTTACCATTTTTTAGAGAGCCAATAGACTCCTCAATATCCTTTATCGTAATTTCCCTTTCTAATAATTCTCTATCATTTGCATCTAAACCTTTTAAATTACATTTTATTAAAAAATCTGCTATTCCTTCTGGTTGTGCTACCGTTTTAGTTGAATAAAGGTTATGATAGTATTGTAGAAATCTATCATTTATATCTTTGGGCATTTTTAATAATTCTCCTGTCTCTGTTCTAATTTTATGAATTATTTTTTCCCCTTCCATTTTTCGCAACTGGCGTGCTAATAGTTTTTGTGGCTTGTCTCCAAATTCAAACTGTAATTGTTTAGTTTTTTGGTAAAGTTTTATTACTTGTTCTGAGTACATTTTATTTAATTTATATTTCAGTACAGCAATTTTATTATGTTTTAACGTAGATGGCGTTCTCGCGTTTTCTATATCTAGTAACTTAATTTCACTTTCCAGTGCTTGTTGTTTAATCCTGTTTTCTTTATTATAAAATGCTTGTGCAGAGATTAATGTACCTCGAGCATACGCTTTAAACGTCTCCCACATAAGGGAAGCAGGTGTGTCAGGGTTGTCATTTACCTCAAAAAATATTTGGATTTGTTTAGTAATATATTCCTGGCATGATCCAATACACTTCCTGCTCAACCCACAACATGTCCATTCCAAAGGTAGAGCACCCACTCCCTCCCTCCTGAGCTGAGGACCTGAACTGTGGCATGAATGCATTAGTTACAACATTTTGTTGTGCGTTCAACTGCTTAGATCTGAAATCCCTGCCTAAACCTCTTTTAACCTTCTCCTTTACCTTATGTGGATCTGTATTCTATTTTGTTTGATAACAATCCAACGATGCAGAGTGAACAGTTTAACTGTGCTTAATGCAATCTGTTGGTGCTTTGCTACGGGTTTACATATAAATAGTGTAAAATAGAAATAATTTAAAAGTGTAATAAAACTGAGATTATGGAGTTAAAAGATGAGGAGGCCAGTGCTGTGATCATATCAGTGTGGAGTTACAAGATGATCAATATTGTGATACAATATGATTGGTAGAGATTTATAACATGATCAACTTAATATTACATCATGGTAAATTATAACTTGCATTATGCTTGAAAGAGATTAACAATAAGGTCTATGCAGTCATATAATTTGTCTCTGAACAGTTACAGTGATATACAGTTTAGATATGATCAATATACAGTAACAATTTGATTGTAAAATCTGTAGCCCATTAAACTGGTTACTATACTCTAATGATTTAAACACGATAGTTAGTATGTATGATAAACAACACTGTAAACATGTTACAAAATAATTTCACTGTATTATTACTTGATAAACAATGCAGTGAGGGTGTCCTATAAATAATGCAAGCAAATGTTAATGGAGGTGAGTTATTCTGAGAACTGAAGCAGAACTACAGTGGCATTGTGAGATGAAATGTTGTCAAAGATTGTTCAGTAAAGCCAAAATCCCGACTTGATGAAGAACAGCTCCATCTATCGAACATTTGGTGCCAAGCCATTCCAGTGAAGTATCACCAACGGCCAAACGTGCACTGGCACCATCCCCCGATTATTTCTCTTCTACATCGATGACTGTATCAGGGCTGCCTCCTGCACACGGGCAGAACTCGTTGATTTCATTAACTTTATACTAACTTCCACTCTACCCTCAAATTCCCATGGACTATCTCTGACACCTCTCTCCCCATTTCCTTGATCTCTCTGTCTCTATCGCAGGGGACAGACTATCAACTGACGTCTTCTACAAACCTACTGATTTCCACAGTTATCTGGATCACACTTTCTCCCACATCTCCTATTTCTCCATCTCCACTGCATCTGCACCCAAGATATGGCTTTCCATTCTAGGATGTCTGCAATGTCCTTATTCTTTAGTAAACGTGGTTTCCCCTCTGCTGTCATAGATGGATCCCTTACCCACATCTCTTCTGTGTCCCATAGTTTGGCAATCGTTCCCCCACCTCCCAAACAGAACAAGGATGGATTTCCCCAGGTCCACAATTTTCATGCCACCAGCCTCCGCATCTAACATATCATCTTTCAACGTTTCCTTCACCCCCGACGTGATCCAACCACCAGTCATATATTCCCATCTCCATGCCTTTCCACTTTCAATAGAAACTGCTCCCTTCACAATTCCTTGGTTCACTAATCCCTTCCCACCCAAACCATCCCCTCCCCAGGGCACTTTACCATGCAACCACAAGAAATGCAACAACTATCCCTATACCTCCTCCCTCACCTCCATGCAGGGACCGTTGCAGTCTTTGTCGGTGAGACAGAGGTTCACATGCACCTCCTCTAACCTCATCTACTGCATCTGCTGTTCCCAACATGGCCTCCTGTACATCACCGAGACTAAGCGTGGACTCAGTGACCATTTTACCGGACACGTGCGTTGGCTCTGAAGGCCTATTGGTTCTCCCTGTTGCTAACCAGTTTAACTCCTCTTTCCCATTTGCACACTGACCTTTCTCTCCTGGCACTCCTCCATTGCCAGAGTAAAGCCACATGCAAACTGGAGGACCAGCACCTCATATTCCACTTGAGAAGCATCCAACCCAGTGGTAGGGACAGAAATTCTCCAATTTCAGGTAACTACAAAACCTTCCCCTTCTCCCTTCTTACCCTACCCCCCCCCCCCCCCCCCCCCACCACACATCTTCTCCCTCTCCCTGTGCCTCACCTGGATTTGCACCTATATCTCCCCACCCCTTCCTCTTCCACCTACATTCTTTCCTCTAGCTTCACAATTTGCAAATCTTCAATCCTTTCATTTCACACCCTAATAGGCCTGCCCCACTTAGGCGACTTTTTAGGCGACTGCAGGAGACTATACAGTCGCCTTTGTGGTCGCGTGGAGTTCCTGCATTCTGGGAACTAGTCACGGCCTCATTATGGCTAGAATGAAGCCGCCATGGAGAGTAGCGAGAATTCTCGTGCTGTAGGTGGGTGGCCAGAATGTTCTAGTGGATTGCCAGGAGGTCGAAGGATCTCGGAGGTTCTCATAGGTTGTAGCCAGTGCTGACCGGTGAATTTCATTGGCTCATTGGGAAAACAAAAGGTAAGCAGTAGTTTTCAGATCCAAGGATAACCGACCGGTAATGTTAATGTCCGCCGAGCTTCACAGCCGTGTATCTCTGGCTTCTTAAAAGTTGTCTTCACTCCTTCTCTCCCCTTCTCCACCCTTTCCCCCTCCCCCCCCCCTCCATTTGAAGGATTAACGTACACTGTGCTAGCCATCTTAATAACAGCGCCAACCTTCCTGTTCATCGTGGTGTGTGTCTGTATCACTTTGGCTTTGCACCGTGTGAATTTTTTAGACAGTGCTCCCACCGCTTGCCCTGTCCCCCGCCTGAATAACGAGCTGGTGAAGGAAGCGATGTGCGTGTGTGCGTGTGTGCGTGTGTGTGTGTGTGTGTGTGTGTGCGTGTGTGTGTGTGTGTGTGTGTGTGTGTTCCGTGCGTCTGTGTGTGTGTGTGTTCCACTCTGAGAGTCGCAGTTCCAGTTGCCAGTTTTTCAGTCTGCTGAAAAATCTCCTAAGTGGGACAGGCCCATGAGTCTTTTCATCAAGGGCGGTCACGGTGACACAGAGGTAGTTCTTGCCTTACAGTGAATGCAGTGCCGGACATCCAGGTTTGATCCCGACTATGGGTGCTGTCTGTTCGGAGTTTGTACGTTCTCCCCGTGACCTGCGTGGGTTTTGTCCGAGATCTTCGGTTTCCTCCCACACTCCAAAGACGAAATGTTTGTAGGTTAATTGGCTTGTGAAGTGTAAAAATTGTTCCTAGTGTTAATGTGCGGGGATCGCTGGTTGACGCAGACCCGGTGGGCCGAAGGGACTGTTTCCGGGCTGTATCTCTAAACTAAACTAAACTAAATTTCTGGTCTTTGTCCGCCATCTGCCTATCAACCACCCCCCTTAGACATGTATCCACCTATTACCTGCCAGGCTTGGTCCTGCCCCTTCTCTCTTCCAGCTTTCTCACCACTCTCCCCCACAATCAGTCTGAAGAAGGGTTCTGACCCCGAAACGTCATCTACCATATTCTCCAGTGTTGCGTGACTTAATGTGTTACTCCAGCACTTTTTGAGTCTTTGTTTGTAAATCAGCTGTACGTTTGTAAATCAGCTCCTCGTATCTATCACCAACAGTCTCACCCAGCCCACAGGATGCAGCTGGGTGATTATTCACCACAATAGCAGCACACTCACTGTGAAATTTCTCAACACACTGCTTTTGTAAATATATGGACCCTTCTGAAAACTATCAGGAATACTTTCCACCATTTCACAAGCCTGCCAAAAAGGCAATTTTCCTTTTGTGAGAATTTATCCCACCTTCAATACAAAATCCTTTTTTCTCAACAGATACCCCTCGATGACAATGCTCTTTGCAATTTCTGGCTGCTGATGACATATTCAACCATCTGTGAATATCCCATCTTTGAGAATGTGCATCACTGTGAAGAACATGTTGGATTTGAAGTGCAGAATTGTGCTGAGAAAGTTTCGCACATATGGGACAATGCCACAGCCTTGCTCGATGGAGCTTGCTCTGCCGTTAACCTGTCCGTGGGTAACAAGGGTTGCATTTAACATGCACACATAAAATAGAGGCAAATTCCCGCGGGCATCTGCATCAGACGAGAGTGATTCACAATCAAAGAGGTGAGAGAAGAACAACAAGGCCATGTACAGTATCTGTTTTAGTGAAATGTTCAGCTCCTGATATCTCAGCCTGTGGTCAATGTGGACAATGTCATCTCCAGCTCCTGATATCTAGATCAGTGAAATATCCAGTGATGTGGGCAGTCAGTGTGCTCTTTACCATACACCTGTAGAAGATCAATGCCGAAACTCCACAATCTTCTCAGGAAGTAGAAGCCTTGATGAGCTTTATTTGCAATTGCATCAATGTGCTGGGCCCAGGACTGATCTTCAGAGGGAGTCATACCCAGGAACTTGGAGCTGTTGACTCACTCCATTGCCGACCCGTTGATGAAGAAAATATCTCGATACCTGTGTCAGCGCAAAGTACACCATCAAATATCTGGGGCGGTGTAATGTCCTCTTTTCAGGTTAATGTAATCTCCAATCCCTGATATCAAGTCAAGTCAAGTCAAGTCAAGTTTATTTGTCACATACACATACGAGATGTGCAGTGAAATGAAAGTGGCAATGCTCGCGAACTTTTGTGCAAAAGACAAACAACAAAACAACCAAACAAATTATGAACACAATCATAACACACATATTCTTTTATATAATAAATAATAGAAGGAAAAACGTTCTGTAGAGTTAGTCCCTGGTGAGAAAGGCGTTTACAGTCCGAATTGCCTCTGGGAAGAAACTCCTTCTCAACCTCTCCGTTCTCACTGCATGGCAACGGAGGCATTTGCTTGACCGTAGCGACTGGAACAGTCCGTTGCAGGGGTGGAAGAGGTCTCTCATGATTTTGTTTGCTCTGGAGTTGCACCTCCTGTTGTATAGTTCCTGCAGTGGGGTGAGTGAAGTTCCCATAGTGCGTTCGGCCGAACGCACTACTCTCTGCATAGCCTTCTTGTCCTTGGCAGAGCAATTCCCGAACCAGATGGTAATGTTCCCGGACAAGATGCTTTCCACAGCCGCTGCGTAGAAGCACTGTAGGATCCTCGGAGACACTCTGAATTTCCTCAATTGCTTGAGGTGGTAAAGGCGCTGCCTTGTCTTACTCACCAGTGCTGAGGCGTGTGATGACCATGTCATATCCTCAGAGATGTGGACTCCCAGATATTTAAAACAGTTCACCCTATCCACAGGATCCCCATTTATACTCAATGGAGTGTACGTCCTTGGATGATGTGCCCTCCTAAAGTCCATGATCAGCTCCTTCGTTTTTTTGATGTTCAAGAGGAGGCTGTTCTCCTGGCACCAGAGTGCTAGATCAGCCACCTCCTCCCGGTAGGCCTTCTCATCATTGTCTGAGATCAGGCCCACCACCACAGTGTCATCAGCAAACTTAATTATTGAATTGGAGCTGAACCTAGCCACACAGATCTGGATCTATATCATGTTCAGCTCATGATATCTGGGTCAGTGCCATGTCTGCTTCCTGATAACTATGTCCGTGTATGTGCACTTCCTGAAATCTTAATCCATGTAATGCCCACCTCCTGATATCTAGGTCAGTGTAATGTCCACCTCCTGATATTTTGATCTGTATAACGACAAGCTCCTGATATCTGGGAATATCTAATATTGAGGTCTGGAATCTCGGTCTCTGTAATGTCCAGCTCCTATACATGGGTCAGTGTAATGTCCAACTCCTGATATCTGGGTCCAACTCTTGATATCTATGACAGAGCAATGTCCTCCTCCTATTACCTGGGTCAGTTTAATGTCCAGCCCCTGTTACCTAGGTCGCTGTAATGTCCATCTTTGATATCTGGGAAGGTGTAATGACCAGCTTCTGTCATCTGTGTCAGTGTAATGTCCAGTTCCTAATACCTGGGTAGTAAGGTCAAAAGTGAAAGGTGTAGAATTAGGCCATTCAGCCCATCAAGACTACTCCGCCATTCAATTATGGCTGATCTATCTCTCCCTCCTAACCTCATTCTCCTGCCTTCTCCCCATAACCTGTGATACCCTTACTAATCAAGACTATTTGCTATGCCTCTTGTCATAGACTCTCCCACTAGTGGAAACATCCTCTTCACATCCACCCTACCCAAGCCTTTCACTATTCGGTAAGTTTCAATAAAGATCCCCCTCATCCTTTTAAACTTCAGTGCTGACAAAAATGTTCTATGTATTTTCTATGTATTGTCTAATCGGTCTATTGTCCGATTGTCTAAATGCTCCATGTATTGTCTAGCTCATTATATCTGGGTGAGTGCAATACCACTCCTGATATCTGGGCTGGTATAACTACCTGCTCCTGATATCTGGCTTGACGTAATGGCACTTGATATCCTGGTCTGCATGGTAATATAAAACCCTGTAATTATGTCAAATTTAATATGTGGAATGTTTTGTTCTGGTTCAATCATCAGAATGGTGTTTTTACTCTCACCCAAATGATGAATGATCAATTCTACCTTCCAAAATCTCAGAAATGGGATGTCATTTTAGTGAAAAAACAGATCCTTGATACACTCACATGAACATGGCTGGGCATTATCCATCACAGATGTTAAAACCAGGCAAACCTCCAAGACACTGCAAGCAATATCCAAATATCAGTGTTGGGCCATAGCTCAAAGACATCAGAAACGGAACATTAGTGCAAACTAATTAGTCTGTCCAGTACATCACATAATCAAGCCTCCCATCCCCATCAACTCGATTTACATTTCACACTGACTGGGGAAAGAAGCCAATATAATACAAGTCTGAAGAAGGGTATCGACCCGAAACGTCGCCCATTCCTTCTCTCCACAGACGCTACCTGTCCCACTAAGTTACTCTAGCATTTTGTGTCTACCTTCGATTTAAACCAGCATCTGCAGTTCTTTCCTACACATAATACAAGGACTATGTACACCCCAGTCATTCTCTCTTCTCTCTTCTCTCTTCCCCCTTCATGCAGAAAATACAAACATTTGAAAGAGTGTACCTGTACCAGATTCAGGAACAGCTTCTTCCTTGCTTCCTTCACCTGAGTCAGTTTAATGTCCAGCCCCTGTTACCTAGGTCGCTGTAATGTCCATCTCTGATATCTGGGAAGGTGTAATGACCAGCTTCTGATATCTATGTCAGTGTAATGACTGATAACAGAATAAACCAAGGGCCTTATACTGATCTCCCCACCTACTCCATTGCGGCCTTTTCTCTTTTTTTCAATTGCACTTTCTCTGCAGCTGTAACACTGTAACATTATGTTTTGTACTGTAGCATTTATATCTTTGGCCAACTTATTGTACGTGTATTGTTTGTTTTTACTCAATCATGCTATGATTTGATAGTTTAGTGTATTATTGTCACATCCACCGAAGTACAATGACAATGTTTGTTTTGCATGCTCTACAATCAAAGAAAAGACTATACATCAATACAATCAAACTGTCCACAGTGCCCAGGTAAAAAATAAAAGGTATAACATTTAGTGCATGATATAACACTGAAGAACGATAAGGTCAGATTAAAGGTAGCTCAAACACATCAATGAGATAGGTAGGAGGTCAGGACTGCACTCGAGCTGATGAGAGGACAGTTTAGTTGCCTGATAATAGCTGGGAAAAACCTGTTCCTGAATCTGGAAGTATGTGTTTTTAAACCTGTGTACCTCGTGCCCATTGGGAGTGGAGAGAAGAGGGTGTGAGTGGGATGAGACTGGTCCTTGATTATGCTGGTAACCTTGCCGAGGCAACATGAAGTGTAGGTGTCAGAGTCTTTTCGCTCTTGCAGATTCTTAACTCAACCTCCAAGGATTCTACATCTTCTGATCCTATGTCAACCCGTGCTAAGCATTGAATTTAATTTAGAAACATAGAAACATAGAAAATAGGTGCAGGAGTAGGCCATTCGGCCCTTCGAGCCTGCACCGCCATTCAATATGATCATGGCTGATCATCCAACTCAGTATCCTCATCCAACTCAGTATCCTGATTTCTTATCATCAGAGCCACCCCATCCCCTCTGTCCACCTGCCTATCCTTTCAATAGGATGTGTAAAGTTAAATGTTCAGCTCCCAGTTATGTGCCGCTTTCAGCCATGTCTCTGTGATGACCATTAAGGGGTACTTACCAATTTCTAATTGCGCTGTAAGCTCATCCATGTTATTCCATATACAGCGTGCATTTAAATAAAACACCTTTAGTTAAGTATTTACCCTCCCTCCCTCCCTCTGCTCAAATTAGTCCCCATTTTGCCTGACCTAAGACTCTTCTCTTTTTAAACTTTCTGTCCTGTTACTTTTTCTGGAGACTATCTCTCAACTATATTCCATGCTTCTGACCTTCAATGAACATGGCGACTGTATTGGTGCTACTTGCTGAACTCATCCAAAACTCAAAGGTTTCATCACTTTTACTGCCGACTTCCATCTTGCTCTCAGTTTGATCGATCACGCTTGTCGATACAGCGTGGAGTCCCTGGAAGGGAGGATGAATTTGTGTGATGTGCTGGGCTACATCCACAACTCTGCAATTTCTTGCGGTCTATAATAGAGCTGTTCCCAATTCAGTCTGTGTTGCATCCCGATAAGATGCTTTCTATGGTGCATTTGTTGAAGTTGGGTGAAGGTTGTTAGAGACATGCCAAACCTCCTACGCCTTCGATGGAAGCAGAGACATTGGTGCGCATTCCTGGCCTCAGCTTTGATGTGGCTGGTCCAGCACAAATTGCAGGTGATATTTATCACTAAGTAAATACCTTCCCTTCCTCATCTTTGATCAATAGCCCGATGTTTGTCCAGTTTATGGTTCAGATTTAGCCATGTACATCAGAGAACAGTTGCGTTGGTCATCTTTGCCTTCGATTCACATCATAAGCTAAAACACCAGGTTCTGGACAGAAATACAAAATGCTAAAACGTGACTGTAAGTGATGGGTAAATACTAATGTTTGGTTTGGAGTAGTACCTAGTTTCTGAAGGAGAAATGCCCAGTTCATGATATTTAGTTTAGTGAAAACTCCATCGTTTGGCCTTTGTGCTTAGTTTAGTTTAGTTTAGTTTAGTTTAGTTTAGTTTAGAGATACAGAGTAGAAACAGGCCCTTCGTCCCACCGAGTCTGCGCCAACCAGTGATCACCCGTACGCTAGTTCCATTCTACGCTCTAGGGACAATTTACAGAAGCCATTTAACCTACAAACACTTCTGAAGAACGGTCTCGACCCGAAACGTCACCTATTTCCTTCGGAGTCTGAAGAAGGGTCTCGACCCTGAAACGTCGCCTATTTCATTCGCTCCATAGATGCTGCCTCACCCGCTGAGTTTCTCCAGCATTTGTGTTAACCTACAAACCTGTAAGTCTTTGAAATGTGGGTGTAAATGGAGCACCCAGAGAAAACCCACGAGGTCACAGAGAGAACATACAAACTCAGCACAGACAGCATTTGTAGTCAGGATCGAACCTGGGTCTCTGGCGCAGTATGGCAGCAACTCTAGCAGCCAATGCTTGATTTTTAAACCAATGCAGTAATGTGTCACTGGTAAGCTGTCTGACCACTGTTCATTTCTAACGTTCAAATGGATCTCTGTCCAGACCTTGATGGTTGGATTAAGGCACTGCGGTGGAATGTATCCTCAATAAGGATTGCATTATAGTTATTTGATAATTTAGTGTCTTAGATAATTTGGTAATTTTGTATTTTCACATGTTACCACGGTTTTTATTTGTAAATATTATTTTGTATCATAATTGAATAAATTATTTTTGATTTTTTTTAAAGATGTCTGGATTAAGCAAAGTCCGGTTCCCCACCTTCAGACTAGAGAAGTGTCCAGTTCCTGATATGTGAGTGGCAGCAATGTGTCATCCTGATACTTGGTTGAAGTTGCACCCAGTTCCTGACGTTTGGACAGCAGTGAAGACTGAGATTCAGAAGTGTAGGAGACTGAGGGGTGATCTTATCGATGTGCATAAAATCAGAAAGCACATATATGGAATGTGCTGCCAGAGGAAATAGTTAAGGCTGGTACAATAACAATATTTAAAATACATTTGGATCAATGCATGGATAGGCAATGTTTTGAGTTGTCGTGGTTAGGCATGAGCAGGTGGGACTAGCTTAGATGGTTATTTTCTTTGAGTAAATAAGTTGGGCCAAATGACAATGTGCTTTATGACTCCGTGATTCTGAGGCCCAGTTGCCAATGCTTGGGTACATATAATTTACGGGGATGAATGACAAGTGTTGCTGGTATTTGTGTTGCAGTTGCATCTTATTCATGACATTTGGGTTAATGCCCATTTCTCCAGATTTGGGTAAGAATAAAACTCAATGAAATGCTGTTTACTTGAACCCATGAACTGTTTCAGATAATGACCAGATCTTGATGTCTATGTGGACTAACAATCAATTATTGACATTTAGACGGAGTAACCTCTAATCACCAATATTTGATTCCGTTTTCATCAATTCCTAATAATTAGATGGAGTGACCATCTCATAAACCAATAATCCATTACTTGTGAAACGGAGCAGCTCTAACGGTACTAGAGCTCACCACGTTACAGCATCCTGTTCCCGAGAATGGTTCATAACCAGACTGTTCATCAGTCTGAAATGAATAACAACAGTATGTGGGAGCGGATCACAGAAACCTCTGTGATGGAGGAGCAAATGGGCGGGGGAAGAACCGCTGTTCACTGGCCTCACTGATTCAGCGAGGGGGAACTGAGTCTGCCCAGCGTTCCCCACTCTGTTCAGCTTGACTCAGCCTCCAAATGGGGATGCAATTGGAAAAGATGGGGAGAGAAGGCAACGATGCCTTGTTCCCACCCAGCAGAAGATGCCTGCAGCCTTGCATCTGCTGGCAAATCCATTCTCATCCATTCTCATCCATTCTGCCGGTCTTCCAAACACTTATTCAAACATATGGGGAGTCCACAAGTTGGGCATCAGTAATCCAGGGAGGACCTGTTTCTGAACCCAGAACAGATGGTAGATGGAGGAAGCTTAAGAAGCTGAGGCACTCCCTGACGTTCATAGTGTGCACATTCTTCAGTACTGTGAAAGCCATCTGTGGTCCAAATACTTAAGGTGCAAAAACCCACCTGCTGCTAAAACAGGGATAAGCTCATCAGGGACAGAAAGATGTTCAAAGTCAGACACAAGGAACACTTTGAAGATCTCCTCAATGGTAAATTGTTGTGAGCACCCTTGACGATATCCAATAGCAATCTATATTTGGTCCAAAATTACTGTCACTCCCAACTAGTAACAGATTGCGAAGTCTGTATCACAACTCAAAAATGACCTCACCAATAGACAGTGTTAACGAAGTTCAAAAGGTCTTCAATGAAGAGTTTCAGTCACTAATCCATAATCTCACTATCCACATCTGGAAGGAGGAGATTTGTGGGAACAACAGAGGTGTCTTGACTATCTCCAAGAAAAGAGATAAGGCTGACTCTGGTAACTCCAGAGGGCTCTCCCTGCTGCCTGCCACAAGGAAAATTATCACATTCAACTAGTTTGTCCAAGAATTCTTCCTTACATCGCGACCTGTTATTCCTCATCTTAAACCTATGTCCCCTGGTCTTAAGACACTTTGGCATAAGTAAATATTTTGCACCATCTACCCTATGATATCTACGTTATGCCCCTCATCATTTTGTACATCTACATCAGGACTCCCTGAGGCTCATTTTCTCCGAGGTAAACAAACCCAACGTATCAACTGTCTTCTCATAAGTGAAACACTCCATCCCAGGCAGCATCCCGGTGAATCTCCTCTGCGATGCATTCATGTCCTTCTTGTGAGGTACCAGAACATCACACAATGTGCCATTCTTGTCCTGACCAATGTTTTATCATTTTGTACTGAGACCTCCCTGTGGATTGGCTAATGAAGGCAAGCACCTTGTACATTGTCTTCTCCACCCTATATACCTGTGTTGCCACCTTCAGGGATCTATGGAAATGTATGTTTTGTCCCTTAATACTCTCTCAGACCCTTCCATTTGTGGTACATGTCCGACCCTTGTTTAACCCTCAAAAGTGTATCACCTCACACTCTTCAGATTAATTTCCATAAAACACAGTACAGCACAGGAGCTGGCTCTTTGGCCCACAATGTATGTGCCAACACGACACCAAGACCAACTCTTGCCTGCAGGCCCATATTCTATTTCCCACTATTCCCTGCATATCCATATGCCCCTCAAAAGCCTCTACAATGCCACAATTATACCCGCCTCCACCACCACCCCCGGTAGCACCTTCAAGGCACTCATCACCCTCTGTGTAAAAGAAATTGTCCTCCACATCCCCTTCAAATGTTGTCCCTCTCACCTTAAAGCCATGCCTTCTAATATATGATATACTATATCATGGGGAAAATGTCATCATATTATATACTTCTATCAGGTGTCCCCTCAACCTCCAGTGTTTCCAGAGCAAACAATGCAAGTCTGTCCAGCTGCTCCTTGTAGCTAATACCGCCTAATCCATTCATCATTCTGCTAACACCAGTATGCTGGACCCTGAAGCAGATCTGCAATCATTTGTTTCAATCCCTCCACTCTATTAAATCATTATTTCAACAGCTGCATTTCTTACTTTAACTTTGCTCTTCTTAATCTCCTCTCAGATCTATCGCTTCTCAGAGTCCCGGACCGACCTCCTGGAGCCTTCAACCAACTGTACCATTGCAACAACCCCACCACTGGTTCTCTGGTCCCCACCATACAGCCCACCTCCCCCCATACCCCCCTCCATAGAATACTACTGGCTAATGTGCATCTGTGGAAAATAAGCTGGATGAACTTAAATCCAGACTGTCTGACCTTCGAGAACCGAGAGACTGCTGTGTGGTCCGTTTCTCATGGGTGTCCCCTGATAAACCCGTATCATTCAGCCTAAGGGCTTTCTCTTCAATGGATGAAACGCATGGAGATTTCGGGCAAGGTTAGAGGCAGATGGGTCTGCTTCCTAATCAATACCTCGTGGTGCTCAGATGTGGTGCTCCTGGCATGCTCATGCTCCCCAGACCTGGAATATCTGACTATGAAGTACCGCCTCTACTGCCAAGGGTTTTCACCTGACAGCAGTCTACATCCCTCCCATGTAGAGGTTGAGCTTACTCTGAATGAACTGCACTGCGCTATCAATAGCCCCAAAACAAAACACCATGAAGCTCTGGTCAATGCGGCTGGAGGCTTCAATCAAGCCAACCTCGGGCGTACTGCCAGCATGTCTCCACCAGGGGCAGAACACCCTCGACCACTGCTATACATTCATAACAAATGTCTATCATTCCATTCCTCGGCTACATTTTGGGAAATGTGATCATCTAGCTGTATTTCTACTCGCTGCCTGATGAAGCAGGAGGATCCGGTACAGAAAGTTGTTCAATGCCGGTCTGCGGACACAGGTGACATCTTACGCGACTGCTTTGAGTTAGTGGACTGGTCCATATTCAGGGATTCTGCAGCCACTGAATATGCCACTGCCGTGACTGACTTCACCAGTAAGTGCAGAGAGGAATGCGTAACAACAAAGCCAATCCCAGTGTTCCCCATCCGGAAACCATGGATGTAACCTTCAGGTACATTCCCAGGTGAAAGCCAAGATGGCTGCATACTAATTTAACAATCTCGAGTGGTACAAGAAAGCTCGCCATGATCGTTACATAGCCACCAAGAATGCCAAGTGACAATATTGGGTCAAACTTGAGTCCTAGTATAGTCACTTGGACTCCCACTGACTGTGGCAAGGCCTGAATACTATAACTAGCTGCAAAGCAAAGTCAGGCAGCATCACTAATGATAAACTGAATACATTCAATGCTTACATTGAGCAGAAAGCCAATGGGACGGTGACATCTGTCCCATCAGACTAGAGTGTGCCCTTTCCCAGGGTCACTGTTGCAAAGAGTGTACCCAAGGAAAGTGCCTGCTTCAAGAAGACCACTATCATCCCAGTGCCGATGAAAAGCAAGATCTCATGCCTTAACAACCACTGTCCTGTGGCTTTGTTAAGGCATGACATCCACCATCATAAAGTGCTTTAATAGGCTGGTTATGGGATGCATTAAAACCAGCCAACCCTCTGAAATCCTTTCCTTCACTGTCAGCAAGACAAAGAAGACTTGAGGTAGCGAACTGGTACATACACCCCTGTACACATTGATGGTGCTCAAACAGAGATGGTTGAAAGCTTCAAGTTCCCAGGAGTAAATATCACCAGCAACCTGTCTTGGAACTGCCATATCAAAGCAATGACCAAGAAAGCAATATCTCTACTTCCTTAGACGGATTAGGAAGTTTGAAATGTCCCTGACAACTCTGAGTTCTACAGATGCACAGCAGAAAGCATTTTATCGGGATGCATCACAGCATGGTTTGGGAACAGCTCTATCCAAGACCGCAAGAAATTGCAGAGAGCTGTGGACGCAGCCCAGACCATCATGAAAACCAACCTCCTTTCCATTGACCCCATCTACACTTCACGCTGCCTCGGCAAAATCACCAGCATAATCAAGAATGGGTCTCAACCCAGTCACTCCCTCTTCTCCCTTTTACCATCAGGCACGATGTTCAGAAGGGTGGCAATGCATAGCTCCAGATTCAGGACATCTTCGTCCCAGCTGTTATCAGGCAACTGAACCATCTTATTCCCAACTAGAGAGCGGTCCTGACCTACCATCTATCTCATTGGAGATCCTTGGACTATCTTTTATCGGACTTTACTGGACTTTATCTTGCACTAAACATTATTCCCTGTATCATGAATCTGTACACTGTGGATGGCTTGAATATAATCATGTATAGTCCTTTCACTGATTGGATAATATGCAACAAAAAAACTTTTCACTGTACCTATACACACACCTACACTATACGTGACAATAATAAACTAAACTAGACTAAACTAAACCCTTGACATCCATCCTGTACAGGAACAACCAGAAATTCATGCAATACTCCAAATTCGATCCAACCAATGTCCCATAAAGTCATGACTTCCTGACTCTTGTATTCAATGTCCCAACCAATGAAGGCAAGCGTATCATATGCCTTCTTTGCCACTATATCTAATTGTATTGTCACCTACATGGAGTTATGGACTTGGACCCCCAAGAGCTCTTTGTACATAAATGCTAATAAGAGTCTTGCCATTAATTGTATATTTTCCCTTTATGTTCGACCTCCCAATGTGCAACATCTCTCACTTGTTCGGATCACCTACCATTTCTCTACCCATTACTGTAACTGATCTATATCCCACTGTACACGCTGACAGCCTTTCCTCACATTCTGTGACCCCAGCAACCTTGGTGTCATTTTCTAACTTCTGACTTACATTTATGTTTACGTCCACGTTATTTGCAGATATCACAAACAACAGCGGTCCTATCATAGATCCATGCAGGATGCCACTGGTCACAGACCTCCAATCTGCATGTTGTCCTTCCACCACAACCCTCTGTCTTCTTTCAGTAAGTCAGTTCTGAAGCCAGTTCATCTGCCATTGCTCTTCCAGCACCACCTTCCAGTACCATTCTGCTGGCATAACCTCCTCACTATCAATAGCACTCATTTTAATGTCAACTGGTAATTTAGTAATCATATTTCCTGCATTCACACCCAAACGGTTAATGTAAATATATAAACAACAACAGTCCCAACAATGACTGTGTCTCTGTGGTACACTGCTGGTCACAGGCTCCCAATCATCCTTCCACCTTCACCTTATGTCTCCTATTAATTGAGCATTTTCCCAGTCATGTAAAGTTAACCAGCCTGCAGATTCCTTCCCTTCTGAATAAAGATGTGACATTTTTTACTGAGGTGCTGCTATGACCAGTTTGTAATATTTCAGTTAGAGTGATATACATTTCCTGATATCTAGTCCAAACTTGTACTCATCCCTACACCAGGGGCTGGTTCCCATGCATCCCATCTACTCATGAAGGCCCCAGTTTAGACTTCAGACTTTTAGGCTTTAGAGATACAGGCAGAAATAGGCCGTTTGGCCAGTGATCACCCCGTACACGAACCTACACACACTAGGGACAATTTTACAATTTACCCAAGCCAATTTATAAAGAAAAAACTATACGTCTTTGGATGTGGGAGGAAACCAGAGCACCCGGAGAAAACTCACGTGGTCACAGAGAAAATGTACAAACTCCGTACAAACAGCACCCATAGTCAGTATCGAACCTGGATCTCTGCCGCTATGGCAGCAACTCGACTATTGTTTCAATGTGCCACAATGTGCCACTGTTCCTACCCTTCCTGTCCGTTCATCAGAAGCCCGAATCCCACACATCCCATCCAACCAATACTGTAATTGGTTCCCTACACTTCTTATTTCGGTCACCCTGGTTCCCCACACTCGCCATCCACTGACTAGGATCTCGGTAGTTGTGATATTCAAGCATTGATGTGAATGAGTTCATAATTAGTTAGAAAATGTTTAATTTCTCCTATTTGAGGTAGACCCATGCCTGGTCATTGATATTCAGTCCAGTTCCAGACGAAAATCAAAACCAAACCTGCAGTCGCTGGAAATTTGAAAGATAAGCAGAAAATGCTGTAAGTTCTCAGCAGTTCAGGCAGCATCTGTAGAGAGAGAAAAACAGTTAACCTTTCATGTTGTATTCCTTTTGTCAGAATCCTCCACCGCTTGCTCCACAGGCAGACATAGAAAGCATTTTATCAGGATGTATTACAACATGGATTGGCATCAGCTCTTTCCAAGACTGCCAGATATGACAGAGGGTTATAGATGCCCAGCCTCCCCACCATCCACTCCATCTACACTAACAAGCCATCTGAAAAGCTGCCAATATAGTCAAGAACATTTTTCACCCCCCAGTCTTTCCCTCTTCTCCCCTCTCCCAAGCAGAATATGCAACAGCTTGAAAGCACATACCAACAGATTCAGAAAAGGTTCTTCCCAACTGTAATCAGACTCCAGAGCAATCCCCCCCCCCCCCCCCCCCATAAGCTAGGATGTAGTCCCAATCTTCCAACCTACCTCATTGCAAAGCGTGAACTCTTTCGCTGCAAGTTTGATGCTGTACTGCTGCATCACTATATTCTGCACTCTGATACGTTTCTCTTTGCTCTACCTATTCTATTTGTGTGTGACTTAATTGTACTCATGTATAATATGATTTAATTGGACATCGTGCAAACACCCTGTTCCTTAATATTAGATTCAATATTGATTGAATTGAAAGATGCAGCATTGACATTGAGTCCATGCCAATCATCGATCACCCTTGTTTACCAGTTTTATGTTATCCTATACTAGTTCTATGTTAGCGTTGCATATTGCAGCAGTTGAGTTGTTGCCTTGGAGTTGCTGAATACAGATGCTGCCTGTACAGAGTTTGCATGTTTTAGTTTTTTATTTAGTTTAGAGATACAGCGCGGAAACAAGCCCTTCTGCCCACCTAGTCTGCACCGACCAGCGAAGAACAATTTATACATACACCAAGCCAATTAACCTACATATCTGTACGTCTTTGAAGTGTGGGAGGAAACTGAAGATCTCAGAGAAAATCCACGTGGTCACGGGGATAACTTACAAACTCCGTACAGACAGCACCCGTAGTTGGGATCGAACCCGGGTCTCCGCCGCTGTGAGCGTTGTAAGGCAGCAACTCGACAGCTGCGCCACCGTGGCCACCACACGTTCTCCATGTGACCGCGTGGGTTTCCGCCGGGTGCTCCGGGTTCCTCCTACATCCCCAAGACATGCAGGTTTGTAGGTAAATTGGCTTCTGTAAATTGCCTCAATGTGTAGGATGCGAGAATGGGATAACTGGTGGAACTAGTGTGTACTAGTGTGCAGCCTTGGTGGGCCGAATAACCTTGTTCGACACTGTAAACTCAACTAAACATTTTGCATGCATTCCCTGTACTCTAGGGGCAATTTACAGAGGCCAAAATCATTCAACCAGCTGCCATCCTTATCATGTATCTTAGTACACGTGACAATAATACATGAATACCAATACCAAAATCATGATGGACATAGATATGGTGTATGCACAAAGTCTTTCTCCTAGTGTTGGGCAATCAAGAACTAGGTGGATAGGTGATAAATGAGGTGGAGGTTCACATGTACCTACTCTAACATCATCTACTGTAAATGGTGCTCCTGATGTTGCCTCCTGTACATCAGTGAAACCAAGCATAGACTTGGCGACAAACATTTGCACTTGGTTCGCCAATGCCCATTGGATCTCCCGATCACTAGAGTCTTAATTCCCTCATCCCATTCTGTCCTGGGCCTCCTCCATTGCCAGATTGAGGCCACATGCAAACTGGAGGGACAACACCTCATATTCCACGCGGGTAGCTGACAACCCAACATTTTATTTTAGGTCATGCCAACCCCTTTCTTCCCCCCCTCGATTTATCCCCCCCCCCCCCCCCCCCAATCTTATTTGATTGTGCATGCCAGGTTGATTGCATTCGTCGAAATAGGGCGGACCACATGAAGGTTGCAATCTCCCACCCCAGAATACTGTTAAATTAACCTTAATTCAAACCAAAGATTATTGGTATTACTCAGATCCATTTATTATGATCGGTCATTCCTTAACCCAAGCATACAGGGGTGGACCATTATCCAACCAAATATTATGTTCTGTGCAGGAATCTATCTAATATCTGCTACAGCCTATTACTTCAACTCAAATATCAGGAATGGACTGACCCTACATGGTAACCCTACAAAATATTTGTAACAGGATGCTACTCTAACCAAACTGAATATTGATCAGGAACTGAATATTGTGCAGCAATTAACCAGATAATAGAATCGCAACATTGACCCAACCTAAAAATCAGGAATTGGATGTTTTTGGACAGAAACTGGTCAATTAACCAAAATCCAGGAAAGGGGCATTACTGAAGTCAGTTATTAGGAACTGGATCTTACTGCACCTCAAATATCAGCAACTGTACATTGTACCAAATATCTTCAACAAGATATTATTCCAAATATTGTTTGAGCAAAAGGGTTTGTGGGAACTGCCATAGAAGGGGAAGTCAGGCCTGGGGCAGATCATCCACAGCCATCGTTAATGGCAGGGCTGGCCAGAAGGGCCAAGTGGCGTACTTTGCTCCTGTCATTAGGAACTAAATCCAGTTAATTGAATCCAAGTTTTAGACACCGTAACCATCAGGAACTGGACTTTTCTTCAACCCAAGTGCATTACTGCTACTCAAATGTATGGAGCTGGGCTCCCCCTCCCAAAGCCAATAATGATGAACTCGACAGGAGCCTAATCCAATCATTAAGATCCAGGCAATAGCTGAATTGCATAAAATGATTGACTCCGTTAAACTCAGGAACTGGCCTCTAATTATCAGGGGCTGTATAGTAATCTGATCAAATCTTAGTAATCAGACCTTAATCTGGCCAAAATATCAGGAACTGGACATAGCCTCACAGATCACAGATCATCATCTGGACAATGGTATCACATACATACCAGGAATGGGCTGTTACTCTGATCATATATCCAGATGAGGACACAGTTCAAATATGTTTAATTGTTCCTACTCAGACCTAATCTAAATAGGAGAAACTGAACGTGAACTTGACCAATAACCGGACAATTACTTCATCTCAAATATCAGGAGAAGGCATTGACCCTTTGGCTATTGGGAAATTGATGTTAAGCATTAGCAACTAGAGGTTACTCTAAGCACCAAATCAGGAACTGGGCTTTAAATGTAATGCTGGGACATGGTATTATACTCACAGAGATACCAGGAGATGAATATCATCTACCTCGTTGATCGGGTGCCAAATCTCAGCCTCTCGGCGTTACCGTTAGCAACATATCTGCATCAGGCTTTCACTGCAACCTAGACATCTCTCCAAGCCAAGTAATCCAACCCACAAGATTGGACAATAGATATTAACCCAATCAAACGTTAAAACGGGGACATTATTTCAACTATTTGGAACGTAATATTTTCATTACGTTGATCAGTAATATCGCCCCAACCTGGATATCTGGAACTGGAACTCTGAGCTAAATATTACAAACTGAGCGAGTTGGGGATAACTCTACATTAACTATCAGGGACCGGACTTAGACGCCACTGTCCCAGGCTCCAAGAAATGTTGACTGTCAGCTGCGAGTATCGTAGCAACTCTCCCATTTTCCAGAAGTATCAATAGATTTTATTACCTTTCTCCATTTCCTATAAATTGTTACTATTCGCACTATTCAGAGCTTATCTTGTTCGGGCATATATATGGAGATAGCCGCTATCTCCCCCCCAAATATCGGGACGTGGTTATTATCTGTGCTTTCAGGAAAAGTTTTCGGGCTCTGCAGCCGACACGGTCGGTAGTGGTTCTGAGCCTTTGACTACCAGCTGCGAGAGAGGACTCGCCTTTGCAGCTTTCTCGATGTGTACTTGATGTTAATGTGTTAAACTGTCATAGGGAGAGATCCTCCGTCACAGCAACACCTCGGCGCCCAAGGCACTCGTTCTCCAGAGGCGACACTCACTCTGGGTCATCGGCTCCGGGTTGTTAATACCGAGCATGGATACTCCTTCCAGGAATTGTTGAAGTAGCTCCGACGCCGCTGCCTCGGCTGCCTGTGCCGTCTCGGAGAAATGACCGGGACCGACGAATCGCCTTTAACAGGACAGAGTTTCTCCAGTGGCCACACGACCCGGTTTGCTGACAAAGGATCAAGTGAGAGGGAGTGAGAGGAGGGAGTGATCTAGCCTCTGTGGAACACAAGTGGGACAAGGCGACGCCCGGCTCCGGAGGTTTGTTACAGAACATGCGGGGCACACTCTCCCAGAGCTGGGAGTGAGGACGGGGAACAGGCGCTGGCATGCGGAGACTGGACGCGGCGAGCCTCCTGACACAGGGTAAGCTCTCTCCCCGCGCCTCACTCTGTTCCGCTCTCCCGTTCCCTGTTCCCCTTGAAACAAAGAACACGCCGGCCGCATGAGCCCAAAGCGGGCTAACCCGTTGCCGTATCCGGGCCCGCTTGCCCGGGGCTGGGACTGTCCGGCGGGGGACACTGGGTGCCCTGGTCATCGGATGCTTATCCGGCTCCTGAAGCCGCTAGGTTTGGGAAGTCCGGGGGTGACTCGGTGCTTGGTCTGGGGGTCCCGCTCGGGTGTGTCCCAAGCCCATGCTCGACGCGTCCGCTCCAGCCCCTGGGCGGGAGCTGCTCGCATTAAAACACGCCGGCAAAGTGTTCCCGGGCACATCGGCCCTCACCGAGAGAGCTGCAGGGAACAGCCCGCACTCCACACCGTCAACCCATTCAGCATCTGGACAGCGCAGCCCCGGAGCAGGTAACTATCATTCCGTGTCAAATATCATTGATGAAATCTAAATCAATCAACAGCGCCCTGTAACCGGAGTGAGAACACAGTGACTCGCACAGAGACACAGAGCCACACACGCATACAGACACAGACACACACACGCATACAGACACAGACACACACTCATGCAGATTTAGACACATAGATGCAGAGACACACACGCTGATACAGCCACACATACCCACTGCCATAGACACACGCTGTCACTGGCACACACCCACAAACACTCACACACAGATGAATGCACTGGTACGTAACAATATGTACCGATACACACTGGTATTTAATAATATTCACCGATACACACACAGCTATATATACACACATGTACAAATTCACTCGACAGATCCTTTCAATCAAGCACACAGTACACACAAACATATTAACAATACACAATACACAATACACAAATCCCTTCATTTATACACACACACACTGGTTCACTGACAAGCATGCATACATTGACACAGTTACAAAAACATACAGCTGCATAATCACAAACCCACTCACACCAACTGACTCATTCACACCCTTACACTTTTACAGTGACACAAGCTGACACACCACGCACATTATCTATTCATTACATTCAAACTACACCAGGCTGCTTCACTGGGCACCTCGTGTATGAACATCCGTTGACTATAAATCCAGCGGTTGTTGAAAGATCCAGTAAATGGGAGGTGGGGTATTCATCATTGAATCAATAATAGCAGCCAACTCCTGAGAATGAAACGTTAACCTGCTGTGAATACAATTAATACTTTACATTGCACTGGATATCAGTTAGGATCCAGGGATAGTGTTCCAACATATGGCGAATACACATGATGTCTTCCCCCTGAACACTACTTGCTGCTTGAAGTTGATGCTCCAGTTCCATGCGATTCTCTTTTCTGGTTCATTCCAGGAAAGGTTTCCAAAAAGGTACTTCCAAACACCAAGGAGGGAACTGGCCAAAGGAACTGGCTGGTGGGACAGACCAGTGGGGAAGTGACTGAGGAAATTGGTTAAGTAACAGTGGTGGCTATCACTCCATCTTCCGTGATACCGGAGAGAGACTTTGAGGCACTGATGCTCTGGCTAAAGAAATTGTAGGCTCTTGGGTTGTTTTCTCTGGAGTGTCGGAAGTCGGGGATACTTGATAGAAGCGTATAAAATTACCAGTAGCATAGACAGATAGACAGTCAGAACCTTTCTCACATGGAGGAAAGGGCAAGAGGCTGAAGAGCATTACTTTAAGGTCAAAAGGGGGAAAGTTTAAAGGAGATGTGTGGAGCAAGTATTGTTTACACAGTGAGTGGTGGGTGCTTGAAATGCGCTGCCAGGGGTAGTGGTGGAAGCAGAAATGATAACGGCATTTAAGATGCTTTTAGATAGGCACACAGATATGCGGGAAATGGAGGGATATATATCACATACAGGCAGAAGAGATTAGTATAACGGCATCATATTCGGTACAGAAATTGTGGGCTGGTGAGGCTGTTCCTGTACTGTTTTATGATCAATATTCTTGGGTTGAACACCAGTAAATGCCGTGGAATATGTATATATCAATCAAATATAAATCAGGCCAAGTCCGTTAAGATGAGTGGCCACGGTGGCGCAGCGATAGAGTTGCTGCCTTCACAGCGCTTGCAGCACCGGAAACCCGGGTTCGATCCCGACAACGGTGCTGTCTGTACGTTGTTTGTACGTTCACCCCGTGACCGCGTGGGGTTTCTCCCAGATCTTCGGTTTCCTCCCACATCCAAAGACCCACAGGTTATGTGTCAATTGTCCCTCGTGTGTGTTGGATAGTGTTGGTGTGCGGGGATCGCTTGTCGGTGTGGTCTCGGTGGGCCTCTAAACTAAACTAAATCAATTAGATTTGTTTTGGAAATTAATGATAAACAAATAAGAAATGTGCCAGTATGTGATTCGCTGAAAAAATCGTCAATAAACATATCTCCCAATTCCTTTCAGGTAGCTATAAATGAACTTAATGGCACTGTCCTCCATCACCTTAACTCTTTTGATTCCCAAACTTTCATAAAGAAACTGTCAACTCGAAAGATAAGTTGAATGATAAAATGAATGGTTCTGGGGAGAAGTAGATAGCACTGTTATGAAATGTGGAGTTGCAGCTATCGTCATTTTGCTTTGTCCATAGGTTTTAACAGGTTTTACATGTTTCTATTGAAGATGCCACCTTGATGCAGATTGCTGTGTGGATCAGAAGCAGCAGTCTGTGTTATGAGGTGTAAGGTTTAGTATGTCTGCTGTGAGGTCAAACACTAACAGACTTCAGTCACAGGTTGTGCTCAGAACATTGCCACAGTCTGCAGGTGGATGGATGCATATGACCCTGATAAGTTCTGATTTTCTTTTTTTGAAAGTCCGGATAAACAAGAGGGAAACCTTCAGACACCCAATGACCATGGGTCCGTCATAATTTTAACATGCACTAATGTCAAGTCTCAGCAGGGATAAGTGATTAAATACTTGTCTCTAGTCCATAGGTCATAGGTCATGCATTCATTACCATATCCATGCTGACAGAGACATCTTGAATTAATTGATTATTGTGGAGGTGCCCTTTCTGGGATAAAATGACATGATGAGGTCCTGTCTCATTTCTCAATCCTACGTATTTTGGAGAAGAAGAGATCTTTTTTGGTTTCCTGGCCAGCACTGATCCCTCAACCAGCACTGTAAGGAGCAGAAGCCACTGTGGGAGCTTGCTGCAGATAAGTTAGTCTGCATGCTTCCATATAAGTAGAAGCAACCACAAAGGCAGTGCATGTTCTGAGACATTCTTTGGGATCTTCTGAAGATTCAAACAATTCTGTACCATGTAGCTTCATTCTTTCTATTCATAGTGAGATGACATCAAACAAAGTTGGTGAGAAATATTGAAACATTGCCATACTGACAGCATGTTCTCCCTGCTCAGAACCAAAAAAGAAACTCTTCACAGAGAAGTCTTTTGGGAATACAGGGAATGGAAATAAAGTGAAGCACAGATCCATTAACTCTTCGCTGGTATCAGGCGATAAACATCAGACCAAAACTGTTATACAATATTTTAACTTTAGGCCACTGTGCCCTTGATAGACAACCACTTGCGATTAGCCTCAGGACCTTAGACTCAAATTAGTTGTGGAGTCAAATGCAGATGTTTTTTAAAGAATAGGAAGAAACAGTACTCGTCTGAAGAATGATCTCGGCCGGAAATGTCACCCATTTCTTCTCTCGAAGGATGCTGGTCCCATTGAGTTAATCCAGCACTTTGTGTCTATCTTGTGTTTTAAAGAGGATCTCATTTCCTTCTGTGCATTCCACAACTATGCATCTGGGTGCAATGTTTTTTCTGTGACTGAATGATTTTCTTCTAGAATTAGTCAAGGCATCTTGCAACAGTGAGCAGAATCACAAGGATTTGCAGGGCTTATGTGTATTCGAACATTCTTTCAGAACTGCATCAGTGTGGAGTTTTTACAATGCCATTTTGACAGCAGAAAATTTGGAGTTATACAAAAGTGAATCCAAAACAGGGGCACAGGGTCACCCTGGGATGGGGGGGGGGGGGGGGGGGGGGGTGCATGAAAACCTCAAACATGTAGTTATACACATACACATCTATATCTGCATGGGGTTGGTTACTGCTGAGAGTTGTTCTGGGTGGATGTGGATTGTGCGCAAGAGCCAATGGCCAAGTGGAAACTGGAAGGTACACAAAAAAGCTGGAGAAACTCAACGGGTGCAGCAGCATCTATGGAGCGAAGGAAATAGGCAATGTTTCGGGCCGAAACCCTTCTTCAGACTGGAGCTGAGTTTAAAATAGAACATGCCGCGGAAACAGTCAGCAGGTCAGGCAACATTTGTGGAGAGAGTCACACATGGAAACTGTGTCGACTTTTAATGTCTCATAAGCCCCAAAGTGTCTGAGTATTTATTAAGGGTAAGGCTTAGCAGAATTCATATGAAGAGTCTGCTTGGTGTACATGGTTACATTCTTGGAGCGGGACGTGCCCATGTCTTTTGATTGGCTGATTTGTAGCGTTTTAGTTTCAGGTGTACCAAGCCACATTGATACACGATTACATTGATACACAGTTTCAATCAAAACCATGTACATGTAAAGTTAACAGAGTGTAGAATGTAGTGTTACAGTTACATTGAAACTGTAGGTAATAAATTGTACAAGGTTTTCCTTGAGGTAGAGTCGGGGTGGTGGGAATACATTCTTAGTTTGTGAGAGGAATGTTCTGGTGTTTGGTAATAGCGGGGAACAAGTTGCCGTTGAATCTGGTGCACAATGTGGATAAACTACCTGGTCGAACTGGTTTGCACCCCTGGATGCTGATGGAGGGCAGGAAATTGTAGAGATCCTTGCCATTGTTTTGCAGACCTCTGTAGATTTAGGGAGGATGCTGGAGCACTCGAAAATTGCAAATGCCACACACTATTGAAAAAGATGTGTGAGGGTAAACCAAGTAACAACAGGTCCATTGGTTTAACAGTGGTCGGTAGAATTACATTCACAGTAATCAGAGGCAGAATTGACAGACACATGGACATGTGTGGATTGATTAGAACAAAACATTATGGATTTCTTAAAAGCAAACCATGTTTCCCTAAATTCATAGAGATCTAATTTGATAAAGTAATGGAGAGGGTTGATGAGATGTACTGTATGCAGTTGACATGGTATATATGGGCTTCCAAAAAGCATTTGGTAAAGAGGCACAGACTAAGTCTGTCATCACAGAAGCTCATGGACTAAAAAGGTGATGGAATGGCATAGATCGAAAATTGGAAGTAATAGGAAATAGAGGTAAGGTTTGTTTGTACTTACAGTGGAGGTTCCCAGGAGTCAAGGCTTGAAGCAGTGTTTCTCCTCATGGACTTGCAGGTATAGGAGACAATTTCCAAATTTACAGATGACACAACCCTTCAGGAATGTAGGATGCTTGTTTTGCGAATCAACTGGAGATGACGAGGTTGTTCTTGGAACAGTAGAGATTGGGACCAACGACCCTTTGAATCTTTTGCTCCTTACTTACACTGGGGGTCGTTATGGAGAGTAATTAGAGATTGGGAATCCACAGTTGGGGGTTCAGGAGGCAAATTGAATGCTAACATCAAAAGGGAGCTGTCTAGGTATCTGGGGCTTGATGTGAACTGGATCACTGGCATGATGGGCCAAATGGTCTCCTTCTATACTGTATCATTCTCTGCATGTGTGAACTGTGTACTGAAGCTGTAGGTTTAATACAGGCATCAGTAAACTAAATCTGTACATGTTGTACAGAGCAATCAACTGGCTCAGTCGCCTTCTACCCATGGATAGACTAGCCGAAATTTGACTCATAACACATTTGAAACATGGTGGACCCCCAATGCCATAGAGACATACAGACGTAAACTGATCATTCATCCCACATCAACCATTCCGTCTGCATCAACGATCAAGAACTGATTTACACTAATCTTCCATTAATCATATTTATATTCCGCCCTCATACTCATCAGCTCACCCTGGAATCTACTATTCACCTGTAGTTCAGGGACAATTTCCAGAGGCCATTACACCAGCCCATGTCTTTAAGGGATGTAAGGAAACTGGTGCTTGGCCGAAACCCGCATGGTCACAGGAAGAATAGGCACGCTTCACGCTGATAGCAATGGAGGTCGGTATTGAATCTGGGTCACAGGAAGAGTGAGGCAGTTACTTTACCACTTGTCTCATCTTGCCCCCCAACACCAAATAAAAACTCATACCTGAACTACGCCACAAAAAGCCCCAGTGACACCAACGTTACCTGCCCCACCAGCAGCCAGCTCCCCTAATATGTGGCACATGGGCAGCGGTAAATGCCGTGAGAATTCATTGCAGCTGCATAAACCAATTCAGAGAAGATATTTCAACTGAAAGATAACTCTCTCACATGCTTCTGGGTTGGTCATGATCTTTCATGGTGGAATTATTTTTGCCAGCTCGTTGATAAACCTGGTAAAGTCCCATGGGCAAGGTTCCCACATCAGTTGGCTATTCCAGTTTGTCAGCCTAGGCCTATGGTGTATCATTGGTCTTTTCAATCAGGCCTGATATTACAGTTCCCTCAATCACACCCTTATCCCAGCATCGCACGGTTCACGTATTGTATATATTTATTACCTGAATAAAGTCTATTTTGAAATTAAAAAAAAAACAAAAGATGGAGGAGGGCCGACTGGGGAATGTGTGGTGCCAACTCAGGTCAATGACTGCTCAGTGCCATCTTAGATTTCACCAGGATGTTATTGGAAGTTGGAGGTTTGAGTTATATGGAAAGGCTGATAGGCTGGGATATTTATATTTGGAGTATAGGTGCCTGAGGGATGACATTACTGAAAATTATGAAGCGCAGGATAAAGTGAACACTCACAATCTTTTTTCCCCAGGGTAAAACATTCTTTGGGTATGAGGGGCAAGAGGGGAGAGATTTAACAGGAACCTCAAAAGCAACATCATCACTTGACTGTATCTGAAATGAGTTGCCAGAGGAAACTAAAGAACTAAAGAATGATGACAATTAGGCAGCAGTATGGAGGATTTAGAAGGGGGATGGGCCAAATCGGACTTGCCCAAAATGGACAGATCGGGTCAAAGTTCCTATTTCCAACGTAACGCTGACTGGGGTTAGATCTTGAGGTCAGGGATAAATGCCCCTGGAGCATTTGGTCGCTGATTCAAGAGGAGCTGTCCCTCTAGATCAGGGACCTTTGGGTGACATGCTTGTCTGACTGACTGTAGAGACTGGCGTGACCCTTCTATCAGCTTCGGCTTCATGCGCTAGGAGGACGCAAAGGAATTCCAAACGCTCACAGACATGTCCATTTAACTTGAAGAGGGGTCCCGACCGAAATGTCGTCTGGCCCACTGAGTTCCTCCAGCACTTTGCTTTTTGCCCAGGATTCTAGCAGCTACAATCTCTTGTGCCCCCTGCCCACCCGCTCAAATCTGGCGAGATGGAGCAAGGGAGGAAGGAAATCAGAGCTTTTTACACCACTTACTTCAAGTAGTTGTAACTATCATAGTGATTCTGATTTTAGTGGGTTAAATGTATTAATAATTGTTATTTTTGCATTCAGTATTTTGTTACACCTCCCTGGTATCACCGATGGCTTATGAATATGAAAAGCAATCCAAAACATTCAGTAACTGTGATAGCTTTGACAGCTGGTGAGCCCGTGGGCTGGAGTTGCTGCTCTGTGCCCGAAGCAGGCTGCCTGTCCCGGGGAGAGACCACACGCTGCACTCGGTCATGCCGAGTTGCTGGGAGACGAGCTCCCGACGGAGGGCCGTGGCCAGCACCACACAGGGTCAGACAGGGCGAGCTGCCAGGCACCCCGAGGCAACAGCATCTCCACGTCAGAAAAGGGGCAGATTTCCGAACAGATTTGTTTATTAATTATATTTAAAAAGTGTAATGAGAAAATTGGCTGCAGGATGGCAGGGAGGAGATGCGATTGAAGTGCCTCTGCCTTGTGTTCCGAGCTACATAAATGGCTTTTTTTTTTCGCGAAGTCGCTTTAAATGCGATACTGAAACTTTGATGGACCTGGTTCACTCTGCCATCAGTATGAGGAACTACTAGGGTTTGTATCGGGCACCAAAGACAACGGCTTGTCTCTCTAGGAGGTGTTTAAAGGAACTTTCTTCTAGTTGAACTTCGAGTTCCTCATCACCAGAATACAATGGGTCCGAATTGGCAACGCATCCGCCTCCCTAACCGCCAGCATGGGGGCACCTCAAGGTTACGTGCTCGGTCCCCTTGTCGGACACAGTTTCAATTCCACCTTTAAATTCATTGACGATGCCCCGGCTGTTGGACAAATTTCGGACAATGATGAGTCAGAGTATTGAGGGAATCGATGATCTGATTGAATGATTCCAGAACAACATCCTTGCTCTCAATCTCAGTAAAACCAAGGAGCTGATTGTTGATGTTTGAAGAAGAAGGCAGGGGATCCACAAGCCTGCCTTACTCCATGGGTCACTGGTGGAGGGACTCAACAACTTCAATTTCCTGGGTGTGCATTTCTATGAAGATCTGTCCAGGATGCAGCATATTGATGCAATCATAGAGAAAACCCATCAATGCCTCTATTTCCTTAGAAGTCTTTAGGAGATTTGGTATATCGATGAATACACTCTTGAACTTCTGCAGATGTACGGTAGAGAGCATATCGACTGGTTGCATCATGGCCTGGTTCAGCAACTCAAAAGCCAAGGTACGAAGGAGATTACAAGTAGTTTATACTCCCTGGTCCATCACAGGTACTGACCTCCCACCATCGAAGGGATCTATAGGCAACCAGCATGATCAAGGACCAATACCATCCTGGCCATGCTCTTGTTTCTCTCCTGCCATCAGGAAGAAGGTATAGGAGTCTGGAAACTGTGGCCCACAAGTTCAGGAACAGCTTCCTCCAAACAATCTTCAGACAACTGAACTGTGCAAATTCAAATTAAGCTTTAAACAACAACTGTCTTGGTTGCACTAGGGATTTCTGGCTTTGTTTTTGGTTTGGGGTATTATATTTATTTATTGAACTTTGTTTTGTTTGTTTATTATGTTATCTATTGAATTCTGTATTTACAAACCAGCTGTGCTGCTGTAAGTAAGAATGTCATTATTCTGTTTCGGTACATATAACAATTAAACATTCTTGTCTCTTGACTCTCTTGAGCCTGACATTGGAAGTCAAGGACACCCAGCCAGGACCCCTGGTGGTTGTTAATGCTGGGATTTGCCACCTTAACGCAGTGTGGTGCAGGCTCCACACCTACTGTTCCCGAGGTCTGGATTGAACCTGGGTCTCTGGTGCTGTGAAGTAGCAAATCTACCAGCTGTGTTACTGGGCTATTCCGGAGCTAAGTCAATTGACCTTTCAACACAAGCGCTATCATTTGTGTGACTGCAGATTTCCCCTGACATTCACTGCCTTCAGGCTCACTGAGGTTTCTGGATGCCACTCTTAGTCAAATGCTGATGCTAAGGGCAATCTCACCCAGTCTCTGGAACCTAGCACATGTGTCCATATTTCATCCAAGCCTTTGATGAGGTCCATGAAATCCACAAACTGAGTATGATTGGGCAAGTTGTTTGGAAATGCTGTCAATAGCCTCCATCACCATACTATTGGTTGAGATGAGCCTGACGGGGTAGCAATTAGACAAAGAGGTCATACCCGGGCAGTCTCCCACATAGTTGGGAAAGATGTGAGTGCAGTAATTGGATTGGATGGCTTGGCCAGGCCTAATTCTGGAGCGCTGGTGCAGTTCACCACAGCTGGAATGTTGTCTAGTCCCATTGATTTTAATCTATCTGGTGGACCTATCCATTAATATCATGTGGAGTTCATCAAATTAGCTAAAGGTTATTTTTGTGATACTGCGGATCCCAGGCCAAAGCCCAGATCTGAATGACATTTCTCACTGAAGATGGTGACAAATGTTTTGCTTTGACTTTGATGACAATGCGTTGGACTGCATTATCATGAAGGATTGTGATGTCCAAGAGCCTTGTCTGCTCATTACCCGTTTAGTTGCCCATCACAAACCATCCTTACCTGGTATGATGTCCAATTATAAGCATGTCTGAACGATACCTGTAGGTGGTGGGATTGCTTAGCTGTTGGGGCAAGACAAGGCCTGGGGTAGTTGTGGTGAAGATTGAGACTTTGACTGAAAGGTATCTATCTCTGTGAGAGTGTAAATGTCAGGCTGCATTTGACCAACCGGCACCAGAGCTTTGTGACGAGGAGTTTGCAATGTCAGATTGGGATGACATTGGTCATGCATTTAGTTTTATTCTCAGAACATTTTGACAGGGCATTTCATGGGTGATTTAAGAGTCAACACATTGTTTGAATCTGGAGTTACCCAACAGGTAAGAGCAGGTAAGGATGTATCCTTAATCAGATGGGTTTAAAATAATGATTGGCAACTTTTAAATTATGGATCTTTTAATTAACTGGATTAAAATTCGGCAGGATCCTGTCATTTGTCCAAGCCCAGTAACTCCAACAACATGAGAGCTTCCCCCTCTCTCGGAGCAGGAGAAAGATTATGACTCTTAGAATGTTTTCATATCTTTGTAATTAAAGATGCCAATGGTGTTAATGAAACCTTTAGCTGCCAAAAACTAGAGTGTAATTTCTGGATGAAAGGGTCACTGAAACTGCTGCTAGCACCTTGGTGTTGCTTTAATTATGTGGCTGCCTCACACTGCGTCAGTTCTGGATGCTCAGCCTCCCCTCCTCTCCCACAGGGCCAGCCTCAGCACGCTGCCAACTAATCTGTGACCACAGCTTGGGAGGGCAGCGTGGAGAGTGCATGGCCGCTCTGTGTCTTTCTCACTCTGGCTGGGCTGAGGCTGCTTTTGGTTCTCTACCCTGCATGTCCTGCTGTGGCAAGTGTTCCATTTAAAAGCTGACTCCGGTCCCATTCCCCATGGTCATCCCAGACATATTCAGGCAATCAGATGAGGAGCACTGACAACATAACCTCCCAGCCTGGTTGCCCAGCCCTTGGCCTTCTCTCCAAAAACACGGTAAGTTTTGGTAACAATTGACTGGTGACTTGAGTTAGTTTTGGGGCAAGATTTGGCTGCTGATTATTTTCCTGTACTGAGTAGCAGTGGGAATATTCCTTCCCAGTTTTCTGTGTTTTCCATCCTGTTTTCAATATATCTTATGTCAGTGCCAATCTAGATTTCGTCGGCAGAATGAACAGTTTTGTCAGCTATGTATGGAAGTGCTTTGTTAATTAATTGCTTCTGAGGTTGTTCGATCCTTCACTGCCTTTCCAACCTGATTAAATACTTAAGGTTCAGCCTGGCGAGAGTATCAGTTTGTGGCTCCCCTTGTATAACCGTCCTACTTGGACTTTCCTCCTGCAAAAATAAAGTGTATAAAATCAAAGAATTTAGTACACCAGAAAGAGGTTCTCGAGTACATTGTACCTCCAGGAAAGTGCCCTCCAGCTGTACACCCCTCCACTCTTGCTTGAACCCTATAAGTATTCCTTTCAAAGTACTCATTTCCTTCTGAATATTCAATCTCTTTCCACCAGCCAAATCACTGCACACAAAAAAGGTTCTCTTCTTCCCATTAATTTCCTAAACAGTTCCGTTTAAATCTGTCTCCTCTGGTCATTGCCAAACCCAGCAGTGCAAACACTTCAAAGCACTTTGTAAATTTGAATTCCATCTCATCTTAAACTCTCCAGGAGAAACACCTCAGCTTCTACAGTTTTTCCATGTAAATGAATTCTTTCCCTGTGATTGTTTCATAAATCTCCTCTCATCCTCTCTCCAAGAGCGATTGCGACAATGCTCGGTAGTCTTGGACACAATATTTGATTACCGAAAGACTACCAGAATTCAGTAGAACATCCTTGTAGTGTTCTTGGCTTTTCAAGGATCAGATATGTGTTTCTTATTAGTTGTGTCAGTTTGTCTGACTATCTTAGCAAAGATGAGCGGGAAGCGGATTGGGAAACTTTTAAAGAGCAACAGAAGGTAACTAAAAAGGCAATACGGGGAGAAAAGATGAGGTACGAAGGTAAGCTAACCAATAATATAAAGGAGGATAGTAAAAGCTTCTTTAGGTGTAAGAAGAGGAAAAAATTAAAGATATTGATAGAATGGTGCGGCTGGGCTTGTATACTTTGGAGTTTACTCTAGGAGGATGAGAGGAGATCTTATTGAAACATATAAGATTATTAAGGGTTTGGGCACGCTAGAGGCAGGAAACATGTTCACAATGTTGGGGGAGTCCAGAACCAGGGGCCACAGTTTAAGAATAAGGGGTAAGCCATTTAGAACGGAGATGAGGAAAAACCTTTTCACACAGAGGGTTGTGAATCCGTGGAATTATCTGCCTCAGAAGGCAGTGGTGGCCAATCTCTGGATGCTTTCCAAGAGATAGTTAGATAGAGCTCTTAAAGGTAGCGGAGTCAGGGGATATGGGGAGAAGGCAGGATCGGGGTACTGATTGTGGATGATCAGCCATGATCACAGTGAATGGCGGTGCTGGCTCGAAGGGCCGAATGGTCTACTGCACCTACTGTCTATTGTCTATCTTCATACATTTATCACGGATGCAGGAATTTCAAACTACTGAGTCCGTGTGATTTGGTGAAGGGAAGGAAATATAGTTTCATGTTTACTGATGATATGAAAATTAGTGTAATGGCATGTTGCGATGAGGACATTATGATCCTGCATTAGGACGTGGACAGATTGGGTGTTTGGTTGAAAATTCTGGCAAATCAAGCTTAATATTGGGGAGTGTGAGGTCATGCGGCTCAGTAAGACCAATCAAAAGCAGATTATTTTCTAAATAGAGAGAGACTACAAATGAGTGAAATTCAAAGGGATTTAGGTAGTTCTAGTGCTGAATCACAAAAAGTTGGCAGGCTGGTACAACATGAAGACAAATTGCATTTTGCCTTTTACTGCAAAGTGGTTGGAGTTTAAGAACACGGTGGTTTTGTTACAGTTGTAAAGGGGGTTGGTGAGACCACACCTAGAATACTGGAAAAAAATATGGCAACATTGGAGGCCGTCCAAATGAGATTTACCAGGGTAACCCCTGGGATGAGAAGTTGTCCTATCAAAATGTAGTCCTGTATTTCTTAGAGTTTAGAAGAATGAGGTGGCCTTATTCAAAGCAGGCTTCACAGAGTAGATGTTGGGATAATTTCACAACTGGGAGATTCACGGACATGAGAACGTAACAGCAAAGGGTCGGTTATTTAAAACTGAGATAAATAGAAATTTCTTCTTTCTAAGTTTGGGCGGCACATAAATTGTCCCTAGTGTGTAGGATTGTGCCAGTGTGCGGGGATTGCTAGTCGGCTAAAGAGCCTGTTTCCGTGGTGGTGGAGATGCCCTTCAAAAATAAGGGAAGGGATTCCACGCCCGTGAATGGCAGGGGTGTGGGGAAAAATTGGTGTAATTTGTGTAAACAGTATTGAATGTTTGTATGGCCTCCGAGAATGTCGGATGATTTTTTTTGCACGGTTCCTGCATTGTATATATTTAGTACTTGAATAAAGTCTATTTTGAAAAAAATCTCTAAACTAAACTAGACTAAACTAAAGCACCACAGAGATCCGAGTTCGATCCTGAGCTCTGCTGCTGTCTGTGTGGAGTTTGCATGTTTCCATGCTGTAAAGTTTCGTTTCGTTTAGAGATACAGGAGGGAAACAGGTACTTCAGCCCACCAAGTCAGCACTAACCAGTGATCACCCGTCTATCCTAGACACTTGGGACAATTTACAGAAGCCAATTAACCTACAAACCTGCACGTCTTTGGAATGTGGGAGGAAACTGGAGCAGTACAAAATTCATGGAAAAAACTCATGCAATCACACAGAGAACGTCCAAACTCTATACAGACAGTATCCATGGTCAGGATTGAACCTGAGTCTCTGGTGCTGTAGGGCAGCAGCTCTACCGCTGCACCACTTTGCCACCCCCGGCAACTATTTTTCTACCTCCAGAAACCACACCCTTTCTTGCTGCTTTCGTGGAGGTCTATAAATATTTGAAAGATCGAGGAATTAAGGATTACATGGAACTGGCACAGGAAGAGTTTAAATAAGGCATGTGCATGACACAGTGGCACAGTATGTCAAGCCACAGACTTGCACCACAGAGATCTGAGTTTGATCCTGAGCTCCGATGCTGCCTGTGTGGAGTTTGCATGTTCTTCCTGTGGCAACATGAGTTTCCCCTGGGCACTCTGGTTTCCTCTAACATCCCAAAGATGTGCAGGTGGTGGTTTAATTAGCTGTCGGAAAGTGCACTTAGTGTGTAGGTGTGTGTTAGAATCTGGAGAAGGGGGTAAATGATGAGAATGTGGGGAGAATTTTTAAAATGGATTTAACGTGGGATACATGTAAATGTGTGGTTGATAGTCAGTGGGCTGAAGGGTCTGTTTCTGTACTACATCGTATATCATATATGACATGACAGGTGATGAACTCATTTTACAGTGATCTTACCTTCTTCCTGCCTCCAGCACTTGCTGTGTTCCTTTGCACGTAGTGGCCTTAGATGTGTGGCAACCTTGTCTGTTGAACGCAAAGGGATCTATCAGGCTGCCATGACACAGCTCAACACTGCGTTGTGGGGACGTGGCTCCTCATGTTTCAGAACTGACCCTGGACGAGCAGAGTACGAGCTGTCAGAGTGGCAACAACCTCTGCTGCTCACTGTGCCATTTCAAACAATGCAAGTGCACCAAGCCACGTCACCAGCTAATGATAGCGCATTTTTGTGAAGGTGCCAATTAAAGCTTCGGGTGCTCAGCTGAGATCACCCAGGATAATCGTTTATTTTTTAAAGTAATACTGGTGGAAGTAGGAATGCACACCCACGGGAGCTCAATCCTCCCGACGCTCCAGGGTGCCAACTGCGTAGGTTGTGCCAGCTGTGGCTTGGTGGTCAGCACCCTCCCTCTTGATGGAGTGCCGCACAGCTGGAGGAGAGTCATGGCAAAGTGGCTCTGAGGTTAAAGATCAGATGTCATCCAGTTCTTCATCTGTTGAACATTCCATGTTCAGGACATAGCCCGGCACCATTCCTCAACCTGTCCCCTGCTACATTAGGAATCCATTGGGATCTCATTGATTTCATCTTCTTTTTCATTAACTTACACCCCCCCGCCCTCAAGTTCATTTGGACTATCTCTGACTTCCCTTTCTCAATCCGGTGTGTCCATCACAAGGGATAGACTATTGACTGACATCCACTACAAACCCACTGACTCCCCCCCCCCCCCCCCCTTGACTACACCTCCTCCCACCAGGCCATCCCCTACCCTCACTTTCTCTGCCTCTTCCACATATGCTCTCAATATGATGCTTTCCACTCTATGACACACCAAATGCCTTCTTTCTTCAGCAAACGTGGCATCTACTTTGTTGTTGTGGATGGACCCCTCACCAGTGACACCTCTGTCACCACAGTTCTGCCCTTGTTCCCCATTCCCCCGACCAAACCGGGATTGAGTTCCCAGGTTCCTCACCTTTCACCCTACCTGCCTCTGCGTCTAACACATTCCCAACACATTCAATGTGATCCCACCACCAGTCACATTTTCCCATCCCTACCACCTTCAGCTTTTCACAGATACCACAGACCAACCTGCAAGTCCTTCGGATGTGAAAGAAAATTTGAATACCAGGAGGAAATTCTAGCAGTTACTAGGAGAATGTGTAACTCCATACCAACAGCGTCCAAAGTCGGGATTGAACCTGGGTCTTTGGCACTGTGAGGCAGTGGCTGTACCTGCTGTAGAATATTGCACTCGTTTAGAGGCTCTGGGTACCCTATTAACATCCCAAGACCAGGTTCCAATGACCCAGAGCAAATGTCTAATTTAAATTAAAATGGAAACACTAGAAATATTTAGAAGAACAGGCAGCGTCTACAATGACACTGCTGAGGAGTGCTCATCCAGGAGGTAGTATGAACTGGATTGAGAAATAAGAGACTGCAGATGCTGGAATCTTGAGAAATAAGCAAAGTGTTGGAGGAATGTAACGGGCCAGACAGCCAGCAATGGAGTGCAATGGGCAGCTGACGTTTCTGATCGGGACTTAGATACCTGGTAGAAAGAGGCGAGGGGAAGGGATGGTCAACAGCTGATGATCAAAGTAACGAGGGGTTGATTACCAGATGAGTCATGTGGAGGCAGGAGGTGATAAGTGGAGAAGGCAAAAGGGTTCAAATGGTGGTGACTGGGGAATGTAGATCCAGAGAAAGGGATGGTGCGTAGAAGGGAAGAAGTTGAGGGGGGATTAAAAAAATGGGTGACCCAGAGTAAGGAGGGGGTGGATAATGAGTGTAGTAAGGAGGTGAGGGGGGGGGGGGGTGACTGGGTGACATGAACATGACGAGAGGAAAGAAGAGTGTGAGTGGGAGAGGTAGAGGGGAATCTAAAACGATGAGGAGAGTCGGGTGGGATTGGTCGACATTGGAGCATTCAATAAATATGACGTGGTATTCTTCAGTTTTAAGTAACTGTAACAGAAACAGAGAAGGGGGAGGAGGGTGATGCATTTCGACAGGAAGCAATGGTGGGTAGAAGGGAAGAGAGTGGAGGAAATAACACTGGTTGACCTGGAGTTGGGAGTGGGTGGGTGATGAGGATGTGAAGGGAGGAAAGCAACTGGGAGACAGGGGCGGGGGGGTAGTTGAAAGAGTGGTGCAAGTAGTTAGCTCACACTACCCACACTTTAATCTCTGAGTCACTGCTTCAAGCAACCAGGATAAAAATGCATAAAAATAGCAGAGAGGGGAAGAAAAACTTTGCAATTGGTATTCCTGGACTACCTATTGGGCTAACAAAGAGCCCATCTGCAGGGCAACACAGTGGGAACAGGTTGGAGGTTTAGGTGGATTGAGGCAGAGTGAATGGGGGCAAGGTGTTTACAACTGGGTGTCATAGAATCAGAGACATCCAGCATAGAAACAGGCTATTATGTTCATGCCAACCGTTTTGACCATCAGCACTAATCCCAGTTGCCCGCATTAGAATGGTGTCCTATATCGTACTAGTGTCAGCCAATGCTTTCTAAGCGTTGCAATTATATCTGATTCAACCACCTCCTCTAGCAGCAAGTTCCAGATATCACCCGCTCCCTGTGTATAAAACACCGCACAGATCCCCTTTAAAACTCCTTCCCTTCACCTTAAACCTATGCCCTTTCTGTTTTGATATTACTACCATGGGGGGTTCTCCAATAACACATTCTAGCAGAGATAGTAATCTCGTGTAGAAGAACAGAGGGATCTGGAAGTTCCCAAGCCCCCAGGAGTATAAAGCCCTTTCGGAAAAAGGTAACAGAGATGGGGTTTATGGGAAGTGTAAGATACTGTGCTTGGGCCGGAATGGTGATTTTTATACAAACATTTTGACAGAGTACTGTCTGTATTCTATTGTCCTCACACTTACAAGAAATATGACAGTATCATTGCATAAATTCACCACAATGCTACCTTGTGTGTAGAAATAATCCCCAAAATAAAAATTCAACAAATTGTAGCTGCTTTTGTTGGACTGAAGAGATAACATGGTGATTTAATAGTTTAAAACGAGAGAGGAATGGGAAAGAGTAAGTAGAAACAGGTTGATTTCAGCAATCAGGAATCTAGGACAAAAAGAATATAAATGTATCGATTTCACAACATTTTGGATAAATGGATGGAGAAAGTTGTATGTGGAACTGTAGATAGTGTCTAAAAGGGAGACAATGCCAGCGTTTAGAAATAGGATTGATGATGGCATGAGAATGTACATGGGCATAGAGGGGGTAAAGATTGCTGGACAGGCCGAATTGCTTTCATATTGCAATTTCCATGTTATTCTGGGTAGGGGAAGAAAGAAGCCACATCAGTGACCAGCAGGACCATTCGGGTCTGAGATGGGAGAAAAGGGTTTATTAAAGTAGCCCTTTCCAGTTTATGGCAGTGATCAGATTTGGAGTGTTTGTAACCACCCACTGTAGAATTTTTTTGTGAACCATATTGGGGCAACTCCCACACGGGCTACAAGTTTCTTCCTGGTCTGCTTGATTTGCAGAATGTGTGAAGGCATGTGGATGCTATTTCCTTAATTTTGATTAGCATCAAAAAGGCCTCTCTGCAAAGGCAAACTTCCACTGTTAACACGTGGGTGCTTTGGAAACTAGCACTGAGACCCTGGCCACAGGCTGTTAGAACTCTCATGTCAGCTTCCCCTTGCACACTAACGCCCACCAAGGCTTGATCTCCAACATGTCACCATCCCCCCCCATTAGCCAATCAAAACCATATAATACTCCAATCATCCTGAATATGCCGTCACTCCCAACCTAACACCTAACTGATGTCACAAACTTCTAATGAAGCCCAAAACCCACTTTTCTCACCTGCAGTTGAGTGCATTCATGTGTCGAGTCTGTTCTATTATTCCCGAGTTTTTATTATTCCTAAAATGTTGCCATGATGCTCCCTTGGAAACGATCATACGTTGACTAATTTCTTCCCTTTTTGCAATGCCACTTTTTAGACTCGGAAATATATCTGGGCCACTTTACCTCACGTGGGTCTGACATACAAGACAGCAGATGTTTCTGGAGCACACATTTGTTTAATCTCTAACAGTTGCAGTAGTGACACTTCTCCCACAGTAATTAAATCAAACTTCTCCTCTTTATGTGATGCCATTGAATTTTTCCTGTTCCACCACTCTAACACAATATCTAAATCTCCCTCCACAGCTGAAACATAAGGTGGATATAAGGGTGCATTGCAGGGTGAAGAAATCATCTGCCCTCATCGTGAGATTAAACTCTGAGCTGCCCTGCTATGAAGAAGCCAGTTATGTGCCTCCGAATGTCCTTCACCATCCTTCACTTCCTGCTACAGGTGGCATTCTCTGCCTCCAGCAGCTCCACCATTGGGAAGAAGGAAATTACCATTGAAGGAGACATGGTCATTGGGGGATTGTTCCCCGTCCATGAGAAAGGCAATGGTTTGGAAGACTGTGGAAAGATCAATGAGCACCGTGGGATCCAGCGGCTCGAGGCAATGCTCTTTGCATTGGATGCAATTAACAAGGACTCTGCCATTTTGCCAGGGATTAAGTTGGGTGCACATATCTTGGATACCTGCTCCAAAGACACCTACGCTCTGGAACAGTCTCTGGAATTTGTGAGGTCCTCGCTCACCAAAGTAGACGAGACAGAATACATCTGCCCAGATGGGTCGTACGCCATTCACGATGACATGGCCTTCGCCATTGCAGGAGTCATCGGTGGTTCCTACAGCGATGTATCCATTCAGGTAAGAGGCAGAGTAATGGGGGCGCTGAGGGGCAAAGATGGGAACAAGTCGAACTGTTGGCGGTGGGAATAGATGTTCTGTTATTTGGTAATACCAATGCGAAGGAACTTGAGCTCTCAACCATTCCCACTTCTGCACCATTGATACTGATTGGGGCACATACTCCACCATGTTTCCCAAAGTCAATAACTAGCTCCATCATCTTTCTGCCTTTGAAGGAGAGGTTATTGTCCTCATACCATGTCACTCAAAGTTCTCTATCTCCTTCCAGTACCCCATCTCATCATTGCTTGTGATTCAGCCCACCATAGTGTGTTGTCTGCAAACTTGTAGATGGATTTAGAGCCAAATTTGGCCATACTGCTGTGAGTGTACAGCGAGTATAGTAGGGGACTGAGAATGCATCCTTGCAGGGCACCAATGCTGAGAATTATTGTGGAGGAGATACTGCCACCTATCGTCACTGATTGTGTCTGTGGCTAAGGAGCCAGTGGCAGAGGGAGGTGCTGATTCCTTGGTCCAGGGGGTTTGGAGATCTGTTTGGATGGGATTATGATGTTGAAGGCAGAGCTTTAGTCTATAAATTGGAGTCTGACATAGGGGTCTTTGTTGTATAAGTTTCCCAAGAGGTTCCCACGGCACTTTCCATTGCTCCACACCAAGGGCCGCCAAATTCTAGATGAACATTCCCTCTGTGAATTTGTTGAATCTTGTATCAACAGATTGGAAACAAACGTGGAGAAGTGATGTTAAGATTCCGAATCTTATTAAATACAGGCAGAGAGGAGAGTCTGAATGGTCGACTCGTGGTCCACTTTTGTTTATGACTTGCCTTAAATATCTTTCTGACGTTATCCTGGCCATAACAATTTACAACAACTATTCACTGGTAACACATTAAGGGGTAGGACAGCAGGTGTGAACAGTGGGAGTTTGATAAAATACTTTGTGAGTTGTAAACCAGTGGTTACCAATTATCAGCTTTACTGAAGGGTTAATTAAAGAGAAGGCCTTAGCATGAAACAGACAAAGGCTGAGGTTTACCATTTCACTAAGGAGGGAAGTGTTGAATCAGACCTATCACGCGCCACAATATTGCATAGGGATCCATTGAAATCCTTTTGCACATGTAGAGATAATTAGAAACAAAGAACAGGCTTGAAGCATTCTTAAAATAACCTTGTCGGCAACATAGGAACCAGCCACGTCACACCCTGTCACTGTCTGGGGAGGGATTTTTTTTTTCTGTGGTTAAAAGCAAACCAATTTAAGGGTTAAAGTTGCAAGTGAAAAGTTGAGGGATCAGAGGCCTGGGGAAACCCATGACTAACTTCAGTTGAGGGCTAAGGCCATGACAAAGATCAAAGATCCTTAATTAGGAAAATTAAGATTCCTTTCCTCCTATCAATGTGCAATCATAACCATTTATGAATTGTACTGCCATTATTGCCTAGGCTATTCAGCAGAACCTCCCAAATCTGTGATGTCTGCTACCGGCACAGCCAATAATAGTTGTTTCGTGGGAACATCACAATCTGCAGGTTCCCCTCCAAGACACACATCATCCTGACTGAAATCTATCACCAGTCTTTCATCATCACTGGATCTGTATCCTAAAACTCCCCCCCCAAATCATCTTCATCAGGTGGACCACATTGGTTTAAGATGATGGCTCACTACATCTTCTCAAGGGCAGATAGGGATGGGCGATAAATGTTGGCTTCATGAATAAAATCCCAGTTTGGGATCTTGATGTATTATCAAATGCTGATGGAGCTATGGACTTTCAGAGGCCTATGGACTTGGACCCCAAGATCCATACATCAACGCTGTTAAGAGCCTTTCCTTTAATTGTATACTTACCCCTTACATTCGACCTCCCAAAGGGCAACAGCTCACACTTGCTTGGATTAAACCCCAACTGCCATTTCTCCATCAACCTCTGTAGCTGATTTATATCTTGCTCTGCATGTTGACAGCTTTCCTCACAATCTGCAACGCCATGGATTTCAAGTCAGGTCTATGCAATTTTCTCAGAATTTTACTTCCTTCATTCTAAGGTTTTCCAAGGCCTACACACCCTTTCTAGAGATATCACTTGCCACAATGCTGCACAGAGATACATTGAAGCCCTTTCGCACATGTAGAGTTAAACACAGTCCTGTAAATGGGGTTTACTTTGAGTTTTTAGAACTGTAACATGATTTCCATCCCTTTGCATCCAGAGCCATTAAGATAAAATCAAATTTCCAGCCTCAAAACGTACTGTGCCTCCAACTTTAGTCACCCCTACAAAATTGCAACAGGACTCTTGCCTTTAACTGAGTTATATACAAATATGAGGAAAAACTGGGCCCACTAATAATAAACACCTTACTTCCCAACTTCAGGCACCTCCAGTCAGTGAAGTCCTTTAAAATGACACTGGTAGCAGTGTGGGAAATGTGGCAGTCTCTTTATTGAGCATAGCACCCACACCAGGCTACATAATGGACCTGGTCATCTGTCCTTCCTATTTGGTTCTCTTGCAAATAGTGCCTTAGATCATTGTTTTAATTTTCACTTAGCTTAATATGTCACCTGAAACTCAACACCTCCATCAGTGCTGCAACCCCTCTCTGCTGCACTGGGAAGACAGACAGATGTGTGCTCAGGACAATGGAGTCAGACTCAAACTCACAACCGGCTTACCCACTCTGTGTCAGAGGTAAAATGCAACTTCAGCCAGTCTGAGTACATCATCATATTCTAACTCATCTTCTATCCATTTCACTACTGTCATCAGTGTGTCCAAGTCCAGGTGGTTTTATTTTTGTTTAAGAGTCTTTTAGATGAACGTTTATCAAATGTCTTTGAGGTACTGGAGACACCAAACATTCGCAGACACCCCCTTATCTATCATTGTCATGAGTCTGGCCTTCAAAAAAAATACAAATGTGTTAAATGTGTCTTTATAAATGCAGATTGGTCCTATGCATTTGTCCAAATGGCCAGTCACTCTAAATAACATTCTCACATACTAAAAGATACTGGAAGTAGCTGGTAATTAATACTTGCAAAATACTTAATTAAACAATTGTTTAAGAAGAAACTGCAGATGCTGGAAAATCGAAGGTAGACAAAAGTGCTGGACAAACTCAGCGGGTGCGGCAGCATCTATGGAGCGAAGGTGAGGTCGCATTTGGAGTATTCTGCTCAGTTTTGAACACCCTGTCACAGGAAGGATGTTGTCAAGCTGGAAAGAGTGCAGAGATTTACGAGGATGTTTTTAGGACTTAAGGGACTGAGCTATAGGGAGAGGTTGCAGAAGCTAGGACTTTATTCCTTGGAACACAGGATGATGAGAGGTGATCACATAGAGGTGTATGATCACGAGGGTGACAGGGTACATGCACTTTATTCCAGATTAGAGGAATCAAGAACCAGGGGGCACAGGTGTAAGTGAAAGAATTAATAGCAACCTGAGGGGCAACATTTTCACAGATGGTGATGGATAAATGGAACAAGTTGGTTGAGCCAGATATATAACAACATTTAAAGGCATGTGGACAGGTAGATTTATTACCCAACAACACCAACTCATTAACATATGCATGAATATGTATGAATACATTACAATGGGGCATTTTGGTTGGCATCAGCAAGTTGGGCTAAAGGACATGTTTCGGTGCTGTATGACTCTAAGACTATGGTGCTTTAAGGATGTTCATCTAGCTTGGCCTTTCTCTGTGCTTGCTGTGCTTGCTGACCTAACTGGCTCTGAGTTAGACAATGAGTTGATGATGAGATTTAACCTTGCTTTCAGATCCTGTGTTCTAGACCCACCAGCCCTTGAACAATCCCCCTCCCCCAAGGAATTTCTGCTTCTCTGGCCATGGCCTCCTATTCACAACATATAGCTGAACTCTGGACCTAAACTCAGGACCTCTATCACCTGTACCTTTGAGACTCTTTCGTACTTCAAGGATTTTCTTGAAAGACTAACCAATCTGTCCAGGCATTTGCTCGTTTGCCTCAGTAATGCCTTTGTGAAATGCCCTGAGGTATCATGCAATATTAAAGGCACTTTATTAAAAATGAGGATGCAGCTCTGTGTTACTTCTTTATGTTGGCCCTCTCAGTGTTATAGTCCTGTTACTGAGCACGATGGGATCTCACTAGGCTCCCATCCACAGTGCGGCCCTTGACAATAAATATTGAAGACTGTTGTATTTCTCTTTGCTTATCCAGCAGAAAGTGCCACTGTGGGTCTGAATCATTTGTTGTTTTTTCCTGATTTGAGATGATAAAATGTAATCAATCATTTGCATTCTATACAAATGAGGAGAAAGAGAATTCTGCTATCTGTGAGCCAGGGAGTGGTGCCCCCTCCCTGGAGGTCCTGATGAAAGGCTGCAAACGCTCCTTTATCTGTGGAGTTTGCCAAATATTCTGGGATCCTGCTATGCACACAGTGGTTTAGTTTAGAGAAAAGGCATTGATAACAGGCCCATGCTGAACATTGATCACCTGTTACCTCCGTTCTTACAATTACAACTATGCCAACACCTCCCGAGGCCACAAGAGGGACTGACAGATTACTTGTGCCTTCTCACATGGTTTTCCAAGTTTTGGAAGTCTTTCTGCCTGATCTCTCACCCGGTAGAGGGAGACCAATCAACAGAGTGAGGGCCAGAATGGGTGCAATCAAATGTGTGGCGTTGGCTGCTTCCTGGGTGGCAGAAGGTGTCGGGGTGGAGGGGTGGAGACACCATAAATCCTTATGGATGAGCACCCGCATCAGTGGTAACAAGGAGGTAAAACATCTTCCAGCTGCTGGGAGCAGCTGCACGAGTCTGGGAAGGTGGGGGAAAGGGAGGTCTATTGCTTAACAAAATGGGTAGGAAGGAACTGCTTTTATACCAATGATAGACACAAAGTGTTGGAGTAATTCAGCGGGTTAGGCAGCATTTCTGGAGAAAAATATGGGGGACGTTTCGGGTCGGAACTCTTCTTCAGACAGTCTGAAGAAGGTTTCCGATCCGAAATGTCACCCGGCTTTTTTCACCAAGAGATGCCGTCTGACCCGCTGAGTTACTTCAGCACTTTGTGTTTATCTTTGGTATAAACCAACATCTGCAGTTCCTTCCAAAACATTTTGTTAAGCAATAGTCCTCCCTTTCCCCACCCTTTCTATTGTTTAACACGTTGCCCTGAGGTTCCAGTCACTCCACCGATCTGTACCTTCAGGGATTGGTAAATCTCTCAGAGCTGTACCGCACATTCCATGGTCCGACATGGAGTGTCCTGAACTTCCATAGAAACTGTTGCAATAGAGTAACATTCTAGCTCAGATTGGAGATAGAATGGGAGGACCATGGGGTAGTAATATTGGGGTATAACCTTTCTTATACTCAGAGGTGCAGTGGGAAACAGATTTTGCACATCAGTTCATGTTATCATGTTTGCCTCATTACAAATATTGACAAAACATGACCTACATTAACTAACACGAGTCAAAACCTACCAATTCACCCTATGGTGAATTGCCCTCCGAAGCTTCTGAACCTACGGTCATTTACCAGTGGTCAGCGTCTGATATAATACAGTATAAAAACAGTTCCTATGCCCCATCACACCCAATCAACCCATGTACCAAAAGAGTATTTTATAGTCTTTTAATATTTTTTTTTTAACCCAAAATATGGGAATTAAGAACCAGAGGACATAGGTATAAGGTGAAAGGGGAAAGATTTATCAAGAACCAGCGGGGCATCTTTTTCACACGAAGGGTGGTAGCTATTTCAAATGAGCTGCCAGAAGAAGTAGTTGTTGTAGGTACTATAACAACGTTTAAAAGACATTTGGACAGGTATAAGGTTTAGATGGTATGGGTCAAATGCGGGCAGGTGGGACTAGCATCGATGGGGGGTGGGGGTGGGATGGCCCAGCGCTCTGCACGGGAGAGGTGTAGTTCAGGGTTCCACCTGACCGGGGGAACTGCACTAATGCTCTCCTCTCCATTTTCTCCAGGTGGCCAACCTACTGCGCCTGTTCCAGATCCCCCAGATCAGCTACGCCTCCACCAGCGCCAAGCTGAGTGACAAGACTCGCTACGACTACTTTGCCCGGACCGTACCTCCAGACTTCTACCAGGCCAAAGCAATGTCAGACATCCTGCGCTTCTTCAACTGGACCTATGTCTCCACCGTGGCCTCTGAAGGCGACTACGGCGAGACTGGCATCGAGGCCTTCGAGCAGGAGGCTCGCTCTAGGAACATCTGCATCGCCACCTCCGAGAAGGTCGGCCGCTCGATGAACCAGTGGACATATGACGGCGTCATCAAGGCCCTGATGCAGAAGCCCAATGCCAAGGTGGTGGTCCTATTCACCAAGAGCGAGGACGCTCGGGAGTTGCTGGCCGCCGCTCACAGGCTGAATGTATCCTACCTGTGGGTGGCCAGTGATGGGTGGGGAGCACTGGAAAATGTGGTCAAAGGCAATGAGGAGGCAGCCAAGGGAGCCATCACCATCGAGCTGGCAGCTTACCCCATCAAAGAGTTTGCAACTTACTTTGTCAACCTCAACCCTTATAATAACAGCAGGAATTCCTGGTTCAGGGAGTTCTGGGAACAGAAGTTCCACTGCAGCTTAAGAACGGTGGCCTGCGGAACAAACTCATTGAAAAAGGTGAAGTTTGAGCAGGAGTCGAAGATCATGTTTGTACTAAATGCGGTGTACGCCATGGCTCATGGTCTACACAACATGCAGCGGGCACTATGCCCCAACACCACTAGCATCTGCGATAAGATGAGGCCCATGAATGGGAAGAGATTTTACAAGGATTACATCATCAAGGTCCATTTTGATGGTAAATGGCTTTTGCAAAATGAAGAGCTTGCGTCGGCATGGCCCCTTCATTGTGCCTCAGGGATGCTTCGTGGCCATGCTGCACATCCTTTTTTGAAGCGTGGCAGTGCAGGAAACACAGCACCCATTTCACACACAACAAGCAACCACAAAAGATAAATGACCACCCTGTTTTAGTGCTGTTGAGATATAAATATTGGGTTAGCTATTGGTGAAGTCTCCCTTCCTCTCATGAATAGTGCTATGGGATCTTCTTCACCCTCAGGAGAGAGAGAAGAGGGCCATGCTGCAATATTCACCCTTGTCTATGCGGCACTCCCACAGTACCACACTTTACTCAACATCTCCGACCTCGGCTGCTCCCGTTGGCTAAACCAGCGAGTCTCACATGCCAAATGTGAGGTTAGCTTTATCCAGACAGTGCTTTCACTGCTCTGAAAGGCTGAAGGGGAAGTGCAATAGAAACCCGACCAGGAAGAGTAATGGTTGTAGCAGGGATATTCCAGCAGACCACGTAGTTCATGCAATGCTCACTGGGATGAGAGCCATGTGGGGCGGACCACATGGAAAAGCGCGGATGTTTGCAGAGTGAGCCGCTGATTTGTGGCTACAACAAATTGCCTCCAAGTCTCTGGAGCGCTGGCCCTATCTGATCACTATTCCATATAACCTCCTGAACATTGTACTGCAGTTACAGTCCTACTGTACAGCCCACACCATCCAGCCTCACTCAGGAAGTGTCTGCATTGGGAAGGGGGTCTCTTGCCTGAAAAAAATGAAGACAGCACCAATCAAAGTAATTGGCTGAGGCTGTAGGGTTTCAAAGGCTGGTTGTAGGGAGGACAAGGGGGTGTAATTCCCTCTGGGAGAGGTAAAATGGAAGCAAGGACTGTATCAGTCCAACCATCCTCAAACCAACTTGCACCCCTAATAACACCTCCACAACGGAACACTACCGACCACCTCTTGACTGTTTGTTTTTAAATGTGTTTTTGCACGATTGCCTTGTTTTTTTGTGCAGTCTTTTTTTTCTATTTTATTGTCTTGTAGGTTTTTATGAGTGATTTGTGTATAATTTATGGTTTGTGTATATCTGAGTACGTATGTGTGTGCTGCTGATGCTGCTGCAAGCAAGACTTTCATTGTGCCTGTACCTCATCGTACTTGTTCATACGACAATAAACTTGACTTAATCAATATTTGTCCTCATCTGATATCGTTCCCCCACTAACTAATCCCAAATTCCTGCTGATTCTCTTCTCTCCCCCCCACCCCCTGCAGCTCCTTTCAGGCCTCAGGACACCCACAGTGAGGTCCGATTTGACACGTACGGGGACGGAATCGGCCGGTACAACATCTTTAACTTCAAGCGCAAAGGCGGCAGATACGTCTACCAAAAGGTGGGCTACTGGGGTGAAAGGCTGACTCTGAACACCAGCTTGATCCCCTGGGCCGTCTCGCCCACCCCCACGTCCCAATGCAGCGACCCTTGCGCCAAGAACGAAGCGAAGAGCATGCAGCCCGGCGACGTCTGCTGCTGGCTCTGCACCCCCTGCCACCCTCACGAGTTCCTCCGGGATGAGTTCACCTGCGCGGACTGCGGACCGGGCCGGTGGCCCACCCACGACCTCGCCGCCTGCTACGACCTGCCCGAGGAGTACATCAAGTGGGAAGACGCGTGGGCCATCGGGCCGCTTACCGTCTCTTGCCTGGGCTTCATCTCCACGCTGGCCGTGTTCGGGATCTTCATCAAGAACAACGACACGCCGGTGGTGAAGGCCTCGGGGCGGGAACTGAGTTACATCCTGCTCGTCGGGGTCCTCATGTGCTACAGCATGACCCTGGTCTTCATTGCCAAGCCGTCCACCGCGGTGTGCACCCTGCGCCGCTTGGGGCTCGGCTCCTCCTTCGCCGTCTGCTACTCGGCCCTGCTCACTAAGACTAACCGCATCGCCAGGATCTTCAACGGGGTCAAGGACGGGACGCAGAGGCCCCGGTGCATCAACCCTACCTCCCAGGTGGCAATCTGCCTGGCCCTCATCTCCTGCCAGTTGCTCGTGGTCGCCGTGTGGCTGGTGCTAGAAGTGCCGGGCACCAGGAAGGAGACCACTCCCGAGAAGCGAGACGTCGTGACCCTGAAGTGCAACGCCAAGGAGTCCAGCATGTTGACCTCCCTTACCTACACCGTCGTCCTCATTGTCCTTTGCACCGTGTACGCGTTCAAAACCAGGAAGTGCCCCGAGAACTTCAATGAGGCCAAGTTTATCGGGTTCACCATGTACACCACCTGCATCATCTGGCTGGCCTTCCTGCCCATCTTTTATGTCACCTCCAGCGATTATCGGGTAAGCTGCCCTCCCCTTGTGACTGAGAGCAAAGATAAACCTACCCCAACTCCCATTTACTGACCCCGAGTCACTAGGCAAGTGCTCAAAAATACAGCCAATTCTCTTCCAAGGGCATTAGGGTCTAAGGAAAAGGAGCACTCATCGTTCAGATTTGTTAATCTGAATCTAATGAAATTCCCTGTTCATTGAAACTCACAGTAAACAGTAACGGCAAATAGAATGTTGAGTACAGAACAAATCATGCAGCCCGTTTTACTTATTCCACTATTAAATACAGCTGATCTTTTACCTCAGCAATGTAGGTTGTGCAAAAGAGAAAGAAAAAACAGCTACAGAGAAAGTGCAGATAAAAATAAGTGCAAGGCTGCAATGAGGTGGTATCGGAGAAGGTTTGGATTGCACTGCCTGAGGAGGTGGTGGAGGCAGAGATAGTTATAATATTTTAAAACTATCTGGATGAGCACTTGAATTGCCAAGGCATGGAAGGCTGTGGACTAAGTGCTGGTAAATGCGATTGGTATGGATGGGTATTTGATGGTTGGCATAGACAGGATGGGCCAAATGGTTTGTTTCTGTGTTATATGACTCTAGGGAGTTTTCACGACAGTCGGGTTACGACCCATGACCCGTACTGTTGCTACGCTACTCCAAATGGATTACACGCGATGTACTGCAGGTAGGCACTTACCATCGTTTCCAGCGTAGCGGGCCCGTTAAAACCCGCTGAAATTGATTTAAAAAAACGAGAGCTGAAGGGACAACAACAGCCAAAGTGGCGGTTTTTAACAGGTAGGAAAGTACGCGTTTCTAGCATTAATAACATATACCGGAAGTGACGGATGTCTTCCAGTTGGATTTAGTGGCTCCGTGCGTCGAGCCCTATGACCCAGTGATCTTTCGTGCAACCCCCCTATAACACCACACTCCCTATGATTCATTGCCTGATCAATTTCTCCTTCCCTCCCCCATCACCCCAGCATGATTCCTTTTGTTTCCCTGTTTTCTGTGTGATGGTCAGCATATTCCCAGCAAAGCTATGAAGTCAAAGACATTGACAAGATGCAACTTTTCAATGCTGTCATTGCCTTTGGCAAGTCGGTAAATGTGGAGCTAACTAGTTCCTTTATGCCTGAACAATATAATGTACAGCTGTAGTCCCTGTACAATAAATATCATGTACGTTTGGCTCCATCTACTATGGTTGCCTTACATTGAGTCCTGTCGGAAACACTACCATGTAAAATCAGCTTGGATATTTCCGATTCCAAACAATCATTCTTCTTCAATCTGATACTTTTATGTTTGCTGAAAATGCTGGAAACAGTCAACAGATCTTCGTCCTAAAACATGAACTCTAGTTTCTCTCTCCAGTGATGCTGGGTGTGTTTAGCAGCTTGTTTTTATTTTAGATTTCTGGCATCTGCAGCTTTTGATGCTCAGTCAGATTTGCCAGCAGATTAAGTATTAATTTTGAATGTAGCAAACAGGAAGTTCTCATGCTTCCCCATGCTGCTAGGTCTCTCTGCTTGTGCTTCACATTGAAAGAAGTGAAAGCTCACATTTGTGTTCTATTTTAACTGGTCTTTGAATGAGGAGTTGTTGCCTGGCTGGCCATAGAGCCATATAGTATGGAAACACGCTCTTTGGCCCAAATTTCCCACATAGACCAACATGTCCCATCTACAGGTCCCCTCTACACTTGTCCCACCTGCTTGCGTTTAACCCATATCCCTCTAAACCTGTCCTATCAAGGTACCCGATGTTCTTAGATCATTCACAGCTGTCTGGGAAGTGGCGATGGCCCTGATGGGACAGGCCAAGGAAAAGCTTAAACTGTAAACACTCCTGGAGTCACAGACAGGTCACGTTGAACCACTTTCGCATCCTCAGATAGACATGACTTGCTTGAGAAGAGCAGGCATTGACATTTTGACATTGACATGGTGATTGTTCTAGTCTCTTTGCACAGACCCTGGATCTAAATAAAAACATGAAATAAAAGACCAGGTAGACCCGATGGTGGTGTTGGATGGGATAAACAGTGAGAACAGTTTGTTTGCCTTTGGGAATGGGACAGAGATTTTTCTTAATCGTGCAATTCCTGTTATCAATCAGTGGCTATTAATGGGCACTAATGCTTGTTAGAGTCTGACACTGTCCCCTCTCCCCTCACAGGTTCAGACAACTACCATGTGCATCTCTGTCAGTCTGAGTGGCTCCGTCGTGTTAGGCTGCCTGTTTGCCCCCAAGATCCACATCATTCTCTTCCAGCCCCAGAAAAACGTGGTGACTCACCGCGTGGCCACCAGCCGCTTCAGCGTGAGTGGCTCGGGGACAGTCCACTCTCACGGTGAGTATCTCCCTCTTCCAAAATGCCCCATCGCCGATTTCTGCCACAAAAAAGCGAGGGTGTGAGCAGCACGCCATTAGCCCCTCTGCGCCAATTTTTGGCACGTAAAAACACACATGTGATGAAATGTGTCTCTTTTCCCCTGTAACAGCTCACCCACCATATCCAATGATGGCAAAGCACAACGTGCTGGAGGAACTCAGCAGATCAGGCAGCATCTGTGGAGGGACTGGACAGGTGATATTTCAAGTTGGGACCCTTCCTCAGTCTGAAGGACTCCCATGCATAGATGCTGCTTGACCTTCTAGGTTCCTCCAGCATTTTGAGTTTTGCCCAAAATTCTAGCATTTGCAGTTCCTTTTGTCCGCGCCAAATGACAGGCTGGTTAAATGGGGGTGGATTGTAAGTATCTTTTATGCTGTTCTAATGAATGAAGGTGGGTACGTCAGCTACAGTATCACTGCCCATTGTGCCCTTGGATCTGGCCCTGCTGAACGCAGGCTGCATCTAACCCCTGAAACATCAACATGGAGTCACGCTTGTCAACATTTCTCTTTCCAGTTTCCGCTGTGCACTACGTGCCGACTGTGTGTAACGGGCGAGAGATCGTGGACTCCACCACATCATCGTTATGAGGATTGGAATCAGCCCTCGTTCTCCACTGTTCCACTTTCTTCAACCCCTCCTGCCTAACTCCGTACCCCTTCTCCATTCCACCTCTCCAGTCACCCCCCCCCCCCCCCCCCCCCCCTTCCCCTCCAACTCTTCCAGACCAGGGTACAAAATATATGTGACATGTATAAAAGGTTTTTAATAAGTAGATCATGTGTGAGTTAGTAAGTGTTGATGTAATTAATGTAAATAAAGTGTTTTTTTTTATAAATAGTCACTGGCAATGACTTCTAGTTTTGTGGAAATCAGTGAAGTCATTAAGATAAAGTGGTGTCGAGAAGATACCAGTGAACGAAACTGGCAGCTAATGGTTCACAGTGACTCGATGATATCAAGTGTCATTATATGTACGTTGCTCTAACTAGCCCCTGCTCCGTCCCATAACTGGCTGCCCATGTGCTCAGCCCTGTAGTTACTCAACTTCCCAGGTTATCTACCTCTCCTTGAGGCTTCCAGGGCTACTGCTGGTAGCAAACAAGGAGTCGGGAAATCTGCTCAGGGTGATCCCATTCCATTATCATCTGGAGGGACTGTAGGATCTTGCACACGTTGCAGTGAAGGATGTTATTCCATAGGGTGGGTGGGAGAACTGTGTGTGTGGGGGGAGCGGTTAGAATATATTTTAATCAGCGTGTTCTAGAGTGCACTGGGAGAAGAATAGTGGAAGTGGGACCAGTTGTATTTTCAACAAGGAATTTACTAATTAATTGAAAATGAAACAATTGAGTGGATGGTTAACAAACACACTGTGGGCCAAACGGCTCCTTGTACTGTAAAATGATGTGATTTCATGAGTGCTTCCTTTGACCAGATTTATTTGGAGGTAAACCAGCATCTGAGTGTCCTGGCAGCGCCTGATGAATTTTCCAGAGACTCTTAGATTCCAGCTTCATTCTGCATCAGCCAAATAATTAATTGGGACATGTGACCACTTGCTTGTGAATAATGACATAGTTTATACTCCTGTCCCAGAGGCAGGAATGGTCTGTTAAATGTGTTTGAGCAGTTGTGTTCCGGTTTCCACGGACATATCTGTTAGGCACATAATAAGCCCTCCAACAAATTGAAAAATTCCCTCAGGACGTCCCTTGAATGGGTGGAAAGACATGAAAGCTGGTCCAGATAGATGAATGCATGCAAAGGCAACAAAAACCCTAGAGACACTGAGGGGAGGGCAGGGGTGTTGGAACGATAGGATCTATTGATTATACAACACAGGAAAAAGTGGCCAAATGGCCTCCTCTACTGTATATTGGTTCAAGTGGAGCAAGAACTAAGGGAAGGCGGTAAGATAATAGAGCTTTGGAGCTCAGATGTCTACGATAGTAGTGCAGGGGGACGCGTTCATCTAATGATTTAGACTAAGGTAGCTCACACAGAATTTTTTTCTGCCATGCAGTTTTGGTTTTATTGGATGAACGAAGCTCCCAAGAGATCTGAGATTTATTGGGATCCTGATGACTGTCTGGTTGGCCTGCGAGATCCTTGTTACCGCTGCAGGGCAGCCGTTTATTAAACTGTGATGTAATGTACGTAATTTTATATATACATTGTTAGCATTAAATTATTGTTCTTTGATGTTCGTTTGACGCAGCATAAAACTGCAAAAACTTTTCCAACCAGGCCCAGGAGAAAGTGAATTGTTCCAAGTTGAAAAAGTCAGGAGGGTGTGGGTCGTGGAGGATATTGGTCCTGGCTCTAGAGGCCAGGGAGATCGGACACATCAGGATTAGCAAGGAATCAATGGGATCAGGGACGCAACGCATACAGGAGTGAACAGGGACACCTGTGGAATCAAGGGAATGATAAACTTAAGAATGGACAGGAAGATCAAAAGGAATCAGGAGTACAGGGAGATCTAGGGATAAATGACAGAATAAACAGTGGACTGGATATGAGATTGAGGGGTCAGGGATAAACACTTGGCTGGAAGATCAAAGATCTCTACAAAATTGTATTGAATATACAACCTCCAAAATAAGCCAGAGACATACAGCAAGCATATAGGCCCTTCGGCCCAATTTTCCCATGATGATCAAGGTGACCCTGTCACCTGCCCGTATTGGGCCCATATTCCTCTAAATCTTTCCTATCCACATACCTGACCAAATGCCTTTTAAATGTTGTTACAGTCCCTGCCTCAAGTATCTCCTCTGGCATCCGATCCCACTTATCCACTTCCCTATCTTCCTGTTCCTACCCCCACTAGCATGTGAACATGGCACTGGGAGTAATCCAGAGATCACTATCAAGGAGGTCCTGCTTTTTAATCTTTTACCTAACTTCCTATATTCATTTTGCAGGATCTTCCCTTTTCCGACCCATGTCATTTGTACCAACATGCACATCAACTTCTGACTGCTCACGCTCCTCCTTGAGAATGTTGTGCCACCTCTCCAAGACATCCTGGGCCTGGCACTAGGGAAGCAACACACCATCCTGGAGTCTTGTTTGCTGCCACACAATCTCCTGTCTGTCCCTCTAACTGAAGAGTATCCTAACAGTATGGCTCTGCCTGACAGTTTTAACAAGCATTCAGAGAAAGTACAATTTGCTAATCTAGTAACAGTAAATGATCTCACTTTTCTTTATCCTCTTGGCCTGCTTGAGGGAAAAAGACAGTTAGAAATATAACTGTAACCAGAATGATAAATCAAAATGTTCTCATTGGTTGCATCAACAAAACATTCATTTGCATCAAGAAGATGAAAGTCATTGTGATGAGGGGAACAATTAAGGCAGTAAAGATGTTGATAAAATGTATTACTAGGATGGCTAAAGAGTAGGGACATTTTATTTGTAAGAAAGTGCTGGAATCAGGGGCATCTCCGTGGCTAGCTGTCTGCGACGAAGGATGCATTTCTAGCAGCTCACTTCCTTATTTTGGAATTTACTAAATTTCAATATGAAATAAATACTCATTTTATGTCCTGCAAAAGTTAACAAATAGCAATGATTGGAATAACTGGCTGATTGATCTGATCTTAGTGATATTGGTGAATGGAAGAATGTCGATTGGAGCATTAGAGGATTTACTGCTCTTTAAACAGTGTCAGAACACCACTGTTATGAATATATATCAAACATTCACCTAATAGTCTTGAAGGAGGTAAATGGGGCTACTTTGCGGGACAGGATCCCTGTAGAACTTTTGCTTCCGAGTCAGTTGTTTGTGTTCAAGTACCACTCAATCACTTGAACATACAATCTAGAATGCTGTGAGTGGAGGGTGGAGGGAACGATCACATATATTAGTGTACCAGGTCATATATTGGTCATTTATCTCACTGCTGTTTTACCTGCTCTTATGTAAGTCCACCTTGCAACAGCCACCCACATTTACACGACCCCCTCCCCCACACCCCGCTCCACCATGTTCTGGCAAATGCTTTGGAATGTAATAAGGCAGTGAAAGGATTTTATGGATCTAGGCTCTCTCCCTCAGCACTCGTGAACATTTTTTGGAATGAGGGTGGAATCCACAGAGCAGAGGATTTTGTGAAGCAAGGCGTGGATATATGGGAAGGCCAGGAATGTCAGAAATCCCAGGATGATCTGGTAAATCTGGAACATTCAATTCACTGAGAAATTATATGACATTACGAGCATTAAGGTAGTTAAGGAGGTAAAAAGTAAAATGAGTTAAGTCAAAGCTCGACAGAAATACTGACTCCTGGTAAATGAGAAAGGGATGCCAAGCAAATCAGAACATTAGGATTACCTAATATATCATTGGACCATGTGTTTACAAAAGGAGGCAGTGAGATCCTAGTGAGTCCAGAATAGTTCAGAAAGACTGCTAATGCATCATGCTCCAGACTCAGTGGAACATTTCTGACAAAGATTTCAACAAGGCATAAAGTTTATTTGAACCTGTACTCATTCAGCGCTGAATGTTATATTGGAGAATGTAGTGTGATTTTTTTTAATGAATTCATATTTTGTAGATATTTCAAACTTTACAAAACTGAATAAAAACTAGACTGTGGACCTCTTGGAGCCTCATTTGTTTTTATATGTGCATACACAAAATACAATCAGTTAAATTAGGGCTACCTGAATCAAGGGATATGGGGATAAGGCAGGAATGGGGTACTGATTGTGGATGATCAGCCATGATCACATGGAACGGCAATGCTGGCACGAAGGGCCGAATAGCCTACTCCTGCTATTATCTATGATCTAATTTTTGAGGAATTAGTAACAAGACTTAGAATTGGACATTTGAAAATATTATTAGAAGAGATTATTCACAAAGAGGAGCCCATGGGCACTCAGAGATAAGCTTGCAACAGTAATTGATTGAATGGCAGGAGAAAGATGTGGGGAATGTGATTGGATCGACAAGATGCGACAGATTGATACTGCCTAAAGCCCAGTACAGCATATTTATCTGCAATCTCAATGAACAAATAAAGAGTTCTACTTCTAAGTTTGCCAATAATGCAGTTAGGAGGGGCTGCATGTTGAAAGACGAGTTGTCAATGAACCTTGACAGATTTTGTGGGTCAGAAAATGGAGTTCAATTTTGAAAGCATGGGTTATCTCACCTTGGATCAAGAAAGATGATGTAGTGGGTAATTTGCAACCCCGGTTCTCCCTTTATTCCCACTTGAGTAAAAGGCTACTCCTCTTTTCAAGATTCCTTTCAGACATGTTCTTTTCCACAGATGTCCTTTGGCTTCTAAATTTCTCATAATGGCAGCTGATCCCTTTAAGTGGTTACCAAATTGCCTGGAGGTATTTCACTTTCTTGGCCAATGCTGGGAGTACTCAATTAGAAATTACACCCAACCCACATAAAGTTATTGGACAAAGTATTGGTATTGGTTTATTATTGGCTGAGATACGTGGACAACTTTGTTTTGTCCACTAACCAGGCAAACCATAAGTTTATTAGGAGGGGCAAACGAGAAAAGAAACAATGCAGAATATATTGTTACAGCTACGGAGAAAGTGCACATAAATAAATGTTATAAATATGACAAGATACCTCTGGTGGTACGTGCTTCAAGCTTTTGTATCTTCTGCCCAACAGGAGAGCAGATAGAATGACTGGGTGTGAATGGTTCTTGATTTTTGTTAGTAGCATTAAGTATGGAGTCGGGGTGGGAGATTGCAACCTTCACGTGGTCCGCCCTGTTTCGACAAATGCAATCAACCCGGTGTGCACAATCAAATAAGATCAAATAGAACAAGTTGTCCTACAACCTTAGGTGTGCACACCATACGTAAGAAGTATGGAGTTGACAGAGGAAAGCGTGTGTGCGTGATGCATTCATAATTTTCTGCAATTTCAAGTGGTCTTGGGCAAAACAGTTGCACTACCGAGCTATGGTGCATCAGGTAGGATACTTTCAATGGTATATGTGCAGGATTTGTTTAGTCATTGGAAACATGCCTTAGCATTTTGATGAAATCCAAGTGTCGGAGTGTTTCCTTGGAAATAGCCAATAATTGCATGTGGGAAGCTGCCAATTCCCTTTGATTTAACTCTGTGGTGTCCCGATCTGACACCACATTGATCAGGGAGGGGGTCCAAACATTTTGCTGCAGTTTAGTTGAACATTAATTGGGCACTTGGAATGACTGGAAAATCCAAGGTGCAGGATGCAGTGTAGCAAGTCACAGAACAACTTTAGGAAGTCAGCCCCGAAGAACACAGATCTGGACATTAATAGGCAGGTACACAAATATCAGGAATTGCTGGAGATACTCAGCAAGACAGGGATCCTCATTGGGTGAAAATCAGAGATGATTTGGGTTATAGAACAGTACAGGAATGGGCTCTTCTGCCCACACTATTTGTGCCAAAATAAACTAATCTCTTCTGCCTGCACACGATCATTATCCCTCCATTCACTGTACTGTATATCCAAGTGCCTATATAAAAGTATCTTAAACACCACTAATGTATGTGCCTACACCTCGCATCACGTTCGAGGCACTTACCATGCTTTGTGTAAAAAACTTTAATGATTAGCACGCAACAAAAAGCTTTTCACTGTACCTCGGTACATGTGACAATATACTAAACTGAAGTTTGCATGCCATTTACTACCTGTGCTTGGTACCTGCATCAGATTACATACCTTGCATGTGGGACCCTGTTTGTATGTGTGTATCAACATGTAGGTTGGGTTGCTGACTCCTGGGGCTTGGCAACTCAGTAATGGCTGCTGCAGATCCATAATTATCATGCTTAGTTAATGAATGACAACTTGGTAAGTTTTCAAAAAACATGTTGGTCCAAGGCAGTGTTGAAACTGAAGTCTAGTTTAGCAGGACCTATTGAGGGTAGGGAGTGGTGTGGAGACGATACAATGGCTGTTCACCTGTGCAGCTTGCCCTGGGAAACCAACAGGTCATTCAGAGCCGTGCTATTGGTCATGATGGCGTTCAGATGGCTAGCAATCAGATTCTATGACTTTATAAATCAACAGTTAATTTCTAACACTGCCTGGAGACTGGTTTCCTCAGTCAATGTTAAATACTGCAGTCATCCCGAGTAAAAAAAAAAAAGAAGACGCCATCCTTAGGCTTTGCATCCTTCAGCTTAATGTCAGATATGAAAATCAATTCCTGCATGGGTCGGGCAATGCATGGGTCGGGCAAAGCTGTCCACACATAGGGAGAGTCATTGACGACTGGAACAAATGTCAAACTGATTAAAATAATCAAACTGATTAAAATACATTGAGCCCAGCTTCTGTGATGTCAGCTAGAGTGTTAACATCTGTTCCCATAACAATGGGCAGACTACCTGACACCTGAACGTTGTGTTGGAGGTAGGGTAACACGCAGCAGTTTTGGGATGAGAATCCTCTACACCAGTAGTGGGGTCATGGAAGTAGAGGACCTACACTTCAGAGATAGACTGTTGAAACAGACACCATCATCCAATTGTCTCACAAAAGTAGCATTGCATACATGACAAACATACACCCAACACTGTGAATACACCATAATTTTATTTATAAAATAGGCACTCAAATGTCAGAAATCTCAAACATTATTTAATTATATCACAACTTTTTGCTACTTCACAATTGTTGTTTAGGTTATGTTTTTTTTCAGGGGTATTATACATATTCCATTCTTGGCCTCTTTTAGTCTCCACCACCGACCTAATCTGCGAAGATAGCACAAATTTTATTACATTTATTGCAGAGTTTTTAAACATGTTGAATCAGTAGTCAGGAATTCTAATAGAGCAGTATAGACTGCAAAGGATAGTTTGTGACATGCATTTGAAGTCTGCATTTAAACAAACAACTCCACTGCAAGAAGGTCTGCATTCCAGTCAATGCCAAATCTGATAACACAAGTGATTCACTCTACAAGCACATCTACCAACCAAACCTCTGGCCTGGGAAAACTGATCTTATCCCCATCTGCCACACTGGCACAATGTTTCTCAGGTCACCAAAAAGGAAGCATAGCCAACCAATAGCCTAGGAGCTAAAGTGCCACAACCAATTCATCCAAGATAGGGTGAACTAAACATCAAACCGACTTCTACGTCTTTGTAGGTCACAACAAGTGCATTTGAAAAGAGAAATGCTTAATTGGAGATACTTGCATTGTGGAGTATTGAGCCCAAGCAGTACAGAAGTAGAAATCCTCAAACAACCAAGACAGCAGAAAATCCAAATAAATCCACCATTTGCAGTATCCATTCCAATCACAACCTGCATTTACTAACACATCCAAAGGTCTTTGACACATCCTGGTAATGGCAGCTGTAAGTAATTTTCCAACGCAGATAAAATTACCAAAATAAATATTTAGAAAAGATCAAAGATCCAAACCAGCAACATGCAGTAATGAAAGTTTTACAGTAAATCCTCTCCTGCTCGGAAACAAAGCAATTATATCAGCTTCAGAAAATATTACCAGCGGTGACTGCAACATCCTACAGGGCGAGTAACAGAATCAGCTGCCACAGCATCGATAATTACTCTTTTTGTTCAATCAAGTATTGCAAGCAGCTTATGTGGATAACACGTGGCTTAAACTCTACTGAGCTATCCTATACTACTGGATGAGTTCAAAGTTATATGAACGGTATCACTCTCTGGCTGACTGGCACTTTTGTATGAATGTTACCCAATTTTAGCCCTTTCATACAACAGCTTTTGCTGGCATACAGATAATGGTATAACAGGTAAGGAAAAAGGACCAGTCATGTATCAGCCATGATCTCAGTGCAATTCAGGCTGAATGGCTTACTCCTACTTTTACCTTGTGGAAATGAAAAACATGAGGGAGAGAAGGGCCCGCTGACCTCTCAACATCCAGTCTACTTTGAGTGACAAGCCTCGATATCATTTAAAAGTTTGTACATTTGGAAATATTTTAATGGATAATGATCTGGAACAAATCAACACCAGACCTCTGAATAACCGAAAAGTGGTTCAATAAAGCATTCTGTGTTCTGAAACCAGCCCACAATACAAGAGAACAATGCACTGCACAATACACTGTTCTCCTAAAGCACTATATTATCTACCTTACTAGACAATATCCAAAACACACCAACCCGGATCTATCGGGAGAACTAGCTGGTCGGTTAGAGCATTGGCTTCATGGAAAGTAAGAGGGTGATGGCAGGAAGTTGTTTTTCAGACTGTGGACCTGTGACTAGTGCCCCAGGGAATCAGGGCTGAGCCCATTGCTGTTGGTGCTCATTATCAATGATTTAGATGAGAATATACAAGGCAAGATTAGTAGATTTGCAGATTACTCTTAACGTAATAGAGCAGGAAGATATTCATCAAAAATGACAGCAAGATCTTGATCAATTGGGCTGAGGAATGGTTAATGGAGTTTAATGCAGATAAGTGCAAAGTGTTGCATTTTGGGAAATCAAACTAGGGCAGGATGTTCTCAGTGAATGGCAGGACCCTGAGGAGTGTCGTGGAGCAGAGGGACCTAGGAATATATGTACATTGTCCCTTGAAAGTGGTGTCATAGGTAAATAGGGTGATCAAGAAACAATTTGAGTATTGTCTTCAGTTTTGGTCACATTGCTATTGGAAGAATCTTGTTAAGCTGAAAAGTACGCAGAGACGATTTACGATGATGTTGCCAGGACTTGATGGTCTTGACTATATGGGATAGTTGGGTAGGACTTTATCCCTTGGTGTGTCAGAGGCTGTGAGGTGATTTTTTATATATAGATAGGAAAGAACTGCAGGTTGCTGGTTTAAGTCAAAGGTAGACACAAAATGCTGGAGTAACTCAGTGGGACAAGCAGCATCTCTGGAGAGAAGGAAAGGATTTATCGGAGTCGCTGCCTCAAAAAGGCAGCCAGCATCATCAAAGACTCACACCATCCTAGCCACACACTCATTTCACCCCTACAATCGGAAAGAAGGTACAGGAGCCTGAAAACTCTAACGTCCAGGTTCAGGATCAGCTTCTTCCCTGCAGCTATCATGTTATTAAATACTACAACCTTACATAAGCTCTGAACTACAATAGACTATTATTATACTTATTGCACTGCTATTGTTTTTTTTTTTGTGTTTACGTATGTGCAAATGTGTATGTATATGTGTGTGTGTGTGTAAATGTATATATACACATTTAACTTTTTTTTCTCTTGTTTATTATATTGTTTACAGTGTACTATGTTTACATACTCTGTTGTGCTACAGCAAGTAAGAAATTCATTGTTCTATCTGGGACATATGACAATAAAACACTAGACTCTTGACGCTTCGGGTCGAGACCCTTCTTCTGTCTGAAGAAGGGTCTCAACCTGAAATGTCTGAGAAAAAAGTCAGACTCGAAAAGTCTGAAGAAGTGTCTCAACCCGAAACGTCACACATTCCTTCTCTCCAGAGATGCTGCTTGTCCCACTGAGTCACTCCAGCATTTTGTGTCTACGAGGGAAATATATATGGGTAATTGCACAGAGTCTTATGCTCAGAGTAGAGGAATTAAGAACCTGAGGACACAGGTTTAAGGTGAAAGATTTAATAAGAACTTGAGGGTAACATTTTCCACACAGAGTGTGGTGGGCAAATGGAATGAGCTGCCAGAGGAGGTGTTTGAAGCAGGTACTATAACAACATTTGGACGGTACATGAAAGGAAAGAAGGATATGGGGCCCAACACAGGCAGGCAGGACTAGTGTAGATGAGGCATCTTGGTCAACATGGGCAATTAGCTCCAAGGGGCCCGTTTCCATGCTGTATGACTGTCAGCGAGGGAAATGATACATACCGCAATATTTTTAACCTTCTATGCAACTTGTCTGGAGAAGCAATGATCTCATTAGTGGATGACCTGAGAATGAGTTACAAGAGATTGCTTTCGCTCATTACCTGTGCTCCTGTCCCACACCAGCCACTAAAAAATCACCAGAATTTGAAAATTTTAAACAGTTCACAAATCCAACCTATGAAAGAAGCAAAGAGGGAAAACAGGATTAGTTTCAACTTTGTAAATAATTCTTAATCTAGCTTGCAAGTCTCAATTTCCCCCAAAACCTGTTACGTTCACATCCCAGGTTATAAACTAGCTGCATGAGTTTGATGTTAGCCACCCTGAGCCAGGGCTGAAGTAAGTCTTGTGGTGTGGACCAAAAAGACAAACATAGGAACGTAGAAATCTCATCAAAAGCTCTATTCCCCACGCAATGCAGACCATTGAGATAGAAATGGCAATGCAAAAAGCACAACCCGACATCCAATAAATCATTTTCAACATTTTCCTCACACAAAAGAAATTCACAAGAATGCACAATATAATGTTCAACCAAAGCGACTCCAGACAGCTAAAATGCATTCAATCTCTTTGTCACCTCCCAATTTTGCATAGCCCGGATATTCCACCCCGAGTGGGATGAGCTGTCTGGCGTGGATCCCACTGGCCTGATGGTTTACCGACTGTTTATCTGTTGCCAAGTTATATTTTTGCCTTGGGGATCACGGCTAGTGTCTGTCTCTCTCTAGGAAGACAAAGGTATACTGGAAGGGAAAATAACAATGAATCTTTAAACACACATTCCTGAAATGTGCCAGTGGATTAAGGAGACATTAATTCCTGCTCTTTGGACTTCAGCTCTGCCCTTACTGCAGATAGGTTGCCTTGTCCCTCCAGTATTTTGCCCAGAGCACTGTCTCATGTTTCTTTCCCTCGTGCACTAATAAAAACATCCACTAGAAAACATTCATTGCTTAAACAGTAAACCAGAGATTTCAGTTCAGGCACAAGAAACTGCAGATACTGAAATTTGGAGAAATAAGTGAGCAGCTGGAGGAACTCAGCAGGCCAGCTTCTCTGAAGGGAAATGGACATTCAATGTTTTGTGTCCAGATCCTTCACCTAGAGATCATCTAGATCAGTGGTTCCCAACCTTTTTTTGGCCATGCCCCACCTAATCACCTCTAAAATCCTGATGCCCCCCCCCCCCCCATGTGGTGATATATAATTCTTATCATTTAAAAAGTGAACTCCGTTTCAGCTGAAGAAGCTTAAAACACCAATACCTTGGTTGTAATAACTACACAATAAAGATCTTTTTTACCCCCAAAAAATTATTTACTCAAAATAACATCTGAAACATAAACTACATATGTTTACCTGATGGAAAATCCTAAAAAATAAAAATCGAAAATTTGGACCCAGACCTCCTCAGTCGCGCTCAATTGCCCCCCTTAAAAATCAAATTGCCCCCCTGTGGGGCGTACGCCCCACGTTGGGAACCACTGATCTAGATATTTCAGTCAACAGGTGGCAATGGATTCATATCCGCACCACATTACAATGGTCTTTCTAGTGCAGAGGAGGCAATCTGCTTTCAGTGACGCCACATCCTATTGAAAGAGAAGTTAAATGCAAGAGCAGTCCGCAACTCTGACCAGAGGAAAACAGCTGATCGTAACTTCAGCGAATCAAAGGCTAAGAAGGTAACGAGACTGCAAACTTGGACAGCAGCTTCTCAACTAATTATCCATCTCAACTCATGTTGATGTTTTAAGGTCAGTTGACAGCAGGGATTCTCCAGCAATAACTTGAGCTGTATGCCTGAGCAGTACACCACTGGGGAATAGGCACTGAGAAGGCAATTAGCACCTTCTTCTAACGGGACTCATTCATACTGAAATAGTGCAAGTGAAACAGGTCATGAAAATGCAGTCTCAGAAGGGGGAGCAGTACCTGCTGGGTGTATTAAAAGTAAATTTAAGAAAGTTGTGGTGCTTCTCAAAAAAATATTCCTCTTTCTTTCCTTATCAGAGGAAACTAAAAAAATACTTTGGTGTCACATCATCTCCAGGAAGCCCTAAAACTTGTCCAAAAATTCAATAAGATCTTGGTTGATCAATGAGTGTATTCAACAGTCAGTTCTATATAACTCATAATTCCTCAATCTTTACAATTTGTAAAACATGATCGACCTTACATAAAATCAATGATTGACTCAGATTAAATTCAGCTTTTAAGTGAAAAGTTATTTCCTCTTAGATTATTTACTCTGGTCTCTTTGCTGACACTAGCCGTTAAACTAGCCTACAGTTCCCTGCCTTGTCCTCCTATTCAAACAAAGGAGTCACATTATGATATGCTCCTGGAAATAAAAAATTGAAAATTTCAAACAATGGGCTCACTGTCTCTGCAACCATTTCCTTTAAAAACCACGAGTGCAGGCTATTGGATCCCAGTGAATTGTCCACCTTTAACCCAGTGAATTTCTCTAATACTTTATCCCTTGTGATTGGGATTTTTCCAAGTTCCTTGGTTATTTGAAATGAGCCCTCCTGTTATCATTGGGGTATTTGCAGTGTCCTTTATGGTGTAGACTGATGAAAATACAGATTTAATACATTTTCCATGTCCGCTTCCAGCTATTAATTCACCAGCTTCGTTCTCTAGTGTTCCCACAGGTATTTTAGTTGTCATCCTCCTATTTATATCTATAGAAACCGTTACCGTTTTGATATTACACGCAATTTCTGTCTCAAAATCAATATTTTCCATTCTAGTTTTTTAGATTTTTTGCTTCTGGATCCTTAAAACATCTCAATCCTTGGGCCTATTATCAGCCCTTGTCACTTTGATTGCCTTACCCTTCAATTTAACATCCTTGACTTCCTTTCTTAACCACAGACTGTGCCTCTTTCTCATGGAATCCCTCTTTCTAACTTAGATAAACTCCTGCTGAGTGTCATAGCTATTTGAATATCTTCCGCTGTTCGTCTCCTGACCTGTCTCTTAGCTTATTTTCCCGTCCACTTTAGACAACTCATCCATCATACCCTCACAATTGCCTCCATTTAGGCTGAAGACATGGTTTTGGCCCTGTGGTGTTCATTACCGAACCATATTTGGAATTCCATTATAATGTGGTCACTAACTCCTCGGAGTTTTATTTAACTCTTATTAATCATTTCTCATTACTCGCGACCAAATCTAAAACAGCCTATTCTTGAGTAGGTTCAATCAGGGCTCATGTGAGGGTGGTTCAGGGGGTGCATCGTACCCAGGCCCAGAGTCCAAAAGGCGGCCCGGGAGCCAAAGGAGGGGGGCAGGAAATTTCCTGAAATCTCAGGAAATGTTTGCATATATTTTGTGAAGACTAGCATTCACATGAGTGAGTGTGTGTGTTAGTGGGAGGGTGAATTTTGTAAATGCACACTTAAAGCCATCAGATCAACAGAGTACAGACTTGGTGACCCGTTTCTAAATGTTTGTGTTAGCTTAACAATATGATTAACAATTCCAGCAACAGTAGCTTCTGCGGAGAGGTCATTTAGCAAACTCAAGCTGACGAAGAATTATTTAAGGTCTAGAATGTCTCGGGAATGTCTTGTGGATTTGGCCAGGCTAAGTATTCAATCAAATATTGGCAGAACAATACAGTTTCATGCTGCGTTTCAAAAATCTTCACCAAAAAAGGCCAGAAAAGCTTTTTATTTAAAGTAAATACTGAGCCTATCTACCTTTTTTACTTTTTACTAATAATTATGTCTTCTGATGATCTGATCTGCATTGAAATATAAAAGGATGTTTCAATGTGAATTTTTTCTCCTTAACTGTATTGTAGCATAAACAAAAATGTTCAAAACAAATGTGCTTTATTCTCTCTGATCCTTTTATTTTATTTATATTTATCATGGGGAGAGTATAGGAGCATAAGGACTCAAATGTAGAAAATCAACAGAGCGCTTCATTCCACCCCTCTCTCATTTACACTTTATGGCCTTACTGGCTACAATTCATGGCATAAAACCGTAGTGGATAAAAACAGGATGACTAATGGAGACGGAAAGGGGGCCCGAAAGAAATGTACCCACTGATAAAATTCCTCTCAGAGGCCCTGGGTTCCATAGCGTACCAAGGGTATGGGGAGAAGGCAGGCACGGGTTATTGATTGGGGACGATCAGCCATGATCACAATGAATGACGGTGCTGACTCGAAGGGCCGAATGGCCTCCTCCTGCACCTATTTTCTACGTTTCTAAGAATTAATCCCTGATGCACTCCACAAATTCTTCTTCCACAATAGCCTTGTCAGTTCACTATGTCCAATCAATATATAGACTAAAAACTCCCTGGATAATTTAAGTTCCTTTCAAATATGCTCGATATTTTGCTCCATCTACTGGAGGGGCACATTTTATAGATCCATGTATTTTGCCTGTTATTCATGATATCAACAGAAACCACTTCAACATTGCTCTCTGTGTCTCCTATATTATGATTCACCACTGTTCTGATACCTTTGATTAACAATCCTATCCCACCTCTTTTCTCCTGTGCCCTGTCGTTTTGGAGCTTTGTATAACCTAGAATAATGATCACCCAGCAGCCACATCGCCACAATAGCTATTAGATCACTCTCATACACTGCTTCCTGCGCTGTCAACTTACCTATCTTATTGTAAATGTTGTGTCCATTCAAATAAATATTGCTCAGCTTCAATTTTTATCAACTCTGGATTTACCATGTTGTATGCATAAACATAGCAGGATCTGCTACCATCCAGCATGCACAAACAACTTGCCATTGATAACCCCAATAGAGGTGGGGTAGAATCTGGGGAAGGTAATTTTGGCTAATAGATACCCAGATTTCAACCATTGAGTCAGGCATTCAAAGAAGGCCATGTAATCCATCCCAGCATTCAGAAAAGTAATCTAACAGATACAGAAACTACTTAAAAAACGCCTTTACCACAGGGATGTCAAAAAGCGGATCCAGTCGCTTAAAGCCCTCTCCACACTTCCAGAGTCTGATCTTGGAATTTTGCGAACCTGCAATCATACAAATAAACCAGATAATATCAGGGCAATTTAGCAGTTTAGCCAATTACTGCAGATAAAGAATTCAGATGATGTCACATTCTTAATTGAAATGTAATGGTGTAATTTGCTGTCAGCTAATATTCTGTACACTTTAATTGGCCATTCTTTGGAAAGAGAACCAAAATGTCACACACGTGACCAGATGGCATCACATAAAGTAATACATTAAAAAATTATTGTAAGAGATTAATCTTATTCACTACTATTTTCCTACCCACAGAACTATAATGTATGTCTGCTGAAGATATGAACAATCTAGCTTTTTAAAGCCCAGTTTTTAATTTAAATTTAAAAGAGTTTGCAAAATAAAACTGAGTTATGAAAAAAATGCTTCCGTGTGAGGTTACACACGTGCCTAGTTATATTTGACGACTGACACTAAATAAACATTGTCAGCATAACATAAATTTCACTTGATAAACGTCAAAAAAAATATGAATCGTATATACAGTACAAAATAATATGCCCATAATGCTTTCAGAATTAGAAGAGATGCATTCCACAATTTATCATATTTTTGGTCACACACGTGACTAAGAATGGGGCCTAATGCACTTTAAAAGTACATTAAATGATGGCATCACACAGAATTTAGCGTTTGATAGAAGAAAGCAGGGTAACACAAATGGGATTCATAGGAAGAATTAAGAATTAAAAGGACCCCTTTTCAGTTTTACAGTTGCTGGCTGCTCTGGGATGCATTCAAAACTTGATTCAGAGGAAATATGGTCATAAGTTATAGGAATGTGATAGAAATGACCCAAACCTGCAAATTATCACTATACAGTGAAAATGGATGCTGCAGAATTTTAAAAAGATGTAGGTAGTCACAAATATACTGACACAGAAACATTTCCCAGCTACATTGTGTTCAAGAGCACTGGAAGGAACCTGGAAACAAGAATAATATATAAACCAGCAATGGTTGCTGACGCCCAGAATTGACAGGCCAAATTCAGAGCCAGCATTCAGGCATCAATAATCTGCATTTATAGCATTGTTAACGTGATAAAACGTTCTAACACATGGGACGAGGTTCGATAACTTTTTCAACTGGTGCGCCATGACAGAAATAGAATAAGAGGAATCAGTGTGGATGGAAACCTGGTTTACAAGGACATGAGCCGCATTGTGGGACATATGCAATTGAAGTTGTAGAGAGGGAGAGGGGTAGAGAGAACTGAAGTCATATCAGTGATAGAACGCAGACCCAAGTTGCCCACACAACAACCCCACACAAAATAGATAAGAAAGTAGCAGTGAAACCGTATTAGAGAAACTGAAAATGTAGCATACTGTAAAGATCAGCCACATTTTTGTAAAACAGAGAATGTGGGTTTTTAACCTAAAATGTCAAACTAAATGTTAAGTGTGTTGTACTGTGTCTTTTTGGAAGAGATGGTGCTGTTTCCTGAATTTATACGGCATTGCTAAAATGAAGTAGGAAACTGAAGAACAAGCTGAGAATTAGCTGAGAAGATAGCAGGAGTGGACAGAGAATTAAAGTAACATGAAACTGGAAGGTCAGAATCGCTCTTGGCAAACTGAAAAGTTCTGCAAGAGAGTCATCCAAACATCATTCTTCTCTGGCATAGGGAAGATCACATTGTGAACACCAAATATAGTACACAACAACACAAATGGAAGAAGCTTCCATCTAAAAAGAGTGTTTAGGTCCCTGGACAGTGGGAAGGGAAGAGGTAGAGGTGGTACATTTTTTGGCAATTACATAGTAAAGTGCCGCAATAAAGGGAGGTTGCTGGAGGTAGAAGAATACTTACTGGGGGGGGGGGGGGGGACACACACAGTGGTAGAGTTGTTACCATACAACACCAGAGACCTGGTTTCGATCCTGACTATGGGTGCTGTCTGTAGGGAGTTTGGACTTTCTCCCTGTGACCACATGGGTTTCCTCCCACATTTCAAAGACGTGCAGGTTTGTAGGTTAATTGGCTTCTGTAAATTCTGTGTAGGATAGAACTAGAGTACGGGTAATTGCTAAATATGGGAGCAAGTGGATTTATAATGTATATTGGTAACCAATTTATCCCCCAGGAGAGAAACGTGGGTAAAGGGAAGGTAAAGAGTTGGAAATAGAACACATGAATGAGTGAGTAGAGTAGAAATTGACAGTAAGGATAGAAACATTTGTTCGAGGTATACATGAGCACAGCACCAATAGTCATCCACATACCAGAAAAGGAGCTGGGGTTTGGGGCTGAAAGTCATTTCAGAATAAGACAAACAAGGAGAATTCTCTGTTCACAAAGAAGCAAATTGGACGATGCAATCTCAAAAAAGAATGTGACTGCTTGCAGTAGAAGCAAATAAAGAGGCACAAGGAACATTAAAGTAAATCTCACAGCTTGAAGCACCTGAGGCTATCAAATCACTGTTCAGCAGTGCTGCCACAGAAGTAATCCAATTTGGCTGCTCTATGCCTGGGTCTCCTTGGATACCATGAGCTGCCTTGACAGTTACCAGAGGCTTCTTCTTAGTAACTGTCCAAAGGGCCAAGGAACTGGAAGACAGAAAGGTCAAGAGGTTTGTAGTTTAATTCTCTGCATTTAGGTAAAAAAAGATTTATATCAAATATACTTTAAAAAATGAAATAAAACTGAAATACTTCAGGCATAAACGCACCCATCATCAGCTCCAGAAACCATATTCTCCTCATTTATCAGCTGAATGCAGTCTATGGAACTCCTGGGGAGCAAACAAGAAACGATGATTAGTTGAAAAGCAAGAAACTGGTGATGCTGGAAAACTGAAATAAAACCAGAAAATATTGGCAGACATTCAAGCGGCCAACAACAGAATGAATGTTTCACTTTCTACAGACACTGCCCATCATGCTGAGCATCGCTAGCTTTTTGTTATATTTCAAAACTGCAAGTAATCTAGCTGAGACGCACTGAAACAGCAGCTCTGATCTAAAAATTCTACTCTCATCTCCCATTGAGAGGATATAGTTTTCTGCTGCTTCCATTCAGACATGACATTGGGAGTAGATTAGACAAGGCTTGGGCCCTGGTGTTAGCATGTAGTCCTTTATACTGTCTGATACCTGCAACATAAACCAAAAGGAAAACGATCTGGCTACTAGAAAAAGCGCAACACCAATGTCAACTTATCAGCTATGTATACAATGGCAGGGATGTCTGGAATGTCTGATAGTATGGCACATCGTTTATGTTAAACTGATCACTTTGTTTTTTTTTAATTGTGGCATTATGTCAGCAACTCTCTCTCTGCAATGTCAGCATCAACCACTGCACACCACCTTCTCCTCCCAAGTCTGCTCAGTGCATTATACTACTCCACTAGTGCCCCAACATGCTTTCTACTCTCAATTTCCATCCACAGCATGGCCCACTCCTGCACCTATTTTCTATGCTTCTGTATTTGATTTCTTGTTAGTCAGAGGTTGGACAACAATGGGCTCACCAGACTGCCATGGGATGGAGCCAAGTATACTCAAAACAAGTAAAGATCAGAGAGATTAACTTTAAGGTATGCCTTCCAGTGGGTTCCAGTTGAGCCTCTGTACTTGAATTCTCCTCCACTCTTGGTGTTGAGCAAATCAGGCCCTTGGGTGTTTGGGGCCGGGATAGCCTTGGTAGTGTTGAAAAATCAGAGCACATCAGAAAATGTCTAGAATTTCTGCAATCTCTATGCTCACCACCTGTTATTTAGGTCAGATTTTCCACAGAACCTCAGCCTTCAGGTGGCAATGAAGCCGTTCCATTTTCTTAACAGTGTTGTTTCAAATTAAAGAGCTCCTTACATGGGCAGTTAATTGGTTCCTGGATCTCCTTCTCATTCGAATCAAACAAGTCCTGGTGTTTTTCTATATGGAAGCCAGGAGTCTCTCCATAGGTGTTAATTATGGACTTCAGAGCAGTTTACGCATCATGCATACAGATTGCTTGCCAGGTGCTATTTGAGAAGAGCTTTTTGTAGCAGCTTGAGATTTTCAATATTTATTTTCTTAAAATGTGTACTTGAGGATGTTATTATTTCCGAAGGTTTGTGCAGGCTCGCCTCCATAGATAAGCACTGAATCTCAAGATAGAGAGGCAGCAGCAGTCCTGTTACTTTTTATCCACCAGTGAGGTCAGATATGTTGGGGGGCTGTACGATTCATCTTCAAATGACAGGCGCAAAGTGGAAAGTTGTCACATTACTTCAGTGAGCTCAGGAACAAGGCAGGTGTGAAAATGAGCATTATGTATAAAGACTCAAAGTGAAAGACAACCATTTGCAGGAGTGGAAGCATGATTTGGATGCACCAGAAACAAAATTCAGTGAGTGAACATTGTTAGAAGTTGGAACCGGTCATGTGTGATATTAGCTCAGCTTTATCCCCCTGTCTATTTGCATAGCCTGCCCGCCCCCAAAATCAACCATTAATCACCACCATAGTAATCTGGTACGGTTGGTTCAACCTACCACAGGCAGGGACGGCACGATGGTGCAGGGCTAGAATTGCTGTCTTACTGCACCAGAGGCCCGGGCTCGATCTTGACTACAGGTGCTGTCTGTATGTACGTTCTCCTCATGACCTCATGCATTTTCTCCCGGGTACTCCAGTTTCTGTCACACTCCAAAGACGTACAGGTTTGTAGATTAATTAGCTTTGTTAAAGATTGCAAATTGTCCCTAGTGTGCAGGATAGTGCTCATGTATGTGGCCATGTGTCATCTCTGATTGGCGCAGACTCAGTGGGCCAAAGGGCCTGATTCCAGCCTGTATCTTTAAACTAAACTAATTCCCTTTGTTTGATCCTGCCCACTCGGCAGTTAAAATGAACTATGTTCTCTTTCTCAATACTGATTAAGGATCTACAAACTAAAGCAGTAACTGTTTATCTTCAGAAAGATACTGCCTGGTCTGCTGAGTGTTTCCAACATTTTCTGTTTTTCAATACAGGACTACATGTGCTCTGAACGGATGGTAGTATATAAGCCAACAAATCAGTTCAAAGTTTTGCAATCCTGCAAAACTGGTCATGAATTGGAGTTGACAACTGAACAGCTAACAGGAGGCGGCTCCATCTCAATGACAACCGGGATCAGGGCACCATGTTTGGGACACATGGTTTCACAGGTGTTTGCAACTGCTCAGCTGTGTTTAATTGCCTCCTTAATGCAGGTATAAGAGAGCTCTCAGCACCTAGTCTTTCCATCACATTTGGAAACTTTTATTGCTATTTATCAACATGAGGACCAAAGTTGCACCAATGAAAGTCAAAGAAGACATTATGAGACTGAGAAACAGGAATGAAACTGGTTAAAGACCTTAGGTTTACCAAAATCAACTGTTTGGAACAACATTAAGAAGAAAGAGAGCACTGGTGAGCTTACTAATCGCAAAGGGACTGGCAGGCTCCACAGCTGATGACAGAAGAATTCATTCTATAATAAAGAAAAATCCCCAAACACCTGTCTGACAGATTAGAAACACTCTTCAGGAGTCAGGTGTGGATTTGTCAATGACTGCTGTCTGCAGAAGACTTCATGAACAGAAATACAGAGGCTACACTGCAAGATGCAAATCACCTGTTAGCCGCAAAAATAAGATGGCCAGGTTACAGTTTGCCAAGAAGTACTTAAAAGAGCAACCACAGTTCTGGAAAAAAGTCTTGTGGACAGATGAGACGATGATTAACTTATATCAGAGTGATGGCAAGAGCAAAGTATGGAGGAGAGAATGAACTGCCCAAGATCAAAAGCATAGCACCTCATCTGTGAAACACAGTAGTAGGGGTGTTATGGCCTGGGCATGTATGGCTACTGAAAGTACTGGCTCCCTTATCTTCATTGATGACACAACTGCTGATGGTAGTAGCATAGTGAATTGTATAGACACATCCTACCTGTTCAAGTTCAAACAAATGCCTCAAAACACATTGGCCGGTGGTTCATTCTACAGCAAGACAATGATTCCAAACATACTGCTAAACAAAGGAGTTTTTCAAAGCTATAAAATTCTTGAGTGGCCAAATCAATCACCCGACCTGAACCCAACTGAGCATGCCTTTTATATTGTGAAGAGAAAACTGAAGGGGAATAACCCCCGAAACAAGCATAAGCTAAAGATGGCTGCAATACAGGCCAGGCTGAACATCACCAGAGAAGACACCTAACAACTGGTGATGTCCATTAATCACAGAATTCAAGTAGTCATTGCATGCAAAGAATATGTACCAAAATACTAAACATGACTACTTTCATTTACATGACATTGCCAAACATTATGGTGCCCTGAAATGGGGGGACTATGTATAAACACTGCTGTGACATTTAAATGGTGAAACCAAAATGTATAAAAATGACCTTTATTAAAATCTGACAATGTGCACTTTAACCACATGTGATTTTTTTTTTCTATTACAAATCTCAAATTGTGGAGTACAGAGGCAAATAAATAAATGATGGGTCTTATAGAGGGCACTGTATGTGCAATCACATCACTCACTCATGACCATGAAATACAAGCTGTGCTTCCTCTGCAATCTTCCAAATGCGCACCGTCCGGTCTCTGCCCCCAGATGTGACACAGCGCTCTCGACTAAGGCTGTCCAGTCCTGTGATTGCATCCTGGTGACCAAACCTGATGGAATTGGAGAACAAAGCGAAATAAAGCTCAACACTTGACCCCCTTTACTGATCCTCATTGTTTAAATCAAGACTCACTGTTTAGTGGTCGTGGAACCTACCCAATCTACACATTTTTGGGGCCAGGGAGGAAACTGAAGAATCCAGAGGAAACACTCACAATCACAGGAAGAACATGCAAACATTACACCAACACCACCAGATTTAAATCCAGGTCGTTGGGAGCCACTGTCAGGTTGGTTAATATTTTTAAATTTTACTGTTGCTGATTCTGCAACTGAGATGATGGGAATTTTATTTGGACCTCTACATAGTTCTTCTACAAGCATCAGAAATAAATAATGGTCCCCCTGAACTCAGCAAAATGCAGTGTACCATAAAGTCAATACCGCATCTATAAAGATCATTCAGATGGATTTCACATTACTTTAATTCTTCAAAAGTTTGCGCAAATTTATTGAACAGAGCATGAATTTATTTCCAGTGTATTACAAATTACCACGGTACTCACAGAGTTTCAACGTAGGCGTTCTGGTCAACATTCCATACCTTAACCGAGCGATCGTGCGAGGCACTGTATAACTGATGAGTCCCTTTCCTAAAGGATAAACCCTGAATACAGGAGGGAGTAATTAAGAGGCCGTACAAGAGTTAGGTTTTTTTTTTTAAATGCTGTACATGAAGCTCCTTATGTTTCAAAAAATCACATTTGATATCTCAAGACAAATTTCCATGAAATGCAGAATGTGAAGCTCCCTCTGTGCTCATCACAAGACCACAGTGACAACAATGTCTCAAGGCAGCAAGTTCACAGAGTATTAACTGCTTTCATTCTGAACTCTCACTCATTGTGTAGGAAGGAACTGCAGATGCTGGTTTAAACCGAAGATAGACACAAGAAGCTGGAGTAACTCAGCGGGACAGGCAGCATCTCTGGAAAGGAATGGATGATGTTTTGGGTTGAGACATTCCGATGGCTAAACCAAACAAAAGAACACTGGGATAATAATACTGGAGTGTTGTTTATTGCTTCCCCTGTGCTTGGACTCCTAATTTCATTCCAACTGTTATAGTTTGTTTCTTCCCCAAATACTGCTTTATATACAAACAGGCACACGGTTTATGATAATTGAGCAGTCATTAATCTTAACCATTCCCAAATATTGCCACTGCTCATGTGCAACGTTTTATGAAACTAAATTTACTCCCACCAGAGGGCGACCAAACCTCATATTAGGATTCAAAATGCAGCACCCCACTGGCACGAATCTACAGGGGACATCAGAGATAAGAAGACAGTAACTAGCTTTATCAGGAAAAATGTGGCAGATGTGATTTAAAGCAGAGAAGAATTAATTATTTTGAGTAGGAAAAGTACGATTCAATATTAATTATGTTGTACAATATTAAAGATGTTTGCAAGTAAAGTGGTTGGGGGGGTGAAGACATAAATATTTAATAGGTGGCAGGACACATCGAGAGATTCATTCTAGAATGAAATTGTGAACTTTCTAAATCACAAATGAGTCCTAGTTGGACTAATGCATCCAATTCTGGACACTGTCTTTTGGGAAGATTATCAGAGACCTTGCAGATATTTTCCTTGAACAGAATCAGAGACTTCTGATATCAACTGAGATGACATTGCTGAGAGTAATGGGTTTTGATGAGATTTCATGTGTTCTTTATTCCTGGTAGGAGCAAAAATACATGTTATGGATGACAGAGGGATCAGGAAATGCAGATTTCATCAGGAGATGCAGATTTCAAGTAACTGGCAGAAGAACACGCGGCAACGGAAGCAAATACAATTACTGAGTATTTGTTATGACTCGGAAGCATTGCAGATTCTAAAAGGGAATTGGATAAAATAATATTTAGGACTATGGAAAAATGAAAAGCACACTTTGGCTTTCAAAGACTAGTGCCCACAAAATGGACTGAATGTACTATGGAAATTCTTCCACAATCATTTCTTGCACTCTCAACTCTCCACACTGACTCACCGACACTACATCTTTATGCCCTTTGAAAGTGTGAAGGTGCTGGCAGGTAGCGGCATCCCATATTAAGATCAGCTTGTTTCTATCGCCTGTAGCCTGCAGAGAAAAATGCTGTCAGATCGAGTTTCACACAGCGCATCCATACCTTTACCATCCAGTACACTATTACATCCAGTACAAATCTACAGGATCTGCCAAATACATCATATGGTTCAAACTCCAGCAATTCATAGTAATGGGGAGATGGGTCATTATATACTGGTAGGAAGCAATTAACAAGATAATTAACATCCATCATGCCATTGCTCCTAGCAGGTTGGTTCAGCAGAATGGAATGTCTTGCTACAGTGGTGGGATATGTGTAGGGTATAGAATGCATTTTCCCCCTCTTATTTGAGGGGGAAAATATACTTGCATCGGAAGGAGTTCAAAGAGCCATCACCAGGTTGGTTCCACGGAAAAAAAGCTCGTCTTAATAATGCCTGAGTAGCTTGATCCCGCACTTGTGGTGTCGAAAAAATCTTACTGAAATTTAGAAGATCTGAATACGTTTTAAAAGACATCTTCCACCAATTTACACAGTGGTGTACAGTAAGCCTTAGAATTCTCTATGCCAAAGTCTTATGGACACTGAGTATGTCCAAGGCCAAGGTTGGGAGATGTTTGGCTTCAGACAAATCTGCTTCGGGAGGGCAATGGATTCATCCAAAATATCTAATCAGTCATAATTTGACTGAGGGGCAGATGTTGGCAGGACAGGCTACTACTTCTTCTGTGCTAAATACCGCAAAAGATTGATGTTGTCATGTCTCAGTTCCAGAGCTCTTGTTGTTGAATCAGAAGTTTAAGAGTTTGAAGTCCCACTCCAGAATCAGAGGCACTGGTGAGTTGGCCCTTGATCCTTTCCACCTTCAAGCGAAGGTGAAGATCGTACAACATTTCAGAGGGAAACAGATTTCCCAGTATCTTAGCCAATATTTATTTCTGATTCAGTGTCACAGATTAAAGTGTAATTTGAGTTGCAGCTGTGCAAAAACATGAAGTATTTCTTTCAGTAAAATTACTTCAGCGAGTACATGACTGGTCATCAAGTATTTTGAAACATGGAAAAGTGCCAGTTATGCTTCCTCTTCTTTCTTGATTCTGGTTGAAAATGGGCATGCAGTAAAATTCTCAAAGCAAAATGGCCTAGCTGAGGGAGATGGAACCACTTACCAAGTACTTGCCGTCTGATGAGATTGCCATGGAGAGGATGTGCATTGTATGCCTCACATGTTGATCTTCTTTTCCCTTGTGCCCTCCACGGATTGTGTGAACCTTTTTACCATTAGCAATGTCCCCTAAAACCATGGGCGAGACACAGTATCAGCGTTGCCTTTCAAATCCAGACATTGCATACTAGTAGTAACAGTAACAAGGAGAAACCAAGCATAAGTAGCTAATAAAATCTGAGCGCATCAGGTTCTTAGCATTGGGTGCTGCCACAATCTTAAAACTGGGCTGCTCAAACTTACATTTAATGATGGAACAATCTTTAGATGCTGAAAATGCATGTTTATCATCGGGGGACAGAACTAGGCACGTGATAGCAAGCTGGTGACCACGTAAAAGGCGAATTTCAGATACATCAGGAGGAAGATACTGAAACAAACAGAGGAACAGTTACTTTCAAGGTACAAACAGAAACAATCAAAACTGGGAACTAAAAACATAATATTCTGGAAATAACAGGTCAGGCAACACAAGAAACAGTTACTATTTTATGTGCTACCCACATGCTGAGTGTTTCCAGTATGTTCTGACTAATTCAGGTTTCATTAATGAAAGTATGTCCAATTCAGGATGTAAATGATGCATTAGAACTTCCAGGTACAATAATCCTGTCACATTTTGACCATAACATTTTGGCTGGAAGGATGTGAGTTGGTATAGTACACACTCTACTGTACATAATGCACAATGAAGGGAGTGAATAGCAAGCCCAGTGGCAGGGCAATAAATCAAGTGGACTGCTCTGCTTTGGATGATATGAAATATCTTGTAAGCGAGTGTGGGAAGTGACATATATACCATCGCACCATTAGATGCATGATGACCTGCAAAAAGCGTCACATCTGTGGCTCGCAAATTAACAAATAATTTTTAAAAAATGAATATGAGATCACATATTATTCAAGAGATCACAATCAATAATCAGATGGCACAGTAGCTTAGTCAATTATCAAAGCTAAATATAATTTACAATACAATACAAATTTATTCGTCACATGCACCAACTAAGATACAATTAAATGAATTCACCATGCAGCGATACAATTGAAAAAAAGATACAACACACAATAGAATTTAACATAAACATCCACCACAGAATTCTTCACTGTGGTGGAGGGCAACAAAGTTCAGTCAGTCCTCCTCCTTTGTTCATCCGTGGTTGGGGCCATGAACCCTCCGTAGTCGCCGCTACGGCTCCCCGATGTACAGGCCCTCTCGTCGGGATGATTGAAACTCCGACGTCAGGATGGTCGAACACACTCCACGGCTTGGACTGCCCGAATCAGCCACTTTCTTACCGGAGACCACTGCGTCAGGATGTTATAGACCGCAGGCCAGCTGTCGGAGCTCTTCACCGGCGATCTCCAGCAAGGGATCCCAAGCTCCGGAGGTAAGTCCACACCACGCCTAGAAGCTCCGCAGATCACAGCCGCACGATGCCAAAGTCACCAGGCCAGCGATCGGAGCAAAGGAAAAGTCCACGCTGCGCCTGCTGCTGAAGCTCTGGGCCCGGCTCTGAGAAAGGCCACTCCAATCCAAACTGTTAGGCCGCGAGAGGGGAGGTGGTGAAGGGACATGGAAAAAAGTTGCCTCTCTGTCGAGGAAGTGACTGAAAAACGGTTTCCCCCCTTTCTCCCCCACCACCCCCCACATAAGACATACCAAAGACACTAAAACAAACATTTGAACATATTAAAAAAAACAAAAAATCAAAATAATGAACACACTGCTGGCAGGGCAGCCGACTCACAGCGCCCCCAACCGACTCTCCTTGTAATCTAACTGTTACATGGACTTATTTGTTAAATTTAACAATTATTTGGTTAAATAATTGAAAGGAATTGAGGGGTCTGGGTAAGATCCAGTCGGTGTCACAATTTAATTATGAAACCCGCAGTCACACTGTTCACATAGAAACAATCATTGAAAAACACAAACTACAACTGTGAGAATAGAACAGGCTTCCCTGTTTTACACTCACACTTAGATTTTGCACATGTTCATAATGTGATGAATTTTTATTTGTGGATCTTTAATCCTTTACTCACATCTTTGGCAACGAGTCGTTTAAGTTTCCCCTTCTGTTCCAGCTGCAAAGAACCAAAATTCAAATCAACACACGTGGAAAGACAAGTTCAGTTTAAATTATGAGATAAAAAATTCAAATCATATTGCAAAGAACCATTAAGTGGCACATTCCTCACCTATGGCTCTTGGCCAACTCAAAAGGATTAACATAAATATTCTAATAGGTAATCGATATAATTTGATATAGAGCAGCTGCAGCCTATCCTTGGTAAAATAATTCCAAAGTGACAATTTTATTGAAAAGTGGCTTATTGTAACACCGTGATATAGTGATGGTGCTACTGCCTCACAGCTCCAGGGACTTGGCTTCAAACCTGGGCGCTGGCAGGATACACAATTTCTCTGTAGGCCGTGTAGGATTCTCTTGGTTACCTCTCGCATCACAAATTACTGTTGTTAGTTAATGAGAATATGACAAAAGGGAGATTCGTCTATTTGAAAATGACAGACACGATTAGTCGATTTGCCCCCTCCTTTGCCCCAATAAGAAGGAATCATGGAAGAACTGCTGATTTGGCAAATATGCCCTTACTTTTATTAAATATGAAAAATATAGCTTCAGTAGTTACACTTCAATGTAACATCAGCCTCTATATATAAACTATCAACACACAAGATGTTATGACATGGTCAAGGCCACACCTGTAACCAACTACTATGAGGGACTTGGATGTCCGCTCAAGATCAAGAATTACTGACCCTATGAGCGAAAAAAGGAAACAAAGCATAAGCACAAAATATTGAATATAAGATTTCTATTGTTACAGCAGGTGGGAAAGGACTGCTACCTATTTCAGTTTCTTCTGTTCCCTTTAAAAAGGAAATATTTCTTACCACATCCTCCTCCAACCTCCCTCCAATGAGGTCATTCTCAAGCTGTTCCTCCTCTGCCTTCTCTTGTTCTGTAAACAAAAATAAAATGATGAGATGAGAGTTTTAGTAATATACAGATAGATGTTAATTTGGTTTGTTTAAATTTAGTTTTCTAAATAAGGATAAGGGGTAGGCCATTTAGGATTGAGATGAGGAAAACTTCACCCGGAGATGTGAATCTGGAATTCTCTGCCACAAAAGGCAGTGGAGGCAAATTCACTGGATGTTTTCAAGAGATAGTTTGATTTAGCTCATTGGGCTAAGGGGATCAAGGGATCTGGGGAAAAACCAGAACAGGGTCAGCCATGATCATATTGAATGGCGGTGTTGGCTTGAAGGGCCGAATGGCCTACTCCTGCACCTATTTTCTATGTTTCTAAAATATTTAAACAGATCCTAGAACTGCTCTGAAGCATGATGACAACTCCACCCTTCCCATTACCTGCACAAACTGTATTGAACAATGCAATGAGGTAGAACTACAGTAAACCCAGTGCTACATATAGGCAATTTGCTGCAACTGTTGCTGCTGGAAGAACCAGGAATAATTTTGCTCTAATTCCCCTGAACAGGAGCAGTGTAGGAAACAGAAAATGCTCAGTGCTATTGAGTTGTTGCAACTTTGCATAGGAACCAAGCACCAGATATGGAATATATAATGACAATATACCCTGATAATTTGGTATCTGATTGTTCGGAAATCCCTATGGTTCGGCATCTGTTCAACTCATTTATACACGTCCTTGTTACACAAGGACCTATGCACTCATGAAGACAGCCATGTGTTATTGGGAGTGGGCTAAGTGAGTAACTGGAACAGGAGCCACAATTACAGAAGGGTTTGCAGCCAGAACAGAGGACCAGAATGTTTGCATGGTTCAACGTGCCCGACAAATTGAAACATAGAACTGGTAACTTACCTGGTTCGCTCGTTTAAATTCAGGAGTTTCACCAGAAAATTATACTACCATGTAGCATAATAAAAGGTGAAGTAAAAACAGTGTTCTGATAACACGACTAACAGAAAATCTGTACGTCCACCAACCCAAAGCTTTGTGCATATTGATTACTAGAGTTTTATTGTGCATCATTTACAATCAAAGGCATACAAATTGCTTGGCAATCTATACAATGCTAACAAATAGGGAGACTGATCTGTACCTTCTTCCCGGAGTTGTTCCAGGTAAAGTTTGGCAAGTCGCAGCTTCTTCTCCTGCGCCGTTTCTTCTATCTCCAATGACTCAGCAACTTTCTTTTTGTGAGCAGCACTGTCAGAGAATTTAAACAGTCTTTAATTTATTTTTATTTTTAAAGAGGTGTGCAAATGCATATGATGCTTCTAATCCAATCCCAGAAACTTCAAACTTGAATGGTGACCCCCCCCCCCCCAATCAGTTAGACATCCAGGTTACAGGAGGAACAAGGTTCTTGGGTTTACTATCTTTGAATTAGGACAGGATGGAAGGAAGACCAAAAGGTCTGCTTCTGATTAAGTTTAGTAACCACTTGCTGGAAAGTGCCAGATATGGACACTGGTTGAGGTCTTTTATAATTAAAATGCTGTCAATGCTTCAAAGTTCCATTAAGTGGCAAGACACCACCACAGTGCACAAATCCCAATGGGTCAACTTATTTACATCTCATTTAAACCTTCACTCAATCTCCTCTGTTTTAAAGAAAGCAAATTACAGTTTATCCAGCATTTCCTTCAGAGTGAACATTTGTATAACGAATTTTCAACCCAGCTTGCAAGGCAATTAGAAAACAGAATTCAATAGCTACCAATGAATAGAAGCTTTCCTGTCTGAAGATAGTGGCAATGACCAGTCAACGTTAGGATTAGGATTCAGACCGAGACTAACAAATCACACATCAAACCCAGTGGATGGAGGCACTGCAGATGGTCAGGACAGCAGTTGTTTCAAACAGAACACTTCTGCTCTGCAGACAGCAAAACTTACCACAAAGAACACCACATTGTCCATTTTGTCATTGCTGTCAAGAGCTACCTACTCATCCTACCTTCCAGCACTGGGTCAGATGCCCTGCAGGCTGTACATATTGTACTGTTTATATACATTGATGGTTCTGTTCCCACCATCACCCTTGCAGACCTCGATTTTCAGATCCCTGCCACACTCTGGGTGTAAAATGTTTCTTCATCTCTGATTTAATTCTTCTATCAGATACTTTAAGACCTATGCCCTTTGGTTTTAGAACATTCTGGTACGAGGAGTAAGTCCTTAATATTTATACCTTCGCTGCTCACCCTTAACGTTATGCTCAGTAATGGCTCCCCTCAGTTCCCTGTTCCAAAGGGAGGGCAGCATAGTGGCGTAGCCAATAGGGGCTGCTGACTCACAGCTATCTGTCTCACTGAACCTTTGTACTGTTAGCGTTTAGTTTGTACAGTCTGTGACCAGATGGGGCCCTCGCCACCCCACACAGACATGAATATTGGGAGATTAATTGGCTGCTCTGCAATGACGAGTGGCAGAATCTGACAGGGAGAAATCAGCTTGTTGAAAATGTGGGGAGAATCAAAATATGTTTTGATTCTCAGAAACAAAAATTAGAATAGGATTCCTGTAAAAAATGGATGCTTGATCTCCAAGGGTAATGTAAATTAAAATGTCTGGTTTAAATAACTTAAACAAATGAGTGCCTTGGGCAGGAGGAATGGGCTGGGCAGCTGGTGTGGAAGGCATTTAATGTAGGTGAGACCGAGCTCTACGGTTACAAGCAGGTCTGAGATAATCTCACGATGGTTACCTTTTTACCTGGGTTTCACTCAACAGGTATCATTTTCAACCCAGTACCAGCAAATATTGTTAGTACTAAGTAGCATAGAACTAGTGAGCACTCGGTTACCTTTCAGTCTCCGAGTCACTGGAAATCTCTTCATTCAGCTTCGGGGCAAATTTCTTGCGAACTTTATCTTTGCCATCTTCTGCCTGGGGATTAAATACAAAATGAGCACCCAACATTGAACAGAAGAATACAAGATCTCTCCATAATAATTAGTGCCTCTCTCAACCCAGCACTCCTATAAAATCGAATCCGGCCATTTGACCAAGATAAGCATCTCAGTAACAGGGAGGTGAGAAATTAGCCTTATCAGTTCCATATCACTGTATACCTCTGTATTGTTCCAATTGTCTGGTTTAGCTTCAGAGCTCCAGTGCCGCCTCTGATTTGAGTATCACATACTGAACTTGATCAGCACAACAAACGTTCACAAAAATTACCGTTTCATCATCACATATTGCTCATTGCGACAAGAGACCTATTTGTTGTATAACTCTATGACTGTGTGTGGATTCTGATCATGTACTTTTGTTCTTCTTTTTCCTTAATCAGGCAGAAAGCCTATTAAATCTCTGCACATTTCCTCTGGTTCAATGATGAAAGCTAATAACACACTCCAGAGTTTCACAGCCTATGGTGCTTAAACATTTATCCTACTTAAGAACCTAAACCCTTTGGTTGCTATACACCTGCTCCACTTTACTGTAGACCTCAACTGTTGTGCTGGAAGGGCCAGATTAACAACCCAAGTGCCTTCTGAGGGTCTGAATACTTCAGAGGTTCTTGTTGCAGCTGTTTCCTAGCCATTACATATAGAAACATAAACATAGAAATTAGGTGCAGGAGTAGGCCATTCGGCCCTTCGAGCCTGCACCGCCATTCAATATGATCATGGCTGATCATCCAACTCAGTATCCCGTACCTGCCTTCTCTCCATACCCCCTGATCCCCTTAGCCACAAGGGCCACATCTAACTCCCTCTTAAATATAGCCAATGAACTGGCCTCAACTACCCTCTGTGGCAGAGAGTTCCAGAGATTCACCACTCTCTGCGTGAAAAAAGTTCTTCTCATCTCGGTTTTAAAGGATTTCCCCTTTATCCTTAAGCTGTGACCCCTTGTCCTGGACAAGGCCTTAATAAGATGGCCTTTTCAGATAACTAAGATAATTGAGGTACCTTATTTTTAAGCTGTTTTCTGGCATTTAAATGTGTGTTTCTTTTCATCTTTTTTAACATGCAATTAAAAGATAGTTTTTTTAGAAATTATCAATTAATCTTAAGTTTTTTTCAATGTTTGTCAGTGCCAGAGATTCACAATGAAAATTCAGACATCTGATTGTCAGCAAACCTGGGGGCATAGCTTAACCAGCTGCCAGTGTAGTTCTGAATCTTTAATGCTCAAGCACTCTGCTGTCCGAGAACAAGCTTTGGGACCATGCTCAAGGTAACTCCAAGCAGGGCAGAGAAGCAGACAATGCACTGCTTACACTGGTGAAAAGGACTAAAACATCCAACGGGCTGCTCATGGACCCTATGTCGTGCATCCTGTTCTAAATGCTTAATCAGAAGAAAGTCAGCAGCATTCCTGTACATTAAACTCTGTGTTACATCAAATCACTCATGGTCTGAGAAAAAGTGCCCCAGGTTTACAAATGTTTTCTTGTACTCCTGTATGCACTCTATCATGTAGAGAGCTTGAACAACCCTGTACATGGAGAACAAACATTTTTCACCATCACATATCCATTTTTCAACCTGCTACAGGACACAATGACACATTTTCTTTTTTGTATGTGCTGATTTCCTAATGCTAATGGATGTGAATATTTTTTAATATATCGAACAGAATGGGAGCAATGCTGATATATGATAATTTATTGTTCATCTCAATCACCAAAAAAGTGATGGTAAGTCACCTTTTTGAACTGCAGCAAAAAACTGCTAGAAGAACTTAGCAGGTCACGCAGTATTGTGGAGGATAATCAACGTTTCGGGTCAAGATCCTGCATCAGAATTGTGGCGGGAAAGTAGACATTGTAATGTGAAAGGGATGGGCGAGATGGGGACTGGTAGGTGATGGGTGGAACCCACGGGAGGTGGGGAATCATGGGCAGTGGGAACCAGATTGAGGAAAGGAGGGGTTAAGAGACAAAGGGTGGCAGGTGATAGGTGGAAACATAAAAAAACAAAACAAAATAATGAGCAGAGGGATCCAGGTGGGGCAAGAGATAGACTAAGTGACATATGTAACCAGATATGGGAGAGATGATGGGAAATGGGGGGGGGGGGGGGGGGGGGGGGATGGTGATGGGGGGAAGGGGTGGTGATGATGGGTGGGGGTGATGGTAGGAACGCATGTGTATGGATGATGGGCACAATAATATAGTAACGGTGAAAAAAGGAAGAGTTGAATGATAGAAGTGGCAAAGCAACATAAGGGGTGTGGGTTACCTGCAACCTGAAAATTCAATGTTCATGCAATTGAAATGTAGGTGACCCAAGTGGGCTGTGATGCTTTCTTCCAGTTTACATTTGGCCTGACTATGGTGGTGGAAAAGACCACGGGCAGATAGGTCAGTATAGGAATGGGTAAGTGATCTAAAGTGACATAATCTTGTGTCTTCACCTTCTACAGATTTGATTTTGAGGAGGTATTATATAGAACAGGACCGTATTCCATAGAGTTCAGAAGAATGAGAGAAGATCCCATTGGAACCAGGGATTAAAAAAAGTGGCTGATCATTTAAGAACAAGATAAGATAAATTCCTTTACATTGGGCCCCGTAGATTTTTGGAATTCTCTACCCTGAAGGGCTGTGGAGGCTCAATCACCAAGTTCATTCAAAGCACAGATATCTGGATATTAAGGAAATCAAGAGACAATGAGGTAGTGAAGGAAAATGGTACCGAGGTAAGAAATCAGCCACAATCTTGATAGATGGCAGAAAGGGCCTGAAGAACCAAATGGCCTCTCCATCCTCCTCATTCTCATGCTTTGTCGTGTAGGCAGGAAGTCACAGGAGCCGACTCGGGGGAAATGACAGACGTGCTTGGCTTAAGACTTGAGTGAGAACTTGCAGACATGTCCCACTGCTCTAGTCTTAATTGCAGCAGCAGCTTTGGCAATTGGTTCCAAAGAACCTTCATCAAATTGCTATAGTGAATTTAGTAGATGACACATGGGATTTACAGTAGGATAAAATGTGCCAGTCAAATTAACTGCTTTAGTGCTGATGACATCAAGCCTTAACTGTAATTGCAGCTGCTTTCTCCAGGCAAGTAGAGATTATTCCATCATAACCCTAACCTGCACTTTGTAGATGGTAGGAAAGGATTTAGGGAGTAAAAAAAAGACTCACTCTTCATAAGATAACCGACCTTTAGTCTGAAAGGTTTAACCTGAAATGTCACCTGTTCCATTTCCTCCAAAGTTGCTACCTGACCTACAGATTTCCTCCAGCACTTTGGGTTTAATGCAAACGTTAATCTGCTCTTACAGCATACACAAGGGTTTGTTGAGATAGGTCAAAGGTGACTCTTAGGATATTGCCTTTAAGAAAATAGATGCTAATGTTGTTGAATCCCAGGTTGCCGATCAATACCGTCAAGCAAACCTCATATGGACCGGGAATGCAGCAATGTCTAAGAAGACACAAAATACTGGAGTAACTCAGCAGGACAGGCAGCATCTCTAGAGAGAAGGAATGGGTGATGTTTCGGGTCGAGACCCTTCTTCAGACAGGAGTCAGGGGAAAGTGAAATGAACGGTATAGACGGTGATGTAGAGAGATAAAGAACAAATGAATGAAAGATATGCAAAAAAGTAACGATTGAAAAGAAACAGGCCATTGTTGGCTGTTTGCTAGATGAGAATGAGAAGCTAGTGTGACTTGGATGGGGGAGGGTTGGAGAGAGAGAGGGAACGCAGAGGTTACTTAAAGATAGAGAAATCAATATTTATACCACTGGGTTGTAAGCTGCCCTAACGAAATATGCGATGTTATTCCTTAAATTTGCATTTAGCCTCACTAACAATGGAGGAGGTCTGGGACGGAAAGGTCAGCATGGGAATGGGATTTAAAGCGTTTGGAAACCGGGAGATGGGATTGAGCGAAACAATCGCCCAGTCTGTGTTTGGTCTTGCCGATGTATAAGAGTCCACATCTTGAACAGCTGATACAGTAGGTGAGGTTTGAGGAGGTGCAAGTTAACTTTTGTCTAACCTGAAAGGACTGTTGGGGTCTCTGGACAGAGTTGAGGGAGGAGGTATAGGGACAGGTGTTGCATCTCCTGCGGTTGCAGGGGAAGGTAACTGGGGTGGAGGTGGTTTGGGTGGGAAGGGATGAGTTAACCAGGCAGTTGCAGAGTGAACGGTCTTTGCGGAAGGTGGAAAGGGGTGGAGATGGGAAGATGTGACTAATGGAGGTGGCGAAAATGTCAGAGGATTATGCGACGGCCGATGGGTGAAAGGTAAAGACTAGGGGGAAGCAAGGGCGGAGCTGCGGGGTACTGAGGATATACGCAAGAGGGCCTCATCTATGATGGAAGAGGGGAACCTCCATTCCCTAAAGAATGAGGACATCCCGGATGTCCTTGTTGAAAACGTCGGGTGGCGCCACCAGCAGTGGCTGCCTCGCCAACAATCTGTCTGTCCTTTCTTTTTGTTATTTTTAGGATGTGTTAAAAATATGTTTTAATGATCCTTGGTTTGTTTTATGTGGGCGATGGGGGGGATTGGGGGAAACTTTTTATTCCAATCTCTTACCTCGACGATTTTGTCCCATATCGTATCTCCGTCCCCACTGCGGCCTAACAACGTAGAGTTGGCAGCCTTTCCTGGAGACCAACGGGCGCTCCAAGCCGCGGGACATTAATATCACGGAGTTTGCGATCCATTTGCCGGGGAATCAAAGCTCCAACCACGGGCTCGTGGACTTTAACATCGTGAAGCCCACGGTCTCTGGTAAGAAGAGGCCGACTCGGGAGTTTTAACGTGGGAGTTTCTATCACCCCGACGGGGGCTCCGATCGTCGGCTACGGGGGCTTTGATCGCCTCGACTGCGGATGGTTTGACTGCCCTGACCGAGGGAGAACTAGAGGAAGAAGATTGAACTTTATTGCCTTCCATCAGAGTGAGGAATGTGGAATCCACTGTGATGGTTGTTTATGTTACTTTTTATGTGGTTGTGTCTTGTTGCTTTTGACAGCATGGCTGTATGGTAACTCAAATTTCACTGTACCTTAATTGATACATGTGACAATAAACTGACCTTGAAACCTTGGAACACCTCTTCTTGGGTGCAGATGTGGCAAGGGCAGAGGAATTGGGAGTAGGGGATAGAGTCTTTGCAAGTAACAGGGTGGGAAGAAGTGTAGTGCAGGAGGCAGGGTGGGAAAAAATGCAGGAAGCAAGGTGGGAAGAATACCCACACAGCAGGGTGGGAAGAAGGCCGTCCTACCAAAGCACGTGTTATTGCTTTCCAATGTGTAAGACTGCCCATGTAGGGTGGAAGCAGGGTTAATACTTATATGGCTAGTTACAGGAGCAAATTTATTTTTTGGATAACTACATAATCCACATTCTAAACACTATTTTATAAACAATAAATTCTCTAACTATGACAGAAGATCTTCATTGTTTGGATGAAAGTGAAACGTTACAGTATTATACATGGTAATAACAATCCAGGTCAGTGGGAAGTAATTAATTTATATCTCATTGGACAATTCACAGAACCGGCAGAAGCAGTGGTTATCAAGTGATATTGATACGGTCCGGCTCAGATTTTGGTGTACACCAAACCATTTTAGTCAATAAAGAACTTTTGAACTGCAATACAATAGGCTCGTAACATAGGAAAAGGAACAACCAATCAGTATATAGCATGGCCCCATAAACAGCAGCAGCAGGTTATTGCAGTCAGGCAACAGATTTAAAGTTGCAAGTGGGCGATCATTCTTCAGGTTCACAGCCAGGTTGGCAGAAGTATCTCCACGCCCCCAACCCTCCCTCCTTTTCTTCCCCCGCCCCCTCCCTCCCAACCAGGTCCTCCTACTCCATCTCACTATGCTCCCTCTCCCCTCCACACGCACCGTCCCCTGCTCCTGCAACCTATCCTCCTCGACGCACCCCCATACCCTCCCTCTCTCCAGCATTCCCATATTCTCCCTCCTCCTCTAGCCTTCCACTTCATCCCCCTTCCTCCTTCTCCGCACATAATCCTCCCTCCAACTGCACCACACCCCTGCACTCCCTCCATCATACCCCCACCCTCCATTCCCCTCACCTTCATATCCTCCACTTTCACACTGCCCAACCCTCCCTCCCCCTCCTCACCTCGCAATCCAACCTCTCCCTCCTCCATACCTCCCAACCCACTCATCCGCTTCTCCACCCTTATCCTCTCTCTTCTCCCCTACTTCTCCGGATCCCTGTCCAATATACCCGCTCCCTCGGCCCATCATAAACGTCATCCCTCCTGCACCCCCCTCTCTCTCTCTCTCTCCTCATCTGCACCCCTCCCTCTCCTTCCTGTATACCCATCCTCCTGCAACCTCCTCACCCGTCTCCACCACCCTAACGCCCTTCCATCACTTCCACCTCCTTGGCTGTTCTCCGTCCACCCTTCCTGTACACTGCCCTCGCTCCTCAGGGCCACCGGCGTCACCCACGTGTCCACGATCAGCTGTGGCGCAGTCTATTCCCGGGGACAGGCAATTCCCCCCGAGCCGCCCGGGTGCGAAACCACAGTCTCCAAGATCCCCCTCGTTACCTTCCTTTTCTTGCCTCTCGCTTCACTTGTCTTCTTCCTGCGGATGAAGAACGAGCCGCTCTCCACCGCCATCTTGCCCCGACCCACACGCGCTGCTGCGGCCCCGTGAACCCGCCCCCACAGCGCTCCGTGATTGGATGCGGGGACCGGGCAGCTCCGGGGTCAGGCGGCGGATGTTGGTGTCACAGGATAGATGTCCCCGGACCACAGGGTTGCCGGAGTAACGGAGATCTCCGGACCACAGGGTTGTTAAAACTGTCCAGTTAAAGCTGTTCCCCCTTTCGTTATGCTTTGATTTTGTTTTCAGTATACGTTTGCTTTATATATATATATATATATATATATAGATATTCAAAAGAATATGGTTAAATGACAGTCGAGTTGAGAATAGACACAAAATGTTGGAGTAACTCAGCGGGACAGGCAGCATCTCTGGAGAGAAGAATGGGTGACGTTTCGGGTCGAGACCCTTCTTCAGACTGGGAGTCGGAGGAGGGCAACAGATATGTGAAGGGTGCAAATAGCATGTAAGGTGTGAAAAGGATAGATCAGTTGAAGTAATTTGGGGAGGGGTGGGAGAGCAGGAAGCTAGTAATGAAGTGATAAAATGGAACTGCAGATGCTGGAGTAACTCAGTGGGTCAGGCAGCTTCTCTGGAGAACATGGATATGTGACATTGGGATCGGGACCCTTCTTCAGATTCTGTTTGAAGAAAGGTCCCGACCCGAAACATCACCTATGCATATTCCTCAGAGATGCTGCCTGACTCGCGTCTTACTCCAGCTGGTTAATTGTAAAAATAATGCCCCTAGTGTGTAGGCAGTAGATGAGAAAGTGGGATAAGAGTAGGGACTAGCGGGTCCTTTTCAGAATGGCAGGCAGTGACTAGTGGGGTACCGCGAGGCTCATAAAAGATGAAATAGCAACACATTTGGATAGCAGTAACAGGATCGGTCCGAGTCAGCATGGATTTACGAAGGGGAAATCATGCTTGACTAATCTTCAGGAATTTTTTGAGGATGTAACAATGAAAATGGACAAGTGAGAGCCAGTAGATGTAGTGTACCTGAACTTTCAGAAAGCATTTGATAAGGTCCCACATAGGAGAATAGTGGGCAAAATTAGGGCACATGGTATTGGGGGTAGAGTGCCGACATGGATAGAAAATTGGTTGGCAAACAAAGAGTAGTGATTAACGGGTCTCTTTCCGAATGGCAGGCAGTAACTAGTGGGGTACTGCAAGGCTCGGTGCTGGGACCACAGCTATTTACAACATATATTAATGATTTAGATGAAGGGATTACAAGTAACATTAGCAAATTTGCAGATGACACAAAGCTGTGTGGCAGTGTGAACTGTGAGGAGGATGCTATGAGAATTGAGGCTGAGATGGCAGATGCAGTTTAATGTGAATAAATGTGAGATTAACCACTTTGGTAGCAAAAACAGGAAGGAAAATTATTATCTAAATGGTGTCAAGTTGGGAAAAGGGGAAGTACAACGGGATCTGGGGGGTCCTTGTACATCAGTCAATGAAAGTAAGTGTGCAGGTACAGCAGGCAGTGACGAAAGCGAATGACATGTTGGCCTTCATAACAAGGGGAGTTTCGTATAGGATCAAAGAGGTCCTTCTACAGTTCTACAGGGCCCTTGTGAGACCACTCCTGGAGTATTGTGTGCAGTCTTGGTCTCCAATTTGAGGAAGGACATTCTTGCTATTGAGGTAGTGCAACGTAGGTTCACAAGGTTAATTCCTGGGATGGCGGGACTGCCATATGTTGAGAGAATGGAGCAGCTGGGCTACTCTGGAATTTAGAAGGATGAGAGGGAATCTTCTTGAAACGTATAAGATTATTAAGGGTTTGGACACGCTAGAGGCAGGAAACATGTTCCCAGTGTTGGGGGAATTCCAAAACCAGGGGCCACAGTTTAAGAATAAGGGGTAAGCCATTTAGAACAGACATGAGGAAAACTTTTTCACACAGAGAGTTGTGAGTCTGGAATTCTCTGCCTCAGAGGTCGGTGGAGACCAGTTCTTTGAAAACTTTCAAGAGAGCGCTAGATAGGGCTCTTGAAGATAGCAGAGTCAAGGGATATGGGAAGAAAGCAGGAAAGTCAGCAGATGATCAGCCGTGATCACATTGAATGGGGGTGCTGGCTTGAAGGGCCGTATGGCCTACCCCTGCACCTATTGTCTATTGATAATATAGAACTACATAGAACAACAAACTGCAAATGGGTGGTCGACGGTTGGCGTGTACTTGGTGGGCAGAAGGTCCTGTTTCCATGGTGTATCTGTAAAAAGGTTCAGTCAGCATCGGTGGAGGAATGGACAGGCGATGTTTTGGATCAGATATTCCATAATCTGTCTGAAGCAGGGTACGGACTGGATACAGCCTGTCTATTTGCTCCACAGATGCTGCCCGACTGACCAAATACCTCCAGCACTTTGTGTATAGCTCAAAATTCCAGTATCTTCGGTTTCTTGTGTATCCATGACAGGCTCGGGGAGTCACATCACCCACTCCACCTTCTTAAGTGCAAATGTTACACCTGTCCCTTCCATACTCGAGTTGGATAGACATCCAATAACATCGGAGAGAGTCAGCATTTAACCTTCTTTTGGCACCTGACCAGATTGATGTGAAACTGAATAATGACAAGCTCCCATTCCATGGGAGCGAACTGTGTAATTCAGCACAAGCAGTTGGATTGTCAGAGCACAGAGACTAGAGGTGCATGATGGGCCAAATAGCCACATTGTGTTTTAAATCACCACAGTCATATGGGGGTTGAAAAGAAAAGTCAGGTTGTCACATTTTGTTGAAACGGGTTGCTTAATGAGTACATTCTTGTGCATATGATGGCTTCAAAAAATGCCTTTGCTCTTGTGACAGGATTAGAAGAAAGTGTAAAATGCCCAATGTTACAGTCATGATGCCAGTGTTTTTTTAGTGGCAGCATTTGCATCTCTGAGCAGGACAGAGTAGAACAATGTAACATTGACTGACTGTGGCCCTGCCTCTGCTCGCCTGTTGCACAGCCCTCACACACCCACTTGTAACCTCTAGTCCTGACATCAAGCACATTCATTCAATTGTTGCTTAGGATTGCACAGCGGTGCAACTAGTAGAGTTGCTGACTCGCAGCACCAGAGGACCAGGTTCAATCCTGACCTCCTGTGCTGTGTGTGTGGCGTTTGCACATTCTCCCCATGGCCGTGTAGGTTTTCTCTGGGTGCTTCAGTTTCCTCACACATCCCAAAGATGTGCAGATTGTTGGGTTAATTGGTCACTCTAAATTGCCCCGAATGTAGGGATAAATTGCTGAATCTGGGAGTAGTTGATGAAAAAGTGGGGAGATTTTTAAAATGGAATAAATGTAGGAGTGGGTGACATTTGGCAGGGACTTAGTAGGCAGAAGGGTCTCTTTTTATGCTATCGTTTTCTATGCCTTAATGACAAGATAGGGCAGTATGATGGGACGGTAGCCATCCCCTCATCTTTTGTGGAGCAGGGAAGAGGCTGTGAGAGAACCAACAGAAGAGTGACTGCCATCTTGGCTGGTTGAGATGGGACAACAATTGTACTCAGTTGGGTGATGCAGCTGGTAGAACCAACTGCAACCCTGGCCTTGGTTCCTGTCTCTATGGAGTTTGCACGTTCTCTCTGGGTGAGGTGAGGCACAGATTTGTGCTAAAATCACTTCGCAGTCCCACTTTTAATCTTCGCGGAGCACACGATAATTTTGGTCTCCATTGTTAGAAATTGCCAATAGCTCATATGTGAGGAATTGTTGCATAAATGCCACGGTGGCGCAGCGGTAGAGTTGCTGCGCCGGAGTCCCGGGTTCGACAGGTGCTGCCCCACCACTCATTTCCTGTGAACATGTTTGTTTAATTATAGAAATATCAGTGATAGGAATAACACTGACAGATATATAGGAAAAAAAAGTGGGGTAAAGGCAGGGTTAATATCTGCTTTGTGATCCAGCGATTCTGTGTCCGCGTTCACTGTGTGGGAGGGTTAGGCTTTGGAAACGATGGACATCTTCAGCAACCAACAGAGGCGGGAGCAGTTGCTGAGTGATCAGAAGCAAAGATCAGATGTCATGTGACATCCTCTTGAATACATCTTGCTGTCAAGTCTGACAGGAAAAAATAGATATCCTCTGCACTTTGGAGCAGTTCTGTTGCCTATGCACAGCCTTGCCGGATAATGTATCTATTTGTCTTCCCCACAGTGATAGCCAAAGATCCTAGAGGCTTCTGATCCATGAGACTAAACTTAACTATCTCTAACTTGCCTCTCACACACAGACACACATTCATATAAATATATAAAATATGTATACGTTAAATTTAACTTTGTGCAGTGTGTGTTAAAGCAATACAATGCAAGGGAAACTACGCAAAGGAGGGGGCTGTTCCCGCTACAAGATACTCGAGGATCTTTGCTTTGGATCAAAGATTATAGCGGAGCTCTATAATCTTTGCTTTGGATCACAGCGGGTGGCATACCGGAAGTCGCGTGTCGCATTGAAAAATGGCGGCCGTGACGTTCCGTCACGTACTACACGCCAGCCCATTGAATTTGGAAGGAGTGGTCTATCTTGCTCCTCTAGGATCTTTGGTGATAGCAGATCTCTCAGCCGGGGACAAGGAAGTGAGATCACGAGCTGGAGCAGCAAGCCCTGTCCCGTGAGGCTGAGAGGAGGAATTTCTCTCGTGCTGATTGGATTGTGTTTTTTTGTGATTGAGACTTGTTCCGACTTGTCCTGTGTGTGCAGCAACTCCAAGACTCTCCCAGGCTGCGGGTCCCAGTCAGTAAGTACCAGGCTCACAGATTTTCAGAACATGGGGTCATGAAGTCTCCTTTCTTCATTATTCCAAACAAAATTAGCTTGTTGGGGAACTTCAGAGGGGGGTGGGATGGTTCACAACTAACCCGTTTATTCTGGGACTGCTGGTGGTAGGCCACTGGTTAAAGAGAGCAGCTGCATCTAGATTTGTCATTAACTATTTTCTCAGTTTCTGAGTTACAGTCCCGATCTCTGGATTAGAAATCCAGTAACACAAATGTCTGAATTCCATTTTAATATATATACTGTAGCATTACTTAATTTAAGCGCATTGACGGTTGCATAGTGAGGCACTTCCAAGCTGAATTGCGTATACTGCTCTACATCAGTCTACTAAATAAATCTGATTTATTTCGTTTCTTTCTTTTAATAAAAGTAACAAAGAACTTTATATTTTCCAGCTGAAATGTAGAACCACTGTATATCCTAAGTTTTTTAGTATTCATTTTGTTTATTTCTGAAGAGGAGGATTTATTAATGTTGGTTCCCACATTCGAAAGACGCATAGGCGTAGGTTAATTGTTTGCTTTAAATTGCCCTCGGGTGTAAGTGGAGGGTGTTGGTGGGAATATGGAGAGAAAAAAAGGGGATTAGTGTAAATGGGTGGATATTTGCTGGGCTGAAATGAAAGGCATGTTCCTGTGGTGAAGGGGCCTATTGTACAGGGACATGTGGGTCCCTCCATATATTTGTGATTTGAAAAGGGATAGGGCTGCTTGGCACTTGTTTGTTGATTATTGTCTCCAGGCTCCCGAGCCTGGGTGTGATCGGTTGTCATGTACGACAATACCTCGCTGCAGAACTGCAATTCTGGAGATTGCCCCTGGGGTACATATCACAGCCGAGTCCCAGCAATCCTGGCTGACAAGGAAAGTTACCCAATTAGTGGGTAGAATCAGGAGGTGCAGTGAGCAGATGTGAGAGTGGGTTCTGTGGATAGAGAAACAGGAGATAAGAGAGATATGTGCCCAGGGGCCTGTGTGAAGCCTGCCACAATTAATAAAGTCAAAGTATTACAGCATCCATGCTGATCAAGGTGTTTAACTAAGCTTGTCTTATTTGCTTACATTAGGCCCATATCCCTCAAAATCTTTCCTATCCATGTACCTGAGCAATTGTTTTAAACATTGGACTGTACCCGCTTCTGCCACTTTGTCTGACATCTTGTTCCATATACCCACCACCCTCTGTGTGAAAAGATTGTCCCTCAGGTACCCTTTAAATCTTTCCCCTCTTACCTAAGCCTATGTCCTCCACTTTTAGACTCTCCTAACCTGGGAGAAAACCTGTGACCATCCACTTTATCTATGCCCCTCGTGATATTAGGACCAGAGGACATAGGTTCAGAATAAAAGAACGTTCCTTTAGAAAGGAAATAGTCATAGAGTGATACAGAATGGAAAAAGGCCCTTGTGCCCAACTTGCCCACACCGGCCAACTACCCAGCTACTCTAGACCCATCTGCCTGCGATTAGTCCATATCCCTCTAAACCTGTCCGATCCAGATGAGGTGAGGAGGATCAGTCTGAACAATGGTCTCAACCCAAAACGTCACCCATTCCTTCTCTCCTGAGATGTTGCCTGTCCCGCTGAGTTACTCCAGTATTTTGTGTTTACCTTCGATTTAAACCAGCATCTGCAGTTCTTTAGTACAAAATGAGATGAGGAGGAATTTAGTCGGAGGGTGGTGAATCTGTGGAATTCATTGTGACAGATGGCAGTGGAGGCTATCATTCGGTATTTGTAAGGGGAAAAGGCAGGAAAATTAGTTTGGGAGGGAAAGATGGAGAAGCCATGATTGAATGGCGGAGTCGACTTGATCGGCTGAATGGCCTAATTGTGCTCCTATAACTTAATTAACTTACAATCAAGTTAAACTCAAAATCATCTGAGGGGTGGTGAAAGCGTGTATTCTATCAAAGTAATTTATTTTCTTAGATTAAGTTTTGCCTCAGTAACACTGCCATGCATTAAAAAAATGTTTTAATAGTGTCTGCCCTTTTATTGTCTTATTTAAAAAGTGATTTGTGCAGCTGTGGTAGAGTGTGGAATGCTCACTGTTGGTGCAACGTCTTGATTGGATGGTAGTGGAGAAAATAACAAACTGCAGTTGCTGGATAGCTGAAATTAAACCAGAAAATGCTGGAAACACTCAGCTGGTCGGGCAGCACTTGTGGAAAGAGAAATATAATTAACGTTTCAGATCGAAGATCCTACGACAGAACTGGGAATTATGCTAAAAAAAGGTTAGCTGTAGGTTTCAGAGAGTAAGGGGGAGAGCTGGTAAGGTCTATGGGAATACTCTCCAGTCCCCCCCCCCCCCCCCCCCCCCCCTCCCCCCCCCCCCGCCCCCCCCGACCCTCCGTCCTGCCACCCTACCTGCTTCTCTGGCCCACCCCCCTCCCCTCTCTGGACCTCCCCCTCAATCTCTGCCCCGCCCTCTACCTCTTTACCCCCCTCCCCCCACACCCTAATCTCACCAGTTGCCCTCCTTATCTGGCGAGCCCCCCCCCCCCTCCATCTCCAGTCTGCCCCCCCCCCTCCCCAGCCTGCCTCACCCACCCACCCTACAGCTGTCCCCACCCTCTCCACAGCGCCCCCTCTCCATAGGCCCCTATCTCCATCTCCCGCCCGTCTCTAGTTCCCGCCCCACCTCTACGCCACTCTCATCCCATCCCCCTCGCTCATTCTCTGTGGTCTTTTCTTCCCTCTCGTTTGCAGCCATGCCACCAAAGAGGAAATCTGTTGGCACCAAACAAGCTGTTGCCAAGGGCAAAAAGGTCAAAGTTGAACCAGAGGAAGATAACTTCAAGTCAACTGCTAACGCCCTGAAAGCAGCTCCAAAGGAGAAGATCAAGGCCAAGATTGACGAATATTGCCATCTGAGTGTCGGTGCAGCTGTGGTAGGTAAGACCTAGGTTGTGGACCTAGGTTGTGGGCATTCCGGCCATTTTGGCCCTGCTCTCCAGCTATCACTCTCCCAGAGCGCACTGCTTAACTCCTGCCTCTGGGAAGCAAAGAACGCAAGCCCCAATGCCAGACATTTGGTATTCTTGGTGTTGCAGACAATATAAACATTTTTTTAAACCATAGATCTAATTTTATATTGAATTTGCAAATATTGAATTGTCTTTACAAGGAACTGCAGGTGCTGGTTTACAGAATAAGCGCTGGAGAAATCCAGCGGGTCAGGCACCTTCTCTAGGGATTATAGATAGGTGATGTTTCTGGTCGGAACCTTTTATCAGACTGATACTAGTTGGGGGAGAAAGTTGGAATAGAGGTGGGGATGAGGCAAATCCAGGCACATGATAGGTGTGTACAGGTAAGTGGTTATGATTGGCAGAAATGAGAGTGCATCCAGGTGGGCTGCAGGGAAGAGGGGATAAAAAGGAGGGGCTTGTTAATGGTTGGAGATATCAAATTTCCCTGGACCTTACCTTTCACATCACTCCGAATCCAATAAAGACATTCCCCGATATTTCCAACCCTTTCAATAGACAATAGGTGCAGGAGTAGGCCATTCGGTCCTTCGAGCCAGTGCCGCCATTCAATGTCAACATGGCTGATCATCCGCAATCAGTATCCCGTTCCTGCCTTCTCCCCATATCCCCTGACGCCGCTATTTTTAAGAGCCCTATCTAGCTCTCTCTTGAAAGCATCCAGAGAACCTGCCTCCACCGCCCTCTGAGGCAGAGAATTCCACAGACTCACCACTCTGTGGGGGAAAAAGTGTTTCCTCGTCTCCGTTCTAAATGGCGTACTCCTTATTCTTAAACTGTGGCCCCTGCTTCTGGACTCCCCCAACATCGGGAACATGTAAACGGTAGTTGGGTGGACAACCGATAGCTACAGACAGAGAGCTCATAAGTGGTGTCATAACTAATGGGTGGAGTGGCAGCCTCCTCTGCATCCTCTGCATTTTTTTCCAGCTTCCATAAGACAGGAAAGCATGGATCAGGGAGGGGGTCTACGGGAAGGTTGGTTGATTGAAACCCTTGGGTAAAATAAAGAAGTTTTGGGAGAAAGCATGGTGTGGGGCTGATGTAGTCTAGGAGCTTCCTGGTCATTCACTGCCTCGCCAAAGGCAGATTACAGAGTCTCAAGAAACATCCCAACCCAGGGGACCACAAAATGCAGGAATCACTCAGTGGGACAGGCAGCATCTCCGGATAGAAGGAATGTGTGAAGTTTCGGGTCGAGACCCTTCTTTACCCATTCCTTATAACCAGAGATGCTGCCTGTCTTGCTGAGTTACTCCAGCATTTTGTGTGTATCTTCAGTGTAAACCAGCTTCTGCAGTTCTTTCCTACACAGAGGACCATAGGTATCATAATGTAACAGATCCAGACAGTTTGGCTCTTGTTGCAGATTCATGAGGACTATGACTGCATGCTGAACCAAACCAACATTGGAAACAACAACAATAAGTTCTACATTATCCAGCTGATCGAACTGAACGGCGAGTACTACTGCTGGAACCGCTGGGGCCGGGTGGTGAGTTTTAGTGACAGCTCTAAACCAGCTCCTCCCCCCCCCCCCCCCCCAACCCCCTACCCTTTCACGTCCCTTTGTTCCCAACGTCATTAATCAAGGAGCTTTGTCACACTGGTCATCCCCTATTCTCCCCTCTCTTGCTGGGCAGTTGAAATAGAAGCTTGGAAGCATGTACCATCTGATTCCAGAACAGCTTCTTCCCTGCTGTTAACAGCATACCGAACAATCCTCCCAACACTAAGGTGTAGTCTTTATCTTCCGAGCTACTTCATTTAGGACCTTGCACTTTTTTATCTGAGCTTTTTCTGTAACTGTAATGCTAAAATGCCCTAATACTACATTCTGCACTCTAGTATTTTTATCTTTGCACTACCTGGTTTACTTGTATGTGACATGATTATATTTGTTTATAGTGTTATTTGAATTGTTAGCACACAAACAATCCTTTCCACTGTATTTCAGTATTCCACAGAAATTGTGTCAAAATCAGACAGAACATCCCAATTCTTTAATCTACCCCTTGAAGTCTTAACATACAGGAATCGGGTTGTTAGTGCCACATTTTAACCATGGCTAGAAGCTGTGCATGGGACGCGGCTGTTGGTCAACGGGGATGATGGGCTGATGGTGTGGAGGTAGGGTTAGTGGGTGAGGGCTTTTGGGGGGCAGGCAGTGTAGGGGAAGGGTGGTGGTGCATGGAGGATGGTTGTATGGTGTTGGGAGTTGAGGGAGGGTGTGGTGGAAGTTGTTGTTGGAGTTGGTAGAGCAAGTGTCATGGGAGGGTCAAGTTAGTTTGGAGGAGGGGTGAAGTGACATAGAGTTGGTGTAAAGGTGGTGAGCTGGCTAGTGTGTGAGTTAGTTGGGTGTGTTTGGAGATAGCAGGTGGGGAAGTTGTGGAAGAGGCAGGGGGGTTGATGGTGTGGGATGTAGAGAAGGGGAGATGTGTGGGGAGGGAGAAGAGCTGCATGGGTGAAAGGTGGTAAATGAACGTCAGTGATGGAGCAGCAATTAAAGGAGAGGTTGGTTGTGCTGAGGGGATGCGTATGGTACTGTGAAACAGCCCAGCTGTGAAAGGCTGGACGTCTAACACAAAAGCCCCTTTACCACAATGGAAATTCCTCTCCTAGGTCACCCAACATCCCACTAATATACTGATCCCACACTTCCTAAATTTGCTACGTGGAAGAACAGATTGAGATGGTGAAAAATTTATACTCCTCCATGAGCTTAACATTTAACCCTTTACATCAACTCATAAATATCACTTATTTGAAGATTGGATTTAATGGTAGTTTGGAGCCAAAGATGGTTTTAACATGTAGACGCCTTTGAGTTTCTTGCTTTTTCACACTCGACCTCTGCCCTCCTACTCCTGTTATAGGGAGAACCTGGCCAAGACAAGTTGAGTTCTTCACTTACACTGGACAATGCAGTGAAGGAGTTTGAAAAGAAGTTCAAAGACAAGACGAAGAACAACTGGGCGAATAGAGATTCCTTTGTCGCACATCCTGGAAAATACACCATCATTGAAGTTCAGCGGGGCAATGAAAAAACAACAATTATGAAGGTGGGTCAGGCTTGGCCTTGTGATCATATTTGGTGTGTCTTTGTTTGGGTGGGTCTATGTCAACTAGTCGATGAAGGGTCTGACTCAAAATGTCAACTGATATTGATACTGTCAAAATGTAAACTGATAAATGACACTGACACGCTGAGTTCCTCCAGCAGTTTGTTTCTATAGCCTGCTGCAACCAATTGTTGCATTGTGAAAGTAGTATTAGAAAGATGAGACTGTGAACACAATGGAAAGTTAGTGTGGATTTCTATATTAAGAGCTGGGTAAGTAATCTGTCAGATTGGACCTTAATCCCCCAGGCAAAGATGGATGTCTGCTTTTTAAATGGAGGTGGTGCTGAAGGTTCTGAGGCCTAGAGGGAGAGGAGAGTTAAAGCTGCAGAGAGATGAGATGAATGGAAAGAGGAAGGCAGAGTGAAGTCCCAGAATAGACTATCATGAGTAAGAATCAGTGCACAGAATCTCTGTTTAAACAAAATGAGCTAGACGGTTAGCTATAACTAGGCTCGGATATTTGGAGAAGGAACAAAATAAGGTTATGAATTCCAGAGGTGCAGTGGACAGAAGTTCTACATTATAAATGAAGGAGGAATGGCTCATCACGGCATGATAATCAAGGAGGATGTTTTTAGTTGATGGGATTGGCATTATGGGTAGTTTGCAAGAGCATGATGTCTGGAGGGTGCTGGATATTGCTTCTGGGAGAAACTGGAGAATCCTTATGCCACGCCATGTCTTGTCTGATTACAGGATGACACTGTGGATGGAAGTGAAGTGGTGAATAAGAATGTCCAACCTTGCACTTTAGACAAAGCCACCCAGAGCCTGATAAAACTGATCTTCAGCAACGATATGTTCCAGGAACAGATGGAAACGATGAATCTTGGTAAGTCCTCTCTTGTTTCACATTCACTGGGAAATGGAGGTGAGGCCTGTACGGATCACATCATGAACTTCAGATGAAGGTGTATTGAAAGATATGAACTTATCCCGTGGGCCTGCAGTCCATGGGTTGGATGCCTAGGAGATTTGCCATCACAAAATGCTGGGTAACTGCTTATACCTCAGTAGAACTATTACTGTCAGCCAAAATTGTATAGTTGCTTATCTCCTCTGAGATTCTACTATGTCAAAGAAGGATGTAATGTTGTTCAACCAGCGTGTATTTCCAGCCATATCCAGATAGTATCCCCACTGTTAATGCCTTGTATTGTGAATAAATCCAAGCAACTCATCTACAGAATAGGTGCTGGTAAGATATATGTCAAGTTCTAACACTGCTCCAGGGTCATGAAAACCAAGTTTTCTAGGCTGGCATTCCAGTGCAGTGTTGAGAGAGCACTACATTGTCAGAATCGTTCCTTCGGGAGGAACTGCTGGAGGAACTTAACAGATCAGGCAGCATCTATGGAGGAAAATGGATAATTGATGTTTCAGGACAGACCCTTCATCAAGACTGGTTTCATATGAGTGACACTGTGGCCATTTTCATGGGAAGGGTCTGACTGTTTTGAAGAGGTCTGTATTGGACAAGGGAAACAGATCATGGGGGCATAAAAGTGTAGAAAATAGGAAGGGAATACATCTTTGAGCCCTGCGAGGCGGCCTACCATTCAATGGAATCGGGATTTTCTATTAATACCATATTCCCACTCGCTTCCAACACCCTATGATATTTCTTATGCCCTGAATTCTATCTGTCTCCACCTTAAAAGGTGTTAGCAACTTGGCCATAGAGTCATGCAGCATGGAAACACGCCCTCCGATCCAACTCTTCCATGCCGACCAAGATGCCCCATTTGTCTGCACCTGGGCCAAATCCCTCTAAACCTTTCCTATCCATGTACCTGTTCCAATGTTTTTTAATATGTTGTTACTATACCTGACTCAACTATTTTACTGACAGCTCGTTTCATTATACCAACCACCCTCTGAAAAATGTGACCATTGAGTTCCTATTAAATCTTGCCCCTCTCTTGACCGTAGACCCACGGGATATGTTCATATACTTGCTTCTCTCACTTCAACATATGCCCTCTAGTTATTGATATCCCCTATTGCTGGGAGAAAGACTATGTGCATTAACTCTATCTATTCCCCTCATTATTTTATACACCTCCATAAGATTCTCCACCGTGTTCTGTGCTCCATGGATCTCTTTCTATACCTCTGCTTCTGCCCCTCGAGTCCTGGCAACATTCTTATACATTTTCTCTGCACTCTTTACAGCTTATTGGCATCTATCCTGTAGCAAGGTGATCAAAACTGAATAGAATGCTCTTTAAGGCAGCTTTCCCAATGTCTTGTACAATTGTAACATAACATCACAACCTCTATACTCAATTCCCTAACTGATCAAGGACAGTGTGCCAAAAAGTCTGAAGGAGGGTTTCGGCCCGAAACGTTGCCTATTTCTTTCACTCCATAGATGCTGCTGCACCCGCTGAGTTTCTTTGTGTACCAGTGAGCCAAAAGGCTCCCTATCTATCTGTAACATCACTTTTGGGGAACTATGCACTTGTACTATTAAATCCCTCAGTTTTGCAAAACTACACAGGGCTACACCATTCACCGTGAAGATCCTTCCCTGGTGTGACATCTGGTAGGACCTCACACATATCTGAATTAAACTCCATCTGCCATTCATCGTCCCACTTACCCAGCTGATGAAATTCCTGATATTATTTGATAACTATTCTTGCTGTCTATGATATTGCTTCTTTTGGTGCCTTCCACAAACTTACTAACCATGTCTTGTATATTCTCATCCAAATCATTGATATAAATGACAAACAATAATGGGCCCAGCAGTACTTCCCGAGGTACACCACTAGTCACGGGTCTCCAGCCGATAAACATCCTTCCACAACCTTCTACTTCCTACTGTTAAGCCAATTTTGTATCCAGTTAGTTAGCTCTCCCTGGATCTCATATGAGATCCCTGGGCCCCTTATCTGAGGAAGGATGGCATTGGAGAGGGTCCAGAGGAGGTTTACGAGAATGATCCTAGAATGATTGGGTTAACATATGACGAGCATTTGTAGAGAGCCAATACTCCAGGTGTGGGCTTTCCAAGGCCTTGTATAATTGTAGCAAGACATCCTTGTCCCTGTACTCAAATCCTCTTTCAATAAAACCCAGTGTGTCATTTCCCTTCTAAACTGCATTCTGCACTGCATGTTGGCTGGTGTACGAGGACATCCGGCTCCCTTTTGCACATCAACTTTCTGCATTTCTGTTTTCCTACCAAAAGTAACATTTATCTAGTACAGGCAACACCTGATTTACAACTGTTCAGGTAAAGAAAAATTTCCTTTACAGAATTCACTAAAAATATTTCTATTTCGTATCTGTCATGTGTTTGCACACTCCCTCAACTTGTCTAAATCACTCTAACGTCTCTTTGCACCCACCTCACAACTCACTGTCCCACCCAGTTTGCTCGGCTGTTCGGGAAAGTCTCGGTGTTCAGTTTGGCTACTGTAAGCTGGGAAACAAACCACTCCCGTGTTAATGGAGTATTGCATTCCAACAAAACAGTTAATTTTGCGATTTTCTGTAACACAAATCCCCAGCATCTGCTCATGTGGCAAGCAATGTGAGTTGAAAAACAAATTATGTTTATTTTTTCTTTCACATAAATGATATGAGTGAATTTCATACTGTATCTCAAATTTTTTGGTAGTGATTTATGAATTCTGTAAAGGAAACTCTTTGCTTGAACAATGGTAAAGTGGCTGGTGCCTGCACTTCTAAAGTTACACTTTAGTGGCCACAGAGACAGGTGGCTTCAGGAATGGGAACAAGGTCAGCAAGAATATGCCCTGTATTTAGGGAAGTGAGAATTGCAAATGCTACTGCAAAAATAATTTGAATATTGGTTCCGGAATCATACAAAGTTAAGCTGCAAGCAATTAGGAAGGTGAGAGGTAGGTATGTTATAAGGGGTTTAAGTACAACAGTAAGGCTTGTTTAGGTTTTACTATGGTGATGCCTCATTTGAAATTTGTGTAAGATTTTAATCTCAATTGAAAGCATATATTTGCCTTTATGCAAAAGGTTAGAAGTCTGTGGATTTGAGGCTGTGGCTGTTGTTGTTCATTCGTGAGACTGATAGAATTTTGATCTATAGAGAATTTGGATTATTGGGAGATCTTGGGAGTGGGAAATATGGTTACTCTCTGGTAAACAGAATGATGAGTAGAATTGTTTGTTGCCTACTCCTGCTTATACTTCTTATCTTACAATATTGAGCTGTGGTACGTGTGAAGGTCCTGTTTCATGGAATGAGGTAAGCTTGGCTATGGTAAATAGGAGCAGGGGGAAAATATTTTAGGTAGAATTCTGTTTTTTGCAAGTGGGTGCATTTGGGTTATTTTCTGAAACACGGTTGCCTGCATGTGGAGATACCAGGTACATTGATGCAGCAGTCATTTTCAGGATAAGAACAAAACAACCACTACCCTGTTGTTGTGACATTCTGTTCACCATTGCCCTACTAGATTTGAAGAAGATGCCCCTTGGGAAGCTGAGTAAGCAGCAAATTGCCAAGGGCTTTGATGTACTGAATGAGATGGAAGAGGCCTTGAAGAGAGCCCGCAACACAAAACAGCTGGAAGAGTTGTCCTCAAAGTTCTACACTATTATTCCTCACGACTTTGGACGTAATCGACCCCCAGTGATTGATACTCCAGAAGTGCTTCAAGCCAAAAAGGACATGCTGCTGGTAAGTGTCTTGAGAAATGAATTAAACTCTGCCTCGCTTCAATTGGAACAGGTCTGGGTTAGAATTGGTCTGGGTATCAAGCAGAATAAAACTCCAATAATCCGGAATCTGATTGCTTGGTAGTCCTGATGGCCTGGTATCTTTCTCACTAGTTAATCCAGAATGGAGCTGGGGGCCTTCAATTTGGTTGGGATTGGATCGCAGACATTGGGCTGGGCTTGTGGCTGGAGCCAGGCTTGGGGTTCAAAACACTCAGTTTCAGGGATATGGGTTGATTTATAGCTTGAGTACCTGCATATTTCTTGCTCCCTTTAATTCATCAGGTTCACGGGAAAAAATATAATATTACTATGTAATCTATTAAAAAAGTGAAATAAAAACATGTTTGGGTATTAATAGGTGTAACATCCAATTAGAACACCTGCTCGCCCTGCACTACCAAGGCCCTTGGGGTTCTGAATTACTGGAGTTGTTCTGTCCCTGCAATGTACATCAGTGTAGTAATACTCTCAATTAGTTCAAAACAGAAAATGCTGGAAAAGTCAGCAGGTCAGATAGCATCTGTTGAAAGAGATGCTGTTAATGTTTCAGATCAAAGGCCAGAGCTTTCATTGAGTTGATTAATTGTGCAAGCCAAGGTTACTTATCAGTAATCTTATGCTTATATTCTATAATTCTTGCCCGCAAGCAATCTTCAAAATACTTAGATGTTGGCTCTGAAAATCCCATTAGTCAATCTCTAACCAATGTCACACCTTGTTTCTCAATTGTCATCAAACCACTTTTTCACCACATCACTCAATCATAATGTATATTCTCCATCTGTCCATTCAACCGTGCAGAGTGTAAAGTTACCCAGTAACTGCTCAAACAACAAGTGCAAATGCTAGAAACAAAGAACTGAGGGTGCTGGTTCACAAAAAACGACAAAGTGCAAGAGTAACTCAGAGGGCCAGGCACCTCTCTAGAGAACATGCAGAGGTAATGTTTCCCGACAAGGAATGTCACCTATCCATGTTTTCCAGAGATGTTGCTTGATCCGCTGAGTCACTCCAGCACATTAAGTGCAAATGTTTCCTGTCCCCACTGGTGCTGTCATATCAATTTAACGGTCACCAATCAATGAGACAGGCATTCGGCAGTTAACCAGTTAATAAATAAATGATTTATGAATAATGAACGGTTCTTAACCCGTTAAAAATGGGTTAACGTTCTTAACCCATTCGTGGTTAAGAACGGTCACGACAGCCATCACAGCTGAACCAATCCTATGATGTCATTGTATGACTCTATCAGTGTTTGATTTTCCGATATTACCAGGACACCACGTTAATCTAGAAATATATGGGCATTCCTTTGTTGCTGGGTCTAAATCCTGGGACTTCTATTGAATTGCACCTTTGGTGTACCTTCACCATTTGGTCTGTAGCAGTTCGAATCGTTGCTCCTCACTGCTCAAGGACAGTTAGTGGTGGGCAATATTCTCTGGCCCTGCCAGTGAAGCCCAAGTCCTCTAAGTGAATAAAGTCTGTGTTAGGTAATGACTGATGAGGGGAGTGATCCAAAGGCCAGCGACCTCAACAATACTCCAGATATTAACTGATACTATTCATGTGAATGGGCTGAAAATTAAACATGTTATAAATCTGGAAGTCACAAGGTGGAGATAGGTAAGCTTTTTCATGGTAAATTCCTTGACTAATGCAGAATTATATTGCAAAAATAGGAGAGTCAGGGGTCTGTCTGGGTCACTATTTGACCACAACAGTGACAGAAGATTTCACTGGACTTAGTTACTCTAAGCACAAACACCACCTATCTTCCCTATAAATTCCCTACATGAAAGATGCGCTCATAGAGCCCTAGTATGATCGATCTCCACCATTAGGGCAGCACAGTGGCGCAGCTGGTAGAGCCTTGGAAATAGGTTATCTTTTAAATATAATGACAGGTTCAGGGCGATAGTAATGCTGCATCACAGTGCCAGAGACCTGGGTTCAATTCCAACCTTGTTCGTTGTCTGTGTGGACTTTTCACATTCTCCCTGTGACCTTGGTGGTTCCTCCAGTTGCTCCAGACTCCTCCCACATCACAAATACATGTGAGTTGGTAGATCAATTGGCCCTGGTGTGTAGGTGAAATGTGGGGGCAGTTGTTGAGAATGTGGGATAAATGTACGATTAATGTAATTGGATGATGGGGTCAAGGAAAGAGCATTCATGCTGCGGCCCTGTTTCCACCAATCTTTCCACCACAAAGCACAAGAAACGCAAGACGCCATTGTATGCAGACGCCAAGTAGTGCGTTCAGCTCCGGCTGAACAATTTTTAATCTTGTCATGTGGGCTCGATAAGCAGAATTGGATGAGGGATTGCTGTTGCGGACTTGTTGGACCAAATGGTCTGTTTCTGTGCTATATCTCTCCGACTCTATGATGGTGGTGCCGTTTGTGATCTGTTAGGACTTGATCTGTAGACCATGGCATGTTTAGTGGCCATTTGAGCTGGCACTAATTGTTCCAACCACAGGCAGCACATGCGTCTAGAGATGGTGCGGAAGATGAGACAAATTGCAACAAGAATTTCCAAAGAATCATCAGCATCTACTAATTTGCAAACTTTTATCAAATCCTGCCAGGTGCTTGCAGATATCGAACTTGCACAGAGTCTCCAAGCAGAAAAGGAAGAAAAGCCGAAGATGGAGGATGTTGAGGTGCCACATCCTCTGGATGAAGACTACAATCTATTGAAGTGTGACCTGTCACTTGTGCCGTGCAACGATGAAGAATTCAAGGTAAATCCGGGATGATGTCCTCCTCATCAATACTCACCCCTCATCCCTTCCCTTCAAAACTCACCCATTCCCGTTCTCCTCTAAAATAAAAATCATACCCATTGCTGTAAAAAGCACAACTCACTGCCTCCCATCAAATATCAACCCCTTCGCTTCCACAGCTCTCCTCCAAAAAAATCACCCCTCTCTCCAAATATTACCCCCCACCCTTCCCTATCAAAAATAATCTCTTGGGCTTCCCTTTCAAAATTCCTCTCCAAAAAATTACTACTCACCCCGTCCCCTCCAAATGTCACCCCCCTCAATTTTTCCAAAAAACACACTTTCTTCCAAAAGTCACCCTCCCTCTTTCCTCTAAAAATCACTCTCCTTGTCTCTGAAAAACACTCTCCCCCTTCCCTCCAAAAATCATCCTCTTCTGTTTCTTAGATTAAATTAACCTCATCTCGCATTCCCCAAACACATTGCTCCAAATACAAATCACCTCCAAATATTCTTCCAAGTCACACATGGGGAAGTTATTCTCAACACCAACACCTCCATGTTCAGAATCCTAGCTCCCCCAAAGAAAATATATTCAACATCCAGCACCTGCCTCATGCCCATCTTCTCCAGAAGAGGCAACAAGTCAAATTACTCCAACTATCCCAAAACTCATCTGCAAACTCCAATTCTGTTTGAGTGTGACTATTCGAACTGGAGAACAGCCTCCAGGCTCCACACAGCAATGAAATTCATGGGTAGTTTCTGTTATGAATTGACTGGAGACAATTGTGAGTTTTATTAAATATAGGAGATTTGTATTTCGGCATTGGAATTTAACCAACTACTCCTAGCTCTGTTCCTCCAAGAACAACTGATATTAAACCATCGTGGAACTAATTACATGCAGGACTATAATACTGGTCACTGTAGAAATGAACAGGCTTTTTCCAGATCGTGGCACCATGTTAGTCTTGCACTTGACTCAGTGATGATCCAATTGATTGCTTGGAAAGGGAAAGGTCTTTGATCCCGGCATTCCTGTTCTCTGAAATGACACTAAGTTCACCTGGGGCACTGAATGTCTGGGTCCAGAACTCGCCACCAACGTTGAGAATAGACCTTTATGTTGATGTTATGGGTTTTGGGGGGCCACGTAATGTGAGGTTACATGGACATACCCCTCTGTTGCCTATGCTCTACCCATTCCCAAGAATCAAGCTGCTGTTTTGGGGGATTACCTGTGTACTTGAGTCTTGCTTGAATCCCATCATGATAGGCCAGAGGCTTCCGACAGCTCTGCATTTTCCTGGAGCAAAAGTGAAGGATTCTGAGAGGGATTGTTGTTTCCTCACCCCATTCTGGCTTTGGAGAAGAGACGAGCATGAAAACAAAATGAGAGTGGAGTGATGAGCTGATGTCTATTAGGATCTGTAATTGCAAGTCCGTCACAGCCTGTTTCAGAATGGCCATGATGCTGGGGCTTGTGGATGAATGGGGACTGATCAGCATTGGGTTCCTGGATAGTTGCCTTTTGTACAGACTGTTCCAGTGAGTTAGCAGCTTTGCTATTTGCATGGTTAATCCCAGCTGTCCTTTATCAGCATACAATCCCTGGAGCCACCTTGTTGAAGGTGTGCCAATGTGATGCTGATAAGAGAAGGGAATTGTTTTCATTGCCTTGTTGTTGATAATGGCACCCCAAATAATTTCTGCTTATTTTTTGAAACCCATTTGGATTTTTATTTCCTTGCAGATGGTTAAGAAATATGTGGATGCAACTGGTTGCTCATATCGTTCCATTAAGGTTGTCAATGTCTGGAAGTTGGACAGACAAGGAGAGGTGAGTCCATGAGCCGGCCAAGTCCCCACTGAGGCCAGCGCTGCTACTTTTGCCGTGACTTAAGATGTTTGTCCCTGTAGCTAAGATACAGCAAAGGCCATATGCAGGGGGTGCTTTACATGTATCCAACCCCAGCTCTACCTGTCCCGAGCTATTTAGAGGATTCTTTGCTCATTATATTACCTATGCTTTGTCGTCCCTCAAAGTGTTGACACCAAGGCCAAGTGCAGAAAAAGTAGCAATCGCTCTTTACCAACTCGTGTGTGCGCACATGAGCGCGCATGGGAAGTCTGAGCTGGGTCTGTGTGTCTGGGGATGGTCAAACCTGGCTTTGTGTGTCCAAGGGGATGGCCAGAGCTCGGTCTGTGAATACAGAGATGGTAGTTGCTCAGTGTAAGGAAGCTCAGATTTTGATCTGTGTTCTGACATGCTTGGAAATGGGTGTCAGTGGGCAGTGATGGATTTCCTGGCAGCCAACAGTAATTCACAGTTTCTGTGTTTATAGGCCGAACGTTTCAAGAAACACCAGGAGATCAAGAACCGTCGTCTCCTGTGGCACGGGACCAACATTGCCGTTGTTGCTGCAATCCTGAAAACTGGGCTGCGGATCATGCCGCACTCAGGGGGCCGTGTTGGTTGTGGGATCTACTTTGCATCTGAAAACGACAAGTCGGCAGGATATGGTAACTACCCTGCAACACTGACCCATCACTTGAAACAGGAACAGCTTGGAACAGCTGGTGAAGCTGAGCAGTTATTTGCGGCACTCACTTAGCACTCAGTGGGTGCTGTTGGAAGTGCTGTCTTTTGGATGAGGTATTGAACAAAGCCTCAACCGTCCCTCCCAGAGGACATAGAAGTTCCCCTGATGTTATTCGGAGCTCCCTCTGGTGCATTGGTCACATTTATTCCTGCAACAATGCAGATGAACTCATTCTTGACTTGCACATCCATTTTCTTGAGCCATAGCTGGAGCAATCTAGTGAGATTCAAACATACCTGCTACGCAGACTATCCCCATTCGGCCCATTATCTTCCTATGGCCCCTTATAAGAACAGCATCGCGCTGTGACAGCTTGCAATTGGACATGCTGACTCAAAGGATTGATTTTTCTCATGAACCTTTCTCATTATGTTAGGTTAGCTGTGTCTGGAGAATCTGCCTCGTGTTCCATACGTCTCGTCACAACTCAATCACTAATTGGTGTTACGAAGGCCATTCTACATTCTCCTGAATCATGGAGCTCAGATTTGTCCAAGATCCATCCACTGAAGCCAAATCAGTGCTTTGAAAAGTTCTGGCTTCTCCTTTGTCAGTATTTACAAACCCAAGTACATCGTATAGTTTTTCACTAACTTGTCCCACTACCCATTCTGAACTGCATATTTCCAATCTCCATCTGTTTCAGTCAGTCAGACAGAATGGAAACGGGTACTTTGGGCTAACTTGTCCATGCCACCCAAAATGCCCCATCTACACTAGTCCCATTTGCCTGTGTTTGGCCGGTATCCCTCTGTACCTTTCCTTTCCATGTACCTGTTCTTTTAAATGTTGTTACTATACATGCCTCAACTACCTATTCTGGCAGTTTGTTTCATATACCAACCACCCACTAAGTGAAAAAGTTGCCCTTTGTTCCTATTAAATCTTTCCTCTCTCACCTTTAACGTATGCCCTCTATTTCTTGATTCAGCCTACTGTTGTGGAAACAACCTATGTATGCTAACCCTATCTATTCCCTTCATTATTTTAGACACCTCTCTCAGATCACCCATCCTCCTGCGTCCCCAGGAATATAATCCTAGCCTGCCAAACTTCTCTCTATAGCTCAGGCCATTCTTATTGTCTGCAGTGTACAGTTATCCTCAACACTGTAGTAAACGCGTCATCACTTCCATTCAGTTTTTTGAGTTACATTAAATTACTATTACTTGATGAAAATTCAAAATGTAGTTTGAGGATGTTGTTCCCTTTTACAGTTGGCTTCACATCCAAGAATGAAGGTGTCATGTTCCTGACGGAAGTGGCTTTGGGGAGAGAACACTCCATTTTTAAAGATAATAGTCAACTGAGAAATCCTCCCAAAGGCTTTGACTGTGTCGTTGCCCGTGGTGAAACTGAACCAGGTAAGGACTGTCAATGCTTCATGAAGGCTGCCTCACAGCATGACCACGTGCGCACACACACACGGACGTTTGCACTCAGGCACACAAATACATGCAGGGACATGTGCAAACTTAAGCGTACACATGTACATGCACGCACATGCAAACGCACATACACACAGGTGTACGTGCACACACGCATACAGATACACGCACACATGCTACACAGGTAGACATGCATATTGGCACAGTCGTATGGGCACACACCAGTATGTGTGCAGAGTTAAATGCCACAAACACTCACACACAAGTGTTTACACATGCACATATGCACACGTACACATGTACACACATGTACAGGTGCGCAAATACATGAATACACAGGTATAGGACACACAATTACACATCACAAACATACGTTCTGTGGAAGTAGAAGCATTGGTGTGTCTTCTTGGCCATAGCATCAATGTGGTTGGACCAGGAAAAATTGTAGCTGATGTTTATACCTCGTAACTTGGAAGCTCTTGACAATCTCCACCTCAGCACCATTGATATGGACTGAACCATGTATTCCATCCCTCTTCCTGAAGTCGATGGCCAGCTCCTCTGTTTTGCTGAGATTGAGCGAGACGTTGTTGTCTTGACACCTTGCATCACATTGCTGATGATTGGTGTGCTGAAACACCAGCTAGAGGAGCCGCTTGTTCAGGACACGCCTGCAATATCAGAGCCGAGATGTCGTCTGGCTCCAGTGCCTTTGGATCAAATGGAGTGAATCGATCTGTTGACCATCTTCCCACACAGAGGTAGATACAAAATGCTGGAGTAACTCAGCGGGACAGGCAGCATCTCTGGGGAGAAGGCATGGGTGACCCGAAACGTCACCCATTCCTTCTCCCCAGAGATGCTGCCTGTCCCGCTGAGTAACTCCAGCATTTCGCGTCTACCTTCGATTTAAACCAGCATCTGCAGTTCTTTCCTGGACATTCCCACAAAGAGGTTTGAATGACCAGGTGGTTTGGAGTGGAAGGAGAAACAATGAAATACATTCATCAATAATCACGCACAATGGCGCAGCCAGAAGAGCTGTTATTGCACAGCTCCAGCAACTTGGGTTCAACCCTCACCTTGGGTGCTGTCTACCTGGAGTTTGACTGTCTGTGACTGCGTGGGTTTCCTGCCAGTGCTCTGGTTTCCTCCACATCAAAACGGCTTATGGTTTGGTAAGAAGGCTCTGGACCCGAAACATCACCGATCCATGTTTTTCAAATATATTGCGTGACCTGAATTACTGCAGATGGGAATGTGGGAATAATAAATGGGACAAGAGTAAATATGTGGTTGATGGTTGGCATGGATTTGGTGGGCTGAGGGAACTGTTGCCCCACTGTGTTACTATCTGGTTCTGTGACAAACATTAGCCACTGGTAATGAGACATGATGGATGGAGCCAGGGTATGGGGAGAGGGGAAATGTGATGGAGGTAAGACACTCAGGAAGCTAGCCGGTAGAAGGGAAGATATTTTCTTGTTATTTTTATCTTGTTCTTTGCAGATCCCTCTAAGGACAAGGAACATATTATGGATGGGAAGAGGGTGATGGTGCCACAGGGCAAACCCAAGAAGATGAAGCTGGATAAAACCACCAGCTTTAGCCAGAGCGAGTATGTGGTCTACCAGGAGAGCCAGGCATACCTCCGTTACTTGGTGCAGGTGACGTACTGACAGTCCCCTGCTGCTCCTGCACCTGGGAGACCCACAGACCTGTTGGCTTCCCAGAGTTGCCTTAATTGAGAAAACAATAATGAGCTTACTTTCTTTCCTCCTGCATTGGGCTGGTTGGGTTAGTCTTCCAGAACCGCTTTTGAACTTCTTGCCCAATATTACAGATACCAAGGGTGGAGTGAGTTCTGTCCAGGACACAAAAACACTAAAGCAAGTTCTACACCCTCTTCGCTGAGTGCAGGCTAGTTCAGCTGGGCTGTTTAGTGGCATCATTTGACCAGACAGCTCTGTTTCAATCCTCACAGGCAGATGTCAATGATGCAATGTTAGTTCTGAGTTAATGTCAGTCACTGACCATGTGGGGAGTTCCACGACTGGGATATTTGGTCTTACTCAGCCAGGCTAGACTTCTGACATTGGGCAGAACTGACTAAATCCCACATGAGGCTCCCTCATAGTAAATCCGTGAACTGACTGATTCTGCTCTCACACCTTTCCCAAGGATATACGTTGATTGGCACAACCACTGGATACAGTGAGCAACTCATTGAACCGATGGGGTTGAACCTAAAATTTCTTTGAGTAACTCAGTGAGGTGGGTTTAAATCACCAGGTCACACTACAGTCTTTATTTAAGGCCACTGAGTAACTCCCTCAGCTGCTAATCTTGGCATCTGTTGAACCTCAGAGTAACAGAGAATTAGCTTCCAAGCCTCCACCAGACCACACTCAGTTTGTAGGAGACCCTGGCACCAAGGTATCCCAGATGGGTTGGATTGGGTGATGCTCTATCTAGCTGTCTCCAGTCACGTCACTCTTGGCTTCCTGAGTTGCCCATCATCAATTTAGGGACTTTTGTTGCCACACGAGGAACGTAAACAGTTCCATAGTTGGTGTATGATTTCTCCATCAGTGCACTAACTTCTCCTTGGATGCTTAAGTATTCATTCCCAGTATTTTCCCCGCAGTCTTTCTTGGCCGCTGGAAATGGCTGGCAGACTGAAACTGGGGCAGAAAAGATGAGGTGGGAACCCCCAGGTTTGAGGCCCCAAACCTGTGGGTCTATGTGCAGATTGATGGGCTTTGATCCTGGCCACCCATCTAACCAGTGCATCGTCTATGGCCTTCCTCTTTCCTGAGATTAGCTTGCTGTTGTGACAAGCAGAAGTGGAGGCTGGTTGATGGATAGCCTTTGGACTGGTTGGCTGTGATGGGACGCCGACAATTGGTGATTGTGCCGCGATGTTTCGACAAGAAGTTGAAACAGTGATTCCATAGTTTGCCACAGTATCAGGGCCCAGCACTCAGCATAGGACAGCTCTCCAATCTCGGGTACATGGAGGTTATAGGTTTCCCTTGGCACCTGGAGGTGGTTGACCCCATCTTCAGGTGGGCCTGACTGAAAAGCAGCACTGCCTGTGGGTTTACTGGATGCCAGAGCACCGTCGAGGCTCTGCTGTCTGTACTTCGACCTGTTGCTCTGTACAAGGTTTCCCGTGTTAGTGGGTTGCACTGTGATAGTTGGTACCTGTAACCTGTGTTAATCTGACCAGATGTCTTGGCATTATATTTGCACTATTAAAGCATTCTCTTGTTCCTGATGTCTTGGCATTGTATTTGGATTATTAAAGCATTCTCTTGTTCTAGTGTTGAACTGAATGAATTGTCTCCACTTGAAAATCATTAGACGGTCCATAGACCATGATAGACTATAGCTGTTTGTGATTAGTGTTATGCAGGGTGGTTCAAGAGCTTGATGGTTGATGGGAATAAGGTGTTTTTGAATCTAGAGGTTATGGTTCTCAGACACCTGTATCATCTCCCTGTAGTTCTGATTCGGACTGCATTGGAGAGCTGTTCTGTAATGCATGCAGTTCTCAAGCAGGGTGTTTTAATTAATAGGTGAAGACAAGTTTAAAAAAAAAAAAAAATTGAGGGGAGAATGAGAAAAGGGGAGTTTGCTGCTCGGTGTCTGAGACCATGAGCTTCAGGTCAAAGCATCAGGCAGCACAGGTTCATGTCCTCTGTCCTGACCCTAACTTTCTTCCAGCTTTCTCCCCCTACTGCAGTCAGTAGAAAAAGGATCTTGAACCGAAACATCATCTATCCATGTGACACCAGAAATGCTGCCTTACCTGCTAAGTTAGTCCAGCACTTTGTGTCCTTTCACCGGCAGTTCCTTTAATCTATGGGTTCATGCAGCCTTGATGTGGAGCACACGGAGTACAGGCCCGTGTCTCCAGGTGGGCAAAGCGGTGCGCATCCCCAGCACACTGAATCTGGATGTCAGTGTTCAGACTCCTATACCTTCCTCCTGAAAGCAGGAGTGAAATGAGAATGTGGCCAGGTGGGTGTGGGTTCTTGACGATGCTGGCTGTCTTTTTGTGACAGCCCTTCTATAGATCCCTTCGATTGTGGGGAGGTCAGTACCTGTGGATAACCTGGAAGTGTTCACCATTTTTATACTCTCCTTTCTTCCTGAGTGTTCGAGTTGCCGAACCAGGCCATGATAAAACCAGGCATGATGCAACCAATTTGGCCTCTTTCACTTGAGGAGACTGAGGGGTGGCCTAAAAGAGGCCTTTAAAATAATTGAAAATTCTCAGAGTTGGTACAGAGAGAATATGAGAAAAGCGTAGAAACGAGAGACGTATGTGAAACAGACATTTACAGGGAGCGGCTGGAACAAATTCCACAGATGTTTTGAAGAAGAAATTAGACAAGCATGTGTGGAAGGGAATAGAAAGTTCCACTGTTGGGTTTATCTGAAGAAGGGTGTGAGGGTGCTGGAGAGGAGTTGGCATGGTCTGGTTGGGCCAAATGGCCCCTTCCTGGGCTGAACATCCTATGTTATACTAACTCACCCACGGGGGAAAAAAAACTGCTGGGTTCCTTCCCTCCTCTTCTTTCTCTAACCTGTAGACACTCTTCTTGGTGTACACAGCCTGAGGCAGGGAAAGACTGCCAAAATAGAAGGCATTCCTTCCCCATCTCCAATTCTTACTTTATAGTAACATTGAAAGCTAGTATAAATGTGCCCTCACCTGCTGCAGTTCATAGCAGTCAGACATCCTTTCACACTGAACAGGCAACCGACAAGGTAAAGGATTTATAATCATGTATATTTCAAGTGATTATTTGCAAGCAGTTCATCAATAAAGCAAGGTACAGATATATAACAGCGACAGACTTTATCTTGGCATATGGTGTTTGCAGGTGCTTGAGGTCATGGATTACAGTGATGGGATACAGCTGTGGTCCTTCACTTGGGTTTTGCCTCGAAAAAACTCCAGGGAAAAACGCTAATAATCTACCATGATATACTGAAATATACTGCAGAAAATGAACACAGACCCGAGATGCAATCCATTCAAGGGAAAGATTCCCGATAAAAAAGCTGATGGTCTCACATCCAGCGTCGCGTCCCGGTCATGGAGTTGAAGAGGTAATGTCTTCCAGTGTCTGGGAAGGGAAATATTTCATTCAGTATATGTGTAAACATATTAATAGATCAACATACTTACTAATATCAAATTATAGAGTTGGCTTAAACTGCCTGTAGAGAATAGAGAATTCTCTGGGCCTGCCATTTGTTAATAGTATTTGCCTTGGACCAATAGTTGTTGGTTCATGTAAAATCTGCTGCCCTCCATACAACAACAGTGCTGTCCTTTTGTTCTCTCCGCCTCCTTCCCCTCTATTAGTCATAGAGAGGTACAGCAGGGAAACAGGCCCTTCTTTGTATTGTATTGTATTCAATTTATTGTCATTGTCTCAATTTGAGACAACGAAATGAATTTTCCTTACAGGCAGTATCGTTAAAAAAAAATCACAAGAAAAATAATAAAAATAAATAATAAATAATAAATAAATAATAAAACATATTAAAAATAAAATTGAAATTGAATTAAAAAATTTTAAAAAGCACAAACACATAAAGTCCACAACATAACATAAATGGCACCCAGGTGAGGAAGGCACCATAGTCCAGCCAGCCTCCCCTCCGTGTTCATCCGTGGTCGGGGCCTTCCGAGCACCCGCAGTCGCCGCCCCGGGTGGCCCAATGTTCAGGCCCTCACGCCGGGCTGGTGGAACGCCGACGCCGAACCCCGACGGTGAGCATCCTCCTCCTCAGCGGCCCGGACCTCCTGATCAGCCGCCTCCCGCTGCCGGAGTCTGCAGCTCCTGAGTCCGCAGGCCGAGCCGGGCAGAGTCGCAGGACCCCGCGCTGTCCATCAGCGCCGCCCGCGTTGGGAGCTCCGCAAACCGCAGCTCCATGATGTCGGCAGCAGGTCCAGCACTCCGGGCTCCAGACGGCGACCCCCGGTAAGGCATCGCCAGCCCCGCGATGTTCCAGCGCTGTCCCGCCGCTGCTGGAGCTCCGGTCGATCCTGGCAGGAAAGGCCGCGGCAATCCAGGTAGGTAGGCCGCTGGGGGGGGCGAGGACGCGACTCGAATAATAGTCGCGTCCTCACCAGGAAGCGGCTGAAGTACGGTATCCCCCGCACCGTGCCCTCTTCCCCCACATAAAAAACACCAAAAAACACAAAAAAATACACTTTAACATAACTAAATAAACAAAAAAACAAAAAGATACCGGACCAACTCATCCATGCTGACCAAGATGGCCGTGCTAATAAGTTTGTTCGGTATTCCGACTGCGAATGCCCAGGTCATGGGTCACTCACAATAAACATTCTCGGCAGCTATGCTGCCACATGAATACAGACCTGCGTTTCATCAGGATCGAACCTAGTCCGTCCCCATCCCCTCCCGAGTGTCCCATCCCTGTCCGGGGGCGGCTGGAGATGTCTGGGGTGACCCTGGACTGACGGGAGTGGCGGCCCAGACTTACAGCCAGCGCAGTGAAGAAGCACTAACTCCAGCTCAACTCTGCCTGTCCCGCCGAGTTAACCGACAGACCTGGACTAACGGGATACTGGCCTGGAGCAATGGAGTTAGCGCTTCTTCTCCGCGCTGGCGGTAAGCCTGGGCCCCCACTCCCGTCTGACCCGTCAGTCCAGGATCATCCCGAACATCTCTGGTCATCTCCGGTCACCCCCGAACAGGATAAGACACTCAGGAGGGGACGGGGACGGTCCAGTAGCATTTCAACAGCGCTTGCATGTGCCGGAGACCCGGGTTCAATCCTGACTACGGATGAAAAGCAGGTCTGTATACATGCAGCAGCACAGTTGCCGAGAATGGTTATCGCAAATGACCTTTGACAAATCCCATGATTCCTTGCATTTTCGGAATACCGAATTTGCTTATTAGTCCCATTTACCTGCTTGGTTCATATCCCTCTAAATGTTTTCTATCCATGTAGCTGTCCATGTGTCTTTTGTGCTGTTTTAGTACCTGCCTCAATTACTTCCTCTGACAGCTCCTCTGGCAACTCCTTACATATACCCAACACCCTCTTCTCTACATGTTCCTGAACAATGACCTCTCTCATACCTTCCACTGCAGATATCATATGTTAAGCTGAGCAGTTGGCTACATACTCCCTCACTCCCTCAATGAAATCTCATTTCTCCATCCAATCTCAGTATTCTCCCCACCCAATCTCCCCTTACTCTCTACATCCAGCCTTCCCCAAAACTCTCCCTATTCAACTCCACATCCATGCCTCTCAAAAGATCCCAATCTTCTCACCCATTCCTTTTAGATGCCCTGTCCAATTCCACACTAATTCATATAAATACTTTATCTCATACAACACTCCATCTTTTTCATGGGTCACCCTCCCCATTCAAACATTTCCAGGTGCCCTCTCTTTGACTACCCACTCTTGTACACCCTGTGCCCCATTCACCTACACTACATCCTTTCCCGCACACAACTATTCATTGTGTCTATGTACTGCCTGCACCCAAGTCCCCATTACTCTAACAAATATTACAGACCATCTCCTGCTGTACTGTACTGCTGATACTTCCCTCCAAGCTAACAGTCAGCACCTCCCAACTGATATCCCTTGTACCGTTTCCAATTTGCCAGCCTTTCATGCACATTTTATCCTCTGCAACACTCAGCAATTACATAAACATCACACCACTTAATTCCCTTGTCAAACACGCACCACAAGGATGTCAATTCACCACATCTCCACAATGTACCCTCATGTATGATCCATCCAATTCCCTACGCCTCAATAGATAAACACTCAACGTTCTGAAACAGTAACGCATCTATCCAGAGAATGCAATAGAAGCAAGACAACACTTACTTGAATCGACTGCTCGACCATCAAACTGCTGTGGGAACAAGCACAAACAAATAATTGATGAGTTGTCCCTGCTGCTCCCATTTCCCACTTTACTTCACACCAAATATCCTATATAGGATCTTTGCTTCACACCATCAGCTCTGCTATTAAGACCCTAGGAACAAAAGTGCCCTAAATGTCACAGGATCGGCAGGGAATTGCAATCACCCTGGATTGGACTGGATTTATTTTCACCTTGCGCAGTAGGACACCACAATTCACCAGAGGCAGGAAAAAAGAAGGCTCAACACTGCAGATCTTGGATGCTGAGACAGAGACAAATATTCCAGAAAGAAACTGAAAGAGTGACACAAAAGAGAGAGAGAGAGAAGGAGAGGGGAGAGAGAACACACACACATACACAGGTAGAGAGTGGAAAAGAAAGACATGTAGATGCAGAGAGAAACATGTACAGTATATCCATGCACCCAAAGAGAAGAACACAGGAACACACCCACAAGAAACACACAGGAGCAGGCACATTCCCATTCCATGTTCAGGGTGAGACGTGAGAGGAAGGAGAGACACAGCTGCCAACTGAGAGCTTTACCTGTTCCATGTTCAGTAGGAATGCAGTTAATCCCACTTCATTCTTGGAGATTTCTAAGTTTTACACTATTAGTTTTGACAAGGGTTGAGGTTACTGTACAAACACTCACAGACATGGACACTGCACACAATCACAGAAAGGCACCTTTATACATACATTCTCAGAGACACAAACACCTACTATGGTACACATATTTTCACACTGCTGTATTCTGTATACACACACAGAAACTTACAGAAACCCATACTCAATATACATACTCACACACAGATGCTTTCTCAGATACAGTCACATCCTTCCCTGTCACTATTATAAGCATAAACAAGCCCTCTTACATAGAGATGCATATATTAGAGTGAATTGAGGAACTGCAGATGCTGGAATGTTGAACAAAACACAAATTACTGTAGTTACTCAGTGGGTCAGGCAGTGTCTCTTCAGTCTGAGGAAGAGCCCAACTCGAAACATCGCCTATCCATGCCCTCCAGAGCTGCTGCCGCTGAATTATGGGCCTGTCCCACTTAGGCGACTGCAGGAGACTATGCAGTTGCCACATGTTAGCGAGTGGTTGCCGGGAAGTCGCCTTCATGGTCATGAGAAGTTCCCACATTCTAAGAGCTAGTCGTGGCTTCATTATGATCGCCGAGAATTTTTCAACGTTGAAAAATTAGCGGAGACTAGAATGAAGCCGCCATGGATAGTAGCGAGAATTCTCGAGCCGTAGGTGGGTCGCAAGGAGGTCCTAGTGGGTTGCCAGGAGGTTGAAGGTTCTCTTAGGTTCACGTAGGCTGTGGCCGGTGAATTTAATTTGGGAAAAGAAACATAAGCAGTAGTTTTCAGAACCACGGATAACCGACTGGTAATGTGAAATATCCGCCGAACTTCACAGCCGTGTATCTCTGGCTTCTTAAATGTTGTCTGGCTTCTTAACAGTTGTCTCCACTTCTTCTCCCTTTTTCTTCACCCCCCCTCCCCCCCATCCCTCCCTCTTTTAAAGGACTACCGTACACTGTGCTTAGCCGTCTTAATTACAGCGCCAACCTTCCTGTTCATTGCGGTGTCTGTGTAATCTTGGCTTTGCACCGTGTGAATTTCAGACAGTGCTCCTCCCGCTTGCCCTGGCGCCCGTCTTTGTGATGTGTTTCTCTGTGTGTGTGTGTGTGTTTCCACTCTGACAGTCGCCGTTTCAGTTGCCGGTTTTTCAGGCGACTGCTGGCTACTTGACAGTCGCCGACAGATGCCTGAAAAATCGGCAAAGTGGAACAGGTCCATGACACCAGCATTTTGTGTTTTGCGCATATATTCTTATATACTTACATTCACACACACACACACACACACACACACACACACACACACACACACACACACACACACACACACACACACACACACACACACACACACACACACACACACACACACACACACACACACACACACACACACACACACACACACACACACACACACACACACACACACACACACACACACACACACACACTTACAGAATCTCACATACCACCTGTCCCTCAACCACCCATGCATACCCAAACTCGGATAACGTCACTTTTTATCTTGAACTCATTTCACACTCGTATGCGCATTTCAAATTATCTTATACACAGTTGCATTATCATGCAAACTTGCACTCAGTCACAGATACATAAACACTTGTATTTTCACATGCAGTTTCACACATACACACACAAAATCACACCTGCACACAAGGTTTCACACAACCATAATAGAAAAGCATGGATACCTTCGGTCTCCCCTACCTATAAACACACATCAGCACAGACACATACTCACAGACACTCTTGTAGACACATTGACATACACACTCTCATAAGCACATTGCCACACAATCAAACACTCACTCTCATCGACTCATTCCCACCTCAGGCACTCACGCGCACACACACAGGCACTTTCATACACTAAAAAACTCGCACACGCACACACACACACGCGCACACACACACACACACACATACACACACAGACATTCATACGCATGCTACTCCATTCAGATTTCCTTTGCCCCCCTACTCACCAGGCTGAGTGGGCTTTTTGTCACAAGCTCCTTGTTCTTGGTGTCCCCGTTTCCAATCCCCTTCTGTGCTGCAGCCTCGGGCAGTGGACTGCATTAAGAAAGGAAGCAGGGTCGGCTACAGAGCGAAAAGGTATGTGTACATCCTCTTCCCGCCTTCCTCTGGTGATTTCAATTCTTCCCATAGTGGCAAGAAATGTGCATGTCCCAGATTGGGGTGTGAGTTTGCACCGAGTTTGTGAATTCAGATGTTTGAAACAAATAAGATTAACTCTGACCACTTTTTTATTTGTTCTACACATTTATCCCATTTCCTCCTGGCTAATCCCATTGGAATAAAAGTCTCATCATAGTCACATAATCACACTTCCCAATTCACAACTGTCCACCCCTGTACACTTCTGTGGTTCAGTTCTTAATGATTTGTCAATCACTGCTTCCAAATGTAACTGTAAGTGAAATATTTCACCCCCTTCACATTGGCTGATTTGAGAATCATGCCGTCATCTGTGATCCTTGATCCCAGTGATGTGGACTGAGCTAGCCATTCTTTGTCAGGACCAGCTATATCACATTACACTTGCAAAAGCTATTGACTATTTTAGATAATCAGGGAGTGCAAAACTCATCCTCATGCTCTCCACAAACTATCTTAAAGTTTTCCATCATGCCATCTCTTCCACAATCTGCAATAAATCTGAGTGCTCAAGAGTTGCTCCATACCTGTTCAGTTTCCTCTCCCAGCAGACTGGTCCAGATGTCCTCTAGTGTTTCCTGGATCAGGCTTCTTGCCTATTGCCTTTCCTCATTCCCTCTCTGAGATCATAATCAGCAACTCACCCAAATTATTCCAATGGCATCTCCCAAACCAACAACCTCTGCAGCCAAGAAGGACATGGCCAGCGGGCATATTGGGCCACCACTGCTTGTGGCCTCCTCTCCCAGTCACACACCATCCTGACTTGGAAATATGGCACTAGACTTTCCTTGTCACCAGGTCTAAATCGAGGAAGTCCTACCTAAACAGCACCGTGGGAGCACCTTCACCAGATGGACTGCAGCAGTTCAAGATGACTGCTTATTGCTGCCATCATGACTGTTTGTCTAATGCCCAGCTCCTGAAAAATAAATATACTGAGTTCTATGGGTGTGGGTCACCTTGAATTCCAAAGATACAAAGTTCTATGGACATAGTACACACTGATTGCTGTAGAGACAGGGTAATCTGCTGAGTCACACAAGGAGGTGAGACTGGCAGGAGGTATTTACTGACATTCAATACCCCCATGGACCCTTACCTGTCCTGCAGCAGTTGCTGGGATACCTCACCCTGCGGGAAGATCCGTTTATACCAGGAGGTCCTGCAAAGAGCATATTGTACAGCTGAAACTATTATAGGATGTAGAAGGCAAAACTACAATATTATCAGTATGTCCTTCATTGCAAAATATATCAAACTGTAGCATTCTTGGTGTCTCCTAATAAATTCTATCCCAATTACCACACAAGGGACGAGACTTACTGCCTGCGCCCAAATTTGCTGAAGGTTGGAGCATATAACCCATGCTTGCACCATACAGCAGTGCTGTGCAGTACTGCAGGGGAGCTGCACGTGCAGTGTCTAACACTGAGGTGTGCATTGCAGTTTCACTACACTTTCTGAGGAGCATTACTAATGGAGCACATGTAGAGAGTGCAGTCCTCAGGTAGCACTGAAGGAGTTACAAAGATGCCACTGAGGGAGTGCCAATCGCTTAGAGAGACAGGACCGAGGACCGGTTCCTTTGTCACGGTTACAGTATTGGCTGAGTTTTGCACTGTTGGAGGAGATACATTGTGGACATTCTGTGTTGTTAGAGGTTATGCACATCAGTTGAGTGCTTAAAAATGTCTTTCTATTGATTTAGATTAATGCTAAAGACAGGGTGCATCAATTTAAGGAGAGTGGGGAACGTGTCCTTTGTAACCCTTTAAGCTTTGTAATTTGTTTGTGAGATCTTCCTTTATGTAAATCAAGTATGGAGCACGTTGTTGTGCCTTGCCAAGCCGCCCACCATCCACCCGCCCCAACCCCAGTGAGCAAGGGTGCCTGACCTGGCAAGACAACTCCACAGCAGTGTTGCGAGAGCCACAGCAGCCAACGCTGCCACCACTGTCAGGAGGACCACGAACCAGGATTCCGGCTTCCAGTACTTTTCCAACACGGTCACCATTTTGTGAACGGCCGTTCTTGTCTGCGGGGGCAGAGAGAAATGAGACAGCTCCTGTTCTTCACCCTCAACACTGGCAAGATAAGCCTCCCTCTCTTTGTCTGGTGTCTCCTCCCCAGCTCATACCCAAAGCTGGGAGTGCGGTGATCCATAGTTCCAGCCACACACTCCTTCCCAACATTCACACTGGTCATCGCGCCATTTCGACTTACTCTGTCCACATCTTCACTAAGTGCCTTCTAGTGTAAGGTACCTCTACAACGAGAAAAAACACTGCCCCTCATACATACTTACTGTTGGTAGTGTATTGGTGGTTGGCACTGTAGTTATCCATGGAATAACGTGGACAATGACGATTGCCGTGGTGGTGAGCTGAAGCTGTGAATCAGTATCAACGACATCAGAGACCTGAATTAGGAGTTCATAGGTCGTTGGGTCATAGATCCCATCCATATTGTATGAGAAGGCATTCCTGGAGAACAGAGTACTCCCACGTGAAGTGAAGCGGCTATTTATATTCCCTGGTGGGACAAATAGGTGGAGGACATTTAGTAGGGAGATAATGAAGGAAGGACATCGCACCCTGCCAGTGGACAGGGTAAAGCCACTGTCCACATTTGGTGAGAGGAGGGAGCCCAAAACACAGGTGATGGGTTCCCCATATCAAGTCTATAGGCTGAGCAAGAAGCATCCCAGGGCATGGCTTTGGTTCCTGTATGATCAGGAGACAGTTAGAAATGAATCTTCTCCAGACGCCTGGTCCCACACTACCAGGATCAGTAATAGCTGATTTCCGGCAACCACCATGGTCTTGAACCGACCTGCACAACCCTAATACTACCTCAGCAATGGAACACTGCAGTCCAACTCTTGCACCACCAGGGACTTGTTTTCTAATTCTGTAATTGATCATAGGTCAACATTTGCACTTTCCCCTGTAGGATCCTTTATATCTTGCCTGAAGAAACTTTCCTGAACACATTTGACCCACATCCATAGATGATCTCACACATCATGTGGGAGCTGCATACACTGCTCTAACTGTCATCCCAACTGCTGCAAGACTGAAGAGGAAGTGGTGAAACAAAACCTTATCTTACCTTCTACCTCTGTGCAGCCTTGTCGCTGAATCCTCTTGAGCCAAAGCCACAGCACGTACCCTCAAAAAACAGCACTTGCACCCCAGACCAGCCTCTGCCAATAATGAGCGCTCTACAGGTGCTTACCTTCCTTTTGTACACCACTAGCAGCAGTTAATCCTGACAGCTGTTCTTTAAATCTCCTGCCCTGCACCTCTTCTTAGCATAGGTAGGGTAGAGAGTCAGAAACTTATTTCCATGACAGGGAGTGTCTAAAACAAAACGGGATGTGTTTAAGGTGAGAGAAAGGAGATCTAGAGGGGATCTGAGGGGGAATTCATTCCACACAGAGGGTGGTTGTAAATCAGGGATGCACGCCTGAAAGGATAGTGGAGGGAGGTGCTTTCACAACATTTAAGCCATTAGACATCACTTGAATCATCAAGGCATTAAAGGCTACAAATCCAAATGCGATCAATAGAATCAGTATAAATAAGCACTATGGGTGGCATGAAGATAGTAGGCGAAGGGCCTGTATATAGAATATTCAACACCTCAGCACAGGAACCGTCCCTTTAGCCCATAATGTCTGCACTGATCCTGATGTCAATTTAACCTGCCCATCTAACTGCATTTGATCTATATTGCTCCATTTTCTGGCTGTCGAAATGGTTCTTCAAAGTTGGCGTCATATTTATTTCCACCGCATTCCCTGGCCATGTGTTCCAGGCATCTGCCGCTCGTTGTATAAAAACTTACCTCATAAATCTTCAAACTTCCTCCCTTAAGCCTTAGCTACATTTCCACCCTGGGATAAAGGCTCTCACTCTACCCTGACTATTTATGCCCCTCATAATCTTATAAAACTGAAATCTATCAGTTCACCCTTCTGTCTCTGACATTCTAACTATCCAAGTTTGTCTAACATCTCATAGCTAATAGCCTCTAACCCAGGCAAAATCCTGGTGAATCTCTTCAGCGCCCTTTCCAAAATCTCCACATCTTCCCTGTAATGTGGCGACCAGAACTGCACACAATACGGCAAATATGGCCGAACCAAATCTATACAATCTGCACCATTATTTCCTAACTTCTATACTCAACACACTGACCGATGAAGACAAGTAGGCCAAACGCCTTCTTTACCATCCTATCTACCTACTTGTATTACTACTTTCAAGGGCCTATCAACCTGCACCCTAGGCGTGTGTCTGCCTTTTACAACTCTGTGACAACGGCGCTGGGAAAAAAAATAAAGCATTGTATTATCTTCAACTTGTAGTCCTGTTCTTGCAAAGCCTTAGATTAAACCAATCTTACCACCAACTATTCTGTAAGCGAGTTGTTCAGAATCCCTGTCAGTGCAGGATAATGTGGTGATGGGGATGTTGGCTGCACGCGTGGAATAGATGGTCTCCTTGTAGTATGGAGGGTCGCAGATAGGAGGAATGTCGTTCACATTCTGTAAGTAAAAAGTGCACAGTTCACAACTCAGCTGCCACTCTTGCATGGTATCCCCAGGATAACGGGGAAGAACCTGGCAAGGACAAGCACACATGAGAATGGCACTGAGACAACATGGTCCTGGCATGATTCAAATGCCATGTTGGACCACATCCAGGGCATAAGTGGGTTCAGTATAGAACCCCCCCCCCCCACCCTCCAAGATCTTGATCACAACTCATAACTAGAATATCAGGATCTTCCTTGAGGAGTTTGCAGAAAACTAGCACTCAGGGAACTGCACTACAATAGGTGGGAACTTTGATTCTCCTGCTCTTCATCATGCTGAGACAACACATGGAGACAGATTTGAAGAACCAGAGTTAATCATCCAGTTAGGGCATAGTTAATCAGCACCCATTCTCTTTTTCTGCCTTTGGTTCACCCCGAATGATATCCATTCCCAACACAAAGATATCATCCATAGACTTGAAGACTTTAGTCAGTGGTTGGCAGATTTGGATGTTTCTTTGGGACAGAAGATAAAATGATTTCGAATTTCATCATACACAGACTAATTTCTATGTTTCAAACATGTTTGTTAATTCTCATTGGGGGGAATACTTATATGTAAATACTGTAATCTTTGGAACCACCTCAATAAAGTCTATTTGACACTTACAGCTTGCTCTGATCTACCCTGTGGGATACAGTAACTGATTGATCTCATTGCCAGGCTTTAACCAAGTTTCCACAGGAATACACAGGATGGAAAGGAGCTCCCCAGCACCTGGAGTGGTTGGGGTTGTCTGTGGGTCTGGGATTGCCCGTATTCCTCTCTGTCCCTATGTGTCCCTCACCCTTGTTCTCTGTCCCTCTGTGTCCTCATGCCCATGCTCTCTGTTCCCCAGTCCCTCCATTTCTCTTTTCTGTCCCTGTTCTTGTCCCTCCATGTCCCTGTCTCTGTCGTACTGTCCCTCCATGACCCAACTCTCTGTCTCTGTGCCTGTGTTCTCTGCCGCTCTGCATCCCTATTCTCTGTCTCTTTGTTCCCTGGTCTGTCTCCCTATGCCACTGTTTTCTGTCCCTGCTGTGTCCCTCTGTGTCCCTGTTGTCTGTCCCTCTCTGTCTCTGGTCTCTGTCCTCTGTAAAACCCATTCTTTCACATGACAACCCACTCGCTCTATCAAACCACACACCATAAAGTAATTTCCTTGCACATTCTTGGTCCTCTCTTATACCTTGACATTGACGACGTACTGCGCATAGCTTGTCCTCTGTTGGAAACTGTCAAAAACCACATCATAATTCATGTCCACAGCCTGGATTGTGAGTGCATAGGTGTCAACTCTTTCAAAGTCAAGTGGCACCAATGTGTTGATTTCACCTGGGGATATAATGATAAATAATGATCAGGAGATGGTTGGAGTTGAGGATTATACAGTACCTGTATTACGATCAGGCCTAGACAATATAAATCAGAAACATTTTACAGAAATGTAAATCAGAAATATGGGTCAGAGGTCAGCCAATATTCAGCTACTCTGAAATAAAAGATACTGGAAACACTCAGCTGGTCAGGCAGCATCTGATGGGGAAACAAAGTTTGTTTGATCTTCCCACAATCTGAGGATGGGTCACTGACACAAAATGTGGACTGGTGTCTCTTTGCACAGATGCTGCCTGACCAGCCAAGTTCTTCCAGCATTTGTTTTTTTTCATTTAGATTTCAGCAACTGGAGTCATATTTGTTTTTCAATGAAACAGAGTTATCTGTGGCCATTGACTGGTTCTCTCTTCATAAACGCTGCCAGACCTCCTGAGCATTTTCTAACTTTATTACAGATTTCCAGTGTCTTATGTTATTTGAACTTTCTTTCTGAATTGCTGAGCTGCTCCCAGTAAGATCAATGGGCTTCAATAACATTCCCTGTCACTTCGGATGAGGCTTTACCTCAAAAGCTCCATGGATCCCCAGTTCCAGATTTCACCACTTTGTATGTGGAGACAGAACTATGGATTACTATACCGTATGGTCTTAGGTCAGGAAGTGTTTGTGATGCAAAACCACTCAAATTTCTCTCCTTCCCACATGTCAGGCCCACTCTGTCGGAAGTTGTGCCATAAAGGGTTAAGTCAGGGGATGGACATGATACCTGTTTACGCTCTGAGACTCAAAATCAGTCTAAAATAGAGCATGAATGAAGATACATAGATATTGTGGTGATGGGAAGAGGTTTCTCCTCAAAGGGGAAATAACAATACCAACACAGGGAAAGGATTATAAGGGGAAGTTTGGGAAACTAAAACTGTATATTAATTTCTGAGAGGTTTTAAGAGATTCAGCAGACTTGAACAGATTTCTACAGATATACTGTAGACGTGAAATGTCACCTATCCATGTTCTCCAAAAATGCTGCCTGATCCGTTGAGTTATTCCAGCACTTTGTATCATTTTTTGTAAACCAACCGCAGCAGTTCCTTATAGAAAGCATCTTGATTAGTTACATAGTACAGCAATACCTATGCACTGGATTGCAATAGGCTACAGAGAATGGTGGACTCAGCCCAGTCCTTCATAGGCACAGCTCTCTTCTACCACAAGAAGATGCCTCAAGAAGGTCATGCCCTCTTCTCGCTAGAGCATTTTTAGGCAGGAAGTACAGAAGCCTTAGATCACACATCGCCAGATCAGGAACTGTTACTTTCCTACAACCCTCAATTTCTTGAATTGACCTTCACAACCCTAATCCTACCTCGGCAATAGAATACTAAGGACCACCTCTTGTATTATCATGGGCTTGTTTTCTATTAATGTCTTGTTTCATTTTATAATCTTGCAGAATTTATGTGTGATTTATATGTAATTTACATGTTTTGATATGTTGTCTATGTGCCTGTCATGCTGCTGCAAGCAATATTTTCATTGTACCTGTACCTCACCATACTTGTATATATGACATTAAACTTGAATTCACATGACTTGACCTGCTGAAACTGGTGGGAGCCTGTGGGGGCTACAGATTTCCACTCATTGCATGAGTTCTGCTACACGCATGATAATAGCTCTGTGGTAGAAGGCGTGGGTACAAGCCCAACCCTGGAACATTTTGTTGTCTCTGTACTGTACACGGACAATGACAATGAAGTTGAATCTGAATCTGAATCTGAACATGAGCACAGCAGAAAAGAAAACAATGGAAAGACTCAGCAGGTCAGACAGCAACTGCAGAGGAAGAAAACAGTTTAACAGTTCAGGTTGGTGACTTTCCATCAGAATCGTTGCTCAGATATTGAACTCAGAACCCAGACTGAAACTTCAGTGATTCTTAGGGATGTATCTTCAGCTGCTCAAGCCCGTGACACTATTTTACCCAAATCCTGGCCAGTAGCTATTGCCCAACCAACTTGATTTAAGTGGCGGCACGGTGGTGTAGCGGTAGAGCTACTGCCTTATGGAGCCAGAGACCCGGGTAAACCTGACTACAGCTGCTTGTCTGTACGGAGTTTGTACATTCTCCCCGTGACCAGCATGGGCTTTCTCCGAGATCTTTGGTTTACTCCTACACTCTAAAGACGTAAAGGTTTGTAAGTTAATTGGCCTGGTATGAATGTTAAATTGTCCCTAGTGTATGTAGGGTAATGTTAATGGGTGAGGATCGCTTGTTGGTTCGGACTCGGTGGGCTGAAGGGCCTGTTTCCGTGCTGTATCTCTAAACTAAGCTAAGCTAAACTAAATTAAACTAAATAGGTTGCCAGACCCTTGATTGTTTTTTCTATGTACATATTTACTGCCATTGTTTCCTTCATTACAACAGTGCCTGCCCCACAAAGGGAGCTAGGACATTGGTTATGAAGTTCTCTGCATTCTCCTCAGGCCATGATGTGAACTGATGAGAAGGGTGGACTTGGTTTTATGTATCATGTGGTCCTGAGGTACAGTGTTTACCCACAGTGAGCTGACTCACCAACTGCCCCTTGAACCACATCACTAGGAAGACCACTAACCGGTGAAGGGATGTATGTAGAAGGTGGGTGGATCATGGCCCACAATGGTGAACCGTAAGTCGTTGTAGACCCAGTCAGCATCTGTAGCATTCACGACACCAACACGGGTGTTCACCGCGCTGTTTTCAGAAACCGAAAACACTCTGGTACCATGAAAGATAGGAGGAAACTCGTTGACCTGAGTAACTGTCACCAACAGCGAGACCGTGGCTGAAAGAGAACGTTTTGATGTTAGTACAGGTATTGGTTTATTATTGTTACATATACTGAGGTGCAATTAAAATGGGTTTTTTTTGCAACCTATCTATGCAAATCACACATACATAATTACAATAGGTGGTGCAAAAGAGAAAACTGATTGCTGAATATAGTGATACAGCTATAGAGAAAGTGCAATTTTAAAAAGTACAGAGGCTACAACGAGGCTAAATCTTTCTTAGCAAATGAGAGATCCGTTTAAGAGTCTGATCATAGCAGGGAAGAAACTGTTCTTGAATCTGCTGCAACATGTTTCTGAACTTTTGTACTGTATCTTCTGCAAACGGCTGAAGGGGGAAAAGAGAATGATCAGGGTGTGTGTGGTCCTTCATTAAGATGGCAGTGTGAAATATAGATGGAGTTGAGTGAGGGGAGACTGGTTTGTGTTATTAACTGGGCTGCATTCACAACTCTCTGCAATTTGTTTGCAGCCTTGGCAAAGCAGTTGCCATACCAAACTGCGATGCATCCGATAGGATACATTCTATGAAGTTTTTTCCATTGTTCAATTGTGCTTTTATTGCAACATGTGTAAATGCACAGTGAAATTCAGGCAGCTTCTCCCCTGCAGGCCCCAATCCAGCGTCCGGCCACAGGGGACAAGCAGGGACCAGCTTGGTGGCTTCCCCCTCACAGGCTACAAGGGGCTGGGAGCCTCTGCCACACAGTGGGCTGGGAACATATGTTACACATCTACAGAAATTGGTAAGAATCATTGGAGACATGCTGATTTTCCTGTGTCTTTTGAGGAAGTAGAAGTGTTGGCTGTAGCATCAATTGGACCAGGGCAACTAGTTGGTGATGGTTACATCCAGGAACTTGAAGTTCTCGATCATTTTGTTACTAAATTAGTATTTTGTATCTGCTTTCATCAAGGAGAAGGACATGGAGGATAGTGGGATCAGTGTGGACAATACTAATATGTAAGGGCTGTTTGAGATTATGGAGGAGGAGGTATTGGGGTTCCTGAAGAACATTAGGTGGACATGTCCCCAAAACTTGATGAGATTTATCACAGGTTATTAAAAGTGGCAAGAGAGGACATTGCGGGAGCCTTGACAAAGATCTTTGTGACTTCTCTAGCCATAGGCAAGGTTCGGAAGGGCTGGAGAGTAATTAATTTTGTTCCTTTATTTAAGAAGTGGAGTAAAGGGAATTATAGGCTGGTGAGCCTCATGTCAGTTATTAGAGAATCTATTAGAGAGAATTCTTTGGAATAGGATTTACGTTTTTGGAAGAGAATGGGATAATTAGAGACAGTCAGCATGGTTTTGTACATGGCAGGTCACATCTTATTAACTTGATCGTTTTTTTTGAGAGGTAACAAAGGTGATCGATGAAGGTTGGGTGTGGATTGTCTATATGGATTTTAGTAAGCCATTTGATAAAGTTCCCCATGGTATATATAAATGACTTGGACATAAACGTTGATTAATTTTTTGGTTAGTTTGCAGATGACACCAAGATTGCTGGGGTCGCGGACTGTGAGGAAGGCTGTCAATGTATACAGCGGGATATAGATCATACAGAACTGGGTGATGGTAGATGGAGTTTAATCCAAGCAAATGTGAGGTGGTGCATTTTAAGAGCTTGAATGTAAGCAGAAAGTGTACAATTAATGGCATGATCCTTAACAGCATTGGTGTTCAGAGGGATCATAGGGTCCAAGACCATCACTCCCTAAAAGTGGCAACACAAGTAGATAGAGTGGTTAAGGAAGCATATGGTATGCTTGCCTTTATAGTGTCAGCCAGGGAATTGAGTATAAGAATAAGGAAGTCACAGCTTTATAGGACTTTGGTTAGGCTGCATTTGAAGTATTACGTGCAATTCTTGTTGCCCCATTACAGGAAGGATGTGGAGGCTTTGGAAAGGGTGCAGAGATTTACCAGAATGACGCCTGGAGTTGGCGGTATTAGCTACAGGGAGAAGTTGGCTAGAGGTGGATTGTTTTCTCTGAAACGCCAGAGGATGCGAGGAAACCTGATGTAAGTATATAAAATGATGAGAAAGTGGCAGAGATAGGGTAGACAGAACCTTTTTATCAGAGTGAAAATGTCAAAGACTAGAGGACATAGTTTTAAGATCAGAGGGGGAAAGTTTAAAGATGTACGGACCAAGTGTTTTACACAGAGGGTGGTAGGCGCCTGCAATGCGCTGCCGGGGTGGTGATGGAAGCAGATACTAATGCGGCATTTAAGAAGCTTTTAGATACACACATGGATATGCAGCGAATAGTGGGATATAAATCATGTGGAAGCAGAGGTGATTAGTTTAACTTGGCATCATTTGTGGCACAGACATGGTGGGCCGAAGGGCCTGTTCCTGTGCTGTACTGTTCCATGATTAGTAAAATGGGAGTACTGTGGGATCAGTGTAAATGGGTGGTTGATGCTCTGTACACTCAATGGGCCGAAGGGCCTGTTTCCATGCCTCATGGCTCCAGGAATTGAAGCTTGTGGATTGAAGCTTGCACAGAGCTGGGGAACCAAGGCCTCCTCGGTTCGATGGGCCCAGGAGTTCCCACGGTTATACAGAGTGAGTAGACTCCAGCACCCTGAAGCAACTCCATACCATTCCATTCATGCTGTGGAATATTACTCTGCACAGGTTGGCTTACACATTCTAACAGCCCAGTATCACCGAGAAGGGCAACGGGGTCATTCCCTGACGACTGGACCTGACCAGAGGCAGTGTCCACTTGAGGGAGGGAAGAGACAGGAACATGGACCAAGGTGAGGCAGGGAATATGATCCGCTCTTGGAACAGAGAGTCTTACTGGTCTGAGGAGGCAGTCCACTGTCGACCACAGTGACCACAGCGGTGTAGCGGAAGTCCAGGGCCGCCAGGGCAGCAGAGTCATAATCCAAGCTCTCGTTCACCTGCAGGAACAGTAGGAAGGAAGGGTGAGGAACCAAGTACAGAGGTTGGGACGACTTGTTACAGCTTTGTAAAACATTAGATCTCTGGGGCAGGTAGTATTCCACTGGAATCTTTACTGGGATGACATCAAAATTGGTGGAGTTGCGGATAGTGCGAAAGAGTGTGAACGGGATATAGATCACTTATTAATGTTGGTAGAGAAATGGCAGGTGGAGTTTCATCCGAGCATGTGTGAGGTGCTGCAATTTGGGAGGTTGAATGTAAGGGGAAGGAATACAGTTGATGGCAAGATCCTTAACTGCATTGATGTGCGGATGGATCTTGGGGTCCGAGTGCATTGCTCCCTGAATATTCCGCCATAAGTAGATGGAGTGGTAAAGAAAGCATACGGTTTGCATGTCTTCATCGGTCGGGCATTCAGTATAAAAGTCTAGAAGCAATGTTTCAGATTTCTACAAGTTTGGTTGGGCTGCATTTGGAAAACTGTGTGCTGTTTTGATCATCCCATTACAGGAAGGATGTGGCGGATTTCGAGAGGGTGCTGAAGAGGTTTACCAGAATGTTGCCTAAATTAGAAGGTATTAGTTATAAAGTGAGGTTGGAGAAACTTGGATTCTTTTCTCAACAGCAACAGAGTTTGAGGTCATCCCTCAAATTAGAGACAAAAGTAGGATAGACAGTTGACACCTTTCCCCCAGGGTGGATATGTCAAAAGCATAATGAGCATAAATGTAAAGTCAGAGGGAGAATGTTTCAAGATGAAATGTTGCGAACATTTTCACACGGAATGTGGTGGGTAACTAGAACGTGCTGCCAGAGGTGGTGGTGGAAAAAGAAGAACAATAGTAATGTTAAGGAGGCTTTTAGATATGCAAGGAAGGGAGGGATATGGATTACGTGCAGAGGAGGTTCGTTTAACTTTGTAACCTGTTTTGCACAGATATAGAGCCAAATAGCCTGTTTCTGTACTATATTGTTCCAGGTTCTATGTTAAGCTCTTACCTTCACACTATGGTCTCCATACTTGAACTTAAATTGCGAGTTGTCATTGGGAACAATGGTGTACGACAAGGTGGTATTGGAGTGGTCAGGATCACTGCACAACAGCTCAAAGAGGGTGGACCCCACGGGAGTTGTTTCCGGGATCTCTGTCCTGGTAAGAGACAGTGAAGGGGAGAATATTTACAGGATGGGTCTTAGTCCCAGTGGTGCAGAATTCACTCTCATGCTGATAACTTTATATTTTGCATTCTCTCAGCTCCTTGTTGCTCTTGTTTCCATATTTATCAGTCTGTCAGATAAGTTCTAGGGAATTATGTTGCCTCCTCCCCACTGCCAGTCTGATAAAAGCTTGGCTTATCAATGCAATCAATGCAACCCAACCCACCTCCAGAGTCAGTGGTCACCAAGCTCATGCATTCCACAGCCAATGTGTCCCATCAAACTCCCTCTTCTGCTCCACAAACAAAGGTACGCCAAACCTTTACAAGTGTTAGGCTATGTGTCAGATCCAATCTTGTCCCAGATTGCCTTGCTCATAAAGGACAAGTTCTGCTTTAATCAAAGCTTAAATTGGCCACTGGATTCTGATGAACACACCAGTGCAGCTAACTCATTCTGAGCACAGCCACTCCTTGAAAACATAAAGTCTTGACAATGAGTAGGTAATGATCCTGTATGTATATAGTGCCTGCCATACCTTGGTTGTTTGTTAAGTTCTTAAACGCAGGGTGGTTCTTAAAGGATCAATCAACATTGTAATGCAGGAACGAACAAACATCAGTGTACAACTGAAGGGATTAATGTTGGGTATGTCACCAGGAAGAACTGGTTTATGGATAAAGACAGGGTGGGCCCACAAATTAAAATTCTGAATTGGGGCAATGCCAACTTTGATGGTATGTATCATTCAGGAGCTTTCTCGAGTTGATTGGAGTAGATTGTTTGCGGGCAAAGGAAAGTAGGATGCTTTTATAAGTGTGATGACAAGAGTTTAGGGCATGCATGTTCCTGTTAGAGTGAAGGGCAAGGCAGGTGGGCATAAAGAAGATTGGATGACGAGAGAAATTGAGGCTCTGGTCAGGAAAAAGGAGATATGGAATATGGGCAGCTGGGATCAAGTGTATCCCTTCAGGAGTATCTGGAACTGGGGAGCACACTTAAGGAAATCAGGAGGGCAAAAAGGAGACAATAATATCAAGGGAAATCCAAAGAGATTTTTTAAGTACATTAGAGGGAAGATGGTGATTGTGGTGAGAATAGGACCCCGTAGTAACCAGTGATCATCTCTGTATGGCACTATAGGGGGTGAGCAAGGTCCTCAGGAAGTAATTAGGAAGACTAGAGGGCAGCTAATGTCATGCCTCTATTTAAGAAGGGCTGCAAGGAAAAACCTTGGAACTATATATGTGCCTAACATCTGTGGTAGGGAAGTTAACGGAGAGTATTCCGTGGAATAAGATATATATGCATTATATGCATCATATATTTATGCAGCAGGACTGATTTGGGATAGTCAGAATGGTTTTGTAAGTGGGAGATCGTGTCCCATGAATCTGGTTGAGTTTTTACTTCAGCAATGAATTTGATAAAGTGCCACATGGTAGACTGCTCTGGAAGGTCAGATTGCATGGGATCCAGGAAGAACTATCTGACTGGATTGAAAATTGGCTTCATGGAAGGAGGCAGATGGTCATAGTGGAAGGTTGTTTTTCAGGCTGGAGGCGTGCCTCAGAAATTGGTGCTGGGGCCATTGCTCTGAATGACAGAGCTCTGTGGAGTGTTGTGGAACAGTGGGATCTTAGAGCAGGTTCATAGTTCCTTGAAATGGCATCATAAATAGATAGAATGTTCAAAAAAGCTTTTGGCACATTGGGCTTAATCAGTCAGGGTATTGAGCATAGAAGTTGGGATGTTATGTTACAGTTGTACAAGATTTTGGTGAGGCTTCATTTGGAGTATTGTGTTCAGTTTTGGCCCCCCCTGCTACAGGAAAGATGTTGATTAGCTGGAAAGCGTGCAGTGAAGATTTATGAGGATGTTGTCAGGACTTGAGGGTCTGAGATATAGGGAGAGATTTGGTGGGCTATGACTTTATTCGTTGGAGCACAGAAGCATGAGGGGTAGAGAACGTGTAAGATCATGAGGGGAATAAAATGAGTAGATGCACAGAGACCTTTACCCATAATAGAGGAATCAAGAACCAGAGGACATAGGTTTAAGATGAGTGGGGAAAGATTTAATAGGAACTTGCAGGCCAAATTTTTCACACAGAGGGTGGTGGGTATATGGAATGAGCTGCCAGAAGAGGTAGTTGAGGCAGGTACTACAGTACAATTTAAAATAAATTTGGATATGTGCATGGATAGGAAAGGTTTAGGAGGATATGGGCCAAATGTGGACAGTTGGGACTAGTGTAGATGGGGCACCTTGGTCGGCATGGGTAATTTGGGACGGAGGGCCTACTTCCATGCTGTATGACTGTGATTCCAAATATCAATGAAGCCCAAACATCCTACTGGAATAACAGTGAAAAGTCACTGAAGAGAAAGGTCATGGTGGTTGAATGCCCGCAAACACTTACACAAAGATGGGTGGAGTGCAGACAGGGCTGTTATTATTCACGTCAGTCACATACACTGTGACATTAGTTGCTGAGCTGTAGAGGTAGCTATCATCATAAGCAACAATCACCAGCAGGTTGACAGCAAGCCCAGGGTCCTGATCCAGGTCCAGGTTGAACGAGGTTTTGATGATCCCAGTATCTGTAGAATGACGATGAGGTTGAGGGTTGAAAGCTGATCAGGCAGCATTGCCTTCACAGAAATTTAACAGGGCGTAAAGGAAGAAACACAATGTCCCACAATCCCGACTGCACACAGCAATGCCCCAGAGACTATCAGCAGATAAACTGGAAGTCACCCTGCTCTTTAAGTTCTTGCTACTATATAGTACTTCACCCCTTTTATTAATCCAGTCATAATGTTGGTAGATACGTTTGATGGTGGTATGAGGAGCAATGATCTGCGAGAAAAGGTGCATAAAGTTAATTATGTAATTGGGATCAAAACCATTTGAGCTTGAAAACGAACACGGAGATTAATAGTGAGCGGACATCCTCTGCCTGCACCAGCCTGGAGTGCACCACATCTATCCTCTCTGCTAGTTATCAGGAATTAGTTGCTGGAGGTTTAAAAAGTGTTATGTACATGATTAATGATTAACGACAAACAGGCCTGGATAGAGTGGATGCGGAGAGGATGTTTCCACGAGTGGGAGAGAATAGAAACAAGGGGGCATTGCCTCAAAATAAAAGGACGTACCTTTAAAAAGATGAGGAGGAATTTCTTTAGTGAATGGGGATGGTGAATCTGTGAAATTCATTGCCACAGATGGCTGTGAAGGTATTACTTGCATAAAGCTTGGTGCAAGTAGTTGACAGCTGTAATGTGGCTGAGACATGTCCAGTGATTTATGGTGGAAGGACAATATTCAGACTGGAGATTGGTGACCAGTGACCATCTCAAGGTAACCTGTCCTGGGCTCAGCACTTAGAGCAATCACAAAGAAGGTGCACCAGCATCCCTACTTTCTAAGAAGTTTAAAGGGATTTGGCATATTACCGAATACTCTAACAAACCTCCACAGATATACAGGGACTTAAGAAACTATCCTGACTATTTGTATCATGGCCTGGTGTAACAATTTCAGTGCACAGGAATTCAAGATGATGCAGAAAACGGTGGATTCAAGGACAGTTCTTCTTGCTGCTACTGTCAGTCCCAACCGCCAAGTTCAGGAACAGGTACTTTCCTACATCTATTCGGTTCTTGAACCAACCTAATGCTAAAAATACACTATGGACCACCTCTTTCACTACCATAGACTTGTTGTTTGTCTAATTGTGTTTCACACTAATGTTTCTTTGCAGTCTTCTTTCTTGTGATTTATGTATAATGTTTTGTGTGTTGCTTGGAGTCTGCTTGGAATCTGCGCTGCAAACAATATTTTCATTATGCCTTTACCTCATTATGTGTCATGTGTCACAATAAACCCTACTTTAAAATAAAATCATTTAAAGGAATGACAATTTGTAAATTGATTGGCAATTCACAGTGACCAATTAAATCATTGAGCCTGATGTCTTTGGGATGTGTGAGGAAACTGGAATACCCAGAGTAGTAACTCAGGAGGACATAGGGAGAACGTGCAAACTCCACACAGACAACACAAATGTGGTGTTCATAATAATTCTAATTTTCAAACATGAATTGAAAATATAATTGTATGTATAGATTTGTAGAGAAGGTGAATGGCTTTTTTCCAATAACTAACTTGGAAACTCCGGTCTGACTGCAGTCTGAACACGAAATGCAAACTTACTGGAAATACTCAGCAGGTCAAACAGCACCTATGGCTGGAGAAACAGAGCCAGTGTGTGTAACAGGTTGATAATGGAGAAGTTAGAGATAAACAGGCTGAAAATATTTTGCCATATAACATAGAAACAGGCTCTTCAGTCCAACTTGCCATGCCGACCAAGATGCCCATCAATGCTAGTGCTATTTGCCCATGTTTGACCTATATTGCTCAAAGATGTAGAGTACGGATTTGGAAGAAAACGTGAGAGTGGTGCAGTCAGAGAGATTAAATGACGAGGAGATTATCCAGCATAAAGAAAGAGAGTGGATGTGAAGAGGTGCTCTGCTCAGTCCGAAACATGTGAGCAGAATAATTCTTAAACACTGCAAAAGGAAAATATTCGGAATTCCAGCATCTTGCATTTTTGTATTTGTGCTGAACCGGCTGAACTTTATAAATTTAGCATCTGAAATTGCAAATATCTATCCTTTCATGACAGAAGCAGACAACTGGGACAAATAAAACTCCTTGCTGATTGGGTGCCAACCCCCTGTGATACCACATCAGTGGGAGGGTGGCTGTAGTTATCCCCCTCGCCTCTGGGAGGGGCTGCTGAGCTGCCTACTGAGAGCCCACGTTGTCTCTTGGTGCCATCTGCTGGAAGGGAAGGGGAAATCTCAACTGAACAACAAGGAAAAGTGACCTTCATTTTTGGCTCACCACTATTAAATTTTCTCCAGCATTTTTGTCTACCTTTTATTCCTAATGTAATTTAATAGTGTTAAGCCAAAATTGTCCTTGTTGTTCGGCGGGGGAGGCAGCATCTATGGAGCGAAGGGATGGTGACGTTTGGGGTCAAGACCGTTCTTCAGACTGATGTGGGGTGGGGGGATGGGGGGAGAAGAAGAAAGGAAGAGGCGGAGACAACATAGGAATACAAGAGTATTTTATCTCTTTGTATAACTTTTGTTCATGAGCCGTGCAATATGTCAGCCCATTCACATCACATTAAATCACATTCTTAGAACAATTGCATGCAGTCACAATGCTCCCCTCTTGCCATTCCTAGTTCATTTACATAGGTACATAGGCAATAGGTGCAGGAGTAGGCCATTCGGCCCTCCGAGCCAGCACCGCCATTCAATATGATCATGGCTGATCATCCACAATCAGAACCCTGTTCCTGCCTTCTCCCTTAAACCTATTTTGTCTGATTACTGACCCTTCTGGAATATAAACTTGTTTAATTTAACCCATAAATACTATTCATAATTTTAAACAACCTCTCTCCAATCGCTACCTTGATCTCACTTCCACTTCGACCAAATCTGATCTTACCTTTTCTCCATTTCCATCTCTGAGCATAGGTCAGCTATCTAGAACCATTATGTCCTCTACATCCCTATCTCAACTCGGATCTGCTATCTTTTGGCATTACTATCTTTCGCAGGACTTTGCCTGGATTAGAGGAAATCAGTTATGAGGCGAACTCAAACAGGCTGCACGTGTTTTCCCTGAAGCAAAGGAGGCCTGATAGACTATGAGAGACATCGATAGGTAAACAAATATTTTTCCCCATGGTATAGGGGTATCAAAAACAAGCATAGATTTAAAGTGACGGGAAGAAGTTTTAAAAGAACATTTGAGAGGAACTTGCTTTTACATAGAATGGTTGATATTTTGAATGTGCTGCGAATTGCGATGATAGAATCAGATATAATCACTATGTTCAAGACAGACTCTAAATAGGCAAGGTGTAGGTGGATATAGTTCTAATGTGGGCAAATGAGATTAGTATAGACAAGCTAAAAGGTGAACGTAGACATAGTGGGCTGAAGGGCCTGTTTCTGTGCTGTACGACTGTGACGTTATAGTTGCATTTCCCTGTGATAGAATGATGGACAGCAGAATGCAGTAGGGCAGTGTGACCTGGGTATTGTCAGATAAGGCACCCAGGTTAGAAGGCAGGTATGCAACTCCCCACCCCCTCCCCCTTCTGCACCACCACCTCCTTCCTCTTTACTGAGTATAAGGATCAGGAAGCTTTACAGCATTTTGATTAGACCACATTTGGAGTATTGTATGTAACGCTGATTGGCCCATTCCAGGAAGGATATGGAGGCTTTGGAGAGGGTGCAGAAAAGATTTACTTGAATGCCTCCTAGATTAGAGGGTGCTAGCTATAAGAAAAGATTGGACTTTGGATTGTTTTAGAAACATAGAAACATAGAAATTAGGTGCAGGAGTAGGCCATTCGGCCCTTCGAGCCTGCACCGCCATTCAATATGATCATGGCTGATCATCCAACTCAGTATCCCGTACCTGCCTTCTCTCCATACCCCCTGATCCCCTTAGCCACAAGGGCCACATCTAACTCCCTCTTAAATATAGCCAATGAACTGGCCTCAACTACCCTCTGTGGCAAAGAGTTCCAGAGATTCACCACTCTCTGTGTGAAAAAAGTTCTTCTTATCTCGGTTTTAAAGGATTTCCCCCTTATCCTAAAGCTGTGACCCCTTGTCCTGGACTTCCCCAACATCGGGAACAATCTTCCTGCATCTAGCCTGTCCAACCCCTTAAGAATTTTGTAAGTTTCTATAAGATCCCCTCTCAATCTCCTAAATTCTAGAGAGTATAAACCAAGTCTATCCAGTCTTTCTTCATAAGATTGGAGCATTGGAGGGTGAGGAGAGACCTGATAGAAGTATATAAAATTATGAGACGCTGTCAGATAACCTTTTCATCAGAGCTTTTTACATAGGGTACAAATGTCAAATACCATTCATTTTTAAGCAGAGAGTAGTAGGTGTTTGGAACGTGCTGCCAGGGGTGGTGGTGGAAGCACATATGAAAATGGAGTTTAAGAGGCTTTTAGATATGCATATGAACATGCTGGGAACAGAAGGATATGGATCACATGCAGGCAAAGGAAAATTAGTTTAACTTGATATCATGCTTGACAGACACTATGGGCCGAAGGGCCTGTCTCTGTGCTTGCCTGTTCGATGTTCCAAAAACACAGTAGCTGGTCACAGACTACCAGATACGGGATTCCATTCATTCCACCCCCAGGATAGGAGGACTTGGAGGGGGGTGGAGGGAGGGGAAGGGATGTGCAGGATGTTGGTGGATGGACGTGGGGAATACTTGCACAAGTGACTGAGCTTATGGATCCCATCAGTTACTAAACCAGGTACTGCCCCAAACCCAGCTTTGTCACACATTAACAGGAGCAGTCAAACTCCAGGTAACATTCCCACATCTAATCGTTCCCCCCCCACCTCCCCTCTTCCCCCATCCACCCACCACCTACTATCCCTCCCACTGCACCATGGGGGGGGGGGGGGGGGGTTATCAGAGACTTACCTTCACCTATCTTGAAGGAGGGGTGAAAGGTTGCCAGGTGATAGTGCACCTTCTCTCCATTAGCACTGACCTTGGTCACATAGAACTCTGGCCCTTGGTTCTCCGGAATGCTGACAGTGCTTGGGACTGACCTGCAAGAGAGGGTGCATTAGCAGGGCAGGGGGAGCGTAGTGTGGACCGGGTGGAGGTAACACAGCGACTAGGCATCTGCATCTCAACCCCAGCCATGAAACAAGAGATTGGTGTGTAAAATTAGAGCAAATGGTATTGAGGGAGGGTATTGACATGGATAGAGAACTGGTTGAGAGACAGAAAGCAAAGAGTAGGAATTAACGGGTCCTTTTCAGAATGGCAGGCAGTTACTAGTGGGGTGTCACAAGACTCAGTACTGGGACCCCAGTTATTTACAATATATATTAACGATTTAGATGAAGGAATTAAATGTAACATCTCCAAGTTTGTGAATGACACAAAGCTGGGTGGCAGTGTGGGCTGCGATGAGGATGCTATGAGGCTGCAGGGTGACTTGGATAGGTTGGGTGAGTGATCCGATGCATGGCAGATGCAGTATAATGAGGATAACCACTTAGGTGGCAAGAACAGGAAGGCAGATTATTATCTGAATGGTATCAGATTAGGAAAAGGGGAGGTGTAATGAGACCTAGGTGTACTTGTACATCAGAAAGTAAGTATGCAGTACAGCAGGCAGTGAAGAAAGCTAATGGCATGTTGGCCTTCATTGCGAGAGGATTTGAGTTTAGAAGCAAGGAGGTCCTACTGCTGTTGTACAGGGCCCTGGTGAGACTACATCTGGAGTATTGTGTGCAATTTTAGTCTCCTAATTTGAGGAAGGAAAATATTGCTATTGAGGGAGTGCTGTGTAGGTTTACCAGGTTAATTCCTGGGATGGCAGGACTGACATATGATGAAAGAATGGGTCAACTGGACTTGTATGTACTGGAATATAGAAAGATGAGAGGGGATCTAATAGAAACATATAAAATTCTTAAGGGATTGGACAGGCTTGATGCAGAAGACAGTGGAGGCCAATTCACTGGAAGTTTTCAAGAGACAGTTAGATTTAGTTCTTAGGGTTAAAAGAATCAAGGGATGTGGGGGGAAAAGCAGGAACAGGGTACTAATTTTAGATAATCAGCCACAATCATATTAAATGGCGGTGCTGGCTCGAAGGGCCAAATGACCTACTCCTGCACCTATTTTTCTATGTTTCTATGGGAACTCTTCGAGAACAACTTTCCAACTGTCAGTGGTCTCAAGATTTAAAAAAAGGAGAGTTGCTGGAGGAACTCAAAAGGTAAGTCAGCATCTGTGGAGAGAAATGGCCAATTAACATTTTGCATTGGGACCCTACACCTGTAAAGAAAGTAGAGAGGAAGTGTAAAGAGGAGAGGGAGAGGTGGCAAGAGCTAGCAAGTGATAGAAGAAAGTGAAAAATGGAACTGAATGAGGAGGGATGGTGGCATATAGGAACAACAGAGAGAGGGAGGAGTGTGTGTGGGGGGGGAGTGTGTGTGGGAGGGGGGAGTGTGTGTGGGGGAGGGGTGTGTGGGGGGAGGGGTGTGTGGGGGGGGGGTGTGGGGGGGGAGTTGTGTGGGGGGGAGGGTGTGTGTGGGGGGGAAGGGTGGTGTGGGGGGGAGGGGTGTGTGGGGGGGAGGAGTGTGTGTGGGGGAGGGGTGTGTGGGGGGGAGGAGTGTGTGGGGGGGGAGGCTGTGTGGGGGAGGGGTGTGTGGGGGGGGGGGGTGTGTGGGGTGATAGGCAGATGGGGGAATTAAATCATATAATACGGAATCAGGGATAGTTGGGAAGAAGGGTGTGTGCTTGAGAGGATTGTGTGGGGGGAGGGTTGTGTGGGGGGGGGGGGTGTGTGGGGGGGGGTGGGGGGGGTGTGTGGGGGAGGGTTGGGTGTGTGGGGGGGGGGTGTGTGGGAGGGGGTGTGGGGGGGGAGGGGTGTGGGGGGGGAGGGGTGTGGGGGGGAGGTGTGTGGGGGGGGGTTGTGTGGGGGGGTGTGTGGGGGAGGGTGTGTGTGGGGGGGGGGTGTGGGGGGGAGGGGTGTGTGTGGGGGAGGGGTGTGTGGGGGGGGGAGGGGGTGTGTGGGGGGGGGGGTGTGGGGGGGATCATGTGTGGGGGAGGGGTATGTGGGGGAAGAGGGTGTGTGGGGGGAGGGGTTGTGGGGGGAGGGGTGTGTGGGGGGAGGGGGTGTGTGGGGGGGGGGGTGGGGGGGGGGGGGTGGGGGTGGGGGGGGGGGGTTTCGGGGGGGGGGGGGGGGGGTTGTCAGGGGGGGTGGGTGGTTGGTGGGGGGGGGGTGTGGTGGGGGAAGGGTTTGTGGGGGGGGAGGGGTGTGTGGGGGGGGAGGAGGTGTGGGGGGGGGGAGGAGTGTGTGTGGGGGGAGGAGTGTGTGGGGGGGGGAGGAGTGTGTGGGGGAGGGGTGTGTGGGGGGGGGAGGGTGTGTGTGGGGAGGAGGGTGTGTGGGGGGGGGAGGAGTGTGTGGGGGAGGGGTGTGTGGGGGGGAGGAGTGTGTGGGGGGGAAGGGTGTGTGGGGGGAAGGGTGTGTGTGGGGAGGGGGTGTGTGGGGGGGAGGGGTGTGTGGGTGATAGGCAGATGGGGGAATTAAATCATATAATACGGAATCAGGGATAGTTGGGAAGAAGGGTGTGCTTGAGAGGACCAGGATGGATAGAAGAGAGAAAGGGACAGAGAGGGTTTAGGTTACTTGAAATTGGAGAGCTCAATGTTCATGCCATTGGGGTATAGACTACCTGGGCGGAATGCAAGGTGCTGCTCTTCTAGCTTGAAATTGGCCTAATTCTGGCACAGGAGGAGGCCGAGGGCAGACATGTTGATGTGGGAATGGAATGGAATGAAGCAACCGGATGATTCAAATGGCCATAGTGGACAGAGTGCAGGTGCTTGGCGAAGCGCTCGCCTCACCTGCATTTGGTCTCCACGATGCAGAGACCAGTAGTCACACCAACTTAGACTGGGCAGCAAGTGACCACTGCCCACTGAACTGCAGCTGGTGAGTTCTGGGAGACGACCAGGCATGCCAGTCTGCTCCTTCACCTCGCACATCACGAGGCAGTGAAGGAGGGGTGCAGGGGGAGTAGCAGGGAGGAAGAGAGTGAAGTCAATCATCACATGATGACTCTTTTACCCCTGTCACTTCCTGTTCCTCCCTGCGGCACCAGTTCACTCACACAAGAGGTCAGCCATCAACAGTCACCAGCAGCTGAGATTGAAGTTGTAGGTGGACACGTGTACAGAGGCTGTGATTATTGGAACAAGCCCTGCTTCCACAGGCCGGTTCCCCTCCAGCAACTCTCAGCCGATCCTCCCCTGAATGCCACCCCTTCCTGGGGACTTTCTCCCCAGGATAGGTATTCTGTTTGGCCAGATAGTGAGTGACAGAGGCTAAAGGCACCTTGAAGGGCAGAGAGAGAATTCTTAGGGGCGTAACTAAGTCCCCATGGGGGGCGGCAGGGTGAGAGTTATAGAGTTGTATGCAGACCACACAGCATGGAGTAATGGAGGGTGCCTACACGTGCCTAAACACACACAAGCCCAAAGGGTGCAAGGAATAATCAACACTAGAACGTTTACACACGCATACTCTTTCTGTGATCATACATCCCTATTCTCTTCAATGAACATACACATAACAACTCTATTGTATGTGAAAACACACATGCACAATCATACACACACATCCAACTCTCTCACATCTGAACAGTGTCTCACACAGAGTCTCACACATAAACACCTCACTCTTTCTCAGGCACATGCACACACACCCATGTACTCTCACACGTCCACACTATCCCACATATGAATACACACTCTTAGTGTTTCTCTCATAAACACATCTTTACCATCCTCTCTCACACACACGTAAATACACCCCCATCCCTATTTTTTTCTCTCTCTTTCTCTCTCCCTCATGCACACGCATCGCCCTACTCCTTTCAAACACATATGAACAAATGTGAGTAGATGGAGGGAATGCTGATAGAAGGAAGGGGACACTGTAGTGGAGGGATTTTATGAGAGAAGACAAGAGACAGATCAGTAGCTTGGAGCATAAATCTGCAGTCCAAATGGGCATCATTCCCGTGATGTTCACTCAAATCGCAATAAAACTGACCATTGTTCCCTCAGAAGCTGGGACCCAGCCGGGCGCTGAGCAGGCTGCTCCAGTTCTAGGACATTGACTGACCACAACAATGCCTGGAAGTGCAACCAGAAAGCTACTAAATAAATCTCATCACATCGCACAGTAAGTGTTGTAGGTGGGTAATAGTGGGGTGGGGTAAGTGGTGGGAGACAAAGGGGTTAGGGTAATGGATGAAAGACACAATGGATGGGTTAGTGTGTGTAGGTGCAGTGTGGCAGGTGGTACGATAAGTGGGTGGGAGACATAGTGGTCACACTTACGTGAAGACTGGAGGCCAGTGACGGACTGGAGTCACAACAATGGTCACCACCCCTGTACAAACAGTTACTGTGTTCTCAGTGACTGCGATGTAGAGTTTGAAGTTCTATTAAATACAGAGCAAAGCCAGACTTAGATAAAACCTATGACCAACCATTCAAACCTTCTGGGGCAGCACAGGAGCATGGGGAGTATCTCACAGGGTTCCCATATCTACTTCATGTGGAATCTGTCCAGTGAAAACCAGGCAGTTCACCGTCAAGAGGAGGAGTTGTAATAACAGCAGGGTCGCTTTGACTACATCACCAGGACACTCACAATGGGAACCAGGCCCTTCCAGGCATCTTGCAGCACGTCTCAGGATCCCCAGGAAACTGGCATTGGGAGATGAGATCTCCAGAGGTTTCACAATAGGAGACAGAATCTCCACAATTCTCATATGAGGAGCTTGGATGTCTACAAGTCTTGCACTGGGAACTCGAATCCACAAGAGTCTCACACTGGGAGATGGGATCACCACGAATCTTGTGTTGGGAGTTGGGATCACCAGCGATCTCACACTGGGAGATGGTGTCTCCAGGAATGTCACCCTGGGAGAGAGCATCACCAGGAGTCTCATACTGGGTGCTGGGATCTCCAGGACTAACACAGGGAGGCATAATCTCCAGTAGTCTCATATTGGGAAATAGTATCTCCAAGATTCTCATACTGGGATATGGGAACTCCAGGAGTCTCACACTAAGAGCTATAATCTCCATGGATTTCCCACTCAGTCCCTACAGATTCTACACTTTCCCCTGCCCAGACTTTGTTGTGAGCAGTTCTAGAGTGAGCAGAGCAAGAGTATGGTATGCTTGTCATCACCTTCAGATGGTAAAATGTTGCTGTGCAGATTTTTGCTATTTCCACCCCCCATTAACCAGAATGCCGACAGATGGATTTTACCCTTTCCATGTTATGTCGTCCAAAGCCATCAAGTGGCACGTTGATGCTGCCCGACCAATCCACACTGAAGAGGTCACTCGCAGACAGAGGAATGGTGTCGATAATGGCGTACTGCAATGAGAGCAATGAATGTGTGATGGCGTTAGTGTCGGATACACTGAACACATTCCTGTACCCGTACCTTCTGCTCGGTCTCACTACTCTGGTCCTTTCACCAGCTGAGCTGTGGTTACTGGTGCTCTCTAGCTGGAGGTCTAGAGCTTCAGCCTCTGATCCCATGCCAGGATTCGCACAACGTCCTGGCCAATGCGCCGGCACTAAGGAGCGTGCAGCACTGTCCAATGCCCCCTCTACTGAGGTGCATGAACCCACTGATTCCCACCCTTCCTCGCAGTTAATGGGAATCATCCCTGTGACTCAGTGGGGTGGAGGGCTGGCGTTCTCCTGGATCCCTGCACAGGAGCTCATGTGGCATTGCTGAACTGGAGAGTCGGCTATAAAATGAACAATTAGCTACTGGCTTCCAAGCAACACATCATCCAATGCTTCGGTTCTCACTTGACCAATCAATCGTTGGGGCCCAGTGAATAGCAGCAATAATGTTTCCTTGTCATCTGATTGTGCAATCCATATTTGGAAAATAGATTCACTGATTAACTTTGTTGGTGAGTTCACACCCAGGAATCTCCCCCAGCACCATCACACTGGCCTAAAGGCAAGGAACCCTGGTTTCCACTCTCAGGCCAAGCTTGAATGTTTCATGTAGGCACAAGGAACTGCAGAAGCTGGTTTACAAAACAAAAGACGCAAAGTGCTGGAATAAGCAGGTCAGGCAGCATCTCTGAAGAACATGGATAGGAGATGTTGGTTATTGACTTAAGAAAGCAAGGCTTAAACACAACCCTGTCCTCATCAATGGAGAAACTGTAGCGATGTTCCAAGCCTTCAAGTTCCTTGGCAGCCTAACCAGGTCCCTTCACACTTATGCGGTGATCAAGAAAGGTTTAGGTTTATTATTGTCAAGTGTACCAAGGTAACGTGAAAATCTTTAATAAGATCACAAGTGGTGAACACAACTTAACCGTTCAAAGGCCCATCACTTCATTCCAACCAATCCATCTTCAGGAAAGCTGTAAGCACTATCAAGGAAATCTGTCACCCTGGCCATTCCCTATTTTCTCTTCTACGGCCTGGGAGAAGATACAAAAGGTTGAAAGCCTAGATGTCCAGACTTAAGATCAGCTTCTTCCCCACCGTTATCAGACTCCTGACCCAATCACCGCTTTAACACGCCCTTCCTGGCGGTGCTGCCACATATTCTTATTCATAATTCTGGTTTTGGTTAGTCTTTTTGCACTTTAGTTTTTTTTTTTTGCATTACCTTTGATTGCACTCTAATCTTTGCAATATTCTTCTGTTTTGCATTTGTCATGATATTTATTGTTACATCTATTATTATCAAGAATATTGTCAAAAGCTTCATGCAAACAAGGAATTTTATTGCATCCTGATGTACATGAAAATAAGCTAATCTGAAAATGAATCTGCCACACATAATCTTACCGTGAAGTTCTCTGAGAAGGTTGGTGCTGTGACAATTGTGTAGATTTTGGAGAGAGGGACCGCTGTTTCCAGCACGTTAACCGTGGCTCCTGTCAGAGTCGAGACATTTATTACGTGAGGTTTTGTAAGACTTAACAAGACCCAAAGGCCCAACATTAACCAATGTTTCTTTGCCCAGTCCGTAGGATTTTGGAAAACGGCATCCAATGTAAGCTAAACATGGGAATACTCTCCCTCTCACACCAGTAACCCCACCCCCGACCTGGGAACACACTTTCCCTGCACCAGTAACCTCTCCATACCCTGACCTGGAAACACACTCCCCCCACATCAGTAACCGCCCACTCTCCCCTGACCCTGGAAACTCACTCCCCCTGAACCAGTAATCTCCTGACCTGGGAACAGACAATTCCCACACCAGTAACATCCCCATGACTGGGAAACACACACACCTCACAGCAGTAATCTCACTCTGATCTGGCAACACACTCCCCCACACGTAACTCACCCCCCTCCAACCTGGGAACACACTCCCCACCCACCCAGCCACACTAGTATCAGGTCACAAACTTGGAACACACTCCCCCCACACTAGTCACAATGTGCTGTGCGCTAATTGAACTAGAACTGAAAGTTTGGAAAGAAACATCACCTCCTGGGCTCTGGAACTGTACACCACACCTCACGTCGTGGACATCTAACACGTACAGCCGGAGTTGCTCCTTCAGACTGTTCGTATTGTAGGCAATGATTGAAATGGTGAGCACATACATCGGAGTCTTTTCATGATCCAATGAGGCATGATTGTTCAGGAATATCTAAAAATGTTTTGGAGAAAGTGTCAGTGGATGAGGTGTAAGAACTACTCCTACAGGAGGCCTGGTGCCTGGTGCCTGGTGCCTGGTGCCTGGTGCCTGGTGCCTGGTGCCTGGTGCCTGGTGTGCCTGGTGCCTGGTGCCTGGTGCCTGCCTCCTGGCAGCTTCTGATGTCTGCCCACATCAATGGCGCCCCTTCCACAGACTAACAGATCAGATCAGACCTGCTGTTATACTCCTTCATGTTGCACCCTCGCAGTGGTGGGACCCTGTCTCCCAGCCACTGCCACCCAATGGGGCTATTGGGCACCTGGTCCTGCTGGGGAGATTTCCAGTGCAAGTACTTAATTGTAAACTTGGAGTACTAACTGCTTCAACTTATTGTTGCTGCATTTTTTAGCATAAACTTTGCTGGTCAAATACTTGGGTACGATGCAGGTAGTAAAACAAACTCATAAAGACTCAAAAGCATCTGTGCATTAGCAAATAGACCTCTACAGGCAGAGCTAGAAGTGGAACATTGTGGTGAAGGTGCTAGATCTGTGGAACAATAATGTAATGGGAACCATATCATATCGTAGAGTCAGGAAGCATAAAAACAAGCCCTTCAGCGCTGTGACTTCATGCTGACCTCAAACATGCTTTAACATTCATCACATTTTATTTTCCTCATATTCCCAACTACACACTCCAGATTCTCCCAGTCACCTACACACTGGGGGCAATTTACAGTGGCCAACAAACCTAAGTACCCTTTGGGTTCTTGGAGAAAACCCAAACACCCAGAGGAAACTAACACGGTCACAGAGGGAACATGCAAACACCACACAGATGGCATTAGAGGTCACAATTGGACCCAGGTCACTGCAGTTGTGAGACAGCAGCACGACCAGCTGTGCCACTGTTGTGATCTATGTGTTGGAATGTTGTGCATTTCATATATCCATCACCCCCATTGCCCAACACCCCTGCCCAGTTTCCGACTAAGAGTTAAATTTTTCCCACAGTGATTCTGCGATCCGGGGGAAAGAAGAAGTATACCTCTGCATTGAAATAGATTCCATCATCTGTTTCACGGGTCTTCCTCCAAATTATCTGAAAGAATTCGCTTTTCGGTACAGAAGAGATGGTAATTTGAGCAATGAGAGAGTTGTACACAATTATCCGGAACTCAGAAATCCTGGTTCCTGGAGGACTGTTCTCTGGGACAGCAGCAGTGCTATCGAAACTGTCCACAACTGCAGGGCAAGGGAAGGAAAGATAGGATTATAGTCTCACAAAGAAAACCATGAGATTTTTACACCTCACTCAGTGGTTGCATTCTCATCCCTCACTCTAAAGACCTGTCAGAAGCCATGCAGTAAAATCTGGTTGAGACCGTGCAGCAGTGCCAAAAGGATACGCAGTTGGAGATGCTGTCTGTTGAAGGAGATGTTAAGCTGAGTCCCTGTCTGCTCTACTTTAAGGCAGAGCAGGGTATTCTCTCCAGTGTCCTAGCCAATATTTATCCCGTAACCAACAACACAAATAGAATCATCATCATTTGCTGTTTGTGGCAGCATACTATGTACATATTGCCTCCCGTTTTACACACCTCAGTGATTCTTTGCCTTGTTGATGTTCAGCCATGACAGAGAATACCCTCCTCCCACAGCAGCTTGCAGCTTCCTCCTCTCCCCAACCCCCTCTCCCTGCTCCATTACTCCAGCTACAAATTCACAGCCGTTTAAAGCTGAAAAATAATTTCCAGAGACTTACTAATTTGTCCACCGACACGAATATCACCTGGAAAATTAACAAGAAAGGTATTTGATGATTAGTTAATACTGATGTCTCAAATGTAGCATGCAACAAAGTCGATTCTCAGATGGTTGGAGAATTTAAACCCTTCCATTTCTTTTAAACAACAAATATTCTGTGCATTCTTTTGAAACATTTTATTTACAGAAACTTACTAATTTGTCATTTGGCTCCAAAATCACCTGGAATAAAAATAATATGAAATGGATTTGATTAAATATCTGAATAATACAAATGTCCTAAACATAGAATGCAACAAGGCAGATTCTAGGAAGTAGTTGGAGAATTTAAACCCGTTCATCTTTTTCAAGTGTTAGATATTCTTTACATTATTTTGAAATAATATATTAGAGGGTGGTACAGATGCACACACACACTCACTCATATCCACACATACACCTACCCACTCACTGTATAGGCACTGTTTCAATGTGGATATACACAAGCTCACAACTGCTTGTATGCACAGGTACTCACACGCATTTAGTTTTCCAGTCATGCCCACACACTGTGGCCCACATGCCTGCTCCAAGATGAGGCTCCTCTTCTTTCTGTATTCTCCCTCCGACACCACGTATGCAGACCAGCCCGCACCCGATTGTGTTCCTAAACCTCGTTACTCTTCCCCTCCACGTCGTCTCCAGGTCTAACTTCCCAACGGGCTTTCTTCAAACTATCCCCTCCTGAACAATCATCTTCTGCTTGCTGCACAGAATGGAATGTGTGCATGACGCAGCAACACAGCGGGTGGAGAGCTCCCTCATACGGTCAGAGACCTGGATTCAATCCTAATTTCCAGAGCTGTCTGTATGGAGTTTGTACATTCTCCCAGTGACCGTGTGGGTTTTTTTCTGGGTGTTCTGGTTCCCCCACATGCTTGTTTTTAGATTGAAGATAGACACAAAAAGCTGGAGTAACTCAGCAGGACAGGCAGCATCTCTGGAGAGAAGGAACGGGAGACGTTTCGAGTCGAGAACCTTCTTCAGACTAACTGACTATTGGCGTGAGTGCGTTTGAGCGGGTTTTGTGTGTCTGTGCATGTGTGAATGAACGTTGTGTGAGTGTGTTAATGAGTGTGTGGAGGTGTGTTTGTGAGTGTGTGTAAGTGTGAGGATGATTTTGTGTGTGAGTGAGAGTTTTGGAATGAGTGCATGAGTGTGTACGTGTGAGTAAATATGTTTGAGTGTATGTGAGTGAGTGTGAGGGGTGTGCATGTGTATGTGAGTGAATGTGTGTAAGGATTGAGTGTATATAAGTGAATGAGTGTGAGGAGGTGTGAGTGAATGTGTGAGGGTATATAAATGTGAGTGTAAGTGTGTAAGGAAGTGAGTGTGTCTATAAATGAGTATATGAGCAAATGTGTATGGGTGTGAGTGCTGGAGTGTGAGTGAGCGAGTGCGTGAGTGATTTAGTGAGTGAGTGAGCTGTGTCTTTGGCACTGTATCTGCTCCTACACTATTGTGAGCGTGGGAGAATCAAATGGGTGTGGGAAATAGTAGGGGCTACATTAAATAAATGGGCAATGGGATTTCTCTGAGAGCTGGCATAGACTTAATTGGCTGAACGGCCTCCTTTCATGTCATAGGAGAATGCAAAAGGTGCAAGAAATATGATAAATGGCTGTTATTCCCAGAGAGGCCCTTCTCATCTGCAGGGGTCTTTAACATGGGACAAGCTGTAGATCAAACTGTCCCAGTCCCAACCCATCTCATTGAGACCAGCCTGTTCCAATCCCAGCCTGTCCCAATCCCAGCCTGTCCCAATCCCAGCCTGTTCCAATCTCAGCCCGTCCTAATCATAGGTTATTCCAATCACAGTCTGTCTCAGTGAGACCAGTTTATCCCAGTCTCAGTTCCAGACTGTCCAACCAGCCTGTCCCTGTGATGTTAGAAAGACTGACAGAGACTCTAGGTTGATACTCACGCTCAAAGACAACAACAGTGAGCAGCAGTCCCAGGCAAGAGAGGGCAGCCATCATCCAGGCCCCTAGGAACGGCAATGGGTTATCCAGTAATCCCAGCTCCCACTTTGTGGCAGTTCGCCTCCCACTGCTTTTCAAGTACGGCTGCGTTACCAGGTGTAACAGCACTAAACAAAACTGGCCAACCAACACAAGCCACTGTAATCTTCCCCTTGAACTCATCAATCAGTGTCTAACTTCACTCCAATTCTCTGCCAGGCCTTTTGCCCATTTCACTTCAAACAACCAATCAGCACCTTTCTGACCCTCCTTTCATTCGAACAACCAGGCATGTCCTCACTACATAACAGCACAGAATCCACAACAAATCACAAGCACAAAGGCTTGCAATGCAGGATGAATGAATCAAATCCACGCCAGGGGAGCTCCCTGCCTTGATCCTACAATTCTATTCCTTTCAGGTTGCCATATTTCCTCATGATATACTAAGAGCCATTTGGCTCATTGAGTTGAGGTTGGCTCATGAAGGATTCCTATCTGTCCATTTCCCCATTCATTTATTTGTGACATGCCCAGGAGCTTAATATCTTCTTTTTTTTTTAGTCCTTTTCTTTTCACTGCCTTGTGGAATTTATGCAGCAATGTGAAGCAATAGAATTTATTACAGCAATGTGAAGCAGCAATGTAATAATTCCATGTTTGCCAGGATCCTGGGGAAATCTTTCCCATTTCTTCAAATCTGTGCAATTTATTGCAAAGAAGTTGAAATTTTAGGAATAGGGAGGATTTGTTACAGGGTGTTGGTGATGTCACACTTGAAGAACTGTGCACAACTTTAGTCCTCATACTGTAGATATGACATAGCTGCATTTAAAGCTGTCTAAAGGGGATTCACCAGTCTAATTCCTGAGATGAGAGGGTTGTCCTGTCAACTGAGGCTACACTAGTTTGGTCTATACTCCCTAGAGTTTAGAAAAATGAGGGCTGACTTTATTCAGTCATAAAGTCTTAAGGTGTGGCACAGGGTAAACGTTGAGATGTTTTCACGAGTCGCAAAAGAGTTGCAGTTTAAAGGGGCGGCCATTTAAAACTGAGGTGCACAGAAATTTTCTTCTCATAGACGGAGGTGAATCTCAGGAACTTTCTACCCCATGGAGTGTGGAGGCTGTATCATCACAGGTAGTCAATGAGAAGGTAAATACATGTTTTGAAAGATCAGGGGATTGAGGGGTTTAGCACAAAAAAGGAAAACAAATCAAACTGTAGATTTTGGAATCTGTAACAAAAAACTGTAAACACCAGAAGAACTCACTCAGTCAAGTAGCAACTGTGGAGAGAGAAAAAAAGTATACATTTGGGATCAGTGACAGAAGTGTTACATGGAAAAAATGTGACATTACTTTTTCCACAGATGCAGCTTGTCTGGATGAGTTCTTCCAGTGTTTCTATTTTTTAAGCTGATGTCATGAATGTATTGAATGTCAGGGCAGGCTTGAGGGTATAGACAATAGACAATCGGTGCAGGAGTAGGCCATTCGGCCCTACGAGCCAGCATTGCCATTCAATGTGATCATGGCTGATCATCCGCAATCAGTACCCTATTCCTGCCTTCTCCCCATATCCCCTGACTCCGCTATTTTTAAGAGCCCTATCTAGCTCTCTCTTGTAAGCATCCAGAGAACCTGCCTCCACCGCCCTCTGAGGCAGAGAATTCCACACTCACCACTCTCTGTAAGAAAACATATCCCCTGACTCCGCTATCTTTAAGAGCCTTATCAAGCTCTCTCGTGAAAGTATCCAGAGAACCGCAGAGAATTCCACAGACTCACAACTCTCTGTGTGAAAAAGTATTTTGTCATCTCCGTTCTAAATGCCTTACTCCTTATTCTTAAGGGGTAATGGCTTGCTTCCATGGGCCGAAATCACGGGGGGGGGACAGGGGGACACGCCCCTCCCCCCATGTTTTGAGAGGTGGGGAACAATCCCCCCCATGTTTTGTAGTCCGGATTTAGAAATTCGGTGGAAAAAAATCTATTAAAAATCTCCGCTTTCCGTGAGACAGTGGGTTTGGGACTGATGATCAAGGGCGCCAATTGGACGAGAGAGGCGACGGTCAGCAGGCAATCTAAATCCGGGGGTTTGAGGTGAGAGTGGAAAGATAAAGCAGGTTTATGAGGCAAGTTTTTTACACAGAGGTCAGTAGTGTCTGAATGCACTGTCAGGCGAGTGGTGGAAGCATATATGATAGCAATGTTCAAAAGGCATTTTCGCTGAGACGTGAAGAGGTAGGGATTGGAGGGAGGGTTGTAGACCACTTGCAGGCAGATGTACAGTTAAAATTGACATTATATTCGGCAGAGACATTTTGGGCTGAAGGACCTGTTACTATGTGTTGTATTCAGCAGTATCTCCCTTTACTGATCCGTGTTTTGTCCCATGGGAATTCTTCTTGGCTAATTAGCCGGCAGAAGGCATTGAGACTGAAGATGGGGTGGAGGCAATTGAAGGCAACAGCAGGTCAGCCATTCCAGTTATCTTGGAGTCTACCAACCCCAGGATATTGGATTCCTGCTTTACCAGGTTGAGGTTTCACCATGATCTGCAGCCTCTTGCATTCCTGTGCATAGAATTGCCATACTAGACCATGATGTAACCAGTCAGCATACTTTCTACAGTACATCTGTAGCAGTTTAAAATAGTTTAGTTTAGTTTAGAGACACAGCGTGGAAACAGGTGTTTCGGCCCACCGAATACATGTTGACCAGCGACCACCCATACACTAGTTCTATCCTACACACTTGGGGCAGTTTACAGAAGACAATTAACCTACAAACCCTCATGTTTTTGGAATCATAGGTCATAAGTGATAGGAGTAGAATTAGGCCACCCGGCCCATCAAGTCTAGTCCGAAATTCAATTATGGCTGATCTATCTCTCCCTCCTAACCCCATTCTCCTGCCTTCTCCCCATTACCTCTGACACCTGGACTAATCAAGAATCTATCTATTTCAGCCTTAAAAATATCCACTGAAATAGCCTCCTCAGCCTTCTATGGCAAATAATTACACAAATTCACCACACTCTGATGAAAGAAATGTCTCCTCATCTCCATCCTAAAAGAACATCCTTTAATTCTGAGGCTGTGACCTTTAATACTAGACTCTCCCACTAGTGGAAACATCCTCTCCACATTCACTCTATCCAAGCATTTCACTATTCTGTATGTTTCAATGAGGTCGCCTCTCATTCCTCCAAACTGAAGCGAGTACATGCCCAGTGCCGACAAACGCTCATCATAGGTAAACCTACTAATTCCTGGGATTATTCTTGTAAACCTCCTCTGGACTCTCTCCAAAGCCAGCACATCCTTCCTCAGATATGGTGTCCAAAATGTAGGATAAAACCGGAACACCAGGAGAAATCCCACATTGTCACAAGGAAAACGTGCAAACTGCAAAGAGCACCTACAGTAACATCCATAGCCAGGATTGAATCTGGGTCTCTGGCACTGTAAGGCAGAAACTCTACTGCTGCACCTCCCAATACTCAATGGGTCAAACGTCATCTGTGGAGGTGTAGGGTTGGTTGTTTTCCGGGTCTAGACTCTGCATCAGGACTGAGATTGGGGAGGGAAGAAATCCAATATATAGAGGAGAGCTCATTAATGAGACTTATGAATGTAAACAAGTGATGGAAATTGTTAATTAGACATTTTACTGACTCGTTGGAAATGACCAAAGGTTATAATATCCTTCCTCCAACACTGGTCCACTGCAATGGAACTCTCGGCTGGGAAAATTACCATCCATGATTCTCACTTTGGAATTCTACATCCCAATTGCCAACTGAAGATCTCACTCTTCAATGACTTCCATAACTAACTGATGTTATATACCAGAGATTATCCACCCTTTGCATCATACAGGTTATTGCCCTCTTGCTGTAGCAATTTGAGGGACTGGGATATGGGTTGTGTTAATGATTTTACGATATGTTTTGTGAAAGTGCTCCTACTAATAGCAAGGGATGTCAGACATTATGTGGAAGTGTCAAATGATATTAACACCAGAGTATTAAATGAATGAGCCATTAAATGCAATGAAGGTGACAAACTCCCTTTGGATTGCCCCAAATACACCTAGGCCCATGTTAAATATTGAGTAAAATGCCTTAAGACAATTCCATCTCCAAGACAGTGTGATTTACATTCAAATTGAAAACTTCCTCTAAGTGCTTCCACCAAACAGACTAGGTAAGGGTCAGGTTGTAAATCTCATTCTAAAATGGTTCTTCAAACACAGCCAGCGCATGTTAAATTGAGCAGTCTAATTCAGTAGCATTGTCCAATCAAGCATACAACATGGCAACCATAAATAAAAAAGTAACTGAGGTATGGTTTAGTTTTCCACATGAACTAATCCAACTGCAAAAGGCCAAACCACTCGGCAGATGGTGTGCAGCTCCGAGCGGCTGTTCAGAATAACGGCTACAACATTCTGCTCTGTAACCAGGGTTTTTGTGCTCTGTGAACGCACAGTCTTTCATTATGACGGTCTGGCAAGCATTCAACTTTCTTCACTGACACACTATCCACTCCAAAGATTGTTAATAAAGAACTGATTTATATTAATACTAGAAATTCTAGATGCAATTCAGTTGGACTGTTTTAATGGCTATGAATAAATTCCTGTGTCTGACCTGGCATCCCCTAACAGAAGCTCTAGGCAGGGGGCACACACCTATAGAATCAACAGGTGTTCTTCTACCTGCAATATAACTGTGAGATAGACACAAAAAGCTAGAGTAACTCAGCGGGATAGGCAACATCTCCAGGGAGAAGGAATGGGTGATGTTTTGGGTCTCGCCTGTCAGGCTGAGTTACTCCAGCTTTTTGTGTTATCTTCGGTTTAAACTAGCATCTGCAGTTCCTTCTTACACATATAACTGTGAGAAACCATGGTACAACGTTATTGATAATCAAAGATATACTGCTGATGCTGGAAATTCAGAAATGAAAACAGAATGTGCTGGGAATATTCTGCTGGACAGGCAGTAGGCCTGGGCAGACCGAGCGCACATGTTCAGTGAAACGGTTGCCGAATCTTAACTTGAGTTATGTTCCCTATTCTTTTCCCTCTGCTTCCTGCAATCAGCCTGGATGTTTTGATGTTGTATCTCTGATATCTGTCATACACACTTGTAATGTTTTATTCAACCCTCTATCCCTTTGATCATCAAAATAATAATTTTAATTCCACTATGTTTCCCTCTAATTGGAATGCACCCAAACCATTGTTCAATGATGATGTCTGCCAGCTTTTGATTCCATTTTAGCCCTGGGCCGAATCTTTTTATCCCATTTAAAATGGCCCTTTTCCAATAGGTTATTTTTATCTTACGAATGGCGTATACCACTTTCCATTATTGTTTCAACCATTTGGTTTGATAACTGTCCCCAAAATGTTCCTCCATCACTTCAATTGCTCCATCTCATTCCCCAGAAATAAGTCCATGATGCCTCTCACTACATGTTGAAATATACTGGTCATGAATGTCTCATACAAAATTCTGAGATTCCTCTTCTTCTTCTTTCCCTTACAATATTAGTCTTCCATTGCTTATGAGGGTGGCTGAATTCGTTATGACGTTTGTGTGCCTGCACAATTTCCCTGTAAAATTGCACCTCTACATCCTCCCCACCATTCAGCAGCCTGTACAATCCTCCAAGTAAACATGGGAAACATAGAAAATAGTTGCAGGAGTAGGCCATTCGGCCCTTCGAGCCAGCAACACAAGTAGATTTTGTTCCTTAATTTTAACCAAGTAGACACTGTTCTTGACATCCAGGAAATCTTCTCTCACTTGCATGGCAAGATCCTTCTTAATCAATACTACCACATTAATAACTATGGCTGAAACTCTCCAACTTTGTTTAATATACGTTGTGCATTCATATTTATAATTGTAAGACTATCTAAGGCTTTCTTGAACTCGGTGTGATTCAATGTAAAACTATAGTCTTGCTCCTATGCAAACTATCTTTCCTAATCCATGGTGCACATTTGTTGTCTTGTTGCCACCACCAAAATTAACTTTGATTGAATTGATTGAAAAATAAAGCATGAAAACAAGCCCTTAGACCAATCAAGCCCACACGGCCATCGATCACCCATTTACACTACGTCATCCCACTTTTGCCATCCACTCCCTACACATTTGGGGCAATGGGCAGACACCAATTAACCTGCAAACCAGCACGTCTTTAGGATGTGGGAGGAAACTGGAGCATCCAGAGGAACCTCACATGGGCACAGGGCGAAAGTGCAAAGACTGACTGCATCCAAGGTCAGGATCGAACTTGGGAATCTGGTGTTGTGAGGTGCTGCGCCACTGTGCCACTCTGAACCTGCAGTAATATTTAAAATAGAGAAACTATTTCCAGGGCAAGGCTGCAAATACTGAGAGTCGCTGATTTATGATAATGGTAAAAGATTCCATGGGGGAGGATGATGTGTGCACTGTGATGATGAACGCATAGCCAGGCATTGTGCTGGAGGTAGTGTCAACAGTCATGTTCAGCAGGGATGAATCCAAAGAGGGAACAGATTTGACCACCGCAAATATTTGAAAACGCATTTACCGAGATTAAGATTAGATGACCTGACATTTAAAGCACACAAATTAAACAATTTATTTACAGTCAATGGATTTTTAAGATGCTGACCAATTAATTGTTTAATCTGCAGCGACTTGATTTATATCCCAAGCATTAATTCCAGCGCATTTTCATCCACCTTTACCTTGCTAAAGAGACCATTGAGAATGCAATGAAAAACTAACAAGACTGATCATCTGCAAGCATTTTAAAACTGAAAAAGAACAAAGATTAGAAGAGCAAAGGTTCAACTATTAATTCACATAAACATAAATTTCTTGTGAATATTTGATGCACATGCAGCAAGCTGCTGGATTAAGGTTTGACAACTTCCACTTCAGTTGCACCTGTAACATGATCAGAAATTTAGTTTTGTCCGAAGGAAATGTGACAAGGAGAGGAGACAAGAGAAATAAGACGAAACTTAAGGGGCTGTCCCACTTGGGCGACCTAATTGGCGAGTTTAGAAGAGTTTGAAAAAATGACATTTTGAAGATCTCCTTCGACTATGTAGAAGACCTCCTTCGACCTCCTTCGACTATGTTGAAGACCAGCTTCGACTAGCTACGACTAACTTCGGGAAAATTGGACACCGAATAGTGGAGAGTAAAGACGACCTCCTTCGATCTCCTTCAACCTCCCTTTGACTATGATGAAGACTATCTACGACTACCTTCGACTACCTTCGATTACCTACGACTAACATGCCGACCTACTACGACCTGCTACGACTAAACCTACGAGTAAAAAAAGTATTGATTTTTTCCATGGCGGCCTTTTTTTACTCGCGGGCATTTTTTAACATATTGAAAAAAAACGCCGCAACCTAGCTGAGGCCTCGAGTATGCGGAGACCATTCTCGAGCATGAAGGAGAGTTACAAAGACCTCCTACGACCTCGTGTCGACCATGCTGCGAGTGAGTCGAGGGCAAACTCGCCAGAACTCGTGGATTAGGTCGCCCGAGTGGGACAGGCCCTTTAAGGCACAGTGATGTAGCAATCAGCTCGAAGCAAACGGGTTAGATTCTGACCTATGTGTAATCTGCACCTTCTCCCTATGACCAGGGTTTCTCCCATTGCTCCAGTTTCCTCTCACATTCCCAGTGATGTGCAGATTGGTAGGTTAATTGTCCGCTGTAAATTATCCGTAGTGTAGGTGGGTGGCCAAAGTGTCAAAGGGAATTGATAGGGATGTGACAGAGCTTGTTGCTAGAGGAAGTCAGATGCCGTTGCCCTGCCTGGAGCTTCCGTGTGCCCAATGGATCGAGTGCTGCAGTTAGCTGATAATTGTTGGTGCAAAGGAATCATTGATTAAAAAGGCAGAACAGGTGTAGTGTGCCCATCTTAGGATTTCAATGCTGAGGGGATTTAGAGTTAAATAATGTTTCAATTGCAAGTTTCAGGTGTAAAAATCATAATATTTTGCAGGTTTATTCCCAACCCTGAGAGTGGCTCCTGTGACTGAAAGCAAATTAATGGCGAGCTCCACTGTTATCAGTCAAAGGATAAATGCTGTAATCATTAAATATTTATGCACACAACAAGCTTTAACGGGCCACCCAGCAGGTTTGTTCGCTGTGATAATGTGAAGTCAATCATCGCAGCAAGAATAAAGTATTGCAAGAAGGTTGCAGATATTAAAATCCATTAGTGCAGAAGTTGCTAATATTAAAATCCATTAGTAAGGTGCCTGGAGGATGAAAGACATCAGGAGCCTCACAGAATATAATGGTCCCGATTTAAGGATGGGTTAATTCTGCAGTCAATGCCTCATTATTCGGGTTGCTCTTTGATTAGTCATATAGCCATACAACACGGAAACAGGCACTTCGGCCAAACTCATCCATGCTGATCAAGATGCCCCACGACGTGAATCCTATTTGCCTTATTTTAACCCTATAGCCATAACCCTATAAATCTTTGCCATTCACCCTATCTATGCCCCCTACGATTTTACATAGAAAATAGAACACAGCACGGGAACGTAGTACAGCACAGGAATAGGCCCTTCAGCCCACAATATTTGATTTGATTTGATTCAACTTTATTGTCATTGTCCATAGTACAAGTACTTAGACAACTAAATGCTTTTTCCCCATACAGCCATATGAATAAAACAAAATAAAAGCACAGAACACGATAGTCCATAACACAAACATCCCCACAGCGGTATCAAAGTTTCCCACTGTGAAAGAAGGCACAAAATTTCAGTCAACCTCCTCGTTCATGTTCCCCGATGTTCACCCGTGGTCGGGGACTACCGAGCCCCCCGCAGTCATCGCTACGGGTGATCCCGATGTTCAGGCCCTCTCGCCGGGACGATGGAACTCTGACGTTGGAACGGAAGAACATCCTCAGCGGCTTGGACCACCGAATCGGCCACTTCCTACTGGAGTCCGCGGCTCCCGAAGTCCTCAGGCCGAGCTAGGTGGAGATTCAACGGCAAAGGGTCCCAGGACTCCGCAATGTTGGTCAGCGCCGCCCGTGCTGGGAGCTCTACAAACCACAGCTCCGCGATGTTGATGCAGCAGGCCTAACACTCCGGAGCTTCAAACGGCGATCCCAAGTGAGGCATTGCCCGCTCTGTGATGTATCCAGTGCTGCGCCGCCGCTGTTGAAGCTCTGGCTGAAGCTGCTGAAGCCCCGGCAGGAAAGGCCGCGCCAATCCAGTTGGTAGGCCGCGAGGAGGGGGACGAGGGCGCGACTCGGAAAATAGTTGTATCCTCACCAGGAAGAGACGGAAAAATGGTTCCCCCCCTTACCCAACCCCCTTCCCCCACATAAAAAACTGAAAAAAAATCCTCCAAAACATACCCCAAACAAACCAAAAATTAAAAAAAGACAGAAAAACAAACAGACTGTAGGCAGAGGCAGCCATCATGCAGCGCCCCCGGATGTGTTGAATATGATGTCAAGTTAAACTGATCACATCTGTCTGCAGATGATCTATGTCCCTCTTTTCCTTGCACTTCAATGTGAGTATCTAAAAGTCTATTAAACGCCACTATAGTATCTGCTTCCACCATCTCCTCTGGCAACATGTTCCAGGCACCAACCACACTCTTGCCCCACACATCACCATTACATTTTCCCCATCTCACTTATAGCTACACCTTCTAGTGTTGGACATTTCCACCCTGGGAAAAAGGCTTTGACTGTCTACCCTATCTATTTTATGCACCACTATAAGATCTAGAGTCTCCTACATTCCACAGAATAAAACCCTCGCTTGTCCAACCTCTCCCTAAACTAGAAGCCCTCACGGCCCTTGAGGTAATGGCATCTTTCCTATAGCATGGCGATCAAATCTGAACACCATACCCCAAATGCCTCAACAATTAGAGATTAATCTGTAAGGAATCTGTGGGGAACAAATCAGATTAAACATCATAAGGGCATGAAAACAAATCGGTTTCCTTCAGCACATTTCCATATGAGTATGGAAAGGCTGGCATCATGAAAGGAAAGATCACCCACACATAGGGAATCAGGCTCGTTCCATTAATTCTGTGTGAGCTCTGACAATGAGGCATGTTGTCAGATGAGTTGGACAGTCTGATTAGGGAAACACCCCACTGGACCATCGAGTCCTTGTCCCGCAGTGTCTGCAGGATGTTGCCTGATGGATTGTGTTTTCGGGATAACTTTTCCGGAAAGGACAGGGAGTGCGGCAATGTCTGTAACATTATGCAGCAACAGGGTCAGTCTCGTCATTCACAACACCAGGGACAGGTAGAACCTCAGCACATAGTAGCACTTGGTGTCTGAATATAGTTCTGAGCACAGCCGTATACAGCCACAAATGAAGGTAACTGTAAAAACTGTATTTATAAAAATAATGTAAAATGAGAAGCTCTTAATACACTCTTAGTGTCGGACTATACATTCAATGTGCTGGTTTTATTTGTAGTGGTGTTTGCACATATCACCATTGCCACTCATGTGGCTGTCTGGGGTGATACCATACCTCATTGACGACTGATACTACGAGCACAGTAAAAACTTCTAGAGAACATCAAAGTCCGTCTATCTCCTGTCCATCCACTCCTCCAGTGACTGGACGGTGACCATGGTGAGGCTATGCTTCCTCACAGCCCACTGGAGCTCACTGTGTCACAGCCAGCTCAGTGTTTAGCCATGCATTTCCACAGTCACCCTTGGGCAAGATATTGGATGTATTATTCCATCTGGGATGTGGGAGGAGTCGAGAATTAAGGGATCATGTGGTCATCCAGATATACCAAGGATGTATAATTAAACCCTCACAATATCCTTCAGGGCTCTTTGTTTGTTAATGAAGCAATTCACACTGTCAACTCTAGAAGTGATTTCATCAGTGAGTTAACCACATCATCAGAGGGGAGGGAGTACAGCAACATCAGTCTTGAATGACTGTGTGCGATATACATTATTGAAGGTATAGCCAATTATAATTGCTACAAGAAACTCCATGCCATTAAGCAGTACCACTAAATAGTAAAAAGGACACACTCGAGAGGCTAACTCTCTCTTGGATTGCCAAGAGGGATTTCTTGTCCTTGCTCTGCTTAACCTTGATTCTTCCTTACAATGGCCAATTCACCTACAAAACTACACGTCTTTGAGATGTAGTAGAAAACCAGAGCACCCGGACAAAACCTACATAGTCACAAGGAGAACATGCAGACTCTACACAGATACTATTTGAGATCAGGATCGAACCTGGGTCTCTGGTGCTGTGAGGCAGTAGCTCTAATTGCTGAACCACTGTGTCATCCTCAACAAGAGCCAACATAATCAAGAACCACTTACACTATAGGAGCACATAAAATGATAATGTCTAAAACTAGAGGCCATAGGTTTATGATGAAAGGGAAGATTTAGATCAGGGATAACCTTTTCACTCACTTGTCTGGAATGGGTTGCCAGAGGAAGCTATGGAAGCTGATATTATTACAACTTTCAAATTGGTTGCCACGGACAAGATGGACCAAAGGACCTATATCTGTACTGCACAGCTCTGTGACTCTACAGCCCTGTCAGGCAGAAGATACAAAAGCTTGAAACCATGTATCACCAAATTCAGTGATACTTCTTCACCGTTAATATCAAATTCCTGTACGGCCCTAAGGCTGAATTCCCGAACATATTTGATATGTTCTCTCTGTCGGTGTAACGCTATATTCTGCATGCTGTTTCTTTTCTCTTTCCACTACCTGTGGTACTTATGCTGGGTTATGATTGTAACAGTTCTTGGGAATGGAACCCTGCCAAAACCTACATCATGTCAGCCCCACATTGAGAAGGTTTGCTCTGCACTGCCCTCTTGCAGGTCAGCAAGGAACTGCACGAGCAGCTGCACAGGCACATCGACAGTGGCTTTGGCAGCAACAACAAACCCCAAGCAAGGAAATAAATGTCATCAAGATGCAGCTGAAAATAAAAGGCATCAAGATGCAGCTAGTCCCAGCGTTCTCCTTTAATTCACTGGTTTCTGTGAACAACACTACACCGCACTCTTTGTCATCAGCAAATGAGAGAGCTCTCTCTCATGCTGGGCTCAGTGTAATTACTCGGGAAACAAATGAACATGTTGTGGTCTCATTGCGTTTTACACTAGTTAAAAGGGGAAGTTCCTCATTTGGTCCTGTGTGGGAATCTTCCACAGACATGGTAATGCCCCTTTGGACAGTGAGCAGGTCGTGGAGAAAGCCCAATACTCATTGGCACTCATTCAGCCTACCCACTGGTCTTGGGGTATTTCAGTGATAAATATTTTGCTGCCGACCTATATGGAAATGATAGTATCGTCATGGCCCTTCACTCTTCACCTTGTGGCTCAATTTAAAAAAAACTGTGCTTGTTTTCAAATCCTCCTCTGCCCTCACGCCCTACCTTTGTAATCTCCTCCAACAACACCTCTCAGAAGCCAATATTTTTTGGGATGACTAAGGTATTCCTGATTCACATTCCTCCATCATCCATAGCTATTTAGCCCTGGGTTCTGAAATTCCATTCCTAAAACTCCCCAACTCATCATTTGAGTGTTTTATTAAATAATCTATTTGACCAGCCACTGATTATCCATTTTGGCACAGAGTCAAAATTGTGAGGTTGTAATCCTGTGAAAGCCGCAGACTATTTCACTGCAGTGGTAAAACTATGTAAGTGCATCTTTTAAGCACACCCTGTGTGCCAATGCACAAAATATTTGTGCATTCTAAATGTCCATATCTGCAAATAGATGCACGTTAATATAATATATTTGTGGACATTTGTATGATTTTTTTAATTGGATAGAGATTTCAATCAATGGGGCACTTCAAGTGGCAAGGTAATAAACTGCTTTTATAAGCAGCCTGGTAAACAACCTCTGCCACTGACTGAAAGATTTCCACGGCTAACAGCCTGTAAAAGCCAATTAGAGATCTATTATGGGGAGCTCAATGTATGAGAGAAGCTCCTCTCTACTCCTTCCCAATCATTGCCATGGAGATGGTGCAGTGTGCATTTCAGAGCAGCATGGTTGTGGAATGGATCTGGGTTATGCAAGTTTAAAATAACCCATTTTAGCTGAAACAAAAACGCAAGCACAAACATTAACACTTTACTCTGTGATTAATGAATCATTGGTTCCGTGAATGCAATATCGCACATATATTACATGCTGATTCCATATGCTCCCAGTCCTGTGGTTTGCAGATTTTCATTGTCATAATTCAGATGAGTCACCAAGGATGAGGCTGCTGCTCCGCCCAGCAAGTGGTCACAGCTGGCTGGTTTCTTCTGCCCTTATTTTCCTCAGCCCTCTGTACACTTCCTGGACTTGCCTTGTCCAGGTTTCATAGGCTGTATCCCGGGATGAACTCTGGGAGATGGTCTCTGACTTGTTTAGCCGACCCTCACTGGAACTTAGCAATTCTGCTTTAGTCCAGTGCATAATAAGTGAGACTGCATGTAGGTGTCTGGGCCAAAATCAAACGTTAGAGTGAAGAAAATACTTTTGAATGAACAAGAACCCTGCAGACTATTGGCACTCAGCAAGATCCCAAAAAGAGCAGTGTGTACATGATGAAGTGTACACAGTACTGTTAGGTGATGGTGATTAGGCTGTTGGGCATTCTTCTTTGAGCAATGGAGTTGTCTGGGAGAACAGTTAGGCCAAGGGGTCTCCCAGCAGTGGAAAGATTACAGTCCTCTCAGGGAGGCACAGTGGTGCAGTAGATAGAGTTATTGCCTCACAGCGCTAGTAATCTGGGTTCAATCCTGATCGCAGTGGTTTCTGTGTAGGACTTTCACATTCTCTCCCAGGCGTTCTGGTTTCCTCCCACATCCAGGTTATTCGGTTCATTGGCCAATGTAAATTGCCCGAGTGTAGTGAGTGATAGAATCTGGGGAGAGTTGATGATAATGTGTGATTAAAAAGTAGGATTAAGGAAGGGATGTAAATGGTGGTTGATGTGGTCGGTGTAAACTCAATGTGCCGAAGGGCCTGTTTCCATGCTGTACCTCTCCAAGACTCCAGCACTCTCCTTGCCTGCACGCACTCAATGTCACAATTGATGAGCCCAAGGAGACTGATGCAGATTAGAAAAAGCTGCTACATTTCTTTCACATTAGAGGTATTGGTTTTCATTCTACCAATATCAGCTTACCTTTTAAGGTAGAAACAAGGAACTGCAGATGCTGGTTTAAAGCACACAAAAAAGACACAAAGTGCTGGAGTAACACAGCTGGTAAGGTAGCATTTCTGGGGAACATAGATAGGTGATGTTTCGGGTCGAGTCCCTTGTTCAGAAAGAATTGGTCTGAAGAAATGCCTTGACCCGAAATGTCACCTATCCATGTTCTCCAGATATGCTGCCTTACCTGCTGCAGCAACTTTGAGTTGCAAGTGATTCCAGCACATTGTGCCCTTTTCTACCTTTTTATGCTTCCATTTATTTAGAAATTTGCATATGGTAGTGTGACTGAAAACCAAATAAACCAAAGGGGGAAGTGGCAGAAGTGGTGACCAAACTCTTCCTCAAAGAAGTGGGTTTAAGGAGCAACGTGGTGGAGCGGTTTCAGAGATTGCTGAAAGCACCGGCATTGATTCTGAGTTGAGTGTACATACAGTCCCAGAGATGGAAGGTGCAGGATTCATTGCATATTTTAACATGGTCATTTTGTGCTGAAAATAGAATCTGCCAGTCTCCTTTTAAAGTGAGTATTGAGTTTTCCACCACAGTCTGTGTGAAGGTCTCCCATTCAATGGCCTGATGCAGCTGGGAAAGCCAATATTAATTTGACCAGCTGTCTTCTGTGGAGTCGCTCGGTCTGGCTGTAGCTCAAAAAAATCCATGTACCATTGGCTTCCTGCTGCTGTTGGGGTGAGTTGGGTAAGGTCATTGCCAGCCAAGAGCTGTTGGCTTGCAGATGAATGATGCACAGGAATCTGGTATTTGGTGATTACTGGGATTCACAAAGAGTTCTTCTGATGTGATATCAGTGGAGAATTCTAAAAATGAGATGACTCTTCCTGTTACATCAAGTGTTTCTGGTGAACTAAGTTTGGAGAGACTGCCCCAATAACAGGGTTCCAGCTGATGGTCATCAGATTATTATCGTAATACCCATTTGCCTTTGCTCTTATTGAAACAGTAGCTATCCCTTAAACACATTCCCAATATGGAGAACTAAGCTCTATGAATGTGTTGTCAGTACATCACAACCAGAGGTGCTCCATTGGTTGGTCACAGATACCTATCTATTGAATGCTGCGTTTGCTCTTTGGCTTGCAAGTCTGGTTGGCAACATGTTTACCTGGGTGCTCCCAGCATGTCAATCTACAGTGATCACTGAGCTAGGATTGGATTCTCAAGTTTTGACCTCATAAAATAGAAAGAGGGCAAGCCGCGGTTACAGATTGTGGTGGTCCACATTTTGCCTCAGATGGTCCACAGAGCTCAATGGATGTCCAGCTTTGGGGTTCCAGATTTGTTCTGAGTCATGACATTTGAACTGTCACACAGCATGCTGGAGCATGTCCTCAGTGTAAAAACAAAACTTTCTCTCCGCAAGAACTGTGTGATGATCTCCTGCTTTTGTGGATGGATACATGGATGGGTGGGGAAGGATGACCTTGTGTAGATTTATGCCTCCTATTAGTTGATTGACTATCTGCCAGCAGCTATGTACTTCAAGAATCGACCAGTGATAACGCTACTGAGCCACCTGCTGGTGATGGGCATCGAAACCCCTTATTTAGAGTACATTTTGTGCTTCTCCCAAGTGTTGGTCAGCAAGGACTAGCACAGATCACCAAGGAAGATGATAGGAGGATGTTTCCTGACCCGTATTTAACCTAATGCCTTGACACTTTGTGGGTCTTATCAGAGACCATGTTGGGGGCTCAGTTTCTCTTGGGTGCTCTGGAGTCCTTCGACATCCCAAACCTGTGAGGGCTGGTAGGTTACTGTACATTGCTGTAAGTGTATACCGTACGTGAGTGATAGTGTCTGGGGTTGGTGGCATGGGGGAGGGTTAATTGGAATATAGGGAAAATGGACAGGTTAGAAAGGATTGATGGCCAGTATGGACGATGGACCAATAGGCATGTTTCCATGCTGCATGAATCTGTGACTCAATGGTCCCAGGAATACTTTCCCCAAACATTATATCATTGTGTTGTACTCTGGTGGGACAAGGGCATACCCAGAATTGTGGCAAAGAAGTCTGGCATTGTGTATAACTTAGTGAGTATGACTATGTCAAACAATTGCTTGACTGGCCTGTGGGACAAATCTCTCAATTTAGACACCAGGCCTCAAGTGTGTGCAAGGTCAATTGAGCTGGGGGCAACTTTCCCATGTGTGAATTTGGTCCCTGGGACAATGGTATGCAATGTGTCCTATTTTCCCTTTCTCTATTTCACCACATATGTGATACTTCAATTGAGGAGCATGCTTGATTGTTTTAGAGGACATTCAAGAACCTGGAATCACATATAGGCCAGACCTAAATAGATGGAGGACTTTCTACCTAGATTGGCCCCTCATTTCAAGGTATGAATGGTGTTGCTCTAGAATCTCCTTGCACACTCCTCAGTGTTCACACTCTGGCTTAATAGTAACAGTAGGTGAAGGGTCTGCCAGGCAGGAGGTCACAGACTGTGGTGGTGATTGAGATGAAAACTGTTTACAATGTTTTGGCAGTGTCGTGAATGTTGTTACTAATTGTTTTTATTTTGTTATTCATGATTCTAAATTCCACTGTTTCTCTGGTGGTATCTGAATGGATCTCTGCATTGGTGGCCCAAGCCTTGGAATTTCTAGATTACTAATTGAGCAATGTACTCCACCCATTCATAGATCTTATGAAGCTTGTTGAACCATGAAGAGAAACACTGGTTGTACATGGGTCTTGTAATGTTCAAAGAGCCCAGTCCCAAAACCCACTCAGCACCAAGTGCAGCAGCTTCAGAGAGATTACTGGCTCTGAATGTATTGCTGCCTTCTCTCAGAATGTTGTACACACGCTGTTTATGATCATTGTAAAATGAGCACTATTCCGGCTTTCATGGTGCTCATGGGATCCATTGTGCGGCAGCAAAGTGGTTGCATTTGCTTCAGGCTGTAGCAGGAGCTAATTTCTGCTATCATTACTTTGGTTGCCTGCCCCCGTCTCCCAGGGGTAACACCATTCATTGCTCCCCCGACTCAATTCCATCACTGTTAAGGCAGCTGAAGCTCTGCCATTGGTTATTGTGTACTCAGACCCAGCAATCTACGGTGCAATTGTGTAAGATGCATTTGGAAGATTGAACAAAAAGACCTCAGGTAAGATGTAGGAAATAATTAACAGGAATAAAACACGGTGCACAGGAATGAACAGAGCGGGAGAAGTGCAAGAGAGTGAGGGAGGGAGGGAGGGAGGGAGGGAGGAGGAGGAGGAGTAGGATGTAATGAAGACAGTTAGGGTGAGTGTGAAAGAACGAGGGAGAAACAGAGAGGTAGAAGGACTGTGGTGGAATGGAGGGAGGGAGAGGTAAGAGAAGTGGTGGAATGGAGGGATGGAAAGGTAGAAGGAATGCTGGAATGAGAGAAGTAGAGGCAGGAGGAGTGTGGTGGAACTATGGAAGGCAGAGTTAGAGGAATGTGATGCAGTGAAGGGAGGGAGAGGTAGGAGGAATGCGATGGCCCGGTGGGAGGGACGGAAAGATCAGAGGTATTTTGGAGAATGGAAAGGTAGGATGAGTGTGATGGAATAGATGGATGGAGGGAGGGTTAGGAGAAGTGGTGAAATGGAGGGATAGGTAGGAGGAGTGTAGAGGAATGAAGGGAAGGAGGAAAGGAGAGATAGGAGGAGTATAGTAAGAGGGAAAGGTAGGCAGAATGCCCTCCACTTGCCCAGGTGAAGGATGCCCCATTTGCAGTACTGAACCTTGATATTACGCCTCGTGTTTGATTCCTGCCACATCTACTACCCGGAATAATCAATGCACCCACAGTGATGTGCAGTATATACAGGGTGTATCCTTCAGTGCAAACACTGTCACTATTCACACTATCCCCCTCCCCCACTGCCCTTCACCCCTCTTCCCCATCAATCTCTCCAGGAACCCCAGCACCTTCACACTTCCCTTCAATTCACCCAGATTAAAAGTTTGGAAAAATGTTGCCTTTCTCAAAATGTTGTTGGCTCAGACCTACGGAACTCACAATGAAATGCCTGTTGGCTGAACCTGATTACCTGACTACTGATAGAGGCTCAACACAGTGTCCTCAAGGAAATTAGCAATGCCACATGGTGAATGAATGTAATCAAATGGTGAGCAGAAACTGAAAACAGGTTTTAAATAGATATGTGATCCCGAATGTTAGAATTCTCTGTTAGAAACTGTCTGACCTCTCCCTCTCCCAACCCATCACACTACTCCTACCCCTCTCGCTCAGCCATATTGGAATGATGCAGGGTGCCGTCGGGTTTACCTGGAAGACAAGCTCAGACTGACTGTGTGGATTTCCTTTCTATGGAGGCTTGAGAGCAGTTCTATCCATTGCTGACTCAACAATGACTTTGGGACATTTAGGTGAAAATATAACAGCCTTCCTCTAGTATAAACTATGTGCCTGAAGTCTGTCCCCACACCTCACTTCCTGCATTGGGTGAGAGAGTAGAGGCCAATTATTCTCTTCTGCCTGTTCCAATGAGACAAAGCTCATTTCCACCTACCTGCTTTACATTTCAGGATTTTTTAAACAAACTAGATGGAGGCTTTCAGCCCATTGGATCAATGTTGTCACACAACCCAATGATTTTCCCATTTGCCTCACGTTCCCATTATCTACCCTGATTCTACTACTCACCTACACACTAAGGGCAATTGACAGTGGCCAATTAACTTGCAAACCTGCACTTCATTGGCACGTGGGAGGAAACTGGAGCACTGGGGGTTGGAACCTATATGCTCACAAGAAGAAGGTGCAAAGTCCACACAGAGAACACCAGAGGTCAGGATTGAACCCAGGCCACCGGAGCAGTGAGGTGGCAGCTCTACTAGCTGCGCCACTGTGCCTCGCAATAATTTAAATTTAAACCTGCAAATCTCAGCATGAATGCTTGAATTGACCTAAATAACACAAGTTGGAGAAAAGGAGTCAGCTATGAAGAGATAAGCTATTAAATTATACCTGCTTAAGGTCTGCGTACAGAGAAACACGTCGCCATAGCAACTCAGAAAACCTGGCTCTGGTTCGACTACAGATTAATTATTTGCTACTTGAAAAACACTGAAAGAAACCACACGGAATGCCAATCAATCCTGGCTGGACCTTGAATAGACCTTTTCTTGCGGCTGTTAAAGCAGCTAACAAATCAATGGCTGGCAATTAAATAAATCATAACCAAACTTTGGAAAATAAGTTTCCAAACTCTGCTCCACTACCCCACCGCCTTCCACCTGGTTAAAATATTTACACTGTTTATGGAAGCGTTGCAGGAGAAAGATATACGTTATTCGGCTTTAACTTCCATCAAGATAGGTAGAAAACCATGAGAAGACTGAGCTAAGCTGGTCAATAAGGGCTCTATATTTTATATTTGACAATCGGAAAGCATTTTTTTATTGCTGTAAAAGCGATTCTAGTGGATTAAAGCTGTTGTAATCCTGTTGCCCAACTCCTAGTATATAATAAATTGCTTTCTGAATCCATGGCTTATGTCTTTAGGATAAGGAAGCCATATGTCATATTTCAGACTAAATGTTGCGGAGATGGAAAGCTTCTCCAAATTAATGGCCCAGCTTCATATGATTTTCAGTTTGGTTTTAGATACAGGGTGGAAACAGGCCCTTCGGCCCATTGAGTCTGTGCGGACCTACAATCACCTGTATCCTAATTCTATGTTATCCCAGTTTGGCATTCTACATACAAGGGGCAATTTACGGAATCTACAAACCTGCAAATCTTTGGAATGTGAGAGGAGACCAGACCAGCACCAGTAGTCTCTGTGGCTGTAAGGCGGCAGTTCTACCGTTGCACCACTATACCGCCCTGACTGTTTTTTGTTATTCAGGAAGGGAAGTAACTGACTGCAATAAACCTAAAGATTCATACAATGTAACAAAACTGGAAAGTTGGCAAATATTGGGAGAGATATAATAAGCAACAAGTCAACCCAGGAGAGGATTATGAACAAACATAATATCCCAAAGGCACCATAAAGTTTTATTACGGGAAAGAATGGTAAACAATAGACAATAGACAATAGGTGCAGGAGTAAGCCATTTGGCCCTTCGAGCCAGCACCGCCATTCAATGTGATCATGGCTGATCATCCCCAATCAGTACCCCGTTCCTGCCTTCTCCCCATATCCTCTGACTCCGCTATTTTTAAGAGCCCTATCTAGCTCTCTCTTGAAAGCATCCAGAGAACCTGCCTCCACCGCCCTCTGAGGCAGAGAATTCCACAAACTCACCACTCTCTGTGAGAAAAAGTGTTTCCTCGTCTCTGTTCTAAATGGCTTACTCCTTATTCTTAAACTGTGGCCCCTGGTTCTGGACTCCCCCAACATCGGGAACATGTTTCCTGCCTCTGGCGTGTCCAAGCCCTTAACAATCTTATATGTTTCAATGAGATGCCCTCTCAGCCTTGCTAAAGGAGCAAGGGCACCTCAAAGACAGAGGTAGGTGATAAGTAGGAAGTGACAGACACTGAATCGATACAGTATAATCTTCCAGCCAGAAAGAAAGGAAAGAAATGATAGTGATATAACGAATCTTAAACATGTCAGCATTGTGAGTGGGGAGATTAGATTGTATGTAGTTGAAAATGTAATGTTTAGGAATGCCAGGAAGCCTCACACTATGGGGGGCAAACAATATGTTGTCTGTAGTGCTGATAGCGTGGTCCAGAATATTCTACACTTGTTGCCAAAACTCGGTAGCGACATTAACATTTGTCCAAGGTCATGGCAAGGTGCATGATTGCTCATGCCCATCAAAAGTAGAACCACTCCAAACATCAACCTCCAGCCACTGGGGAAACGATCGGACCCAGAACCACTCAGCTCCAGACTTGATTGCAACCCTGGTTAAAACTAAGAGCTGAATCGTCCAGGTGAGCTGAGAGTGACTGCCCTTGGCACTAAAATGAGATTGGACTGAGTGTGGCTTCAAGGAACCCAGGTAAACCTGAAGTCAAAACAAAATGTGCCACCATCTGATTCATGACCCACACAAAAGTAAAGAATTATATTGGATGATAACATCTCAGTCCCAGGACATTATAGTTCAAGGCTATGTCAATAGCGTTTTTTTTTTTTAGTTATCTGGATATGTCAGGGGATTTAGTGACACTACACACAGTGAATTTGCAGACACAAGACACTGCAAATGTTGTAACCTTGAGAAAAAACAGAGAGCTGGAGGAACTCAACAGACCAGGCAACATCTATGGAGAGAAAAGGACAGGCAACATGTTGGGCCGGGACTCCTCTCCAGACTGATGCTGTTGGAGAAGTGTGGGAGATGGGAAAAAATAAGTTTATTGCTGTGGTAGTTAAAATATGCATGCCCTCTAATGTTGTAAGTAGAACTTGTCAGAATGACAGCAGTTTTGATGAAGAAATGGAACTGAAAGTCAGCTGAAAGTAACTGAAAGTACAGGACCTGCCACAGGGTATGAAAAGGAATTGGGGAATAAATTAGTAATGCACTAATTCATAGTTCTAGACATCTCTTCACCAGCTGTGATTTTAGATTGGAAGGCAGAAGCCAGGTAACTACAAACCAGCCACTTTCACACACCTTGTGGGAAAATTACTGTAAAAAATGGAATGTGGTGGAAAGGGTGTGTGGATCAGGGAAAGATCAGCAGGGTTCTGTGCTAGAATCATACCTGATGAGGTATTTAATAAGGGTGAATGCGTGCAAAATTCGATGGTGACATTGGAGAAAGAGAGTAGGGTCTGGTTAGTTGTGTGATGTTTTGGGTTGAATTGCTCAGATTTGCGATCTGGGTGTTGCTGGCAAGGCTAATATTTACTGGGTGTACTTGACTGCCTATGAGAAGGTTGAGATGAGACACTTCTTCGAGCGCTGGTGAAAATGCCCTTCCAGGGCTGTTGGGGAGGAAGTTCCTGGACTCAGACTCTGTAATGATGAAGGACCAAGAATCCAGTTTTCAAAGCAGAAGAATGTGCAACTACAGGTGATGGTGTCCCCATGCGCTTCCTGTTCTTATCCTCTGTGACAGTCGAGGTTGCAGGTTTGCAAGATATAATTGCATTAGTATAAATGAGTAGCAGCAAAACATCTGATAGATGATACACACTGAAGTTATTGGCACCGGCACTGGAGGGAATGAATGTTTAAGGTATTGGAAGGGGTGCCAACCATGTAGGGTTGAATGGTGTCACAATGATCTCCACTGGGGCCTCAGTATCAGTAAAGAAGCGGGTGTTTACAGAAGTTGCTAAATAAAGAGACAGTCTTTGGGCACACAGTGGCAGAGACCTGAGTTTGAGTGTGACCTCAGGTGCCCTGTGTGTGGCATTTGCATGTTCTCATTGTGACTGAGTAATTTTCCTCCGGGACCAGCAGTTTCCTCCCACATCTCAAAGCATGTGTGAGTTTGTAGATTAATTGGCCTCTGTAAAATTGCCCTCACCCTCCACATTACTGCTTTCCTTCTCTCTGCCAGGTACATAACTTGATTACACCAGATTTGATTTGCCAAAGTGGTATTGTTGATTTGATTCACTGCAGGAAACAGATAGTCATACAATTATAAATGTTCACAGCAAACAAAATCGGTAATAGCCAGCCTTCTAAATTAGTTTTGGTTCATTTTTCAAAATAAAATGAATGCAGCGTGCAAATAGATCCTGTAAAGCCATATAAATGAAAAGAAAGGGAGAGATGAGGAAAAAAAACTCTATTGGCAGTGACGCACCTGGTAGAGCCACTGCCTCACAGTGATAGGGACCTGTGTTCAGTCCTGACTGCTGGTGCTGTTTGTGCATATTCTCCCTGTGACCGTGTGGATTCCTCTGGGTGCTCCGGTTTCCTTCAACATCATAAAGATGTATAAATTGCCGGATTAATTGGCCATTGTAAGTTGTTCCATAGAGTGGTAGAATCTGTGGGGAAATGAAAAATCTAAGTCATGAAGCATTAGTGTAAATGGGCGGTTGATGGTCTGGACTCAATGGGCTAAAAGGGTTTCCATGCCATATCTCTCTATGACTCCAGAACTACAGAGATAAGGGATTATTGTGTTTATAATAATTCTTTACAAAATCATAATGAAACTACAGGGGGAAGTAGGGACTGAGTAGGTAGGGAAGGGGTTCATATTGGTTCCTTGGGATGAATGCAGTGGGTTTAATTGAGTCTCATTTCAAGCAGCAGCAAAATCAGACAAGCTTTCCACTGCTTGGCTTGGTGACTAGCTAAGATGCTTGTCTGCATTTGTATGGGCAGGTGTTGATGTGAGGGTGCCCATTGTGAAAGGACACAAGCCTGGGGTATGACTTGATAATCTTCTCCTTCAGCACTCCCTTAAGGAGTTCTATGGATTCTGAGGTGGAAGATCAATATGGAAACCATAAACCCTTCCACAAAAAGGTCTGATGAGACAGTAAAAGGTAGTTGATGAGGTGGTATGCTGATCCTTATGGGCCTGTCCCACTTAGGCGACTGCAGGAGACTATGCAGTCGCCACATGTTCGCGGGTGGTTGCCTTCATGGTCGTGAGGAGTTCCCGCATTTTGGGAATTTCAACATGTTGAAAAATTAGCGGCGTCCAGCATGAAGCCGCCATGGAGAGTAGCGAGAATTCCCATGCAGTGGCAGTGGTTTGCCAGGAAGGGCGAAGGTTGTCGTAGGTTCTTGTAGGTTGTAGCTGGTGCTGACCGGTGAATTTCACTCATTGGCTCATTGGGAAGAAAAAACCGTCAGCAGCAGTTTTCAGAAGCAAGGATAACCGACCTGTAATGTTAATGTCTGCCGAGCTTCACAGCCATGTATCTCTGGCTTCTTAAAAGTTGTCTCCACTTTTTCTCCACCCTCTCCCCCCTCTTTAAAAGGACTTGCGTGACCCTTCCCGTACACTGTGCTTTCACCGTCTTAATTACAGCGCCAACCTTCCTGTTCATCGCGATGTGTGGCTGTATCACATTGGCTTTGCACCATGTGAATTTCACTCAGACAGCGATCCCCCCGCTTGCCCTGTCCCCCGCCTGCATAACAGGCTGGTGAAAGAAGCGATGTGTGTATATGTGTGTGTGCCAGCAGTCGCCTGAAAAATCGCCTAAGTGGGACAGGCCCATTACACAGGACTCAGTTTGTATGGCCATCAGGTTAATTACATCTTGATTATTCCTTCATACAAAACGAACTGCTGGTGGAACTCAGACTGATGAAGGGTCCGACCTGAAATATCGTCTGTCCATTACCTTGAAAGATGCTGCCTGACCCACTGAGTTCCTCTAGCAGTTTATTTTTCTGTAAGATTCCAGCATCTAGAATCTCTGTGTCTCCTCTTGATTAGCCTTTCTCCATTTTGAGCAGTCATTGGAGGGTCCAGGAGTTAGTGGTGCTTCTTCAAATAAGTTTTGAGCACATCCTTTTATTGCCTGGTGATTGTTTCCTGTGACAGAGCTTAGAATAGAGTTTCTGCTTCAGGAGTCTGCTGCTGTGTGTGACTGTGACGTGTACTGCCCAGCATATCTTACTGAGTGCAGTTAGGACCTCAGTACTGTGATGTTGGCCTGAGACAGGACAATAGTTCTGTCTTTTTAGATCATATGAAGGATTTTTCTCAGGTCAGGACTTCCTCCATTGGTGCATTGGTGAATAACAATTAATTGAGTAAACTGTCAGAACACATCTGGAAACTTTACTGTAGGTAGAACCACAGTACAGAAAAAAAATCACCTTCGAAAAAAATGGAAGCATGGAATGGCATTATAACAAAACTGCCCAGCATCACCTTGTATCTGATGGGGTTTAGGGGACCAAGATGTGATGATTGAAGTATATAAGGTCCTGACAGATCTTGGCAGGATGGATGTCGAGAGGGGGTTTATTGTTGTGTCAGAATCCAGAATTGTTTAAAAACACGTGTTTTTCCTGCTAAGACAGATAAGGTGAAAACCTTTTCTCTCCAGGAGTTGCTAGGCTTCAGAACCTTTATTTTTCAAAGTGCCTGTAAGCAGAATCTTTTGATATTTTTAAGATCGGAGTGGATAAATGCTTGATAAGCAATGGGATGAATGGTTACCAGGGACAGGGGATGCAGAGTCAAGGTGACAGTCAGATCACTGGTGATTTATGGAATGGTGAAGTAGGCCTGAGTAGTGAGGTATCTCCTCCTGATCCCAATCTACAAGCTTATAAGTTTGTATATATCAATATTGAATCCAAGGGAATTCAGCAGGGTTAGTTTGACATTGAATATTGGGTTTGGCTAATGTTAGACACAGACATTAGTACATAAAGCAATGTATTTCAGTGCACCAAATATTAAATATTAAAACAGATCCTCAATATATAATGACCTTTTAAATGTTTTAAGTTATGGGTGAAATTAAAGGATGTCTTCCAAGGAGATGATGCCAAGCAACCTTTACCCGTACTTTAATATTTTTTGAAGTTTTACATGAAACTCTATTTCTCTATTTATATCCCTTTTTTCTCCTGAGGGTGTGAATGGTTATATAATCATGTAATTGATGCTCCCCTTCTGAACTTTATCTTCATGTGCAGTGAAAGTGCCTATTTGAATGAGGTGCTTTGAGAATGCAGTTCCTGTGGACAGTAGCCGTGTTTCACCTCTACTCAATAAACAGATGCATTCCCAGCACTGTCTGATCCTGTCATTGACGACTTGACGTAGGGATCAGGGACCCAGCACCTTATCCTGGGGCTGGAGATACCTCTCAAGCCAGTCTCGCTTTGCTGTTCTAATCAGATGGGTCACCCAACCGCATTCTGCAACTCAGCATTAGCTAGCAACAAAATAAAGCAGCTTATCTGTGATTGTTTATTTAATCTTCTCCCGCTTGGTACAGAACATAGGAGAGTTAAAGTCAGAGCTGACGGATGATCTTCCAAACTGTTGTAGGTATACAATATGGTCTGGCGTGAAAAAGATGTTCATGTCCTGCTATCCAGTGATGCAGGGTGTTTGTGTCCTTTAGCTGTCTGGTCAAGCATTTATTTCCAACACTGACAGGAAGATGCAAGTGGACAGTACAGATCATCTGGCGTCTCACAAATGCTTCAAGCCAGCCTGTTAAAGTACTTCATGCGATTGATGTCCTGAGATCCTTCTCAAGCAGGAGGTTTGATCGACAGCATTGTAGAGTAAAGGAACAGCAGTGTGATTTTACTTCGGAGTCACGTGAGTGATTCCGTGAAGATCCCAGCCCAGTGCGCAGGTGCGGCATTATCGCACAGCTGTGCAAACTGCGGCCAGCGGGAGTCGGGCGCTCCCGCAAACCAAGGACGTGAGGTAAGTACTTACCTTAATCGGGCCTTGTGGTTTTTTGCTCCAGGGGGAGCAAAGCAGCAGAGGAAGCGGCCCCCGTTCGACTCCAGCGAAGGAGCCGACAGTGGAGGGGGATAGGCGCTAACGGGACCGCACACGCTGCGGACCGCTGACAGGGAGCTGCGCTATGCCGGTCCGCTGAACAGCTGTTTGGTTAACAGCAGCGGACCGGAGGGAAATTTAAAAACCCGACCGGCAGCCCTGCAGACTCCTGACAAGGAGAATCGCCGCCCGGGAACCGCTACAATGCCGCCTGAAAAACGGCAGGCAGCCTCTAAATACAGGTAAGACAAAAACCTTACCAAAATTACAGGTTCTACAGGAACCAACTTCCTCCAACACTGGAACAGGCTGGAGACAGCAAAAACAAGTATGTCTGTCTCCCCAAGCCAGAGGAGGTCATGGAGTTCACCTCCAGGGAAAACGAGGGGCACTGGCTGAATGCCAAGGGAGCTGACACTCCTACCCCAGTGCTATTGCACTAGCCATCTCCCTTGTCGAGGGATTGATACAACAATGGAGTTTGAGCTATGCCTCCTCCAATTTATAGCACACCCTTTTGCTCCCTCTTTTGAGGCTAGCTAAGGAGGCCAGGGCTGGGCTGGCTTAAACGCTGGGCAGGCGGACGAGAACAGCAGTATGCCAGGGGAGCAGGATCAGGAAGAGCTACTGGGTGTCGTGGGCCACTACATGGCTCCTCCACGCGACCATCTTCCCAAACAAAGCCCTGCAGGAGTAGGCCTTTCTAGAGGCAAATCCGCAGGCAGCTGGGTCAGCAGACTCGCAGACAAGAGCTAAAAGCAGCGAACTTTGAAGCTCCTAACAGAGGGTCAAGATGTCACCGCCTTTGCTCGTTTTTTCCACGGATCATACTCACCTGGCAGGCGAGACGCCATGATCACCAAGGTGGTTCTCCCAGGATGAGACTATCCCGTTGCACTACGAGTGTGCTGACGCCTAAGATGTTCCCAAATTTGGGATACTCGACTGACATGGAACAAGCAGGACATCGCATCCAACACCCAGCTGGCAGCACCCCTCGGCATCCACCAGCAAATATCGAACAAGGACTGGTGAAAGCCTGGCGACCGCTTCACATTACCCCCAAAGTTCTTTTTAGACAGGGGCCCAGAGCGGAGCCGTGGGAAAATGCGCCGCCCCACCGACAGCACCAGCATACCAGCATAACTAAGCCTTCATGAAAAAACAATAAACATGGAGGTAGGTAGTCTGGTTCCTCCCAGTTTACACTAAATAAGGGTGTTCTACTAACTACGGGGGGGGGGGGGGGGGGGGGCATTTACACTTGTTGATAAAGCATGGGTGCTGTCACAAATAACTAATATATACTCAACAGTATTAGTGGATATAAACTTGAATTCAAATTGGGCATATTACCGCCAGTTCAGCAATGCGCCCAAAGGGCATTTTCTCCCTCTAAGAAAGAGAAGTGAGAAGGTCAAGCTGAACTAGAAAGGCTCATTACTAAATGGATCATGGGAGTAAACATGAACCATTGGAATTTGTATCGAATATATTCACTAAAACTACAAAAGATGGTGAATGTAACATCATCATTGATCTAATATCACTAAATAAATCTGTTGAGTATATACACTTTAAGATGGAGACGGGTTTTTGTCACTGCCAGACATCTGATCTCCAAAGGATACCTTATGGCGAGCATTGATATGGAAGATGCAAACTATCTTATACCCATACACTAGGATCATTGTAGATACCTAAAAAATTTTACCTGGATAATGGATATCCCGGTTAGGGCAACAATGGGAGTATAGAGCATTCCCAATGGTCTAACCTCAGCCCTAAACTATTATAAATATTAAAAATAGCCATGATAATATTAAGAAAACAAGCAATGCATTTCGTTGTTTCCAATGCATTTCGTTGTCTCTGTACTATACACTGACAATGACAATTAAAATTGAATTTGAATCTAATCATGGCATATATTGGATGATATCCTCATATTAGGGGAAACAAAGGAATTAGCTGTGGCAGCAGTTCTAGCTACGAAACAGCTCCCTAAAGCACTGAGGTTCATCCCACGCCCAGATAAACCAGTATTGAAGCCGTTAACTACCATGGATTATCTGGGCTTCAATATCAATTCCATCCATATGACTGTTACTCTGCCAAGGTGCTTGGGTCACTATAATCAAATCATGAATGTACCCACTGAAGCTATATCACAATTACAGTGGTGGGCAGACATATGTTTGGCATAGTTTTCAGCCCTATTATTGTCACCAATCCCAACTTGGTTATTAAAAACCGATGCCAGTACTTTAGGCTGGGGAGCAACTAAACTCCATATCCAGCACAGGTAACAGATGGACCAATTCAGAATCATCGTTACTACACACACCGGGCATCAACTATTTGGGATTGGTGATCGCCTATTGGGCTAAAAAGCATATGCATTTCAAATGCAGCACGTACATATGCGGTTACGGATTGATAATACTATGGTGGTGGCTTATATCAACCATATGGGGAGCATAAAATCACTATCGTGCAACAAATTGGAAACAGATCTGGCAATGGTGTGTCAAAAGACATTTTAACTATCAGCTGCCTATTTCCTAGGAAGCTAGAACAGTGGGAGACACCACGTCACGGGTAAAAATTTATGATAACATTGAATAGATGTCAAACCCAAAATATCTGCTAAAGGTATTAAGCAGTTTGAAAGCCAGATATCAATTTGGTTGCACAAGACGGAATCACCAGTAACCTATGTATGTGACTTAGGAACCAGATCAGAGGCAGCAGCGATAGATGCCTACACGCTGGAAGGGGGAATTTCTGCTTTGCCTTCCTCCCTTCTGCCTCATCAGTCGGGCACTTCGTAATACAGATGGAATCTGTCTCCGAGATATTGAACGTGCCCGACCGGCCTACACAGCCATGGTTCCCAGTTCATCACGACACGGTGGGCGAGTCACCTATGGATTTCCCTAGTGGACCATGGTTGCTGACTCAACCCAGTATCAGGCACAAGCCACCCATGCCAGAAAAAAACATCAAACTCCTGGGTGCAGGTTTTGAATAGACCTTACCAGGGACTGGGATTATCCAAAGGAACCATTACCACCATGTCGGCATCCCTGCGAACAGTCACCAAGAGCTAACATGGGTAAAATACTGCCACGACGCAGGGACAACATACCAAACTATTCAACCACTGACGTATTGGAGTTCCTGGAACATCTACACCATGACTAAAAGGTGAGTTACAGTGCCGTAAATACAGCATGGAGCGCCTTGTCTGCTTATCTAAAACAGCATGACAGCAGAGCATGGGATCCCATCCACTGAAGATAAACTTATGAAGGGCAACTATAATAATAAGCCCCAAAAACCCAGGTATACCCATGTATGGGATATTGGTGTGATATTGACATATCTCAGAGAATGGCACCAGCCAGATCCCTCAGCTTGCTCAATCTATGTTAAAAACGCTCATGCTTATGGCTCTCGTATACGCTCACAGAGTCCAGTCACTCCATAAAACTAGACTGGATAACATGGTGATTACCCCAGACGCATCACGTTCATATTCTAGGTCTGGTAAAAACCTAACTCGCAGGTATATGGGACTAGGCGAGATTATGAGTTCGGCACGGACTAGTAGGGTCGAGATCGCCTGTGTTTTCCGTGCTGTAATCGTTATATGGCTATATGGACCAGGAACGCCCAATTCACTGGTGGGATTCCGGGCCTACCCACCAGAGTCCAGGTTGAGTGTGGTGACCCATCTACTACAATATATAGACACAACCCACAATCTTAGAGGGAGAGGAAAGCCTATGGGTCAACCACAGAAACCCCAAGACGGGGTACGAGCCAAACCACTCCAAGGTGGCTCAAACAGGTACTGAAAGCTGCCGGAATAGATAATAATACATTTTAATCCCATTCCACTAGGGCAGCATTGATATCAGCGGCTGAACGAATGGACATCCCGGTTGACCACATTCTCAATACGGCAGAATGGTCAAGGGAACGACGTTCAGAACATTTTTTATTGTAAACCGTTGATAAACCTGATTTAATTGCAGAAAGAATATTACAAACTGCAATATTAATTTAAGCTCAGGGGAGCTCTTTATGTTGTTATTGTTAACAAATACCTTTCTGTTTCTTGTGAAAGCAGATCCACTGGTTGATTACGATAACACTTCCTCCCTCAAAAACTTCGGCAGTGAGTGAAATAAAAACTGTTACACGGTTTGAAATCACAGACCTTTGAAGTCTTCACGGAATCACTCACGTGACTCCGAAGTAAAATAGTAAGATTAAACGAGTACTTACCAGTATGAAGTTTGATCTGTATTTTATGAGGAGTTACGGTGAGGTATTACGTGCCCTCCGCTCCCACCCTCAATATATAGATCAAACTAATAAACTGATGTCTCATGATCTTTACTATCTTACTTCAAATATTGTGTCTATCCTGTGATTTCACACCGCTGCTTCGAAGTATGCCGCACCTGCGCACTGGGCTGGGATCTTCACGTAATACCTCACCGTAACTCCTCATAAAATACAGATCAAACTTCATACTGGTAAGTACTCGTTTAATCTTACTATTCTCTGTTGTACCTCTGATCTTTAAGAATACGAGAAACACACGTAGGATTGGAGCATTCAGCTTTGTTATCAGAAACTCCATTTAATTACCATTCTGCTTTATACCTCAGCACCATTTTCTGTATTAAACATTTCCCTCGATCCATTAATATTGGCAACTCTGTTGAATGGAATCGTACAGTGAAGAAACAGGCCATTCGGTACACTACGTCCACACTGACCAGTGGGCATCTATCGATATTAATCCCATTTTCCAGCACTAGGCTAGTAGACTTTTATGTTTGGGCAATTCACATGTTCACCTGCACACTTCTTAAATTGAATTCTTCACTGTACTTTGGTATAATACCAATGCTATTAGTGACTGCATCCACCATTCGGTAATCTTGACAGAGAGCTCCATAATTAAGAGCATCTCCTATGAGGCAAGATTATTTTACCTGCCCTAAGTTTCCTGGTCACCTTGAACTCAGCAGTACTATTAGGATGAGCGAGCGGACTCTAATATAAGAAAGATATTTCAAATGCTCAGTTTTCACTGAGAATTAGTACAGGAGAACTGCCATTGCCACCTGATTCTGAAGAGGGTAGTTGTTATCAATCCGCAAAGACCGCTCCCTCCGTAACTCCCTGGCCAATTCTTCCCTTCCCACCCGCACCACCCTCTCCCCAGGCACTTTCCCTTGCAACTGCAGGAGATGCTGCACTTGTCGTTTTACCTCCCCCCTCGACTCCAAGTCAAGACCGTCCCGTCAACGGAGGGCTTGAGGCCCCCGACCGAGGAAGAACAAAAGGAAGGCCTTGAACTTTATTTCGCCTTCCATCACAGTGCGGAACGTGTAGGGGTCACTGTGGTGGATGTTCATGTTAAAATGTGTTTTTGAGTCTGTTGCTTTTAATTGTATGACTGACCTGGCCGGTGAAATTCCTCGTATGTTGCACAACACACTTGGCGAATAAAATCTGATTCTGATTCTGATTCTTACATCAATAAAGATACAAATGAGACCCTGGGATGCATTAGCCACTTCCTGTGACCAGGTGAAGGTAGGCAGCAGCATTGAAATTCATCATCATGTTTAATATGCTAATACAGCTGATTGGTACCATCAAAGCCAATTCTCCAAATCCTTCAAATCTTTGTCAGGAGGTGTGAACCAGCATCTGCATCCTTCCCCAGGCCCCAGTCGTCCTCCGTTAACTCCATTGAATTGCCCATGTTAGTCACATGTCCATCGCCAAACTTCTGAAACCCACTGTCTATTCCTAGTTGTGTCCCAACGAGAAAAAGTTTTCAAAATCTCCTCAAAAAAAGTGTACATCACCAGTGACTCATGGGAACCTCTGGCCAATGACCACTCAAAATAAGGAAGGGCTGTTCGATACGGCACTGACAACTGGAGTGTATGGAACACTAAAGTGGATACCAGAAGGAGTTCACTACATCACAAACTACCCATCCTATCAAGAGCCTCTTGCATGACCTGTAGAAGCGTCTGTGGTTCCACATTGTCTCATAAAACAACTCAGAAGCCACGCAGGCAAGTTTTCCTCCATCCCTAAGGAGAGAAGATGGCAGTACTACTAGTCTCATTAATAAAGCATCAGAATTAAAATCAGGATAATAAAATGCACTATCCAAGAGTCACAATGTCACAAATAGTGAGAGAATGAAGTCCTTGGTGATATGGAAACATAACTTGTGTCCTTCCTCACATGTTACTAACTTTAGTCAAGGAAATATTGATGCATTTCTTTTATTGTGAAACTGAAGTGCAGGGTCAAGGGCTGCAGTAAAGGAGAATATGATTGTGAGCAAAAGGAGAGAAGGATGGTGAATCAGTAATTGATGGGTTGATATTATCATATTTCTATCACCTTGCACTGAGCTGACACTCTAATGCAATTCCGAGGAAGTTCGGCACTGCTAGAGGTATAGTCTTTCATATGAGACCTCACCCGTCTTCAGGTTGGTGTAAGTGTTTGTGTGTAACTAATTTGAAGCCTAGCCAGAGATTTCTTCTCAAAATCCTGGCTGACTCTCCTCTCTAACACATAGCACTCAAACAAGTTGGCCTAGAGTCTGTGCAGTTTATCCAAGGTGACATCGTCTAAAATTCAATGTTATCCAAAATGACTCTTGATTGTGACCATTTCTGTTCTGACACAGTATTTGCATTAGACATGCATCACACAATGTCATTCCCCAAGCATTCCTTCCTCCGGATTGTTGCCAGGGATAATAATCCATATTGTCTTGGATGATTCTGTTATTTGGCACTCCCAGGATATATAATCTTGTATTGCACTACTCTGGATTACACCCCACACAAGATGCCCCATTATTTAATTCCTCTACTCTGGGTTACGGTCCACTTCAACTCCGCAGTAACCACAATCTCTCCCTATCACCCTCTGAGAGACACAACCCCTGATTATCACAGGCCCCATGCCCGACAAATTGGCTGGGACTTGCCACCTCACCCTGACTCCCTATAAACCCATGCTCTGACCTTCACACATTCTTAACTAGCTGGTCCCAAAATTCACCATTCACTAGCCTCTTTGATTCCTAGCGGTGCCGAAGAAAAGCACAACCTCATACCTTAATGACTATCGTCCAGTTGCCTTGACATCCACCATCATAAAGTGCTTTGAGAGGCAGGTTATGGAATGCACTAAACACAGTCTACCAAGCGGCCTTGACACACTGCAGTTCACCTTCCACCACAACAGGTCCACGGCTGATGCCATCTCCCTGACCCTACACTCATTCTTGGAACACTTGTATAAAAGCGATACCTATGTCAGACTTCCATTCAGAGACTACAACTCTGTTTTTAATAACATTATCCCATCCAAGCTATCTCCAAACTCGTGTAACACTCAGCACTTGTCTCTGCAACTGGATCCTCGACTTCCTGGCCAACAGACCACAATCAGTGAGGATAGGGGACAAATCATCCTCTATAATAAACCTCAATACTGGTTCGTCAGCCCAGCCCCCGTCTTCATCCCTCATACACCCTCAGCTGAGCAGCCAAGTACAAATCCAACTCAAATTATGAATTTGCGGACGACGCCACCACATTGGGCCGGATATCAAATAATGACGAGACAGAATACAGGACGGAGATGGAAAACCTTGTGTCCTGGCGTCTAGACTACAATCTTTCTCTCAATGTAAGCAAGACAAAGGAGATAGAGATTGACTTCAAGAAGTGAAGCGGTACACATACATTGACAGCACTGAAGTACACTGGAAGCTTCATGTTTCAAAGAGTAAATATCACCAGCAAGTTGTCCTAGACTAACCATTTCAAAGCAATGGCCAAAAAACACATCAATGTCTTTACTTCCTTAGAAAACTTAGGAGATTTGGCATATCCCCAACAACTCTCACCAACCTAAAGATAGTATAGTTTAGTTTTGAGATACAGCACAGAAACAGGCCATTCTGCCCACTGGGTTCGCTGCGACCAGTAATCCTCGCATATTAACACTATCCTACACACGCTAGGGACAATTTTTACATTTACCAAGTCAATTTAACTACATACCTGTACTTCTTTGAAGTGTGGGAGAAAACTGAAGACCTCGGCGAAAGCCCATGCAGGTCTCGGTGAGAACATACAAACGCCGTACAGACAACACCCGTAGTCGGGATCGAACCCCAGTCTCTAGCGCTGCAACCACTGTAAGGCAGCAACTCTACCATTGCGTCACCGTGTCACCCTCTTTTTGTTTTAAAGAAAAAATGAAATTATATAATCTACAGCAACCCCTCTGGCCACCAGGTTATCACTTGTCAGAGTACGTGTTTTATCGAAGCAGCAGAATTCCACTTTCCCGGCGAAGGGGATCAGGAAAGGCTCTATACAGCACACACGGAAATTACCCAAGGCAATGAGTGGTGTTGACAGCCAGTGATAATTCAATTGGAAGCTCAGGCAGAACAACAGACATTAGGATTAGCATACACTCCAAAAACAGCTTGTAACTGTTTCTGATTGGGTCCTTTGTACGTCTACCCAGACGTATACTACTGCAGCAATAGCAAAGATGAGAAGGAAAAGTATGAAGAGAAATGTCTCCAGATTATTGGCAATAACCCATTTGACTCAAAATAAGACGGTTCACAGCAATTTGCCATGATTTGTGTTAAAACCAGTCCTCAGTATGTAGGTAGCACACCCATTATCCAAAGCACAGGTTTGTCCGCACTAGATTTCTGGAGTAGATTTCTATTGAACTACTATGGTTCCCCCGAGTATTACATGCAGCTTTGAATCTGTTTGAAAAGTCCATTATGTGATTTGGAGGAAGGTGAGCCGCAGAAAGCATATTATTATTTTATCCGACCTCCCCATCCCCACAAGGTACAAGGTACTGATATTTGGAAAGCCACATCTTCCCTCCATTTCCAACAGGGCTCAAGCAGTTGGCTGGTTGTCACCATTGCCCCATATCCCATAGGCCCTAATTCATCCCTTGAACTCTAGTCCACGCTTGTCCCAGTCCAATATCACCTTTTCCTAAATCCTGGGGTGCTACTGAGGTTTGGATCCTAGTGGAAATAGTGCAGGAGAGATGTGTATTGAACCATGAACAATATATTGCAAAGAGTAGGAGTAAACGGGTCCTTTTCAGAATGGCAGGGAGTGACTAGTGGGGTACCGCAAGGCTCAGTGCTGGTACCCCAGCTATTTACAGTATATATTAATGATTTGGACGAGGGAATTGAATGCAACATCTCCAAGTTTGCGGGTGACACGAAGCTGGGGGGCAGTGTTAGCTGTGAGGTGGATGCTAGGAGGCTGCAAGGTGACTTGGATAGGCTGGGGTAGTGGGCAAATGCATGGCAGATGCAGTATAATGTGGATAAATGTGAGGTTATCCACTTTGGTGGCAAAAACAGGAAAGTAGACTATTATCTGAATGGTGGCCGATTAGGAAAAGGGGAGATGCAACGAGACCTGGGGGTCATGGTACACCAGTCATTGAAAGTAGGCATGCAGGTGCAGCAGGCAGTGAAGAAACAAATGGTATGTTAGCATTCCTAGCAAAAGGATTTGAGTATAGGAGCAGGGAGGTTCTACTGCAGTTGTACAGGGTCTTGGTGAGACCACACCTGGAATATGGCGTACAGTTTTGGTCTCCTAATCTGAGGAAAGACATTCTTGCCATAGAGGGAGTACAGAGAAGGTTCACCAGGCTGATTCCTGGGATGTCAGGACTTTCATATGAAGAAAGACTGGATAGACTCGGTTTGTACTCGCTAGAATTTAGAAGATTGAGGGGGGATCTGATAGAAACTTACAAAATTCTTAAGGGGTTGGACAGGCTAGATGCAGGAAGATTGTTCCCAATGTTGGGGAAGTCCAGAACAAGGGGTCACAGTTTAAGGATAAGGGGGAAATCTTTTTGGATCGAGATGAGGAAAACATTTTTCACACAGAGAGAGTGGTGAATCTCTGGAATTCTCTGCCACAGAAGGTAGTTGAGGCCAGTTCATTGACTATATTTAAGAGGGAGTTAGATGTGGCCCTTGTGGCTAATGGGATCAGGGGGTATGGAGAGAAGGCAGGTACAGGATACTGAGCTGGATGATCAGCCATGATCATATTGAATGGCGGTGCAGGCTCGAAGGGCCGAATGGCCTACTCCTGCACCTATTTTCTATGTTTCTATGTTTCTATGAAATGTCTCTGCAAAATGTCAATGGACAGATGGTCACCATGAATGCATGCGTTCCAGAACATAATGCCTGGGAGGTTATCCTGGGATTTACCTTATTATTTGTGTGATCCTGTGTGAAAGTTATCAACTGTATTGCAACAAATATAATGTAGCGTTTCATTATAATATCAGCATTCAGGCACTGAACTGGATGCAGAGATATACAAATGCACATTGAGATTGCTAGAGAAGGAACAATGCGAAGGAGAGACCTAGTGAAGTCTGAGGTAAAAAACATAAAACAATGTACTGACTTGATGCTAACAGTGCAATGAAAGGAGGAAGATAAAGTGTAAAATAATTAATCTACAGTGAAAGAGAAACAGAAGAATGTTACAAGCGATCACATTCATATCAATGAAGCAGAAGATGCTCAGAGTGTAAACATGTTTAGCTGTGAAGGAGATTAAGCACGAGCTGCCACGCTGGAAAATACTGATATTAATTTTGGATTAGGTTCTTACCAGTGAATGCTACAAGGATGCTTCAAACCATAGTGCTATTTATTCTTCTTCGTTGAGTACATATAAATCCAAGGCTTAATGAAATCTCAAGTATTTATCGCCTGGATTCATTTACATGTTAAGCCCTAGTGTCTTGGTGTAGAGAAGATGTGTGCAGGATTTTTTTAAATATCAGATACTCCTGTATTCCTACAGCATTGCTCACTGGAGCCTATCAACCCCTGTGTTCCGGGAGCCAGGTGCTAGCCTGGTGTAAGATAAATTCTGCTACGAGTAAGCCAGTCTCATGCCAGTAACGTTGATCTCCATTCTTCAGTGCTCCTTGTATGAAGTAAAGTACAGTATCCTTTATTGTCATTCAGACATTTCAGTCTGAACAAAATTGTATACCTTACAGTCATAATATAGAATAAAAAGTCTGTGCCTTACTGACATTTATGGTTAGATTTGATGACATTCTAAAACGGCTCGTTTCAGGTTGTTCTTATGAAATAGGAGGAAGAAAACTTCTGGGGAGTAGATTTTGTCCTCTGGTGTCTGGACACTTGACCACTTTAACAGCATGACACCATTCGGTCCAAAGTTCTGGCTCCAGTTAAGTTCATCAGGTGAACTATATGACATCAAGAGACACCACAAACAATGCGGGATTGGAAGTTGAGGCTGGAGTAGCCCAGGGCAGCAGAGGCTGACATCCTGCCAGTCAGGATAAATAAATTTAGGACCTATATTCAGTAGAACCTTATTTATAAATTGGATCTTGATTAGATTTCAATGCGGCGCACACACTGTCACGTGTCAGAGGCCGTGCAACAAGTGACCACAACGTTACGCATATTGTGCCGCACTGTCGGTAAGGCGATAAGTACAATGAGGTACAGGTGCAATGAATATCTTGGTCCATGCTTGTGTAAGCGGTGGTCCCTTTACAGAGGTTAGTTCAAGAACCTGATAGTTGCAGGGAAATAGCAGTTCCTAAACCTGGCGGTGTACAATTTCAGACTTCCGTACTGTTGGCCAGGCTGACGCTGACGATGAATGAACCAAAGGATGTGATGAGGGGGCAGAAAGCACAATGTTATCTTCAAAGATCTCGGCAGCAGATGGTCGGCCATGACTGAAAGGTCTTCACTGACTCTCTACCAGAGGAACTCACTAGTTCCATTCCTGACCTTTTAACCCATTGCCTTATGGAAGCTTCTTCACCATATATTTGTCCAATTCTCTCTTGAAGGTCACTGTGCAATCCGCCTCCACTGCATTTTCTGATGCTGCTCTCATAACAGTCACACACTGTCATCATTTACAGTAGCCAGCTAACCTCTTTTTGGAATTTGGGAGGAATCTAAAGCACCACGTCACAGGGAGATTATATAAAACCACACACAAAGCAACAGCCAACATCAGAACTTTGGAGCTGTGAGACATTATGTTGTGTCGCCTGGAATCTCTGAACATGATTTACACTGGTGCTGCTTTTGTGCAAGTCCCAGGGACCCTGTCTAATTTTGCTGGATCCTCAGTTGGTATCTGGTTTCCTGGCTGGGAGTCCAGAACAGTTTCAGCCAGAACTGTAAGCACATTCTTAGGATATTCATTTTGGAAGAAGTAAAACTGCAAATGTCGAAGCAAAATGTCAGACGCTGCAAATTACAATGCTCATATTAGAAATCAAAGTAAGGACAGTAGTCCGGAGCTTAGTGGAAGAAGGTGGCAGGGTTGCAAATGTAATTTCCAAAATACTTTGCTTGACATTAAAACACCTCAACAGATAATCTATAATAATAATATTTATCATTTGGTGTGACTAAATTAATGTCATACATTCCTAATCGAACAATTATAGCAACAACCTGCACTGATATATTAAACACCTGATGCTTTGCACTGGGTCAAACTAATTGACAAAGTGAAAAAAAAGGACATTGGGAAGATGTTAAACATTTGCTGTGTTTTAAGAGGAACCTTAAAGAAAGGAAAAACAAGGAAAGTGTTGAGGGAAAGTATAGAAGTTAGACGCAACCAAAAGTATGGCAGTTAGTAGTGGTGGGAATGAAACAGAAGGGGAATAAGATGAATACTGAGTTGCTGATGAGTTACAGCAGCAGGAACTAACAACATAGGAAGTAATAGCTTTGCAAATGGCCCTAAATGAACAAGCTGTTTACACTCAGCAAACAGTTGGCAAAAGAGGAATATGATCACTGTAGTACCAAAGGCCACCTCCAGCATCCTTCCAATGCTTCTACTGTCCCAAGACCTACCCAGAATAGCATTTTCTACTTTTGTTTTAGATTTTCAGCATGTGCAGTTTCTTTGATTGTCACTTTACAGAGATCTGGACAAAGCCAAAGACTGAACCTCGTATAGAATTTTAGAGTTAATTGTTTGGACCTAATCTTTAGCATTGATTGAGGACAAAACTACTGAATTGTTGTAAAAAACTGTCTCTAGAGGATGTAACCTGCCATCCTCACCTGGTCTGGTCAATATGTAGCTACAGATCCAGAGCAACGTGGGACTTTACTGCCCTCTGAAATGGAGCGGGACATTATGCTGTTCAACATCAACACACATATTCAAACAGAAAATGTCTAAAATCGTACGGACCCCTCCCGACCTCATTCAAGGAACAGAATTCAGGCTTCTCAAAGTCACTCCCAGCTTATTTAAACGTAAAGTCCTGGTACTATATCAGGAGAACTTCCCTACAGGCTGGGAAAGCATAAACACAGCTGTAATTTCTACATGGTGAAACCAAAATGTATAAAAATGGCCTTTAATAAAATCTGACAATGTGCTCTTTAACCACACGTGATTTTTTTCTATTACAAATCTCAAATTGTGGAGTACAGAGGCAAATAAATAAATGATGGGTCTGTCTCAAATATTATGGAGGGCACTGTGCACCCCAGCTGTGTTACTGGTGAAGTGAACTCCAGAACCAACTACAACTGCAGCTGAATGAACAGACCAATTACTGAAACATTACTCTGCCTGAGTGTAGTGTTGTCACTAAATGCTGCCTGAAAGGATTTGCAAACTCTGCATCAACCGGGTTTAGTGGCAGGAATGTCCCCCCACTCTCCATCCACACATACCCAGCCAGCTCTTTAACAGAGGTATTCAATTAGCTTCACTGTTCAATCCTTAAGCTATGCACACATTTCCTCGTCAAGTACATATCCCATTTCCTTTTGAAATTTACTGTTGAAACTCCTCCTACCATTAAAATACCTCTGGTTCTTTAGCAAATTATCTTTGATCTGTGCCCACGGCATTGATCTTCCTGTGTGTCACACAGGAGAGTCAGGAGGGTCACAGTCAGTTGTTTCACGAGGGCCGAAAGTCCAGCAGCAAAGCTTATGAGCCTCGCATGCGTTTAATCTGTTTTGATGTGAAGCAATTTCTGTTAAGAAGTCAAGCATACAAAATGTTGACAGCTTTTACATTTTAGCAATCAATGGGGAAAATAGCTTCTAGTTCCTCTCCTTTTAGATGGTTTGAAATTGTGCAGGGCCACCAGAGATATTTTTATAGCCATTTGTCGAACTGTGTACTTTAACAACATGCAGTGTTGACCCAGCCCCAGAGGGGAATGTTTTCACTTTCAGAGTCTGTATACATTTAACATTGGGTGAAGCAGGGTAAGCAGGGCAAGCTTCCTTTTTGATGTGAACTTGGAGTAAGAATCTTCTGTAACAACACACAGAGCTTGCCTCAACTACAGCAGCATTGCCTGTACTGCACACTGCCACTGGATGGGGTGTGAAGAATCCCTCCAATTCAGTTATTCAAACCCCACCTATGGCTGCCTGAGGGAATAGTGTGGTCAATCCTACAGAGCCTATGAATCCTCAGGTTAACATAATGCTTTCACTTCTAAGTTGGCTAAACATGGGAAGTGTTGCAAGCTGGTCATTGAGCAACAATTTGGGGATGCAATGAGCAACCACTTAGAATATTTCAAACTTTGGGAATGTTTCTTCACCGAGGACCCCAGGCTATCCTGATTGCATGAAAAAAGGGAACAATTTAATTCTCACTAGTGAACCGATGTACGAGTGATGGGTTGAAGTCCAAGAGGCAACAATGGTAATTGTTCCACTAAAACATTGTTCCAGGAGCTGCAGGGCCAAATCACTACAAACTGCAGAGATGTTTATTCTTCAGAGGAACAACCTGAGCACTAAATACAACATTTCCCTCAAGAGCAAGCTGGTCTTCCAAGTACTCCGAACCAAGGCCGATCCTTGGCACCAACCAGAAAAGCCCTCTTTATTCCTGCTCTTTGCCTTCTGCCTTTCAGTCAACCAATCCATGTTAGTGTCATCCCTCTAATACCATGGACTCTCATCTTGTTTAGCAGCCTCATGTGTGACACCTTATCAACGACCTGAAAATCCAAGTAAACAACGTCCACCGACTTTCCTTTGTCTATCCTGCTATATACAGCATCTCCTCAAATCATTCAAACAGATTTGTCAGGTAAGACATCCCATTCACAAAACCATGCTAACCAGCCTATTTATCATATTCTAAGTACTCTAAACTTCGTCCTTAATTATGGACTTTAAAATCTTACCAACCACGGAAGTTTGGCTTAGCAGCCTATAGTTTCCCCTTTTGTGTACACATGCTGGTTTTAACCAAAGATAACTAAAGTGCTGGAGTAACACAGCTGGACAGGCAGCATCTCAAGAGAAGAAATAGGTGAAGTCTGAAGGAGGGTCTCAACTCGAAACGTCACCCATTCTTTTTCTCCAGAGATGCTGCCTGTCCCGTTGAGTTACTCCAGCGCTTTGTGTCTATCTTCAGTTTCCCTTTTTTTACCTTGCTCCCTTCTTAAACAGCAGAATAATATATGCAAATGTTACCATCCTCTGGGACCACTCTTGACTTTAGTGATTCTTGAAGGATCACCACTAATGCCGCCACAATCTCTAACGCTATCACTTCCAGAACCCTGGGGTGTAGTCCATCTTGTCCAGGTGACGTACCCACCTTCAGACCTTTCAGTTTCCCAAGCACCTCTCCTTAGTAATAGCAACTTCATTAACTTCTGGCCCCTGGCTCTCTTGAATTTCAGACACGTTGCTGGTGTCTTCCACTGTGAAGACTGATGCAAAAAACGTATTAATTTAATCTGCCAATTCTTTATTCCGCATTACTAATTCTCCAGTACCACTTTCCAGCTGTCCAATATCCACTCTTGTCTCTCTTCAATTCTTTATATATCTGAAGAAACTTTTGCTATCCTCGTTTATATTATTGGCTAGCTTACCTTCATATTTCATCTTTTCTCCCCTTATTGCCTTTTTTTAGTTATCTTCTGTTGCTTTTTAAAAGCTTCCCAATCCTCTAGCTTCTCACTAATCTTTGCAATATTATATGCCTTCTAGTTTAGTTTTATGATGTCTTTGACTTCTTTTTTCTGCAGTGGTCACCTTATTGTCCCCTTTGAATCTTTCTTCCTCTTTGGGATGAAAAGATCCCGAGTCTTCCGAATTACTCCCATAAACTCCTGCCATTGCTGCTCCACTGTCATTCCTTTCCAGTCTTTGTCTTTATTGATTAATCCATAGGTTGTGGATGCTGCTGGCAACACCAGGATTTATTACCATCCCTAATCACCCTTGAGTTGAGGAAGCAGTTAAGAGATAGCTATATTGGTGGGTCTAGAGTCATATTGTAAAGACTGAGCAAGAATGGCAAATCTCCTCCCCTGATGACTAGTTGTGAACCCAATAGGTTTAGTAACAATCTGGTAAGGGTAGCTAATACAGCATGCTTATTAAATTCCAGTTTTATTTGATTAGTTGCATTTAAAATCCCAGTTCCCATGGTAGGATTTTAATGCGCCTCTTGATCAATGGTCCAGAACGCTATCTGTTAGTGCAGTAACAGCCATCTCATTAGATGTTAAAGGTGTTCCGCAGGATGTGACAGTAGCAAGCCCAATGAAGCTATGTAACATAAACGTGCAGTGTCCCCTGCCCATTATATTGGAGACCTCACCAAGGTAAATCCTCTCTCCTTAGAATCCTTAGACTGCTTAATTATCTTTAAACTGGACATGTGAGATACAGAGTGCAAAAGTTCCTGGAGATTTGAAATAAAGGAGCAGACTCAATGTACCCACTGAGTCAGACAGCATCCATGCAGAGAGAAGTAGAATTGATGCCCAACCTGCAACATTAACCTGGTTTTAAACTTAGTATTGCCCTAAAGGAACATTTGCTAATACATGCCACTGTTCCTTCAGTTGCGGCTCATAGTACAAAGATTGTGTTGGATGAAATAATTCAACAGGAAATACTATCCATCATTCTTATACTGATTCCCACAATTAGGAAATGAAACATTGACAGTAATTCATCACAAATTTATAATGCAAAAGTGTCAGGGCCTGTTTCTGCAGATTTCTGCCAGCCTGTGCCTATGGTGCTTTAACAATCTCCAACCTCTGTGTGCTTCTTCACCACCCATCACACTCCCTCATGGGCAAGATGGTGGCTGTGAATCTCCAGAGAAATGCAAGAGAACATGGTTTACACAGTAAAAACTCAACATTTACAAAATCTTAGATGGGAAAACCTTAATGTAAAGAATTTGAAAAATGAATGAATAAACCTCAGTCCTAATTGCCCCCAAGCCTCAATATGCTCAATCAAGCTAATTTTAGGCATGAGAACTGATCAGCGGAGAAGGCGCTTTAATCATTGTACACTCATTCTGCAGATATTTTAGTGTCCAAGCTTGTTCACTGTGGTTCTTTGCATTGCTAGACCCCGGGAAAGGAAATTACCGAACCTTCCTGCACTGATGTGTTTGGATGGTTCACCTCTCAGCAACATCTTCTGTTGTCGTTGAAATTGTTGTGGTCCTGGTCAAACAGGTCCAAATACTTCAAGATTCATAAATTACTTCCGCCTTTTCTAATACACATCAGTTCTGCTCTCTTCATTCTGTACATGTGTTATTCCTGTTCCCATCATTCAACATTCTTGTTTTTGTCAATCTTAACACAGTTTACACCTTTTCCCATCACATGTTATTTACATCATTCCAGTTCCGCCACTCTGTATGAACACGCTTCTTGTCCTGTCATTGTAATGCTTCGTGGTTCCTGACATTATAGATGGATATTTTCCTTGTCCCTGGAATTCTTAAAGTGCATCATTCCTGCTCCCAGTATACTGAGCTCACATTGAACCTTCTCCCATTATTCTATGTTCCGTACTCATCGTTCCTGTTCCTTTTCTCAAAATACATTCCTACTCCCACCTCCATGTAATGCTCCACAAACCTCTGTTTATCATATTCATCCGTACAGTATTCCTGGTTTTCTCAATGTACATAATTCCTTTGCCTTTTTCATTCCTGCTTTCATCAATTAGTATTGGTGACATTTCTCCCATACTATTTGAACACTAGTGCTGCTCCTTCCATTCCCTATGCACTGTGTCGCTGCTCATTGCCACCCTATGATGATCCCATTCCCATTATCGTCCATATGGACACATCTCAGCCAATTAGCATACCACAGATAAAACCTTCCTACTGTCACCTGATATTGCCTTTTAAACTTTTGCCACAATTAATCATTCCACAATAAGAAAGGATAGATCGTAAAGGTCCTTTGAGGTGAAACATTGTAAGCCGTTTTCCACTATCCCGGGAGAAAAATAAATCATGCTAAATGTAAAGTTCGAGCATAATGGAGGTCAACACGCTAACATTCAGTCCATAGAATTAATCATTTGCTGTGTAGCCTAGGGACAGATTTAAAAAAAAAACAATGAATACATGTTTTGTGGCATTGTCAAACTCATCAGTTCCAGGCACTGTACAGACTGAATAAAACCTGACATTTTACTCACATCAGATAATGTGTGACTTGTATATTTCTGTCACTTGCTTTTTGTTTGTGCTGTATATTGGGTGAGTTACATTTATTTTAATTTAGAAACCTCGACGAAGGGCCAAATTTGATAAAAATCACCTAGGTTGGCTGGAGAAGGAGAGAATTGTAAGACATTTATTTAGTGATCAGCTGACACCAGTCTAATACAGAAAGGCACTTTGCATTTAAATCTTATAAAGACTTAAAAAAGATTGTGTAATTGGAATGTTCACTATACACAAAATTACTGACAAGGCACAGTGATGCATTAAGCATTGGTTCAATTAACAGCCAAAGATCATGCTACCTTTCCACATTGGTTTTTCTAAGAGACTTTCGACATATATAACTCCTTTCACAAACTCAGACACAAAGCACGCATATTGTTAATGCTGAACATTTGAAATATGCTCTTTGTGAAGGGAAAACACCACAGCCAATGTACACTCACATTGGGTTCTGCAGGCAAAAGTGAGGGAAAGACCATATCATCTGTATCAAATATTAGACAGGCCACCAAGCAGAAGCATCCACCCCCCCTCTTCACCCACGGTTCTACTTCCTACAGCTTTAATGCCCACTACGGATGGAACTTTAATGTTTCATCCAACAATATTTTATCTGCTGCAAAATCAGAAAATGTTGAAAACACTCAGATCAGGCAGCAGCATTTAAAAGAGAATCAGCCAACACCCTTTGTTTGAGATTTACCTGCTGTTTATATTTCCTTAGATGGACAACCCTTTCCCCACTTCCTCCAGTTTACTCACATAACATTCTCTGTGCCTTTTATTTTTTTTATAATTTCTCTCATCATGCCGACTATTCACACTTATTATCATACTTTTGTTAGATTACCATCTTCTGCTTTCAAGCACCTGTCAATCATTTTTAATAGAATTGCAGAGGGGGGATTTTTAATATTAAAGGCTGATTAGAATTGGGTGCAGAAGAGTAAATCAGGGAAAAAATGCAAATGATTGGAAAACGAGCTTCAGCCCATCACCTTTCTCATATGCCTCTACATTAGACTGAGTGCAAGCAACTCCATTAGGAGAGCATTTCCTCTTAATGTTACTCAATTAGAGCAGAATGAAAAATGATCTCATGAAATTTTCAAAGTTCTTACAGGGTTCGACAAGCTGGATGCAGGGAAGATGTTTTCCCTAACAGTGGGTGGGGGATAGCCTGTCCTGAGTTTTTCAGCATTTTCTAAATTATTTCAGACTTCCAGCATCTGTAGCTCTGGTGATTTTCATTTACAGTTGAAACATTGTGTGTTTTTCTGCCTGAATCTTTAGGTTTTCCTGAATTTTCTGATTTTATTTCAGATTACCAGAAGATTTTATATTCAGCTATGCAGGTCTGGAGTGACACAGACAGACAGGAAGGTTGACAGATTTCCTCCCTGGATAGACTAAATGGAGGAGATGGATCTCTCTAACAATCCCATAGTTTCACAGTCATCATTATTGGTTGATTGAAAGTTACCGCATGGAAACTGGCCCTTTGGTCTACTGAGTTCACGCTAACCATTGATGACCATACACACAAGCTCGATGTTTTCCCTCTTTCTCATTCATTCCCTCCACAATAGGGACAATTTACAGAGGCCAATTAACCTAGAAACCTGTATGTCTTGGTTAAGTAGGAAGATTTCAGAACTCCCAGAGGAAATCCACACGGTCACAGGAAGAACGTGAATACTCCACACAGTCAGGATCATACCTAGCCTCTGGTGCTGGGAGACAGCAGCTCTACCACCTGCACCACAATGCCAGCTAATACTGATGCCATCTTGCCATTCCACAGTAAATTAATTGCAGGAATTTACAGGAGCAGCCTCAGAAAGATTCATTGTACTCATATTTGTGGCCCCAAGCTCTGGATACTAAATTAGACTTTCAACAATTACACCTCTGCACTTGTTTGATCCTTCTGCCCATCCAGGGAGCAGGTGAATGTGGCCTTGTGAATATTCCCACTCTAGCACCTGCCTGTGCTCCATTTACTGCATTATATCCAACAGCATATTGCATACACATCCAAGGGCTCCTTATGCTGGGAAAGAGAAACCTGAAGGTTGCAAATCCTTCAATGTTCAAATGAGATTTGGAAGGGAAGATGATTTCATTTTGAGGTTATCAAGCTCCAGGCCCTTATGCTGGCCAATCATCTCACCAGGCATAGAGCTGTGGGATACTTTCCTGCTTTCCTAAACTTCTTTACTGTACGTTTGGTATGTCCCTTTCAATGCAAGAGTTGGAATCGTAGACTGACACTGACATTAAGCTTGCTGACATTAATTGGACAGAAAAAAAAATAAAACAATAATGAAGTGGTGCAATTAAAACCATTGATCTATCCCCAATTCCTCCCTACATCCACTTAGCCCTACAAATGGCACGGATTGTCTACAGCAATTCACTTCATCAGGTCATGTGGGAATTTCTGCTTTGTTAGCCTAACACCATCAGCAATTTCACCTCTCTGTTCTGCCTCGATCGTGTAACTGACATCCCGTTACATTTACACACACTGTTGCAGCAAATTCTCTTGAACCTCCCATTGGATTTTTCATTTTTTATTAATAACTATCTTATATTTATGACTCCCACAAAGGATAAAAGCAAACCACTAAGACACTGTTGGGTGATTCTTCAGTAAGTGTCTACTTTCAAGTTTCTGGAAACCCGATTATCTATATACTTATAAAACTCTGATCTGAAACTCTGATCTCCCTCCCACTCTCTCCCCCCTCCTCTCTCCCCCTTTCTCCCCTCCCTCTCTCCCTCCCTCCTTCCCCTCCCCTCTACCCCCCCCTCTATCACCCTCTCTCCCCCCTCCTCCTGTCTGTGGTGATTTTCAGCAAGAATGATAACCGTCACATAACTTTTCACCAACTTCCTCTGAAACAATATTAACTTCAGATGAATAGGCAGAATCATACTGTTCATTCATCAATTACAATTGATAATTATGGTCAATGTTGTATTATTTTACACATTATGAGCATACAATACTCATGCGACGCTTATGACTCACCGTGATGGAGATGATCAAATTTGGAAGTGTCGCGTGACGGAGATGACTAAAACTATCTTAAGGCTCCAACAGTTTATTAAAGATTGAGAACAGGAAACAACATGTGAACAGGGATTTCCTCAGCACAGGTGAGATGGAGATTGAGATAGATATAGAGATAGGGATAGGGATAGTGAGAGAGATAGAGCTGGAGATGGAGCTGGAGATGGAGCAAGTGCTATAGCTGGAGCTGGAGATGGAGATGGAGATGGATCACTGCCTGATTGACCTGGTGAAAGGTAATCTTCTGCCAAGACCAGCAAGGAAATCTTCAGCTATAAGGACCAGCAAGGTCCAACTGAATGGACCATTGCACGACAACAAGACCCGGCCCATCCTTCACAATACTGAACCTCCGCAAATTTAGTTTAGTTTAGAGAAACAGCGCGGAAACAGACCCTTCGGCCCAACAAGTTTGCACCGACCAGCGATCCCCGCTCACTAACACCATCCTACACACACTAGGAACTATTTTATATTTATACCAAGCCAATTAACCGACAAACATTAAGCATAGAGACATATTTTGATGGGTGAAAAAATTTAAGTGATTAATGCCTACCGTTTAAGAGTATTATTTTCATTTAAGATAGATCCCCCATCAATTAAATATGCTGACTGGAATTTTCACAAGTAACCAGTGGGTCACGCGGTTTCCCGGGGGTTTGGGGGGGTGGGGTCATCGAACACCGGAAAAAAATTAAAATATAACACTTTATTCATCTAGGGTTTAATCTTTATTTATCAGGATTATGTTTATTAAAAATATAGGAAAAGAAGAAATGGTATAGAATTACGGATTTTCTGTCAATACGACATCAAAGTAGCGGGGCACCAAAGTAGACACTTACTGAAGAATCATCCTGTTATCAGACGAAGGGTCTCGACCCGAAACGTTGCCTATTTCCTTCGCTCCATAGATGCTGCCTCACCCGCTGAGTTTCTCCAGCATTTTTGTCTTCCTTCGTTTTTTCAGCAACCTTCTTAAACACCCTGTTATCATCAAACAATTTGCAAAAATCAGGTATCTTTTCCATGAATATGCAGGTGTCATGTTGTTTTTTTTGCTGTTTCTTTATAGATACGGTTCACCCCCCAATATATCCCACATTGAACTTTCTCTAAATTAGTTTCCCTTCATAGTAACAGCCTGATCTGCAAAACATTTCCCGTATTTCCTCAAAATAAAATATTGGAAATCTGAAAGAAAAAAACAGGAAATGTTGGAAACATGCAATGGATCAGGTAGCAACCAGGGAAAGTTTCAATAAAAGATCCTACATCAAAGTGGGAAGTGAAAAAGGTTAATTTGAAGCTGCAGTGAAGGTGGGGAAGGATAGTTACACAAAAGGACTGTCTGTGATAGGGTGAAGCCAGGACGATAAGCCGTTTGCAAAGCTGTCTGTTTAGAGGGAAAGCAAACAAGCAAAGACATATGTAAAAGTTGTGAAATTCAGGTCAGATTTGTTGGTGAAACGTAAAACCAGAAAGAGCGAATATTTGGAAATGCCTTTTATTTACATTTCCTTTGTGTCTCTCTAACTTTCTTCATTAATCTATGAAGCCAAAGGCTTTGTAAACAGCTTATCACCATGCAACCCTGGACTCACCCTCTGAGACACATTTCCTTTGTCCCACATATGTCTTCCTGATTCCCTCTGAATCTTTCCTAGTTTGATGAAAGGTCTTGACCTGAAACATCTGTTCTGCAAGCTGATCCTCTGCTCCTCTTTCCCCAGATGCTGACCTACTGAATGTTTCCAGCATTCTCTGTGAATTTCCATATTTTCTTGTCACACAGAAAGCAGGCTAATTAGCCCATGGGGTCTATGTCAGTTCATCGAACATTCACATTTCCCCATTAATTGGCTCGGTAGCCTATTGCCTATGCTTTCCAATTAATTTTAGCACCCATCAACATTAGACACAATATACAGATATCTAATTAAACTGCTAAAAAGTTGTGATTTTGAGAGGAAACCAGACCACTCAGTTACAGGAGGAAAATGCAATATCCATACAGACTGCACTGGTGATCAGGATCGACCACTGGTTGTAGGAGTAAGGGAGTAGGGTTAGCTCTACTAGATGTACAACTATTTTTATTCCAGATTTCTAATCTGTCAGACATTTATTTATATTCCCCAATATCATTTTTTCTGCATTTACCACGTTTCGCCTGCCTAATGACTGATCTGTGACGCACGCATCACTGTGTAATAACAAGACTTCCACTTTATTTGACTGCAGTGAGTTCAGGCAATTAGGATTCATGTACAAATAGAATAAAGATAAGTAGAGTAACTTTAGAATTATGTGGAATCTGATCTTTTAGCATCGGGGGACTGAAGGAAATAATGAGTCAATTGCTCTTGCTTTATTTACTGCAATGGAAAATGTCGCTGTATTTTACATTACATTTTGACTGGGATTCAAGAACTAAATGGGCATAGGTTTAAGGTGAGAGGGGGAAAGATTTAATAGGAAACTGAGGGGTGACTTTTTCACGTAAGATGGTTGGTATATGGAACAAGTTGCCAGTGGAACGATACGTTTCGATATGATAGAACTTTATTTAATCCCAGGATGGAAATTGATCTGCCAAGTCATAAAAATAGAAAACACAAATTACATGAAACATGAAATTAAAGTGACTAAAAGGGGGAGTAGTTGTAAGATTGATAGCCACAGGGAAGAAGGATCTCCTGTGGTGTTCTGTCCTGCATCTTGGTGGAACCAGTTTGTTGCTGAAGGTACTCCTCAGATTGACCAGTGTGTCATGGAGGGGTGAGCTGTATTGTCCAGGATGCTCTGCAGTTTGAGGAGCATCCTCCCTTCCAATACCGCTTCCCATGAATCTAACTCTGCCCCCAGGACGGAACTAGCCTTTCTGATGAGTTTTGGTGGTGCCAAAGTGAGTGAGGCAGGTACAATAACACCACTAAAACGACATTTGATCATGTACATGGATAGGAAAGGTTTAGAGGCACATGGGCTAAGTGTGGCCAAATAGGACTAGTGTAGATGAGGCTTCTTGGTCAGCATGGACCTATTGAGCCATAGGGCCTGTTTCCATACTGTTTGACTCTGTGGCTCCAAATGGTGCATAAATAGCCAGGTTTTGATTTATGTGAATAAATATGAAAGATTCTCCCCACTACACCACTGCATTCTAATCAGGCCCCATTTGGCTCAAGTGGTCTGTGTCGGGAGTTGAGTTCTCCCAGGGTCCTGGGTATTGATCACCCTTCAATTGGTACCAAAACATAGTTGTTAATGGATTAATTTTGTGCATTTATTCATTTTATGAGATTTGGGTATCCAAAAAGCATGAGATGGATCTAGTCATACTTAAGATAAAGGTCATGTGATAGGAGAAACATTAGGCCATTTGGCCCATCAAGTCTCCTCTGCTGATCTATATCTGCCTCCTAATCCCATTCTCCTGCCTTGCCTCCATAACCCCTGACCCCCGTGCTAATCAAGAATCTATATTTTGCCTCCATCACAGTGAGGAGGTGTTGGGTGGACTCACTGTGGTGGATGTTAATATGTGTTTATTGTTGTTTTATTGTATTGTATTGTATTATATGTATGACTGCCGCAATTTCGTTCAGAGTTCGGTCTGAATGACAATAAAAGGCTATCTATCTATCTATCTATCTATCTATCTATCTATCTATCTATCTATCTATCTATCTATCTATCTATCTATCTATCTATCTATCTATCTATCTATCTATCTATCTATCTATCTATCTATCTATCTATCTCTCTCCGCCTTTAAAAATATCCATTGACTTAGCCTCCACAGCCTTCTGTGGCAAAGAATTCCACAGATTCATCTCCCTCTGACTAAAGACATTTCTCCTCATCTCCTTCCTAGATGAACGTCCTTTAATTCTGAGGCTATGACCTCTAGTCCTAGACTCTCCCACTAGTGGAAACATCCTCTCCACATCCACTCTATTCGATCCTTTCACTATTCCCTATAGACTAGGTAAAGATGGCACATTTCCTCCCTGAAGGGCATTGGTAAACCAGATGCAGTAATCTGATAGTCATATCCTCAACACTGGTGCTCTGCAAGGATGTATTTTCAGCCCTCTTCTTTACGTCTTGTACACCCACGACTGTGCAGCCGTACAAATCCAATTCAATTAACAAATGCGCAGACAATACCACCATTGTGGGCCAGATATCAAATAATGATGAGATGGAGCACATGAATGAGATTGAAAACCTCATAACCTGGTATCAAGTCAACAACCTTTCTCTTAATGTCAGCAACACAAAGGAGATAGCGATCAACTTCAAGAAGCGAAGCAGTACACATACACATTGATGGTGCCATAGTAGAGATGGTTGAAAGCTTCAAATTCCTCAGAGTAAATATCATCAGCAATTTGTCCTGGACCACACTAATCAAAGTAATGCCCAATAAAGCACACCAATGCCTCGAATTCCTGAGAAGGCTTAGGAAGTTTGGCATATCCCTAACAACTTTCACCAGTTTCTACAGATGCGCCGTAGAAAGCATTTTATCGGGATGCATCACAGCAGGGTTTTTTCCCATCCAAGACCACACGAGGTTGCAGAAAATTGTGGACACAGCCCAACCATCACACAAATAGACCTCTGTTCCATTGAGTCCATTTACACCTCATGACTGCCTCAGCTAGGCCAACAGCATAATCAAGGACGACTCTCTCTCTAGCTATTCCCTCTTCTCCCTCTCAGCAAGAGGTATAGAAGTGTGAAAACAATCAGCATGAAATTTATAAACCTCTTCCAACTGGCTTTTTATTGTGTGGAGCCCAATTGCACACTGGTGCTGTGCAGGGTTCAGGAGGGCCCAGCTTCTGGCAGACATGGCGTGTGAGGGGAGTTTCGCTGCAGCAACCTCAGGCCTGGCTGCTCCACTTACCCCAGGCAGGGGATCGGAAGAAGGCAGAGAGGCACCATCAAGCCAGGCTGCCCATCTGATGATGAATGAGTGCTGGTGTATGGCTCGGACAGTTATAGTGGGTAATGCAAGCCCAGTAGTACCAAGGCTGTGACTTTGCCTTTACCCCGGCTGTGACTGGCTGTTGTATGCTGCTAACTCCAGTGTTTAGATTAGAGCAGACTGCACTGTGTGGGGGAATGGGTTGGCTCCATCCCTGTCATGATTGCGAAGACATTATGCTTTGCACAGATGGATAAATCTTGATTTAATCAAATACCTCATTCACCACACTAATAATAAGAAAATGGCTATTGAGTGGAATCACTCCCACCATCCTCAGTGTCCTCAGGGGAGACGAGATTTAAAAGATCCACTGGTGCATCTCATTTACGGTATGACACAGCTCCCACTGTGTCCTGCCTTGCACTGATTTGATTTGCCATGCAGAAACAACTGCCTTTCTCCATGCACAGTAAACACTCACTTCCCCAACACGACATCGCCACTGTAAAACAGGCTCAAAATCAGCAAGTGTGAGTAAATACTAAATGTTAATGTGACAGCCTAAGTATCTATTACTTACGCAGCAAAAGTCAGAATTATTTGTGGTCATCTCAGCTCATTGAGAAACTTTCCAGAAATTATGTTTGGATTCTGTGCTTGTCTCAGATGTCTGACATTAGCCGTGGAGAGATGCTCACTGTTACAAACAGCATTCCAGCCATGTAATTGCTTGCTTTAAATCAGCTTTCTGCCATATTTCCCCTTCAGTTGAGATAAAGAATTCACTGTCAATTCCTCCAGTGGATTCTTCCCAACCCCAGGTGATGTTCATATTATTTTAGTTATCTAAATCATTATTACAGTATTTCCTGTAGGCAGCCTTAAAACAATCTCGACCTTGGTTAGCAATTTCACTCTATGCTTTGCTAGATTTACCTCCAGTTTTCTTTGCTCTCCATCAAGTGCCAGATAAACTGCGGCTCAGGTCCACATACCCATTGACATAGACATGCATTTCGTACCCACAGATACACGTGCACACACTTGCATGCGGTGTATGCACAGAAAAAGACTCTCACACAACCTACATAAAGGTACAATTTTAGAACAGAGCACAGTACAGCACAGGAACAGGCCCTTCAGCCCACAATATCCATGCCCAACATAATGCCAAACTAAAGTAATCTCTTCTGCTTGCATTATCCATATTCCTCCATTCACAAATATTCATGTACCTATCTAAAAGCCTGTTATATGCCATTATTGCATCAGCATTCACCACCACCCCTTTTTTTTATTTTTATTTTATTTTATTTTTTTTTAAATTTCAAAATAGACTTTATTCATTGATAAATATATACAATTCCTGAACCATTCAAATAAACAAAATTCATCCGACATTTTCGGAGACTATACAAGTTTTTCCAGTACAATTTTTTTTTATTTTTTTTTTTTACATTTTTCAAATTTCACCAAACAGTCCCCCACCCGTGCCACTCTGTGGCCCCCTGGCGTGGGATACCTTCCCTTAATTTAATTTGAGGGGCGTCTCCACCATACCGTGCCCCCCATGTCCAGCAGCGGAAGGACCCTAGACTGTGGCTCTCCCCCACCGAGCCTTGGCGTTGGCTGCACCAAGCTTCAGCGAGTCCCTTAGCACGTACTCCTGCAGTCTGCAGTGGGCCAGTCGGCAACATTCCCTGACGGACATCTCGCTCTGCTGGGTGGTGAGCAACGCTCGGGCAGACCAAAGAGCGTCTTTGACCGAGTTGATGACCCTCCAGCAGCACTCGATGTCAGTCCCTGAATGTGTCCCTGGGAACAGTCCGTAGATCACAGAGTCCTCTGTGACGGAGCTGTTCGGGATAAATCGTTCCAGGGACCCTTGCATACCTCTCCAGACTCTTTTTGCAAACCCACACTCTGCAAAGAGGTGGGCAACCGTCTCCTTCACCACCACCCCTGGCTGCAAGTTCCAGGTACCGGCACTTGCTGTGTAAAAAACATGCCCCACACACCTCTTTGAAGCTTTACCGCTCTCACTTTAAAGCTATGCCTACTAGTTTTTAAACATTTCCACCCAGGGAAAAGGATTCTGACTGTCTAATTTATCTTTGCCTATTATAATTGTTTAAGCTTCCCTCAACCTTCAATGTTCCAGACATCATTATTTGAGTTTATCCAAACTCTCAATACCCTCTAACCTGGGCAGTTTCCTGGTAACCCTCTTCTGCAGCCTCTCATCCCAAAGCTTCCATATCCTTCCATTGCACACAATTGTCCAAATGTCACCTCACCTAAGTTTTCAAAAGCTGCCACTAGGCTTCCTGACTCTTATAAGCAATGTCTGTCTGATGAAGGTGAGCACACCATAGGCATTCTTTAACACTCTATCTACTTGTGTGGTTAATTTCAAGGAGCTTGACTCCAAGATCCCCTTGTACATCAATGCTTAGCTGAGTTGGGGCATCCTGGATAGCATCGATGAGTTGGGCTGAAGAGCTTTCCATGCTGAGGGACTCTATGACAATCTTGTTAAGGGTCTTGCCATTAATTGTGTACTTTCCCCACTACATTTGACCTCCAAAATGCACACCTCATATTTGCTCTTATTAAACTCCATTTGCCATTTCCCTGCCCACATCTTACTAATCGATATCCTGCTGCATCCTTTGACATTTCATAGAAACATAGAAACATAGAAAATATGTGCAGGAGTAGGCCATTCGGCCCTTCGAGCCTGCACTACCATTCAATATGATCATGGCTGATCATCCAACTCAGTATCCTGTACCTGCATTCTCTCCATACCCCCTGATCCCATTAGCCACAAGGGCCACATCTAACTCCCTCTTAAATATAACCAATGAACTGGCCTCAACTACCTTCTGTGGCAGAGAATTCCAGAGATTCACCACTCTCTGTGTGAAAAATGTTTTCCTCATCTCGGTCCTAAAAGATTTCCCCCTTATCCTTAAACTGTGACCCCTTGTTCTGGACTTCCGCAACATCGGGAACAATCTTCCTGCATCTAGCCTGTCCAACCCCTTAAGAATTTTGTAAGTTTCTATAAGATCCCCCCTCAATCTTCTAAAATCCAGCGAAATTCTAGCGACATTTCATGAAAACTTACACATGCATCCTTTTTTTGATTATCCAAGATTTCCTTATCTTCCCTCCTCCTAACTGGAACATGCCAGTATTGTGTCAGCTGGTCTATAAAATCATGCCACATGTCAGATGTGAACTTATCCATAGCAGTCATTCTAAGTTATTCTCCCCAGGTCTGACCTAATAATGTAGTAATTTGTCCTACGCCAATTCAGGACTTTTCATCAAGGTCCAGAACTATCCTTATTCATAACTATCTTAAAACTTAAAGGTGTAGGAAGGAATTGCAGATGCCGGTTCAAACCAAAGATAGACACAAAATGCTAGAGTAACTCAGCGGGACAGGCAGCATCTCCGTAGAGATGTAGGGACTTTTCGGGTCTGGACCCTACCTCAGAATTCAGTTTTGGGACACGACCCGTCTTCAGATTCAAGGGTCGAAAGGAAGAGTCTAAAGCTAAAGAGACTAAAACTTAAGGGATTGTGATACTATTTGTAAAATCCTCTTCCATGTAAACACCAGGTTTGTTTAACAATACTAGGTGCCATTTGGTCCATTCTCTTGTTGGACTATTCACATACTGTTTTAAGAAACCCTCCTGGATGCAAACTTTGACCAGTCTAAACCTCTTACACTAAGGAAGTCTCAGTTAATACTAAAAATTGTTGGTCCCCATGACCACAACCTTGTTGGTTTTATATCTTTCCATAACACTGTGAGGCAGCACCAATGGAGCGAAGGAAATAGGCAACGTTTCGGGTCAAAACCCTTCTTCAGTGATGTGAGGGTGGGGGGGGGGGGGGGGGGGAGAAAGGAAGAGGTGGAGCCAGTGGGCTGACGGAGAGCTGAGAAGGGGAGGAGAAAATAATAGGGACTACATGAAATTAGAGGTCAATGTTCATACCGCTGGGGTGCAAACTGCCCAGGCGAAATGTGAGGTGTTGCTCCTCCAATTTACGGTGGTCCTCACTCTGGTTCGGGTGGGAAGGGATGAATTGACCAGGGAATTGACTACCCCCTCTCCTGGCACTTTCCCTTGCAACACTTGTCACTTTACCTCCCCCCTTGACTCCATTCAAGGACCCAAGCAGTCTTTCCAGGTGCGGCAGAGGTTCACCTGCACCTCCTCCAACCTCATCTATTGCATCGGCTGCTCTAGATGTCAGCTGCTCTACATCGATGAGGCCAAACGTAGGCTTGGCGATCGCTTCGCCGAACATCTCTGCATGGTTCGCAATAACCAACCTGATCTCCCGGTGGCTCAGCACTTCAACTCCCCCTCCCATTCCGAATCCGACCTTTCTGTCCTGGGCCTCCTCCATAACCACCGTAAATTGGAGGAGCAGCACCTCATATTTCGCTTGGGCAGTTTGCACCCCAGCAGAATGAACATTGAAGGGCCTGTCCCATTTGGCGTCAATGCGCATGCGCGGTGCCCCAGGATTTTGGGATGTAGTGGGACAGGCCCTTGACTTCTCTAATTTCAGATAGTCCCTACTTTCTCCTCCCGTTCTCAGCTCTCCCTCAGTCCACCGGCTCCACCTATTCTTTTCTTCTTCCCCCCCCCCCCACCCTCACATCAGTCTGAAGAAGGGTTTTGACCTAAAACGTTGCCTATTTCCTTCGCTCCATAGATGCCACCTCACCCGCTTTGTTTCTCCAGCATTTTTGTCCACCTTCAAGCATTTGCAGTTCCTTCTTAAACAAACTGTATATCAACATGTGCGTTCCACTTTTCCAAGTCTAATGGAAGGCCTACTGGGAGTCTGTCATTTGTCTCTTTTTCCTTGAATGCTTTCTTTCAATTTGCCAGGTTTCACCTTGGCCATTGTTTGCCAATGTTGACTATTTCTATTTATTAAAAAAAGGGAAAATTGATTTGGTTTCTGTAATAAATTGCATCTAAATTGTTAATGATTTTTAAATCCTTCCATGGATGCCAACTTTATTACAATTCCTAGTGACTTCACTGACATATATATTTTATTATTTGTCCACAAAGAAACACATTTGGTCAACAGTCGAAGCATAATAAATGCATTTTTAAAGCCCCGTTCTTGAAGCAAAAAGCATAGCTGACATAAGAAAGTGCATTGCCAACAGTTTTATTGGTATGTAAACTTTATTTTTAAGTAGGTCTTCAGATGGAGTGCTTTCCATTAAGTTTATTATTACTTCATGGCTGAAGTAAATGTTAGTTGTGATTAGAGAGTGTGAAGATGTTTACTTCAGGCATGATCCAGGCACTTTTACGGGAAGACAAGATAATTATCTGAAGCAGATCAGGTATAGTGCTGTGAGGTGTTGCCAATAAATTGGTTTGGATTGCTTTGACATGGAAATTACAGAGACTCTATGCACTTTCTTGTCAGCCATGTATTTTGGACTTTAAAAATGCATTTAAAATGCTTGTATGACCAAACATGTTCGTTTGTGGATGGGTAATAAAATATATTTGTGCCTTGGCAACAAGGTAGCAAACAAATACCAAGGAAGGCAATTTAATGAGAAAGCCCACAAATAGTTAGAGTTAGACCCAAAGCTAAAATAAAAGTTGTTAAAGAGCAACTATAGAGCTGGAAGGCATCACTGTATGATTTCTTCAGGGAAGAATCTTTGGCCAAAACATCTCTTTGTTGTTGTTTCAATGCCCTCCCCTCCAGGAGTCTTGTGGTTTCCCGATGATGCGGTGGATTACAGCTCCATTCACAATTTATTCACATTGATTGAATGCTAATCAAGCCCAGACTGAAACAAAAGCACATGGCAGCTAATGTTTGCACATTTATGAGCCGGTAACTGATCATGCTGAGCAAATCAAAGCGTAGACTTGAAACTGTAACACACTAGAATTATGATGCCCATCCACATTTGGCCAGGTCCCAGTCCATGACTATCATACCTAATCATGCTATTTTCTCATTAGTGCAGGTGAATTCTTGGAGTCTTTTGCATCAGCTGAATCCCTTTGATACTGTTCAAGACCATTCCTGGTTCTCAAGAAGGGATGGTCTTCGCTATTTACAGCCAATTCTGGAAGCAATTCCAAAGGTTCTTGTGTATTTAAATGATGAATTGCAAATCAAGTATCGAGATGGGCAGCAAATCCTCCAACTCAGAACTCAGTGCAATGGTTGTAGAGTAATAGAGTCAAACAACACGAAAACTGGCTCTTCGGCCCTACTGTCCCATGTCAACCAACATGCTCCATCTACACGAGTCCCACCTTGCCCATATCCCTCCAAACATTTCCTATCCATGTGTCTGTCCAAATGTCTTTTAAATGTAATAACTTATTATAGTACCTGCCTCAACAACCCCCTCTGGCATATACCCATCACTATCTGGCCGAAAACGTAGCCCTTTAGGTTCTTATTAAATCTTTCCCCTGACAAGGTGGGACTGGAAGAGAGAGATCTCTGATCCGATGCAACTCAAGAGGCCCCCAGTCCAGAATTGAAGTTAAAGTGGGAGGTGAATGCTGGGAGCAATGCCCAAGGAACTTTGAGCATTGTGAAAAGAATGCAATTGCCATATGCCCCTGGTCAAGATCAGTGAACATCATTAAGTCACATCTGCTAAAAACAGCATTGTTTATAGTCACTGCTCAATGCACTCTTCTCACAAATATTGCTTTCAGACATAACTGATGAGCTCATGTGCCCTGGCAAACACCCACACATCTACGCACACATCTTTACTCTGAAAATTTGAAGGTTAAGGGTAGTCTGGAAATGAAGGTCCTGAATTGGGGGAGAGGCTGGTTCTAATATTAGAAAAATATGGGCCAGAAAAAATACTTTCTGAGGCAGACAAGTGGGAGTCATTTAAAAGTGTAATCATGCGAGTTATTGTCAGTACCTTTCACCCTTTCACAAGGGTTAAACTAGGATAGCCATTGGAGGAGTTCTTGATGATGAGAGATATGGCTGGATAGAGAGAAAAAAAGAGAAGCATTTGGCAAGTTTAGGTAACTAAAATCAAGGAGGCCCTTCAGGAGTATAGAACATGCAGGGGGTAGTTTAGAAACATTACGAGGGTAAAGAAGGGGTATTAGTTATCACTGGCAGGCAGGATTAAAGAAATTCCCAAAGGATAACAAGGGGAAGAGGATTCATTAGGGATTGCCATTTCTGGCAGCTTCAACACAATCCCATTCAGGGAATTAATGTCCAGGCCATTATTATACTTACCTTGATACTTGCAGAGTTATGAAATATATGAGTAGGTGTGTGATTGTTTACTGGGGAACATGAGTACTCATTAATCATGACTGAGAGCATTTTTAGTGAAGCGGGTGCATTGAATAGTGCATATATCAATTCTGTTCTTGGCAGATGGGATTTATTCATATCCCATCTGCCAAAGTTCATTGACCTTGACTAGGGCCATATGGTTTTGCACAGTCAATAAAGTGATCAAGAAGGCCTATGCTTACTTGTCATCATTAACCGGAGCATAGAATATAAGGACAAAGAGGTTATGGCACAATTTCATAAAGTATTGGTTAGGCCGCAGCTGGAGTACTGCGCACAGTTTTGGTTGCCACATTATAGGAACGACATAATTGTACTGTAGAGGATGAAAAAGTGATTCACCAGGATGTTGACTGGGATGGAATGTTTCAGACTCAGGAGAGACTGGACATTTTGTTTTCCTGAGAGAAGAAGAGGCTAAGAGGGTCAAAACTGAATTATGCAAAATTATAAGGGGCATAGATAGGCTTAATGAGAAGAATTTTTTCAGTAGAGCAGTAGTATCTAAAATTGAAGAACAAGATTTGTAGTAAGGTGGAAGAGGTTTAGAGGATAGACACAAAATGCTGGAGTAACTCAGCGGGACAGGCAGCATCTCTGGAGAGAAGGAATGGGTGATGTTTCGGGTCGAGACCCTTCCTCAGACTAGAGGGGTTTAGAGAAATAACTTTTTCATGCAGAGGGGGTTTGGATCCCGCAATACACTGCTTGGGTGGATGCTGGAATCAGGTATTCTTACAACAATCACTAGGACCTCCTGGCGACTCATCTACGGCACGAGAATCATCGCTTATCTCCATGGCAGCTTAATTCTAGTCGCTGCTAATTTGTCAACGTTGAAAAATTTGCAGCGACCATGATGAGGCCACGACTAGGTCTCAGAAAGCGGGAACTCCTCACGACCATGAAGGCGACTCCCCGGGCTCCCCGCGAACATGTGGCGACCATGTGGCGACTGCATAATCTCCTGTAGTCGCCGAAAAAGTTGCCTAAGTGGGACAGGCCCATTAGGATCCCTGTGACTAGTCACCAGATCACGTGACCTTTTTGCCAGTCTAAAGGCACTCGCATGCCTGCACCCTGGAGCATGAGGTCACATGTGAGTCTCTTCAGATGGTGACCACCCACAGAGGATGAGGTTTTGCAACTTAGTACCAGACTTCTGATTATATTATCATTCATTAAATCATCATTAAATCATCTGTGAACTGATCCACCTCTTACTTACTCAATGACTGGATTTCATTTTCACAAAAAGAATTTCAATAGGAATGCCCATACTCATCGAGTTGAGCACTGTCTTCCTTCAGCTGGGATTATTCCTCGATCAGCAAACCCGCAGCTGAATCTCCCTCCACTTTATCTCAGAGAAATTCCATCCATGAGATTACTTTCCCAGCCATTGGTTTCATAACCACCATCCTTTATTTATGACAAAACAAAAGACCAATTGGACCCCTGCCCACACACAGTAAATCCATCAGTTCCATTCTTTATTTGTTATTTCCTTTCACATAAATTCCAATCAATTTCCCTTTTTTCTCATTAGCCTGTAGCCAATGAATCTACCATTGTGTCTTTGGGATGTGGCAGGAAACTGGAGTACCCAGATTAAACCCAGAGTCACAGATCGCTGGAGTTGGGAAGCCTCGGCACTATCCACTGCACAACCTGAAGCAGATTACAGTTTGCCATGGCTTGTACTTCAGACCCTCAATAACAAAACCAGTATTGATATTTCTTCACACAGCAGACTTTCACCTCACTGCTCTGATTAAATTTGAACAAAACCCCAGAGTTATAAAGTCAGTGCCATTCGTAAGAAGGCTAAATGCTGGAGTCACTCAGCGGGTCAGGCTGCTTCTCTGGAAGGCATGTTTTAGATCAGTCCCCTTCTTCAGACTGATTGTAGCGGGAGAATTGGTGCACACAGGGTCAGGAAAGAGCAGAGGGGAGGGGGAAAAAGAATAAGAAAATGAATGGGATGGAGTATTACCTAAAATTAGAGAAAACAATGTTCATACCGTTATGTAGTAAGTTACCCAAGTGAAATATGAAATGTTGTTGCTCCAGTTTGCATGTGGCCTTGTGCTGGCAATGAACGAAGCTCAAAACAGAAAGGTTGGTACGGGAATGGGAGGGGGAGTTAAAATGGTTAGCAACTGGGACACCTGTAGTGTCGGAGGCTGAGGTAAGACCTGAAAGAAGTGTATAAAATTATGATACGCAGTCAGAATCTTTTCGCACAATGGAAATGCCAAGTATTAGAAGGCAAAACTTTAAGATCAGAGGGAGAAGGTTTAAAGAAGATGTGCAGGGCAAGTATTTTTACACAGAGAGTGGCGGGTGCCTGAAATCTGCTGCCAGGTGTAGTGGTCGAAGCAGATGCGATAGTGGCATTTGAGAGGCTTTTAGATAGACACATGATTATGCAGGAATGGAGGAATATGAAGCATGTGCAGGCATGAGGAATTAATCTAACGTGACTCAAGTTCAGCACAGGCATTGTGGGCCAGAAGGCTTGTTCCTGTGCTGTACTGTTCTATATTCTACATTCTTGTTATCAATAACCACTTTAGAAATCCCACCAACACCGGAAACTAGAGGCAACAACATTGGTCTGTCGAAGGTCTAATGAAGGCAATGAAAAAGACTGAGGGAATTGGGAACTGTAGTAGCTTCAGTAGAGAGGCTGGCTGTGAGCACAGAGCAGGAGAATGGCATCCGTACCTTGGGAACATGAAAGTCTTTGGGCATTGCAGCTATATCATGGAGACCAAGCTGGTATTTACTGAACTGTTCGAGCTGCAGCTGTGCCCAAATGGTTTACAGCTTTCTGTGCAGAAGAGGATCTCCCTTCTGCTCTCCACCATCTGCACTGAGCCTTCTCTGTAACATCATAGAATATGCACTGTGACACCACTTCATCCTGCCATCTGTTATAAATGATTGTTTCCTATGTCCCCTTTAAGAGGTGATCAGTGTCTTTAAGCAGACACTGCACAATTATCTCAGAAATATTTTCTTGCCCTTCATTAAAACCATAAGATATAGGAGCAGAATTAGGCGACTCTGCCCATCAAGTCTGCTCCTCCATTAGATCTTGGCTGATTTATTTTTCCTAACCTTATTCTCCTGCCTTCTCCCAGTAACCTTTGACCCTTGCCAAGCATGAACCTATCAATCTCCGCTTTAAATGACGGCCTACACAACTGTCTGTGGCAATAAATTCCACATATTCATCTCCCTCTGGCGAAGAAATTCCTCCTCATCAACATTCTAAGGGGACATCTTTTTATTGTGAGGCTGTGCCCTCTGGTCCTAGACTCTCCCACTACTGGAAACAACCTCTTTGCATCCACTCTAACTAGGCCTTTCATTATTGGGTAGATTTCAATGAGATCCTACTCATCCTAAACACTAGCGAGTACAGGCCCAGACCTGTCAAACACCCCCCCCCCCCCCCCCCCCCCCCCCCCCTATACGCTAACCCAATCATCCATGGTATTCTCATAAACCTCCTCTGGACCCTCTCCAACGCTAGCACATCCTTCCTCAGATGTGAGGCCCAGGACTGCTCACAATATTCCAAATTTGGCCTGCCAGCACCTTATAAAGTCTCAGCATTAAAATGCAGCCATGGTGCAGTCAATTGAATTTCACGTTGGATTCCATTACCTATTTCACATGCTGGCTAGATCCAAGCCCAAGTATCACTAACTAGAGTGAAATATCCAACTTCTCTCGAACACAGAGGTTGCAAAAAGCATTTCTTCTGGTTAAATTTTGTCAGGGAAGGAATTAAAAAGTGTTTGTCAGGGAAGGAATTAAAAAGTCAGAACTGCTCAAGTTCAGGGGCATCCCAGATACGGGGCATCCTATTATTATTTGATGCCCGTTTATAGACTTTTAGACATTCAATATTTTCACTAATCCATCCATCCATAATAATTCTAAGCATATACAGAAAAAGTATTACAGAAGCAAACAAGTAATAACAAACTATTATTTAATGTATGAAATATAATTTGGAGGAGCTTTAATACTCCAAAATCCAAATAAATCATTATCAATATTCAGAGGTTTTCAGCAAATAAGGAATTTCATCAAATCAATTTAAATTTTTGCTACGTTTCATTTTTATTAATCATTTTATTGATTGATTGATTTTAAATCTTTGAAAGCACATCATCTCTGGCAATTCTCTAGCTCTGCTGTTGGAATATAAACATTTAATTTAATCATTAAAAGATATTATCAATTAATTTCATTCATCTTCCTAGCTTCCATGTGTACTTCGCCAGAGAGTGCAGCAGATAGAGGTGCTGCCTCACAGCTCTAGCGGTGCAGTTTTGTTTCTGACCTCCAGTGCTGTCTGTGCAAAGTTTGCACATTCTCCATGTGACTGCATGGGTTTCCTTCGGGTGCTCCTGTTTTCCCCCATATCCCAAAGATATGTACTTTTTAATTGGCTATTGTAAATCACCCCTTGGTTTAGGTAATTGGCAATAAAAAAACCCAAAGTTGACTAAAAGATTATACGTTATTATTATTATAAAGATTATAAGGTGAAATAGGTAGAGGGTATAGAACTGATGTGATTACATCCCTGGAGCCGACATGGACCTGATAGACTGAATGGCCTCTTTCTGCATTGAGGTAATAAGTAAACACACGATGGAGTGAAAACTAAACTTTTGACCACTGTTTGAAATTTATTTCCATGAGTATTTACCCAATCCCCAATTTCTAGCTACTTACTGGTACATCCTCACCCAATTAGCATTGTTGCAAGCCTCACAATATGACACAAATCTCATCAATAGAAATTGCACATCACCCACTGACACGTTCCTTTTCTCTGACAGTGCTCTCTCTTAACTGGAGGGGATAAGCTCCCCGGCTCCATCGCAGTCACTCGAGACACTGCAAATATCGAATTATTCTGGTGTCCTCACACCAAATCCTCCTTCTCGCATCTCAGCTCCTCAACCCCACAGAGCATGTACCTGCTGTCATTTCTCGGGAAGGTAATCCTGGCCCATTGCCAGTTTACTAGCCTGCTTCTGAAGAATTCCTCCAATTCCCCCATTAAAGAGCCCCCAGAATTCCCTCATTTACTGGTGCCCCTCAAATTCCTCTTTTACTGGTTCCCCCCAATTCTCTCACTTGCTATTAGCCCTCTAATTCTACCTTTTATTGGTGCTTTCCAATTCCTCCTTTATTGCCACCCCTCCAATTTCCCCTTTAATAGTGCCCTCAATTCCTATTTACCAATGGCTCCTTAATGCCCACTTTTACAACAATTGCCCCATTTATTGGTGCCTGTTCAATTTCTTTGTATATTGGTGACATGAATTAATTGGGCATTAGGGCTGTTTTCATGCTGTATGACTACTTGACTTTATGATTTTGCTGTACTGTTCTATGTTCCTTTTTATATACCTGAATAACTCTAAGAGTTCCAAAGCTCTCCTTCCTACACAGCTAAACAAAGAACTTGGGTTCTATTGTCTCAGAATCCACCTAAGCTTCCACGCTGTGACCTCCAACTGTATTCTGCAAGAAAACACCAGTGAAGTAATCTGGTGGGAGCAGAATGGGAGAGTAAAAGAATGAAAGGAGAGAAAACAGACAGAGGCCAAGATTGAAAATGCTGAGATATTAGAATTGAAGACTGTGAGAATAAAACAAACAGCTCCTGACAGTCCATGGAAGAGAAGTGTTTTCACAGTCAGTTGATGCCAGCTGAATAAAACAGCATATTTTTAAAGGGAGAATAAAACACTTGAAAAAGTGATAAGATTTATTGCTCAGGCTGTGAGCTTTTCACATTATTCCAAAGTATAAATTAGTGGTAAAAAAAGCATTTTCTTTGATGTGAAGGGACAAAAGCAATCAGAGGGATTTGTGATAAACGCACACCAGCTGGAGATTAATTTCCAACTTCAGAATAGTCAGAGAGACCCTTGCTCACGGGGAAGAAAATAGCATTAGCTGGGTTTAGCTCAGATACATTTTCTGTTTTTTATCGCACTTGCACTATCCAACATCTAGATTGGTTTATAATTTGCAATCTGTTTTAGTTTAGCAACCTAATGCTTTAACACTGACATGTGATGGCTTTGCATCATGTCTATCTATATTACTAAAACTCTGTTCTTGACCGCATTTGGCGATCCGTGCTGCGATTTCCGAGAGAATGCCGCCACCTACAGCCGTCATTTTTGGCCACCTCGCTCAGAGCCCCCCTCCGCCGCATGTGTGCCGAGGATTTTTCCCGTCGAATGAAATATGACAGAGATATTAATGTTTTTACAAAATTCCCCATTCTCTCTGCTGCTCCTGCTGGTGGGATGGGGGAGGGCCTATAAAACCAGGAAATGGTGTGCCCCAATCAGTCTCTACAACATGGAGGTCTGAGCTCTGAATGACTGAACACATGTCTACACAGCTGTGAGTAAGTACCCTTAATTTGGTTTGAAAATGAAAATATGGTTATGGTTAGTTTGAAGGAAAAAAGCACTGCCTGCAAATGGTTGTTTGGGGGGTTTGGGCTCTCTCTCTCTCCCCCCTCCCTCCTCTCCCCCCCCCCCCCCTCCTCTCTCCCTCCTCTCCCCCCTCTCTTCCTCTCCCCCCCCCCCCCCCCCCTCTCCTCTCCTCTCCCCTCCTCTCCCCCCTCTCCTCTCCCCCCCCCCCCCTCTTTCCCCCCCTCCTCCTCCCCCCCTCCTCCTTTCCCCTCCTCCTCCTCTCCCCCCCCTCCTCCTCTTCCCCCCTCCTCCTCCTCTTCCCCCCCTCCTCCTCTTTCCCCCCCCCTCCTCCTCTTCCCCCCCCTCCTCCTCCTCTTCCCCCCTCCTCCTCTTTCCCCCCCCCTCCTCTTTCCCCCCCCCTCCTCCTCTTCCCCCCTCCTCCTCCCCCCCCCCCCTCCTCCTCTTCCCCCCTCCTCCTCTTACCCCCCCTCTCCTCTTCCCCCCCCCCCTCCTCCTCACCCCTCTCCTCTCCACCCCCTCTCTCTCCCCCTCACTCTCACCCTCTCTCTCTCCTCCCCTCTCTCTCTGTCTCAGCTCTCTCTCTGCCCTCACTCTCTACCCCCCCCCCCCCCCCCCCCTCTCTCTAGATGTGACTGCAAGTTGGGGGCTATGCGTCAGTAGATAGGGTGGTTATGGGGTAAAAGGAGCAAATTAATAATATTAATATAATATCAAGGGAGGTAATTAGCGTGAGTGCGGGGGGGAGGGGGATAGTTAGTGTGTGTGACGCTGCATGCCGCCTCCCCCCCCCCACAACCCCACCCAACGGATCTGCACTTGGTCTAGTATACTTTTAAAACTGTGTGCGTGTGTGTGTGTGCGTGCGCGTGTGTGTGTCTGTGTGTGTGCGTGTGTGTGTGATTTTGCCTTTGAAACGTATTTCCTCGAAAACCAGACACAAAAATGCAGAGATTTTTACATATTTCGGTAGGAATTTAACTATGATTTCAGAAATCCCACTCCTCTCTAAATTTGCTCAATTATTTCCCTAGATTTTGAATAAAATTGTTGACAATATTCACAATAAAAAAAATAATCACCACTTGCCAGCTGCTGACGTCGCAATGTCCACATGCCCACCAATCAAGGCCCCCCCCCCGCCGCTGTGGATTAATGCAGCTGCTGTCAATGCGCATGCGCAGTTTTCCACGAGGTCGTTAGCCAACTCACCCCCCCGTTCTTCAAAAGGCGCAGAAAGATCGAGAAAGTTCTGCAGCAGACCCTACATTGTAAATTGTAAAGGTTGTCGAGGTTTAAAAACGTTAAAAACCGCACGTGCGCAGATTCCTTTATTCAGCGCCATGCAGATTGGTCTCTTCTCCTGTCAGTCAATGCCACAGCCGGGATGGCAATGCCCCTTCCTGCCCAAAAAGCTGGCGGCCTGTCCCGCCTCACTCACAAACTCATTTCTCCCCTCCTCACAGTAACTTGTTTATCGTCTGCCCACCACCGACGGCAGCCGCGGGCGGGGGGTGGGGGGGTTGCAGTGAAGGCCCAGTGTAGGTGGTCTCTGGTCCCGTCTCTCTCTACCTCACCCCTCTCCCCCACCCGGCCCTCTGCGGCAATGGTGGTCCCGTCTACCCGTACCCCCGGGTCCGTCTCCTCCGCTGCCACCGTTGTGGTAAGTCATCTTCACGCCCTTCTCAGAAGAGATCTTCTCCACCAGCTCATCGAAACTCGTGGTGCCCACCGTGATAAACACCGACTATATGCGCCCCCCCTCCCCTGTAGCCAGGTGGCGGCAGCGAGTAGGCAGGCAGGTAGGTGGGTGGGTAGGGCAGGGCAGGGACGGGATGAGGGGCAGCAGCGAGCGGTCGGACAGGATGTGGGCAGACCGAGCGGCAGCTGAGCCGTAGTGGGCAGAGGGAGGGGGGGGGAGAGTCGGGTTGCAGGGTGGCCGAGCAGTTTGCACAGAGTTTTAGTAACACACACACACGATGCAAACTGGTCCAATCGTCAAGTCAACGGGATCTAAACCACAGCTAACAATGAATCACCTGTGGAGGAAGGAACTGCAGATGCTGCTTTTTATGGATGGAGGGAGGGAGGGAGGAAGTGACTGAGGGTAGGGGAAAGGAGAGGGAGGGAGCAGTGAGGGAGGGAGTGGGGATGGGAGGAGGAGAGGGGAAAGATCCTGGTGAGGTGAGGAGGGAGAGTGGGGGGATTGAGGGAGAGGAAGGGGTAGAGAGGGAGAGAGGGAAAGAGGGGAAGGTGAGGAGAGTGGGAGAGGGGGATTAGAGGTAGAGGAGGGGGGGAGTGGGGGAGGTAGGGAGTGAGGAATAGAGGGAGAGGAGGGCAGTGGGGGAGGTCAGGAGGGATAGTGGGGGGGATAGGGGAGGTGATGAGTGGGGTTTAGAGGGATAGGAGGGGGTAGGGAGAGAGGAGTTATGGAGGTAGTGAGTGACAGGTTAGGGGAAAGGAGAGGGGGGGAGAGGTGAGAGGGATTGGGGGAGGGGAGGAGGAGAGGAGGAGAGGGGAAAGAAGAGTAGAGCAAAGAGGATGGAAAGGGAGTGCTGGGGGATGATACTCCATAGTAATTAAAACATTTCATCCTCACTTTAATTACCACTTTGACTTCTCCCTTCCCTATCTGCAACTTCTCCTCGCCCCACTGCTTTTCCAGATCTCTGTGATCTCCAACTCCGGCATATGGTGCACTCACTTCTTTCAGAGGCTGTACCTTTTAATGTAGGTCGCTACTTCAAATCAAGTTTTTCCCAGATCTAATATCTCCTCATTGTGCTGTGTCAAAGTTTTCTGATCACGCTTCTGCAGAGTACCTTGGGACGTTCTGCCACATTAAGGATGTGATATAATTGCAAACTGTAGAATTTATGGTGCTTCTGCTTATTAAGTGGTAATTGAAATGTTTCTCCCTAAATTCATTAGGCATGACATTTAACAAAACAAAATTAATTTCTATCACTGAGGAAATATTAGAACGGTGGAATAAAATTGATGAGTAGAAAATGTCCTGAAACTGAATAAATTGGCATGTACTCCAAACACCCACCCCACACCTCCAGTGTATACCTGGACCATTCGTGCTGTTGCTGTGATTGATGTTGTCTAGAGATAAAAAGGTATGTGAATGTTGCATTATTCTTTGCACATTCTGATGAAAGTTCACCGACTTAAAATGTTAATACTCTTATTGTTTCCAAGGATATTGCATAACCTGCTGACTGGTTCCAGTATATTACATTTTTATTACAGATTTCTTGCCTCCACAGCATTAATTTAAATATGGGAGGGGAGGAAAGCTAACTTTTATTGCCCATTACTAATTGTCCATGAGAATGTGCTAGTGAATCACCCTTTTGAATTGTTGCAGTTCTGCTGGTGAATGTACTTCCATGGTATTGTTGTGGAGGGAATTCCAGGACTTGGAGCCAGTGATGGTGTGGCCAATACATTTCTGAGTCACAAGGGTTGAAATTTGGAGGGTTCCATCTGCCTACAGTCCTTGTCTTTCTTGTTGGTAAAGGTCAAAGGTTTGATGGTATCCAGCAGGGTAATCAATGCGAGTAATGCTTAGTGAATGGCATAAACTACAACAACAGTGGAATTGCTTTGGAGAAAAACTACAACAAAGTCATGGAGTCGTAGAATCATACAGTATACAAACAGGCGCTTTTTCCCCAAGAAGTCTATGCCAACTATCAATTACCCATTTCTACTTATCCTATTTACGAGCTCTTGATCCTCAGCCTTCTATGTCTTGGCAATTCAAGTACTCATTTAGACACTTGTTAGATGTTGTGAAAGTATCCTTTTCTACCGCATTCTCATGCCAGATTGCAACCTTGTTCTAGGTGAAAAACAAATTGTCAGATGCTCTCTAACCCTCATTCCTCATTCAGTTTCGCAATATCGATCCTTTTTATGCCCTTCATAATTTGACTATCAGAACCCTCTTCAATTTCCTTTGCTTCAAAATAAACAGGCAGCACTGTGGCACAGCAGGCAGAGTCGCTGCCTCACAGCAGCAGAGACCCGGGTTCGATCCTGACCGTAGGTGCTGTCTGTGTGGGGTTAGGACTCCATGAGCCAAAGGGCCTGTTTCCATACTGTATGTCTAAACTAAAACTAAAATAAACCCAGCCCATCAACTCTTTCCTAATAATTTCAATGCTCCATCTCTAGCAACAACCTGATGAATATTCTCTGCACCGACTCCAGTGCATTCACACCCTTCCTATAGTGTGGCAAGAATAGGATCAGTAGATTTTTGAAAATCAAGGGATAAAGAAATGGGATAGTGAGGGATCTGGTATGTTTACTTCTTTGTCTATATAACTATTTTAATAAAGAATTAATTAAACTGGAAAGAACGACTGGAGGATTTGTTTTTGCTATCGGCTGCGTACGATCACTCCTCCCTGCTTGTGTAGTAACGGCAATGGAAACCTGAAGCTTGGAATAGATTGAAATTGCCATTACAGTTTGGATGGATGATATGGTGCAGTGTCACTGAGAGAAACTTTCATTAATGCTGGGCATTCATGCCGGGAACATTCTGCAACATTTTTGGAAAAAGAGCAGATACTGTATATGGAAGAAAAATAGTGAAGTAAGAGTACAGTTGGAATGGTGCACCAGGCTGAGCAACATTAGAAACATTTATACCCAAGATTTCTATAGCATCATATCTGAGGATCCTGTGAATATCTACAGCGGTGATTAAAATCACTAAGGATTCATGGTGCAGTTTGTGAATCATCTGGGTCATGCCTTCATACTATTTATACCACTTCCAGGGAGAAAGTATTCAATATGTTCCATGACCATGATAAAATGAGTGACAGAAAAAGTGGAATAAAGATTAGGATGGCTGTATATGGAATTGTGAGTGACAGACCCATGCAATATCCTGTACACTTCCTTTCTACAACATTGGCACATCACACATACAATGTCTGCTATTCCAAAGTGAATAGGAGAAACTTAATAAAACTCATTTGACAGCATTTACCTAACACATTGCCTCTTGCAACAATCATGTGGGATGAAGGGTCTTGGGCCTGAAGGTTCAACAATACAGATGAGGGATACCAACCAGAAGTGATGACTATCCATTTTCCCACCACAAGTCCTGCTTGACCCATTGAGTTCCTCCAGTAGATTGTTTGTTACTCAGACTCCAACATCTGCAGTCTCTGTGTAACCATTGGAAGTAGTTTGATGGATGGATCTGCAAATGTTGGAAAGAATGGTTTCAATCTCCTTGTAAACTAAATGCAAGCTTTGAGTTATTTTGACATATTAAATAACTTGCTCATTAGGCTGCTCATCAGCCTTCAACAATCAAAGTACTCGTTGGAGTTCTCTAGAACAGAAATCATGAATCATCTCATCTCCATGGAAACTAATGATTTACTTTTGCCCCTAGCCTCTCACATAACAAGGGACCCTCCACATCCAGATCCTGTAGCTAAACTTCTAGTTTGAGAAGTATAAATACTTTGGTAATGCTGTGGTTCTTCAGCAGTTCTCTTGTACAATCACCATTAAAAGGGAATTATGAACAAATGGAGAGAAAAAGCTTAAGATTCAAGTCACAGAAAAGAAGGAGAAAAAGTAAGGTATATACTAAATGTCACAAGCATAACCATATTACGGCATCCTAAACAGTAATTAGAGTAGATTAATACGTCAATGGGTGTTTATTTAATTCTCCACACTGTTTCTCTTTGTTCTCCTAAATGAAAATGAACACGTTCATATTCTCTTGCAAAGTTCCATGTTCTGCATGCTACTGATCACGCCACGATTCATCTTTGCTGTTGTGGTCATGATAACTTTCATGCTCACAAAAACATTTGCCATAATATTTACAAACTTAAATATTCAAACATTGAAGGGTTCAAAGGTGTAAAAAAACAGCCAAGCCCTCTCTATTCCCATTGAGAACCAAGATACCAAGAGTCATGATGGGGTTTTTATTCAGAAGAGGCGATGATAAATTTAACTACAACAGTGTTTCTCATGTTTGCCTATTTTCCCCGTCAGTTTTCTAAACTCAGGAAAGCATATCATACTCAAGAAAATTATGGAGTCAAGTTAAACTAATTTAAAAATACCCTGTTTGCATTACCTAAGGAAGTTACGTACATAAAGAACTGTCAGCTTGCATTTAATTAGCAAATTACTATCCTGAGCACATTTCTCACTGACATTCAAATTTATCTTCATGAACAATGGAAATTTTGCTCACAATCTAATAAAAGCAATTATCTTCATACAAAGTAACATTAAGCAGTAGCATTAATATATACAATTATCTCCAAAATTCATTCCATTGGTTTTCTAACTTCTAGGTGAATATTAATTTACCGTTCCACTTTTCCTCTGTACCTCCAACCATGCTTACTCTTCAGACACAACTCATCTAATTATATTTTATGTCAATATTCCCCTTTAGTTGCTAAGATTCCTGAAGAGATGATCTCGGCTGGATTTGTTGATATGCCTAAATGATTATTATGTTGTTTCTTGCATGTGTCTATATTTATTTTGAGGAGACTGGCTGTTTGCTTTATTTATATTTGCCCTCCATTTGTATGTATATCATATATATTGACAATTCAATATTAATTGTCCATCTCAAGTTATCCTGGTTTGTTGTTTTTAAGGCCAGGAGATTGTTGATCAGACATCAAGTTTATGACACTTATTATGTGCCATGGTCCCCAAGAAGACAGACATCCTTCATTCTTACAATCGATTCTCTAGCATTAACTTCCAAATGTAAACTTACAAATGATGCTCTTCAGCTATCAGCTATGCAAAAGAAATGTCCTGAGATTAAGTAAACATGGAGGAGATCTTTCCTTTGATCTGATCAGAGTTTTGGTTTATTAAACTGTTCCAACAAAAGCTCCAGGAACAGTATCACATTGTGGTATATTACAGCTGTCAAGACATAAATTGGCATTGGTATTTTTTTATTATTGTTACGTTACTGTATCCCGATACAGTGAAAAACTTGTTTACATGCTATCCAGTCAATTCATACTATACACGAGTCAATCAAGCCAGACACAAGTACAACAAAGAGAAAAAAATATCAGAGCGCAAAATATAGTGCCACAGCATTTTATTGTTACAGACACAGAGAAAGGGCAAATAGAGAAAGATTTAAGATGTGCAACAATGAGGAAGGATGATCGGGACTACACTGTATTTTACGGGAACAATAGGGAAGAAGCTGTTCCTGAATCGTGCTTTCAAGCTTTTGTTTTTTCTGCCCGATAGATGACGTGAGAGGAGGGATTGAATGGGGTGAAAATGGTCCTTGATTATGTTGACTACTTTTCTGATGTAGCATAAAGTGTAAATGGGGTAAATGGTGGAGAGTCTGGTCTGTGTGATGGACCAATTTCTTGCAGTCTTGGGCATAGCTGCTGCCAAACATAACTGTGATGCATTCTGAAAGGATGCTTTCTACAGTGCATCCGTAGAAGTTGGTACGTGTTGATGGAGACATACCAAACTTCTTTAGTGATCTGAGGAAGCAAAGTCATTGTTGTGCTTTCTTGAATTCAAATTCACCGATTTTAGACAATCATCCTTCCCAATTTGGAACTGAACTGACCTGCTCAAGCCAAACATTTCCATTTTATTTTCAGATTTCTATCATCAGTAGTTTTCTGAAGCTAATAGATTAGATCCTCTAATAATTGATATTTGTGGGAGCTCGCTGTTTGTAAATAAGCTATTGTGTTCCCCTATGTTGGAGGAATGAACATTCAAACATAATTAAATATCTACAAAGGGTTTTGTGGCATCTTGTGCTGTGAAAGCTGCAGTGTGAATGTGCAATGTGAAGGTAAACTACAGTAGCCTCTTTCCTTGTGCTACTGATGTCCTAAAGGAGCAATTTTGTAAAAAGAAACAGGAATTTTCACTCTAATGCAATAGAGGTTTACACCTGTCAGGAGTCAAACTTGCAGATGACAGTGTTCCCATAACATTATTCTTCTGAAGTCTGAAGAAGGGTCTCAACCTGAAACATCACCCATTCCTTCTCTCCAGAGATGTTGCCTGTCCCGTTGAGTTACTCCAGCATTTTGTGTCTACATTATTCTTCTGATCTCTATGCAGAGTTGACAAATTAAGTGCTGCCATCATTATATCCTGCACATAATATATATTTCAGCCATACTGAACCAATGTTAGACATTCAGTTCCGTGACTGGGCCCCAAATAATCATAATTGATTCAGTGTCAAGAAAGGTCCCAACCCAAAACATTAACTGTACATTCCCTCCATGGTTGCTGCCAGATTCGCCGAGTTTCTCTATTGCTTTAATTTTTACTCAAGATTCCAGCATCTGCAATTTCATGGCAGTGAATCAGCCAGCTGGAGGCGCAGTTCTCCTCTTAAACCAAGATTTGATAAAATGGTGGAATTGATTTTAAATAAATTGCAAATCCATCCTGAGGATATGTGTAACAAGGTAATTGAGCTAAAATAAAAAAAGTGCCTTCAGTATTTGCAGAATGATGCACACACTAACAATTCAATTACATGGTCTTTTGTAATCTTAACATTGTCCTCAAGAAAGTTGGCCCCACAGTGACCATCTTTCAAGTGCTAAGCAGCTTATTATGCTTCCAAAGAGTGGGCAGAAGACTGTACATTTCTGACCTGTTGGGTGGAAAACAGTATATTTCCGGTGAAGGTGGCTATATTAGTGCATGAAGCATGTATTGGAAGTTGTTAAAAGGACCCCCCCCCAGTCCCCACCAGTTAACTCAATATGTACTGAACTAGATGTATCATAATACTCATAATAGGAAAGCTTCATTGTTCAGTACTTGTTGGTGATTTATTATTTCACTGTTCGCCTTCCCACCACCACCACTAAAAGAGCATTCCCGATGCTGCCTCAATAAAAGAGGTTTCCCTAATCTATTTTAGATTATTTTCAGTGAATATCTTTTGGTAATTGACCCCCCATCAATATACGCAGTTTCCCTCAATTAATCTGTCTGCACCTTTTCAATACATCGCTCAGATTCTCGCTCAATGTCTTCTTTTCCATGGAAATGCACCCAGCTTCTCTAGCCACCCAAACCACCCTGTCTCCAAGTACTATCCCTGCAACCACATGAGATGCAACAGCTATCTTTGCACCTCCTCCCTCACCTTCATCCAGGGACTCCGACAGCCCTTCCAGGTAAGATAGAGGTTCACATCCCTCTTCCAACCTCATCTTCTTTATTCGGCCCTCTGATGTGGCCCTCTTAATGTCTCGCAATACCAAGCAGAGACTAGCTGACCATTTTACTGAATACTTGTGTTCGATCTGCCAAAGCCAGTTGGATCTCCCAATTGCTAACCATTTTAATTGCCGTTCTCATTCCCACACAAAATCATGGTATAAATATTGAATTCTCCCATTTTAAGCGACACTCTCCTCCCCCTCTCTTTTTCCTTTGCCTCTGCTCATCCCAATGCGCACCCACTTCGCCCACTATCTCACCCCACTTTCCCTTTCTTTTCCCCCTGACCCCTTCCATCTTTCCCTCTCTGCATACGACACCCTTTTGTCTCCTTTTCATCTCTAGCTTTTGTTCATCCATTTGTCAATCAACCCCCTCCCCCCCCCCCCCCCTTCATGTGAATCCATCTATCACTTGCCACACTTCGTCCCATCCCCACCTCTTTTCCAGCTTTCTTCCCACACCACAATCAGTCTGTTATCCACCCCACGGTATCCAAAAGACTACACCTGTTTTGGAGGGGAATGGCCCCAAGGGGTTCCTGCACACTCTGCTTACTCCCTTTCCTGGTAGTTACCCATCGACTTTCTACCTGTACCATAGGTGTGATCACCTCACTATAACTTCTATCTAGATACACTCACATCCCAGATTTGCCTGTGGTATTCCAGCTGCAGCTTCATTTCCCTAGTAGTGTCTCTAAAGAACTACAACTGGGCACACTTCCCACAGGTGTTCTGCTGAGAAACACTGTAGGTGTCCCCGTCTCCCAAGAGTATTCTACCATCCTACCTGCTGTCTCCATTGCACTAAGACCAAAGAAGAATTACACAAAAAATAACAGACTGTACCTTAACTTGCTGTCACCCGCAACTCAGCTGATGTTTCGATTCTCTTTTCTGTCTCACACCAATTTCTCCCTTGAATCAATTCCCTATTGTACCCCTCCTTGCACTTCAGCTATCGCTGAAATTTGTCATGTGTCCTTTGTTTGACTTTTCCTTTCCCCTTCTTGGTCATCCAAAATGTTAATTTTTTAACTGTACTCCTTTGTGGGAATGTGGGAAAGTAGCGTAAAGCCTGTCATTGCTCAATTGCAATTTATCCTGCTAATCTATGATTCCAATTTATTGTGATCATCTGTGATTATACCACTCAGATTAATCCTTCAATTGTTTGTTTTTACTGTAGTGGTCCATTTCATAGTTATTCTTTATCTTACGATAATATGATCACTATACCATAAATGCTCTTTCTCAGATCCACATGGCCTGTCACATTTCCCAGCAATGTTTTTGCTCCATCAGTCTGAAACTATTGGTTAAAAAAGTTCTTCATGCACTTCAAAAATGTCTCTCGTCATTTAATTATTATCTCAGTGTATATGATGTAGAAACAAGGATCTACAGATGCTAGTTTATACTTCAAAGCTCACAAATGCTGGAGTAACTCAGCAGGTCAGGCGGCATCTCTGGAGAACATGAATAGGTAAAGTTTTTGTAGAGACTCGAAAAGTCACCTTTCCATGTTCTCCAGAGATGCAGCCTGACATGTTGAGTTACCAGCACTTTTTGTCTTTCAGTGTATATTATTATGGCTGAAAGTCCCTGTTACTGAAAAATGCCCCCTCCATATCTCCTTTAGTGAATGTTAGCATATATATTGGTCCCTATTGTTCCATAACTAAAACCAAATACATAGATTCTATCCTTGACTATCTGCACACATCATTTTTCTCCAGTACTGGAGTATTCTCCTTGATGCAACAGGATGAAACCTATAAATTAAGAAAAAAGGAATCAGTGCACATTTGTTAGGGAAAGGATGATGTGATTCAAATGAGCTAATAAGTGCAAGGCCTAATTGAAAGGTGTGGAATTCATACTGTTTCTAATTTATATTAATAACATGGCTTTTGAAATCTAAATTGATGAAATTTCCAAGTGATGCTAAACTAGGGAGACATTTTGGTCTAATCATGTACTCCTACTCTTAATCTACATCATTTGGTTATTGCACTATAATTTTATTTTGTACTTCTTTAGACAGCACTGCAATCTTTACATAATTCTGTTGTTTTGCATGCATCATTTTAGGTATTGTATTTATCAAACTGTATACGGTGTATTCTATGAGCGTCATATGAACAAGGAATTTCATGGCACCTTGGTGTATATGACAATAAACCAAGCTGATATATTATTTATTTGTTTTTGAAACTCAGCTAATGTTGCCATATTTTGTTCCATATTATGTTGAAATTTTTTTTAAGGTATTAACTTCACAAAAATAAATATTTTTCACCAAACCAGAAACATGCATCACTTAATACTATGGAGTTATTCAAGCAGGGAAACAGAGGCAAAAGCATTTAGTTGCAGTTGCATGACAACCCAGTTCACCTGTTCTTTGACTCAACCCATTAGTCACCCCAGGAAACATTCAGTTCTTGCCAATAATCAAGCTAGGAGGTTAATTACATCGCAGCAGCGTGAAAGTATTTGTCTAAAGCTGTTCATCTGTCCAAAAAATTGGCTAATTTAGTAGGAAGAAAGAAAAAACATTGAATTCCTTTACCAATACCCAGTTTGACTTTGCCATGTTTATAGGTTGCTTAAAGTCAGACGAGCTATTTAGCATTTATAATTATTGGTAAATTAGAAGACCAGACAGAATCAAACAGCAGATGGAAACCAGATGGAATATGGAACGTACAAGCAAGAAAGGGACAACAGATGGCAGAAGATGATAGATAATGTTTTATGAAGATAGACCAATTAAGCCAGGTGAGGTGCCTCACTGTTAGCAAAGAATTACAGCAGATGAAGTTGATGGCAATGGAGATAGCAAAGGCATTTGAAACAATAATTACAAGTAATAAGAATACAAAGTAATAAATCACAAGCTAATGATCGTCAGCCCAAGGTGAGCCAGTATGTAACAAGCTATTTAGATAAATAAGAAAGGATGTAAGAAATAGTAACATGATATAATGAATATATCAATATTCTTGGATTAAATTGGAAGTGTCAGTGTAACTGCAATGGAACACTTAAAGTACAAGTGATGTACCAAATGTCATAAAAAAACGGATTAATGTAAAAACTGTACCACCCAACGGCAGTTGTTATGTTAGAATTATTGTTTAACAGTCCACTGGAAATATTAATGAACTGGTACCCCAATGATTTTGGTATTATCAAATTCTAGCTTTAATAAAAAAGCTGACATCTAAATAAGATGTCCTTTCACATATATAAATGTGGATTAAGTGATAAATGATACGTTGAGTAGAAATATAATGAAAGAATGGCAAGGTGTAAATCTATATACTTCTGCAGTCTCCAGGAATATCTTCATAGCATATGTTGGTAGTCACTTCTACCATGAAAACTGATGCATTGATAGAGAACAGCTATAGACGCCTTTAAAAAAAAATAGTTCTTCAATGTTCAACAAAGTAGCACTGTATTATTCCATGACCAATTTCGATTTATCCATTGCTCCATCTAAAAACAGCTAGATGCATAGAACTTGTAATGATTTTTAGAGGGTTTGTTAAAGGACTTCCTCCTGAACCCTTAACTATGAAACGATGGTGGTGTAGGAATAAACCAAGACAGCATACTCCCAAAGTGGGATGAGATAATTCCAAACAACCTTCTAAATAACAAAAAAGTCATAAATTCAAAAAAAGTTAAAATTGACTAAACCTATCTTGTAACAGATTTTGAATGAATTACTAGAATACCAATATATAGCTTGATAAGAACAGTTTGGAGACCCACAAAGATACAACTCACTGTATATCAAAAGCCATAACTCAAAAAATCTAACTCATTATTCAATATTGCAAAATTTAAGATAAAGATAATACTGTATTACACTTAATGGTGTTTGTGTGTTTATGGCTTAACTCCAGTTTACATCAATACATAAAAGAGACAGACCCACCAAGCATGGATAATTCTGTGAGGTGTTATTTTTATGCACTGTGCAAGTCTATTTCAAGCTGAATGAGATTTAACCTTCATCAACAATTATTCTGTTTCTGGAAACCTGCCCATAGGATGATGGGAGCGAGGTGGTGGGAGATGAAATTACCATTTCCTGTGCAGCACAAGTTAAAGCAATTCAGGCAAAGTTTGGGTATTATGTTCTTTTCCCCAAGGACATTTCCACCAGACCAACTCCTATATTCAACTCCTAGACATTACTTTACCCTTAATTATTTTTTAGAGAACTCTTGTGAAAACTCATAAGGTAACTGATTACCAGACTGAGTGCAGTCTACAGAGAATACACATAAGAAGGGAATGAGTGAGAAGAGCTGAACAAAACTTCTAAAGTAAAGCTGGAATTTAGACAAATTATTTCACTCATTTCTCTGATTTTTCCCTTTTGTGTGTGTAATATGGCAGGAAAAGCAATGGCAGAGCACAGATGGTGTTTTCACTCCACCTAAAATCATTCTATCTTTCTCAGACAACCTGAAATACGAGTACATTGGTCTTGCTGAAAGTTGGGGAGGGGTGAAACAGAGGGTGATTCGAAGGGGTGAGGGCTGGGGGAGCATGGGGATTGGCGCTGGAATGGGGGGTGTTGAGGTGAAGGGGGTGACAGAAAGCCTCCTAAGGTCCCAGAGGGCTTCCCTGCAGCAACCTGCAGCAACCAAGCCGACGCCTGCTCATGGGACCCAGTGGACTGCACACTTGGAGGGGGAGCTCGCCATACCAGCCCCTGCTCGTCCCCGAAGCCGAAAGACTGGGAGGAAAAGGGCCAGTGAGCAGATCAGATGCGATGGGCAAGGAACAAGGCCGGTAAGAGAAGAGAAGGAACTGGGGCCTAGCCTACACTGCCCTCGAGGCTGGACGAGGAGAGGATGTTGGTTCGTTGGTCGATAGACACATCCAAGGGAAAGCGACAGTTCGGAGGCCTGCAACAGTTTATTAATATTCTATCTATATTATTTAAAGTAAGATCTTGACCGCTTTTGACACTGCGATGTGATTTCGGAGAGAACGCCGCCACTTACGGCCATCATTTTTGGCCACCTCGTTCAGAGCCCCCCTCCGCCAGACTGGACCAGAGGATTTTTCCCATCGATGAAAAATCAGAGAGATATTAATGTTGGCGGCTGCGGCTGTCGGCGCCCGAGGCCCGGCGCCTGAGGCCCAGTGGGGAGGATGGTGCTGGAGCTGGAGTGAGCGCAGAGCCCGGGGCATAGAGGGATGGGGTCGTGACCGGGGCCGAGAAAGAAGATGCAGCTGGAACCAAGGACGAGTCTGGTTCCGTGGTCAGGGACGAGCCCGGAAATGAAGTCAGGGCCTGGACTGGAGCCCAGGCGGCGGCCGAGCTGATGGCTAGAGTCCACAGCCAGGGCCGGGCCAAGTACGAGAACCAGTCCGAGTTCCAGGCCCTGGCACTGCTCTATAACCAGGGTAGGTCCTGGGGCAGGAAATGGGAGTGAGGGGAGGAAGATGAGGAAAATGAGGAGGAGGGAGATAGGGTGGGGAGTGGGGTGGTAGAGGGAGATGGAGCGGTGGTGTGTGGAGGGGTGGGAGGGAGACGGCCCCTCCCTATCCACCCTCACTCCCACCATCTCTACCCCCCTCCTCTCCCTCTCTAGCTCCCTCCCTCTCCCTCCCTCGCCCTCTCCCTCTCCACCCTCCCTCCCCCGCACTCTACTCCCCCCTCCCACTCCCTCTACCGCCACCCTCTCTCTCTCTCTACTTCCCCCCCTCTCTGCCCCTCCCCTCTCTCTCCCCCTCCCTCTACCCCTCCCTCTCTACCCCCTCCCTCTGCCTCTCTACCCCCTCCCTCTCCGCCCCCCCCACCCTCTCTACCCCCCTCTCTCTCTCTCCTCTCTTTCTCCCTCCCCCTCCTTCCTTCCCCCCCCTTTCCCCTCTCCCTTTCCCTCTCTTCCCCTCCCCCCCCCCTCTTCTAGGGATTGAAGAGGGTGAAGAGGAGGAGGAGGGAGTGCCTGAGGATGAGGAGAAATGAGCCACGCCTGCGCAGTTGGGGACTATGCGTGAGTGGTGCAATACTGTATTGGGAGAACGGCTTGGTTTGGGGGAACGGGTTAGTGGTGGAATCTTGCGTTGGGGGAGCAGACCCAATGGGTCTACACTTGGTCTAGTAGTGGGATAAAAATAAAGTCTAAGAAGCTAGATAACAATACATCACTTTAATGGTACATATTCAAGTAAAGATCTACACTTTATCTCTGGCTTGTAATACCCTAGTCATAAAGACATTGTTTAACAAATCTATTTGGTAAATGGAAAGAATCCGAGCCTCTAGTTATAGTTCATGGGTAGCCATGGTACCATCATTAATGCCACCATCCCGTTTAGTTTTTACTTTGTCACATACATTCTCTTCTCGGCCCTCTCAAACTCTGCTTCTTAAAACATAGTTGTAAATCATAGTTGGATTATCTGAATGGTGGCCGATTAGGAAAAGGGGAGATGCAACTGGGTGTCATGGTACACCAGTCATTGAAAGTAGGCATGCAGGTGCAGCAGGCAGTGAAGAAAACGAATGGTATGTTAGCATTCATAGCAAAAGGATTTGAGTATAGGAGCAGGGAGATTCTACTGCAGTTGTACAGGGTCTTGGTCTGAGGAAAGACATTCTTGCTGTGAGATTCAAAAATCACAAATGCTCTTGAGACAAATTCAGACAAAGAAGTGTTTTTATTAATTTCATATTCTGAAGAATAGGTGCCTCTCCTCTGATGTCCCCTAGAGGCACCTATTCTGCAGAATATGAAATTAATAAAAACACTTCTTTGTCTGAATTTGTCTCAAGAGCATTTGTGATTTTTGAATCTCACAACTTGGGGGCTCGTCCGGGATCCAATACTCTAGACAGCTGACGGGAGTAGATGGACGAAGGGAAGGTGCACCCTGCTGAGTTCAGCAGTCTCAGACTCCTTGCTTGCCATCAGCGGTTTAAGCAATAGTATCCGGACCACACAGAGACTCAGCAAAGAAGTGGAAGTAGTTGGAAATCGCGAAAAATCAATCGAGCAATTCCAGTGCATGGCACCCAGGTAGGAAAATGACTATTAAGTACTTCCTGGGCAATTGAGAATGATGAACATGGTATGATGAACACGTATTAAGAATATATAAGACCTTGTACGGGCAAGGCAGGTATGATGAACATGGTATTAAGAATATGATTATGATAACTAAGGTAATTAAACACGGTGTTTAGAAAAAGGGAGGGGAAAAGGCTGTGGGCCAAATCCCCGCATTCTGCCCAATAGTCCGTTGGGGCAAATGCTGGACCCTGGAGGGCAGGAAATACCCAGGGGTTGGAGAAGCCAACAATGATAAGGTATAGTCCGTTGGGACAAATGCAGAGCCGGAGGGGGCCAAAATACCCAAAGGAAAGAGAAGACAGGGGCCGGGGTGGACGAAGATCACCCGGCCAACAGGACGGGGAGTCAAAGGGCAGAAGGGGAAGATAAGTTCGGTTGAAATTAGACCCCCGAGGGAGGTACCTAGGAGAGGACCCTGAGGGGGAAGGGGGTTTGTTAAATAGCCTCCTTGAAGATTTTAATCGTTTCTTGATGTTCTTTTAGATTTCTTGTCAGTAAAGTTAATTTGGAAAATTGTTACTAGTGCTAGGAATTGGACATGTAAAATAATGGTGAATATGGATTGAAATAATTGGAAATAAGTTAATTGATGAAACATGACCAGCTTTTATGGTTTGTTGTTTTATGGTAGACATTCAAGTTGAGAAACAGAGAGAGACAGAGATACAGATACAGACACAGAGATACAGCCAGACAGAGAGAGCCAGACACAGAGATACAGACATGCCAATAATACATGTCTTGGGGAACTTTTCCTCAAAGTCTGAAATAAGTGATAAGCCCTAACAGGACTGGGGTCCCCAAGAGAGAGAAAGGGATTTAAGGAAGGATGTCAAGAAAGGCTAGGATGAGGTAGGTTTTTTTAATTAGATGGGAAAGGCAGAGTTGAAAGTTGAGGGGGAACTTCTTTACTCAGAGAGTGGTAGCTGTGTGGAATGAGCTTCCAGTGAAGGTGGTGGAGGCAGGTTCGATATATGGTTATATGGTATACCCTTAGAAAGTATTTGCTGATGTGGACAATTTGTTGGTTTGTTCCACAAGTGAAGAGAGAGAAATACTTCAGAATATAAAACAGCAGATGATGACCTTGGGAAAGGCAGGATATAGTTCAGACTAGATTGGAAATTTTGAAATTGTATGGTGAAATGGAAAATGTACATGTCAAAGAATTTAAATTAAAATGCAGACCAAGCAGCTGAAACAGCATCTGGAAGAGATGTCCAGGGTAAGTCTGAATCGATTTAGGTATGAGCACTGTAGTGTCGTTTATGCTGAATAAGGTAATTAAGAGGTTTGGTAAACCCACAATAATCAGCTTTTGATTTTCTTTTAATCGTTTCTTGATGTTCTTTTAGATTTCTTGTCAGTAAAGTTAATTTGGAAAAATTGTTACTAGTGCTAGGAATTGGACATGAGAATGTGATAATAATGAAATGAAATGTATAAAGATAGAAAGCATCTCCATCTTCGGTGTGCCTCTAGGGGACATCAGAGGAGAGGCACCTATTCTGCAGAATATGAAATTAATAAAAACACTTCTTTGTCTGAATTTGTCTCAAGAGCATTTGTGATTTTTGAATCTCACATTGCCATAGAGGGAGTACAGAGAAGGTTCACCAGACTGATTCCTGGGATGTCAGGACTTTCATATGAAGAAATACTGGATAGACTCGGCTTGTTTGAAAAGGGAGATTTTTTATGTGAATGGAAACCCCCTCCTATCCCATCTTCCCACAATGAAAATCACAAGTTTTTACTTAAATGAGATTTGCGATCCCATTATGACATCATTGGGAATGAAAATGGAAGAATTTGAATAAAACTGATTTTTTTTTAAAAAGAGCAATTTTTAATGTAAATATGATTAGGGATCCCATTATGTCGCCATATGCTGGTAACAGGCAGTGCAAGTGGAAGTGATTTTTGGCAGTGCTTTTTGTAAAGTTTAAAATGTGAATAACATATAAAATATACCATCAATCTGAACGAAACTTGCCACCGTTTTGTCACAGTTTTGGGACCACACTCACCACACACACGCACATACAAAGAAACAAGATGAGAGTTTTAGTATACTAGACCAAGTGGGACCTGTTGGGTCCCTGTCACACAGGAGGCCTGGTCCCCGAATACAATTACCTCGCCATCCCTCCACCTACCCCATATCCTCCTCCATTCGTTCTCATCCCGCAGAACTCCTCCCCCTGCTCTTCACCCTCCCTCTTCTTTCCTCTCTCCTGCTCCCCTCCCCCACTGCCTCACTCACCTCTCCCTCCCTCTACTTTCCCCTACCCTCAGTCAATGAAAATCGCGATTATTTAAAAAATGGAAACCTCCCCCCTTTCCTACCCCCCCCCCCCTCCCCAATGAAAATCGTGTTTTTTTAAAAGGGAGATGTATTCCGCAATATTTTATGTAAGTGGAAACCTCCCCTTATCGGACTCCCCACAATGAAAATCGTGATGTTTTTCTGTAAAAGAACCGCGCCCCCCCCCCCCCAAGAATTTGATTAAAACTGTTTTATTTATAACGTTTATTTTTTATGTAAATGAGATTCACGATCCCATTGTGATGTTGTTGTGAATGAAAACGGAAGAATTTGAATAAAACTGATTTAGTTTGAAAACAGCAATTTTTAAGATAGATAGATATAAAAATTCATATATAGAGTGAAGGTCATTAACAAGGCTTCATATCAGATTTCCTCACTGTTGTTTTAAGTATATTTAGTGTCATCTCTGCATGACACTCAGCACTGAATCAGCAGGTCAGCTTGTGAGAGTCAACCTATTCCTGAAGAATCCTTGTTCAGTGTGATTGGAGTGAAGAGAGTGAAAATTATCCCAGACTGGAGGCAAAATAATTAAACAATGATTGTGTTTTTTGAAGTGTTCAACGACCGATGGTTAAGACAATCTCACTAGTTAAAGTTCTAAAAGAGTAAATTTCATTTTTGGAAAGCTGATTTCATTTTCAAGGTTCCTGGCATACAGAACAATATGTTAATTCAATCCATATGTATATGCATCATTCTTCTTATGTAGGCTCATTTGAATTCTCTGAACCAATATACACATGAAGCCGAGGCATCAGATCTGTAGCACCAACCTCATTTGTGCCCTCCTGCTATTATCATTTCAGCTCAATGGAATTTTGGTTTCTTAACAATCCTGGTGTAAACTTTCTACTTTTCCAAGAGGGCTTTTGTGTTATTGTCACTGAATTTAAGATGTTTTTTCTCTACTCAGTCAAATCCCATGGCAGTCAATGCCAAATGAAATTTGACCTAGCAATAACAAATATATCCATAAGTGAGGATGATTTGTGTTTTGGGAGGATCCTAACAGATGATGACACTTCCCAGCACCTGTTGCCCTTATTTTTCTTGATGGGTAGACAGTCAAAAATACATGGGAAGATTAATGTAGTGCATTTTGTAGTGTAAAAGTGTAATGCAATGGCGTAGGCAACAATAAAGGTAGTGGGTGTCTCAGCTTGTGGATGGCCAATCATGCAGGAAGGATAATATTGAATCCCTTGAACATTTTTGGAGTTACATTCATGAGGAGTATTCCATTACAATTCTGATGTGTCTTGTTAATAGCAGAAGTACTTTTTGAGGCTAGTATAGTTGAGCTAGGATCTGGTAAATATCAAATGTTGCAGCTTGCTCAAGGCATGGATAGTTTTGGAGATACATCGGTGTAAAAACAGCATCTAATTTTAACAAATGGGGAAATTATGATGCTATGTATTTTATAAGCACAAATGCTCATGCACATGGATGCAGTTGAAAATCTGAGGTATGAATCTCTTACACAGTAACATGCCTTTGGTTGCTTATAGTGATGGAAGAATTCCACATCCTGTTTTGGAGTGTTCAACTTGAAACAGAAGCTTATATGTGGAACTGCATAATTTAAATCAATCATGATGTTGTATTTTATGATTTTCACTTTGGCATATTTGAATATTATTGCTACATAAATAAAAGCTTTTGGTTGCTTGGAGAACATATTAAAAGTATATATGGGTGTAGATCAGCCATGATCACAATGAATGGTGGTGCTGGCTCGAAGGGCCGAATGGCCTCCTGCACCTATTTTTATGTTAAAATGAACAGATATTTTAACTGTTTAGAAATGAAAATTACAAAGTTTGATGTTTGACAGAAATATATTTTAGAAATGTATCAAATTTCATCAATAGTTCTTTTGTATTTTTATTCTCATGGATACACCCTTGAGCCTTCGGTGAGAAGGTAACAAATATGCTACAGGTATAATGTATTTTGAATCATCTACTTCCTTCCTTTGTAGAAATTAATGCCCATTAACCACATTATTCCCATGGTCCAAAATCCCAGGAGAATACATTGATTAATTTCTGAACAAATTCTCCATTGATGGAATACTCTGATTACATTTCAGATAATACCTAATAGCATGCATATACTACCCATTAATCAATAAATAGTCAAAGTGGTTACAGTAAATCTCGGATACTTATGGCTTTTCTAATTTCTAGAAGTTAAGCAGTTTTAACACATGATAGAATACTATAATAGTAACATATCATGGCCTAATTATTTATCAAACAAAGAGAAATTGATCTTCAAATATGCGAATTCAGCACTTTCTGGAAATACCCGTTGCTTATAGCTTGCCTGTTGAGCATAATGAGTGATGTAACCAAAAAAAATCTTTAGAAATGTGAAGGGATCTTCATCTACCTCCTTGTTTCCGGTTTTGTCTAAATGCTGCAATGTTTTAACTCACGTGAAACTTATTCAAATGAGGGGGAAAAATAAGGACTATATAAGTTTAATTTAAGGAAAACAAGAACATGATTTTCTTTCAGCTTTTTTATATATGAAACAGGATTCCTTGCACTGAGCAAAAATCTGGGTATAATTTAAATGATGAGAATTAACAGAATTTAGGCTGAAACATGACATGAAATAGTTCAAAATTACCCGCTGCTAATTACCTACTGCTCAAATTCCCTTCATCCCCTTCATGTAAGAGAGAAAGGGTGGAAATCGTGGAGTGCAGAAGACTCAAGTGGCTGTGTCTAATGAAAACAGGTACGCCCTCTAGGGAACTGTCCGGGGAGACAATGTTTCCAGTACGAGCGGTGGACACGTTGGTGGTTCCAAAGATTTTTTTTTTTTTTTTTTTTTTTTTTTTTTTTGTCTAGTTAAATGTAGTTGTTGTGTTTTTTTAAATACTGTTTTTAACTGTGTTTATGTGGGGGGCGGGGGGGGACTTTAAAAAATCTCTTCCCTGCACGGGAGACCCGACCCTTTCCCTGTCGGGTCTCCGTGTCGTTGGGGCATAGCACCGTGGAGCGGCCTCCAACCGGAACGACCTGGGGGTTCCTGTCGCGGAGCCTGCAGAGTTGCGAACCTACCATCGTGGGGCTGGCCGGCCTCGGGGTATGGGGAGTGGTTGGCTCGCTGCTGCGACCCGACCCCGGAGCTCGGAGGCTCCAGCTGCAGCCGCAGGTCCGGTGGACTGTGATATCGGGTGCTCACGGGTCTGGGTGGAGACCGCTATCCGGAGCTCCCGCAACGCGACTTCTCCAGCCCGTGGCTCGGGGTTCGAACGACCCGGAGCTGGGCCGTACATCGCCCGGCGCAGCTTTAATGGCCGCGGGACATTCCAGCGCCCACTCGGGGCTCCAACTTGTGACTTTTGGACCTGGAGCTGGGCCGTACATCGCCCGGCGCAGCCTAAAATGGCCGTGGGACTTACCATCGCCCGCCTGGGGCTTCAAAATCGGGCTTCAATATCGTGAGGAAAATGGAGAGCAGGGGAGAGAAAAGACTTTGCCTTCCATCACAGTGAGGAGGAAGTTCGCTGTGATGGATGTTTGTGTGAATTAAATTGGTTGGGAATTGGTAGGAATTGTTTTTGTTTGTATGGCTGCAGAAGCAGAGTTTCGTTTGAGCCTCACTGAGGTTCAAATGACAATAAATATTGTATTGTATTGTATTGTATTGTAATCCTAGAGATGGTACTCGACCGGTGAGACCGACGTCGGACAGAGCCCTAGTGGTGGGTGACTCCATTGTCCAAGGAGAGGACAGGAGATTCTGTGGCGGCAGACGAGATGCGAGGATGGTCTGTTGCCTCCCTGGTGCCAGGGTTCAGGATGTCACAAGCCGAATTCTGAACATCCTCGAGAGAGAGAGAGAGGTGAACAGCCGGCTGTAGTTGTGCAAGTAGGGCCAAACGACACTGGGAAGAAGAGGAAGGAGGTTCTCCAACATGACTTCAAAGAGTTGGGAAGAAGACTGAAATGCCGGACTTCTAGGGTGGTTATCTCTGGATTGCTTCCAGTACCATGTGCTAGTGAGGACAGGAACAGGGAGATAGGGGGTCTGAATATGTGGCTGAGGGGCTGGTGCAGGGAGCAAGGATTTAGATTTATAGACCACTGGGATCTCTTCTGGGGTAGGGGTGACCTGTACAAAAGGGACATTCTGGCAGGCAGGTTTGCTAGGCTTTAAACTAAATAGTGGGGTGGGGTGATTGACAAATTGGGAGTATAAAGATGGAGTTGAAGGGGAAGTGGCTACAGGAAAAATTACAAAAGATTCTCGAATTAATGGGAAGGAAAGCTTGAGAATGGACAACAGAGTAAGGTCAGGGCCAATTGCGAGGGGGGAAGTGAATACAGAGGTCAAAGTGCTGTATATGAATGCGCAAAGTATAAGGAATAAACAGGACGAGTTTGAGAAACTGGCAAGTATGATGTTGTGGGAATTACTGAGACATGGCTGCAAGAGGGCCAGGGCTGGGAACTGAATATTCAAGGGTATACCTCCTATCGAAAAGACAGACAGGTGGGCAGAGGGGATGGGGTTGCCCTGTTGGTGAGGAATGAAATTCAGACCCTTGCAAGGGGTGACATTGAAACAGGAGATGTGGAGTCAGTATGGATAGAACTAAGGAATTGTAAGGGTAAAAATACCCTAATGGGACTAATCTACAGGCCCCCAAACAGTAGCCTGGACATAGGGTACAAGTTAAATCAGGAGTTAAAATTGGCATGTAGTAAAAGTAATGCTGTGGTTGTTATGGGAGATTTCAACATGCAGGTAGACTGGGAAAATCAGGTTGGTACTGGACCCCAAGAAAGGGACTTTGTAGAGTGCCTTTGTGATGGATTCTTTGAACAGCTTCTATTGGAGCCTACCAGGGAGAAGGCAATTCTGGATTTAGTTTTATGTAATGAACCGGATTTGATAAAGGACCTCGAGGTTAATGAGCCATTAGGAGGCAGTGACCATAACATGGTCAGGTTTAATCTACAATTGGAGAGGGAGAAGAGTAGATCGGAGGTGTCAGTGTTGTAGTTGAATAAAGGGGACTATGGGGCCATGAGGGAGGAGCTGGCCAAAGTTGACTGGAAAGATACACTCGCAGGGATGACAGTGGAACAAAAATGGCAAGTGTTTCTAGGAATAGTACAGAAGGTGCAGGATCAGTTCATTCCTAGAAGGAATAAAGATTCCAAGGGGAGAAAGGGAAGACCATGGCTGACAAGGGACATTAGGGACAGTATAAACATTAAAGCGAAGAAGTACAACGTAGCAAAGATGAGCGGGAAGCAAGAGGATTGGGTACTTTTTAAAGAACAACAGAAGATAACCAAAAAGACAATACGGGGAGAAAAGACAGTTCGAAGGTAAGCTAGCCAAGAATATAAAGCAGGATAGTAAAAGCTTCTTTAGGTATGTGAAGAGGAAAAAAATGAGTGAAGACCAAAGTTGGACCCTTGAAGACCGAAAAAGGTGAATTTATTATGGGGAACAAGGAAATGGCAGATGAGTACTTTGGATCTGTCTTCACTAAGGAGGACACAAACAATCGTCCTGATATTGTAGTGGCCAGAGGATCTGGGGTGACAGAGGAACTGAAGGAAATCCACATTAGGCAGGAAATGGTGTTGGATAGACTGATGGGACAGAAGGCTGATAAATCCCCAGGGCCTGATGGTCTGCATCCCAGGGTACTTAAGGAAGTGGCTCTAGAAATCGTGGATGCATTGGTGATAATTTTCCAATGTTCTATATACTCGGGATCAGTTTCTGTGGATTGGAGAGTAGCTAATGTTATCCCACTTTTTAAGAAAGGCGGGAGAGAGAAAATGGGGAATTATAGACCAGTTAGCCTGTCATCGATGGTGGGGAAGATGCTGAAGTCAATTATAAAAGATGAGATAGCCGCACATTTGGATAGAAGTAACAGGATCAGTCCGAGTCAGCATGGATTTACAAAGGGAAATCATGCTTGACTATTCTTCTGGAATCTTTTGAAGATGTAACTCGAAAATGGATAAGGGAGAGCCAGTGGATGTAGTGTACCTGGACTTTCAGAAAGCATTTGATAAGGCCCCTCATAGGAGATTAGTGGGCAAAATTAGGGCACATGGTATTGGGGGTAGAGTGCTGACATGGGTAGAGAAGTGGTTGACAGACAGGAAACAAAGAGTAGGGATTAACGGGTCCCTTTCAGAATGGCAGGCAGTGACTAGTGGGGTACCGCAAGGTTCGGTGCTGGGACCACAGCTATTTACAATATACATCAATGATTTGGATGAAGGGATTCAAAGTAACATTAGCAAATTTGCAGATGATACAATGCTGGGTGGCAGTGTGAACTGTGACGAGGATGCTCTGAGAATGCAGGGTGACTTGGACAGGTTGGGGGAGTGGGCAGATGCATGGCAGATGAAGTTTAATGCGGAAAAATGCGAGGTTATCCACTTTGGTAACAAAAACAGGAAGGCAGATTACTATCTAAATGGCGTCAAGTTGGGAAAAGGAGAAGTACAACGGAATATGGGGGTCCTTGTTCATCAGTCTATGAAAGTAAGCATGCAGGTACAGCAGGCAGTGAAGAAAGTGAATGGCATGTTGTCCTTTATAACAAGCGGAATCGAATATAGGAGCAAAGAGGTCCTTCTGCAGTTGTACAGAGCCCTAGTGAGACCACACCTGGAGTATTGTGTGCAGTTTTGGTCCCCTAATTTGAGGAAGGAGGGTAGAGGTAGAAAGTGAGGGCAGAGAGAGAAGGGGCAGAGGCAGAGACAGAGACAGAGACACAGAGAGAGGGGCAAGAGTGATGGGGGGGGGGGGGGGGTGGAGAGGAGGATACGAGGGAGGGTGGGTGAGGGGGGAAAGGTGGGGGGGAGGAGGGGAGGAGAGAGAGGGTGAGAGTGAGAGGGGGTGCTGAGGGGGGGGTGAGGTGGGGAGGCAGGGAGGGGGAGGTAGGGAGGAGGGTGGAGGGAAGATGGTAGGGGTGTGGAGGGGGGGGGGGAGTGGGTTTTTAAGGGAGGGAGGGGGAGAGGAGGGGAGAGGATGGAGGGGAGGAGGATGGAGGGGGGAGGAGGGAGGGGAGGAGGATGGGGAGGGAGGGGGGGGGGGGGGGGGGAGGGGGGGGGGGAGGAGGGGGGGGGGGAGAGAGAGGAGAGGGGGGAGGGGGGGCTAGAGGAGGGGAGGAGAGGAGGGGGGGAGAGGGGTGGGGGGGGGAGGGATGGGGGGGTAGGGGGGGTGCGTGGAGGGGAGGGGGGGGTTAGGGGAGGAATGGTGGGGGAGGGGATGGGGGGGGAAGAGAGGAGGGGGGGGGGGAGAGGATGAGGGGGGGGGGGAGGAGAGAGGAGGGGGGAGAGAGAGAGGGGGGGAGGGGGGGGGGGAGAGGGGGGGGGGGGGGGGGGGGGGGGGGGGGGGGGGAGGGGGGGGGGGGGGGGGGGGGGGGAGGGGGGGGGGGGGGGGGGGAGGGGGGGGGGGGGGGGGGGGGAAGGGGGGGGGGGGGGGGGGGGGGGGGGGGGGGGGGGGGGGGGGGATGGGGGGGCAAGCGTTTTAGAACCACTAAGGACACTTACATTTTAGTAGACATGTGTTCAGTGTTATTCACAGCTCAGAGAAACGTGACCCTCTGCCTTCCTCCAGCTTGCAGACACTGATTGAGGCACACCACTTCCTGGTTTTATAGTCCCTCCCCCCTGCCGCTAGCAAGGGCAGCAGGAGAATGGGGAATTTTGTAAAATCATTAATATCTCTGGCATTTTTCATCGACAGGAAAAATCCTCGGCACATATACGGCGGAGGTGGGCTCTGAGCAAGGTGGCCAAAAATGACAGCCGTAGGTGGCGGCGTTCTCTCGGAAATTGCAGCACAGATGGCCAAAACCGGTCAAGAACAGACTTTTAGTAATATAGATAGATGAACATCCTGGACAGAGAAAAGACTAGTGTCAGCTGTATTGCTAGCTAAATTGGACTGTTCTGACTGTTGATGCAGCGGTCCTAGCAGTCGTGTAGAGAACATTTTGACACACTCCTCACTTACATCATGTAAATTGTAAACAGTCACGTGGTAAATCTGACACTGCCATCTCCCCATCATTGTTGAATTATTCTCCTTAATCAGAAGCAATGGAGTTTCATCAGATTTGTTCCTGGGATGGTGGCTTTGTCATATCAGGAGGGATTGAGTTGTTCAGCACTATTATCTGAAGTTTAGAAGATTGAGAATTGATCTCATTGAAACTTACAAAATATTTCCTGCCCAAGAGGTTTACAATTAGAAACATAGAAAATAGGTGCAGGAGTAGGCCATTCGGCCCTACGAGCCTGCACCGCCATTCAATATGACCATGGCTCATCATCCAACTCAGTATCCTTACCTGCCTTCTCTCCATACCCCCTGATCCCTTTAGCCACAAGCGTCTCATCTACCTCCCTCTTAAATATAACCAATGAACTGGCCTCAACTACCTTCGGTGGCAGAGAATTCCAAGATTCACCACTCTCTGTGTGAAAAATGTTTTTCTCATCTCGGTCCTAAAAGATTTCCCCCTTATCCTTAAACTGTGACCCCTTGTTCTGGACTTCCCCAACATTGGGAACAATCTTCGTGCATCTAGCCTGTCCAACCCCTTAAGAATTTTGTAAGTTTCTATAAGATCCCCCCTCAATCTTCTAAATTCTAGCGAGTACAAGCCGAGTCTATCCAGTCTTTCTTCATATGAAAGTCCTGACATCCCAGGAATCAGTCTTGGTTCTTGGTTCTTGGTTTCTTGGTCCTCCAAAACATTCCAAATGGAATTTAAACTGGAGGTGGAGTCTGGTGAACCTTCTCTGTACTCCCTCTATGGCAATAATGTCTTTCCGTTGAACCGTTCTATTTCAATCCCCTGCAAGGTCCAAGCGTGACGTCAGTCACGGGAGCGTCTTCCCGTTGTCATGGTGACAGGTGCTCCCATTCCCATCCCTTCCATCCTCCTGCTGTAGCGCGAGAGCTATCCGTTAGGTAGCGCATGCCACCACACGCGCGGCCGCAGCCCGGGCAACGTGACCGTCGATGGCGCCGTCGATGCTGCTGCTGCTGCTGCTAAACGCAGCCGCTGCGGTAGAATGAGCTAGAGCCGCGACCAGTCAGCGGGTTTGTCATCCAAATCCTGACGCTACCATCGCGGAGAAAACCTGCCTCGGTCTCCGGGAATACCAGGAAGCTTCAGTTGCCGGTTTAGTGAACGACAACCGGTACCTCTCGTTCTCTCTCTCAGCCTCATCGCCTGCTGAGCGCGCGCGCGCACACCGTGAGATAATTCCATGCGAACCGGCCGACATGTGGACACCGACCGAGGAGGAGAAATTTGGCGTCGGTAAGTAATTGCTTTGATGGCATCTGGTGGGCGGCTGTATTTTTTTGTAAAATAATTTTAATACGGGAGTGGAAAGAGAAAAAAAAAGCACTTTCTTAATGCCATCTGCCTCCGCCCCCTCCCCTGTTCTCACAAATAAAAACAACCGGTGGTGGCTAGCTAGCTGACTGCTGCGGGGGCTGCACGGAGAACCCAATAGATATCACTTTATGGCTGCGAACATCTCAGTCACGATTTCTTTCAAGGGGGACTTAAATAAAGTCAGATGATTGGAACTCAGCTGCGAAGGGAGGGAGGAGGGGATGAGGAGGGGGATCTTGGTGCAGTTTCCCCTCGACGATGGGTTTTAATGATTTGCGTTGAGAGCTTTTTATGTAGATAGTTGGTGCAAATGTTTAAAGTCAATAAAAGCCAATTGATGACAAATAATTTTGCAAACGGAACATATTAAAATTATTTAACTGCAAACTGTTGCGTCCAGTTTATGTAATCGCAATTATTGCTGTGTTTAATGCAGTTTCACACCGTGGGTTTTAATTTCAGCGGCTGAAATTGCAAATATAAATGCTGTCTGCCAGTGAGCTGTGTTATGTCCCCTCCTCCCGTTGATGATATGAATATGTATGATTTTATTTGGGGGTAGCTGGTCAGAAGCATAATCTTTCGATGGAGGGCGCTGTCATTTAATCGTGATAAAATGCACTTTGCAACACAAACGGAACCTGTTGGGGATTTAAAATGGCAATGGAGGGCATGGGAATAAGTGGTGCAGCACAAGCAGGTCAAAAGGGACAGGTTAACAGGTCTTTCAGTCTACGACCATCTGTTCCATATCCTTTCAGCCATTTTAGGAATGGTAGAAACATCATTGGTCCTATGATTTATTAAGCATTTGAAATGTTAGAGACTCTATGAAATCGCAAATGAAGCATACGTCATCTAAATTATTTAAAACCAAAGTGTATAATAACACTTTTGATTATTGCATCTATCCATAAATACATTATGTCAGGATTTAACATTATATGTTAGAATATAGAGCCGCAGGCCGGCACCGTTTATAATTGTAACCTGGGAGGAACAATCGTTTTGTTTACTTACTCCAACTGTCAATCACTAAGTTGGAAAAACCTGAATAACATTTTAGTAACATCTAACGGCTCTAAACGACAAACGAAAAAAAACACCAAGACATACATCTCGGGATTTGATCGCTCAATCCAATCATATAGTGGAATATGTGTGTCTATATATTTTTGAGCAAATATTTTTGAGCTGCTCTTGCCAATATCTGGTGGAAATTGAAAACGAACCTTTCGACTGTTAACTTTCAAAAGAAGGAAGCTGTTTCTAAATCATCTATATATCTGTGCACATATAAACAAGTACTTACCCTCCATGTGGACAGATACGTTTTCTTTGTAAATTAATAAAAGATCTTAAATCTAAAATTTCTAATTATAAGATGTGATCTGCCATCATTTTCTGCAAAGTGCTTGAAAAATGCATACTATTTCCAATTGCTACATATTATTGCTTTTTTGTTTATTTTGCATGGATTGCATTGTTTTTTCAGTTTTAAATGAAAAATAGAAACAAATAGGAGGCCATTCAGTATCTCATGCATACTCTGTCATCAAATAATATCATGGTTGATCATCTATAGCAGGCCCACTATCTTGCACAAATCCAAATGCCATGATTCATTTAATAGCTAAGAGTCTATTGATTTCTGCCTTGAATATATTCAGTAACTGAACCTCATTGTAAAGTATTTTTGATCCACAATTTTCCAATTCTTTTATTTCCTAAAGATGTTGCATAGTACTTCGTTTTAAAATGGTTATCATTGATGAATGTATTTTGGAAAATGAGTTTCACTGGTTGGCATTAAAATTAAATCCAACACGGGTTGCTGTTCAGCAATACGAAGCCAGAATGATGTCCAAATTGTGACCTGCTAATTAATTATTTTATCATGTTAACTGAAGTTAATAAATCAGCATAAAATGAAGATCAAAACCGGGTTCGTACTTGTGTAAGTAAGCTGAGCTGTGATTGAGCTTTGTTTAAGAGGAAACTGCAGATGCTGTAAAATCGAAGGTAGACAAAAATGCTGGAGAAATTCAGCGGGTGAGGCAGCATCTATGGAGTGAAGGAAATAGGCGACGTTTCGGGCGGAGACCCTTCTGCAGACCCTTCTCCATAGATGCTGCCTCACCTGCTGAGCTTCTCCAGCATTTTTGTCTACCTCTTCTTCTTCTTGCTTATGGCGTGCACAGCCAAAAGTTGTACGACTACTTGTTCTATTTGATCTTATTTGATTGTGCACACTGGGTTGATTGCATTCATCAAAACAGGGCAGACCACGTGAAGGTTGCAATCTCCCACCCCTGTCTACCTCTGATTGAGCTTTAGTCTTTTTATGCTTCTACTAGCCTAAGTCACACAGGAGGCCTGGTCCCCCAACGCAACCCATTCTCCAATGCAATATTCCACCACTCATGCCTAATCCCCTCCCATCAAATCCACCCCATCCCGGTCCGCCTCTCCTCTCTACCTCCCCCCCCTCCCCTCTATCCCACCCACTTGCCCATCACACCCCGACCCGGACCCCTTCTAACCCCCCTCCCAAACCCCCCCTGCCACTCCACTAACTCCTCTACCCCCTCACTCCATCCCTCTCTTCCCCCTCAAACCTCCCTCTCACTCCCTCCCCCCACCTACTAGCTCATTCTCTCTCTCCCCCTCTCCCTCCCCCTCTCCCTCCCTCATCCCTCTCTCCCCTCTCCCTCATCCCTCCCTCTCTCCCTCCCCTCCCCTCCCTCCCTCATCCCACCTTTTTCCTCATTCCTCTCTCCCCCTCCTCCCTCATCCCTCTCTCCACCCTCCCTCCCTCATCCCACTCCCCTCTCCCTCATCCCTCCTCTCACCCTCCCTCTCTAATCCCTCTCTCCTCTCCCCATCCCTCTCTCTCCCCTTCCCTCCTTCATCCCTCTCTCCCCCCTCCTCATCCCTCTCCATCACCCCTCCTCCCCCTCCTCCCTCTTCACCCTCCCCTCACTCCCTCTCCCCTCTCAATCCCTCTCCTCTCTCCCCTCATCCCTCTCTCCCCCCCTCACTCCATTCCTCTCCCTCCCTCCCCCCCCCCCTCTCCCCCTCTCTCACTCCCCCCTCCCTTCCTCATCCGTCTCTCCCGTCGCCCTCCCTCATCCCTCTCCCTCTCCCTCTACCTCTCTCCCTCATCTTTCTCTCCCCCTCCCTCCCTCATCCCTCTCTCCCCTCTCCCTCCCATCCTTCCTCCCTCATCCCTTTCTCCTCCCTCCCTCTGTCTTCTCGCACCCTCCCCTGTGCTGTGGACTGGGCTGCGGCTTTCCCTCTCCGTGTAATGCTGCGGTGCGTTAGGGCCCCTCCCGGTGTCCGTGCCCGCGGGCAGGAGCCGCTGAGGCGTTGCCCATCCCGGAACCCGCGGTGTCCCTCGCCAGCGGGTTGACACTCGGGCTCGGCCCGCGGCTCCAGCCCAGGTCCAGTCTGCCCTGGCTCATCCTTGGCTCCAGTCCGGGCCCAGTCCCCGGGCTCGGTCCACGGCACCACCCTCCCCACCAGGTACTGTGCGGCCGCAGCTCCGCGCCACTCCTTCAGCATGGCGACCTCAAGCAGATTGACAGCGGACGCGGCCAATCAGTGCGGCGATGGTGCCGGGATAGAGACGCCCCTTCCTGAGTGACAGGAGAGGAGACCAATCTGCGTGGTGGCGACTGACAGCAATCTGCGCATGCGCGTTTTTTACGATATTTAAACCTCGATAACTTTTACAATGTACCATCGATCGGAACGAAACTTGTTGCACTCGCAGCACAGGAGAATGGTGAGGAAGGGGACGAAAAGTAGCAGCACTATCGTCTATCTTTTTGCGCAAATAGAAAAACCCTGCAAACCAGAAGAGCACAAGATCAGAGTTTTAGTGATGTATAGATAGTTTGAAAGGGGTTGTTTTATTTTAACACAATTGTCTTGTGAATACATCTAAATCAGATATGAAGAACTTTGTTTAAACCACATTTTAAGATATTAAGGTTTAGAGTTTATATGTGACCCATGATATTCAATTATATGGACCCCGTACACAAATATCAAAAGCTCTCTGTAGTTCTGAAGGTCGTTGGACAGATTTAGATAAGGAAGATTATCCAGCATATTTATTCAGATATTTTTCATTTTTTTATTTTATTAGAAGCAATGTACATACATCTTAATCATAATATGCAACATATTACATTTCTTGTACAACTTCTTTGTTTTTAAAACTTTAATCTATAATAGAAAAAGAGAAAAGAAGAAAAGAGTGATAGTAGTGGATTGTAGTCCACAGTAGTTGTCATATATAGATCTTCACAAGCACCATTTTTTTCATTATATTATTTCCAGATAAGTATTTCTACTATATGACCAACAAATCCATCCATCGTTTGGTTATTTGTATGAGAAAGGTTTCCTGATGTAGTTAATGCCATTTAAATAATTTCTAGCTAGTAACATCAAAGTAACATTTCTGGTAAGTAATTCTAAAGATGTTAGATGGAGTGTCTGATGGTTTAGTTTATTGGGAATTTTTTTACTTTCCAGCATGTGAGACATGGACTTAACTGGCAACACTGGCATTCTTTGTTCATCTTTCCATGCCTCTCAACAGAGAAGGCAGATAAAAGTCAATCGCATTGCAGGGTGTGGATAACTTCTGTCCCTGTAGGACATGTAGTAAACTAGATGGGCTTTTACCATGACTCCTGGTTACTGAGACTAGCTTTTTGTTTCATTAAGTTCAGATTTATGTAAACAGCTGTATTTACATTTCCCTGCTGCCATGATGGAATTTGAATTCATAACTCTTCCGCCAGTTTAGTTACTACAGCATCTATAAATACAATGACAAGGCAAAGAGCTATTTCTTTAGTGAGGAGAATTAATGAACATGTGTGCTTTGAAGTTTTATTAAAGTAACATTTACATTATTCACATTAGGGTGAAGATATGACTTTTATCAAATTTCTTATATTGCCTGGTATTATCAGGCTACATAAAATTGTTTGGATTTTGCAATAAATTAGATGGAATTTGAGGCCAATGAAATGTAAAGATAATTTCAGGGAGTTCATGCAATATTGGTCATTTATACATAATTCTAGTTTTCAATGATTGATGGAAAGTGAAATAGCCTATGGTTTATGATAATTGCATGATACTAAGGTCGGCATGTTTGCCTTTTTAACGTTACAGGAAATAAAGATAACTTAGGGCGGCACAGTGGCAGTGGTAGAGTTCCTGCCTTACAGTGCTTACAGCACCAGAGACCCGGATTGGATCCCAACTACGGTTACTGTCTGTAAGGAGTTTGTACATTCTCCCCGTGACCGCGTGGGTTTTCTCTGACATCTTCAGTTTCCTCCCATACTCCAAAGACATACAGGTTTGTAGGTTAATTGGCTTGGTCTAAATGTAAAATTTGTCCCCCCGTGTGTGTAGGATAGTGTTAATGTGCAGGGATTGCTGGTGCGGACTCGGTGGGCCAAAGCACCTGTTTCATGCTGTATCACAAAAAGTAAAACTAAACTGGAGGATAAGCAATAGTTAATTAATAGTTAATAGTCAGCCTAATGAAGGGTTTCGGCCTGAAACGTTGCCTATTTCCTTCGCTCCATAGATGCTGCTGCACCCGCTGAGTTACTCCAGCATTTTTGTGAACCTGGGATTTTCCAGCATCTGCAGTTCCTTCTTAAAAGCATTAGTTAATTGTTGTTTAAAGGATGTTTTTCAAATTGAAAAGCTCTTGTAAAGTTTGTCATGAAGCATAGACTGGCCCAACCCTTGGCTCAACTCGTCCATGCTGACCAAGATGCCCCATCTAAACTGGTTCCATTTGTCTGTGTTTGCCCATATTTTGCTAAACTTTTACTATCAATATATCTGTCCAAATGTCTTTTAAATGTGGTTATTGCACCTGCTTCAATTACCTCCACTGGCAATGTATTCCATATACCCACAAATCCAATTAATATTTGCAAGTTCCTGTCCAATTCTATCAAAGTTGGCCTTGCCTCATATTAGAACTTTAACCTGTGGACCAGCCCTGTCCTTATCCATAACTGTTTTAAAGCTAATTGAACTTTGTGATCATTGTTCCCAAAAGGCTTGTCCTCAGGCACTTTGGTCACTTGCCCTGCCCAATTACTTAAGAGATGGTCATGTTTTGTCCCCTTCCATGTTCTGCCCTCAACATATTGCATGAGGAAACTTTCCAGAGCACACTTGACAAATTCTACCCCATCTATGACATTGGTACAATTGCAGTTCCAGTCTATATTGTGAATGTTAAAACCCCCTACCATGACATTCCTTATAGGCTTGTAACTCTCCAATCCCCCTAGCATATTTGTTCCTCTAATTCCTTTTGACATTTTTTGGGTGGGGGAGGGGGGGGGAGAGGCTACAGTACAATCCTAATAAGGTGATCGTCCCTTTTTTAAATTTCTCAGAATGCTGTAGAACTGTGAAATAGTCAAGGGCAGAAAATACTTGGAGGTTGTGTACAGACCACCAAACAGCAGTAGTGAGCATCAAATAGGAAATTATGGATGCGTGTAGCAAAGGTACAGCAGTTATCATGGGTGACTTTATTCTACATATAGATTGGGCTAACCAAATTGATAACAACGCTGAGGAGGAGGATTTCCTGGAGTGTATACAGGATGATTTTCTAAGCCAATATGTAGAGGAACCAACTAGAGGTCAGGCCATCTTACACTGGGTATTGTATAATGAGGAAAGATTAGTTAGCAATCTTGTGCAACACCCCTTGTGCCACAGTGACCATAATATGGTGGAATTCTGCATTTAGATGGAGAGTGACACAGTTAATTCAGAGACGAGGGTCCTGAACTTAAAGAAAGGTGACTTTGATGGTATGAGACGGGAATTGGTTAGGATAGACTGGTAAATGATACTAAAAACGGGTTGACGGTGGATATGCAATGGCAAAGATTTAACTATCGCATGGATGAATTATAACAATTGTTCATCCCTGACTGGTGTAAAACGGGGAAGGCGACTCAACCGTGCCTAACGAGGGAAATTAGGGATAATGTTAAATCCAAGGAAGAGGCATATAATTTGGCCAGAGGAAGCAGCAAACTGGAGGACTGGGAGAAATTTAGAATTCAACAGAGTAGGACAAGGGTTAATTAAGGGGGGGAAATAGAGCATGAAAGAAAGCTTGGGGGGGGGGGGGGTATAAGAACTGACAGTAAAAGCTTCTTTAGATATGTGGAAAAGATTAGTGAAGACAAATGTAGGCCTCTTACAGTAGGAAACAGGTGAATTTATAATGGGAAACAAGGAAATGGCAGACCAGTTAAATAAGTACTTTGGTTCTTTCTTCACTAAGGAAGACACAAACAATCTCCCAGAAATAATAGGCGACCGAGAATATAGTGGGAGGGAGGCTGAATGGAATCCACATTGGTGATCATTTTCCAATGTTCAATAGACTCTGGATCAGTTCCTGTGGACTGGAGAGTAACTAATATAACCCCACTTTTTAAGAAAGGAGGGAGAGAGAAAACAGGGAATTATAGACCAGTTAGCCTTGCATCGGTAGTGAGGAAGATGCTTGAGTCGATTATTAAAGATATAATATCAGCGCATTTGAAAAGCATTGACAGCATCAGTCAAAGTCAGCATAGATTTATGAAGGGGAAATCATGCTTGACTAATCTTCCGGAATTTTTCGAGGTTGTAACAAGTAGAATGGATAAGGGAGAGCCAGTGGATGTGGTATATCTGGCTTTCAAAAAGCCTTTGACAAGGTCCCACACAAGAGATTAGTGTGCAAAATTAGAGCACATGTTATTGGGGGTATGATATTGACATGGATAGAGAACTGGTTGGCAGACAGGAAGCAAAGAGTAGAAATTAACGGGCCCTTTTCAAAATGGCAGAGGGTGACTAGTGAGGTGCTGCAAGCCTCTGTGCTGGGACCCCAGTTATTTACAATATTAACGATTTCGACAAGGGAATTAAATGTTACATCTCCAAGTTTGCAGATGACACAAAGCTAGGTGGCAGTTTGAGCTGCGAAGTGGATGCTATGAGGCTGCAGAGTGACTTGGATAGGTTGGGTGAGTGAGCAGATGCATGGCAGATGCAGTACAATGTGGATAATTGTTATACACTTTGGTAGCAAGAACCAGAAGGCAGGTTATTAAGCAGGTTGTAGAACCCCAACCCCCGATCCTCTCCCTCTCCCCCACCCGGGAGAGAGGGAGGGGAGGTGGGTAGGAGTGTGGAAGTGAGCGAGGGGGAGAGAGAGGGGGGGGGGGGGGGGGTAGGGGGAGAGAACAGTTGACTGTAAAACTATCACAGCTGGAATCTTGCTTTGCTTTACTGTGCGGTCCCTCTGCTGATGCGGAATACCTCTCTACTGGACTCCTCGGTCAGTGGGGTTTTCCACTGGTCTGGCAATGAGCAGATGACCAAGTTCCAGATGGCTTGCACCATGGCAGACGTCTTCAGACTCCCCAATGCCCACCTGCGCCTGGTAAGTGTGTGTGGGTGGGGGGGGGGGCAGGCTAGAGTGGCTGAGTGGCCTCTGGCATCCTGCTTCCAACGCTCTGATACCTGGAACTGAAAAGGATTTGCACATAGAACTCAAGACACATAAAAACATAAATTACATAAAACATTTAAAAAAGCCAAAGCCAAAAATTTTTCAAAGGCGTACATCTGCTTCTCGATGGCCTCCTTTCAGCCGGTGTTGTGCTCAACCCATATTACCATTCGCAGGAGTTCCCACGGTACCCGCAAGAGTCATTACGGATATCGCACGGATATCGCACTGGCATCTGCGTTCATACAATGTTGCAACGCTGCTCAAGTCACTCTTGGAGAAATTCAAAAATGTTTGAATTTTATCCCGACCTTAACAAGTTACACGACTACCTGCCGTTAGCGCCACGGAGGTCATCGGTGGTCCACGAATGCCGTACTGTTATCACAGGAGGTTCCCACGATGTTAAACTCTTGTTAAGTCTTGCATCAGGTCGCACCGTGAGAAAGAGCCATTACTATTCAGCAATTAGCAAATCCCATTCAGGCAGAACATGGAATTGCAATAGGTAGCTACTAAATGCAACCTCTCGGTTAGACAAAAAAAAGGGCAGCTTGCAACCCAGCGGTATGAATTATCAAAGGTGCAACATCAGCTGCTATCCAATTCTCCGTGGAACTCACCTATGGCTAATTGGAATTTAAAGATCTTTGTCAAAATCCCTGCAATTTCCTCTCTTTCCTTTCTCATTAACCTTGGGCACTTTGGGCCCTCTGGATATATCCACCTTAATGCTTTTTCAAGGACCCAACACTACCTCTTCCTTGATCTCAAACCTAGCAAATTTGTATCCCCACACTGATCTCACTAGCTTCCATGCCCTTCTTGGTGAATACAGAGGTAATGTACTCGTCTAGTACTTCACCTACATCACCTGACTCCAAACATAAATTCCCTCCTTTATTCCTGAGTAGTCCTACTTTCTCCTTAGTTACCCTCTTGTTTTTAATGTGCACTAGACCAAGTGCAGACCCGTTGGGTCTGTTCCCCCAACGTGCGGTTGCGGGGGGCGGGGCGACATGTGGCGTCATACACACTAACTACCATCCCGCACACACGCTAACTACCTCCCTTGATATATTAATATTATTAATTTGCTCCTTTTACAACTCCGCCGCACAATTAAAGCATGGAATAGTCTTCACCCTACTATAGGTACCCAACCAGAAGCAATTAAATTTAAGGTAGACCTTTTTTTCCCCAAGAACTCTTTTTTTGTTTAAGTCCAAGTCAAGAGAGTTTTATTGTCATGTGTCCCAGATAGGACAATGAAATTCTTGCTTGCTGCAGCACAACAGAATATGTAAACATAATATAGAACAGGAAATAAAAGTTCACTGTGTCTATATACCATAGACTATATATATTCAGATTCAGATTCAATTTTAATTGTCATTGTCAGTGTACAGTACAGAGACAACGAAATGCATTTAGCATCTCCCTGGACGAGCGACATAGCAAACGATTTGAATAAATAATAATAAGTGTCCGGGGGGGGGTGTGGTGATTGGCAGTCACCGAGGTACGTTATTTATTGTGTATATATATATATACACAATAAATAAACAGATAAAATGCAATAGGCTGTTATTTTTCATAGTTTGGTGGTGGTGTTTAAATTCTGTTTCGAATATTTTTGGAGGAAACCAAGAAGCAAGAGTTACTCCAGGGAGTTACTCCAGCTCCAGCGATTGATTCTGCGTTGGTTTTCAGCGGTCGCAGCGAGTGGACAGCAGATCTCCCACCATGCAAAGGGAGGGAGAAAGTGGCCGACGCTGACCAGTTGCAGTGGCAGTGCACATGTGCAGGATGGCACATGTGCACAACCACGGCCGATTGCATCTTTGGTGCTGGCTGTGGTTGTGCGCATGTGTAAGGCGGCCGGCCATGCCGGCAGACGAGGAGCGGACGGTGACATGGACACGGATAGCGGGCGGAGACGGAGAGTGACAGAGAGAGAGAGAGAAAGATAAGGATAGAGAGGGGGCCCGCCCAGAATTAAACGATAGGTGTCCCGGGTGCTTGCCAAGCCGAGCAAAATGGCATGGCTTTTAGGTTGCCCGGCGGGACTGTGGGTTGGCATTGGCAACTGGGCAACCGCTAATTTCGAGCCCTGTACACAAGGGCCATGTACATTGTAGAAATGCTAGCAAAAGAGTGTGGATGTTCCACAAACTGCCTTCAGTTTACGTTGAAAAAATAATGTGATCATTAATCATTGTTGCCACATAGAATGTGGCTAAAATATCTGTAATGCAGCCCTGGGCATAATGCTGTGAAATATGGCAGATGTCTGTGACAGATGACAAAGTTTAAGAGTAACTGAGACATCTTTGGTATTGGTTTATTATTGTCACATGTACCCAGATATTGTGAAAAACATGGAGATGGAGAATAAGTCATTTATAGGAACAAATACATTTTATTCCTTTAAATTTAATAATATTATGGGAGATCATTCATCTATGCATGTGTCCGTATATTAGGCATTCATAATCTGGGGAAATATCTTAAAAGTGCAATTCAGTTTATCTCTAATAGTGACTAACCTCAAGGTGGAGATAGAGGTTTTCATTATTTAATAATTCCAACAAAAAAGATTAAAATAGATTTTCTGTGTTTTCCTTTTCAATTTATTCCATATTGTTCAATGATATTATCATTGCAGGAATTTGGTTAATAAGAATCTATAATTATAATTCACGAAACAGTCTACATTTTCCTACAGTGCTATTGCTTAAAATGTATTTTATAGATGGTTGTCAAGGAAACAAACACCGATGCAAGATGCAGCTAGGTCACATAACCACAGTTACATTTTCACAAAGCCACAATTACCATTTAATTAACATGGGCATTTATTGCATTAAAATAAAATTGTCACAACCTGTCAGTTTAACTATAAGAACCCAGTTGGAATATCATTTTATAGTGGGTACCCTTTACATAATTTAAAATTTCTGTAAAATGCATCCATAAAGGTCATTAGGATATTCAACTAAATTTACCACCAATTCATAATGCATTTAATTGATCAGAAAATACTTAGAAGTATTTAATTGTTTGGAAGTTTCTTCTGCCCTATATGGCCAATTGGTCTGTCCGTCTGTCTGCCTGTCTACCAGTCTGCCTTTGTTTCTATGCCTGCGTTTCTGTCTGTAACTGTAATCACGGAGCTACGCCAAAATGGTACACGATAACCCTAATTTTGTTTTGCACCACCTTACTCATAAATGTCCTGCAGTGGTTTGTATCAAGTTTCGTACAGATTGATGTTATATTTTACAAGTTATTGACATTTTTACATTTACAAAACCCCAATTTGAGAAAAATATCTTCCCTGTGCTTACAACTATGATGTCACAATGGGATTGTAGTTCTGCTTGCAACATTGTTGCTATCTAAGTACAATGAGTCATGCTAGCCCTAGCAAGTGCACTGTTGGGGGCTATGGGTGAGTGCTGGAATATGGTGGAATGGGTGAGTGGTGGAATATTGCGTTGGGGAATGGGTTGCGTTGGGGGACCAGGCCTCCCGTGGGGTGTATGGGTGAGTGGTCAAATATTGCGTTGGGGGGAACGGGTTGCGTTGAGGGACCAGGCCTCCCGTGTGACAGGGATATTACTAAAACTCTCATTGTGTATATGTCTCTCTTTCTGTCTGTGTGTGTGTGTGTGTGTGTGTGTAATCTGAGGAAAGACATTCTTGCCATAGAGGGAGTACAGAGAAGGTTCACCATACTGGTTCCTGGGATGGCAGGACTTTCATATGAAGAAAGACTGGATAGACTCGGCTTGTACTCGCTAGAATTTAGAAGATTGAGGGGGGATCTTATAGAAACTTACAAAATTCTTAAGGGGTTGGACAGGCTAGATGCAAGCAGATTATTCCCGATGTTGGGGAAATCCAGAACTAGGGGTCACAGTTTAAGGATAAGGGGGAAGTATTTTAGGACCGAGATGAGAAAAGCATTTTTCAAACAGAGAGTCTGTGGAATTCTCTGCCACAGAAGGTAGTTGAGACCAGTTCATTGGCTATATTTAAGAGGGAGTTCGATGTGGCCCTTGTAGCTAAAGGGATCAGGGGGTATGGAGAGAAGGCAGGTACAGGATACTGAGTTGGATGATCAGCCATGATCATATTGAATGGTGGTGCAGGCTCGAAGGGCCGAATGGCCTACTCCTGCACCTGTTTTCTGTGTGTGTGTGTGTCTGTCTGTCTGTCTCCCCGGAACTATGCCAAAACAGTACAAGATAGCTCTACAATTGTTGCACCATCTTACTCACAATTGTCTTACATGTATCCAGTTTCGTTCAGATTGATGTCATATTTCATAGGTTTTTCACATTTTCAACTTTACAAAATCCCAATTTAAGAAAAATGTCTTCCTTCTGCAGCTATGACTTCACAATAGGATTGTAGCCATCCCAGGACACTGAGTCCTGCCAGCCCCAGCCAGTGCAATGCGAGCTATAATGTTGCAATCCCTTTTTTTTTAAATATTCCTGGCAGCAAGGATTTTTTTTTAAAGTTTAATGAGGGAGGGTGCATTTTTTTAAAATATTCCTGGCAGCAAGGATTTTTTTTAAAGTTTAATGAGGGAGGGTGAATAAGGGGCTATGGGTGTGTGCTGGAATATTGCGTTGGGTGAACGGCTTGTGCTGGGGGAACGGGTGAATGGTGGAATATTGTGCTGGGGAACGGGTTGCATTGGTGAGGAAATATTATACAATAAAATTGCTCAAATGCTAATTTCTGTGTAAGTGAATCGGAAAAAAAAAAGACGGAGATATATAAAGACCCCGTTCCCTCATCCCCCCCCCCCCCCCCCAGAGGGAGAAAGACTTTTCTATCCACAGATAGGGGAGACAGTTGGAAAAACTAGAACCGATTCCATTTTGGTCTTTGAATAGTAAAAATATGCAATATTTTGAATTGACAATTTAAAGGAACTTTTCTTTTAAGTTTAAGATACGTGCAAAGAACTTAATTTCAACTGTTTCCAGATACATAGAGTGCTGTGTATTATCGGATTTTGCTCATACATTGACTTATTCAAATGTATTGGAGATAGGAGAATCAAACCTATATTAAAAGGCAAATAATCGTAGTAAAAAAGAAAGTTAGGAAGAGCTAATCCTCCATTTTCTTTGGATTTGCACAAGTGTATTTTGTGTATTCTATGGGTTTTGTAGTCCCAAATAAAATTTGTGATAGTAGAATCAATTTTTTTTTTTTAACTTTTAGGGAGATATATCGGTATTGATTGAAATAAATATAGGAGTTGCGGAAGGAAGATAATCTTTATGGCATTTACTCTACCTATAAGGGAGATAGGAAGTGTTTTCCAAAATTGAATATAGGCGTATAATTTAGTAATTAATGGTGGAAAGTTTGTTTTAAATAAAGAGGAGTGTTTTCTGGTCACGTAAATTCTGAGAGATATCTAAACTTTTCAGTAACAATTCTGAAAGGAAATTTTTGGAGAAGGGTCTTAAGCTTTTATTGGCATAATTTCACTTTTATTCCAATTCATTCTATAACCTGAAAAAGCACCAAATTGTTCTATAATGTTTAGTACATTTGGGATACTAACTTGGGAATTAGTAATGTATAAAAGTACATCATCTGCATATAGCAAAATCTTATTGGTAAATCTTATTTAGTATTATATCGGTGAATGCCCGAATGTGACCCAATACTCTCAGCAAGAGGTTCTAAGGCGAAAGCAAATAACATTGGTGAGAGGGCTCATCCTTGTCTGTTACCCCTGGATAAGTGAAATTTAGGTGAAAGCATTTGATTTGTCAGTATTCTGGCTGTCGGATCAGTATATAATAGCTTCACCCATGAAATGAAGTTTTCTCCTAATTGGAATTTTCCCAACACTGTGAAAAGATAAGCCCATTCCACTTGGTCAAAAGCTTTTTCTGCATCTAGAGAAATAATTGTTAGATCTTCGTTTGTCGTTCTATGCGAGTATCTTATATTAAACAGACGTCTTAGATTATAAAACTGGTGTCGATTAGGTATAAACCCAGTTTGGTCTGGATGTATTAGTTTACTAATAACCAAGCTTAATCTGCGAGCCAAAGTCTTAGCTAATATCTTCTGAACTGTATTTAAAAGGGCTATTGGCCTATATGATCCAGGCTTCTCAAGGTTTTTATCTTTTTTTGGAATCAATGTAATAGTTGATTCGGCAAGAGTTTTTGGTAAAGTCTGTTCCTTAAATGCTTGAATATAAAGGGCTTGTAATCGTGGGGAAATTAAATCATTAATTTTTTTATAAATTCATTACTAAACCCATCCGGACCAGGCGTTTTTCCACTTTTCAATGATTTAATAGTCTCCACAATGTCTTTTGTTGTTATCTCTGCCCCTAATTCCTCCGGTTCCGCCTCATTAAGGGATGGGAGATTGCAATTCTCAAGAAAGCTTTTCATCTTTGCAGGATTGGCTGTTGTTTTTGATGAATATAGTGTTTGATAGAATTTTAAGAATCTTTCATTAATATTTTTAGGCAGTGTAAGCAGCTCTCCTTTTTCTGATCTAATTTTTTGAATAGTATGATCCTTCTCTACTTTATGGAGTTCATGTGGTTTGTCACCAAATTCACTTTTTTTGCTTAGTATAGTGAAATACCCTAATATTTTTTGCAGAAAGGATCTGGTTTAATTTAAATTTTAATACGGCTACCTTTTTATATTTTGCAATGGTTGGGTCATTCGCGTTTTCTGAGTAGCTGTTTAACCTGTTTTTCTAATTCCAATTGTTCAGTTATTTTTCTTGTTTTGAAAGGCTTGGCATAGCAATGTTACAAAATTTGGAGATTTTAAAAATCAAGTCTTTAATTTATCCCATCAGATAAAGCATAAAAATAAGTTTAATTTGACACCTAGTTCACTTTCATATCTTCAGTATTAAAAAGGTTATGGCCATTTTCATACTCGGATGGGTTAGTGAAAATATCCATAGATAATATTAAGTAAGTCTGCTCCTTAAGGAGTTTATAAAAACTAAACAGAACAGACCCCAAAAAGGTTTAACAGTATTTAAATCTGCCAGGGAATCAGCATTCCCAAGAGGTTAAGTATCTTAACGTACTCTAATTGAGTAGTTGAATATTGAGTAATTTGATTAGTATAAGGCTTACTTAACTTTCTATTAGTACTGTTTTGACTATTAACTGACTCAAAGTCAGTGAATTTATGACAACTTATTGATTACAAATGCCGTTGCACACAGACAAATCTCCTTCTCTCTCTCTCCCTCCCTCTCCCAATCACGGCCTCTCCAAAACTTGCCAATCCAGTCTCTAAACTTACCAAGACTTTCAAAAACTTACTCAACACTTTCCAACACTTTCCCAACCAATTTCCCACATTCGTTCTCTCTCTCCCCCTCTCTCTCACTCCCCCTCTCTCTCCCCCCTCCTCCCTCTCTTCCTTCCCCCTATCTCCCGATTTTTCTCACCCCCTCTATTTCTCTCCCCCCTCCCCCTCTCCCTCCCCCTCTCCCTCCCCCTCCCTCTCTCCCCTCTCCCTCCCCCTCTCCCCTCTCTCTGCCCCTCTCTCTTAACCCTATACCTCCCTCTCTCCCTGCCCCTCTCTCTGCCCCTCTCCCTTAACCCTATCCCTCCCTCTCTCCCTCTTCCATTCCCTCTCTCGCAAAACTTTCTGCAACTTCCTCTAACTTACTCTCACTTACATTTCCTCTCACTACCTCTCCCTCCATCCCTCTCCCTCTCTCTCTCTACTTCTTTACCCCTAGCCCTCCCCCTCTCTACCTCTCTCCCTCTCTCTCAGTCTCTCATTCTCTCAGGTTCTTTGCTTGACATATTAACCGACTCTGAGTCAGTAGATTTATAACATAGAAACATGGAAATTAGGTGCAGGAGTAGGCCATTCGGCCCTTCGAGCCTGCACCGCCATTCAATATGATCATGGTTGATCATCCAACTCAGTATCCCGTACCTGCCTTCTCTCCATACCCTCTGATCCCTTTAGCCACAAGGGCCACATCTAACTCCCTCTTAAATATAGCCAATGAACTGGCCTCAACTACCCTCTGTGGCAGAGAGTTCCAGAGATTCAACACTCTCTGTGTGAAAAAAGTTCTCCTCATCTCGGTTTTAAAGGATTTCCCCCTTATCCTTAAGCTGTGACCTCTTGTCCTGGACTTCCCCAACATCGGGAGCAATCTTCCTGCATCTAGCCTGTCCAACCCCTTAAGAATTTTGTAAGTTTCTATAAGATCCCCTCTCAATCTCCTAAATTCTAGAGAGTATAAACCAAGTCTATCCAGTCTTTCTTCATAAGACAGTCCTGACATCCTAGGAATCAGTCTGGTGAACCTTCTCTGCACTCCCTCTATGGCAATAATATCCTTCCTCAGATTTGGAGACCAAAACTGTACGCAATACTCCAGGTGTGGTCTCACCAAGACCATATACAACTACAGAAGAACCTCCCTGCTCCTATACTCAAATCCTTTTGCTATGAAAGCTAACATACCATTCGCTTTCTTCACTGCCTGCTGCACCTGCATGCCTACTTTCAATGACTGGTGTACCATGACACCCAGGTCTCGCTGCATCTCCCCTTTTCCTAGTCGGCCACCATTGAGATAATAGTCTGCTTTCCTGTTTTTGCCACCAAAATGGATAACCTCACATTTATCCACATTATACTGCATCTGCCAAACATTTGCCCACTCACCCAACCTATCCAAGTCACCTTGCAGTCTCCTAGCATCCTCCTCACAGCTAACACTGCCCCCCAGCTTAGCGTCATCTGCAAACTTGGAGATATTGCCTTCAATTCCCTCATCAGATCATTAATATATATTGTAAATAGCTGGGGTCCCAGCACTGAGCCTTGCGGTACCCCACTAGTCACTGCCTGCCATTGTGAAAAGGACCCGTTTACTCCTACTCTTTGCTTCCTGTTTGCCAGCCAGTTCTCCATCCACATCAATACTGAACCCCCAATGCCGTTATGACGGACCATAGAGGAGGGAGTGGTGTCCGTTATTGCCAATAACTACAGATGATGATTAATTGACAAATGGACACAAAATGCTGGAGTAATTCAGTGGGTCAGGATCTCTGGAGAACATAGGTGACATTTGGACCCTTCCTTAGATTGATTCAGTCGGTTGAGTTACTCCAAAACTAGGCACCAATGCCACTGGTCTGCACCAGCAAACCCTTCTTCACCAGTTCGCATTGTAGCCCCCAACAGATCACACTTTCTTCAGGCCGCTGCCAATGACAGGATTTGCTCGGTCACCGTAGGCCTCCCTACCCTCTCACCTGTCGCTTCCAAAATGAAGTATGTCAGAATCTTCGGGGGAGGAGGAGGCGACGGCATCGGTGGGGTGAGGGTGGGTAGGGGAAGAGACCAACTGGAGAGACATGGGAGGAACAGGCGGCGATGGTCAAGCAGGTAGTGGATGAAGATATTGCCGACAGCAAGAAACAGCAGCAGGCGAGGGGCTCGCTGGTGCACCTTATGAGTTGGGACGGAGGCTGGGGCCGGAGAACGGTGGGAGCTGGGGATGGGTCAACAGGTAATCCCATTCACATTCAGTTTACAATGCCATCTGAGGCTGTTCGGGGAATTTCAATAGAGCTCTCGTAATTTTGTCCGGATTATAGGGGGGCGCGGACCATCTGTTGTGGGAAAATCGATGCTCAACCTGCAGCAAGATATTGCAAATGAGTGCAGTATAGAGAAATCTGTGTGCTCTTATGTATGAATTGTTAGCAAGCAGCTGCAACAGGTAGGTAGACAAAAATACAGTAGAAACTCAGTAGGCGAGGCAGCATCTATGGAGCCAAGGAAATAGGCAACGTTTCGGGTCGACGCCTTTCTTTGGATTGATGTGAGGGTGGAGGGGTGGGAGGAAGAAAGGAAGAGGTGGAGCCAATGGGCTGAGGGAGAGCTGAGAAGGGGAGGAGAAAGTAATGACTACCTGAAATTAAAGAAGTCAATGTTCATGCTGCTGGGGTGCAAACTGCCCAAGCGAAATATGAAGTGCTGCTATGCTCCAAATTATGGTGGTCCTCACTCTGGCCATGGAGGAGGCCCAGGACAGAAAGGTCGGATTCAGAATTGGAGGGGGAGTTGAAGTGCTGAGCCACCGTGAGATCAGGTTGGTTATTGCGAACCGAGCGGAGGTAGTTCGGTGAAGCGATCGTCAAGCCTATGCTTGGTCTCACCGATGTAGAGCAGCTGACATCTAGAGTAGCGGATGCAATAGATGAGAGCTGACATCTAGAGCCTTCTCAGGTCTCCCTCAGCCCACTGGCTCCACCTTCCTTTCTTCCTCCCGCCCCTCCCCCACTCTCACATCAGTCTGAAGACGGGTTTCGACGGGTTGTCTATTTCGTTCGCTCCATAGATGCTGCCTCACCTGCTGAGTTTCTCTGGCATTTTTGACTACCTTCGATTTTCCCGCATCTGCAGTTCCTTCTTAAACACCTGCAACAAGTAGTTAGGCATATTAGCTTCTATTGCATAGGGGCTGGAGTTTAAAATTAGTATTGAAGGGACTTCACTAGGAGTATTGTGCAAAGTTTTGGTCTCCTAATGTAAGAACAGATATAGTAATTTGGAGATACTTCAATGTATACTTGTAGTTACCTTAAATTGGAGAATTCAATGCTCATACCATTAGGTGTAAGCTACCCAAGCCAAATACGAGGTGCATATTGATCCAGTTTGCATGTGGTCAGATTGAGGGTATTCTGCTTGGGTAGTTTACAAAACAAAGGTAATTCTCCTATTTCTGCATAACATATAATTGGTCATTGATTTCTTTAAAAAGATTTTAAAGAATGGGAGGAAATGGTTTTGTGATGAAAGAGTTTGAGTATGGTGTCTTTTAATATTTTAACATTTGCAATGGAGTGGATTTAATATGTGTTTACAGTATAGTTTCTGTGTTTCTGCATTAATTTTGTTAGGTTAATGAGAGAAACATGTTTTTGTAGTTTATGGAGATTTTCCCCCTTAAAATAACAACGGTGAGCATATGTAAATGAACATATTTAGTGGATCATCTTCCTTTGAAGTCAGTTATTTTGTATGAATATTATTGATTTATTGATGCTTATTGCAAATATTTTAAGTAAAAGTGCATGTTTGATGTAAATTATCCAGTCAGTGAAAGAATGTATTGATATTTTTGCAACACGTCTGTGTAGTAAAGTAAAAGGCCTGTCCCACTTTCACGACCTAATTCACGACTTCTGCCGAGTTTGCCCTTGACTCATACTCGCAGCATGGTCGTCACAAGGTCGTAGGAGGTCATAGGTACTCGTGGCATCAAGTAGGTCGGGGCGTTTTTCTAGCATGATGAAAAATGTCCACGAGTAAAAAAGTTTGTGAATTAGGTCATGAAAGTGGGACAGGCCCTTAACAAGAAGAATCAAATCGATAAACAGAAAATGATACGATTAATCTATAGTCAGGGCTGTCACTTAACTTTTTTTCCCTGTTGCCAGTCGGGCAACCGTGGCAGCTTTTTAAGTTGCCAAATGACAGTTTAGGTGGTCATTTAAGACGGTTTGCATGATGCTTGCGATAATGTGCTCGGACGAAGTGTGTAGTTACCAGTCCGAATTATGCTCAATGAAGCATTCACATATTATTTCTGCTTCAAATAAAGTCACAAACTAAACATATTCACTAATCAAGACATGATATATCCCACAATGACACGCAGCAAAATTATAAGACACTCTTTTTACACATTGCAATTAATGCAATTTCCATTAGTTCTTTCCACTTGCAAACTAAAATATGGTTGGATTATTCAGTTTATGATCAACCTGTGTCAATAAATCCTGAACGATGGTAACATATATGCTTAACCATGCACACTACAGATTGATGCAAGCATGCTTTCTGTGAAGGACCGAAAATTACCATGACATGGCCATAGCATGGGTCGTTATTGCTATTGGTACAGAAACACTCTCGCTTCCCACATAATTTATCCACAACAAAATATACAGGTTGCAAGGACATTTCTATAAGCATTTTATGATAATAGCTGTTAAAACTGACTATACCTATCTGACAGGTTAAACATTGGGTTTCAACAACTAAGTTACAGAGATAGGTTGAATAAGTTAGGTCTTTATTCTCTGGAGCGCAGAAGGTTAAGGGGGGACCTGATAGAGGTCTTTAAAATGATGAGAGGGATAGACAGAGTTGATGTGGACAAGCTTTTCCATTTGAGAATAGGGAAGATTCAAACAAGAGGACATGACTTCAGAATTAAGGGACAGAAGTTTAGGGGTAATATGAGGGGGAACTTCTTTACGCAGAGAGTGGTGGCGGTGTGGAATGAGCTCCCAGTGGAAGTGGTGGAGGCAGGTTCATTGGTATCATTTAAAAATAAATTGGATACGCATATGGATGAGAAGGGAATGGAGGGTTATGGTACGAGTGCAGGCAGGTGGGACTAAGGGGAATAACATTTGTTCGGCATGGACTTGTAGGGCCGAGATGGCCTGTTTCCGTGCTGTAATTGTTATATGGTTATATGGTTATTACACTAACTGACAAGAGATGGCCAAAGGACATAACTGCAGCAAATGTTCTTTTGGTAATATGTTTAAAGGTGTCAAAATGCCACAATACCAGACATTCAGATTAGATGTATTTGTTGTGAACTGCAATGAAGATACCCAGTTTGTACACACCAGATTTAAAAAAAATTATTAATAAACGCTGTTTCGATCATTCCCACTTCAGAATTAGTGCTAAAATTTCAAATTCTCCCGACCAAATTTGTGATGTATATGATCGACTGTCGAAGTAAAACCTGGATAAATCCAACGTATAGTTGTGAATGTTGCTCATTAAATAACTACAGTACTGATATTCCATATTAAGAGAGAGAGAGAGAGAGAGAACGGATTTGCAAGCAGCGGCCACTATCCGGGAGGAGATGGAGCCGCTATCGCGGCTGTGCGGGGCCGGTCATTCGCTCCGACCCTTCGTCACCCTGCACCTAGTATCTTTGCCCCGCAATACAGCCGTCGCCGACATGAAACGTTCCTTTTATCCACAGATGCTGCCTGACCCGCGGAGTTACTCAAGTTTTTTGTGTCTATCTTCGGTACAAACCAGTATCTGCAGTGCCAAGCTGGGCAAAATGATTTGGCATTTAGGTTGCCCGGCGGCACTTTGGGTGGTCAATGGCACCCGGGCAACCGCTAATTACGTGCCCTGATTGTGTTAAGTAATTTAAACATTTTTAAAAAGGGTAGACTGCAGATCATCCTATGCTAACAGCAGAGCCTGCATTGTTCATTGCAACTGAGAAAACCTTTTGATTTGAACAGAATTGTATGGAGAATGACTGCTTACCACTTGTAGGCCCAAAACTACAGGAGTGAGTGAGTGTGGGAGTGAGGGAAAGAGCAAATGACTTTGGTTTGAATAACAATACTAAATGTCACATTCTGATTTTTTTTTTAGTAATATGCAGCTTTCGTGCTTCAGTGCCTCAAGGGCTTGTGCTGGAAATTGGAGAAACTGTTCAGATTTTGGAAAAATGTGAAGGTAAGATTATCAGAATATGCTATATTTATGGCTTCTTATCTTTGAAAATGGGCGTTTAAAACAAAAGTATAAGCGTTTCCTAAGTATTAGGTGTGGTTTATGTAGATGCAAAAGTTTAATTTAATTTGCATCTTCAGAATTTCTCAATAACGCCCGTAAAATTGTTACTCACTTTAAAGATGTAATTTATTATATAAAGCCTTACAGAAAAGTCAATAGCTGACTGAATTATGAACTTTCACTGACAGGCCTGTATTCAATCTTTAATTGCTCTTGAAAATATTGGTGAGCAACTTGATTGAACTTGGTCCATATTTGAAGGTACTCTTACACATCTGTTGGGTAGTTTTGTTATTTAAACCCAGCAACAATGTATTTTAAAGTCTGGATGGAATGTTGTTTAAAGGATATATCTTTAGTGCCAGTGTTCCTTCAAGTGTCTGCCTTTGCCTTTCTAGGTAGTCTTTAGATGTGCAGTGGGAGAAACCTTGGTATAGTGTATCATATAGATGACATTGCAGGCTTGCGTGGTTGTGCTGTTTAAAAGAATAAATGTTTAGACAAAAAACAAAGACAATAGACAATAGGTGCAGGAGTAGGCCATTCAGCCCTTCGAGCCAGCACCGCGATTCAATGTGATCACGGCTGATCATCCCCAATCAGTACCCCGTTCCTGCCTTCTCCCCATATCCCCCGACTCCGCTATTTTTAAGAGCCCTATCTAACTCTCTCTTGAAAGCATCCAGAGAACCTGCCTCCTCTGCCCTCTGAGGCAGAGAATTCCACAGACGATGACTAAGGTGCTAATCAAGCAAGCTCCTTTGTCCGGGACGATATCAAGTTGATTAAATGTTAAGCAGATCCAGACAAGTGGAAATTATTTTACCAACGTTTCATAGAAAGTTTTTCGGGTACCAGGAAATGAGCCAGTCAATGTAGGATGCCTAGCCTCTGTACTTCTGTAGATCTTTAATCATAAAGAGAATCAAGAGATATGAGAATAGTGCAGGAAAGCCGACTTCAGCAAGCAATAATAATAATAATAATACATTTTATTTATGGGCGTCTTTCAGGACTCTCAAGGACAACTTACAGATTAAAACAAGCAAATTATAAATACATAAATAAAACAAAACAAAAACAAGAAGTAGTAGGGACAGCAATACTACATAATTCGAAGAGAGAGCAGCGGCGGCTACTATCCGGGAGGAGGAGGAGATGGAGCTGCTTCACTCTCACTTCCGGCAGCTATCTTGGTAACAGAACGATCAAAAACACATTTTAACATGAACATCCACAGTGACTCCTACACATTCCTCACTGTGGTGGAAGGCGAAATAAAGTTCAAGTCCTTCCCTTTGTTCTTCCTCGGTTGTGGGCCTCGAGCCCCCGTTGATGGGACGATCTTGACTCCCGTAGCCGGCGGCGTTTGGGCCCTCTGCGTCAAGGCGATCAGCTCACACATCGGGGGGGGGGGGGGGGGGGGGGGGGGGGATGTCAGCTCCCCTGCGCTGGATCAGATACTTGACAATGGTAATGCCATTGAATATCAAGGACAGGTCATTGTTTGGCAAGTGTGAAAGTGAAGATTACTTGTTACTTATCAATCTTTGTTTGAATCCAACTTGTTTTACTATTTTAACTTTCTAATTTGCTTTGGAAATGTTGTGTTACCCAATCTGTGCATTTGTCTTTTTCAGAGATGCATGTCCCATACATGACTCTTTTAAAATACTACAGTATTTTTTGTTTGAAACCAAAGATTTTTAGTTTTTCTCCTGAATACAGCCGTATACAGCTCATAATCCTCCAACATTTTCGCCAGCTCCAACGGGATCCCACCACTAGCCACATCTTCCCATCTGCCCCCCTTTCTGCTTTCTGCAGAGACCGTTCCCTTAGCAACTCCCTAGTTAACATTATTTCCAGCCCAAACCACCTCTCGGCACCTTCCCCTATGGAGATGCAACTCCTCCCTCGAATCTATCCAGGGACCCTGACAGTTCTTTCAGATGAGTCAGAGGTTCACTTGCACCTCCTCCAACCTTATCTATTGTATCCACTGTTACATATGTGGACTTCTATATATTGGCGAGACCAAGCGCAGGCTCAGCGATCGTGTCGCTGAACACCTTCACTCGGTCTGCCTCAGCCTACGAGATCTCCCGGTTGCCAAACACTTTAACTCCCCATCACATTCCCATTCCCATCCTGACCTTTCAGTCCTGGGCCTCCTCCATTGTCAGAGTGAGGCCAGATGTAAATTGGAGGAACAGCATCTCATATCTCATCTCATATTTTGCTTGAGCAGCTTACAACCCAGTGGTATGAATTTGATATTAACCAAGTAACCCTTGCATCCTCTCTCTCTCCGTCCTTCCCCAACCCTAGTCATCAGACTAGTTTTACTGTTATCCTGTTGAACTCTTCTGTATACTCGAAATCACCTATCCCACAGCCAACAATGGCCTATTGTGTGTCCCTCATTTCCTTGATTATCATTGCTTTTTGCATATCATCCATTCATTTCTCCTGTCTATATCTCTTGTTCCCCTTTCCCCAAACTCTCAGTCTGAAGAAGGGTCTCAACGCAAAACATCACCTATTCCTTTTCTCCAGAGTGCTGCCTGATCCGCTGAGTTACTCCGCCCTATTGTGCTTGTCTTTGGTTTAATTTTTTGTTGATTCCCACCCAATCACCTGGACAGGCTAGTTTCCCAATACAAGGTCCAGTATGGTCCCTCTTCTTGTTGGACTATTCACACACCGTTTAAAAAAACTCTTGGATGCATCTAACAAATTCTTCCCCATCTAAACTTCTTGCACTAAGGAAGTGGCAGTCAATATTCGGGTTTTAGTTTCTCACTATGCCGTTGCTTTACTATCTTTCTATATAATATGTCAACATATCTATAAACATAAGGGAACTGCAGATGTTAGTTTACAAAAAAATATACTAAGTGCTGAAGTAATTCAGCAGATCAGGTAGTATCTCTGGAGAACATAGATAGGTGACATTTCAGGTCGAGACCCTTCTTCAGACTGATTGTAGTAGGTGGAGCAAAGCTGGAGGTGGGGCAAAATCTGGCAAATGATAGGTAGATATAGGTAAGGGGGGTTTGATTGGCAGATGATTAGACAATGGCAGAGATGAAGACACAAGTGGTTGTCTTGGTGAGTAGAGATGCGAAATGTGAAGCCAGAAGAAGGGATATAAGTGGGGAGGATGGGGGAAAGGGAATGAGGGGAGGGATAGTGGATGAAATGGATGTGTATCCAGGTGGGGCACAGGGAAGAGTAGGGGGAAAAGGTGTGATTGTTTGTTAGTTGCATAAAATTGGAGAATTTAATGTTCATACCATTGGGTTATAAGCCACTCAAGCGGAATATGAGGTGCTGTTCCACCAGCTTGTCTGTGGCTTCGCTCTGGTAATGGAGGAGCCCCAGGACAGAAAGGTCAGTAGGAAAATGGGAAGGGGAGTTAAAACGGTTAGCAACCGAGAGATTTAGCAGGCCTTGGTGGACTGAGTGCAAGTGTTCGCCGAAACAGATGCCTGGTCTATGCTTGGTCTAGCCAAAGTAGGCCAGATTAAATGCAATAGATGAGGTTAAGGGACGTACATATGAACCTCTATAGCACCTGAAAGGGCTGATGGATCCCCGAATGGATGGAAGGGAGGATGTATAAGGCAGGTGTTATATCTCCTGTGATTGCAAGGGCCAAAAAAACTGGATGGTTTGGGTGGGAGGGGATAAGTGAACCAAGGAGTTGTACAGGGAACGGTCTCTGTGGGGAAAAAAGGGGGTGGAGATAGAAAGATATGGATGGTGGTGGGATCACATTGAAGGTGGCAAAAATGTCAAAGAATGTGTTGGATGCAGAGGCTGATGGGGTGACAGGTACGGAGCAGGGGAAGACTATACCCATTCCATCTGGGGGGAGAGGTAGCGAGAGCAAAATTATGGGATACAGAGGAGAAGCAAGTGAGCGATCCACCTACGGCAGCAGGGATGAAACCACATTGAAGAATGTTCCTGAACCGAAACATCAACTATTCATGTCGTCCAGAGATGCTGCCAGACTCGCTGAGTTACTCCATTACTTAGTGTTTTTTTCTGTATCCATATCTATTCCTCTATGTCGTGCTGGCTATTGGAAGGCCTCTAGTGCAAACCCATTAGATTAATCTACCTTTCTTATGTTTGAGCTCTACCCATATTTCCTTGCTGGATGATACCACCAGTATGTCCTTTCTGAGTGCAGCTGTGACAATCTCCCTGATTATTCAAATAACTCCTCCACTTTTTACCTTCCTCTATATCACATCTGAAACATGAAACTCTAGAATGTTGGCTGTCAGTCCTGCCCCTCTCAGAACCAAATCTCTGTAATGGTCATTAGTAGCGATATGGACCACGACCTCTGGCTGCTCACTCTCCTTTCTCAGATTCTGAAAAAAATATATATAATTAGCAAAATATAATTTGTAAGAGAGTCGTTTTGGCGGCAATACAGAATGGGTGGTGTGTAGCATATGAATCACCAGCTAGGTCCGTTGGTCTTAAAAGAAACAAAAAAAGGAGGAAAAAGCGAATCCAGCAAATTGAGAAGAAATATGTATTACCTTTTAAACAGACATTTAAAGAAGATGAAGGATTTTCAACATTTTCCTCATCTCCCAAATTAGTGAACTGCTTACCCAAAGCTCTTGGTTTAAATTCCTCTAATTTAGATTTTGAACCACCCATCCTTCCTGACTAACTAGATGCCCATAGTCTTCTTCAAAATATTCCCATTTGGAACCTCAAATCTGCCCTGCTATTCAACAAGATCAAGGCTAAACTGCTTCAGGCTCAATTTTTTTTGTTGTGCCTGTTCCTCGTGGCAATCATTCCCTGATCCTTCAAATCTTTATATATCTCCACTTTAAATGCCCCCAATGATCTGACCATCACAACTCTCCAGGATAGAGAATTCCAAAGATTCACCACCCTCTGAAAGAAGTTTCTACACACCATGTTTTAATAACTGACCCCTTTTCTTGTAATTTTGTCCACTTACTTTTCCATTCTTGACTCTTCCACTATTTTAACTGTCACAATATCTCCCCTCAAAATATTTATTGCAATAAGAGCATCCACAATTCTTCTCAAATTCAAAACCAAAGATCTAACTTCTTTAACCTCTCTTGTTGGGCCAATCATTTCCTCTCAAGAAGTTACCCAGACTCATCATTTAATTATTTTTTTCTGTAGGATTTGTGTGCTATGTTTATCTTCCTTAATGTCTGTCTTTTTTCTTCTATTTCATCAGAAACTATAGTGACATTTTCATCAGTTTCTGTGGAACATCTGTGTGGAACATCTGTGTGGAACATAAGTTAATATTTCACGTCAAAGACCCTTATTCAGTTCTGGACATATTAGAGATAAGCTGCATTTAAAAAGGAACAAAACATATGGTGAAGAAGGAATAAAGGAAAACATATTTACTGAAAATGAAATGGTATAAGATGAGTTCATTGGAAGAAGAAAAGGTTTTGTGATATGACCAAATGAAACAATAAATGGAATACAGGAAATACCAAACACAGAATGTATGAAAATTGAAAAGGATATTGGTGGAAACAGCATACGGACCAGGCAGACAAATAGATCTACAGTAAGGCAGAATATTTGTGCTGTAAAGTGGGTTGCAGAATATTTGTTGATGGATGTTCTACTATATTCTTAGAGTAAGTTGAAATTGGATTTAAATAATACCTATGGTTTACGCAGTAACACTTTAGATAATGTTTATTACATCTGCTTTTTAAAGGACAAAGGATTCTAAAAATTGGCAGGAAGAAGTTAGTGGCAGTTTCAGTGCTAATCGTGGAAGCAGGACATGAGAGTGAAGCAGGTGTCCGATAGACTTAGCTGGAGATAGTTTGCAGCTGCTAAAAAGGAAGGCGGAATGGCCTGTTGGAAGCGTCCATGTTGAGCGGAAGTGCCGTGTGGAGGAAAAGTGCATCTTGAGGGTTTGGCTCAAAAGGCTTCTGATAGCAGGGTTGAGGAAAGAGGAGCGGACCTGCAAGACTAGAGCAACAGAAAGTAGGAAGCTTTATGAAGGAATGTGAGATGCGCAAAGGGCACATGCAGGATCACTCGATGTGCTGCAGCTGCATGATGTGGGAGCTGGTGGACCTTGGTCAATCATGGTGACCACATCTGCAGCAAATGCTGGTTGGTTGAAGACTAATGGCCCTGTCTCACGGTGCGAGTCCACCCAGGAGTGATCCCGAGTGAAATAAAAAAATCAAACTCATGGTTGTCTACGAGATTCCAAGTTTAAGTTCACGAGTTTAAACGAGTTCCCACGTGTACGTCTAAGTTTGCCGTTTACTTCTCATTTCTGCGATGTACCAAGTTCCTCTCCCGAGTTACCAAGTTCCTCTCCCGAGTTACTCTTGAGCAACAATGACTACCGACTTGTGGAAAAATCATCACATGATAAAAATAATGTCATGCAGTTTTGTTTTCACTATAAAAAGACCCAGCCTGAAGAACGATCTCGACCCGAAACGTCACCTATTTATTTTCTCCAGAGATGCTGCCTAACCAGCTGAGTTAGTCCATCATTTTGTGTCTATCTGGTTTAAACTAGTATCTGCAATTCCTTCCTTCAAACTTTTAGAGCAGTTTGTTTCAAGAAACAATCCTTCCAAAATTGCATTCAAAAGTCCATTTGAACTGCATTTGTTCAAGGTCTGGCATCTATCATTGAAAGGCATAGGCCGTTTTGTGTCAGGAGGAACTGCAGATGCTGGTTTACAGCGAAGATAGACACAAAATGTTGGAGTAACTCAGCGGGACATGCTGCATTTCTGGAGAGAAGGAATGGGTGACGTTTCTGGTCGAATCCCTTCTTCAGACTGAAAAAACATTTCGACCCTTCTCTCCAGAGATGCTACCGGCTTGGCTGAGTTACTCCAGCTTTATGTGTCTAGTAAGATTGGTTTATTCCCTTAATTTATCTCTCATCAAAACATTGGTAAACTTTCTGAATAAGGGTCTCGACCCGAAACGTCACCCATTGCTTCTCTCCAGAGATGCTGCCGGTCCCGTTGAATTACTCCTGCATTTTCTGTCTATCTCCAATCGTCTTGGCCCCGCTCTGGGAGTAGGAGTGGGGGCGGCTCCACATCCACAACGGCCGTGAGCCCCAGGCCGAGCTCGGCGATCGCTTGTCAGCTTAAAGCTGGAGTAACTCAGCCAAGCCGGTAGCATCTCTGGAGAGAAGGGTCGAAATGTTTTGTCAGCTTCTGCTGCTGTTGGAGGTGAGACGTTGCGCTGTTCCAGGGTGTCCCACTTGGCCGTCATTTACGCGACAGGCCGGTGGCGCGTGAAAATTTCGTGCAGAACGAAATCCTGGACGCTGCGCGATACCACGCATAACTGCACACTCTTCCACGCCACTCTACGCGCCCGTCCTGCGCTACCCACACGCTACCAGGTCGCGTAAATGGCGTGCAAATGACGGCCAAGTGGGACAGGCTCTTAAGAATGAAATTCAGTCCTTATTGATGGGCGACATAGGATCAGAAGATGTAGAGTCATTATGGATAGAGCTGAGAAATTATAAGGGTAAAAAAATCCAAATGGGAGTTATATACAGGCCCCCAAACAGTAGCCAGGACATAGGGTACTAGTTACATCAAGAGATAAAATTGGCATGTAAAAAGGGCAATGCTACAGTGGTCAGGAAGGATTTCAATATGCAGATAGGCTTGGAAAATCAGGTACAGGACCCAATGAAAGGGAATTTGTAGAGTGCCTTTGAGATGGATTCTTAGAGCAGCTTGTAGTGGAGCATACCAGGGAAAAGGCGATTTAGTGTTATATAATGAACTGGATTTGATAATGGAACTCAAGGTAAAGGAACCACTAGGAGGTAGCGACCACAACATAAGTTTTAATCTGCAATTTGAGAGGGAGAAGGGAAAATCAAAAGCGACAGTTGAACAAAGGGGACAATGGAGCCACGGGGGGGAGGGTAGCTAAAGTTGACTGAAAGATGACAGTGGAACAACAATGGCAGGTTTTTCTGGGAATAATACAGAAGGTGCAAGATCAGTTCATTCCAAAGAGGAAGAAAGATTCGAAGCGGAGTAGGAGGCGACGTGACCGACATGTGAAGTCAAGGACAGTATAAAAATAAAAGAGAAGTATAACATAGCAAAGATGAGCGGGAAGCTAGAGGATTGGGAAACTTTTAAAGAGCAACAGAGGATAACTAAAAAAGCAATAAGCGGAGAAAAGATGAGGTACGAAGGTAAGCTAGCCAAGAAAATAAAGGAGGATAGTAAAAGCTACTTTAGGTATGTGAAGAGGAAAAAAATAGTTAAGACCACAGTTGGACGCTTGAAGACTGAAAAAGGTGAATTTATTATGGGGAACAAGGAAATGGCAGACGAGTTGAACAGGTACTTTGGATCCGTCTTCACTAAGGAGGACACAAACAATCTTCTTGATGTACTAGTGGCCAGAGGATCTAGGGTGACGGAGGAACTGAAGAAAATTCACATTAGACATGAAATTGTGTTGGGTAGACCGATGAAACTGAAGGCAGATAAATCCCCAGGGCCTGATGGTCTGCATCCCAAGGTACTAAAGGAAGTGGCTCCAGAAATCGTGGATGCATTGGTGATCATTTTCCAATGTTCTATAGATTCAGGATCAGTTCCTGTGGATTGGAGGGTAGCTAATGTTATGCCACTTTTTAAGAAAAGAGGGTGAGAGAAAACAAAGAATTATAGACCAGTTAGCCTGACATCGGTGGTGGGGAAGATGCTTGAGGCAATTATAAAAGATGAAACAGCACCACATTTGGATAGAAATAACAGGATTGGTCCGAGTCAGCATGGATTTACGAAGGGGAAATCATGCTTGACTAATCTTCTGGAGTTTTTTGAGGATGTAACTAGTAAAATGGACAAGGGAGAGCCAGTGGATGTAGTGTACCTGGACTTTCAGAAAATCTTTGACAAGTTCCCACATAGGAGATTAGTGGGCAAAATTAGAGTACATGGTATTGGGGGTAAGGAAATGACATGGATAGAAAATTGGTTAGCAGACAGGAAACAAATAGTATGGATTAACGGGTCCCTTTTAGAATGGCAGGCAGTGACTAGTGGGGTACCGCAAGGCTCGGTGGTGGGACCACAGCTATTTACATTCATGATTTAGATGAAGAGATTAAAAGTAACATAAGCAAATTTGCAGATGACACAAATATGGGTGGCAGTGTGAACTGTGAGGAGGATGCTATGAGGATGCAGGGTGACTTGAACAGGTTGAGTGAATGGGCAGATGCAGTTTAATGTGGATAAATGTGAGGTTATCCACTTTGGTGGCAAGAACAGGAAGGCAGATTATTATCGAATGGTGTCAAGTTAGGAAAAGGGGAAGTACAATGAGATCTTGGTGTCCTTGTTCATCAGTCACTGAAAGTAAGCATGTAGATACAGCAGGCAGTGAAAAAAGCTAATGGCATGTTGGCCTTCACAACAAGAGGAGTTGAGTATAGGAGCAAAGAGGTCCTTCTACATTTGTACAGGGCCCTGGCAGGCGCGGAAATCGCTATAAAACATGGGGGGAACCGGGGGGACACAATTCCTTGGCTGTCGCGCACACATGCGCACACTCAAAGCCAGAGAGGTGGCGGAGCGAGCACTCGGTGCTGTTGCTTGGTCTGTTCAGCAGCAAGAGTGAGATCAACATCAGACAAGGCGCCAGTGGGGAGAAAAAGACTCCGTACAGACAGCGCCCGCAGTCAGAATCTAAACCCATGTCCCTGGCGCTGAGGCTGCAGCAACGCACGGGCCGAGTGGCCTCTCTCTCTGTGTACCTGCCAGCATCCGCAGCAGACCCTCCGCCTTCCAGATAGAGAACCGCATCCCTGGCGGTGACCTGGTCCCGGTTCCCTCTGCTCATCGGGCGCCGACTCCACGCTGTACCGAATTGCCCCCAAGTCAAGTGGCGCGCTGGGCTGGAGGAGAGCGAGATGTATTAGTGCAAGGCTAAGGCCGTGGGCTTGAATCGGCCCGTTCATGGGGTCTTTCATCGGCCGGCGGGGGCTTCAACATCGGGAGCCTTGATCTCCTCGATGCAGCAGTTTGATTTTAAGCCGCGATGGGGGCTGAAAGGCCCCACAAATGAGCTGATTCAGCCCTTAGAAAATGGCTGATAAAGTCCAGATGACAAAACATGGGGTGAGGGGGGGGGGGTCATCCCCCACCTCTCAAAGCAGGGGCGGAACATGTTCCCCACTGTACCCCCCAGGATTTCCGCCCCTGTGCCCTAGTGAGACCACATCTGGAGTATTTTGTGCAGTTTTGGTCTCCAAATTTGAGGAAGGACATTCTGGCTAATGAGGGAGTGCAGCATAGGTTCACGAGGTTAATTCCCGTGATTGAGGGACTTTCATACGTTGAAAGAATGGAGCAATTGGGCTTATATACATTAGAAGTTGGAAGGATGAGAGGGAATCTTATTGAAACATATAAGATTATTAAGGGTTTGGACACGCTAGGGGCAGGAAACATGTTCCCGATGTTGGGGGAGTCCAGAACCAGGGGCCACAGCTTAACAATAAGGGATTGTCCATTTGGAACAAAGATGAGTAAAAACTTTTTCATCCATAGAGTTGGGAATCTGTGGAATTCTCTGCCTCAGAAGGCAGTGGAGGCCAATTGTCTGGATGCTTTCAAGAGAGTTAGATAGAGCTCTTTAAGATAGTGGTCAAGGGATATGGGGAGAAGGCAGGAACGGGGTACTGATTGTGGGTGATCATCCATGATCACAGTGAATGGTGGTGCAGGCTCGAAGGTAAGCTAGCGAATAATATAAAAGAAAACAGCAAGAGTTTCTTCAGTTATATAAAGAGCAAGAAAGAGGCAAGAGTGGACGTTGGACCACTGGAGAATGATGCAGGAGAAGTGATAATGGGGAATAAAGAAATAGCAGAGGAGCTGAATAACTTTTTTGCATCAATCTTCACAGTGGAAGACACCAGCAATGTGCCTGAAATTGAAGAGAGTCAGCGGGTGGAAGTTAGTGGTGGCTATTACAGGGAGAAGGTGTTTAGGAAGCTGAAAGGGCTGAAGGTAGATAAGTCACCTGGGCCAAGTGGACTGTACCCTAGGGTTCTGAAAGAGGTGGCTTTAGTGATTGTGGAGGCATTGATAGTGATATTTCAGGAATCACTAATCAGGAATGGTCCCAGATGATTGGAAAATTGCTAATATTACCCCATTGCACAAAAAGGGAGCAAGGCAGAATAGTGGGAACGATAGGCCAGTTCGTCTGACCGGTGATTGGTAAGATTTTAGATTGCATTATAAAGGATGAGATTACAGAGTACAGGTGCACAACATTTTATCCGAAAGCCTTGGGACCAGACACTTTTCGTAATTCGGAATTTTTTGGCTTTCGGAATGGAAGATTTTTAGCGTAGATTTTAACGGCTGGCTCAGTGGTAGAGTGCTCGGCTCATATCAGCAAGTTCGCGAGTTTGCGCCTCGATCCCGGCAGTTACTCGATCGCGAGTTTGAGTCTTCATTGTAGTTTTTTCTTGCAGAATAGGGAGGGTTAGGCTGGGATAATTCTCTGCGAGATGATCTTAGTGCGGGGACAAGTGTAGGAGAGGTGTACTGACTGTGTGGGCAGAACTTTGGAAGTGATTGCCCACCATTCTCAAAAGCCGCTGTGTCTCCCTGTCCGTGGGATAGCAGGGGGCGATCAAACAGCACAGTACCCCCCTCCCCCTCCAACTCCAGAATAATCCGCTCCCCGATGGGCCGCTACGGTGACAAGTGGCAGTTCGCCCACAGCCCAAACTGCACCACCCCAAGAACAAGACGTACCTTGCACACCATCAGCTTCTGCCCCTACGGGGAGCGTGTTCCTCTGGAGTGGGGCTGGGCTGGAGTTGCTGATCTGGGATCTCTGTGCTTGCAGTGGGCCTGGGGGTCGATGTCCCGATGAGGGGGAGGCGCAGCTCGGGCTGTGGGCGAACTGCCACTTGTCGCCGTAGCGGCCCATCGGGGAGCGGCTTCTGGTGGTCCTGACGTCTCCGGCCAGTTTGCAGTTTTCCTCTGGAGTTGGAACGGGGCTGGGCTGCTGCTGGCTGTGGGTCTCTGGGATCTCCGTGCTTGCAGTGGTCGTGACGTCTCCGATGACTGGCACTGACCTGCTGGCATCGCCGACGTGAAGACAGTGCAAAGCCCCCGCGCCGGTGCAATGGGCGGGGAGCTGGAGAGGGGAGGGAAGGGGTCACACACATGGCCGGGAAGCAGAGGGATGTAGGTGGGGTGAAACTGAAGGGAGCGACAATCTGCTGCTGCCTGCCCGCTGAGATAAAACGCTCCCACGCAAGACTCACGATACACTGTGTATCGTGAGTCTACCATGGGAACCTTTTAACTCAGCGGACAGGCAGCAGCAGATTGTCAATTATTAACCCTCCCGCCCAATATACCCTCACCTTCTCTTTTATGAATGGGGATTTAGTTCCCCTTTCTTCGAGGACCGACCGGAGGTTCCGCTGTCACCTCTGCGGACCGCCCTCGATGAACGTCTTCAAGGACCTTTCTTCAAGGACCAAAAAAATGCCCGCTATTCGGAGCTTTTCGTTATTTGGAATTTTGGATAAAAGGTTGTGCACCTGTACTTAGATGTTCAAGATTAAATAGGCCAAAGTCAGCAATGATGGCTTTGTGAAGGGAAGTCTTGCTTCACAAATTTGCTGGAATTCTTTGAAGAAGTAAATAGCAGGACAGACAAAGGAGAGTCAGTAAATGTTGTTTAGTTAGATTTTCAGATAGCCGTTGATAAGGTGCCACACGTTAGGCTGCTTATGAAGATGAGAGCCCACAGTATCAAAGGGCAGATACTAGCATGGATAGCAGATTGGCTGGCTGGCTGGCAGAAAACAGAGAGTGGCAATAAAGGTGGCTTTTTCTGGTTGGATGCCAGTGACCAGTGGAGTTCCGCAAGGGTCAGTGCTGGGACCGCTACTCTTCATGTAATGATTTGGACAAGGGGATTGAAGGCTTTGTAGCAAAGTGTACGAATGATACGAAAATAGATGGAGGGGCAGGTAGTGTAGAGAAAGCAGGGACTCTGCAGAAGGACTTGGACAGGTTGGGAGAGTGGGCAGAGAAGTGGCAGATGAAATATAGTGTAGCAAAGTGTGGAGTCATGCATTATTGGTAGTAGGAATAAAGGCGTAGACTATTTTCTAAATGCGGTGAGATTCCAGAAATCAGAGGTGCAAAGGGATTTGGGAGTGCTGGTGCAGGATTCCCAAAAAGTTAATTTGCATGTCGAATTGGTAGTAAATAAAGCAAATTCAATGCATGCATTTATTTCAAGAGGGCTTGTATACAAAACAGGGATCTAATGTTGAGGCTCTATAAGACGCTGGCAAGGCTCCATTTGGAATATTGTGAGTAATTTTAGCACAATATCTGAGGAAGGGTGTGCTGGGTCTGTAGAGGGTCCAGAGGAGGTTTACAAGAATGATCTCAGGAATGAGTAGGTTAACCTATGATGAGTTTTTGTCAGCATTGGGCCTGTTCTTGCTGGAGTTTAGAAGAATGAGGGGGGACCTCATTGAAACATACAGAATAGTGAAAGCCTTGGATATAGTGGAAGTGGAGAGGATGTTTCCACGTTGGAGAGTCTAAGATTAGAGGTCATAGCCTCAGAATTAAAGGACTTTCTTTTAAGAAGGAGATGAGGAAACATGTCTTTTGACAGAGGGTGGTGAATCTGTAGAATTCTTTGCCACAGAAGGCTGTGGTGGCCAAGTCAGTGGATATTTTTAAGGCCGAGATATATAGATTCTTGATTAGTACAGGTATCAGAGTGATAAAGCTCGCTGCTTAAAAACAGACAAAAACACAATGGGTTAAGGTAAACCAAACAAGCTTTACTCAGTTCGTCATGATGGGAGTGGTAAGGAATTACTGTTCCTCGAACGACCACTCAAATTAACAAAGAATCCCGGGGTCTTTTCTACAGCAAAGGTCACGTACGCAGAATACCAAAAGCGTTTAGTAATGTCCCAAGAAGCATCAGAAAGTCCTAATATGGAGTTGTTTTTCAGCTTTTCCTCAAAACCAAGTATTCCAAAGGCGTTGTTCATAGTCCCAAGATGCAACAGTCCAGTCCTAACATGGTGTTGTTTTTCTGTGCTAGTCTGTGTCTATCTCCTTATCAGTACTGGCTTCCCTAACTGCCCCCTCTTATCTGCTGGTACTTTTCCACTAGAGAAAGCCTGTTCAAGAGAAGAAAGACAAATACTGGTCAAGTATCCCAGCAAGCAACGCAATAGCAATTAGCTCTTTCATTATAGATGACAGCAAACTATATAATAGCGATTAACTATTTCAAGAGGTTATGGGGAGAAGGCAGGAGAATGGGGTTAGGAGGGAGTGATAGATCAGCCAAGATTGCATGGTGGAGTAGACTTGATGGGCCAAACGGCCAAATTCTACACCTATTTCTTATGACCTTATGACTTTACCCAACATTTTCTACTCCCTCCTCCATTGTTTTCCAAAATGCAAAGTCAGCCGTATTTTTACTTAAAATAATAGTGATTACAATTTTTATTTGATTTACAACATGATTTTGTTTTTCAGGATGGTTCAGAGGATTTGCCACCAAGAAGCCTTCAGTCAAGGTAAATAATAAAAACAACAAAAACTAGAAATGCTCAGCAATCGGGTAGCATCTGTGAGGAGAGAAACCATTAATGTTACAGGTTTATGACTTTTATAAGAACTAGAAAAAGCTAGAAAATAAGCATATTTAAGTTTCAGACCGTGGCAGTGAGAACAACATTCTTTATAAAGTGGAGACCAAGTGATATTTAATGATCCAAAAGGTGGTGGTGCCAGTTTTCATTTCCAGATGTATGTATTCTTATAGTTTGTACATGAGAATTGTTCATTGTTAACAAGAACCAAGTTGAAATGTAACAGTCCCTGTAGAAATAATTATGGTTATGTAAATGGGGGATTGTTGGTTGACGTGGACTTGATGAGCTGCAAGGTCCCTTTCAGTGCTGAATCTCTCTAATTACATGGACTTTTATTTAGTTGTGCTTTTGTTAAGAATTTTGGTAATGTCGTTCTTTAGAATATTTTACATTTCACATCCATTCAGTCATATCAGGTCTGTCTGGTCACGCTTCCACCTAGGGTTGCCAACTGTCCTGTAATAGCCAAGACATCCCGTATATTGGGCTAAATTGTTTTCTCCCATACGGGACCACCCTTGTCCCATATTTGACTGCTACTACTCGGGTCAAGGGGACTGTTGGGTCGGAGCCCCGCCTCACCCGCCCCGACGTAGTGCAGCCCATGGAGTGCAGCAACAGAGCCTCGTCCCTGGCCCCGTCGGTAGGCAGCTCGGCCAGCTGTCCGACCTTCGGACCTTTGTTTACCGCCGACACCACCGCCCCTGCTTCTCATGGCCGAACATCGGTTCAGGAGTTGGATGGGGTGCCGGGCCAAAACTCCTCAGCTACCCTGCCAGATGGGCTTTGTGCAATCCAGCCCCCAGGCCAACTCACCATTCACCCAGCCACGGCCGAGTTGGTCAATGAATTGGTATTGGGAATCTGTCTCTTATTTTGGGTATCTACATACAATTGTCAAATCTGAATAATCCCATAATCAATAGATCGGTTGACTCTGCAATCTTGCCACATCTGGCTGGGAATCATTTATTTTTATATTATCACCATACGAGCCAGTCTTCAGCTAATTTAGTTCCACTCCATGTCATATAAAGAAATGGTTAAGGACACTAGATCTACAGACAATGGGACTAGACATCCAGGCTATTGTACTGAAGGGCTCTGCATCAGAAGTAGCCGCGCCTTTAGCTGAGCTGCACCAATACAGTAAACCCTTGGTATAACAGACCATGGGGAGGGGGAGTGGTGTCCATTATTACCAATTGTCTGCTATAACTGAGTAAGGGATTATCAATACAATACAATTTATTTGTTGTCATTTGAACCTCGTTGAGGTTCAAACGAAATTTGGTTTCTGCAGTCATACACACAAGAAAAAGAACCAAGACACAACACAATTTACACAAACATCCATCACAGCACATCTCCTCCTCGCTGTGATGGAAGGCAAAGTCTTATCTCTCCCCTCCACTCCTCATTCTCCTCCCGATGTCAGAGTCAAAGCCCCCGGCGGGCGATGGTAAATAAGTCCCGCGGCAATTAAAGCCGCACCGGGCGATGCAAGGCCACGCTCCGGGTCCTGGTGTTGGAGCCCCAGCGGGAGCTAACAAGTCTCGTGCCCATTTAAAGCCGCGCCGGACGATGATGTAAGCCCCGCTCCAGGTAATTTTCAACCCCGCAACTCGGGCGGGAGAAGTTGCCGTTGCGGAAGCCCTGAAAAGCGGTCTCCCAGCAGAGACCCGCGGTCTACCGGTGTTACTGTCCACCAGACCTGCGGCTGCAGCCTCCGAATCTCTGGGGTCAGGTCGCAGCCGCGCGCCACCATAGCTCCTCCTGCTCCGAACTCGGCCAGCTCTGCGATGGTAAGTAGGTCCGCAGGCTCCGCGACTGGAGCCCCAGGTTGTTCCGGTTGGAGGCCACTCCACGGTGCTAGGTCCCAACGACAACGGAGACATGACAGAAAAAGATCGGGTCCACCGTACAGGGAAAAGATTTTAAAAGTTTCCCCACCCCCCGCCCCCCACACACATACCCAGTTTAAAAAAAGAACTACATTCAAACGAGACGAAAAATAAAAAAAGACAGACGGACTGCAGAGGCCGCTGCGACGTGAGTCGCGCCGCCCACCATTGTATGTAGAAACAAAGAATTGCAGATAATGATTAATACACAAAAGGACACAAAGTGCTGGATTAATTCAGCAGGTCAGGCAGCATCTCAGGAGAACATGAACATGAAGAGGTGACGTCAGGACCTTTCTTCAGACTGATTCAGTCTACTGAGTTACTCCAGCACTTTGTGCCAGGATTGCTTTAAAACTAGGCGCAGATGGTAGTGGAATGGGAAGCGACTGGCCGGAAGAAGCAGCAGGAGGGTGAAGGGAGCCCCATGGTGATGGCAGCAGCCCGAAGAAAGTGCTGTACCCAGCAGCTAAAACACGAGGCAGAACAACAGCTGCAGCAACCGGACTGTAACGTGGGTGAAGAAGGGTGCACTGTGCATCTGGCGATCAATAGGAGGTGTTGAAAGCTGGGGCTGGAGAGGCCATGTGAATCAGGATGGTGTCGGGAGATCTATCTGTTATAGCCAAAATCCGTTATAATGAGGTCTGTTAAAATTAAGGTTTACCGTACTATTAAAGCACTGATATTTGCTTGACGATGTGGAAAACACTTCAGGTATGTCAATAGACAATAGACAATAGATCCAGGAGTAGGCCATTCGGCCCTTCGAGCCAGCACCGCCATTCAATGTGATCATGGCTGATCATCCCCAATCAGTAGCCAGTTCCTGCCTTCTCCCTATATTCCCTGACTCTGCTATCTTTAAGAGCCCCATCTAGCTTTCTCTTGAAAGTATCCAGAGACCCGGCCTCCACCGCCCTCTGAGGCAGAGAATTCCACAGACTCACAACACTCTCTGAGAAAAAGTGTTTCCTCGTCTCTGTTCTAAATGGCTTACCCCTTATTCTTAAACTGTGGCCCCTGGTTCTGGACTCCCCCAACATCGTGAACATGTTTCCTGCCTCTAGCGTGTCCAAACCCTTAACAATCTTATATGTTTCAATAAGATCCCCTCTCATCCTTCCAAACTCCAGAGTGTACAAGCCCAGCCGCTCCATTCGCTCAGCAAATGACAGTCCCGCCATCCCAGGAATTAACCTTGTAAACCTACACTGCACTCCCTCAATAGCAAGAATGTACTTCCTCAAATTAGGGGACCAAAACTGCACACAATACTCCAGGTGTGGTCTCACTAGGGCTCTGTACAACTGCAGAAGGACCTCTTTGCTCCTATACTCGACTCCACTTGTTATAAAGGCCAACATGTCATTTGTTTTCTTCATTGCCTACTGTACCTGCATGCTTACTTTCATAGACTGATGAACAAAGACCCCCAGATCCCGTTGTACTTCCCCCCTTTTCCAACTTGACGCCATTTAGATAGTAATCTGCCATCCTGTTTTTGAAACCAAAGCGGATGACATCACATTTATCCACATTAAACTTCATCTGCCATGCATCTGCCCACTCCCCCAACATGTCCAAGTCACCCTGCATTCTCAAAGCATCCGCCTCACAGTTCACACTGCCACCCAGCTTTGTGTCATCTGCAAATTTGCTAATGTTACTTTGAATCCCTTCATCCAAATCATTGATGTATATTGCAAATAGCTGCGGTCCCAGCACCGAGCCTTGCGGTACCCACTAGTCACTGCCTGCCATTCTGAAAGGGACCCGTTAATCCCTACTCTTTGTTTCCTGTCTGCGAACCAATTTTCTATCCATGTCAGCACGTTACCCCCAATACCATGTGCCCTAATTTTGCCCACATATACAACAATTGGCCTCCTATGTGGGACCTTATCAAATGCTTTCTGAAAGTCCAGGTACACTACAGCCACTGACTCTCCCTTGTCCATTTTCCTAGTTACATCCTCAAAAAATTCCCGAAGATTAGTCAAGCATGATTTCCCCTTGGTAAATACATGCTGACTTGGACCGATCCTGTTACTGCTATCCAAATGTGCGGCTATTTCATCTTTTATAATTGACTCTTTTATTCATCTTTTATAATTGCTCGCGACTGGGCTGGCTGTCATAGACTCGGCTTTGTCGTCGATGGCCGGACTTGTCCGTGGGCTGCACAATACTGGATACTCACCCGACGTCGGTTGCGGCTGCTGGCCCTGGCCAGGGGCTGCATGGTACTGGAAAGCGTTCCAGGTAAGCTGGCACCGTCGCTGTCATGCTGGTTAGGCTTCCAGCTTTCAGCTGCGCTCTTCGGTGTACTGGTACACTTGTTTCCTTGCGCTCTTGCTTCCCGTTCCGACTTTTCTTTTCTTTGGCACCAATTCAAATACAATTTGGTGCCAAATCTTTTTGCCTGGTGCCGTTCCAATTTGTGACACCAAATACAAACTCTTTTATAACTTTTTTCTTTGACGTACTTTTCTGTTCTTTGATCCTCGTCGCCAATTGTTGTATATTTGGTGCTGGAAACGGACTTTAAATAAGGCTCGGACACAGGAGTAAAATAACAAGCTTCTTTATTTGAACACCACGATGAGTCTCTCCTGTGTCCCATTGCACAAGATCAAATATGTTAATCATATTTCATACATAACAAGAATCTTGTTTCTCATGGTCTCGGAGTCCTTTAGGTGCCTTTTGGCAAACTCCAGGCGGGCTGTCGTGTCTTTTACTGAGGAGTGGCTTCTGTCTGGACACTCTACCATATAGGCCTGATTGGTAGAGTGCTGCAGATATAGTTGTCCTTCGGAAAAGTTCTCCCATCTCCACAGAGGAACTCTGGAGCTCTGTCAGAGTGACCATCTCTGATCACCTGGTCACCTCCCTGACCAAGGCCCTTCTCCCCCGATTGCTCAGGTTGGCCTAACGGCCAACTCTATGAAGAGTCCTGGTGGTTCCAAAGATCTTCCATTTAAGAATGAATGAGGACACTGTGCTCTTCGGGACCTACAATGCTGTAGAAATTGTTTTATACCCTTACCAAGATTTGTGTCTTGACACAATCCTGTCTTGGAGGTCTATGGACAATTACTTTGCCTTCACCTTCATGGCTTGGATTTTGCACTGACATCCACTGTCAACTGTGGGACCTTAAATAGACAGGTGTGTGCCTTTTCAAATCATGTCCAATCAATTTAATTTACCACTCGTGGACTCCAATCAAGGTGTAGAAACATCTCAAGGATGATCAATGGAAACAGGATGAACCTATGCTCAATTTTACTTCGGAGTCATGCAGAGCTGAGCTCCTCCAGCGGGTAAGTTTAAACTTCAGGTAAGTTTGTATTTCTTACCTGTTTTGTTTCCTTGCAGGAACCTCTTGTTCCAGAGGCTTCCTGCTGGATGATTCGCGAGAACCGATGAGGGAACCAGCTATGGGCTGAGGGGTAACTCCGGTTCTCGCCGCGGAAGCGGATAGCTGGGGAATGTCGGGTTTCACGACGGGGTGGTCAGTGATTTTCAGGCGCTCCGGGTGCCGGGAGGGTTTCCCTCCGATAGGCATAAAGAAGCTGGGGTTCCCGGAGAGGGGACCTCCAGTAGACCGGGTGCCGGGAGGGTTTCCCTCCGATATAAATATAGATGCTCGGGTTCCCGGGGTGGCGACAGCCAGCAGACCGGGTGGCGGGAGGGTTTTCACCGATATACATATAGATGCTGGGGTTCCCGTGTAGGGGAATTTCAGTAGTAATGTGGCTCGCAGACCACAGGGGTCCCCAGGATAAGGGTTAAATGGACCGGAACGGTCATCCCTGGTGCCGGTAGGGTTTTCCCTACGGTAATATATATGGGCACTGGGATTCCCGGGGAGGGGAAATCCAGCGGCAATGCGGTGCCCAGACCGCAGAGGTCCCCAAGATATGGGGTAAACCGACCAAAGTGGTCAGCCCTGGTGCCGGGAGGGTTCCCTTCTGGTAAGGAGAAAAGATTTTGAGGTTGGCCAGGATGGAGCCCTAATGGAGAGGAGGCTCAATCTATATACACTCTAACAGCAGGAGTTGTGTCAGTGCGGGACTATGCGAGAGTCCGTGCCAGCAGCAGGGCTGTTTAAAGGGGATGCTGAGTCTATGGCAGTGTTGGGCAGATGGGAGAGCCCGTGCCAGCAGCGCCTTGTAACAGGGCTGCTTAATGGGGATGCCGAGTCTATGGCAGTGCCGGCCTATTGCTCTTGGCCGCACCAGCAGCGCCTTGTAATAGGGCTGCTTAATTTATGGCAGCAACACCTGTAGAAGGGCTGCATAATGTTCCCCTCATGGAGGAGGTGAGCTTACCGGGGCAGTTTTGTTCTGACCCTGAAGTTGGTGGTATTGCAGAACAGCATACCCCAAGGCATGGAAGCCGCCAGGTCAGTATTAGGCTGACGCCGAGCCCATGCCAGCTGTTGGAGAGGCCACGCCAGCAGCGCCTTGTAGCAGGGCTGCTTAATGTCTCCCTCATGGAGGAGGAGAGCATGCCGGGTCAGTATGAGTCTGACGCTGAGGTTGAGGGTATAGCCGTGGAGCATACCTCAAGGGATGAAGGGCATGTGTCAGAGGTACCATTCTTGGCAGCAAGGTTGCCATCCCAATACAATGCAGTGAACACCGCTATCAGGGGACGTTAGAGCCACTCGTCGAATCTTCTATTCAGGTAAGACCTAGTCCACAGGCAAAACCTGGAGGACGAAGCATAAGCTGTTGGACCAATCAGGCCAATGACGAGGAAGGCTTCATAGTGTCGGTGACAATGCACCCCACAGCTTCATCGACAGTAAGCGGTTCACTGAAGCTGGTAGCAGCATAAAAGCTGACCAGAGTTATTCTACAACTAAGTGACCACGAACAAGTTGGTAAGATTTACAATTGGTTGTACAATACACAAATGATTAAGACATTGTCATCTACTCAGAGAGGCATTTAACCAGTTAAAACTGGACATTACTAGTATTCCAAACAGGTTGGAATTGGGCCAGAATTGCGTTGAGCCGGGTTCAGTATTTTAGCCAGGTTTGACAGGCTCGGAGATATGGGCAGAATTGTCTTTCAAGGCAAGGTCAGAATTATGGCACGAGTTGTCTTGGGACATGTGAGAATTATCGGTAACCAGGTCAGAGTTGCCGTTCAGGGCAGACACGAAATGATGGCAGGCGTGGCCTGTTCATTATGAAAGAAAGGTGATTAAACTGATTTCATGGTGTTTTCCATGTACAGTGATCATCAGAGATATTTGGAGGCATTGCTATGATGAGGCAATTTAACAGTATGATGACAATAAATCATTCAAAGGACTACTCAAGAGTTCAAAAACACTTGTTATGTATTGTCTGGATTATATGTTGACGCTGTATTTGGCTAAAATCCACTGTTTCAGTCTCAAGCTACTTGAGAAATTGTTCTCCTCTATCCAGTTAAATTAAGTTGTTATCAAATGGATAGTTGGCCTGTGACTCTGCCTTGGGCAACAGATTGGAGTCAATAGAAACCTGGAACAGCCTTGTTGTTATAAAACAGTATTCTATTCATTAGACTAATTGGCAATGTAATAGATGTGATGCAACTGTGCAAGTGGGAGAACCGACAGCATGCTTAATGGCAAACTATAAAGGGCTAGGAAGGTAATTGATAACACACCTGTCCTATTACCAGCTGAAGCTACTAAAGTCACTATGATTGACAAACAGTATTCAGCATTGCTCCAGTAGATGGTCAATAAATATGTCAATATATTGCAAAATTATGCTAATGGCCTAAGGTGGGAAAATGCGAATGTCATCTCTAGTTGGAGGTGGAGGAGGTTTGCATGAGTTATTAACTCTTCAGTTATTGGTATCAACTATCTATAGACCCTTTTATGGGTTAGAGAGTGATTGAGCGAATATGCATAGCTGCATGCTCAACTTCATGTTGATACACCATGATGGTGGCATATGATAATCACGGGGGTGCAATCAAGTAAAAGAATCCTGTAATAGGTACATAATCTCATTTGCCACTGGAGTATCATGAAGTACAGATCAATGACAACACAGAATGGGTGTTGGACCACACCGTATTTATGAAATTCTGATTCAATGCAACACCGAATATAGATATGTTGGTTTCATGCTAATTCACAGGTTGCAAAAATGTGTGGCATAACAGTGGTAAAAGATACATTCTCGCTACAAGCAGGAGGAATGGTCTTTATGGTCTTCCTCCATTTTGCTTTGTGAGTCGGGTCTTGAAATAAAGTCATCAAGAGCCCGCTTTAGGTTCCAGCTGTGGGATTGGCCTTTGCAGTTTGATTCCCGATTTGTCGGGAATAATAATAATGCAACCTTATATGGTTATTTTAAACCTAATTTGCTGGTTCAGCCTGTGGCTCGGGAAATCAGCCGTTGCATGATAAAATCAATTTATGTTCTACAGATTCTCAATAGACTGGTTACGGCTTGGGTTGTCACACCTATTCTTGTATGTATTCACAGTGCTGGAATAGTACCAAAAAAGAGTGCTTTGCTTCTTCAGGAGATGGGAAGCGTTTGTTTAATGCTCATGTTACATTTAAAATGGCACAGATCCTGAGCTATTGGAGTTCATTTTAAATGGTCTTTGACAATATTGAGTTATAGGGTCATTAACTGTGCCAAGGTGCTTTCCATCAGATTTGCTGCAGCAAACGAGATCCACTTTGTTGGGTTCACCCCGGATATCAAGTTAGTAAAGGATATCTTTAACACAAGTCTTCGATTCTTAAAGGGATTAAAACTTGCATTTCTTTACAGGGTCTATTTCCTGCAAGTTACATTCACCTGAAAGCAGCTGTGGTCAGTAACCGAGGGTAAGTACCAGCTGAGTTGTTAATGTGTCATGATGCAAAAAAACTATTCTCATATGTGTATTTTATCTTGATATTTGCGAGTATTTAAGAATCAACAGAAAGAGTCGAGTGTTTAATTATCATAACCAATGAAACATTGAAACTCTTCATTGCTGCAGCTAAACTGGCCCGATAACACAATAACGCATAGATAAAAATGTTATTTATACCATAAATTAATGACAGATAACCATAATACTGCAAAACTGAAGTCTGTAGTGCAATGAAAGCCACTGTCTATAAAAGGTCATTGCTGCTAAGATGATGGTTAGTTTTGTGCAGATGGTTGTTGGGAAGAAACTGTTCTTGAACCTGGTAGTCACAGTTTTCTGACTTCTATACCTTCTTCCCAATGAGAGGAGTAAAATGAGAACACAGCCAGGGTGGTGTAGCCCTTTGATGATATTGCCTGCCAACTACAATGTTGGCAAAGTCAGTACTTGTGATGGACTGGGCAATGTCTATCACTCTCTGTAGCCTTCTTGATTCCTGGGAACCAACACCTGTAGAGGTTTGAGAGCATATTTGTTGACATACTGAATCTCCACAATCTTCTCAAGAAACAGAGGCATTGATGCAATCACAAAGAAAGCTCATCAATGTGCTAAGCCCAGGACTGATTTTCAGAGATATACATGCCCAGGAACTCGAGGTTGTTGACTCTCTCTACCGCCATGGACGTGTTATTGCCAATTTGTACTGATTGCGGTGGGCCAATGAGGATGTCGAGGATTCAATTACATAGGTACAAACAGATACCCAATTCTGAGTTTGATGATAAGTTTGGAGGAGTTGATGGTGTTGAACGTTGAGCAGTAGTAAATGATCCAATAGCCAGACATACGTGTTCTTATTGCCCAGTGGTCCAGTGCGGAGTGGAGATTTAGTGAGATTGTATCACCCGTTGATCTATTGCAGTGGTAGGCGAATTGTAGTGGATCTATGGTTCTTACTAAGGCAATATATTAGTATGCATTTCATAACCAACCTCTCAAAACACTGTATTACTACTGACGTTAATCGTTATTCTTCTTGGGCACATGTTCTGTATTAGTGGTGTGCTTTTAAATCAGATGCGGACCTCTGACCTCACAACCAGTTGGTCTGTGCAGATTATAACAACATGGCCAGATACCAGATACACAATTTGGGCTGGATGCTTTCTGAGTCTTCACCCTTTTCAGATTCAGAAGTTTCTTCTGACATCAGCCTCAGTGGTGACATTACAGTATGGCATGTCGTATTTTCTTATTCTTTACGAAAATCATACCATTGATGACGTTTTTTAACCTTCAATTTTTTTTCATGTAATATGCTTGGAGGACATTTTGTTGATATTATTTTACTACACATATTCATCTTACGAATAATCTTTTAAAAATCATAAAATTAATGCTCGTTCCCACATAGCTTTTATACAATGCCTTTATTCTATATTAATTTTTCTTTTCTCTACCAAATATATATTTTTCAAAATGTTCACATTCTTTATTTACATTAATACATGATTGATTGATGGAAAGATAAAGCCTGAAACAAGCCTTCAGCCCATTGAGTCCATGCCGACCATCAATCACCCATTCACACCACCTCTGTGTCAACCATTTTTCGCATCCACTCCCTATCCTCGAGAGGAAATTTGCAGTGGTTGGTTTATCTACAGACCCACATATCTTTGGGATGTGGGAGGAAAGCCACACGGTCGTAGGGAGAACGTACAAACTCTACACAGACAGCACCCGAGTAAAAGAGTTAGTCATACGGCACAGAAAGAAACGGCCACTTTGGCCCAACTTATCCACTAGTCCCATTTGCCCATCTTTGACCCATATCCCTCTGAACCTTTCCTATCCTTGTACCTGTCCAAGTGTCTTTTAAATGCTGTTATTGTACTTGTCGCAACTATCTCCTCTGGCAGCTTATTCCAGAAACCCACCACCCTCTGATCGAAAATGTTTGCACCTCGGGTTTGTATTAAAACTTGTCCATCTCACCTTAAATGTATGTCCTCTCATTTTTGATTCTGCTACCCTGGGTAAAAGACTACTTGACCACAAGCACATGACGGGAGCAATCCAGATATTACTACTCTAAGTCCGGCATTTAAACTTTTTGCCTAGCTCCCTGTATTCACTCTGCAGAACCTCATCTCTTATCCTACCGATATCAGTTGTGCCAATGTGCACAACAACTTCCGGCTGGCTTGTCCTCCCCCTTGAGAATATTATGCAGCCACTCGTTGATCCAGGAGGCAACACACCATCCTGGAATCCAGTTTGCAGCCACAGAATCTCCTGTCTGCCCCCTAACCTAACCAGTCTTCTATCACTATGTTTCTGCCTGGTTTTACCCTTCCTTGAAGTGCACAGACCTGACCACTGCTACTCTCCCCTGACTGGTTATGGTCATGGATTTTCTCCCCCCCCCCCACCACATCCAGAGATTACTACTCTCAAGGTCCTGCTTTTAAACCTTGCCTAGCTCCCTGTATTCACTCTGCAGAACCTCATCTCTTATCTTACTGATGTTAGTTGTACCAACGTGCAGGAAACTCTTGTTTTCTCGGATGATCCTGAAATCATCAAGTTGTTTCTCCAGTGCCCCAACACGGTCCTTCAGGAGCTGAACCTGGGCACACCTACAACAGTTGAGGCAGCCAAAGGCACCATCAATGTCCCTGATCTCCCACATCCTGCAAGCATCACACTGAATTATCTTACTGGTTATGTCCTCACCGCATCCCGTCGTCTCCAATTTTGGCGTAGTCTCCGAGATTATGTGAAAACATATACACGAGACTGTCCTTTTATGGGTCCAGATATATTAGACGATTGTTTGAATAGACATGCCGATACAAGTAAGTTGATATCTTACATTTATAACACTCTCTTAAATATTGATACCCCACCTTCTGAGATTTATAGGTGAGCATGGGAGGATGAGTTGGGTTTACCCATTTCAAAAGATATATGGGAGGAAAGCCTACTCTACATACATTACTGTTCTTTAAATGTCAGGCATTGCCTGATACAATTCAAATTATTGCATAGGTTATACTACTCAAAGACCAAATTGAATAAGATTTTCCTAACTTTCTCCCTTCTCTGTGATAAATGTCACCTCCAAGAAGCTACCCTAACCCATTCTTTTGTATCCTGTATAAAAATACAACATTTCTGGATGGGAATGTTCAATACCATTTCTAAAACACTCAAAATTCAATTGAAGTCAGATTCAAAATTAATAATATTAGGGTTGTCAGAGGGCTGCTCTAAGTTAACGATATTTCAAAGACGTTTCCTTGACTACGGCTTAATAACTGCGAAAAATCATACTTAAATTCTGGAAAAAGATTACAGTTCCCACAGCGAAGATGTGTATCATGGAATTGACCGAGACACTACATTTAGAAAAAATAATGCTTGTTTTGGCTGACAAATCAGACCAATTTTCCAAAATATGGTCTCCTTTCATTAAATTTCTTCAACAACGGAATGGTTGAACGCAAATTCAAATCCAACGCTAGGTTCGGGTGAGCGGGCGTAAGGAAGGGTAGAGGGACATATTTCCGCTTTTTCTTTTTTTTTCACTTCTTTGTTAGTTCAGGGGTTTTTTCTTCTTTCTTTTTTGTATCTTTCTTCGTCCTTTTTATTCTTTCCTTTTTACTTTTTTCCGATTCACTTATCAGTTTATCAGATTCAGATTCAATTTTAATTGTCATTGTCAGTGTACAGTACAGAGACAACGAAATGCATTTAGCATCTCCCTTGAAGAGCGACATAGCAAACGATTTGAATAAAAAAATAAATAATAAGTGTTCGGGGGGGGGGGGGGGGGGGGGGGGGGGGGATTGGCAGTCACCGAGGTACGTTGTTTAGTAGAGTGACAGCCGCCGGAAAGAAGCTGTTCCTCGACCGGCTGGTTTGGCAACGGAGAGACCTGTAGCGCCTCCCGGATGGTAGGAGGGTAAACAGTCCATGGTTGGGGTGAGAGCAGTCCTTGGCGATGCTGAGCGCCCTCCGCAGACAGCGCTTGCTTTGGACAGACTCAATGGAGGGGAGCGTGGAACCGGTGATGCGTTGGGCAATTTTCACCACCCTCTGCAGTGCCTTCCGGTCGGAGACAGAGCAGTTGCCATACCATACTGTGATGCAGTTGGTAAGGATGCTCTCAATGGTGCAGCAGTAGAAGTTCACCAGGATCTGAGGAGACAGATGGACCTTCTTCAGTCTCCTCAGGAAGAAGAGACGCTGATGAGCCTTCTTATAAAATGTTAAAACTGAAGCTGTACGAAAATTGTATAATTGTTATGTCGAATACTTTCTCCTTGCACAATTGCTTCTAATAAAATAAACATTGAAAAACAAAACTCGCAGGTGACACTGGGCTGAGTCTGGAGCCAGCTCCCATCGACGCCGGTGACTAGGGTCCGGGTTCAGAGTCCGCGGTGGACGAGCCAAGCCTATGGGGCTGGTTCTCCGTCCTCAGTGAGTGAGTCCTTGGTCTGTGGTGGGCGTGCTAGGCTTCCTACCACCCTTTGTGTTAAAAAAAAGTTGCCCCTCGGGTTTCTATTAAACCTTTCCTTCCTCACCTTAAACCTATGTTCTAATTCTTGATTCTCCCACTCTGGGTAAAATACTCTGTGCATTTACCCCATCTATGCCACTCATGATTTTAAGAACCTGTATAAGATCACCCTTCATCCTCCTTTGCTCCAAAGAATAATGTACTAACCTGCCAAACTGTTGCCTATAGCTCAGGCCCTTGTGTCCTGGCAACATCCTTGTCAATCCTTATTTAATGCATCAGAGCACCTAGATCTATCTACACTTCATTCACTTGCAGTATTTCTTTATTTGAATAATAATCTACCTTTTCATTTCTCTCACCAAAGTACATAACCTCACACCTCACCACATTACAATCCATTTGCCAGTATTTTGCCCACTCTATATAGCTATAGTGTGTTGAAGATTCACAATATCCTCATCACAACATGCCTTTTCACCTAATTTTGTATCATTGGTAAATTTGGAATCACTGCATCTATTCCTTTGTTTATGTCATTAATGTAAATATTGAAAAATTGTGGACTAAGAATTGATCCCTGCAGTACTCCATTAGTTATCTCCTTCCAGTCTGAAAAGGACCCACTTATTACAACGTATTATGATGAGGCAGCTAATTCAAATCATTTCTACTCGATATCCTCTGATTCATGGGCTTGCAATTTGTGCACCAGCTTCCTATATGGCACCTTGTCAAATGCTTTTAGGAAATCTAAATACATGTGCCCCACAGGTTGTCCTCAATCAACTCTCTCTGTTACTATAATGGGCTACTAAGCGAAGTCAGGCAGCATTGCTGGTGATAGTGCGGCCCTCCCTGATGAACCTATTGCATTCTATGCTCGCTTTGAGCCAAAGGCCAACAGGGCGATGACATCCATCCCATCAGATTCAAGTGTGCCTTTTCCCATGTTCACTGTTGCAGAAGTAAGATTGGCATTCCTGATGGTGAATCTATGGAAAACATCAAGCCCGGATGGAGTCCCTGGCTACGAACTTGGGAACTATGCGGTACAACCAGCGGGAGTGTTCAAGGACATCTTTAATCACTCTCTACTTCATTCTGAGGTAACCACCTGCTTCAAGAAGACTACTATCATCCCGGTGCCAAAGAAAAGTAAAATCTTGTTCATCCAGTGTCCTTGATATCCACCATCATGAAGTACTTCAAGAGGCTGGTTATGTCCCAAGCGGCCTTGATCCACTGCAGTTTGCCGACTGCCACAACAGGTCCACAGCTGAAATATTTTCCTTGGCCCTACACTCATTCCTGGAACACCTGGATAAGAAGGACATTTACATCAGACTCCTATTCATCGACTATAGTTTTGCTTTCAATATCATTATCCCAACCAAGCTCCAAGTATGTGAACTTGGACTCAACACTCCCCTCTGCAACTGGATCCTCAACTTCCCGACCAACAGACCAGATTAGTGAGCATAGGTGACAAATCATCCTCAGCGATAATTCTCAACACTGGTGCCCCGCAATTCTCAGCCTCCTACCATACTCCTTGTACATTCCCAACTATGCAGCCAAATACCAATCCAACCCAATCTACAACTTTACAGACGATACCACCGTAGTGGGCTGGATATTAATTAATGATGAGGCGGAGTACAGAAAGGTGATTGAGAACTTTGCAACTGTGCCAAGACAACCACCTCTGTCTCAATGTCAGCAAGACAAAGGAGATTGTAAACAACCAGGAAATGAAGCGGTACACACAGTTATGGCACAGTAGCGGTAGAGTTGATGCCTCACAGCGCCAGATGGGTTTTTTCCGGGTGCTCCAAGTTCCTAGAAATAAATATCACCAATAGTTATTCTGGACCAGCCACATCAAAGCTAAGAATGCAACCAATGCCTTGTTTACAAGGCTTAGGAAGTTTAGCATTTCTCCAACAATCCGCACCAATTTCTTCAGATGTGCCATAGAAAGCATTTTATCGGGATGGATCACAGCTTGGTTTGGGAACAGCTTCATCCAAGACTGCAAGATATTGCAAAGCACTGTGCATTTAGCCCAGACCATCAGGCAAACCAACCTCCGTTCCATTGACTCCATCTACATTTCTTGCTGCCTCAGCAAGGCTGTCAGCATAATCAAGTACCAGTCTCACCCAGTCACTCTCTCTTCTTTCCTCTCCCATCAGGCAAGAGGTACAGTAGTTTGAGAATACGTATCTCCAGATTTAGGGACGGTTTTCTCCAAGCTGTATTCAGGCAACTAAACTGTCCTGACCGCCCGCTCACTGGAGAGCTTTGAACTATCTTTAATCAGACTTTATCTTGCACTAAATATTGCCCCCTTTATCTTTTATCTGTGCACTGTGGACAGCTTGGTTGTAACTGAATATAGTCTTTTCTTTGACTGGATTGCACGCAAACAAAAGCTTTTTACTGTATCTTGATACACATGACAATAATAGACCTAACTGAACTAAACATCCTCAAATAATTCAAGTAAATTTGTTCAACGTGATTAACCTTTCATAAAGCCAAGTTGACTAGGTTTACATGCACTCAGCTTTCCTAACTGATTAGTTGCTTCCGCTGTAATTATTGACCAGGATTGTGCCAATAATAACTGTTAAACGAACTGGCCTACAGTTGTCTATTTTCTGCTTTTCCCAATTTTTTTGAACAAGGGAGTCACATTGTTTTCAAATTTTCTGTTACTCTCTTGGAATTTAGTCAGTTATGAAAAATTCCAACTAATGGGTCCACTATCTCTGCAGCCACTTCCTTTTAAACCATGGCATGCAGTCCATCAAATCCTGGTGTCTGGTCAGCCTTTAACCACTAGAGTTTCTTAAATTCTTTATCCCTTATAATTGGGGTAATTGCAGATTCCATTTTGTACTTTGAAATATGTATAGCTTGGGAAGGAAAAGGTGTTGCTATAGCCTGTAAGTGATAGTGGAAAACTGGAGAAATACAAAAGCAGGCAGGATATGGTGGTACAATGCACCCTTGTCTTAATGAGATTCTGTAGTACAATTAACTAGTCTTTTTCAAATTCACAATTTTAGGCTTAATGTTTTTTAAAATTATTTTTCCTTTTTATTTATTTCCATTTATTATAACCCCTCAATTCCAAATGTGTTTTAGGGAGAAAAAATATTTTTGTTTCTTATTTTTTGTTTCTCATCTCTAAAACCTGTTCTTTAGACCAGGGGTCTATTTCTGGTGTATCAAGAGATCTATTCTACACTTGATGGAGTTACTTTTGAACTCAATCATGCACCTTGAATAATTGCTGGAGATTTGAGATTAGGGTTAAAACATAATCCTGCTCCTACTTTTACTGAGTAATTTATCGTCATGATAAAATTGAATGAGGTAAATGATCCTTCAGTGAAGTGCTGATGAGTAACTTCAATATACTCTCGTGAGATGTCATTGCATATCATAGCCAAAAAATAGAGAATCTGTAATTTGATTTGGATATATATTCCTTGGACCTTCCTGCAGCACTCTCACAAGAGAATGGAACTGCTGAATCACTCTACTTAAAATGGCAAAATCTCCATACTATATTGAGTCATGCCTTGTCAAGTGGTTCCTCTACATTGGGGAAATTAAAATTTTATCAGAAGATTGTTTTAAAAATTATGTTTATATAAAGGAATGTACTGAAGCCATCCTACTATCAAGGTAAAATAATGTATTCGCAATTTACATTGCTTTAGTATGTTCCAGTCAAAGAATCATTGTTTTTAGATTTCCCAACCTAATCAGCAATTGATTAATTTGTTTACAATACACCAGTGACTGTCATTATGTTGTAATTGCAATGCTATTAGTTTAGAATTGATATTGCTTGGAAACGATGACTGAGTTCTCATTCTATTCAGTAAATTGGTGGGGTAGACCTTTGGACACCAAATCTTTATATTCTGATTTCCTCATTTTCAAAATACACAAAAACTTTAATTTTGAGAAACAGTATAGAAATAGGCACTTTGGCAAACTGAGTCCAGGCCAACCAGTTCACAGCAGTTTTATATCATCCCACCTTCACATCTGCTCCCTACGCACTAGGGTCAATTTACAGAGGCCAATTAACCTAGAAACTCTCACGTCTGGGATGTGGGAGGAAAGTGGAGCACCCCACATAGTCACAGGGTGAACGTGCAAACTTCGCACAGACAGCACCTGAGGTCAAGATCAAACCTGGGTCTCTGGCAGGAGCTACCAGCCAACTATCGCATTTTAGTAGAACCGGTATTTCTTTCATTTGACAGGTTTAGAGTGACAATTGCAAATCTACTTCTAAGTTATCTAACTAGTATATTGCTGTGAAGAGACTGGGTTCACCTTATTATTGGCATGTGGTGCATTGTAATATATGCATCATATGAAAAACCTTATAAGATATTTGTGTCATTATAGCTCCAACTGGAAGCCCTCCATATATTTTATATTCAGACATTCTGTTGAATCTTATATTACTGTCAAATGTAATTGCATCACAAAACAGGAGCTTCTATTCAAAGAGAAAAACCATGGTAATTAGTTTGTTGGTTTAACTATTGAAAAGTGGCTATTGTAAACAGAAGTTACTGTATATTTTATGCAATTTAAATGGGTTTACATATTTAACTAATTCAGGCACATGTTGAAAATGCATATGACCAATCAAAGACCAGTAAGCTGCATCATATTACTTGCTCAACAATATATAGCACAATCAATACAAATTAACTAACTCATTTTAACTTTTGTAAACCTACTTTGCTCTATTACTGCATCTCTATCGCTCCATCATCACTAACCTGCAAATATCAACATAATGTATGGTATTGAATCTTAATTTATGAACTTTGAAATACTTCTTGAAGTATTACATATTCTTCAATTTTGTCTTTATGGCTTATGATGAATGTCATAATACTTGTAGAAAGTCTTCCACCAGTAAATTTAATAAAAACATTTCATTATTTGTCATTAGTTATTCAGGGTCTTCATTTTAATATTATTTTAGCTGTGCAATATATACTTCACTTAATCCTTATTCTTAATCTGGTTTTGAAAAGGCAGAAGCTTGAGTCTTTTTGTACGTGGTTAAATGTATATATGTTCACAGTTTCACTCTGCAATCATCCACAAGGAGGCTGTTGCAGTATCAAAAATGGACTCATTTTCTTTTACCTTTTGTTTATGCGTGCTATTTTCGTGATATTTATTTTAGTTGTTTATCTTTTAATATTTTACCTTGTATGTATCTTTAGCTTTTAGAAATGTTTGGATGGTGCACTGACTGGCTGACATTTTTTAATTTTGTTGTACATGGTTCATGTTACAATGACAATAAAGAAACTATTCTATTCTATTCTATTCTACCTTGTTTCTTTTGGGAAATGTTTTACATATTCAGCAGAGAATTCTTCATAAGAAATTGAGAATGTTTAAAAAATATTTAAAATGTTGAAGTTCATTAATATTCATTTTGTTAATACTGTACAATTTGACATCTAACTCGATAAAGAAAATATCCAAGTTTGCCTCTTCGAAGGCTATCCTTTAAACTCCCATTAAAGTAGTGGATTCTTATTTTGTTATTTCTGAACTTAACCTAAGCAGATCTCATGTGAGCACCACTATAATGGTCACAGTTTATAATGCAAGCTCTTTTTTCCTCTGTGTGTTCTGACAACAATAATGTTTAGTGACCACTTACTTCCAAACTAAATCAAAAATTGTTTTGTCATAACTATGCCATCGCCTACCTCTGTTTAAATTAATACCTGTAATTTCATGATATTACTGATGCTTTGCACATTCATACAAAGATTGTAACACAATCCATTATTCAACAGGAGTTTCCACTACTTTTCTGTACTTTTCAGTCTATCCTCTTTCTTATATCTCTGTGGAATGCATTCCTTAGATTACCCCGTTTGATTACAGTTATTTTTTCCTTTGCATCATATTTGGTGTTTTCTTCTCACCTTATCCAATTAGTTTAAATCATTCCCCCATTGATCTTCTGAACTGCAAATTCATTGGTACATGGCAATAAGTGTGCTTAGGAGCTTGATTTCGAAAAATGAATTGAGCTTACCATATGTGTTATGGTGAATATGTCTGCTTTGCAGAATACTCATTAATCTGTACAAGTTGTGAATCTGGCAGGTCAAAGTAGAAAATAATTACATCTGTCATAGCCCTGCTTGCTCAGTTTGATAGATAGATTTGCGATAAATATTAATTTTGTTGTAAAAGCTGATGAGCTGTTAACCCATTCTTTTGTATATTATTTTGCAGCCAGTTTGAGACAGTCGTTCCCGTTGAAGATTGTATTGTTACTGAGATTACTGCCACATTGCAAGATTGGGTGCTGCTCTGGAAGCAACTGTATGTGGTAAGCACATAAATTTCTAATTGATGATGAATTTTAGATGGAGTAATTGCAGCTTAAACTTTGTTTGAGTGTTATTGTTGAGGAAACATTTGACTTGGTGTTTAGGCTACCAGGTGTAATATACTGTAGCATTGGACAAATCCTGAAATTGTAAAGATATTTTTGTTGGTGCTGTTAAATACTTTAAAGCTTTGCTTAAATAAGGGAATTGAAGAAGGTTTTCTGAAGTGAGTAGCCCATATTTGCTATATGATATAAAGGCAAATGTAGATGAAATTACACAGCATTAATGTTTTAATGCTCACGTAGAAAAAATATAAAATTCTTAAGTGGAATGTGTTGTTCTGTCTACTTAGAAAGGTTCATTCATATTGGGCGAGGAGGGTGAGTCGGCCACTTAGTCTTGCTCCCCAGACAATTTCACTCGAGCCCACAAATCCTTACAAATTAATTACTGCACTGTACTGCCCTAATTAATTTATTGAATTTTTGTTTATATATTTCTATGTATATTGTGTTTACAGGACTGTTACTCTACTGCTAGTGAGATTTTCACTGTTCCATTGGTGGTATATATGACAATTAAACATTGATGTGCAGGCAGATTTGAATTAATTTTATTTGGCATTACGATTAGCAGAGACATAGCGTGGCAACGGGCATACTCCTGTTCTATGTTATGTGTGCTATTTTGAGGTGCCTTGTTGAGGTGATTTAAGCCATTTAGTGGAGTTGATAGAGAAGATATTTCCTGTGATGTGAAAAGTTCCAAGCAGAATATTCCTGACAAAGAAAGAAAATGGGATGAGGTTTTGTGAATTGAATATAGGGAGCGAGACAGAAGATTAACAAGTGGCCGAGTTGCATTCTGGAGAAATGCCAGAAGGAGAGAAACAAGCAGTTGAACAGAGGGATCTAGGAATAACTGTGCATAGTTCCCTGAAGGTGGCATCTCATGTAGATAGGGTGGTAAAGAAAGCTTTTGGTATGCTAGCCTTTATAAATCAGAGCATTGAGTATGGAAGTTGGGATGTAATGTTAAAATAGTACAAGCATTGGTGAGACCAATTCTGGAGTATGGTGTACAATTTTGGTCGCCCAATTATAGGAAGGATGTCAACAAAATAGAGCGAGTACAGAGGAGATTTACTAGAATGTTGCCTGGGTTTCAGCAACTGTTACAGAGAAAGGTTGAGGTCTTTATTCTTTGGAGCGCAGAAGGTTAAGGGGGGACTTGATAGAGGTCTTTAAAATGATGAGAGGGATAGACAGAGTTGACGTGGACAAACTTTTCCCATTGAGAGTAGGGAAGATTCAAACAAGAGGACATGACTTCAGAATTAAGGGACAGAAGTTTAGGGGTAACATGAGGTGGAACTTCTTTACTCAGAGAGTGGTAGCTGTGTGGAATTAGTTTCCAGTGGAAGTGGTGGAGGCAGGTTCGATTTTATCATTTAAAAATAAATTGGATAGGTATATGGATGGGAAAGAAATGGAGGGTTATGGTCTGAGTGCAGGTAGATGGGACTAGGGGAAAATAAGTGTTCGGCACGGACTTGTAGGGCCGAGATGGCCTGTTTCTGTGCTGTAATTGTTATATGGTTATATAAGCTATGGAAGCGGGTTATCGATTTAATAGAGATCCAGGATGAGCTCATGCACTTTGAAGAGAATGCTGGAAAAAGTCAAATCTAATCATGGACGACTAGTCAACCTCCGCCTTGAGTTTGCGCAAAACCAAGACTTGTTACTGAGCCAATCACTACCCGATGAGGAAAGCAAAGAGCGTAATCAGTGGTTTCAAGAAACGATTGAATATCTTAACGGCGTCATTGGCAATGTGGAGAAATGGTTAGCTGAAGTTGATCAAAGGCTGGCGTGTGCTGCAGCAGGAAGTGCGATGCAACAAGGTGCTGAAATGGAACATGAAGTAATGCCACAAGATAGTATCTCAAACGTTTCAACACGAAGATCAAGACATAAGTCTAGTTCAGAAGCCAGTGACATTTCAAGACCCTCTGCTCGTATGGAAGCTGAAGCAACTATGCTCATCTTTCGCTATGAGTTGCCGCCTTGCATGAGATTGAAGCACAGGAAGAACAGTTGGAACAGACGAAAGGAGAGGCTGAGGCACGTGTGATACAGATGAGGAGAGAGGCTGAGGCACGTGCGGAACAGACGAGGAGAGAGGTTGAGGAACAAAGAAAGGCAGTTAAAGAAAGAGAAGGAACGGTTGGAACGATACGAAGTTGGAAGAAGCTTGAGATACTGGAGGGCCAAGGTTCAAGAGGGGGCTCTAAAGTATCTGATGGGATGAGCTCTTATTTGAGAAAAATAACTGCTCAAAGGGAAACAGCAGCTTGATTAAATCCACAACCGGGGACCACCAGATCTCGTAGCTTTGAACACCCACTGGTATAGTGGCGGGCCAACAAAACTTTACCTCAACAACAGGATGTTAGACCGATGCAACACATTTATGGGCCTCCTGATGAGACTCGTAACAAACCACCAATTCAGTATGCTTTTCAGAGGCCTAATACACAGGCAAGCCAATATTGGCCGATGCCTGTTTATGATACGAAGGGGCCTAGTCGGGGACAAACAACTAGCCATAAGACTCGTGACAAAACGTATCCAGACCAGCACTCTTTTCAGAGGCCTGGGTACCGTTCCTCTGAGTCCAGGAGGGATTTAGAGAAGAAGTCTGTGATTTGATATGGAATCAAATGAGAATTAGTGAGTCTCTAGCTCAACATATCTCTTCCACTTTACCTCAAATGGAAATTGTTAAGTACGATGGTGATCCCTTACAATGTGAGACTTTCATAGACCAGTTTGAGAGAGGAGTGGAGAGGAAAACTACTGATGATGAAGATCGTTTACAATTTCTGGAGTATTACACAAGCGGATATCCAAAGGAGCTTGTTTGAAGTTGTTGGAAGTTGCCTGACGGTGAGGGCTATCGAACAACAAAATTGCTTAGAGAACAGTTTGGTAACGAGCACCAGATCACCAATGCATGCATGAAGAAAGTCTATGCTTGGACAGCTATCAAGCCAGAAGACGCAAAAAGCATTGTGGGAGTTCGCGATATTTCTTAGAAGTTGTTGTAGCTCCATGAAACATCTCAGCCACATGCAAGAAATGAATGTTGTTAGCAATATGAAAACAATCACTCTAAAACTGCCTTATAGACTTAGAGAAAAGTGGAGGTGTAAAGCTGGTTAGATAGAGGAAAATTAGAATAAAGAGACCATACTTCCTGATCTGGTGACCTTCATAGAAAAGGAAGTATGGTTAATGTCAAATTTACCCTATGGGAGTATTCAAGATCCTGAACCAATTGCAACTGTCAAAGGTTCTACCTTCACTAAAACAAAAGGAAGATCAGGACTTAAGGGAAGTAGTTTTGCTACCGCTGTAATACCTGCAGAAACGAAAGGCGAAAAGGAAGGAGATACATCTACTGTTAAGCCAAGATGGTTCTGCTTGTCGTGTAACGGGTTGTCTGAAATTCAAGAAGAAGGAATATAAAGAAAAGATGAAGTTCTTAAAGGAGAAGGGAATCTATTTTTGATGTTTGAAGAAAGGACACATGGTTAAAGACTGAAAGAGTCCTATAATAGTCCTATTCTGTTTGTGGTTTGTTTGTTTTTTTTGCACAATCCAAGCATTGCCACATTTCATTTCACTGCACGTCTCGTATGTGTATGTGACAAATAAACTTGACGAGTGCAAGCAAGATCATCCTGAAGCACTTCACACTGAGCAGAAGAAGCCGGAGCAAATAGAACAGAAGGAGAAGCCAGCTACTAATGATGCTGTCACCTCACCCAGATAATTGCCCATATTGGGGCCGGGGTAGAAACCTGTATCTTCTGTATCTTACCAGTACAGGTAAGGAATAGCAAGGGGAATACAGTGCTGCAAACATATGCATATTTGGATCATGGAAGTTTGGCTACCTTTTGTACAGAAAGCTTGATGAGAAGACTGGACATTACAGGAGAAAAGGCTAAGATTCTATTGTGTACCATGAATGAGCAGAAATCCTGCGATAGTCATTACATTACAAGTATGGAAATATCTAGTCTGGATGAAGACAATTTAATACCAATATCTGAGGTGTTTACACATGAGACCATGCCCGTTTGTCATCAAAATATACCCAAACATGAGGACTTGAAACAATGGCCTTACTTGAAGGATGTCAAGATACCTAAAGTAAATTCTGGTATCGACCTACTTATCGGAACGAATGCTTTGAAGGCATTGGAACCGATACACACTGCGAGGAGCCAGGGGGATGGACCGTTTGCTGTGAAAACCCTACTAGGATGGGTTATCTGTGACACCTTGAGAAGGAAAAGCAAAAGCAGGAACCAGAAGAACTACCCTGCTGCTGCTGTTAATCAAATATCTACTGGTAAATTAGAAAAGCTATTGTTCAAGCAATACAATCATGACTTCAACAAAAGTACCAGTAAGGAATCTGAAGAAATGTCCAGGGAAGAGTTAAAGTTCTTGGATATTTTGAACTACTCAGTAAAAATGATAGACGGTCACTATTGTCTGGATTTACCTTTCGAACAAGCAAGTGTTAGTTTGCCGAATAATTGTCGCATGGCAGAGCAACGCACCCAGAATCTGAAACACAAGTTTGGCGAGAATACGAAATTTCATGAGGAATATACATCTTTCCTAAAGGTTATGATTGACAATGATTATGCCGAAATGGTACCAACAAACCAACTAAAACAAAGTGATGGAGAGCTTTTATACATTCCGCACCGTGGGGTATATCACTTGAAGAAAAGGACCTTGAGGGTGGTCTTTGATTGTGCTGCAGTCTTCATAGGAACACCACTTAACTGCCAACTTCTGCAAGGTCCAGACCTTACTAACTCACTCATTGGAGTTCTTATTAAATTCTGACAAGAACCGATTGCTTTGATGGCTAATAGTAAAGCGATGTTTCATCGTCAAAGTATCAGAAAAACACATTGACTACTTGCAATTCTTATGGTGGCCCGAAGGTGCGGCACAACAAGATCTCATTGTATACCAGATGAAGGTACATCTCTTTGGAGCAGTGTCATCACCAAGTTGTGCAAACTTTGCATTAAAGAAGACCGCAGAGAATAATAAAGCTCACTTTCCAGAGGAAGTCATAACCACTGTGAAGAATAATTTCTATGTGGATGATTGCTTAAAATCCATGTCTACAGAGCAGGAAGCAATTCAAATCGTAAAACATCTGAGTTCCCTCTGCAATAAGGGAGGATTTGCGCTTTCCAAGTGGATCAGCAACAGCTGTGTTGTATTGGAAAGCATTCCACCAGACGACAGAGCCAAGGAGACCAGGGAGTTGGATTTGGACAAAGACAATTTGCCAATGGAAAAAGCATTGGGACTGCACTGGTGTGTTGAAACGGATGTGTTCAAGTTCAGAATCTTGATTCAAGAGCGACCATGATTGGTTCTGTTTACGACCCTTTGGGATTTCTTGCACCAGTTACACTGCCAGCCAAATTGATTTTGCAGGATCTTTGTAAGGAAAAACTTGGATGGAATGAGAGTATAACGTAAACTTCCTCTCACCGATGGACTGAATGGTTAGCAGATCTCAACAAGATCACAGAATTCAAAGTGGACCGATGCATGAAGCCTATAAGCTTTGGTAAGATCAGAAGTGGACAGCTGCATCATTTCTCAGATGCCAGTGAAAGTGGCTACGGTACTGTTTCATATCTAAGACTGGAAAATGATAACAAAGTACATGTTGCAATTTTAATGGGAAAAGCCAGAGTGGCACCATTGAGGCAAATGACAATTCCCAGAATGGAACTTACAGCCGCAGTCTTAGCTGTTAAAGTTGACATATTGCTGCAAAATGAACTAAGCTTCAACTGGAAGAATCTATCTTCTGGACTGATAGTACAGGTGCACAACCTTTTATCCGACGATCCAAATAACGAAAACCTCCCAATAGCGAAAAAAATTTCGGTCCTTGAAGAAAGGTCCTTGAAAACGTTCACCGAGGGCGGCCCGCAGAGGTGACAGCGGAACCTCTGGTCGGTCCCGGTCCTCGAAGAAAGGGGAACTAAATCCCCATTCATAAAAGAAAAGGTGAGGGTATATTGCGCGGGAGGGTTAATAATTGACAATATGCTGCTGCCTGTCCGAGATCCCAGAGACCCACAGCCAGCAGCAGCCCAGCCCCGTACCAACTACAGAGGAAAACTGCAAACTGGCCGGAGACGTCAGGACCACCAGAAGCCGCTCCCCGAGCTGCGCCCCCTCATCGGGACACCGACCCCCAGGCCCACTGCAAGCACGGAGATCCCAGATCAGCAACTCCAGCCCAGCCCCGCTCCAACTCCAGAGGAACACGCTCCCCGTATGGACAGAAGCTGATGGTGTGCAAGGGCCGTCGTGTTTTTGGGGTCGCGCAGCTCGGGCTGTGGGCGAACTGCCAGTTGTCGCCGTAGGGGCCCATCGGGGAGCGGATTCCTCTGGAGTTGGAGGGGGAGTGGGGTATTTGTTTGATGGCCCCCTGCTATCCCAGGGACAGGGAGACAGGACGTTCACCGAGGGCGGCCCGCAGAGGTGACAGCGGAACCTCCGGTCGGTCCTCGAAGAAAGGGGAACTAAATCCCCATTCATAAAAGAGAAGCCGAGGGTACATTGCGTGGGAGAGTAGGAATCCAAAGACAAAGTTGAATTAACGTTCACCGAGGGCGGCCCGCAGAGGTGACAGCGGAACCTCCGGTCGGTCCTCGAAAAATGGGGAACTAAATCCTCTTCATAAAAGAGGTGGAGGGTATATTGCCCGGGAGGGTATATCGCCTACCTGAAAGAAACCGGACATTTTTTCCAGGATGTCGTCTGCACACCAAAGCTCACCAGTTTATGTTTAAAGTTTTACTTAACGTTTATCTCGTCTTTATTATTTATTTGGGGGATTCAAGAATCCCCGAGCTAGGCCGCCTATGTATCGTGAGTCTACCGTGGGAACTCTTTAACTCAGGGAGGCAGCAGCAGATTGTCGCTCCCTTCAGTTTCCCAGCGACAGTCACCTGCCACGGGAGAGAGATCATGCACTGTTGTAGGTCTCCTTTGCACGTTGGTGTTTCTGTCTTTCTCCACTCATTGTTGGCCCCATCTGTCACCACCCCCATCTACACCCCTCTGCTTCCCGGCCATGTGTGTGACCCCTTCCCTCCCCTCTCCAGCTCCCCGCTCATTGCACTGGCGCGGGGGCTTTGTACTGTCTTCACGTCGGCGATGGCAGCATACAGTGCAGTCACCGGAGACGTCAGGACCAATTGGACGTCGAGCACCAGGCCCACCGCAAGCACGGACAACCCAGAGACCCACAGCCAGCAGCAGCCCAGCCCCGCTCCAACTACTTAGGAACCTGGGTTGCGGATGACGGGGCGCAGCTCGGCGTGTCGTAGAGGCCCATCGGGGAGCGGGTTCCTGTTGGTCCTGACGTCTCCGGCCACCTGCCATCCTCCAGGAACTGTACCGCCCTTGCAGGAGAGTGGGGTTGTTTGCAGTTGCAGAGGGAGGGGGCAAGGGCGGTACAGTTCCCAGTCTCAGCTCCTGTCCATGGGGGTGGCCGGAGACGTCAGGACCAACGGGACAGCGACCCCCCAGGCCCACTGCAAGCACGGAGATCCCAGAGGCCCACAGCCAGCAGCAACTCCAGCCCAGCCCCGCTCCAACTCCAGAGGAACACGTAGGGGCAGAACCTGATGGTGTGCAAGGTAAGTCTTGGGGTGGCGGATGAGGAGGCGCAGCTCGGGCTGTGGGTAAACTGCCACTTGTCGCCGTAGCGGCCCATCGGGGAGCGGATTCCTCTGAAGTTGGAGGGGGAGGGGGGTATTGTGCTGTTTGATCGCCCCCTGCTATCCCAGGGACAGGGAGACACGGCGGCTTTTTAGACTGGTGGGCAATCACTTCCAAAGTTCTGCCCACACAGTCAGTACACCTCTCTTACACTGCATTTCATACAAACATTTATTCTGCAAGAAAAAACCTACATTGAAGACTCAAACTCGCGACCGAGTAACTGCCGGGATCAAGGCGCAAACTCGCGACCTTAGATCGCCTAAGGGCACGTTGCCCCGCTAGGGTGACCTGAGTGCGAGAGGGGATTCAATGCTGCGGGCACATTTACAAATTGAGGAATTCATTCAACACACTGCATTTCATACAAACATTTATTCTGCAAAAAAAAACCTACATTGAAGACTCAAACTCGCGACCGAGTAACTGCCGGGATCAAGGCGCAAACTCGCGACCTTGCGGATATGAGCCGAGCACTCTACCACTGAGCCAGCCATTAAAATCTACGCTAAAAAATTTCCATTCCGAAGACCGACAAATTCTGAATTACGAAAAGTGTCTGGTCCCAAGGCTGTCGGATAAAAGGTTGTGCACCTGTACTACGGTGCTTAAATACTTCAACAATGGGAACAAACGTTTTTTTGACATTTGTAGCAAACAGAATCTCTTTTGTATTGGGAGCTACTAATGTTTCATAATGGAAATATGTTAACATAAAGGAAAATCCTGCGGATGAAGCTTCTGGAGGATTAACAGCAGATCGCTTCTTAAGAAACAAGAGATGGATCAATGGTCCAGAGTTTCTTTGTAGGCCAGCCAGAGAATGGCCAAAGCTTGAGCTGGGATTTGAAATCTCTGCTAATGATCCGGGAATTAAACAAAACATCACAGTGAACGTTATTGCTAGATTCATCAAACATAATAAATGATTTAATTATCCATTTTTCTTCATGGAAGAAGCTGATGAATGTGGTGGCTTGGTTTCTTAAAGCAAAAACAAGGTTATTGCTATTTGCTCAGAAAAGGAAAGAGAATTGCTGAAGGTATCTTTGAAGAAGATCCTGAAATACTGAAGGAAAAGGTTGAAAAGAAGATGCAAGTTTTTAGGACATTATACGACGTCCGGGATTTACATCTCGATGATCTCCTCAAAGTGGAAAATGCAATTACCTCTTTCTGTCAAAGATAGGAATACAGCAAAGAAATATCGACGTTAGAAGCTGGAGTACATGGTGTCAAAAGAGACAGAATTGTACAAGTATTGGAGGAAGGAATTCTGAGAGTTGGTGGTCGTCTAAATAGACTGGCAATGCCTGAAGAGGCTAAACATCCTATTATTCTCTCGAAGGTCTTTCACATATCAACATTATTGTTACGACATACCCATGAGTTGATCAGGTATGGAGGGAGAAATTATATGCTGTCCCAGCTTCGTAAAAAATATTGGATTATTAAGGCTAACTCCGCTGCAAGAAAGATAATAAAAAATTGTGTTGTGTGTAGGCGACAGCATGGAAAAGTTGTAGAACAGAAGATGGCAAACTTACCTTTGGAGAGGATTCTACCTAATAAGCCTCCATTTACAGATGTGGGGATGGATTATTTCGGTCCTATAGAAGTTAAGTGAGGATGAAGCCTTGTAAAAAGGTACGGTGTAATCTTCACTTGCATGGCAAGTAGAGCAGTACATCTTGAAGTTGCATCTGCATTTGACACAGACTCCTGTATTCATGCATTACGGAGATTTATCTGTCGACGAGGTCAAGTTTCATCGTTAAGAACAGATAATGGTTCGAATTTTGTTGGAGCGGAAAGAGAATTAAAAGAAGCACTGAAAGGCTTAAGTCAGGAAAAGATCCAGAATGCTATGCTTCAACAAGGGATAAGAAACCAAACCAAATTTCGTTTGAACCTCATGTGAGGTTCAAATGACAAATAAATGGTATTGTATTGTAAGATGGAACTTTAGATTCAGATTCAGATTCAGATTCAATTTTAATTGTCATTGTCAGTGTACAGTACAGAGACAACGAAATGCATTTAACATCTCCCTAGAAGAGCGACATAGCAAACGATTTGAATAAAAAGAATAAATAATAAGTGTCCGGGGGGGGGGGTGATTGGCAGTCACCGAGGTACGTTGTTTAGTAGAGTGACAGCGGCCGGAAAGAAGCTGTTCCTCGACCTGCTGGTTCGGCAACGGAGAAACCTGTAGCGCCTCCCGGATGGTAGGAGGGTAAACAGTCCATGGTTGGGATGAGAGCAGTCCTTGGCGATGCTGAGCGCCCTCCGCAGACAGCGCTTGCTTTGGACAGACTCAATGGAGGGGAGCGTGGAACCGGTGATGCGTTGGGCAATTTTCACCACCCTCTGCAATGCCTTCCGGTCGGAGACAGAGCAGTTGCCATACCATACTGTGATGCAGTTGGTAAGGATGCTCTCGATGGTGCAGCGGTAGAAGTTCACCAGGATCTGAGGAGACAGATGGACCTTCTTCAGTCTCCTCAGGAAGAAGAGACGCTGATGAGCCTTCTTGATCAGAGTAGAGGTATTGTGGGTCCAAGAGAGGTCATCGGAGATGTTGACTCCCAGGAACCTGAAGCTAGAAACACGTTCCACCTCCGTCCCGTTAATGTGGATGGGGGTGTGCGTGCCGCCTCTGGACTTCCTGAAGTCTACAATGAGCTCCTTGGTCTTCTTGGAGTTAAGGGCCAGGTTGTTGTCACCGCACCATGCTGCTAAGTGCTGGACCTCCTCCCTGTAGGCCAGCTCATCGTTGTTGCTGATGAGGCCAATCACCGTTGTATCATCTGCATACTTGATGATGGTGTTAGTACCATGTACAGGTGTGCAGTCATAGGTGAAGAGGGAGTAGAGGAGGGGGCTCAGCACACAGCCCTGAGGAACGCCGGTGTTCAGGGTGAGGGTTGAAGAGGTGTGCTTGTCTAACCTCACAGACTGGGGTCTGTTGGTTAGAAAGTCCAGTATCCAGTTGCAGAGGGAGGGGTCGATGCCCAGGTTACCGAGTTTGGTGATGATCAGTTTTGATGGAATAATGGTGTTGAATGCTGAGCTGTAATCGATGAACAGCATTCTTACATAAGTGTCTCTGTTGTCAAGGTGGGAGAGGGTGGAATGAAGTGCCGTTGAGATGGCATCCTCCGTACTCCTGTTCTTGCGGTAGGCAAACTGATAGGGATCCAGTGTGGGGGGTAGGCAGCTTTTGAGGTGTGCCAGGACCAGCCTCTCGAAGCACTTGGTGATGATGGGGGTAAGTGCAACTGGGCGGAAGTCGTTGAGGATTGCCGCAGTGGAGTGTTTTGGCACTGGCACGATGGAGGTGGCTTTAAGGCAAGTGGGGACAACTGCTTGGGCAAGTGACAGGTTGAAGATGTCAGTCCAGACGTCTGTCAGCTGCGCAGCACAGGCACTGAGCACGCGCCCGGGGATGCCGTCAGGGCCAGCAGCCTTACGTGCATTAGTCCTACTCAGTGCCACGTACACGTCGTAGGGGGTGAGTGTGAGGGGTTGGTGATCGGCAGGTAGCACAGCCTTGATGGCTGTCTCTAGATTGTCCCTGTCGAAGCGGCCATAGAAGTGATTCAGCTCCTCAAGGAAGGAGGCGTCGCTGGATGTGGGGGTGATGTTGGAGGGTCTGTAGTCCGTGATGGCCTGGATGCCTTGCCACATGCGTCGGGGGTCGGAGTTGTTGTTGAAGTGCTCCTCAATCCTGAGCTTATGGCAGTGCTTGGCCTTCCTGATGCCCCTCTTCAGGTTAGCCCTGGATGCCCCTCTTCAGGTTGGCCCAGGTTAGCCCTATTTAAAACACCTTGCGGTTTTATTCCATTTTTCACCCCCCCCCCCACCAACGGTCGAGTTAACATTAACTTTATTGCATTCATTCCGTTTTAACTTGATCCCACCGATTCCTTCAATGTAATAACATTTATAAAAATCCTCCCCCCATACCCCCCCCCTGCCCCCCCCCCCCCCCACCATCCACTCCCCCGCCCCCCCTCCCCCACCATCCACTCCCCCGCCCCCCCCCCCCCCCCCCCCCCTCTCATCTTGTCTGAGTGTGTCATGGCCTGAACTAAAGCAAAACAGTACACTATAATGTTACAATTTTTGGACCACCTTACTCATAATTGTCTTGTGCTGTGTTTTTACCAAGTTTTGTTCAGATTGATATCATATTTTACAAGTTATTCACATTTTTAACTTTAAAAAATCATACTTTGAGAAAAATGTCTTCCATCTGCACTTGCAATTACAGCTATGACATCACAATGGGATTGTAGCTCTGCCCGCTACAATGTTGCCATCCCAGTACACTGAGTCCTGGCAGCCCTAGCAATTGCAATTTTTTTAAAGTTTAAAATGAGGGAGGGTGAATAAGGGGAAATGAGCCGCCACTGCACCGTTGGAGGGCTATGGGTGAGTGGTGGAATATTGCATTGGGGGAACGGGTTGTGTTGGGGGAACGAGTGAGTCGATGCAATATTGTGTTGGGGAATGGGTTGCGTTGGGGGAACGGGTGAGTCGGTGCAATATTGCGTTGGGGAATGGGTTGCGTTGGGGGACCAGGCCTCTCGTGGGGGCTATAACTAAGTGGTCTAATATTGCGTTGGGAGAATGGGTTGTGTTGGTCATATATATATATATATATGGCTTGTCTGTAAATGTAGGCAGGTTGCAGATGACACCAAAATTGCTGGTATTATGGACTGTGAGGAAGGCTGTCAAGGTGTGCAACGGGATATAGATCAGCTACAGAAATGGGTGGGAAATGGCAATAGCATTTAATCCGAGCAAGTGTGAGGTGTTGGACTTTGCAAAGTCAAATGTACGGGGAAAATATACAATTAATTGGCATGACTTTCAGCAGCATTGATATACAGAGAGATCTTGGAGTCCACATCCATAGCTTTCTGAAAGTCGCAACACAAGTAGATCAAATGATAAAGGAGGCCTATGGTATGTTTTCTTTCTTTAGTCAGGGCATAAGAGTCAGGATGTCGTGATGCAGCTTTAAAGAACATTGATTAGGCCACATTTGGAATTATGTGTGCAGTTCTGGTCGTCCCATTACAGGAAGGATGTGGATACTTCGGAAAGGGTGCAGATGAGATTTACCAGAATGATGCATGGATTAGGGGGTATTGGTAGCAGGGGGAGGTTGGACAAACTTGGATTGTTTTCCATGGAACACCATAGATTGCGGGGAGAGTATATAAAATTATGAGGAACACACTTAAGAAGAAAATCAGGAGTGCAAAAAGGGGGCAGGAGATAGTTCTCCTGATAATAGTTCTCCAGATGATAAGGAAAACCATATGATATTTTATGTACATTAAGGGGAAGGGGGTAACTGCAGAGAGCCCCTCGGACACCAAAGTGATCTCCTTTGTGTGGAGTCGCAGAAGATGGGCAAGGTCCTAAATGAATATTTCCTCTCTGTTTTTACTGTGAAGAAGGGCATGAAGACTGGGGAACATGTGACAGTTAATGGCGATGTCTTGAGAACATTATGGTCGAGGTGCTGCCTGTTGTACTCAGGTTTATGAAGGTAGATAAGTCTCTTGGGCTAGATCAGATATATACAGTATGATGTGGGAGGCTAAAGAAGAAAATGCAGGAGCCCTGGCTGAGAAATATGAATCATCATTAGGCATGAGTGAGGTGTTTGAAGACTGGAGGGTGGCTAATATTGTGCCTATATTTAAGAAGGGATGCAAAGAAAAAAAAACAGGGAACTATAGAGCAGTGAGCTTAACATCTATGATGGGCAAATTACTGGAGAGGATTTAGAGGGAAAAGATACATATGATTTGGATAGGCAGAGGCTGATTTAGGATAGTCAGCAATGTTTTGTACATGGGAGATCGTGTGTCCTACAAAAGTGATCGAGTTTTTTGAAAAGTAACCAAAAAGGTTGTTGAAGGCAAAGCTATAGACATTGTCTATATGGATTTCAGCAAGGCATTGATAAGGTTCCGCAAGGAAGGCTGCACTGGAAGGTTAGATTGCGTGAGATGTAGGGAGAACTAGCCGACTGGTACCAGAATTGGCTTCATGCAAGGGAGCAGAGGGTGATGGTGGAAGGTTGCTTTACCGTGACTAGTAATGTGCCTCAGGGATTAGTACTGGGTTCATTGCCATTTAAGGTTCCAGTTTTAGTTTATTATCATGTGTACCAAAGTGCAGTGAAAACCTTTTGTTGCATGCTAACCAGTCAGCAGAAAGACAATACATGATTACAATCGATCCATACACAGTGTACAGATAAATGATAAGGGAATAATGTGCGAGATAAAGTCAATAAAGTCCGATCAATGATCGTCCAACGGTCACCAATGAGGTAGATAGTAGTTCAGGACTGCTCTCTAAGTTTTATCTAAGAGATAAGTTTTTTTTGGCCTTCCATCACAGCTATGTGATGGATGTTTATGTAAAATGTAATTATGTTGTGTCTGGGTCTATTTGTGTGAAATGTATGGCTGCAGAAATGGCATTTCGTTTGGACCTCTAGGGGTCCAAATGACAATTAAATTGACTCTTGACTCTCTTGACTCTTGACTCTCGTGGTAGGATGGTTCAGTTGCCTGATAACAACTGGGAAGAAACTGTCCCTGAATCAGGAGGTGTGCGTTTTCACACTTCTATACCTCTTGCCTTCATCTTCATAACTTTGATAAATTTAATGTAATGCGTCCAAGTAGTATCTTTAACAGTAAAACATACCAAAATGTTTTACAAGTGAAAATATGCTTCTTAAGAAGCTTTTAGGGATGCACAGCAGTTAAATTACCAATTTATAATCCAGGGATTTATACTAACAAAGCAGAGAGATCTGCATTCAAATGCTGTGTCAGATGATGATTTGGAAGATGTTAGAAATGAAAGAATATAGCAATCTCAAAATATCTACAACCACGTGACAGATCCCATGAAGCATCAGAAAAGGACGTTGAGAATTTTTAAATGGACCAGGTATCATTGGAAGTCAAAAAGCATAAAGAGGGAGTTAGATGTGGCCCTTGTGGCTAAGGGGATCAGGGGGTATGGAGAGAAGGCAGGTACAGGATACTGAGTTGGATGATCAGCCATGATCATATTGAATGGCGGTGCAGGCTCGAAGGGCCGAATGGCCTACTCCTGCACCTAATTCTCTGTTTCTATGTTTCTATAATGATGACAAGAAAACAGATTTTATGATGTTTAAGAAGGAACTGCAGATGCTGGAAAATCGAAGGTATGCAAAAATGCAGAAATGTTGCCTATTTCCTTCGCTCCATAGATGCTGCTGCACCCGCTGAGTTTCTCCAGCATTTTTGGGTAACAACAGATTTTATGAGTTGGGATTATGGACAGAATAGCTTTGGATGTGCTCAATATGTTAAAGCTGGAAGATAGAGAATAATCAGGCCTCCTTAAAAAATGAGTGAGTTTCAGCCGTTTCATTGTGTATTATGATCCTTGATTGATGCTTATTGATGACACAAGTGCATGTCCTGAAAGCCAAGTGAGTGTATGATCAGACTTATGTTTAATAATATAGCTACACCGCTAATACAAGATAATAGAATGATACAGGAAGACTATTGAAGGAGCTGTAATTAACAGCCCAGTGCAGAGACAGTGGCATCGGTGGCAATCCAAAGGAGATTCACCAGGCTAGTTCATGGGATAAGGATATTAGAAAAGGTCCAGTGGAGCTTGTTTCTTTGCCTTAAATATTTTCTCCTAATTCTGATAGTTCTTTATTAGGAGAGGTTAAACAGCCTGGATCTCTATTATTTGACAGAATAATAAGGGATGTTCTGATGCAAACATTTTAGGTCCTAATGGGCCTGTCCCACTTAGGCGACTTTTTAGGTGACTGCAGGAGATTATACAGTCGCCACATGTTCGCAGGTGGTTGCCGGGGAGTCGCCTTCATGGTCATGAGCAGTTCCCGCATTCTGGGAACTAGTGGCGGCCTCATTATGGTCGCCGTGAATTTTTCAACGTTGAAAAATTAACAGCGACTAGCATGAAGCCGCCATGGAGAGGAGCGAGAATTCTCAAGCCGTAGGTGAGCCGCCAGGAGGTCCTAAAGAGCCTGTCCCACTGACCCGACTTTACAGCGACTGTCTTCGACCTCCAAGCTCGAGGGCAATCGCCTGGAAAACCTCGAGCTGGATTGACCGTCAGCGATGAAACTGCAAGCTTAATCGACCGACCACACACCCACACACCCACAAACCCCCCACCCACAAAGGTGGGGGTCAGGGAAAGTCGGGGAGCTACATGTCCCCATTTACAGCTACTGTGGTTACAGCTAAAACTGCAATAAAAGACATAGCACCATTTTGGGCAGCACTGTGGCTCTACACATTGTGTAAATGTGTCACCACTCCAGATGGCTGAGATTGAGTTTTTATTAATACATTTCCTGATATAGGAATACATACTTAGTAATACATTCCCTCATGGAGGAATTTTTGGAAATTATATGAAAATTGGGTAGGTTTGGAATATTATTAACCAACGAGCCTTACATACTGGAGAAGGATGATAGAAAATAGGCCAACAAAATAATGGTAAATTAGGTCACGTTAGGATAGGCAGTAATCAGATTAGGGATTATTTTAGATTGCAAGGTATAGTTAGCAAAGATAAACATTGTGTGTTTCCTGCAAATCAGACAATGCAATAAAATTGATCATACAAAAAGAGTCACTTTACGGCATAACTACAGAGAAAATTGGGATATCGATTTCTAAGCACGGGAATAAAAGTCCCAGCTGTCAGATAGATAGAAGAAACTAACATGATAAGAAAGATCAAAGACCAAAAATGGGTGTGGTGAATTAATGCAAAAATGAAAAATTTGCAAGCAACCAAATACTATAATATGCTATAGGTATTTTGAGTCGATGAAACAAAGCCATAACATATTCATTGAGGTTCAATGCCAAGTTCTTCAACATCACCCAGTCTCTCGATACCAATCAAAAATTTACTTTTGGTACCCTCTTCCTCTTTGCATACTCGAAGAAGCTTCTGTAATCTGTTTAATAAACTGTTGAAGATGTCAGTGTTTTTAAACCACTGTATGGGACCAGTAACATCTTGCAGCTCCCATTAAGTGGCCTCACAGAAGAGTTTATGGTGGCGCGAACAAGAGAAGCTCTGCAGTACAGGGACTCCAGTGACCAGAATGTGTCATCGGCTGGCATCGAGGTGAGAACAGGGAGGAAATGGAGGGCGGAGAAAGTAGTGGTGGTGGCAGAGTCACGCCTAAGGCAAAAGGCATTGGTGGGAGTCATGGCAGCTGGCAGAGCGGGTATGGGATACTTCTGTAAGACCGGTTGGCAAGGCCCGGGGCAAGGAGAGACATCATCTAATCCAGGAAGAGGTCCGAGCAGGTGTGGAGGAAGAGCGTGTGAGCAGGACGGTGGGGCTCAGGCAGCAGGGAGCGTGGACAAGGTGGGAGAGCACACCGCAGCGCAGGATTACCTGGGCAAACATCATGCAGACAGACTTCCAGCGCATCCAATTCCTTGTCCAAGCTGTCTACGATGCCTTATCAACCCCAGCAAACCTCCACGTCTGGGGCAAGAGCGAGACACCTTCCTGCCCACTTTGCTCTGGAAGAGGATCATTAGAACATCTCCTCAGCAGTTGCCCAAAGTCTCTTGGGGAAGGTCGCTATCGGTGGCACCATGACCAGGTGCTCAAGGTGGTTGCTGAGAGCATAGCCACTGCCATCGGTAACAGCAAACACCACCATGCCCCAAATAAATCAATCACTTTTGTCAAAGATGGAGAGAAGCCCCAACCACAACCAAAAACAAGGACGAGCCTCCTCTACACAGCCACTGACTGGCAGCTGCATGTCGATCTTGGAAAACAGCTGAAATTTCCACAGCACATCACAGCAACATCACTCCGGCCAGACATGATCATCGCCTCCGAAGTGACAAAACAGCTGATCATTCTGGAGTTGACAGTGCCCTGGGAAGAGCATATTGAAGAGGCTAATGAGAGGAAACACGCAAAGTACCAGGAACTGGTGGGGATGTGCCAGGACAGAGTCTGGAAGATATACTATGAGCCCATAGAGGTGGGCTGTAGAGGCTTTGCAGGACGCTCACTCTGCAAAGTCCTCAACCAGTTGGGAATTACAGGGATGGCAAAGAAGAGGGCCATTCAATCCGCAAGCAAAGCTGCAGAGAAAGCCACTAGGTTGCTTTGGATTAAGAGGGCTGATCCGTGGGCGGCTGCTGCTGGGACGCAAGTCGGGGCTTGATCAACGCCGACTGGGTCGCCTGGAAGAGGGTGTCTGATGTTGTGTGACCCGAAACACCTGATGACCCCAGGTCACATCACTGAGGATGCGTCCCAGCGCATTTAGAAGATGTATCTTTCACACTGTAAAATATGGGAGCTATGTCCCCCTTTACAGCTACTGTATGTTTTAATTCAGTTCAAGATTATGGGGCAGTACATTGGCCATAATGTTGCTGCCTAAAAATGCCAGAGACCCAGAATTGATCCTGAATATGGGTACTGTCTGTATAGTTTGCTCCTTTTCCCTTTGATCGCATGGGTTTTTGCCAGGTACTCTTGTTTCCTTCCACATTCCAAAGGTGTGCAGGAACCTTTTTCAGAACCAAACCCAATATTTTCCTTTTGTCCAGAGATTCTGTCTGATCTGTTGAGTCACTCCAGCCTATTGTGTCTATCTTCAGTTTAAACCAGCATCTGCAGTTCCTTCCTACACACACCACACTATACGATAGAACTTTATTAATCCCAGTAGGGAAATTGTGTGCGTGTGGGCATATAAATTATGCGCGCACACACACACACACACACACACAGTTATATATTCATATACCGTTTTGTTTTCTTATTTATTATATTGTTTACCGAGTACTATGTTGTTTACATATTCTGTTGTGCTTCTGCAAGTCAGGATTTCATTGTTCTTACTGGGAGGTGAGAGAATAAAACACTCTTGACTGACATCACTAATGTGTGGGATAGAACGAGTCTACAGGTGATTGGTGGTCGGCGTGGACTCGGTGGGCCGAAGGGCCTGTTTCCACGCTGTATCTTTAAATTAAACTAAAAACACTTAAACCAGAGGGAGTCTAAAGAAGGGTCTCGACCCAAAACGTCCACCCAATTTCTTCTATCCAGAGATGCTGGCTGCTCCATGGAGTTCTCCCGCACAATTAAAGCATGGAATAGTCTTCACCCTTCCATAGTTACCCAACCAGATGCAACTAAATTTAAGGTAGCTCTTTTTTCCCCAAGAACCCTTTTTTGCTTTAGTCCAAGTCAAGAGTCAAGAGAGTTTTATTGTCATGTGTCCCAGATAGAACAATGAAATTCTTGCTTGCTGCAGAACAACAGAATATGTAAACATAATATAGAACAGGAGGTAAAAGTTCAGTATGCCTATATACCATAGACCATATATATACACAATAAATAAACAGTAAGTGCAATAGGCTGTTATTGTTCAGAATTTGGTGGTGGACTCTCCACCACCTCCAGTTTAAATTCCTTTGGAATGTTTTTTGGAGGACCAGGAAACCAGGAAGCAAGAGTTACTCTAGGGCGTTACTGCAGCTCCAGGGAGTGATTCTGCATTGGTTTTCAGCAGTCATGGCGAGGCGGCGACCGGACAGCAAAAGCGTCCAGATCTCCCACAATGTAAAGGGAGGGAGAAAGTGCCCGGCGTTGACCAGTTGCCATGGCAGTGCACATGTGCATGGCGGCCGATGATGTGCTGGCCGTGGTTGTGCGCAAGTGCAGGGGGTGGATGTACAGGTTGTGTCAGTGCGCATGTGCAAGGCGGCCGGCCATGCCGGCAGATGAGGAGCGGCCCGGACACGGATGGCAAACGGAAAGTGACAAAAAGAGAGATAAAGAGGGGGGCCCACTCAGAGTTGAACGGCATGTGTCCCGGGTGCTTGCCAAGCCGGACAAAATGACACAGCTTTTAGGTTGCCCGGCGGTGGGCCATTGGCAACTGGACAACCATTAATTTCGAGCCCTGGATTAGCAAGGCAAATTGTATATTTGTCTTTGTATGAGAGGATTTGTGTACAGGAATAAAAATGTCATTGTTGAATCTACAGCTTGAGTTTGATGTTCTTACCCAGAGAAGGATCTACTTGCAATGAAGAGAATGCAATGGGGAAGTTGCAGAAGTTGTGCAGTGAGGATGGAAAGCAAGAGTACGTATGGTAGAGGAGGGTTGTAGAGGTTTCATAGTGTGATCAACCACATCACTATTTGGAGATTAGGAATTTTAGGAATTTGCAGACAAAGTTTGTGTCAGGTCACAAAGGAGATGTCGGAGGCAGCAGAGCAAGGCAGTAGGTGAATTTGGTGAGTTGGGGGCAGAAAGGAAATGTATAATGTGCAGTAGGTTTATTCCTTGTAAGTGTGGGTATGTTGCAAAACTTACCTTCAGCGGCGCTGCATTTCTGTCACTGCCCGTGTGCGCGACTTTGGCGCCTTTGAGAGGGGGACGGGTTTAAAACGCCGTTTTCTCCAGGCTATTGAAATCAATGTTGTTCAGCCTGTTTAGTTGCTGACGAAAAATCGTTGCGACATTCGTTCTCTGCAGTTATTTTTAAACTAAGTTGGATCATTTAATTGCTATAGTAAATTAAAAATCATCTTCTAAAGCCGCGAATGCCGACAACGGGATGGATCTCACGTAGGGGACAAGGCAAGGTAGGCTGTTTATTTTTACATTAAAAAGTGCTTCTTAAGATCCCTTTAATCAAAATTTTAAGTTGTGAGAAGGTGACTTGGAGCCCATCCGAACCGGCAGTATTTTTCATGCCGATATGGGGTTCAAATTCACTGCAACCGCAACGTTCCAAATGATCGCGTTCCAGAAAAACCCACTCGCAAGATTTCTTGGTTTCTTGGTCCTCCAAAATATTCCAAATGGAATTTAAACTGGAGGTGGTGGAGAGAGGACTTAAGCCAGAAAGGGTTATTGGGAAGAAATAGCTACTTTAAATTTAGTTGCATCTGGTTGGGTAACTATAGTAGGGTGGAGATTATTCCATGCTTTAATTGTGCGGGGGAAGAACGAATTGCTGTACACATCTGTCATTGTAGCTGGGATTACAAATTGGATCGAATGCCCTCGAAAGATGATTTAAATGGCCATTAATTTGCATGTATTAAACACTAAATTCCTTCCATTTGGCCTATAAATCCATGACAATGAGATTTAAAAATCATGTTATATTGTAAATTCTTGTGTGTATGTTATTTGGACACTTAGGCTATTTAAAAATGTTGATCTTTTCTTAAGAAATGGATAGATGTTTAGATCTAGTAATTGAATTGTGTAATTGGCTACAATTGGGTAACTAACTAATTATATGCTTTAATTTCAGGTCATCCAAGTAAGATTGTTTCCTATTTGTTTCAGAATGCTTCAATCTATAATAACTGAAAATGTCTTTCAGTTCTCTTAATTTTTAAGAAAGTTATGGGCTTTTGACTGTCCTCAATCACAGTTTTTGTGTTAAGTCAATGGAAAAGCAATAGGGAATAAGATGCTAATTTCTGAGTATGAAAATGGCCATAACGTTTTTAATACGGAAGATATGAAAGTGAATTAGGTGTCAAATTAAACTTCTTTTTATGCTTTATCTGATGGGATAAATTGCAGACTTGATTTTTTAAATCTGAAAATTTTGTAACATTGTTAGTAAGTGTATCCAAGTTTTATATGTGAGGTTGATATTTGTGGTGCGACAATTGTTTAATAATGGGTTATGATAAGTCTGAGAAAGGATATGAGTGTTTAGCATTTATTTAAGTGAATTAATCATCTGTCGTTTCCTTTATTTGGTAGATACTGGCAGCAAAGGTGGTGAGAGCAGGTATTGGGGGGGGGGGGGGGGGGGGGTGGTTCTGGGGCAACAGAACTAACTATTGAGCCTTCCCAAGGTGTTGTGGGCCTAACTAAATGAAACGCCAGTGAAGGGAGGTGCCCGCTTGATAACCTCAATGATATACTGGCATCTACACAATTAGTTTTGATGTGCTTGTTAACATATAGATAGCTTACTATTGTATATGGAGTTAGTTATTGCCCTGTAGCATGAGTGTGTGTATAAGCATTTCAGATACTACTTTGGCTTTGGGCTTGGTTATAGACAATAGGCAATAGGTGCAAGAGTAGGCCATTCGGCCCTTCGAGCCAGTACTGCCATTCAATGTGATCATGGCTGATCATCCACAATCAGTACCCTGTTCCTGCCTTCTCCCCATATCCCCTGTTCTGCTATCTTTAAGAGCCCTATCTAGCTCTTTAGTTTGGTTGAGTGTTTATCCTGGAGTTATAACACAAGTACTTTGTTTTAATAGTAATCAATGCCAGAGTGATGCCACACACAAAGAGAAACAGCACCTCTTATTTTTGCATAACAACTTACAAACAATGTTACAATCACTGAGAGGGCTGTAAACATTAAATTAGATGTAAAGGCTTTTTTTCCCACTCCTGAAATAAGGCAAACCAATATCTAGGCATATTGTTTTTAAAAATGAAGCTTGCATTAAAATTATTAGAAATGGTGGTGGTGGTGGTATAGTGGTAAGCGGTAGTGGTATAATAGTAAGCATAGCTGCCTTCCAAGAGACCCGGATTTGATCCTGACTATGGGTGCTGTCTATAGGGAATTTTTACATTCTCCCCATGTGGGTTTCCTCCGGGAGTTCCGGGTTCCTCCCACACTCCAAAGAGATACAGGTTTGTAGATTAATTGGCTTGGTAATAATTGTAAATTGCCCCGTGTGTGTGTGTGTGTAGGATAATGTTATTGTGTGGGGATCGCTGGTCAGCATGGACTTGGTAGCCCAAAGGGCCTGTTTCTGTGCGGTATCTCTAACTTAAATTAAATGCTGTTAGAATTGCTATAGTTGGCATTGATATCTGCTGGGAGAGATAATTAAAATGGAGGACCCAAAACGACACATTGCACTGGTAACCTAGTCAAAGCTTTACATGCACAGTTCAAACATTCTATCTAAACTTTTTTTGAATTCCTTGTCTGTGACGTTCAGATTCCAAAATTATCTCAGGCTTGATGATACTTAACAATACAAAACCCTCTGATCCATATCTTAATAGCATGTTGTCTATTTGTAAATGTTTGTGTGTCCTTTGGAATTATACATTACGGAAGGTTACTCAAATGAGTTTTCAAATCTAGCTTGGGCTGACTATAGAAACAGGTCTTTCTAATTAAAAGGTTCTAGTTCGAAGACAGTGTAATCATAGAAACCCATAAATAATTAACAAGAAATAGCAGACACACAGTGGCACAGCGGTAGAGTTGCTGCCTTACTGCACCAGAGATCCAGGTTCGATCCTGACTATGGTCAGAAAAAAATCACATTTAGTTTGCTCTGTGGTGCGGAAAATTCTTGGATTCTTACCCTCCCTTGATTAGTGGGATGAGTGTGGTCAAAATGTCGCAAGTGTACTGGTTAAAGAGAAACACATATTAAACAGTTAAAGTTAAATACAGTTATATAAAGTTAAACAGATAATTAATCAACAAATTAACAAATAGTTTAAATTATTTATATTTTTGCCTTCCATAGAAACACAAGGTGGATTTATTTTATAAACTGCGACATGTAATGAACGAGCTGATTGACTTGCGGAGGCAGCTTCTATCTGGTCATCTTACCAAGGACCAAATCCGGGATGTCAAGCGGCACATCACAGTCCGTTTGGACTGGGGCAATGAGTAAGTTCATTCAGATAATTTGGTTGTAGTGAGTATTTTATACAACGCTGACTATTCATATCATCGCCCATAATCGTCTTGTTAAAAATGTTCTTTCAGTGATCAGAACAATACAGTATATGAGTGTGTTACGCGACCTAAAAACCAAAGTCAAATTCTTTAAAATGTGAATGATTTTCTTTTGTCTCAATTATGAGAGTGTAGTTAATCTTTACATAGTGGTAAATTATAGCCCTGCTTTTGAAATGTGACTTATCTGAGGAAAGAAAATAGTTAAAATATTAGGGTTCAGATAATCGATGTCTAACTTGTGATTTCTTTGTATCTGCCAATTTTTCTCTAACTGCCTATCGCATGTGAATTTCAACAGGATTATTTCTAGAGTTGCATATTTTGATGGAAGCTTCATGTGCCTTTCAATAACATCAAATTCTTTATTAAGCATTAGCATGGAGTCAGCTATTTGTGGTAGTAGAGAATTTACTGCTGACTCAATGGGCTATAATTAGCAACCTTCTATTTGTAATATTTTTTGATCTATGAATTCATTAAATATATTTACAACTATACAGTGAATCTTATTTGATAGCTATTTGTGTTGGTCAGCTGTGGGTAGGTTAATTAAAGAAGGAAGGGGAGTTAAAGTGTTTCGCAACTAGGAAATCATGTAGGCCTAGCAGAGGTGTTCACCAACTCTCTGCCTACATCTTTGGTGTCATAATCTCACCATAACTACAGGTGACTCTTTTCCCAGCAACTTTTGAGTAGAAAATAGTTGCTAATGTGTGGTCATAATTAATCAATGTTGTAGAGTATAGAAATTATGTTTTATTTATATAAACTGAAAATAATTATCTTTTCAAGAATAAATATAGCCATTTGACTTTTAAAACCTCTCTTAACACCACCACCTCAGATGCAGCATAAAATAACCCTTACTTTCTCCCTCGTCTGCACGGAAGTCCACAATTGGGAACATCATATTGATAACATTTAGTTTTAGAGAAATATTGTGGGAAAAGGCCCTTCAGCCCACTGATTACCCGTTATCACAGGACACTAGGGGCAATTTACAGAAGACAATTAACCAACTAACCTCCCTTAAAAATGTCTTTAGAATGTGGGAGGAAACAGGAGCACCTGGAGAAAACCCACATGCTCAAAGGGAGAACGTACAAACTCCATACAGACAGCACCCGTAATCAGGATCGAACCTGGGTCTCTGCGCTCTAAGGCAGCAACTCTACTGCATCGCCACTTTGCCAGCCTAAATCTACTCAAAGACAAATAATAAGAACCTTATCAGGGAGAAATCACTTACTTTTAAATTGTATTACAGGATCATTTATATGCATCTGAGAGAACAGATAGTCAGTATTTAATTCTTATAAATCAAAAGACAGTGCCTCCTCATTCAGTACTGCACAGTTTGTCACTTTAGATGTTGCATGTTGGTCTCCGAAATAGAACCCGAAGACACATTGATCATAGTGGTGGCATTCTCATTCTTCTCCATCACCAAACACATCTTCAAGATCTCCACTGTTATTTTATCTATATAATATTAATACATGCTTTATCTGAAAGGCTGCTCCCAAATAATCCTTCTTGTAACTATGTCATACCCCTTGGTTGTGTTTTTGGGATACACAAGAGGAAAAATGGCTTGAATTCTAATGTTGCTTTGCAACTCCTGCTGGAAAGGAAGTAATTTGATAACCACCTCCTACAGGCTAATTAGCCGATCAAAATTCATCATTATAGTCGGTCACTGAAGTGAGATGCCGTTAGATATTTGACAGCTGACTGAACAAATTCATTACAGTGACAGAATGTTGGCAGTGTTTTGTTCTTGTAGAGGTAAATACACAATATTGCCAATATCTGTACATCAGAGGAGTCCACAAAAGACTAAAAAAATCCCTGTATTTAAATTCATGAGTGCAATCCAGCAGACACTGACAAAAATCTTTTTGAATTTCATCTCTACTTCCCTCCTTTTAGGCTCACCACACAGTAATGTATTTGTCACTGAGTGGGATTCTGAAGATACAAAGGATAGCTCTTTACGTTTATAACTGCATCAGACATAAAAACAGACACTGACCAAATGGCTCAAGAAGTCTGTGCCATTTATTAAGATCATGTGTGATCCTCTCCCTCCAGTCCTCTTTGCCATATCTCAGAATCTATCAATGCTAACATTAATATTCTCAACAACTGAGCATCTAGAGCCTTCTTATCAGAAATTCCAAAAAGTTATGATTGAGTCATAGAGTTATATAGTATGGAACAGGCCCACACTGGCCAAAATGTCTCAGCTACACTAGCCCCACCTGCCCACGTTTGGTTCGTAACCCTCCAAACCTGTCCTATCCATGTAATGATGCTTTGTGTAAAAGACGCATGTCCTGGGCTCAATCGCATACCCTTTATCTCTATACCATCATACAGTATCTAGCATTTATTTCAAAAGGACTTGTATGCAAAAACTGGGATGTAATGTTGAGGCTCTAAAAGGCGCTGGTAAGGCCACATTTGGAATATTGTGAGCAATTTTGTGTACCATATCTGAGGAAGGTTGTGCTGGCTCTGGAAAGATTCCAGAGGAGGTTTATAAGAATGATCCCAGGAATGAGTAGGTTAACCTAGGATGAGCATTTGTCAGCATTGGGCCTGAGCTCGCTGGACTTTAGCGAGGGGGGACCTCATTGAAACATACAGAATAGTGAAAGGCTTCGATAGAGTGGATGTGGAGGGGATGTTTCTACTAGTGGGAGATTCTAGGACTAGAGGTCATAGGCTCAGAATTAAAGGACGATCTTTTAGGAAGGAGATGAGGAGAAATTTCTTTAGTCAGAGGGTCGTGAATCTGTGGAATTCTATGCCACAGAAGGCTGTGGAGGCCAAGTCAGTGGATATTTTTATGGCAGAGATAGATAGATTCTTGATTAGTACAGGTGTCAGAGGTTATGGGAGAAGGCAGGAGAATGGTGTTAGGAGGGAGAGATAGATCAGCCATGATTGAATGAAAGAGTAGACTTGATGGGCCAAATGGCCTAATGCTACTCCTATTCCTTATGATTTTATGAACTAGCTGTGCTTCTGCTCCCTGCCTACAAACAAGAATTGAAGCAGGAGGAGCCAGTACAGAGAGTTATTAAATTCTGATCAACTGACACAGATGATATCGTACACGACTGTTTTGAGTCAGTGGACTGGTCCATATTCAAGGATTCCGCAACAAACCTGAATGAGTACGCCGCTGCCGTGACTGACTTCATCAGCAAGTGCGTGGAAGACTGTGTGCGAACAAACTCAATCCAAGTATTCCCCAACCGGAAACCATGGATGAACCCGGAGGTGCATTCACAGGTTAAGGCAAGGTCTGCTGCATACAAATCCTACAATCCCGAGTGGTACAAAAAGGCTCATTATGATCTCCGCAAAGGACAAACTTGAGTTCCAGTATAATCACTCGGACACACAGAGAATGTGGCAAGGTCTGAATAAGAGCAGAAGACCAACAGGGCAGTGACACCTGGCCCTTCAGACTCAAATGTGCCTCTCCCCAGGGTGACTGATGCAGAGGTTAGATCGGCCTACCTGCGCCACTCTCTTCCACTCATGGGTACTAGGGCAGGCCATGACTTCATTTTCATAAGCATTGATGTTGGCTCACAGGTCTCTCGGACAACCTTCCTGATGGTGTTGTGGGCCACAAGAAAGTTGTAGGTGAGGCTCTTGTACTTCTCCTGATGCCAGGTAGTGGAGGGTGATTGCTAGGCACAGGCCTGGTTCCAGTGGCTTCCTCATGGAGGTCTCCTTTTTCTCCAGGAGTGGGCCCACCCGTGTCTTCAGCACCTGAAACAGCTCAGGGGGGAGCCTAGTGAAGTTTCTGAAGGCAGCCTCATCTTTTTGTTGAAGCTCAGTCATCAGGTTTTCATACTGGCCCAACCTGTGTCTCTTCAGGGACAAGGCCTTCAACCACACAGACCTCTTCTCAGGCTTCCTCTTCACCATTCTTCTTGACCTTCTGTCTTGCAGATCTTTAAGCAAGAGGGTTGTTGTAAACAGCAGGGCTTCTTCTTCTTGTAATAAGAGCAATGCCCTATGATATTGCTCCGTGGTAGTCATGATGCAGAATGATTCGAAACCGCACTCAACAACCCGTTTTATAGGAAAACTGGGTGATTCCATTGTTTTAGAGGCCAAAATGACGTCACATGTCTTCAGTTGTCCTCAGTTGTCGCTGACAGGGCCGTAGCTTGTCATAGCTTGTCACGGGTGGACGTAGGTTATCGTAGGTGTCGTTGTAGGTTGTCGTAGCTGTGGTCATAGGTGGACGTCCTAAGTCACGACCATTGGGACGCCAGTTTTTGGTAGCTTGACGTCAGTTAGGTGGTAGGTTGTTGTAGCTTGTCGTAGACATTGTCGTGGGGGGGGTCCAGTCGCTGATTTTTCGACAACCTGCTACGACTAACAGTTGCCAGAAAAATTGCCTAAGTGGGACAGGCCCTTTAGGAATGTCCCTTACAACTCTCACCAACTTCTACAGATGTACCATAGAAAGCATTTTATCATGATGCATCACTGCTTGGTTTGGGAACAGCTCCATCCAAGGTCGCAAGAAATTGCAGCGAATTGTGGACACAGCTCAGACCATCATACAAACCAACCTCCTTTCCACTGACTCAATTTATGCCTCATGCTGTCTCGGCAAGGCCCGCTGCATAATCAAGGACGATTCGTACCCTGGTCACTCCCTCTTCCCGCCTCTCCCATCGGGCAAAAGATATAGAGGTGTGAAACGACATACAATCAGAAGATGTAGAATCCTTGTGGGTAGAGTTAACAAACTGCAAGTATAAGAAAGACAGTGTTTCAGTCTTCTTCTTGCTAATAGCATGCACAGCTTAAAGTTGTAAGTCAACTTGTTTTATTTAATCTTGTTTGTGCACATCAGGTTGATTGTTTTAGTCAACAGGGTGGACCACATGAAGGTTGCAATCTCCCACCCCGGTGTTTCAGTGGTCATGGGGAATTTCAACATGGAAGTAGAGTGCATTGGTACTGGATCCCAAGAAAAGGAATTTGTAGAATGCTTTTGAGGTGGCTTTTTAAAGCAGCTTGTGGTCAAGCCCACTATGGAAAAGGCAATTCAGGATGTTGTGTTGTGTAATGAGCCAGATTTGATTAGGAAGCTTAAGTTAAAGGAGCCATTAGGAGGCAATGATCATTTTATGACCTGCAGTTTGAGAGGGAGAAACGGAAATCGGATGTATCAGTATTTTTGTTGAATAGGTAATTACAGAGGAATGAGGGAGGAGCTGGCTAAAATTGATTGATTCACTGTGGAGCAGCATAGGCAGTTTCTTGGAGTAATTCAAAAGACACAGGATCTTTTCATGTCAAAGAGGGGTAACATGAGGGGGAACTTCTTTACTCAGAGAGTGGTAGCGGTGTGGAATGAGCTTCCAGTGGAAGTGGTGGCGACAGGTTCGTTGGTATCATTTAAAAATAAATTGGATAGGCATATGGATGAGAAGAGAATGGAGGGTTATGGTATGAGTGCAGGCAGGTGGGACTAAGGGAAAAAAGTTGTTCGGCACGGACTTGTAGGGCCGAGATGGCCTGTGCTGTAATTGTTATATGGTTATAAGAGGAAGAAAAATACTAAGGGGAGAATGAGGCGACTGGCTGACAAAGGAAGGAAGTCAAAGTTAGCATAAAAATGAAGGCATATAATATCACAAAGATTAGTGGGAAGCTAGAGGATTGAGAAGATTTTAAAAAGCAACAGATGGAAACTTAAATAACAATGAGGGGAGCAAAGATGAAATGTGAAGGAAAACTAGCAAAGTGTCTATTCATGCCCCTTGGTAGGAGAAATAAAGGCATTGGCTATTTTTTTTAAATGGGGAGAGGATTCAGAAATCAGAAGTGTAAAAGGACTTGGGATTGGTGGTGTAGAATTCCCAAAAGAATAATTTGCAGGTTGAGTTGGTAGTAAAGAAGGCAAATGCAATGTTCAAATTCATGTGGTGAGGACCGAATATAAAAAGGATGTAATGCTGTAGCTTTATAAGGTACTTGTCAGATCACATTCGGAATATAGTGAGCAGTTTGTGACCTTATATCCGAGGAAGGATGTGTTGGTGTATGAGAGGGTCCAAAGTAGGTTTACGAGAATGATCCATGGGATAATTGGGTTAACGTGTGGGGATTGTTTGATGGCTCTGCGTCTGTACTCTCTGGTGTTTGGAAGGATCAAGGGTTTTCTCATTGAAACCTACCGATTAATGAAAGTCCTAGATAGAGTGGGTGTGGAGAGGATGTTTCCACTGGTGTGAAAGTCTAGGACCAAAGGGCACAGCCTCAAAAAGGACATACCATTAGATTGGAAATGAGGAGGAATTTACTTTGCCAGAGTGGTAAATCTGGGGAATTCATTTGGCAATGGAGGTTGTCAAAGTGTAAATTGATAGGTTCTTGATTAGTAAGGGTGTCAAAGGTTATGGAGGAGAAGGCAGAAGAATGGGGTTGAGAGGAAAAAATATATCAGCCATGATAGAATGGCGGAGAAGACTCAATGGGCTGAATAGCCTAATTCTGCTCCAATGTCTTATGCTCTTATGATTCTAAAGGAAACACGGGCAGCAACAACACTATGAAAACTGCTGCTAACCCCTTCAGCACTGTTTTAGCATGTTTATTTATGAACAATACAATTTCTAGCACCAGATTTTTAAAGTGGGTCACTGGAGGTTGGCCTCCGTAAATAGGACAGATTTATCTGTGAGAGACTATTATTGATTTTGACATCTAGAAGCTGGGAACATTTGCACATTAACTACTATATGAAATCATCTTAAGACCTAGCATATTTGCCATTAAACACTAGCTTAGCATGCAAAAAGATGATTTGGATTTTAATGTTGGGCAACGTGTGCTCTGTCAAGAACATGGCAAAATTACAATAGATGTCAACTATTTAAGGAATGATCATAGAATTTCAATAATTTTATGGGAGTAATTTCAATTCTTTCCAACAAAATTCACTATAACATGAAAACATTGATGAAAGACGATTACGGATGAACATACATCTAGAAAGTAGGTTGCACTAGTGCCAGATGAACAACCAAAGGAAGAAGAAAGTACATATGATGATATAATTAATGTTGAAAATTGATGCTAAATAGAGCAAAACGTGTTTTAATGTAATGTTAGTAGGGTTGAGAACTGAACGTGAAGGAATAATTTAAAATGTAAATCTGTTTTCTAAACTTTCAGTTCATATATTTGCTGACAATCTTGTAGCTTGTTCATCAGACTTATTGAATTGAGTTGTTAGGATCCTGGAATATCGACATTTAGAATTGTAGCTGTATAAATATATAATGGTGCAAAAGTCACCAGTTATTTGTCCTATGTGCCACTTACTGTTAACTACCCCAGTCCCACATAATGTCTTCCAATACTCTTAATGTAACCTATGCAAGAGTGTACATTTTTGAATGTCAAGCGCCCAAAAACTATGAGTTAAAAATAGTTTTTGTTGTTGTTTGTGCACTGATATATTTTTCTCTGACTTGATCAGGCAAATGGGCATGGACCTGGTACCCAGGAAGGACTTTGAAATGGTTGATCCTGAACACATAAGTGTGGCAGATCTCTATAAACTAGTAAGTACTTACAACAATCCCTGTGTGTTTTTTGCATCCACGCATCATGGAGTTTAGCTGTGGAAAAATCACAAATTCAAGCTGACCAGCTCTACTGATTATTCAGAATTGTGGCTGTATATATCTTGACTTGCAAACATTTTCATTGTTGAAGGCAATCTGTAGATTTCTAAAATGATTTCTAAATCAGCAGGATGGGTTCCATAAGAGCAAGAGTCCAAGAGAAATTGATAAATGATCCACCAGAACTGGGGACAGAAATTTCATTAAAGAGATAATGTATCAGAATACTTCCTTTCACTTTTTCTACAATATTTAAATTCTTGTCAAAACATTTAGACACTGTATCAGCACTGCAAAAAACTTGGGAAAGTCATTTCATTAACTATGGCTTAAAATGATATACCAGAAATAAGAACTAAAGTTTTATTTATACCTCAGGTAGCAGATATATTAATGAGAAATTGTAAGCTTTGTGCACAATAATTATTTTGGTCATTGTGAATTAGGTTTACGTCATCAGATTTATTTTATCTAAAAAGCATTATAATCTCACTTCTGGCAGAACACCAGATTTTTCTCAAACATTTCTGTTAACTGTTAAACAGTTAATGGGGCAAACTAGGATTGCTGGGATGTGTGTCAAGATACTTGAATATGTTCATGCTGCCTATAAAAAATGTGTAGCTTTATGTTTTCCCAAACCAATTGAGCAGAGTAGAAAGATCCTGACGATGATGAAAATTGCAAATGGCTGCACGAAAGCAGGTCTATGGGCATATTTTCTCCCACATTGATAGAATCTGTTTGAGTAGAATGCACATTTCTTTATTGTGTCAAAACAAAAATGGCTATTCAATAAATTAAGTCAACCTGGCATCTGCAATCGAACCAGAATCATAAATAGATTGGAAAAAAAAAAATGGATGTTTCTCCACTTCTGCTCTCTTCCACTTCTGTTTTCCAACAGTAGTTGAGTATCAGCAATCAGCAGATGCTGGGAATTTGAAGTAAAAAAATAAAATATTGGAAACAATTAACAGGTCTCTGCACAGATATCGTCTAGACAGCTCAGCATTTTCTGTTCTAATCAATTTTCTAGTTATTTATGTCTAGTTCAAAGCCTTTGCTCTAATTTCAACCAGCGAACACGTGAAGTAAATGAGAGATAGACACAAAATGTTGGATTAACTCAGCCGGACAGGCAGCATTTCTGGAGAGATGGAATGGGTGACATTTCGGGTCGAGATCCTTCTTCAGATTTGTGTGAAGCGGCAGCGGTCAGTTTAAAAATCTGACCGCTGCCCAGCTGCTGATGTTACAATAACAGTGATTTTTTTACATCTTCTGGTAGAAATGTTCCTTGTGATTTCAAAAATTCAATCCTCTATCGATTTGCTCAATTATTTCCCAAGATATTTACTAAAATTTACAACCAAACTGACATATTTAAAAAAATATTAAGGTTGCCCAGCTGCTGACCTCACAATGCCTTTGCACCTGGCCCAACTGCCTCTGCCCCCCCCCCCCCCCCCCCCCCCCCCCCCCCCCCCCCCTGCCAAGTTTATTGATTCCATTGTTTTTCATTGAATTGAATTGAATTATTTCTCACTTAACATCACTAATTCTTAACATTAACTTTTAATTTCAAAGACAGTTAAAAAAAAAAAAAAATTGCTGTCTGCATTGACAGCTTAGATCGGACCCGCAATATTATTATGAAGAAATATGAGTAATACCCATTGCTACCTGAGCAGGTCAGAAATCAACCCATGTGTCAGAGGTGCAGAAGTTTAATTTGAAAGATCATCTGAAATTTTGTAGAAACATTTTTTTTCTTTATTTCTGACCAATATTAGCATCTTTTGGAGTTTATTCTAAAAGTTTAGACTGGAAGTTTATCTTGGGCCAGGTGGATATGTTAATTTGAACACCCCAGTTATAAACTAGTTCATAGCAGGACTAAAACATCTGAAGAAGGGTTTCGGCCCGAAACGTTGCCTATTTCCTTCGCTCCATAGATGCTGCTGCACCCGCTGAGTTTCTCCAGCTTTTCTGTGTAACCTTCGATTCTCCAGCATCTGCAGTTCCCTCTTTAACACTAAAACATATGCTTCCTGTGCCGATTATTATACACCACGCTCTATGTTATACTTGCAATTGGTAAAGGCCTCCAATTGTTATTTATACATGTAAAGCTGAAGGATTAGAAGCAGTCAGCTAATAGGCCATTTAGACCTGCTACACCATTCAATTGGACCAGTTAGATCTGATCTTGGGTTTCTACTCAGAATCCTGTATCCTTCATTCCCATTTTGTCCAAAAATCTGTTGATCTCCAGACAGTACTTGTAAACTACTGCTATCAACGCCAATTGGAAAGTAAAGTATTTAAATAAGTTGGTAATAAGCATGTGTATGTAATATCTCATTAAAAAATCTTAATGTTATTTTGGGGAATTGAACATGTTGCACATCTGGAATTGTTTGTGTTGTTGTAACTTTCTCCAGAGCAGAGATTTGTTTGTGTGGGAATAATCTATAAATGAAGGGAAAATAAAGGTTACCTATGTCAGTTAACAATGCATAATATTATTGTTAAGATTAATGCAACTCGAATGAAGGGAAAATAAAGGCTACCTATGTTAGTTAACACGGCATAATATTATTGTTAAGATTAACGCAACTTTATTAAGGGAGGAAGTGACATAACCATTTGTAAAGCGTTTCTATACCTGAAATATTTTAATGAACTATGAATATTAAGAATTGTTTTCTTTATAATTTGCCTTTCTTGAAGATTATCGTGAAACCTAAATGTGAAATTTTGTAACTCTCATGCCTATACGATCAAATAACTGGTATGATTTGACATTTCAGATGAAATCCAATACTACTACAGGAGTTGGTCGTATTATAAGAATCATACTCAATATGAATAGAAATAGATTTTTTAAAAATCATCTTTCTAATTGTATTTTCTTTACCTTGACAGCACTTATCCAGTAGGCACAACATACAGCAGAGTACCACACAGGTATGTCACATGAAATTGAAAACCTTTCTCTAAATGTGTCTACTGCTAAGTATTTTTTTCCTATAGTTGATTAATAGTGCAAACCAAATCTAAACATACACGTTACATGAAACATATATTTCAAATGAATATATGTATGAATATTTTGAAAAGGAAGCTCATCTTTCATTGTCTGATTTAAATAATTATCATGCAAAGCTTGTCCATATAGCTGCAATTGCCGGACGGGACAAAGCATCCGCCACGAGGTTGCATTTCCCAGCGATGTCCTGGGCATCCGTTGTATACTCCAAAATAGCTGCCAGCTGGTGCTGCTGACGGGCGGACCAAGGATCCGAAACATTCGCAAACGCAAATGTGAGGGGCTTATGGTCCCTGAAGGCTACGAAGGAACGGCCCTCGAGGAAGTACTGGAAGTGCCACACTGCGAGGTGTAAGGCGAGCAACTCCCGGTCAAAAGCACTGTAGTGCTGCTCCGCAACCCTCGGGTGCCGGCTAAAGAAGGCGAGAGGCCGCCAACGGCCGTTAACGGACTGTTCCAAAACGCCGCCGCCAGCAGAGTCCGAGGCATCCACGGTAAGGACTGTGGGGGTGTCGACCGACGGATGCACGAGCATAGTCACCCAAGCCAAGGCCTCCTTCGCCCCTTCAAACGCCGCCATGGCGACAGCGTCCCACTGTATCTGCCGCTGCTTGCCAGTCAGCAACTGAAAAAGCGGCCGCAAAAGTTCGGCAGCCGCCGGAACGAACCGGTGGTAAAATGTGACCATCCCTACGAACTCCCGGAGGCCACGTACCGTAGCAGGCCGCGGGAACTGGTGGATTGCCTCAACCCTGTACGGCATTCTTGAGGATGCGGACGCAGGAGCTCAAACAACCCGAACGGAGTGATAACTGCTGTCTTGGGGACATCCTCCGTTAGCACGGGGATCTGGTGATATCCCCGGACTAGGTCGATCTTAGAGAAAAACCTAGCCCTGGCCAGATGGGCTGAGAAGTCCTGTATGTGGGGAATAGGGTAACGGTCAGCGGTCGTGGCCTCGTTAAGGTGGCAGTAGTCCCCGCACGGCCTCCAACCGCTGGACACCTTCGGCACCATGTGCAGCGGGGAAGCCCATGGGCTGTTGGAGCATCGAACGATACCCATGGCCTCCATACTCCGAAACTCCTCCTTTGCTATGAGGAGCTTTTCAGGAGCATGTCAACGGGCGTGTGTGTGGAGCGGTTGACCCGATGTCAGAATATGGTGCATGACACCATGCCTCAGGCAGGCCGAGCTGAACTTGGGGATGACAATGTCCCGGAACTCGGCCAGTACCTGGGCGTAGACATTATCCACCATCGCTACAGGGTTGCTGACCGGTGCAGTGGAGCAAAGGAGATTTTCTCAAAAGTAGACACGTGAATGAGACGTTCGCCCTTCACGTCCACGAGGAGCGACTGCGCCTGCAAGAAATCTGCGCCCAGCAGTGGCTGAGCCACGTCCGCAATGATGAACGGCCAGGTGAAATGGCACGCGCCAAAAATGACAGGAACCGTGCGGACGCCATATGTGTGTATTGAACTGCTATTCACAGCAGTTAAAGGGGGGTCCCTCTTACCAGCACGAAGGTCGAGTCCAGATGGGGGCAATGCCCAGACGTACAGTCGATGGATCCTACCGGCCACCGCAGTGGCTATCTGCGGCCGGCGCTGCTGTTTCCCGGATATGAACATGGCTGGCCTTGGATCTCCTGGGTCCTGCTCAGCCATCCTCCTCTCCTGTGCCACTTGTCTGGTCTGTGGCTCAGCTGTCCTCCTCTCCTGTGCCATTTGTCTTGTCTGTGGCTCCTGTGGGCATCACCCTCTTATGGGCGTGGTCCTGGGTTGCTGTGCCAGTCTGGTAATTCAATCAATCTGGTCCAGCGATTCTGCGGATTCCAGCGGCTCCAGGTACCCCAGCGCACCCACCTGCTGCTGGTCAGAGATCCACAGCTCATCAGCAAGGGCTGCTAGCTGGATGGGATCTTCAAAGCTCTCCCCCACAAGCTGCTAGCGGAGGTCTTGTGGCAACTGCTGCAGGTAGGTGAATTCAAAGAGTGGGCAGGGCAGGTGCTCATGAGCAGATGCGTTTCCCCACGACCGGCAGGTTATCCAGGTAAGGAATGACCTGACCGGCCGTCTGCTGGTCAAGGGTGCTTACCACATAGTGATAGCGAGGATCGTCAGCTGTAACACCGCGGATGTGAAATTGGGATTCGGCCTGTCAAAACCAAACCCTCGGCTGCGAGGTCCAAAATGTAGGCAGCATCAGGGAGACCGCGTTGAGTTCGGCCTCGTTGGCCTTGTAGGCGGCAGCGGCAGAATGCTTTTTTTTTAATTTCCCTTCCAGGATTACACTGCAGGGCAGCTGGGGTCACCAATTGTGGCGGGGACTGGCAGGAGTCCAGCCAAAAATTAGTCGGACACAAGTGTGTGCTCTAGACATGTTTATTCTTCTGCATACAGCTCCCTACTCAGCTGACACGGGCGTTGCCCGGCCTTAAATAACAACTCGGATAACGACCCCGTGACTCGCGCCTCCCCCACCAAGACGCCGCCCTCTGGAGCCGATGGTTCGTCATGACCTTGGGTTGCTATCAGGTGCCGCCACAACTGATGGATACTGTCAATTGCTCTAATTTGCTGTTGATTGTTAATAGCCAAGGAACATAAAATGCTAGCTATGGTTTGGTTCATTATTTGAAATGTGAATACATGGGTCATGTGAAAAATAATCTGCAATATTTGAATTATAAAAAGGAATATAAAAAAGACGATGAAGATATTTGAAAACGGCATAATATTTGAAAATGACAGCATTCATTCAGCCCATGATGCCAGCTCAGTGGAAAAACGATCTATCCCATTAATGCAACTTCCCCGCTCTTCATAAGCCTGCGTTTCTTTTCTTCTAGTACACATCTAAATTCCTTATGTAGTAGTTGGACATGTTTAATCTCTTTCCATTCTATTTTTGAGAAACCTGTTTTTCTCCTGTGTTCTATAACAGACGGACACCATGCGGCACCGACACGGCGACACATGCAGGATCCCTGTACCCCACCATCTCTTCCTGAACATGAAGAGCTTTACCTACCATACCATTGGAGAAGATACTGACATCTTCTTCTCACTTTTCGACATGCGAGAGGGCAAACAGATCAGGTAGGAGCCTAAGGGCATCAAGTTGTCAGCTTGCAGCATCAAGACAATTCACTTCATCTCTGTTGGAGTTGGTTTTGATTTATGTAAGGGACAATTATTGACCACAAATATCTGGCCCCACATGCTATCCAAATCTGTTGTGAATTTACAGAAAGCATTCTTGGAACATGGAAAGACTGCAGTTTGAGAGAAATGCATAGCATTACCCTGCTGCAGTGGTCAAAGATCTGGCTAAATTATAGTACCAGGTCTGTTTGAATTTCTCAGGCTTTGCTCCAAGTAGAGTGGAAATTCTCAAAGTAATTTCTAGTCACTCAGTCAGTGTAAGATTCAAGTAAAACAGAGATGGTAATTAATGGTGACGATGTCACCTCCTATTTAAACTAAGGCTATTTTTCTGGCATTTGGGCTGACTGTGCAATTCAACTCAATTTATTTACAAAAGATCAGATTTTTTTTTTTAACCTCAGGTTGGTGATTTATGTAAAATGCCAGCCTGATTGCACACTCTATGACAGGATTATAGTTTTTGAAAATCAACATCTTGATAAAAAACACCATGATTTTATTATCTGGCACCGTGGTATAATACATGTAAGGTTAGTGATTTCTCCGTAAACCATTGTGTGCTTCCAATGATGAATTTCTCACTCTGGCCATGGAGGAGGCCCAGGACAGAAAGGTTGGATTCGAAATGGGAGGGGGAGTTGAAGTGCTGAGCACCCAGGAGATCAGGTTGGTTATTGCGCACTGAGTGGAGGTGTTGTGTGAAGCGATCGCCAAGCCTGCACTTGGTCTCACCAAGGTTGATCCACTGAATAACCCAACCAGATTTTTGTTTGGAAGTGGAAAGAAATAATAGATTGCATTCATTGCAACGTGTAAAAAGAGATGAGATACTGTATTGTAATTTTGCTGCATGTCATTGTGGTATATATCATGTCTTGGTTGGTGAATATGTTTAGTTTGTGACTTTATTTGAAGCAGAAATAATCTGTGAATGCTTCATTGACCATAGTTCTGACTGGTAACTATGCACTTCGTCCGAGCACATTATCGCACGTGTCATGCAAGCCGTCTTAAATGACCACCTAAACTGTAATTTGGCAATCTAAAAAGCTGCGGAGGTTGCCCGGTTGGAACCAGGGAAACAAAATTTAAATGAGAGCCCTGGTAATTCTATCGCATTTCTTTTTTTTCTATATTGTTAATAAACATAATCCTCATAAATGAAGATTAAACCCTAAATGAATAAAGTGTTTTTTTTTTCCCCCGATGTTCGATGCCCCCCACCCCCCGGAAAACCGCATGCCCCGACGGTTACTTGTGAAATTTCAAGTCGGCATATTTATTTAATGGGGGATCTATGTGAAATGAAAATACTTTTAAATGGTAGATATTTATAATTAAAATATTTATCACCCTTAAAAAAAAATCCTCTAATCTTGATAGGGATAGGGCTAGGGATAGGGTTATGGCTAGGGTTAGGGTTAGGGTTAGGGCTAGGGTTAGGACGGAGGCTGAAGTGGACGGAGGCAGACGCTGCACAAGGGCCCGGTGAGAAGGCTCGGGGACCTTATCCACCGTGCCATCGAGGCCGGCTGCAGGAGGTATTAATCCGTCACTTACCCCTTATCTCCAGCTCCATCTCCATCTCTGACAGATGCAGCTCCAGCTCCAGCCGGACACAAATGCCTGTTGCAGCCGTCACCTCTTCCCGTGACCCGATGTCCCTCTCCACGCTCGGACCTCTTCAGTCCTTGATTCCCCCCCACCGGGGACCAAGGACTGAAAAAGGCCGGGCGTGGAGGGAGATCACATAGGCCAAGGTGGACTGAGAGCTCAGCGAAACGATCACCAAGTCTATGTTAGACAAAAATTCTGGAGGAACTCAGCAGGTGAGGCAGCATCTATGAAGAGAAGGAATAGGTGACGTTTCAGGTCGAGACCCTTCTTCAGGGTCGCCTATTCCTTCTCTCCATAGATGCTACCTCAACCGCTGAGTTCCTCCAGCATTTTTGTCTGCCTTCGATTTTTCCAGCATCTGGAGTTCTTTCTTAAATGCCAAGTCTATGCATATCCTCGCCGATATATAGGAGCCCACACTTGGAGCACCGGATACAGTAGTTAAGGTTTGAAGAGGTGCAAGTAAACCTCTGCCTCTCCTTAAAGGAATGGCGGGGTCCCTGGATGGAGTGAGGGAGGAGGTATAAGGACAGTGTTGCATCTTCTGCGGTTACAGGGGAATGTCCCTGGGGAGTGGGTGGTTCGGATGGGAAGGGATGAGTGAACCAGGTAGGTGCAGGGGGAATGGTCTCTGTGGAAAGCAGAAAGGAATGGGGATGTGAACAGTGGTGGGATCCTTTTGGAGGTGATCAAAATATCGGAGGATGATGTGTTTTAAGCAATGGCTGTTGGGGTGGAAGGTGAGGACAAGGAGAAACATAGAAACATAGAAAATAGGTGCATGAGTAGGCCATTCGGCCCTTCGAGCCTGCACCGTAATTCAATACGATCCTGGCTGATCATCCAACTCAGTATCCTGTACCTGCCTTCTCTCCATACCTCCTGATCCCTTTAGCCACAAGGGCCACATCTAACTCCCTCTTAAATATAGCCAATGAACTGGTCTCAACTACCTTCTGTGGCAGAGAATTCCAGAGATTCACCACTCTCTGTGTGAAAAATGTTTTTCTCATCTCGGTCCTAAAAGACTTCCCCCTTATCCTTAAACTTTGACCCCTTGTTCTGGACTTCCCCAACTTCGGGAACAATCTTCCTACATCTAGCCTGTCCAACCACTTAAGAATTTTGTAAGTTTCTATAAGATCCCACCTCAATCTTCTAAATTCTAGCGAGTACAAGCCAAGTCTATCCAGTCTTTCTTCATATGAAAGTCCTGCCATCGCAGGAATCAGTCTGGTGAACCTTCTCTGTACTCCCTCTATGGCAAGAATGTCTTTCCTCAGATTAGGAGACCAAAACTGTACACGATACTCCAGGTGTGGTCTCACCAAGGCCCTGTACAACTGCAGTAGAACCTCCCTGCTCCTATACTCAAATCCTTTTGCTATGAATGCTAACATACCATTCGCTTTCTTCACTGTCTGCTACACCTGCATGCCTACTTTCAATGACTGGTGTACCATGACACCCAGGTCTCGTTGCATCTCCCCTTTTCCTAATCGGCCGCCATTCAGATAATAGTCTACTTTCCTGTTCTTGCCACCAAAGTGGATAACCTCACATCGCCCCTGTTATAACTAGGGGGAGGGGGAGCAAGAGAGAACTCTGGGATACAGAGGCGACGTGTGAGAGCCGCACCCGTGATAGAAGGGTGGAACCCCCGTTCAGTAAAGAATGGGAGGTGGGAGTATGGGAGGTGTCTGCAATAGTCCAGGTGCAATTGAGCACAGGGTTGAGGCTTGTGATGAAATTAATAAAGTCCATGAGTTCTGCATTAGTGCAGGAGGTAGCCCCGTTGCAATTGTCAATGTAGCAGTGATAGAGTTAGGGGGCCAGCATATGCCTGAAAATGAGACTGTTCAACGTACCAACAAAAATAGCTGGGGCCCATGCGAATGCTCATGGCTACACTTTGACCTGGAGAAATTTGGAGAAGTCAAAGGAGAAGTTGTTAAGGGTGAGGACCAGTTCAGCTAGATGGAGGAGAATGTTCGTAGTGGAAAATTGACTGGGTATATGGTCAAGCAGGAAGTGGGAGGGCCTTAAGGCCTTCCTGATGGGGGATGGAGGTGTAGTGTGACTGAACGTCCATATTAAAGATGAGGAAATGGGGGCCTGGAAACCGGATATGTGAGGGTGGTGTGGGACTGTGGTGGGAAGGGATTTCACAAGGGCATGCTTTTCCATTGTCTTCGAATGTCTCGCTCCTAAATAAAAGGTTTTAAAACGTTACCACTGGACTCAGAGTATCTAAGAATATATGGATCTAACAGGCTCCTTGATAGTACACTGGAGAATACCTAATGTTGTGTGATGTACATACTCAGCAGCGCATCTTGAGTACCTGGGTATTGATTCTTGACAGCAAAAACAAATTAAGGGCCTGTCCCACTTGGGCGACATAATCCGCGAGTTCTGGCAAGTTTGCCCTCGACTCATACTCACAGCATGGTCGACTCGAGGTTGTAGGAGGTCTTCTTATCTCTCCTTCATGCTCGAGAGTGGTCTCCGCGTACTCAAGGCCTCAGCTAGGTCACAGTGTTTGTTTCAATATGTTTAAAAAATGCCCGCGAGTTAAAAAAAGGTCGCCATGGAAAAAATCGATACTTTTTTTACTCGTAGGTTTAGTCGGCATGTTAGTCGTAGGTAATCGAGGGTAGTCCAAGGTAGTCGTAGATAGTCTTCATCGTAGTCGAAGGGAGGTCGAAGGAGGTCATATTCACTCTCCACTATTCGGTGTCCAATTTTCCTGAAATCAGTCGTAGCTAGTTGAAGCTGGTCTTCAACATTGTCGAAGGAGGTTGAAGGAGGCCTTCTATATAGTCGAAGGAAGTCTTCAACATGTCATTTTTTCAAACTCTTCTAAACTCGCCAATTAGGTCGCCCAAGTGGGACAGCCCCTTTAGAATGTTTTCATTCTTGAATCGTGAGGACAGCAAAGGCTATGGGGGAAGGCAGGAGAATGGAGTTGGGAAGGATTAGAATGGAGTTCAGTCTGTTGCTATATCTTATGGATAATATTGTTGGCTTGTAATATTTTGCAAAAGCAATTCTCAATTTAAACAATTTTTTTCTAACAGCTACTACTAAAAATAAACAGTTTTGAAGGTTCATTACTTATGTAAAAAAAAACTGCAACAATATGTGAACTAATGGACAAATGCAAGTCAGTTAGTAACCAATTTGTATGAAGTAAATATTTGTTCATACTTTTCATTTTTCATGAATTTTATTTGAAATGCCAATGACAAAACGTGTAACATAAACAGGCAGGCGAACAAAATCAAGACCCTGGCAGCTGCTACTCGCAAACAAAGATAGGATTGAGAAAATAATCCTGGGATGATTAATATTCTAAATGTGTGCACTGCGGAGAATCATTAATGTTTTCCAACTCTTGGCAGAAGTTTGCAGGATGGTGAAGTGGGATGGTGAGAAATAGCAATCTCCCTAGCAGGAAGTATACTGCTCAAATAACTGGTGTTAATCCAATCTTGATCTTCTTTAACACGAGCAGGAAAGTGGTTCTGCAAAGTGCAGAACAGAAAGCTTATCCATTTTTGACTATCCAAAGTGCCAGTTTATCGTGCTGGTTCATGTACTCCCTGTCAATGTATGCAATTCAGACATAATTGAAACAATTTCAATGTGTAAGAGAGAAGTGAAAGAACACTGATGATTATTCTTAAATTTGGTTTTCTCTTGTTTTAGTTAAATAGATTTTCTGCATTTAAAGCACTCAACAAGTGGAATTTACTGTTCATATCCCTAGATTTTTGGCAACCGAATAGTCTGTTACTGCCCCAATCAAGTTTGTTTTAATATATTAAGCCATAAGTAAGGAAGTCTAAATCAAAAGGAGCAAATGCTGGAAGGTGAGGTGAGGATAAAGGGGGAAAAATCTTCATGTGGAAAGTTTAATGGAAATGTACAGAGCAAGATTTCTACATGGAGAGTTGAGTGGATCTGGACCACATGGTGGTGGAGGCAGATACGATAGTAGTGTTTGAGGTTTTCAGATAGGCATATGGAAATGCAAGGAATAGAATGTTACTAGACCAAGTGGGACCTTGCGGAAGCTGGTCTATATAAGCAACGTGTACGGATGTGTCATTGTCAACCTTTTTGGTTACTTCTACAAAAAACTCAATCAGATTTGTCGGACACAATCTCCCAAGTACAAAACCATGCTGACTAGCCCTAATCAGCCCCTGTCTATCCAAGGGTGTATATATCTTATCCCTCAGAATACTCTCCATTAACTTGGCTACCACAGATGGTTGGCTTAGTGAACTAATGTTTTAACTAATTCTTAAACAGAGGAACAAACTGGGCCATGGTCCAGACTTCTGGCACTTCACCCGAGTTGAAGCCAACATGGATCAGCCATAATCATATTGAATGGCAGGATAAATTTGACAAGCAAGTGGCATCTCCTTTTCTTATTTTCTTGTATTCTTGGGCTTAATGTTTACAGACACCGAACATTCTGATCATCTTCTCATGAATTCCTGTGAATGTCAGCCCTTTCTGTTTAATATCTCCAACTCTTGCATTATGCCCAGATTGGATCATCACGGAAGCACCCAAATTACAGTGAAATGCCACCTGTGTATAAAAGTCAATCTCTAGTTATCTCCCAAGATGCGAGGCTGCCTCCAAAGCACATAGCAGAGTAAAATGAAAGGTGGCTGTCGTCCTTTAAATAGCACTGCAGTTGTTGAGCAAAAATGTGATTTCTCAAGCAGGTAAACAAACCTATTTTCAACTGCAACTGGTCCAAATGAGAGTATCATGATAAATAACATTATTTTGTGTGTATCCTCAGCTCCAAACATATATCCCTGCGAATGTGTACTGTGCACAGAGATGAAAGGTTTACTTTTGAAAATTGCACAATTGACTGAATCGCAAAATGACTGTTCTTGAAATTTGTACATATAAAATTAAAATATTCAGAAGAACAGTGCCACATGATTGAAGTTCTTGTCTAAGGTGGAACTAAATAATTCCATCGCACTTAAAGCTCATTTAGCCCATTGTCATGTTTGTGAAAATGTAATCATGGAAGCTTTTTAGCTTTTACAAGACCAAGTGGGACCCGTTGGGTCCCTGTCACACGGGAGGCCTGGTCCCCCAACGCAATATTGCACCACTCACCCCCCACTCAACTGCGCTGACATGGCAATAACTTGTAAAAAAATAAGATAAATGTGAACGCATCTCACAGAGGTTGAGGCTGCGGTCTGGAGCTGCGGGAGGGGGAGGGAGAGGCCGAGGGGGAGGGAGAGGCCGAAGCTGTGGCCTGGTCCTTGCCACAGTTCCTATCCCTCCCCACGGGCCTTGAGCGGGAGCCCCCGGACTTCACACCGGCTCGAACCCCTGCCCAGGGCCCAGAGCCGTGCTCAGGGACCTGTCTGTGTCAAGTGTGCTTTTATCCGGGCGACCAATCGGGTGTTGAGCTGCGCTCCTCCCACGTGGGACCTGGACCAATCGGGCATTGAGAAAATTGAATTTTTTAAATAATAAAATCAAACTTTAAAATAACCTAAACGCAATGTTAGTTGTCAATGAATACGGAAGAATTGGATCAAAATGTAGTTTTTATTTACGAAACCTCTCCCCTATCCCACCCGCCCACAATGAAAATCACAATTTATTTTGTAAATTAAACCTCCCCCCCCCAGAATTTGATTTAAACTGAGTTTTTTTTGAAAATCGTGATTAAAAAAAAAAATGTAAATGAGATTCGCGATCCCATTGTGATGTGATTGTGAATGAAAATGGAAGAATTTGAATAAAACGGAATTTTTTTGAAAAGAGCAATTTTTTATGTAAATGAGATTCGGGATCCCATTGTGACGTTGTATGCTGCTAACGGGCAGTGATTATTGTCAAAGTGGTTTTTGTAAAGTTTAAATTGTGAATAATTTGTAAGATATACCATCAATCTGACAGAAATTGCCACAGCACACTCCAGGACAATGGTGAGTAAGGTGGATCAAAATTTGTAGCGCTATCGTGTATCGTTTTGGCGTAGTTTCAGGATCACACTCATCACGCAATCACACACACACAGAAACACATGCATACTAACAAACAAGATGAGAGTTTTAGTAATATATAGATTGTAACTAGTACTGATGCCGTGCACCCAAAGCAAGAGAAAAGTCAGAGCATGTATCATTCTAAATCAATTTCAGCCGCACATTTGCCTCGCCCCTCCCCCAAACAATTTTAACTGTAATTTGCTTTGTAAATGCTTTATGGATCAATCATTCCACGTGCGGTTGATAGATAAATCGGATTAGCTGCAGAACCTTGATTAAAATCACGATAGAACACAGATGGGGATCTGAAAAATCATCTTATTGCTCCTACATCAGTTATATTATGATACTACCAAAGCAATTATTGAAATTGCTGTTGACGCTGCTTAACCTTTTCATTATATATTAAAGCATGATAATTGAGTGGTTTTAATAAACCGTATTTCCTCATTTTATGGTCAAAGCTGCATCAGTGCAGCTTGGGTGTTTTGTTATTTTGCTGCAGCAGATATTGTGAATGTTGTATGTGCAGAAAGGATCTGCAGATGCTGATTTAAACTGAAGATAGACACAAAATGCTGGAGTAATTAGCAAGATAGGAAGCATCTCTGGAGAGAAGGAATGGGTGACGTTTCGGGTCAGAAGTAGGGTCTCATGTTGCATTATGTTTTGAGAGGAATATTACTAACCTTGATGTGGTATTTCTACTATCCATAAACTTAGTTAGCTTATCTCCGTGTATGTGCAAGGGCTAGCTGGTTTTTGAAATGTTACATTCAAGTGTTCTTGATGTCAAGAACAAATGTATATGCCGAGTCCCGAGCCTGGAGTTATGAAGTTTCTTGATGGATTCTCGTGATTGCCTGGGGATACATTTCAGCTTGTTTTATACCTCTGACTGGTCTCCACGGAAGATGGTGTCACTTATTGAACAATACCACTGAGAAGAGCAGCAATCTGCTACTGCCTCACCTATAGCTATACAAAAATATAAATAGGAGAATAACAAGTGAAACCGCTATTTAATAAGTAGGGGGAAGAAAATGGGAAACTACCAACCTATAAAACTCACAATGGTAGTAGGAGATATGATAATGCCATAATGAGAGAAATAATAACAGAACACCTTGGACAAAAATTACACGACTGAGCATGTATTTATGAAAGGAAACTCTGATGATTAAATTGGTGGAATTCTGTAACAAAGTGATAATTAGAATGGATAAAGTGGATCCAATGCATCTGGGTGTGAATGCATTACATTTTTGGAATGCTTTTGTTGAGGCTTAATATAGGAAAATTTGTTAAATGGCGCATGCTTGAGTACTGTTGATACACAAAAGGACCTATGTGTGCTTGTTCACATGTTGCTAAAGATCAAGATTCAGGCGCGGCAAGCAATTAGAAAGGCAAATTATATTTAATATTTAATAAGATATTTGCATATAAGGGTATTGACTTACAGCAATTGCACAGGGTCTTGACAAGACTGCCACTGGAGTATTATGTACAGTTTTGGTCTCCTTACTTACAAAAAAGGGAATTAAGTGAAGATTCGCTAGATTGATTCCAGGAGGGGAGACTGGGATTATGTTCTCTAGTGTTTAGAAGAATGTAAGTAGATCTCTGCAAAATTACAAAATGATTAGGCTTGAAGGCCTAGATGCTGACAGGATGCTTCTCCTGAATGAGTAGAGAATGACTGGAGGACACAATTTCAAAATAATGAGTAGACCATATGGAGTTTAGATAAGGAGAAAAACATTTAATTCAGAGGAAAGTTTGAAATTATTAACCTATGAGGCTGTAGGAGCACAATTCTTAAGTTAATTTGAAACATTTAGTGCTAGATTTCTGGATAGTAGGGAATCCAGGGATATAGGGAGAGTTCAAAGAAATCGTAATAGGTCAGCCATGATCTTGATTAAAGGCAGAGCAATCTGAAAGGATCAGATGATATACTCCTGCTCCTACAATATGACCTACTCCTGCTCCTGTGTCTTATGTTTTAACTTGACCATGGATAACACTGGCAAAAATGAGAAAGTGCTTAGATTTGCTGTTCTGATGGATTCCTGCAGGTATATGGAGTAACAATTCACATTTGCAGCAATCAAAGTACCGTAGATCAGCCTGGAATATTCATCAAAGGATTCCATACTGTGAGTAAGCAGCATCTACGGGAGGTTGTTTTCCACGTTAATACCATCATAAATTTATTGAAGCAGACGAGGGACTAACTTCTAGGCGAAATGTATGCCTTAACTGCAATCCGAGTGGAAGTGCCAAACTGCAGAGCAATACATTTTGAGCAATACATTTTCGGGCCGAAACCCGTCTGAAGAAGGGTTTCGGCCCGAAACGTTGCCTATTTCCTTCGCTCCATAGATGCTGCTGCACCCGCTGAGTTCCTCCAGCTTTTTTGTGTAACCTGCAGAGCAATACTGAATTGGATGCTTATTGTGTATATATCTAAAAACTGGGGTATCCAAATCTCAGTAGTTTGGTGTTTTACATTTTCTGAAGATACAATACAATACCGTTTATTTGTCATTTGAACCTCATGAAGTTCAAACGAAATTTGGTTTCTGCAGCCATACAAGAAAAGAACCAAGACACACACCAACACAATTTACACAAACATCCATCACAGTGAATCTCCTCCTCACTGTGATGGAAGGCAAAGTCTTGTCTCTCCCCTGCTCTCCATTCCTCTCCCGAAGTCAAAGTCAAAGCCCCCGGCAGGCGCTAGCAAGTCCGCGGCCATTTAAAGCCGCACCGGGCGATGTAAGGCCCCGCTCCAGGTCACTTTCAACCCCGCAATTCGGGTGGGAAAAGTCGCCGTTGCCGGTGCCCCGCAAAGCAGTCTCCCACCGGGGACCCGCGAGCTCCCGGTGTCACCATCCACCGGAGTCGGGTCGCAGCCGCACGCCACCGCAGCTCTCCACGCTCCGAAGCTGGCCAGCTCCACGATGGTAGGTCCGCAGCTCCGCCGGCTCCGTGACCTGAGCCCCCAAGTTGTTCCGGTTGGAGGCCGCTCCACGGTGCTAGGCCCCAACGGCAACGGAGACCCAACAGGGAAAAGGTCGTGTCCCCGTACAGGGAAGAGAACTAAAAGTTTCCCCCACCTACCCCCCACCCCCCACACATACACAGTCAAAAATCCCACCACAAACTTTACACTCTGCAGGACAATAAAATAAAAAAAGACAGTTTACAATTTACAATTCTTGTAAACCATTAACAACAGCTGTTTGTCAAGTATTTATTGGATTTTGATTAATAGTGTAGGCATTTAAGAGCTCCTTGATGTGTAGATAGTGTACAGACTGAGGATATAATATTAAGAAGCTTTGTTGGATGAACATATTTATCTAACAAGAAACAATTAAGTTCTTGCTTGGGTACTACTTACATTTTCAAGTTCAAGTTCGAGTTGCATTTATTGTTACTTAATCGGCTAAGATACAGTGAAATTTGAATTCCCACACAGCCATACTAAGTGAAAAGAACACAATACACACATAAAATAAAATTTAACATAAACATCCCCCACAGTGGAATCAATATTCTTCACTGTGATGGAAGGCAATATAGTTCAGTCATCTTCCTCTTTGTTCACCATGGTAGGGGCCTTGACCCCTCCGCAATTGCCGTTGCCGACCGTCCGATGTCCACGCCCTCTTGTTGGGATGATAGAAACTCCAGCGTCGGGACGGATTGGAACACTCCACGGCATGGAGCTCCTGAGTTGGCCACTTCTTACCGGAGACCGCAGACTTCACAGTGTTAAAGTCCACAGGCCCCAAGGTTGGAGCTCTTCTTCTGGCGACCCTCGGCAAAGGGTCGGCCGCTTTGAGATGGTAAGTCCGCGCCGCGCCAGCGGCTTGAAGCTCCGGGCCGGTCTTCGGGAAAGGCAGCACCAATCCAAGTAGTTAAGCCGCAGGGGGGCGGAGATGCGAAACGGAGAAAATCGCATCTCCGTCGAGGTAAGTGACTGAAAAAAGTTGATAGGCTATTGTTAAGCTGGAAAAAGTGTAGAGAAGATTTGCAAGAATAGTGCCAGGAACTGAGGGGCTGAGCTATAGGGAGAGGTTGGGCAGACTAGGACTTTATTTCTTGGAGAGCAGTAGGATGAGGGGTAATCTGAAAGTGATGGATACGGTCATGAGGAGAATAGATAGGGTAAATGCACAGTCTTTTACCAGAGTAGGGGAATCAAGAACCAGGTGACATAAATTTAAGGTGAGAGGGGAAAGAATTAATGGGAATCGGAGGTGCAACTTTTTCATCACAGAGGGTGATGGGTATGTGGAATGAGCTCTCCAGATGAGGTAGTTGAGGCAGGTACAATAACAACATTTAAAAGATATTTGAACAGGTACATGGATCTGAAAGGTTTAGAGGGATATGGGCCAACAGTGGGTAGGGGGGACTAGTGTAGATGGGGCATCTTGTTGGCGAGTTGCACCAAGGGCCTGTGTCCATACTGTATGATTCAATGAATCATGGACTCAATGAATTGTGTGTAGATTTTTAAGATTTAACTTTACAAATTTAAGAAGAAAGGTGTTTTTGCTTAAGATTTGATTTGCTTACAAAGAGTGATGTCAAATAATGATGAGATAAAATATAGGAAGGATATTGAGAACCTTGTGACCTGTTGTCAAGGCAACAACCTTTCTCTCAATGTCAGCAAGATAAAGGAAATAATGATCGACTTCAGGAATCTAAGTGGTACACATAACCCAGTATAAATTGACAGTGTCGAGGTAGAGATGATTGAAGTTGCTAGGAGTAAAAATCACCAGCAACTTGTCCTGGACTAGCCATATTGAAATAACAGCAAAGAACGCACACCAATGCCACCACGTCCTTAGAAGGCTCAGGAAATTTAACATGTCCCCCAACAACTCTCACCAACTTCTACAGATGCGCCATAGAAAGCATTTTAACTGGATGCATCAGCTCCATCCAAGACCGCAAAAAATTGCAGAGAACTGTGGACACAGCCCAGACCATCACGCAAACAAACCTCCCTTCTGCTGACTCTATCTACACTTCATGCTGCCTCGGCAAGGCCACTAGCATAATCAAGGACAAGTCTCACCCCGGACACTCCCTCTTCTCCCCACTCCAATCAGGCAAGATGTTTTGAAGTGTGAAAACATATACCTCCAGATTCAGGGACAGTTTCTTCCCAGCTATTATCAGGCAACTGAACCATCCTATCACCAACTGGAGAGCAGTCCTGAGCTACCATCTACCTCATTGGAGATTCTCGGACTCTCTTTAATCAGGCTTTATCTTGCACTAAACATTATACCCCTTATTCTGTATCTGTACACTGCGGGAGGCTTGACTGTAATCATGTATAGTCTTTCTGTTGACTGGGTAGCACGCAACAAAAAAATATTTTCATTGTTCCTCAGTGCATGTGACAATACATTAAACTCAACTAAACTCTGCACTCTATATCTCGTTCTTTGCACCGTTAATTGTACTTGAGTTGGTATATCTGATAGCATATAAAATTAAGCTTTTTACTCTACTTAGGTACATGTGACAATAATAAATCTAAACCTATAATGAATAATAGCTTCAGTTGTACCATTAGTCCTTTTTGAAGAATAGATGATGACTTATTTTGGTACTGTCAATTATCTTGCGCCATTGCCACTAACTTTATGCTGGAAAAAAGGTCAGTTGGTTTTTCCTACTGAAACACTTTTCCATATCTGCTTCAATTCGCTGATTTGGATGAAGTGTTCAAGTATACTATACCCAGTTTCCCAATGAAACAAAGTTAGCTCGCGGTGTTGGCTCTAAGCCTCATTTGCAATATTGCACAGAATTGGACTCTCTACCTAAGGAAGAATATATGTGATTGAAGGTGCAGTAAAGGTACATTGGATTTATGCCTGGAATAACAGGCTTGCTGTATGAGGAGAAATTAAGCAAATTAGTCTTATAATAGCATGTAAAAGAATGAGATGTGAACTTGTTGAGACATAAAACATTCTTATGAAGCTTAACTGGATGAATGTAGAGTTAATGTTTTCCCTGATTAGTGAGCTTGTAACCAGGCATCATTGTTTCTAAACAAGAGAATAGAGGTGAAAAGAGATTTGTTTCCCTAACCCTAACCGTAATGCTCTGAAAGGTGGAATCCGTGAAATTCTTTATGCATGGGTTCATGGATGCTCAATCACTGACTATATTCAGAACAGAAGTCAATGGGTGATTCTTCAGTAAGTGTCTACTTTGGGGTCCCGCTACTTTGATGTAAGGAAAATCCGTAATTCCCTCATTTTTTATTTTTTCTATATTGTTAATAAACATAATCCTCATAAATAAAAATTAAACCCTAAATGATTTTTTTTCCCGATGTTCGATGCCGCCCCCCCCCCCCCCCGGAAAACCGCAAGTACCGATGGTTACTTGTGAACTATCAAGTCGGCATATTTACTTAATGGGGGATCTATCAGAAATGAAAATACTTTTAAACGGTAGGTATTAATAATTAAAATATTTATTACCCTTAAAAAAAATTCCTCTATTCTTGATAAAATTATATATCATACTGTGGCGGCTCCTAAGGGTCGTCCCATTATACTGCCGAACCCCTCGGCACAGGAGTGGTGCAGTCCGGAGGCGGTCCTTAGCCGGAGGGTATAAAAGGCAGGGTTTGGGTGCCATCTTCCCCTGGTTTCGTCTTCCCCTGAACCGGGAGGAAATAAAGTATAGTGCTTCTCAAACTGCGGACTACTTGCCTCATTCTGAGACCCACGCACTACATTGGTGACCCCCGACGCTCCATTGGCATCATGATGGAGACAGAACAAAGCCCTACCTCCTCACACGCCAGCCCGACCCTGTCTCTGGACGCGGTCTCCGTAAAACTGCCCAGCTTCTGGACCACACGGCCGCTCATCTGGTTCCAGCAGGCGGAGGCCCAGTTCAACCTGCGGGGCATCACGGTCGATGCCACCCGCTTCTATTACCTGGTGGGAGCCCTCGACCAGGATGCGGTGGAAGAAGTATCGGACTTCCTCGCAGCCCCCCCGGACAATGACAAATACCTCGGCCTGAAACAGCTCCTGCTCCAAATTTATGGACTAAGTAGGATGGAGCGGGCAGGTAGGATCCTGCATATGGGGGGCCTGGGCGACCGGCGGCCATCTACCCTCCTAAAGGAAATGGTGGCGTTATTAGACGGGCACACGCCATGCCTGTTGTTTGAATATACTTACCTGCATCTGCTGCCGGCCTACATTCGATTGCAACTCACCGACGCCTCGTTTGCTGATCTTCGGGCCCTCGGGAGGCGCGCCGACGCCATGTGGATGGCGCGCCCTGATGACGTCAGCGCGCTGGGCATCAGCAGAGACGAGGTCGCGCTGGGATCGGCGCTCCGGGACTCGCTTCCTCGTGGATACAGGTGCGGAGCTCAGCGTCCTGCCCCCTTCGCTGGCCGACATTCGTTCCGGTAAGCGGGGGCCCGTCCTCACCGCGGCGAACGGCAGCCCCATCCGCACATATGGACTGCGCATGGTTCCCATCGTGCTCGGCTCCTGCCATTTTTCATGGAACTTTACCGTTGCCGACGTCTCCCAACCATTGCTCGGGGCCGATTTTCTCCGGACGCATTCCCTCATGGTGGACGTCGGGCGTCAGCGTTTGGTCAACGCCACTACAATGGAGCCGATCACATTGCGCTTGGGTCAATCGGTGGGGCGGCCACTGGCGTCCGTGGACTCCCGATACGCACGAATCTTGGCTGCGTTCCCGGACATTCTCACTCCGCAGTTTCATTCAGCAACCCCCAGCCACGGAGTTGTACATTATATCCCGACTACCGGCCCACCCCTCCATGCACGAGCACGACGACTGCCACCAGATAAATTGCGTCTGGCACGGCGGGAATTCCGCACGATGGAGGCCTTGGGGATCGTCCGCCCTTCGAGCAGCCCTTGGGCGTCCCCACTCCACATGGTCCCTAAGTCAAGCGGGGGCTGGCGACCTTGTGGGGATTACCGACGGCTGAACGCTGCAACAACAGCGGATCGATACCCCGTACCCCACATCCAGGACTTCACGGCCCATTTGGCTGGGGCCACATTTTTTTCTAAAGTGGATCTGGTGCGGGGTTATAACCAGATCCCGGTTCACCCGGATGACGTACCCAAGACGGCTATCATCACGCCATTCGGGCTTTACGAGTTTACTCGGATGCCGTTCGGCCTCAAGAACGCTGCACAGGCCTTTCAGCGCCTCATGGACGGGGTTTGTCGGGACCTCGAATTCGTGTTCGTGTACCTGGACGACATCCTGGTGGCCAGCCGCTCGCAGCAGGAACACTGCGCTCACCTTCGACAGCTCTGTCAGCGGCTCAGCGAGCATGGTTTGGCCATCAACCTGGACAAGTGCCGTTTTGGGGTCAATGAAATTGACTTTCTCGGCCACCGCGTGACTGCGCTAGGCGCAGTTCCCCTACCTGACAGGGTTGACGCAGTCCGTCGGTTTCCCCGCCCACGCACGGTGCGCGGCCTGCAGGAATTTGTCGGCATGGTGGCATTCTACCATCGTTTCGTGCCATCCGCGGCCCACATCATGCGGCCCCTGTATCAACTTCTGGCGGGTGGGCAGCAGAAGAGACGTTGAGTGGACCCACGAGGGCGGAGGCAGCTTTCGACGGCGCGAAGGAGGGGACTTGCTCGGGCCGTGCTGCTGGTGCACCCGCGGGAAGATGCCCCGACTGCTCTCACTGTGGATGCGTCGGAGTCGGCAGTTTGTGCTGGGCTTGAGCAGCTGTCGGGCGGAGTTTGGCGGACTCTGGCCTTCTTCAGTCGGCACCTCAACCGCGCGCAGACCAAGTACAGTGCGTTCGATCGTGAGCTCCTGGCTCTGTACCTGGCTGTGCGCCATTTTCGTTACTTCCTGGAGGGCCGCCCGTTCACCGCCTACACCGACCATAAGCCGCTCACTTTCGCCCTGCAGAAGGTTTCCGACCCCTGGTCCGCACGTCAGCAGCGGCAGTTGGCTTACATCTCCGAGTACACCACACAGCCATCCGCTACGTCAAGGGGAACGAGAACCGGGTGGCCGACGCATTGTCCCGCCCTGCTATAAATGCCGTGTTCGAGGTGGCGCCCGGACTGGACTATTCTGCTCTGGCGGCGGCACAGCTCACGGACGACGAGGTGCCCACCTACCGGACTGCCATCTCCGGACTCCGTCTTGAGGATGTCCCTCTCGGTCCTGGGGGTATGACAATCCTGTGCGATGTGTCGTCCGGTCAGCCGCGCCCCATCGTCCCTGCCACCTGGCGCCGGAGCGTGTTCGAGGTCATCCACGGACTCGCTCACCCATCAATCCGGGCGACAACGGCACTGGTGGCAGCTCGCTTCATGTGGCACGGTCTGCGCAAGCAAGTTGCCCATTGGGCTCGCACCTGCATCCCGTGCCAGACAGCAAAGATCCAGCGCCATGTCCGCGCACCTCTCCAGGAGTTCGGTCTACCTCACCGGCGGTTCGACCATCTCCACGTGGACATTGTGGGGCCCCTTCCACCGTCCCGGGGCATCACCCACCTTTTGACCATGGTGGACCGCTTCACGCGGTGGCCGGAGGCCATTCCGTTGGCTGACACCTCATCGGCTACGTGTGCTCGTGCGTTGTCCGCGAACTGGATTGCTCGCTTCGGGGTGCCGGCGCACATCTCCTCCGACCGGGGGCCACAGTTCACCTCCGAGCTGTGGTCAGCCATGGCTCGCTTGCTGGGGGTGCAGCTGCACCACACCACGGCTTACCACCCGCAGGCTAACGGTCTGGTGGAGAGGTTCCACCGGCAGCTGAAGGCGGCATTGAAGGCACGGCTCACCGGCCCGGACTGGATGGACGAGTTGCCGTGGGTCATGCTGGGCATCCGGACCGCTCCCAAAGAGGACTTGGCCTCATCATCAGCGGAGCTGGTGTACGGGTCAACACTCACAGTGCCCGGGGAGTTCGTGCCGTCGGCGCCGGAGCATCAGGAAACTCCCTCCTCCGCCCTTCAACGCCTTCGCGAGCGAGTTGGCAGGCTCGCACCCGTCCCGACATCCCGCCATGGGACATTTCGACCACACGTGCCAATGGCCCTCACGGTCTGCCCATACGTCTTCCTGCGCCGTGATGCCCACCGGACGCCACTTCAGAGGCCGTACGAGGGCCCGTTCCGGGTGCTGGAACACGGGCAGTCGACTTTTGTCCTGGACATGGGGGGCCGGCCGGAGGAATGTCGATTGACCGTTTTGAAGCCGGCGCACCTGGACATTGACCAGACCATGCTGGTTGCTCAACCTCGGCCCCGAGGGCGTCCCCCCTCACGACGTAATGCTCCCTCCACCTGTCACTCCACCTGTCCTCCTGCCGGCCCCTCGACCTGTCCCTCCACCTACGCCCCCGCAAGCCCCGGGATCTGCTGACTTCCGCACGCGGGCCGGCCGGGTCGTGCGCCCGCCGGTGCGTTTTGTGCCTCTGGTTCTGGGGGGGGGGTCCTGTGGCGGCTCCTAAGGGTCGTCCCATTATACTGCCGAACCCCTCGGCACAGGAGTGGTGCAGTCCGGAGGCGGTCCTTAGCCGGAGGGTATAAAAGGCAGGGTTTGGGTGCCATCTTCCCCTGGTTTCGTCTTCCCCTGAACCGGGAGGAAATAAAGTATAGTGCTTCTCAAACTGCGGACTACTTGCCTCATTCTGAGACCCACGCACTACAATACCGTGTTTTTCAAAAATGTCTTGTCCCGACGATTGGAGTCATTTACCATCACTCGTCTTTGTTGAGCAATCCCACATGGAATTAAATGGAATATACGCGCACTTCCGCCCTCAAATGACCGCGGAATTCGAAAGTCCCCTACCTTGTGAATTTCTCCTGATTCGCGGGACAAGAAACGTGTGAAAACTCCGCATTCTGTTGCATAACTGGTGAGTACCTTTAATCAGCATCACCTCTGAGCAGTGCTGAACTCTTTGAAAATAAAAAAAAATGTTCTTTTTTATTTGTTCTGGAGAACAAATCATGCCATGTACCATTTGTCGAAACGATATGGCCAGGCATGGCTTTCCAGCGAGGCCATCCTGGGCTAAAGGCGTGGGCCACCATACCTGTCACGGCCACCTACGTAAGTTATCCCCCAAGCTCCATCTAGCTCCAGCTCCAGCTCCATCTCCGGACACAACAGCCTGTTGCAGCCATCGCCTCTTCCTGTGACCCGATGTCCCTCTCCACGCCCGGCCCTCTCCAGCCTTTGTCCCCCCACTGGGGAAGAAGGGCTGAAGAGGGCCGGGCGTGGAGAGGGACATCGGGTAACGGGAAGAGGCTATGGTTGTAATGGGCCTTTGTTTCCGGCTGGAGCTGGAGCTGCCAGAGCTGAAGATGGAGCTGGAGTCCGGGGGTAAGTGACGGATTAATACCTCCCTCAGCCGGCCTCAATGGCACTGAGGATGAGGTCCCCGGGTCTTCTCATTGGCCCTTGTCCACTTCTGTCTCTGCCCTAGCCCTAACCCTAACCCATAGCCCTAACCCATAGCCCTAACCCATAGCCCTAACCCATAGCCCTAACCCTTAGCCCTAACCCTTAGCCCTAACCCTTAGCCCTAACCCTTAGCCCTAACCCTTAGCCCTAACCCTTAGCCCTAAACCTAGCCCTAAACCTATCAAGAATAGAGGATTTTTATTTAATGGTGATAAAACTTTTATTTATTAACTAGTCTAAGTGGGACCCGTTGTGTCCCAGGTTCACACGGGAGGGCTGGTCCCCCAACGCAATATTCCACCTCTCTACCAATTCCAATATTGGTGGCCCGTGGGGGTGGGGGGGGTTCTGGAGCGCTAGCATGGATGTTGTGGGTCAAGTCCAGTCAAACACAGTGAGTGCATGGCCAACAATCCATTTCATGTCAAGTCAATCCATTTCAAGTCAAGTTAAGCAGAGGGCAGGCGGGGCCAGCCAACAATACAATCCATTTGCTTTCATTTCAGGTCAAGCAAAGCAAAAGCAAAAGAAAAAGTACAGGGCAGGTGGGGTCAGCCAACAATACAATCCATTTGCTTTCATTTCAGGTGAGGTCAAGCAAAGCAAAGGCAAAGCAAAAGCACAGGGCAGGCGGGGCCAGCCAACAATACAATCCATTTGCTTTCATTTCAGGTGAGCTCAAGCAAAGCAAAGGCAAAGCAAAAACAAAAGCACAGGGCAGGCCAAACAACTCATTTCATTTTATTAAGGGCTAACAAATCATTTATTGCAAGCACATTAAGGGTTAACAAATGATCATTCATTGCAAGCACATTGCTGGCTAACAAATTATTTATTGCAAGCACATTGAGGGTTAACAAATGATCATTCATTGTAAGCACATTGCTGGCTAACAAATGATGTATTGCAAGCACATAAAGGGTTAACCATATAAGCACATAAATCACATAACCACATAACCCACATAAAGCACATAAAGGGTAGACTCACAGTTCATTAGACTCACAGCAGAATCACAGTTGTGGCCTCTCCCTTGCGATCTTTCAGATTGACTGACTCGTATCCAGATATCCGGGGTTTTATAGTCCAGCCACCCCCCCGGAAGGGGCATTACCTTCATCATGGTGATTGACAGGCGAGAGGACCAATCAGCTGATCTCAAGATTTTTTAAACATTCATAACTTTTTTAAATTTTAATCGATCAGAAAAATCCTCAGGGCTGCCTCAGCGGAGGAGGACTGAGTAAAATGGCCAAAAATCATAGCGATATATGGTAACGTTTTTTCTGAAATCAATATACAGTGCAGACAGGAAGTGGTCAAGATGAGACTTTTAGTTATATAGATAGATAGATACTTGCCATTTAAAAGTATTTTCATTTCAGATAGATCTCCCATTAAATAAATATGCCGACTTGAAATTTCACAGGCAACCATCAGGACATGCGGTTTTCCGGGGGGGGCATCGAACATCAGGAAAATTAAAAAAAACAAAATACTTTATTCATTTAGGGTTTAATATTTATTTATGTTCATTAACAATGTAGAAAAACAAGAAATCGGATAGAATTACGGATTTTCCTTTTATACTGCATCAAAGTAGCGGGACACCAAAGTTGGCAGTTGCTGAAGAATCACCCTTTAGTCATCTCCATCATTGACACTCCCAAACTTGATCATGTCCATCACGCTGAGTCATGTCCGTCACACGAGTAATTTATATTCATAAAGTGTAAAATAATACCAACAATTACCTTAATTATGAATTGTAATTGATAAATGAACAGTATGCTTCTGCCTATTCATCTGAAGTTAATATTGTTTTAGAGGAAGTTGATGAAAAGTTATGTGACGGTTACCATTCTTGCTGAAAATCACCACTTTTTCCGGCAGTAAACTGTTCCGAAGGTTTAAAATCAATGCATTAGACTGAAAAAGTTTTTTTTTGGTGGTTTTTTTGTGGAAGATACTGGATAATTTGAAAGACTGCGACAAAATTCTGATTTTATATTCTTAAATCAGTTATATTTTACAGTGTTGTTCATCATAAAAAATTGACGGATATGACTGAATGCAATGGGCATCCTGGAAAAAGTAGAGGAAAAAATGAAGTAAATTCTCCAAATGATTGCGCCAAACATATTTTTCCCATAGTAGAGATGTTAATCTATGTGAAACAACATTCAAAGTTGCAAAAATTTAAGTTTTATAGTCGGGTTTCCAGAAACTTCAAAGTAGACACCTATTGAAGAATTACTCCAATAGATCTATAGATTTTAAGGGGATCAAAGAATATGTGGTTAGTGCAGGAAAAAGACAGTTAAAATAATACCTGTGATCTTATTGAGTGGAGTAAGTGACATGAGATCCTGTCTGGCCTAATCCTGATTCTACTTCCTATATTTGTTTAATGTCCCTCTGCGGGTGCATTATTGTACCACTCAACATTTCTCAATTTAAATGAAAATGATCTAAAAGTCTCACATAGCTGGTAATAACTCCTGCCAAAATTGATTCTAGAGTGTAAGAAAATTTCCCATTAGCTTTATTGCATTTCCAAAAATTCTTTAATGTATTCCCTTTCTTTCTGCAGTGAGAGGTTTATGGTGAGGCTGAATAAGAATGGAATGCCAAGAAACCCAGAGAAGATAGACCGGCTATGTGCACTTTTTACGGTAATGTGGTATATTTCTCAACTCCATTCACTGCTTTTTCACTTAATGATCAAATGCTATAGATTAGAAATTAAACTAAACGTTGGTACTATTGGTCAAAGCAGTTGTCTTTTAAGGATTTCACAATACGTCAGCAGACAGTTTGCGACATCATGTTATGTTTCATGATCAAGATTTACTCCTATCACAGAAAAACTTGTGCAGTGATTCCAGCATACCCAAATAAATGTGCCATGGCAGAACTAGGTTCTTTATAATCATGCTCATTCACCCTGCCCAACTGCAAATTTTGGTTTCACACTTTCATAAATGGAGGTAGGAATGGAAAGGCTTAAGTGTAGAGAGGATTGGGGGCCAGGGATCCACCAGAGAGTTTGTGGATGGGGTCAGGAGTCAGGCAGATGGATTGGATAGAATGGTTGGGGGGGAGGGTCAGTGATGGGAGTTGTAGTGCCAAAGGAATCATGAGTAAGTAGACACAAAAAGCTGGTGTAACTCAGCGGGTCCGGCAGCATCTCTGGAGAAAAGGTATAGGTGATGTTTCGGGAGACTCTGAAGAGTCTGAAGAGGGGTCTCGGCCCAAAATGTCATCTATTGCTTTTCTCCAGAAGTGCTGCCTGACCCGCTGAGTTTCTCCAGCTTTTTGTGTCTAAGGTGTAAACCAACGTCTACAGTTTCTTCATACACATAATCATGAGTAAATAACAGACTTATGTATTCAGATGTACCTATCCATTGCTGCAATACTACAAGGTTGTCACAGGAGTGACCAATAATGCTTGCTGTTGACACAGCTATGTCTGTAATCCCTAGCAATATTCAAAAAGAAAAAACACATGGAATGGTGTATACTAGATTCAGTCATACAAGAGTGATGTGGGTGCCCAACTGACTTTTTGGTATGATACAAAATAACCCAATGTTTTTAATGTTTTTATTAATTTCTCATTAATTAATTTTTAATCATATAAATGATTGACGCTTTGGCCAAGCATTACAAATGCTCCATTACATCTCTTTAAGGTAAGTAAAATGTTAAAGATGAAATAATTGAGAAAAGATCTTCAAAAATTGAACATAAAATAGAGTGCACAATACTACACAAAGCAGTCTTCAATTAAGAAAGTGCCATTCTAGTACCCATCTTGCCCACAGTAATTACTTTCATGGTTAGATTTGATTTAACATAAGCAAAACAACGTATTTTAATGGTTAACAGTTGTTGCTAAGTTACTGCTAAGTGCCAATCTATTATAAATTGAGTAATTACTAATTGTTCATTATATAATGTGGCCCATCAGTAAATGTTAGGCCGTAACAGGATTTCTAGAAACTCTGAGTTGGAAGAGTTCAGCAGGAAAATAGTGAAACTATTATTACTTTAATGAGCAGATTTAATATAAATTCATTATTTTCTTTTAGTTAACTCAGGAAACACTGTCCAATCTGCCTCTCAAGCAACTGAAAACAACACTTGGCACCATTTCAGGAAAGAGCAGTGAGCCTTTCCCCAATGGTGTTGCTAATGTAGCTTTTATAAAGGGATTTAATCAGCTGCAATGTTCCTCAACTGATCCCAGAGTATAAATTATGCTTTTTCAGTTTTTATTAAAAGTTCTTCCACCTACATGCAATCAAGTTTCATATTGAACTTTTTTTCTCCTTCCATCACAGAGGAATGTGGAGTCTCTGTGGTGGATGTTTATGTTAAAATGTGTTTTGTGTGTTCTGTTGCTTTTTATTTATATGACTGACTTGGCAAATGAAATTCCTCCTTGGCTATTCAAGTATTATTGTGATTGTAATTGTGATTTTTTTTTTTTACTGTGGAGATGTTACCAGTGTTTTTCAACTAGGTTAAAGGTACACTGAATTTCAATTTTATCAGCACCAAAGTAAACCTCAAAAATATCAGTGGTGAATTGTTTATGGACAATGTATTAAGAGGCAAGACTGCATTTCCATGTCTCTGTACTGCATTTCGTTGTCTCTGCACTGCATTTCGTTGTCTCTGCACTGCATTTTGTTGTCTCTGTACTGTACACTGACAATGACAATTAAAGTTGAATCTGAATCTGATGTAGAAAAAGTTAGTAGTTGAAGAATTCATGCAGAGATTACAAGTAATATCTACCTCCTGAGGGCACAAAATCCCCAGATGAAAAGTGATCCAGTGGCTAACAAGAGAAGTCAATGATAGTGCTTGATAAATGAAGAAGGCCTATATTGTTTTTGAAAAGAGCAGTAAGCGTCAGGACAGCAAACATTTCAAAATTCAGCAAAGAAACGTTGATAAGAAAAGGAAAAGTAGAATACAAAAGTAATCTCACAAGAGACATAAAACAGGCTCTAAAAGCTCCGTGTCAAGGAAAAGGATGACTAAAGTTAATGTAGGTTCCTTACAGATCAAGAGAAAAGCCTGATATTGGGTTTGAGGAAATGGGGGGGGAACAAAATGTTTATCTTTATGGAAGAAGATACAGAAAACCTGCCAAGAGCGCATGCAACAAAGAAATTAGTAATTGTGAAAAAGACTAGTTTTGAAGAAATTATTGGAACTGAAAGCCGAAAACTTTGAAAGAATTATAGACGGATATGGTGTGTACATGTTGCCAACTTCCAAAATTCTATAGGTTCTAGAGCTTACGGATTGAAAGCCTGCAAACATAACCCTTAATTTAAGCAAGCAAGATGAAATTTAAAAAAGAACTACAGACTAGTTGTCTTAACATCAAATGTTTGAATCTATTCGGAAGGAAGTGGTAACAGGCCATTTAGAAAATATGAGGATTGGGTAGAAAAAGCATAGCTTTATGAAAATGAAGTTTTATTTGACAAATGTGTTGACGTTTTTTGAAGTTGTAATCAATGGAGTGAATTATGAGGAACAAATTGATGTTCTTGTACATTCGGAAAGGCTTCTTGCACAACCTTTTCCCACTCCACCACGATCTTCCCCCACTATAACTTATCAGACACCTCATGGATGTGGGATGGTGCAGGAAAGTGGTGGTAAGGTGAAATATGTTATAATTGAATGGCAGAAAAGATGTGAAAGCCTGAGTAGCCTACTGCTTCTATTTCTTATGTTCTTCTGTATGTTGTGGATGAGTTGTAGAGTGAAGAAGGTCCATTATCTTTAGACTGTAGCCTTTCTCATTAAATATGAATGAAAATGAATCCAAATGTAACCTATACAGCATCTCACCAATAATCAGTGTGTTCAATATTCACTGGCGAAAGTGAACATCTTCAAAAATCAAAAACAATCCTGGATATCTAAGAAGGTAATCCAATATCACAGATGGATACAGACAGAGAAATCAAGCTACCTAAAGTTGTAGAATTCACCTATCCATAACATTGGCTCAGTTAGTTTGTTTGGCTTTTTCCTCCTTTTTTGCCCCTCTGGGATTGATGGGGAATGCCCAGACTGCCTCACTGGGCATATCCTTCTGCTTTGCAACTCCTACATTATTTTGTCTATGTTCTCACCCATGCTCCCATTCACTCATTAACCTGATAATATTATTTACAGCGTATACTCATGATCAATCCATCTCTACTCTATCAGAGATTTCTTTGGCCTCACCCCCACTCCCACACCCAATTATTGCTTACGCCCTTAAACAAGAAAGGATTAATAGAAGGAAAGTCAATGGATTACCTCCAGATATAGTCTGTTATTATTGCTATTATTCATTCGTCAGGTAATAGTTTGCCATGCAATTAATCATTATGTCAATTGTTACCATTTTGTGTAAAAAGGGGAATCTGATACCATGAACTGAAAACTTTTTTATTGAAAGTACATTCATAGCTTTCTCCGCTCTTGTTTAGAAGCATTAAAACACTGCTGCATAGTGTGTTGGTTCTGTTTCAATAAGTTACTAGAGGTTGAGCTCTTTCCTTACAATCATCTTCAGATGCTGGATTTTGACTGCAAATGGCATAGTATATCAGCTTCTATGTTCTAACAAATTAATATTTTCAATTACATGCGGTTGCCTGCACTTACCCATGTAGCCATGGCTTTGAGATCTGAATAGAGAAAATAGAAAAAAAGAACAGGCACCACATCGAATGCATCAATGCTCCAATCTGTACAATATGGTACTGTGTCGGAACACCTGATGTAGAGGGCTCAGTTTCTTGGACTTCTGCTCTGACCCCCCCCCTCACCCTCCCCAAATACAAGAACATAGAGTTCCCTTGGTCATTGTTGATCCTCACCTTTCACCCCAGTAGCCTCCACATCTGGCACATCATCCTTCTGCCATTTCTCTCAGCTCCGATGTGATCCCTCCACCAGTGACATCCTTCCCCATCCCCCGTTCTGCTTTCTGCAGAGCTTGCTCTCACCAGGACTCACTCATCCTTCTCCAACTACCCTTCCCCATCCCCGAGCACTTTCCCCTGCACTTTTAGGAAATCTGTCATCTCCTTCTTCCGCACCGTTCAGGGACGTATACAACCTTCCTAGATAAGGCAAACTTTCACATACACCTCTTCCAAACTGTTCTACGGCATTCAGTGCTTGCGATGCGGTCTCCTTTAACTGATTGCATGCACTGATGAGTGTATTTTTTCACTAGATTAATGTGCTGTGCTGAGATTAAAAGCAAGCAACTTAATACTGGCAACATTAACTGGAGGAGCAGGGACTTGCCAGTTGCTTGGGCTGCAGTGAGACAGGAAGGAAAGGAAATGTTCTGTGATGACTGGAAGAGAGGCAACAGAAATGCACAAACATTGTGACTGGAAAATATAGTGGAGAAGGCACACTGAGATGCTCTATACAACGTCAGGCCTGGTAGAAATAATACACAAGATGAGTGATCTTGGAAGAGCCTACCCAGCCTCTTGTGTGGGTTGTGTAATTCTGGAAGAGCATTAATTCTCCTGTGGAAATGATAATCACTCTGCCAAGCTTCAGCAATTTGTAGGAAATACAATTGCTGGCAGATTAGATTTTTGCTATTGTGCAGAATTTATCTGAGCTCTGCAGCCAATAAATCTGTGGCAGGGCAATGTCCAGCGAGAACAGGTTACTCAATATTGGGCCTCAATATGGCCATCCGGAGCAGGCAGCAGTCTTTCAGGATGGTAATTTATGCCAATAGGGACACTACAAATGATATTTGTATAATCTGTTCCACTTTGCTGTAGTAACGAGTCCGGGTCTCTTTGATCTCTGAAAATACCTTATTTTACATGGGGTATGCAGTCCCTCAGATTAGAATACTAAGAAAAGACAATATATATATATAAAACTAAATAAAATGAATAATATGATGTAGCTGACATTATGGTGTTGACTGCTGCTGTAATCTTCACTTCCATTTACCTGATGCGATTTCACTTTTTATTTTAAACTTTCAGGATCTAAGTAATAAGGATCTGAAGCGAGATCTCTACATAGTTGCTCATGTCATACGAATAGGTAAATTCTTCATCTTTACAAATGGTTGAGAACTTAAAATAATGTAAATAATTAACAAACCACCAGAATGTATGTGAAACTTCAATGGTATTTCGAAGTATGAAATTCTGAATATTACTGCCGTTTCTTGTCTATCACACTATGTTACTTTATTTGTGAGGATTTTATAAAGCTAATTACTGTTTCAGTGGAATAGCAAAGGTTCATGACTAATTAATAGACAATATACAATAGGTGCAGGAGTAGGCCATTCGGCCCATTGAGCCAACACCGCCATTCAATGTGATCATGGCTGATCATCCCCAATCAGTACCCCGTTCCTGCCTTCTCCCCATATCCCCTGACTCCGCTATTTTTAAGAGCCCTATCTAGCTCTCTCTTGAAAGCATTCAGAGAACCTGCCTCCACCGCCCTCTGAGGCAGAGAATTTCACAGACATTAATGCAGGGATTGGCATTTAACTGTCCAGAAATTATGTTATTGGAACCAAAATGGAGTCATCAGATTTGCTTCTTCATTAACACCTGAGCTCCCACCATTTTTGAAGGATCTTTTCTCTGGTTGACTGCAGTTACATCATGAATTGAGCAGTAAGCCTTGTGCATGTGCTAATTGGTACAGAAATGCAATAGTTGGTATTTTAAGAGACAAATGAACTGAACTACTGCCTTAAATGCTCCGCACAGGTACTGATGTTGAGTGGCTGTTGCTGGTTTCCAAGGAAGTAAATGAAATATTGTTGTATCTATACTTTTAAGAAAGATCATGAATTATCCTCTAGCACTGTAAATTCACTAGCCAGGGATTTCCCTCTAAAATACTTTAATCTGTAACTAGCCTGTTTCCTCCTTTCAACTTTAATCAGTTTAATCCATATTGTTTGTGCCTATACTTTTAAGAAAGATCATGAATTATCCTCTAGCACTGTGCCATCTTTCTGCATTCATATTCCCAAAAGGACAAAGGATTGTTTTTTCCACTCATATTTCCCAATGCAGGTTGCTTTCCCTCATGTTGTTTCTTCCATTGTTTCCATCCACTCCCTTTTTTCTTTCTGCATTCAAGTGGCAACATTCTGGAATTCATGTTGCACTACAGTGAGGGATAATTAGCACAGTCATATATTGCAATGGTTTCATTATGTTGTTTCTTCATTGGCAAATAAATTGCACCATGTGATAGGAAAAAATATCTGTTATTTAAGTACAGGTGCACAACCTTTTATCCGAAAGCCTTGGGACCAGACACTTTTCGTAATTCAGAATTTGTCGGTCTTCGGAATGGAAATTTTTTAGCGTAGATTTTAATGGCTGGCTAAATGGTAGAGTGCTCGGCTCATATCCGCAAGGTCGCGAGTTTGCGCCTTGATCCCGGCAGTTACTCGGTCGCGAGTTTGAATCTTCAATGTAGTTTTTTTCTTGCAGAATAAATGTTTGTATGAAATGCAGTGTAGGAGAGGTGTACTGACTGTGTGGGCAGAACTTTGGAAGTGATTGCCCACCAGTCTAAAAAGCCGCTGTGTCTCCCTGTCCCTGGGATAGTAGGGGGCGATCAAACAGCACAATACCCCCCTCCCCCTCCAACTCCAGAGGAATCCTCTCCCCGATGGGCCGCTACGGCGACAAGTGGCAGTTTGCCCACAGCCCGAGCTGCGCCACCCCAAGAACAAGAAAGACGTACCTTGCACACCATCAGCTTCTGCCCCTACGTGTTCCCCTGGAGTTGGAGCGGGGCTGGGCTGGAGTTGCTGCTGGCTGTGGGTCTCTGGGATCTCCGTGCTTGCAGTGGGCCTGGGGGTCGCTGTCCCGTTGGTCCTGAAAACTCCGGCCACCCCCCTGGACTGGAGCTGAGACTGGGAACTGTACCGCCCTTGCCTCCTCCCTCTGCAACTGCAAACAACCCCACTCTCCTGCAAGGGCGGTACAGTTCCCGGAGGATAGCAGGTGGCCGGAGACGTCAGGACCAACAGGAACCCGCTCCCCGGTGGACCCCTACGACGCCCCGAGCTGCGCCCCGTCATCCGCAACCCAGGTTCCTCTGTAGTTGGAGTGGGGCTGGGCTGTTGTTGGCTGTGGGTCTCTGGGTTCTCCGTGCTTGCGGTGGGCCTGGTGGTCGACGTCCAATTGGTCCCGACGTCTCCGGTGACTGCACTGTATGCTGCCATCGCCGACGTGAAGACAGTTCAAAGCCCCCGCGCCGGTGCAATGAGCGGGGAGCTGGGGAGGGATGGGGTCACACACATGGCCGGGGAGCAGAGGGGTGTAGGTGGGGTGAAATTGAAGGGAGCGACAATCTGCTGCTGCCTGCACGCTGAGTTGAGAAGTTCCCACGCAAGACTCATGATACACTGTGTATCGTGAGTCTACCGTGGGAACGTTTTAACTCAGCGGGCAGGCAGCAGCATATTGTCAATTATTAACCCTCCCGCGCAATATACCCTCACCTTCTCTTTTATGAATGGGGATTTAGTTCCCCTTTCTTCGAGGACCGACCGGAGGTTCCGCTGTCACCTCTGCGGGCCGCCCTCGGTGAACGTTTTCAAGGACCTTTCTTCAAGGACCGAAGAAATGTCGCTATTCGGAGGTTTTCGTTATTTGGATCTTCGGATAAAAGGTTGTGCACCTGTACATGATTCTTTGAAAATATATATTTAATGTATTCCAAATGCTAAAATCATGTTTGAGGTTTGCAGCATTAGGAATTGTGACATTACTAGTAATCAGTGATTGTTATGTGAGTATTCTGTTACATGTTAATGCTTTTGTACTTCTTCTTGTAAGGTCGAATGTTATCCAATGATTCAAAGAAAGGTCCCCCTCACATACAGTACCGACGTCCATACGGATGTGCAGTGCTGAGTATGATGGATGTTCTACCATCTAGTTCCGAACTCCGCGAGGAAAAGGATTTTGTTCTGAAGGTTTATACGTAAGTCAAGCATATTTGAAATTGAATCGTATACTATTATTTCCAGAAAATTATTCTACACTGAATGGATCAAGAATATGTTTTATATTCTCATTGTCTGGCTCTTTGTTTGCAAACAGATTTGATTGTTCTGAACAAGTTATTGCAAAATGTTCTTTAAAATTAGTAGAGAATATTAATTGTATAAATCTATGATATGTTAGTCAGCTATATAGTATGGTATTTTATTTGTCACATGTACTGAGGTACAGTGAAATTCATTTTTATATGCAGTTCAGTACAAGTATCAGTACAACTATACATAAGCTTTTAGATACATATTAGATAAGCATCTCAGATACTGTTCAAATGTATAGCAGTGGTACAGTAATACAGTATACAGCGTCAGCAGTTTGGCACCATTTTCAAGACCCTTGCCAATGACTGTTTTCATTTGAGATTTTCACTTGAATACTTAATCATAGCAGTGGCCATTGAATTAACCTTATCTAAGAACAAGGTCTTTCCTTTGCCTTCTGCGCCAATGTAAAGCACAGGAATGTATAAAGGGTCCACGGACAGATCTGGAGGATTAGAAAAGGTTTGGGACAAGAATGCACAAGAGTATTGAGTCAGGACTTGTAATTATTGCTCTGCACTTTGGAGTTGGTGAGTCAGGGTCCGCAATAGGTATTTCTGATGAGTTGGTTGTGATGAATCAGTAGTAAGGGGGCATTTGATGATTTGGACTTCTGTGAGTGGTGGTTTTGTGGGGTGAGGAGTGGAATGATGTGTGGAGCCTGAAAGTTGACAGGTGAGATTGGTTGGCGGCGCGACTCACCCGTTGCAGCGGCCCCTACAGCCTGTCTGTCTTTTTTTTATTTTTTGTCTAGTTAAATGTAGTGTTGGTGTTTTTTAATAGTATTTTTAAATGTGTAAATGTGGGGGGAGGGGGGAAACTGTTTAAATCTCTTCCCTGTCCGGGAGACCCGACTTTTTCCCTGTCGGGTCTCGGCTGTCGTTGGGGCCTAGCACCGTGGAGCGGCCTCCAACCTGAACGACCCGGGGGCTCGGGAGACTGCAGAGCTGCGGAGCTGCGGACTCACCATCGTGGGGCTGGCCGGCCTCGGAGCGTGGGGAGCGGCGGTGACTTGCTGCTGCGACTCGACTCCTGGGGCTCGGAGGCTCCAGCAACGCAGCCGCAGGTCCGGTGGACTGGGAGCTCGCGGGTCCGGGGGGAGAGAGAGAGACCGCTTCCCGGAGCTCCCGCAACGCGATTTCTCCAGCCCGTGTCGCGGGGTTGGAACGACCCGGAGCGGGGTCGAACATCGCCCAGCGCGGCTTCATGGCCGTGGGACATTCCAGCGCCCGCCGGGGCCTCCAACATTGTGACTTTTAGACCGGGAGCGGGGCCGTAAATCGCCCGGCACGGCCTAAAATGGCCGTGGGACTTATCATCGCCCGGCTGGGGCTTGGACATCGGGAGAGACACGGAGAACAGGGGAGAGAAAAGACTTGCCTTCCATCACAGTGAGTCCACTGTGATGGATGTTTGTGTGAATTTAATTATGTGTATGTCTGTAAGACAGTGTCTTTGTTTGTATGGCTGTGGAAACAACATTTCGTTTGAGTCTCACTGGGGCTCAAATGATAATACATTTGTATTGTATTGTATTGTTGTATATTGTATCAGATCAAATGACTGGGACTTAGGTAATGGTATTTGGAAGATTTCTGCTTTCGAGCTAATATTTTAATTCCACACAAACCATTTTCACAAATTTATTAACCTACCAGACTAAGTGGGACCCGTTAGGTCCCTGTCACACGGGAGCCTTGGTCCCCCAACGCAACCCGTTCCCCCAACGCAATATTCCACCTCTCACCGATAGCCCCCAACTGCACAGGCGCAGCTCAATTCCCCTCATCCCCAGCACTCTTTCCTCCTCCTCTTCACCCTCCCTCTTCTTTCCCCTCTCCTCCTCCCCTCCCTCAATCCCTCCCTCACCTCTCCATCCCTCTCCTTTTCCCTACCCTGAGTCACTCCCTCCCCTCCCTATCCCCAACCTCCCCACTCCTCACCTCCCCTACTGCCCTCCTCTCCCTCTATTCCCTACTTCCTACCACCCCCATCCAATCCCCCTATTCCACCTCCTCCCCCACTCTCCCTCTTCACCTCCTTCCTCTTCTTCCCCCTCTCCTACTACCCTCCCCCAATCCCTCCCTCACCTCTGCTTTCCCCTAACCCTCAGTCACTCTCTCCCTCCCTGCATAACTCCTCTCCACTCCCTACCGCCCTCCTCTCACTCCATCCCCTCTCTTCCCCCACTCTCCCTCCTCACTTCCCCCACTTTCACCTCCCTCTCCCTCCCTACACCCTCCTCTCCCTCAATCCCCCCACACTCCCTCCTCACCTCCCCAGGATGTCGAGGTTGCCGCTCCTCTCCCTTCTTGCGTGCCGAGGAGAAGCATCAGCCGTCGGCGTCCTCAGTGCCAGGCTCAGCACCCTCGGGATCCTCGGTGTGGCCCCGGAGCACCAGCAGCTATGGCCGTGCCGGCAGAGGTCGCGCAGGCAGAGTTCGTGCAGGCAGAGACGGAGCCGACCTCCGACCGTTGCTGACCAACTGACAACAGACGCGGCCAACCAGTGCGGCGATGGTTCAGGAAGGGGTGACGCCATCCCAGAGGTGACTGACAGCTGACGTGGCCAATCTGTGTGGTGATGGTGCAGGAAGAGGCGTTGCCATCCCGGCGGTGACTGACAGGAGAGGAGACCAATCTACGCATGCGCGTTTTTAAAGATTTTTAAACCTTTATAACTTTAAATATATACCACCGATCGGAACAAAACTTATTGCACTTGCAGCACATGGGAATGGTGAGTAAGGTGGCGAAAAACCATTGCACTATCGTGTACTGTTTTTGCGCAAATGTAAAAAAACGCAAACCAGAAGATAGCAAGATGAGATTTTAGTTAGATATAGATGCCATAACATTGCATGTGCTTTTGTTGCATTTGGATTTTTTAATGGTCATCTGCAAAGTTCAAAGGAGATTTCCATTTGTGATAGATCTCTGGAATATTGGAAATCAGCTAATTCAGCCAACATTCAGAAACTCATGAATGCAACTAAGTTGGTATTTTGATGCACATGCTTCTCTATTTATGGAATATAGTTAGTGGAAACTGAAACCAACAATGAAGATACAGCTAGGCCATTAATGTCTGCCTTCACTGAGAGATGCCAATAAATATATCAGAAGTGATCCACATTTTCAAATATCTCACCATGAACCTATATTGTTAGAGGGTTGAGTGGTGCATCAGAAGCAGGTCAAGTCTCTTTGTCTACTCAATGTTGAGTATAGAGATCATTCTCTCATATATTTCAGTGAATTAATCGATAATAGCTTTGAGGTTAGTTAGTCTCTAAGCATGAAAAACAGCTCAAATACAGAGGCTTGGGTAACCCTTGTTCTGGAGTGTGTTCACTTCAGGTATAGTCAGATATTGGTTCCATTGTAGACCAGTTGATGCATGCCATTATGGAGGAAGCATAAGATGGAGGTTAATTTATTTAAGCAGCTGAATATAAGGATGCTTTCCATAGAACCTCCCAATTCATGGAGTCAAAAGATTTAATGACATCAAAAAAGGCCGCAAAAAGTGACGAGTGTTACTTGACATTTTTCTTGAAATTGTCCTACAAGGTTGTGACCACTGTTCCTCTACACCATGATTCAGCCTTCACTGTTTGGATCCTGACTCCCACATCTTGGAAACCATCTCTCAGCAAAGACTGGCAGCAGTAATGCAACTCATCACTACATTTAATGTACCGGCACTGACGTTGATGAGGAAAAGGATATTTGATGATTAACATCTCTGACCTGGTACAAACCTCATAATCTATTGGCAATGGGGATCTTCACCCTCATATTGTTTTTGAGATAAGGAATATCAACAGCAGATATCTCGAGGTTCTGAAAAATTAATTCCAATGCCGCCTCCACAAGATCCTGCAAATCTATAACTGAACCATAACCTCTGTCCATAGCAATAAATGGTAACATTTGGTCAGCTTTCCTAATTATTCACTATATTTGCATGCTCGTCTTTTTCGAATAATGCAGTAAGACATCCAAATCTTTTTGTACCTCAGAATTCTGAAACCTCTCACTATTTAGATCATAGGCTTTTCATGTTGAATTGAACAATTTCACATTTTTCAATGTTAATAGTCGCCTAGAAATATAACAAAAATGGGCAGGCAACACACCTTGTCTGATGGGATATAAAAATTGATGCAGTTGTAGAAATTATTTTAGGACCACTTTTCAGATGTAAGGATATTTATGACAAAAGAAGATGAAACAGTTCTGAAGTAGTTCTACAGAAGAGATGTGTATGTAACTAAGGGCCTGTCCCACTTAGAAGACCTAAACAGCAACCTTTGGTGACTTTGCCCGCCACCCAAGGTTTCCATGAGGTCAAAGGAGGTTTTGGTCACTCTCCCTATCTCTGGTTTCCACGTGGTCGAGGCTTTATCTAGGTTGCTGCTATTTTTTCATCATGTTTAAAACCGGCCCAAACTAAAAATAGGTTGTTGTTTTAAAAATCGATCATTTTTTAGTCGTAGGTCTAGTCGAAGCCGGTTTTCTTCATCGTCGAGGAAGGTTTTCAACATATGCGTGAGAGGTGGAAGGAGGTTGCAGGTCACCTCGACCTTGATTTTTTTTAGGTGGCAGGCAAGGTCACCAGAGGTTGCTGTTTAGGTCTCCTAAGTGGGACAGGCCCACTTCGCAACACCTTGTGATTTTTATTTTTGGCCATAACTTCAAATTTTAAAGTAAGTAAATTCCATTGATTAAAAAATAGCTTTATATTTAATATTCTATTTTAACTAGCCAGGCTGCTTTCCTTTTAAAATTGGGTTTTTAACACATTTAAGCTATTCCTTCCAGGTAAAAATAATCAGGAATATTTAATTATCATTTGTACCAGCAACAGAAACATTAAATTCTTACTTGCTGCAACTTAACAGGCCTATTAATGTAATAACACACGTTTTCTTCTGCAATTATAGATAATATAAATATGATAATCAAACTGTGGATTTCAGTACCCGTTTGCTCGCAGAAAAGATAAAAATAAATGGCTGATACCGTACGTTAAAATACAAAATAAAAGATATAAAACAAGTTAAACATTACCTGACTACGGGTGCTGTCTGTATGGAGTTTGTAGGTTCTCCTTTTGACCCCGTGAATGGCACCAAATAAATTGTTGTGCAATAAAATCAAGGACAGAGTCACAGTTGAAGAGGTTTTTGAGGTATTCCTTGAAGCAGACATTGTCCCTGATGAACCCACCCCCAATTTTAATTCACAGTGTGGCTGGGTTTCAGTGTTTGAGCCATAGTCATAGAGTGATACAGTGTGCGAACAGGCCCAACTTGCCCACACTGACCAACATGTCCCAGCTACACTAGTCAAGCTTGTGTAATGAGGTAATTTGGACAATTGAGGCTACACCCTTAGATCAAAGGATCGTATAGGAATCTGATAAACGCAGGGCAGGCGCTGTTCAGGTGGTTTGTATGATGCATTGGGCTACATCCACAACTCTGTGCAATTTCTTGCATGCTTGGACCAAACAAGCTCTGATGCATTCTGATAGGATGCTTTCTATTGTATTTCTATGCACTTTTGGAGTAAGTCACCCAGCAACTTAGGAGAGTTCAGGTGACCATTAAACAAAGAAAATAGAACTAACAGTTAATTCAGGAGACCCTGAAGGTGAATCGTTTTCTCACTACTATTTGGCACATGTGTACTGATGAGGGAGAGTACAGCCAGAACACCATGACTGGTTCAACTGTGCAGGGAACGAGAAAAGCCAATACAACAATAGTTAAGGATAAACTCTATAGTTAGTGGATCAGACACAATATGGGTTTGCAGACACAGTTTTAGAATGGTCTGTAGCCTGCCATGGTTCTGAATGCCACTGTGCTGGTACAGAACATTTTGGAGAGAGTGGATGAACACAGAGCTTGAGATTCATATCATTACCAATTGAGTTCCTAAAGGAAATTTCAAAGTGTTTAAAAAGAGATCAAGATGAAGGATTTCAAAAGTAGCAATAGCAAACGCCTTGATTACGGGGAATATTGCTTCGCGAGAGAAGGAATTACGTCCTAGAAAGATCAAGGTAGACCATTCTAACTCGATTCTTTGTCAGAATTGCCAACTGTGTTTTTCTTTCCACAGAGGGTGTCTGATTTCCTGAATGTTTCTAACATATTCTATTTTTATTTTGGATTTCCAGCATCTACAGTGTGTTTTTTAGGGCAGAATTTGCCTATTTGTTAATAAGAAACGTTATGGCCCTGTCCCACTTAGGCAATTTTTTGGGCGACTACAGGCGACTGCCGCAAACTTTTCAACATATTGAAAATTTTTGGGTGCCAGTGGTGACAAGTTTTGCCGTTGTAGGTTGACATAGGTTTTGTCGTAGGTGATTTTCATTAAAACTAGTCCCTGGCGGTTGCTAAAGAGTCACCTGTGGGACAGGCCCTTTGGAGGTGTAACTACAACTAGGATTATTCTATAGGCCTTCAATTATTGTGGAGCAAATCTGCACAGAAATTAAAGAGATCAGGAGTGTTGATAATGGAAGAATCTATCACATTCATAGGTAGTGGATTAGATTTCCATAAAAGGCTTGTCATCAAGATTGAAGGCTATTTGGTAAAAGGACCAGCATGGATAGAACATTAATTTAATAATAGAAAACAGAGCAGCAATGAAATTGAGTTCTTCGGTCAGGAAGGAAGCATGCCATAAACTTCCATTAATTTACAGTATAATGATTTTGACTTTGGTGTACAGGGCATCTTGCAAATTTGCTAAACACGCAAAGAAAACTGGAGAGGATAGTAAAGAAAGTCTTATGGGTAGATAGATGGTTGATGAAATTTACTGCTGAGTAATGTGAATACATAGTTAAGAGAATAATGGAAGAAAATTCATTTTGTAGCTTTCAGAAGGAATACTTAAGAATTTCTAGTGCTGTGGAAAGAGGGAGGGATGGGACTATCTAAATTGTTCTAACATAAAATCAGTACAGAATTCATAGGCCAAATTGCCTCTTTCCATACTGTGAGCTTACTGTGAATCTATTAATTCAAATACATAATTGGCTGCCAGTTTATTCTCTCCCATAGATCATTTAATATACAGGTACGCGGGGGGAGGGGGGGTTGCTTCTCCCCTCTGATGAACGTACCAACTAAGATGACTTTCAGTGTCATGATGCCTTCTGACAATAACTGAAACTCCACAGTAGGTTGCTATAGTGATTTGACAGCTTGAATTATAATATCCAAAGAGAAGGTAGCTTTCATTTGCTAAATGTTAGTATATTCAATTGAACACAAAAATCGTTTTGTCTTGAGCATTACTTAATTGACTCTCATGGAGTGATCAATATTGTGACTACAGGCATTGTTCCTTAGTTTCTTTATGCCCATTATTAATTGAGAGTGAGGAGATATTGATGAAATTGATGAAATGTTCATCTGAGAACAAAGACATGCTTGTACTAAAATTCAGCTTTCATCTTTAATTTTTACACTCATGTATTTGCCCTAAACCAAAAGTAAATCTAGAGAGAACACTCATTGCTATTTTGAGAAAATATGAAAAAGTCTTTGACTGTCTTCTGCTGGCTGAGAGAAGTTTTCTAACATCCTACTTTCTCTGTGTTTTCTTTTAACAGATGCAATAATGAAAATGAGTGGTATCAAATCCACGAAAATATAATTCGTAAATCCAGTAACAAGTACACTGCAGCAAGCACGAATTATGGTAAATTTTATTTTATTTCTACTGTTGGCAAATTTATGACTTTACCTAAGACTTTTTTTAACCCTAAATATAAGACCTCAAAATAATGTGCATAGGTAAAGTGCTATTTTTCACACTGCATATATATCGTTTTTGTATTCTAATTTCTAATTATGCTGCAGCATCAAACATGGCTCGAATAAACTGTTCCCCTCTCAAATTATGGCAAGTTGTTGTTGATGAAAGATTTTGTTGCACTCATTCCATTACTGACATGATTGCTCAATATTTCACTGTGCTTTCCACTAACTGAAACTTGAACCGACTAGTTCAAGCAAGTTCAATTCATAAATCATGTGGAGGAATTAAATTATAATATTGAAATGATTAATAAATCTTAGGGATAGGTAGCCCTATTTTGTACATTGTGTGAGGAGTAACTACAACATCTCACGTACTAGGTTATATTTGCACTCAGAGTACAATCATAATAAATGTTGCACTTGTTATGGGGGATTTGCCTGAAATTGGTTGATCTTAAACCAATTAGGAGCTTAGAGAGTAGCCAAACAAAAATACTCACTTACAGAATAAGCATCTCTGGCAGGGTCCTATTAATAGCTCATCTTTAATTGTCCTTGAGAAATAATAACGAGCAGTGATCTTGACTTATGCTGTCTGTTTGGTGAGGTCCCTTCTACAGTATTGTTAAATTAGGGGAGTCAGAACATTGACACAGCAATGATTAAGAAATAGCTAAATATTTTCAAGTCAGGAACATGTATAACTTTGTTGAAGTGAGATCCGCCAGTCCTCATCTTTCATTCCTCCAGCCTCCGAATCCAACATATCATTCTCTACATTTCTGCCACCTACTACGTGAACCCACCACCAGTTGCATCTTCCCATCTCACCCCTTTCCGCAGAGACCTCTCTCTGCATCTCCTTGGTTCGTTTTTTCCTCCCCCACCCCCACTACGACAATGCCAGGCACCTTTCTCTGCAACCATAGGACATGTAACATCTGTCTTTTTGCCTCCTCTCTCATCTCTATAAAGTCATAAGCGATAGGAGCAGAATTAGACCCATCAAGTCAACTCTGCCATTAAATCATGGCTGATCTATATCTTCCTCCTAACCCCATTTTCCTTAGCTTATGACCCAACTCTGGCAATAGAGACCTCGCTCTGGCAGGAGAGAAAGATCAGAGCATGGGAGTAGGAAAGAGGTGGTAAAATAGTTAGCAGACTGAGCTTAAGTTTTCAGAAAAGTGGCCGCCAAGTCTATTCTTGCTCTCATTGATGTACCTCATGATCTCTTTATTCCACTTTGGTAGCCCACAACCAAAATATGAACATTGAATTCTCCAGTTTCAAGTAAATTCCCACTCGCCTTTCTCTTAGCTGCCCCCACCACCACCACCATGCGCATATCGTTCTCCTAACACTCTGTCAATCTTTTATTTAAACTTTAGAGATACAGTGCAGAAACAGACCCTACGACCCACTGAGTTCACATCAACCCCCCCCTCCCCCCCCTAACAATATCCTATACACTAGGGACAATTTAGAATTTTACCGAAGCCAATTAGCCTACAAACCTATATGTCTTTGGAGTGTGGGAGGAAACCGAACCACCCAGAGAAATCCCATGCGGTCACAGAGAGGATGTACAAATCCATACAGGCAGTAACCGTAGTTAGGATGGAACCTGGGTCTGGAGCTACAAGGCAGCAGCTCTACCGCTATGCCATTGTGCTGCCCTTTTACCCCTTTTCCATTTATCTCCCACACCTTCTTACAGCATCCCCCATTTCCCTTTTATCCTGGCTCTTTCTCCACCTCCTGTCCCACCCACATTCTTCTGGCTTTACATTTCACTCCTCCTGTTCCTTCTTATCTGGTATCCTTTGGTCTACAGTCCACCTCTTTTGTAACTATCTCCACACATTATCGTAACCTCATTTGTAGCCACCTGTCATTGACAATTTATGCCCCACCCATACATCTCATTACCAGCTCCACTTAATCAGTCAATAAAGAAGGGTTCCGACCACAAACATGGACTGTCCATTTCCCTCCACAGATGCTGCCTGACCCACTGAGTTCTCCACCATTTTGTTTTTTTTTGCTCATGACTCCATCATCTCCTGTGTATCCTTTGTAGACGTAATGCTGTTCTCATACATCCAATGGCCTTGGCCTCCTAAGTGATAGAGGTTACGGATTAAGGAGACAATATTAAAGCCTTGGCAGATTGCCATTATACTTCTTATAGACAATTGCTATTTAATCCACTCTACGAATGATCAACGAAAAGTATATTTAAAATAGTGGATTTGGTGACACAAAAAAAGCAGATTGTTTTGCCCTGGGTGATCTTGAATTTTGGAGCTGTCTAATTCAGTGGTGAATATTCTGTAATACTTGTTACTTGTACTTTGCAGGTGGCAGAAAGATTTTGAGCTAAGAACGTGAGTCACTTGCCACTGTTGTTGTTGTAACTAATTAAGGGATTGGACACGCCAGATGCAGGAAACATGTTCCCGATGTTGGGGGAGTCCAGAACCAGGGGCCACAATTTAAGAATAAGGGGTAGGCTATTTTGAACTGAGATGAGGAAAAACTTTTTCACACAGAGAGTTGTGAATTTGTGGAGTTCTCTGCCTCAGAAGGCAGTGGAGGCCGAATCACTGGATGCATTCAAAAGAGAGTTAGATAGAGCTCTTAGGGCCAGCGAAATCAAGGGTATGGGGAGAAGGCAGGAACGGGCTACTGATTGTGGATGATCAGCCATGATCACATTGAATGGCGGTGCTGGCTCGAAGGGCTGAATGGCCTACTCCTGCACCAATTGTCTATGTATCTAATTCATTCACTGACATTTCTGATGAATGCTTATCCACTCTATAAGTTTTCTTTCCTCTCCCAAGCATGTCAGTGATCATTTCACTAAATGCCAATGGAAAATGGTTAAAATCTTGTTTGAGATGGTCATTGTATAATATGAATTTTAATCCTGTTTTGGGATGTGGACTCTTCTGTCAAAGCCAGCAGTTATTGCCGTCGCAATTGCCCACAAGAAGACTGTGATGAACCATCATCTTGAATTGTTGAGTTCTTGGGGAGATTTTTCCAAAATGTACAACTTAGACCATGTGATGTGACCACCTGACCTGCAGTCACTATCCCCATTGTTATTGCCTTTGTTCTGTTTGGCTGTTATTCTATTTGTCCCAGATTACTAACATTCTTCAGCAATTCTCATGCTCTGTTCAACTCCTTGCAACTAGTCATCTGTGATGTCAGCTGCAGAAAGGCATGGGGATCGGTAGAATACTGTAGAGGCTGCAGCTGAAGATCCATAGTGGAGTTCAACATCCCTGGGTTCTTGGAAACAATCAATGCTTCAGAGTTTCAGAGTTTAATAAATGCCAGGATCCAGAGCAGCGCTCAAGGATTAAATGCACAGACTGTGTCAGACCTTCTCTGACCTTTTGGGTCCATTCTTATCCATGTTCAGTTTTAAACCTTGGTGTCCTACACTGGTGGGCATAGGTCTGTCACTGTATAACACTGCGGTACAGTACAGATGGGCATAGATGTATTACTGTGTAACACTGGGGTACAGCATTGATGGACACATGTCTGTCAATGTATAACACTGGGATAGATTACTGTTTGGTTCAGTGCTGTCAGTGTATAACACAGGTTTAATTTACTTTATTGTCACGTGTACCGAGATATGGTGCAAAGCTTTTTTTAATGTGCTAAGCAGTTAAAGAAAAGAGTATACATGAATACAATCAAGCTGTCCACAGTGCACTGATAAAGGATAAAGAGTACAACATTTAGTGCACGATAAAGTTTGATTAAAGTTAGTTCAAATGTCTCTAATGAGAAAGATGAGAGGTCAGGCCAGCACTTTAGCTGATGAGAGGACAGTTCAGTTGCCTGATAACAGCTGGGTAGAAACTGTCCTTGAGTTTGGAGGTATGCATTTTCAATCTTCTATATCTCTTGCCTGATGGGAGGGGAGAGAAGTGGGTGTGACTGGAGTGAAACTGCTCCTTGATTGTGCTGGCAGCCTTGCCAAGGCAGCATGAAGTGCAGATGGAATCAATAGAAGAGAGATTGGATTGCGTGATGGGCTGGGCCATGTCCACAACGACAGCATGTAGGTGCAGAGGTAGAGTTGCTGCCTTACAGCACCAGAGACCTGGGTTCGATCGTGACTACAGGTGTTGCCTGTATGGAGTTTGTACGTTCTCCCCAGGACCTGCATGGGTTTTCTCCGGAAGCTCCGGTTTCCCCCACACTCCAAAGATGTACAGGTTTGTAGGCTAATTGGCTTTGATTTAAAAAATGTTTTAATTGTCCCTAGATGGTGTAGGATGGTGTTAGTGTACGGGAGTCAGCATGGATTCGGTGGGCCGAAGGGCCTGTTTCAGCGCTGTATCTCTAAACTAAAACTAAACTAAACTCTGCAATTTCTTGCGGCCTTGGATGGAGCTGTTTCAAAACCAGGATGTGAATTCTGATAACATGCTTTCCACAGCGCCTCTGTGGAGGTTGGGTGAGGATTGTTGGGGACATGCCGAACTTTCTAAACCTTCTAAGGAAGTTAAGGTGCTGTTGTGCTTTCTTGGCTGTAGTTTTGATGTGGTTGGTCCAGGAGAAATTGCCGGTGATATTTTGACCTAGGAACTTGAAGCTATTGACCATCCCTACTTCAGCACCCTCAATGGTTCAATGGTACCTTATTTGTTACATTTCTGAGGTACCCAGTGAAATTCATTGTTGTATACAGTTCAGTACACTATCACTATACTTAAGCACATGGATACATCTTAGACAAACATCTCAGATACAGTACAAGTGTATAGTAGTAGTACCCTGAGACAGTATACAGAGTCGCCTGATATGGCACCAATTGTTATAGGTGTAGAGTTCTTAAGCTGAGAATGTAAGCCCGTTGTCCTAATGGTGTTGCAGGGTCGGCCTGGCCATGCATGGCAGTTGGTGTCCTTCACCTCTGCTCCACCATTGCTGCAGGCCACGTCCGGACCATTTACTAGGCCTCTTGGAGTGACATCCGGTCCAGCCGAGCCCCAGGCTGCTCCAGGGCCTCCAGCGGCCCACTACACTGTCAAGGCACTGCAGCTGATCTCCCTCAGTCCTTCTCCCTCCTCTCCGGTCCACAGGGCCAGCAGGGGCCCGGCCTGGTGACTTCCCTCTATGGAGACGTGCAATTCCTCTGTCGATCTCAGGGACTCGGGGAATCGTGGCGCCTTTTCCTTGCCCACCTGGCAATCTCTGGCCGTCACGGGGCCGACCTCCTCTCCATCTCCCCCGCGTCATGCGGGTGGGTGGGCTTCCCCTTGCGGAAGCCACGATCGACGGGCCCTCCGCTGCTTTAGACTGTCCTCAGATCGCGCCCAAGGAGGAGGGGGGGGGGGGGGGGGGAGAGGAGGGGGGGGAGGAGGGGGGGGGGGGAGAGAGGGAGGGAGGGAGGAGAGGGTGGGGGGAGAGCGGAGGAGGGGGAAGGTGGGGAGGTGGGGAGAGGAGGAGGGAAGCCGGGCGGGCGAGCAGGCTGCGAGGGAACGGGCTGCTGGGACTACGGCGAGCGGGCTGCTGGGCCCACAGCGAGCGGGCTGCTGGGCCCATGGCGGGCGGGCAGCTGGGCCCATGGCGGGCGGGCAGCTGGGCCCATGGCGAGCGGACGGTGGAGACTCGAGGGAGGCCGCGGGCTGGCGCGATCTTAGGAAGGTCAAAAGCAGCGGAGGTACGGCCAATCGTGGCTTCCACGAGAGGAAGCCCACCCACTCGCGTGACAGACGACCGGCAGTGGAGACAGAGAGGAGGTCGTCCCCCGTGATGGCCAGAGATCGCCAGGTGGGATCGGGATCACCAGCGAGGAAAAGGCGTCATGATTCCTTGAGTCCCTGTGATCAACGGAGGAATCGCAGGTCTCCACAGACGGCCTCTCCCAGAGTGAGTAATGGCCGCCACGGTAACCTTCCCATCACGCTACCCCACACCCTCACCCGCGTGGTGATAACGACCGCTGCCGCCATGTTCTAGAACTTCAAGGAGCCCAGCGGAGCGCACAGCACGACCTGAGCAGCAGTTTAAAAACGCTAAGTGACGAATTTAAAGAAGTAAAAGTTAAGAAGCCAAGAAGTACAGAAGACAGAACAGGGGTGACGTCACTCACAGCGTGAGCAGAGGCAGGCAGCCAGATCCATTGTTTATTTTCAAAGTTATTTGAGATTTGTGAACAGTTTCATAAATAACTCGCAAAATAATGCATGAAATTTTCAGATAAGGCGATTCTTGACCATGGTGTAAATCTCTATCGGAATATGTAAAAATTTCACTGTTAGCGTGTTGTGTTTTCGAGGAGATGTGAAACGCACATGAACATCTCATACACACACACACAAATACACACGCATCCAAGATCAGAGTTTTATAAGTATACTAGACCAAGTAGGACCCGTTGGGTCCCATCCCCTCAACACACTGTTAGGGGCGGTGACTGCGGGTGCTTGGAAGGCCCCGTCCACGGATGAACACGGAGGGGAGGCTGGCTGGACTATGGTGCCGTCCTCACCTGGGTGCCATTTATGTTATGTTGTGTCGTGGACTTCTGTGTTTGTGCTTTTTTTAAAATTTTAATTCAATTTCAATTTTATTTTTAATATGTTTTATTATTTATTTATTATTTATTTTTATAATTTCTTTGTGATTTTTTTTAATGATACTGCCTGTAAGGAAAATTCATTTCGTTGTCTCAAATTGAGACAATGACAATAAATTGAATACAATACAATACAATACAATACAAGATCCCCCCTCAATCTTCCAAATTCTAGCGAGTACAAACCGAGTCTATCCAGTCTTTCTTCATATGAAAGTCCTGCCATCCCAGGAGTCAGTCTGGTGAACCTTCTCTGTACTCCCTCCATGGCAAGAATGTCTTTCCTCAGATTAGGAGACCAAAACTGTACGCAATACTCCAGGTGTGGTCTCACCAAGACCCTGTACAACTGCAGTAGAACCTCCCTGCTCTTGTACTCAAATCCTTTTGCTATGAATGCTAACATACCATTCGCCTTCTTCACTGCCTGCTGCACCAGCATGCCTACTTTTAATGACTGGTGTACCATGACACCCAGGTCTCGTTGCATCTCCCCCTTTCCTAATCGGCCACCATTCAGATAATAATCTACTTTCCTGTTTTTGCCACCGAAGTGGATAACCTCACATTTATCCACATTATACTGCATCTGCCATGCATTTGCCCACTCACCCAGCCTATCCAAGTCACCTTGCAGCCTCCTAGCATCCCCCTCACAGCTAACATTGCCCCCCAGCTTCGTGTCATCCGCAAACTTGGAGATGTTGCATTCAATTCCCTCGTCCAAATCATTAATATATATCGTAAATAGCTGGGGTCCCAGAACTGAGCCTTGCGGTACCCCACTAGTCACTGCCTGCCATTGTGAAAAGGACCCGTTCACTCCTACTCTTTGCTTCCTGTCTGCCAACCAGTTCTCTATCCACATCAATACTGAACCCCCAATACCGTGTGCTTTAAGTTTGTATACTAATCTCTTATGTGGGACCTTGTCGAATGCCTTCTGAAAGTCCAGATATAACACATCCACTGGTTCTCCCTTATCCACTCTACTAGTTACGTCCTCGAAAAATTCTATAAGATTCGTGAGACATGATTTACCTTTCATAAATCCATGCTGACTTTGTCCAATGATTTCACCACTTTCCAAATGTGCTGCTATCCCATCTTTAATAACTGATTCTAGCAGTTTCCCCACTACCGACGTTGGACTAACTGGTCTGTAATTCCCTGTTTTCTCTCTCCCTCCCTTTTTAAAAAGTGAGGTTACATTAGCTACCCTCCAATCCTCAGGAACTACTCCAGAATCTAAAGTTCAGTCCCATCAGTCTACCCAACACCATTTCCTGCCTAATGTGAATGTGTCATTATATGTAATAGAATCAATATAGTAATTTGCCTACATTGTCTTTCCTTTCTGCCATATATGTCATTATACTTCTCAAATTGAATTCCATCTTCCATCTGTCTGTCCATTTTGTCATCCTCACTCTAACCTCTGAAGTCCGTTAGTCTCCTCCTCACTATTTACAACACCACAACTTTTGGTGTCATCTGTACATTTTTTTTACCAAGCACATCCATTTACATGTATCAAAGAAAAGTCACTGGTGCACAGCCTACTATTTATTCTCCATCATAACAAATAGATTTATTCTGACCTTCTAATTCCTTGAGCTGATTTATACTGCTATAATAAACCTCTTTACTACAATTGGATTTATTTTTTCTTACCAGCTATTTTTATGTGAGACTTTATGAATGCCTTATGAAAATCCACATTGATGATATCTGCTCAATTCGCTTTTTCAAACCTTTCCATAATCACATTAAAACAAATAATCTGGTTATTCAAACATGACTTGCCTTTAACACATCAGTGCTGTGTCACTGTTATTAATTAAACATTCTCCAATTGCCTACTAATTTTTTTTTTTCTGGTTGTGATTTGTAAAAGTTTCCCCACCATGGAGGTTGGCAGGACCAACCCCTCCCCCAACCCTAGTCCCACTACCACCATCTTTTAAATATGTGTCACATTTCCCAGTATTTAATATAAGGAAATGTGTGCACAACAAATACTGGATCTTGTGCAAGCAGTCTGATAACTCGGAGATCAAATACGTTGGTAAAAGGGGTCATGAGCAATGGATGGTTTTATTTTGCTGTAGGTATTAAGTTTCTGCCAGTATTTTCCTCCACAACAAAAATTGCAGAAATACTCAAGGGTGAGCATTATATGTTTCAAGCAGATGGAACTCCCACACTGCAACATGTCCAGCAAACATTTGAGTTTGTGAGATCTAGAAAATGAACCAAGTGGAAGTGGAGATGTCCTTAATAGATGAACATGTGGTCTTTCCTTTTACAGGAATGATAATTTCTCTCCAGCTCCTTCGGGGTGATATGGATCACATTCGCAGAGAGAATCCTATCATCTTTAATCGGGGAGTGGCCATCACCCGCAAACTGGGCTTCCCTGATGTCATCATGCCAGGTAGGCTTTGACCTGTAGTCATTGTGGGAACTGAATCCTTTCCATTAAAATAAATTATTAGGAATAAAATTGCACATGAACTTCATACCAACAATTAGTGTAACGATTTCTGCTATGTGCCTGCAAATTACAAACATGCACCAAATCACAAATAAATGTAAAGGCATATTTTCATATGTTTTGATTGCTATGGAATGAGCTGGGAAGGCATCCCTGGTGGTAAGATTTGGAGTAATATAAAATGAGCAGAGAAATGTAGTTTAGTTGTCATGCGTACCGAGATACAGTGAAAAGCTTTTTGGCGCATGCTAACCAGTTAATGAAAAGACTGTACATGGTTTCAATCAAGCATCCCAGTGTACTGGTGGTGGCCCGTTGGTAACGATGATGGCGGGTTGTGCAGTCTCAATTCTGGTGAGTTCTGACATGGCTCACGAGTCCAATTCATGAACCGCACACTTGAGAGCAGTGGGGGCAGATGAAGGACTTCGCTGGCGGGTTCTGGGCGGCAGCCTTCCTCCTCTCCCTGGCTTTGGTAAGTCACTCTGGACGGCGCTCCTCGAAGCTGCTGGCTGCTGTTCGCACTGCTGCGCGCCAGCGTTGTTCTATCCAGTTGCTTGGGCGCAAGACCACCATATTGGAGATGATCCTTGACGCAATCTTTGTACTGCTTCCTGGGATGCCCACGGTTCTTTTGTCCCTGGGAGAGCATGCCGTAGAAGACCAGTCGAGGCATGCGGGTTACATCCATCCTGATGACGTGCCCAATGCTTGTGAAGCTGGATCTGTCCAATACTTCTAGGTTGGGCACTTTGTCCTGCCAGCGAACCCCATGATGGACCGTAACGAGCGCTTATGGAACTTCTCAAGTTGACGGATGTGATTCCTATACAAGGTCCATGTTTCACAGCCATAGAGCAGGCTGGAAAGATGTTATGGAAGGTGTCTAGTGTCCCAGGACCTGCTGCCTTCTAGAGTTCAATAGGGATTCCATTCATGCCTGATGCCTTGCCTGTGCTGGTTTGACTGATGGCCTTCTTAATCTCTTCCAAAGATGGGTGTAGGTCAAGGTCGTCAAGTGTTGGCTTTTGTGGGATCCGGTCAAGAGCGACTGGGTCAACGGCAGAGGGTCTATTGAGGAGGTTGGCGAAGTGATCTCTCCATATCTGAGATGCTGCTTTTATCCTTGAGCAGGGTTTTGCCGTCAGCTGCAAGGAGGGGGGAGGTCAGCTTGGGTGGACCATACACAGCCTTGATCAAGCTGAAAAACTGCTTAGAGTTGTTCGTGTCTGTGTAACTTTCCATGAAGGATGAGCATGTTCCACAGGTTGAACCGGACTACATGGTACCAGTTGCAAGGCTATGCCTTGACCTGACAGAGTACAGATACAGGATAACGGCGATAACATTTAATGCAAGTTAAGGTCCAATAAAGTCTGATTAAAGATGGTTCAAACATCTCCAATAATGTAGATGGGACATCACGATCGCACTCTAGCTGATGAGGGGATGGTTCAGTTGCTTGATAATAACTGGTAAGAAGCTGTCCCTGAATCTGGAGGTAAACGTTTTCAAACTTCTGTACCTCTTCCCTAATGGGAGAGGGAATAACAGGGTGTGACCGGGATGGGACTGTTCCTTGATTATGCTTGTGGCCTCGCCGAGGCAGCGTGAAGTGTAGATGGAGTCCATGAAAGGGAGGTTAGTTTGCATAATGGTCTGAGCTACGTCCACAACTCTCTGCAATTTCTTTCGGCTTTCGATGGAGCTGTTCCTAAACCATGCTGTGAAGCATCCCGTAAAATGCTTTCTACGGCGCATCTGCAGAGGTTGGTGAGGGTAGTTGGGGACATACAATACAATACAATACGGGTTTATTCGTCACATTGCACATAAAGTGCAAGTGAAATGAATATGTCAGCAGTGATACAATGAGAAAGAACACACAATACACAATAAAAATTTAACACAAACATCCACCACAGCATTCATCACTGTGGTGGAAGGCACAAAAATTGGCCAGTCCTCCTCCATTTACCCCCGTGGTCGGGACCAGAGTCCAGAGCCAGTCCATAGTCGGCTCTTCCCCACCGGAGACCGCGGCTTCAGGATGGTGTAGACCGCAGGCCGGCGATCGAAGATTTACAGTACCCGCCGCGCTGCAGCTAGAACACCGCAGACCGCGGCCAAGAAATTCTTTTTTGCATACCATGCACAAAGTATGCAAAGAGTCACACTTTCTATAGGCATCAACACATTTTTTTTGTACTCGGTGGCCTCACCACGCCGTGTCCCTCTTTGTTCTCTTGGCAGCGCCCCCATGCCGAGTCCCTCTTTGTTCTCAATGGCGAGTCCTCGACCAACCTCCGGCATCCACCGCGGGTCTTCCAAACCACGGCACCCACCGTGGGCTTATCTGACCTCCAGCACTCACCGTGATCCCGTCCAACCTCCATCACCCACCGTGGGCCCATCCACCCTCCAGCACTCACCGTGAGCCCGTCCAACCTCCATCACCCACCGTGGGCCCATCCACCCTCCGGCACCCACCGTGGGCCCGTCCAAACTCCGGCTCTCACCGTGGGCCTGTCCAACCTCCGGCTGCTAATGCGAGCCCATCAAACCTCTGGCGCCCACCGTGGGCCAGACAAACCTCCGGCACCCACCGCGGGTCCATCCTTGGCCGCCTTATTAACATAGAAACATAGAAATTAGGTGCAGGAGTAGGCCATTCGGCCCTTCGAGCCTGCACCGCCATTCAATATGATCATGGCTGATCATCCAACTCAGTGTCCCGTACCTGCCTTCTCTCCATACCCTCTGATCCCCTTAGCCACAAGGGCCACATCTAACTCCCTCTTAAATATAGCCAATGAACTGGCCTCAACTACCCTCTGTGGCAGAGTGTTCCAGAGATTCACCACTCTCTGTGTGAAAAAAGTTTTTCTCATCTCGGCTTTAAAGGATTTCCCCCTTATCCTTAAGCTGTGACCCCTTGTCCTGGACTTCCCCAACATCGGGAACAATCTTCCTGCATCTAGCCTGTCCAACCCCTTAAGAATTTTGTAGTTTCTATAAGATCCCCTCTCAATCTCCTAAATTCTAGAGAGTATAAACCAAGTCTATCCAGTCTTTCTTCATAAGACAGTCCTGACATCCCAGGAATCAGTCTGGTGAACCTTCTCTGCACTCCCTCTATGGCAATAATGTCCTTCCTCAGATTTGGAGACCAAAACTGTACGTAATACTCCAGGTGTGGTCTCACCAAGATCCTGTACAACTGCAGTAGAACCTCCCTGCTCCTATACTCAAATCCTTTTGCTATGAAAGCTAACATACCATTCGCTTTCTTCACTGCCTGCTGCACCTGCATGCCTACCTTCAATGACTGGTGTACCATGACACCCAAGTCTCGCTGCATCTCCCCTTTTCCTAATCGGACACCATTTAGATAATAGTCTGCTCTCCTGTTTTTGCCACCAAAATGGAAAACCTCACATTTATCCACATGATACTGCATCTGCCAAACATTTGCCCACTTACCCAGCCTATCCAAGTCACCTTGCAGTCTCCTAGCATTCTCCTCACAGCTAACACTGCCCCCCAGCTTAGTGTCATCCGCAAACTTGGAGATATTGCCTTCAATTCCCTCATCCAGATCATTAATATATATTGTAAATAGCTGGGGTCCCAGCACTGAGCCTTGCGGTACCCCACTAGTCACTGCCCGCCATTGTGAAAAGGACCCGTTTACTCCTACTCTTTGCTTCCTGTTTGCCAGCCAGTTCTCTATCCACATCAATACTGAACCCCCAATGCCGTGTGCTTTAAGTTTGTATACTAATCTCTTATGTGGGACCTTGTCGAAAGCCTTCTGGAAGTCTAGATACACCACATCCACTGGTTCTCCCCTATCCACGCTACTAGTTACATCCTCGAAAAATTCTATAAGATTCGACAGACATGATTTACCTTTCGTAAATCCATGCTGACTTTGTCCAATAATTTCACCACTTTCCAAATGTGCTGCTATCCCATCTTTAATAACTGACTAGCAGTTCTTGCTGTTCTTGCTGTTGCAGAGACTGTAGGTTTTGCAAGTGCAGTCAGAGGTTATGTTCATTTACCAACTGTGAACAATGATGCACCAGCCACCTGCAACATGCAGAAGATTAAAATACAGATACAGTGATAATCTTACATGAGGTCTCAAGCAATTCATTATTCTCATTGACAATTGGAGAAGGCCAGCTCACAGCCGTTCTGTATGCTCCATGCTCCTTTAGATGCTTGCCCTTTACCCAGAATTTGACCCCACTCCTGTCTGAATTAAGTTCCATCTGCTGCTGTCTTGCCTAAATTTCCAGGTGATCTATGTACTGTATTCTTTGCTATTTATGAAACAACCAATTTTTGTATCATCTCAAACTTATTAATCATGTAACCTACTTGTTCATCCTTGTAATTTACAAACAATGAAGGTCTCAATATTAATCCCGGCAGTACAGCACTTGCTCCAGATTTCAAGTTATAAAAACACCCATCCACCTTGCTGATTTGTAGTCCTTATAATAACATTGGCCTCACACCATCTCAGTTATATAGAGTTTATTAGGAACATGCAATACAAGTTCTCACATGCTGCCTCATTTTCGTTGATGTATTCGGCCATGCCAGGCCAGTAAGACATGCTTTTCGCCCGTGTCTTCAGCACCTGGGTGTCCTGCATGGACAGCGTCAAAATACCGGTGATGCAGCGAAACAGGAACCACGGCCTTGTGTCCTTTTAAACCAATGCCGTCTTGTAGCACTTTTTCGTCCCGAACAGGGAAGAAAGTTCGGACTGGCAACGGAACGTTGTAATGCTTGTCTGGCCAGCCGCGCTTAATGACAGAAGTTAGCGACCATAGGGTCTTGTCAGTGGCAGTGTGGGCAACTAAGTCCTCCATCCAAGATGAAGGGATGAAGGACATCACGATAAAGTCATCATCCTGCGAGGGTAGATCCTCGCAGGTTTTCCGAGGTGCACGTGAAAGAGTGTCTGCCAGGTGCATATCCTTTCCATGTTTATACGTCAGGACGATGTCATATTTTTGAAGTTGTAGTAACATCTGTTGTAGGTGCGCTGGAGAGTTATGAATAGGTTTATTGAAAATGCTGATAAGAGGTTGGTGGTCAGTTTCAATTGTAATAGTGTGACCAAAGATGGAATCGTTTAACTTTTTGCAGGCGAACACAACCACTAACAACTCTTTCTTGATTTGGGCGTATCGTTGTTCTGTGTCAGATATGGTGCACAAGGCAAAGGCGACAGGCTTATTGCCATGGCCATCATTCTGAAGGCATGCAGCGCCCAGGCCGTGTTGTGAGGCGCCACATGTAAGTGTAATAGGCAGTCTAGGATCAAAGTATGCTAGAGTAGGGGTGGCCGACATATGCCGTTTTAGAGTGTCAAACGCTGTCTATTGTTGCTCATGCCTGGTCCAAGCAGAGTCTTTGTGTGTGAGATGGCGCAATGGGGCTGATATTTCGCTGAAATTTGGAATGAATTTGCTCAAATAGTTCGCCATGCCAAGGAACTTCTGCAAGCTGGGCACATCCGTGGGTGCTGGAAGTTCATTAATAGCACTGGTTTTCGCTGGATCAGTTTTCAGGCCGTCCTTGGTAAATATATGGCCTAGATATTTTACCTCATTCACTCTGAATCTACATTTTTTGGGATTGAGTTTGAGATGGATGGCCTCGTCACGCTTCAATAATTTTGTCAGATTGGCATCATGTTCCTCAATCGTTTTTCCAGCAATAAGGATATCGTCCAGCGGAATCTGCCAGAATGAACTCTTGGCATCTAGCACTGTGAATACAGTTGCATCGGTCATCTGCGCCGCAAGCTCGTCCACCGAACGCATTGGATAACGTGGTCTCTTAATTGCTGTATTTAAGTCCTTGGGGTTAATACAAATCCGTATCTCATCTTTATTCTTCTTAGTAGTGAAAACCATTGAGGAGACCCAGTCTGAGGGTTCAGTTATGGGAGTAATCACACCAAGAGCCACCATTCTGTTAAGTTCACTTCGTACACGATCCCGCATAGTATGGGGTATCCTGTGAGCCGGACAAACAACAGGTATTGCCTCAGGGTCAATAATAATCGTGTATCCCACAGGCAACCTGCCCAGCTAGTCGTCAAACAAACCTTTGTATTGTGTTAAAATGTGATGTATAAAATCACAGCCTATAGTCAGTGGACAGACTGAAGGGCTGAAGGAAATCAAACCCCTGTCATGGTATGCATCGGCACCCAGTATCGATGGTACCTTCCTGCGTACCACGTAGAAATCCAGGATGTGGGCACGCGTGTTGAGACGGCAACGCAACTTTACTTGGTCGATAGGGTGTAGTGGTGCACCATTAAAGGAGATAAGTGATACAGTTGGCTGTGTTAGTTTCTGTATTTTGCAGCTGTTGGAAGACAGCCAGCAAAATTGTGTTGCACCTAGCCCCGCTATCAACTTTAAGATAAAGAGTTTTGCTGTTAAAGAGCAGTCCGACCTTGGGATTGAGTTTGGACGCTGAACCAGCTAAAGCATGCACATTAATCGCGGTGTTGTCACCATCTGTTTGTGTGAACTCAGAGCTTGGATATTCATCCTGGTTTAACGAGTTGACAGACTGTCTCGTTTGAAATTTGTTGTTTCATGACCTGCAGCATTTCGCAAAATGATTTATTTTATTGCAAAACCTGCAGAGTTTTCCATATGCAGAGCACCGGTTGCGAACTGCAGTGTGTGAACCGCCACAATTAAAGCAATTAGTAATCCATCTTGGGCTGTTAACAGGCCCCTGGAATGGGCGAGCAGTAATTTGATTAGACACACTGGCTGCATTGACTTCACGAGCAGCAGAGGATGTTAAAGTTTTAATGTGGGCATTGGTTAACTCAGCTATATGACAGTGGTTTTTGACAGCTTCTAAGGTCAGGCCAACTTCACGTAATAATTCATCACGTAGTTTATCATTCAATATGCCATGTATTAAGCACTCTTATCAAGCTATCTTGAATTTCTCTAAAATCGCATCAACTAGCGACATGCTTCAGTGCACTGACATGTAGCTCGACCGGTTCTCCTTGTTTTTGACACAGTGAGAAAAATCTATGTCGTTCAAAGCTCACATTAATTTGTAACTCACATAGTTGTCGGAATTTACATAGGAGACATTCAGGATTACGGTCAGACTCTGCTGGAATCTGTACACCATTAGCATTGACTCCAGCCGGTGCATTGTGAAATCTTCTGGCACATCGAGCAGCTTCAGTGTTAAGGAGGATTGAAGCACGGAGCAGGAGTAGCAGCTGGATACGCTGCATCAATGTAGATTAAGAAATCTTCCTCGAATACACGCCATCGCTCTGCAAGGTCTGCATCAAACCCAATAATTCCTGAGAGCAGCAGCCATAACCACAGTAAAAAAAATAAACCAAGATAAAAACAATATAATCAATTATACACTGAATAAGTGTATAAGTTAGTGAGAGAACATTGGGGGCGCTTTTGTCTTCCTATTTATATTTAGCCTCCTTGTCACCAGACTCACCCAATACTTGCATTTGTCTCAAACTCTTGCAGTACAAGAATGTTTTTGTTTTGGAGAGGATAAAGAATGCTAATGAGGCTATTATTCAAATCAAATGCTTATCACAAACTGGATATCTCTCCAGAACTTGCACCACATTTTAAGAAAGAAGCTGGTGCATGCACATTTATATCCCTGGAATGTACCAAATTGCCTCGCAATCAATGAATATGTTTTGCAGTTGTTTGCAGGAACCAATTTATGTCTTACAACGTCCATGAAGTAAATGGGATGTTTTCTATCCACAGCAGTGAATACTCACTTGGCAATTGGAAAATATTCTGCCATAATTGCACATAATGCCAAATAGTGAATTGTTTTGTACAATGCAAGAACACTTGCTGCCGAGCTACTGTTTATGGCATTTAGCAACCCCTCTCTTTTTAATGTATCCATCTCCAAGTCATGTTTCATTGGGAATGATATTACTGAATTGTAATCTACAAGATGAAGAAATCTTGTAAGATTTAATTTTCTTTTTAAAAAAATGGAGAATTGCCTCACTGCCATAATCAATTTGAGGTTCATCGTGTTCTCCATTAAAGACATGACATCTTATGAAATGGAATTTATTACCATTAAAACTGCCTTGGTTTCTAATTCCAAAATATGGAATTATTTAATTACCATCCATATGCTATTTATCATGCTTCTCAGACTAACCTTAATTAATATTCAAAATTAATCTGTAATTGTTTGCATTTCATTCATTTTTCCCCAAAAGTATTATATGCCTTAGAATGGATAGAAATATACAGTAATGGAGAGAAAAACATGCATTTGAAATTCTTCAATGTTATATCAGTCATTCGGAATAAAGGAGCCAATTATTCGTGTCTAGTACGAAAACCCTGAGAAAGATTTTAAGCAGTGTACACCTAGGAATTAAAATAATTCCAAAAAAGCGTACTAATCCTTCACTGACGAGGCATTGGAATGAGATCAATGTGATTATATATTCCTGTTTTGAATGCACATTGCTGCCTTTATAATCCTGTACAGCTCCAAAGGCACAAGATGGCGATGGCCCAACAAAAAAATTGACTTGAAGAACAGATGATAAATAGAATCAATTACCATGGTCATACCTTGTACAAATACTATCAATTATTACAAATCAGTTAAAGTATTTGGAAATCACTTAAACTACTACATTCAAGATCTCAAACTTGGGTGGCGGTTAATGTTTCTCAGATTGTCTGTCTAAACTGAATACACTTTCTTATGGCAGCTGACTTCCAGCTATAGCAGTTTTGATATTCCAAGTTCCCAATCCCAACCTTATTGTCCTCTGATGTGGGTTTGTGATTAACCATTAGATCAGTTCCTGATTGGCTACTTGGGTCATAATTTTCTGTTCTTTATTGTTATGTTGTCTTTCAGACAAAGACTGTTATGGGCCTGTCCCACTTAGGTGACTTTTCAGCGGACTGTCGGTGACTGTCAAGTTGCCGGCAGTCGCCTGAAAAACCGGCAATTGGAAGGCGACTGTCGAGTGGAACACACACACGCAAACACATTGCTTCCTTCACCAGCCCGTTATGCAGGCAGGGGACAGGGCAAGCGGGGGAGCGCTGTCTAAAAGATTCACATGATGCAAAGCCAAGGAGAAACAGACACTCACCGCGATGAACAGGAAGGTTTGCTCTGTAAAAAGACAGGTAAAGCACAGTGTACAGTAAGTCCTTTAAAAGAGGGGGGGTGAGCGGAGTGAACGGGGGTGAAAGAGTGGAGACAACTTTTAAGAAGCCAGAGATACATGGCTGAGAAGCTCGGCGGACATTTAGCCTTGGTTCTGAAAACTACTGCTTACCTTTTTTTTCCCAATGGGCCAATTAAATTCACCGGTCAGCACTGGCTGCAACCTACGAGAATCTCCGCGAACCTTCGACCTCCTGGCAACCCATCAGGACCTCCTGGTGACCCACCTACGGCTCGAGAATTCTCGCTACTCTCCATTGTGGCTTCATTCTAGTCGCCGCTAATTTTTCAACATGTTGAAAAATTCATGGCGACCATAATGAAGCCGCGACTAGTTCCCAGAATGCGGGAACTCCTCACGACCATAAAGGCAATTCCTTGACAACAACCCGCGAGCATGTGGCGACTGCACTGTGGGACAGGCCCATTACTTTCTGCAATACCTTATTCATTTTCACCATTTTTATCCAGGGGAATAATGACAAAACACTGCAAAACCTCCATGAATAAATGGGGTGGGGGTAGACTGACTCATGGAAGTCCCTTGCCCATGATCATGCACAATGGAGAAGGGACATCTGGCATGGCTCTAATAACCTCTCCACGTATGCCTAGAACCCAAATCATCTTTCCTTCCACAACCATCTCTAGTTTACTCCTGGTGCTGCATGCTACCAAGGGTAGACAAGGAAGATAGGACAGATGATGAGTGGTTGAGGAGTTGGTGCATTGATTCATATTTTTAAACCTTTTGTGGCAAAGGTGACCTGTATAAGAATGATGGGTTACACTTGAATTGGAGTGAGTCTAATATCCTTGCAGGTATGTTCAGTAGTGCTACTCAGGAGGATTTAAACTAGACTGGTCGGAGGTAGAAACCAGAGCAGAAGGTCAACAAGTGGAAAGACTGATGGGAAGATAGAGGTTATGACAAGTAAGCCTCAAAGGAGGGCAGTCAGGGGAGAGATTGAAACTGGTGTGCTGAAGATTGTTTATTTCAATTCAAGGAGTATTATGGATAAAGCAAATGAATGAAGAACCTGTAGCATTACTTTTCCACAATTATTCAAGCCAGTTGGTCCCTGCAGGTTTTGAGAATGTGATCAGGTACACTATCAGATCCAGATGCTTCCAAAAACATCAATCACATCACAGTTAAAACACCAGAACGTTGCAATCTAATTTCTAGATAATTATTCAGACCAAATATTTCTGCGAAGTGCCAACTAATCCTGCTACCCTGATAAATCATCCATACATGATTACAATCAAACCATATGTGAGAACAACAGGTAGTTCAATGGAGAAAGGTAGAGTGCAGAATATAGTGTTACAACCACAAAGAAAGTCTAGGTATGAAACAGTACAAAGGCTGCAAAGAGGTAATAATAATAATAATAATAAACTTTATTACGGACTCAAGGTCCAGACAAGGGGCAACATTACATTAAAAATGCATTGCATATCAAATATCATAAATATATATAAAATCATGGTATATCACATAAAAACATCATAATTTATATTTAACAAAAACCCACAATACTTAAGTCCAGATTAAAAGATGATCAATGTCCTACAATGAGACAACGATACCAGTGTCTCCACAACCGGGATTCGTAGCGTGTAGTGCTAACCCTTATGTTTGTCAAGGCCACAATAAGCACATTTTTAGAGTCATTTATCCTGCAAATGAATTTATACATGTGTCTTAGGATAGCTTCTAAAGTACTGACTCCTACGGCCACAAACATATTACTGGCACTACACCATCTAGGTTGCCTTAGCAGTGTTCTCATGGCATCATTTTATGCCACCTTTAGTCTCTGCATACTTCGACCATGGGTGCGCAGTGTAGAGGGGTGTGCAGTATGCTCTAAATAGCGACATCTTCACCACATCTGCACACGCACCAAATTTACGCAATAGGATATTTGCCTGTACATACATCATGCGTCGTTGCCTATAAATATCCTCGTCATCTGTCATTTGCTCTGTAATAATATGCCCTAGATATTTTATCTTATTACAGACACTTAGATTGTTGTCAGATAATTTAAAAACAGGATATTTTAGGCATTTATCCTCTTTGGTTCTACAGACCATAACAGCACTCTTACTAGCATTATATTTAATGTCATGTTCCACACCATACACGGAACATATAGTAAGGAGCTGCTGGAGACCAGCGCTAGATGGACTAAAGACCACAAGATCATCTGCATAATATGGTTCACTAAAATATTATCAATCACGCACCCAGTGTTCCAGGCTTTCAATTGTTTAGACAGATCATCAATATATAGATTAAAAAGGACTGGGGACAAAATTCCCCCTTGTCTAACACCATTGCAAACCCCAAATGGGGCTGAGACCCTATTGCCCCATTTTATTTGCATAGTCTGGTGGGCATACCAGTAGGCCAGAATTCTAACAATGTATTCAGGCACCCCTCTTTGACTCATTTTACCAAACAGCTTTCTGTGATTAACACGGTCAAAGGCTTTGGAAGCATCAATAAAGCACACCAGGATTGAAGAGTTTTTGCCTCTATATTTGTTTACAGTCTCCTTTAGGGCATATATGCATAAGTCAGTGCCATGTTTAGCTTTAAAGCCAAACTGGTTATCTGTGGAGTTAACAAACTCATTTATTCTATCTAGCAGAACTCTTTCTAAGACTTTTGACAATATGCTGGCTAAAGCTATGGGCCTGTAATTATTTAGGCGCCTACTTTACCAGCTTTGTCCTTAATGACCGGCACTAACAGGACAGACAACATTGAGTCTGGTAACAAGCCATGAATCATAAAGCCAGTAAAACAAATAGCTAGGAGAGGAGCTATCCTCATACTCGCATACTTAAGATGTTCAGCAGAGATATGATCCAAGCCACTTGCTTTGTTGTTGGACAGCTTGTTCATGGCATGATACACCTCATGTGACATAATCACCATCGAGTCATTACTCTCAATATTTTCCACCCTATACAAGTCACCTTGGACACAGTTGAATAAAGTGCTATAACGTGGTCGCCATAACTCCGCGATATTAGCTGTTCCGGAGATTCCATCTACAGTACATGGTAGAGATGTTTTGCAACTGCTAAGAGCTCTCACTTCCTTCCAAAAATCTGTAGCATTGTTACTTAGCAGCTTCTTAGCCATGGAATCAGCCCTCATAGCTTGCTCATTTTTACTGATGAAGCGAACAGCATACTTATATCTTGCATTAGTGAGCTTCGTGACATTAGTGAGGTAGTTTAGGAGTTCGGGAATTAGGCTAATAATATTCCTGAACATTCCCCGATGTATTTGTGAGTAGCTGTAGCTGCTCTATATCCCATTATATACTTTGACAACCTTCTTCACAGTCCGTGACCCCAGCAATCTTGGTGTAATCTGCAAACTTACTAAGCAATCCACCTATGTTTACGCCCAAGCCATTTATATATACAGGTGCACAACCTTTTATCCGAAATTCCAAATAACAAAAAGCTCCGAATAGCGGACATTTTTTCGGTCATTGAAGAAAGGTCCTTGAAGACGTTCACCGAGGGTGGCCCACAGAGGTGACAGCGGAACCTCCGGTCGGTCCTCAAAGAAAGGGGAACTAAATCCCCATTCATAAAAGAGAAGGTGAGGGTATATTGGGCGGGAGGGTTAATAATTGACAATCTGCTGCCTGCCCGCTGAGTTAAAAAGTTCCCACGTCAGGACCAACGGGACACCGACTGCAAGCACGGAGATCCCAGAGACTCACAGCCAGCAGCAATTCTAGCCCAGCCCCGTTCTAACACCAGAGGAACCCGGGTTGTGGATGAGGGGGCGCAGCTCGGGCTGTGGGCGAACTGCCACTTGTCGCTGTAGCGGCCCATCGGGGAGCGGGTTCCTGTTGGTCCTGACGTCTCCGGCCACCCGCTTGGACAGGAGCTGAGACTAGGAACTGTACCGCCCTTGCCCCCTCCCTCTGCAACTGCAAACAACCCCACTCTCCTGCTCACCTGCAAGGGCGGTACAGTTCCCAGTCTCAGCTCCTGTACAGGGGGGTGGCCGGAGACGTCAGGACCACCAGAAGCCGCTCACCGATGAGCCGCTACGGCAACAAGTGGCAGTTCGCCCACAGCCCGAGCTGCGCCCCCTCATCGGGACACCAACCCCCAGGCCCACTGCAAGCACGGAGATCCCAGATCAGCAACTCCAGCCCAGCCCCGCTCCAACTCCAGAGGAACACGCTCCCCGTAGGGGCAGAAGCTGATGGTGTGCAAGGTACCTCTTGTTCTTGGGATGGCGCAGCTCGGGCTGTGGGCGAACTGCAACTTGTCGCCCTAGCGGCCCATCGGGGAGCGGGTTCCTCTGGAGGGGGAGGGGGAGAGGGGTATTGTGCTGTTTGATCGCCCCCTGCTATCCCAGGGACAGGGAGACACAGCGGCTTTTGAGAATGGTGGGCAATCACTTCCAAAGTTCTGCCCACACAGTCAGTGCACCTCTCCTACACTTGTCTCCCGCACTAAGATCATCTCGCAGAGAATTATCCCAGCCTAACCCTCCCTATTCTCTCCTATTCTGCAAGATAAAACTACATTGAAGACTCAAAATCGCGATCGAGTAACTGCCGGGATGGAGGTGCAAACTCGCGACCTTGCGGATATGAGCCGAGCACTCTACCACTGAGCCAGCCGTTAAAATCTACGCTAAAAATCTTCCATTCCGAAAGCCGAAAAATTCCGAATTACGAAAAGTGTCTGGTCCCAAGGCTTTTGGATAAAAGGTTGTGCACCTGTATCACAAACAGCAGTAGTTCAAGCACAGTAATAAAATTTATTTTATTTTCGTAACTTTACTTCTTAATATTTTTTAACGTGTTCTTCAAGTTCTTTCAGACTCTTATTATCCAATATATGGCCTCTTTATGCTTTGTAGCATAATGTAACATCTTATAATTATTTGAAGTTGGTTGTTGCACATGCATTTTGAAAAACGTTTTTTTCATTTTGATGCATTTTTCCATTTCTTATTTGCTTATTTGTTGGTATTTTGTACATATGGAAATTATATTTCTAATTTCATAAACTATAGATGCCATGTAAATTATGAACATTGATCACAGCACTGATCCTTAAACGCTCCTCTTTTTATTCTGTAGTTATCGTTCAATCTTTCTACTTGTAACCTGAATCCACACACTCTAGTCATGCAGTATTTATATATCTTTTGAAAATCTTATGTCACATCTACTACTACTTCTGTTGCTATGTCAAAAAAAATAATAAGGCTGTTGTAGTTTGACCTTCCCTTTTGAAATCTATGCTCAATATCCTTTATAATATGTTTTGGTCTATTGTTAACTGAAAAGAATAGTTGATTATCAGAGATCTAATTACTTGTACCATGTATTCGAGAATATTTCATGCTTTGCCTTGAATTATTACATAAGTAGAAATGTGCTATGTAAAGTGTATAGTGCAGCAGAAGGACCTTTGTCTTCTCCAGGCTTGAATACAACTATAAAATTGTTAAATGATAAGTGGGTAGCGCAGAAATAGTTATTTCTAAAATGCCATGATATTTGCAGTAGTAATCACTATATATTGGTACATTTATTTGAATCGGTAATCACAGATGTGAATGACAATTACTGATAAATACTTGTCCCTGATAAAATAAATAGGACCCTTGAACTTTATAAAACTTGATAACAATGCAAATAGCTTGTTGTTCCCATGATAACCACATATTAAATGTATTGTTTTTTTCAATGTCACTATACATTTACAGGTACTACATGTACCTTACTAATGATGAATTTAGAATAGGTATTTTTAAGATACAATTGTTGCTCTATTTGTCCTTTTCTTGTTCCTCAAGCCTTTTTTGTTTCTTGCTATCTGTTGTGAACTTGCCGCAACATACCAGTGATCTTGTCGTTATGAACAGTTTTCCCATTATCGTATCTCCTGATGATCCATGACATTTATTATTCAACTGTGTTCAAGTTTAAGATCAAGACTTTACATATCATAATTATCTTCTGGAGTTGTTGCAGTTCCCTTATTAACACACACAACTCTTCCTCAGGCTCTGAATTAAGAATTTTAAATTTAAATTTTAATCTTTATCATTAATGAAGAGATACTTCCTGCTACTCATTCCTCACATTTCAATGTATTTTTTTATTTATAAGAATATAATAAACTCTTTGCATTGTTGTACACATGTAGAATATGCATCCCTGTTATGCATCTTTCTCTTATATGCAAAATTGTTGTACAAAGTAGGTTTCCTGTAATATGGAATGATACAGCAAAAATAAAGTAACTTTGATGATGGTCATTTTGCTTCCCCTCTCTTTGAATTATATTCACGTGCATGCATATTTAAAAGATTATTACTGAAGCCAAAACGATGTGACCAGGAACAGATGAACTTGTAAATGCTAGATCTACTTGCATGAAACTTTGAGCTATTTCTAATATTTAACTAATTTTATGAATATATTTAATGATTGCTTTTGAAATTTTTGGTGGCCTTGTCCTAAATTAAGGATTAAGTATTAGATGGAAGGTATGTGGAAAATCGATTTGAGCAATCTGTTTTGTGATGCTCACTGATAATTGCATAATAAGGTTGAATTCAAAACATTTATTGATGTAAATAGAGCATATGTTTTGAAAGGCAACAAACAAACGGTGGCATTGAATCTCCTGATTAATTTCTCCATTTGATAATAATCCTTTTCTATTGTTCTGCTTTAACTTTCAAAACTGTGTCCCTGTTAATTGCAGCAATGTTTTAATTATAATATAGTCTGTTATTTACTGAAAGTGTAAATCCCAGTGTTTGGTTATATATTGTTCTGTTGACTAATGTCACAATCTTTGTGTTATCCCTCTTCCCCTCTTTCTCTGCTGCAGAGATGAAGATAGTAGGGTGTAAGTCCGCAATGCCTGTTTGTTTGCAGTGTTCACACTGCTTGCTTCCTTCATAACTATACATTGCACTTAACAGGCATGTATGCAAAAATACTCATGTTAAGGCTACTCCATTTGCCTCAGTAAACAAACCATTTTATTATCCTGTGGCTGGACTGCATTGGCTGCATTGCATATTTTCCAAAAATGAGTGTCACCCTACATGCTCTAAAACCACAGCTTCATTACACCGTTGTAAACTAAATGTGTTCCTAAAAAATGTATTCTATATATAGCTTTTATTCTATATATATAGCTTTTATAAAGCTTTTAAATTCACATAAAATGATTAAAACATAATTCAGATCAAACACAAAAATAAACATGCTACAGGAGAAATTAACCCAATTTAGTATCTTATACAGGCACCTGTCTTTAAAGTCATAGCCATTGCGTTGAATTCTAGTTCTCAGTATAGAAATGTTTCCAGATTTCACACAATGTAGCTGTAGGATGCTGGGATGTCTTTGTCTTGTGAAGTGCATTCCAAAGGTCACAAGCAAAGAAATCCAGTGAGGAGATTAAATATTCTAGTTGTCAATCCCGTCCAAAATGTTGTTTTATAGAACAAAAATGTGGACAATTTGTGTCTAGAGACCTAATATACATAATATATTCGTAACACTGATGGATCAAGAAGCAAGCATGGAATCTACATCTTAAGATGGCACTTGTCACTTATGAAATTGTTGGTGTTCACAACAAAAAGTTTAATTGAAAGTCAGTTTAAGTTTTAAAGGTACAGCATGGAAATAGGACCTTTGGCCCACCGGATCCACGCCCACCATCAATCACCCGTTCACACTAGTTCTATGCACTTTCCGCACTCTAGGGACAATTTATAGAGGTCAATTAACTTACAAATCTGCACGTCTTTGGGATGTGGTAGGAAACCAGAACAACCAGGGGGATACCAATATGGTCGCAGGGAGAACGCGCAAACCACACAGACAGCACCTAAGCATCAAACCTAGGTCTCTGGTTTTGTGAGGCAGCAGCTCACCAGATACTCCACTTGCTGCCCTAAGTTAAATACTGTTCTTGGAATTGTGGAAAGAAGCTAATAAGTGTTAGGGTTGCAGTGACTGACTCTTTGTGTCTAACAATCAGGGTTCAGTGTTTCAAAGATATCTCTCAATCATTGCTCCTGTTTAGAATTACACTGCTCAAAAATTACAGTGTCGACATTTCCTGCACAATATTATCATCACCCAACATAAGCATATCTAAGTTATAGCTGCTCCTTAATACACTGTAGATCAATGATCTCATGCAGTGTTACTGCTCAATTCTTCACCCCAAACAATAATCTTCACTGCAAAATGCATGGGTAAATTGGAGGTGTCAGTATTACAGTTGAACAAAGCAGTATGGAGCCATGAGGGAGGAGCTGGCCAAAGTTGACTGGAAAGATACCCTAGCAGGGGTGACAGTGGCAGGTATTTCTGGGAATAATACAAAAGGTGCAGGATCAGTTCATTCCAAAGAGGAAGAAAGATTACAAGGGGAGTAAGGGGTGACCGTGGCTGACAAGGGATGTCAGAGACAGTATAAAAATAAAAGAGAACAAGTATAACATAGCAAAGATGAGCGGGAAGCCAGAGGATTGGGTAACTTTTAAAGAGCAACAGAAGATAACTAAAAAGGCAATACGGGGAAAAAACTGAGATACGAAAGTAAGCTAGCCAAGAATATAAAGGAGGATTGTAAAAGCTTCATTAAGTATGTGAAGAGGAAAAAATTAGTTAAGACCAAAATTGGACCCTTGAAGACTAAAAAGGGCAAATTTATTATGGGGAACAAGGGAATGGCAAACGAGTTGAACAGGTACTTTGGATCCGTCTTCACTAAGGAGGACAAAAACAATCTCCCTGATGTACTAGTGGCCAGAGGATCTAGGGTGACGCAGGAACAGAAGGAAATTCACATTGGGCAGGAACTGGTGCTGGGTAGACTGATTGGACTGAAGGCTGATAAGCCCCCAGGGCCTGGTGGTCTGCATCCCAGGATACTTAAGGAAGTGGCTCTAGAAACCATGGATGCATTGGCGATCATTTCCTAATGTTCTATAGATTCAGGATCAGTTCCTGTGGATGGGAGGGTAGCTAATGCTATCCCACTTTTTAAGAAAGGCAAGAGAGAGAAAACAAGGTATTATAGACCAGTTAGCCTGACATCGGTAGTGGGGAAGATGCTGGAGTCAATTATAAAAGATGAGATAGCCGCACATTTGGATAGCAGTGGCAAGATCGGTCCGAGTTAGCATGGATTTATGAAGGGGAAATCATGCTTTACTAATCTTCTGGAATTTTTTGAGGATGTAACTAGGAAAATGGACCGGGAGAGCCAGTGGATGCAGTGTACCTGGACTTTCAGAAAGCATTTGATAAGGCCCCACATAGGAGATTAGTGGGCAAAATTAGAGTACATGGTATTGGGGGTGGGGTGCTGACATGGATAGAAAATTGGTTGGCTGACAGGAAACAAAGAGTAGGGATTAACGGGTCCCTTCCAGAATTGCAGGCAGTGACTTGTGGGGTACCGCAGGGCTCGGTGCTGGGACCATAGCTATTTACAATATATATTAATGATTTAGATGAGGGGATTAAAAGTAACATTAACAAATTTGCAGATGACACAAAAGCTGGGTGGCAGTGTGAACTGTGAGGAGGATGCTATGAGGATGTAGGGTGACTTGGACAGGTTGGGTGAGTGGGCAGATGCATGGCAGATGCAGTTTAATGTGGATAAATGTGAGGTTATCCACTTTGGTGGCAAAAACAGGAAGGCAGATTATTATCTAAATTATGTCAAGTTGGGAAAAGAGGAAGTACAACGGAATCTGGGGGTACTTGTTCATCAGTCACTGAAAGTAAGCAAGAAAGCGAATGGCATGTTGGCCTTCATAACAAGAGGAGTTGAGTATAGGAGCAAAGAGGTACTTCTGCAGTTGTACAGGGTCCTAGTGAGACCACACCTGAAATATTGTGTGCAGTTTTGGTCCCCTAATTTGAGGAAGGACATTCTTGCTATTGAGAGACTGCAGCGTAGGTTTACCCCAAGGTTAATTCCCAAGATGGCGGGACTTTCATATACTGAGAGAATGGAGCGGTTGGGCTTGTATACTCCAGAATTTAGAAGGATGAGAGGATATCTTATTGAAACATATAAGATTATTAAGGGCTTGATCACAGAGGCAGGAAACGTTCCCGATGTTGGGGGAGTCCAGAACCAGGGGCCACAGTTTAAGAATAAGGGGTAGGCCATTTAGAATGGAGATGAAGAAATACTTTTTCACACAGAGAGTTGTGAGTCTGTGGAATTCTCTGCCTCAGAGGGCGGTGGAGGCCGGTTCTCTGGATGCTTTCAAGAGAGAGTTAGATGGAGCTCTTAAAGATAGCGGAGTCAAGGGATATGGGGAGAAGGCAGGAACGGGGTGCTGATAGTGGATGATCAGCCATGATCACATTGAATGGCGGTGCTGGCTCGAAGTGCCAAATGGCCTACACCTGCACCTATTATCTATTGTCTATTGACTTTGATTTTGTTTGATTCTGGTTGCTTATGTGAATCTCTCTGCAATTCCCTATGTAAGCATCACTACTGAACACTTTCTTTCACAGGGTTCATTGATTGCAAAGGAAATTATGGTATATAGGATTTAAGAGGCCAAGAAAGGGTGAGCAGTGGAGCCAATTAGATCTGGGTGGGGGATGCAGGAAGCTACCAAAAAGATTTGAGCCAGGTGATCAGAAAACATAAGGTCAAGATTTGGTCTGATCATGGGACCGTGGAGCAGGGCCTGGGCCATTGGGAGAATATTGCAATGGTACTGAGCCAATCAGGGTATCAGAATAAGATTGGTAGGTGGGTGTGGAGGCACTGCATAGGGAGAACCCCAAGGTAGAGGGCTTAAATTATTGATTGACTTGAGTGTGACCCTAGCTCGCAGCTCTGTTAAAACATGGTTCACCTGGGTGTGCCTAAAGAGTGGAACTCTGGACCAACATGGGCCATGTTTCCCATGTAATAATCCAAAATGAACATTGGATAGAAGTGTGACATAATTGGATGTGTTTCAGAGTCCTGAAAACAATCAATTTCTAGATAATTGGCAAATGCAATAAAAAAAAACACTGCATATCAAAGTTTCTAAGCCAAAACTCTTTAATTGCTTTAGCAGCCAGTTAACGAGGGGCGTGACTTAATTAGCAGTGAATTCTGAGCCAGTTGCTTGAAAAAGGATGTTGTTATTCATGCTCACTGCTTACAGAGACAGTGTCACTGTGCTATTCATCACTTGGAGATTAGAACAATGGCTATGTTCAGATATTGGGATGTGTGCTACTGACATTAACAGCTTCACATAATGTATTCACATTATTAGGCAAGTTATTTAAATGAATAGTTTAATATATGCTGATGAAATTCTAAATCTCTTATTTTATGCCCAAAGTATTATATTTCCTGTGTTATGAAATCTTGGCATCCTTTAAGCGGCCTCATTTTAATTTGTGGGAACATTACCTCATTTCCTGCATCTCCATTCCTCTGGCCAAGAAAGATAAATATGAATTGGGCATAATTGAAACATTTGAGCTATTTTATACTGTCAAGTTTTTTTTCTTACTTTGTACTTTTTTTTTTATTTTATTTTTTTTATTTATTTTTTTTTTTTTTATTAGAAGTACGGCAAATTACAATCCTACACAACACATATATCTTAATACATTTTTTGTACCGCTTCATTTTTTTTGAGCTTTAAGAAAAAGGTAGAAGTAAAGAAAGTGCAAGAGAGTCGTGCAGTGCAAGAGTGTTGGGAAAAGAAAGCCCCTTAGGAAAGAAGTTAGAGAAGGAAGTAAAGTGAGAAAATAGACCCTAGAAAAGAAAGAGAGAGAAAATAGAAACAATCGCTCTATTATAACATTAAACTCCTTTAAGTACTTACTTTGTACTTGATGAGTAAATGTTAATATTTGGCTTATTGTGCCTCTAAGATAATTTTCTTTGTAATTTACCTGGAAGCCCATAAAAATAACTCAAATACTACAGATTGCTGTCATATATAAAGATAATTAATTTACTTTATATTTAAAAATACAATTTTAATGCAGACTTGACCATGTCTGCAACCTTATTTTCAGCAGCAATACTTGAATTACAATTTACCATCAGTAACAATCCATATGATCAGTAGGATGGCACAGAGGTGCAGCTAGTGGAGCTGCTGCCTCATATTATCAGAAGTCCAGGTTCAATCCTAACCTTGGTTATTGTCTGTGTGGTTTGCACATTCTTTCTGTGATCATGTGGGTTTCCTGTGGGTTCTCTGTATTCCTCCCATATTCATAAGATGTGCATGCTGGTGTGTTAATTGGCTACTGTAATTTGCCCCTATATGTGGACGAGTAGTAGAATCAGTGGGAAGTTGTTGAAAAAGTGTGGGGGAAAGGGCATTAATGTAGGATTAGCATTAATGGGTCACAGAGTCATAGCGCCTTACAGCATGGGGACAGGCCCTTTGGTCCAACATGCCCACGCCGGCCAATGTGTCCCATCTACACTAGGCCCACCAGTCTGCATTTGGCCTATATCCCTCTAAACCTGTCCTATCCATATGATAGTACCTGCCTCAATTACTTCCTCCGGCAGCTCGTTCCAAACACCCACTATCCTTTGATTGAAAAAGTTACCCCTCAGGTTCCAAATAAATCTTCCCTCCCCTACCTTAAACCTATGTCCTCTAGTTCTTGATTACCCTCTTCTGGGCAAGAGAATCTGTGCATATACCCGATCTTTCATGATTTTACCTCTCGATTTTGAGTTGATACTCGGTACAGATTCAGTGGGTCGTAGGGCCTCATTGCATGCTATGACTCTAAATGAATGAAGGAATCAATGTGATTGTGCATGCTATGTTTGCTCAACAATACTCTGCTGTGAATAAATTCAGCTTTTTAATATTTGAATTTCAAAAAGTTATACTAATAAGCTAATCAGTACAATTATTGTGTTTCGTTGCCACCTAATTTCAGCACGATAACTTCACAGCCAAACTGGACTGAAAATTGTCATTGCTGTGGCTTTCCTAATTGCTGAGTGTATTTATCAGACTGCAATGCTCTTTGAGTCAGCTGATTGCAGCTGATTTCCAGTGTTCGACAGGAGCAGCCTCTGGGCTAGGATGCAAGAAACTGGCCAACTTCCCACACCATCTTTGACTCTGTCCATAAAAACAATTTCACAGCAGATGCTAACCTGGTTTTGAAGCTATTAAAGGAATTTCATGAGGCATGACAATACGGGTTTGAGGTTAATCATACGACAGATAATTTACAATACTGACCTATGACCCAGAGTTCGGGCAAAACCTATGGGGGTGGAGGAAGGAATTGTTGATGTTTTGGGTCAAAATCCTGCTTTATGACTGAGAGTAGAGAGGGATGATAGCTGATATAAAGAGAAGAGCGGAAGGGATGAAAGAGGAGCTGGTAGGTATTATGTGGAACAAGGAGGGGCTATGTATAATGGGTAGAAAGGGCCAGGTGGAGAAAGGAGAGGGGATGGTTGAGTTGGGAGTCAGAGGCAGGTGAGTGATAGGTAGAAACAGACAAGGGGAAAAAATGCATAAATAGAGGCAGGTGGGAGGAGGAGATGGTAAAGGTGGAGACAGACTGAAGGGTGATAAAGGCTACCAGTTTGAAGAAGGGTCCTGACCTAAAAAGTAATCTTCCATTCCCTCACAGGTGATTCCTGGCATACTGAGTTCCTCCAACCTTTTGATTTTTGCTCAAAGATCCGGTATCTGCAGTTTCTTGTGTCCCGATTATCATCTTTCTACCCTATCGGATGCCAGCACATAATCTCTGCCTCCCCATTAATTACACTCCAGCTTCTGTCTCCACCTTTACCCTACCCTTCCCCATCTGCCTGTTGCTGCAACAAGCTCCTCTGCCCATCATCCCTCACCCCTCTTTGGTCCACCTATCATTAACTACCACATGACTCATCCCTCCCCAACTCCTCTTTGTACTAGCTCACCACTCTGAGACCTGATGCAGGATCACAACCCAAAACATTGACAATCCTTTCCCTCCATAGCACTTGCTGAGTTCCTTGAGCAGTTTAGTTTATTTTCTCAGATTCCAGCATCTGGATTCTCTTGCGTCTTCAAGTAATCCCTAACATTGGCAGAATCATGAGGATGATGGGTGGAGGAAATGGGTGTAGTGACTTTAACCATCTCCTCTGGAATCATCTTCTAATTTCTAGCCTGCGACCATGTGTAGCCACAGATATCCTCTGGTCATCCATGACAGTACATTAAAGCCCATGCTGGATTGGGAAAGTCATAGCCTGAACTTTTGAGAAAAGGCATTTATGTATTAATAAAGCTTTGACAGGAGAGAATTTAGCTCGAAATACAGAATTTGTAGGCATTTTTATTACATTAATTGTGGCTTCCAGTTTACTGCTTCCTTTCATCCTGAAATGAACAAATTTAAGTAACATTTTGATATTTTCTGTATTTTACAATAGTTTCTATACACCGTTTGTGGACGGTATTGAAAATAAGTCTGCAATCACATAATGTTACCTATCTGGCCTCTGTGCAATGCTAAATTGAAATATATTTTTGTCTTGGTTCCATGGCTACATGGCTGAAGTGGACATGCAACCCTTTTTGATGTTTTTATTGATTCCATCACTCTTTAAAAATAAACTTTGCCAGTGAAAAGTATGGGTAGACAAAAGCCGTCAAAGTAGAACCTCAATAAGACACTTCCCCATTTCCTTTGATGGGGAGGATCTAATGAGAGAAAACTAAAGCTAGAGAACTGCATGCCTGTTGTGCAAAATTAAAATGAACTTTATTCTAGACATGACTGATGATTTTTAAATACAAAATGTTGGAAATACGTGGGTCAGACAGCACCTGTGTAAAGGGAAATCAACCCTGTTTCTCTTTCATCGGGTGAAAACTGACCTGATTTTGTTGTTTTAAATTGTTTCTTTATACTGAATATCATAGTTGTGTACCAAATTGTTAGTCATGTAACATCAAGTATTCGTAGACATTTCTGTCTATAGCTTTGAATGGAAGGTAAAAACTAGCACAGATGAACAAGATCTCTTTCTATGTCATTCGTATACTTATTGTACCTTACTGACATGGTGATTTTTACCCATGGTTTGGGAGCATGGGTGGTGGTTGGAAATTAAATATATACCATAAATAATTTCTATGAATGTTAAGCAAAATATTTAGAACAGCTCCCAGTTTAAGACACAGTGAGAATTTACCACTCGCGTTAAGGTTCAATTTACAAGAGTAAGAAGCAGTATCTTAATGATTTAAAATGTTGGTCGTCAACTGTCTTCCTCTAAGATTCCCAGAAGCAATTACAAATACATGCTCAAGACATTTGAAAATGTGGTACACTCAAATGATTTATTGATGCTAAGGATGAGGTATCAGTGAGTTGGATTGGAATTTGTTGAATAGTGTGCTGCGTCACATTACCTACATCAAATGTACAAATCAGAAATGGCATCAGAATGTTTCTATTTCCAATTCTTTGAAAACAGACTATTTGTGTAAAAATACATATTTTTGTTTTTTCCAATGCTTAAATAAGACTTCCTGATTTAACCACATTTCATCATTCTATGCCATTTTATTTATTAGCATAAACATAAATATTAAACTTAAAATATTAAAGGGTGGCATTGTTGTGCCATATGATTTCTTACATGGGCACTTTGACTAACTGCTCTTTTCTTTGACCACACTTCAAAACCACTGTTTATATCAGAAAGTTCATTTCACTATGATGCAAAGTTTTACTGCAACTCATTTAACTGAATAAAAGTGTGTTATGAACTAATCTTGTCAACTTTTGCAGTGAAAGTTCAACTGTCTTGATTCTATTTTGAGTAATAACACAACATATAGGTAATAATAATGTTAGTAATGTAATACCATATTACAACACTATTCATAATATTTCATGTTCCCTTGTGTGCACTCGGGCATCAGACAATATACTCTGCTATAGTGATAAAAGTGGATCAAACTAACAGAAGAATACTGCTAGATTTTTTTAAGTTTAAAACATGAAATGTTGGAGAAACATAGCATTAATATTTTTGATTGGGTAATTCAACAGAACCCTCCGTGGGCAATGTTTGTTACAGTCTTGGGAATTATATGGAAATCACAGGGACTTTGTATCTGTGTTCAGCCAGTACTTATCCTTTCCCTTTTTGGAGTAATTCACCACTGCGTGTAAACTTAAGTGTAAACTATCTGCACATATGTCCATCAACACTGAACCTTTGTTGAATGTCAATTTAATTCTTGAGTTATTCCTTTCAATATTATTAATGTAATTTGTTTGGACATGTTATGTGAACATCATACAGGTGACATCAGGAACGATCTGTATCTGACATTGGAACGAGGGGATTTTGAGAGAGGTGGAAAGAGTGTTCAGAAGAACATTGAAGTAACAATGTACGTTCTTTATGCAGATGGAGAAATACTGAAGGTGAGTCATAGTGTCGTAGTCTTGGAGTCATACAGCATGGAACAGGCCATTCGGCCCAGTTCAGCCAGTACTTATCCTTTCCCTTTTTGAAGTAATTCACCACTGCGTGTAAACTTAAGTGTAAACTATCTGCACATATGTCCATCAACACTGAACCTTTGTTGAATGTCAATTTAATTCTTGAGTTATTCCTTTCAATATTATTAATGTAATTTGTTTGGACATGTTATGTGAACATCATACAGGTGACATCAGGAACGATCTGTATCTGACATTGGAACGAGGGGATTTTGAGAGAGGTGGAAAGAGTGTTCAGAAGAACATTGAAGTAACAATGTACGTTCTTTATGCAGATGGAGAAATACTGAAGGTGAGTCATAGTGTCGTAGTCTTGGAGTCATACAGCATGGAACAGGCCATTCGGCCCAGCTTGCCCCTGCTGACCAAGGTGCCCCAACTACACCAGTCCCATCTGCCCTTGTTTGGCCCGTATCCCTTTAACCTTTTCCTATCTAAGTACCTGTCCAATTGTCTTTTAAATGGCGTTATAGCTTCTGCATCAATTACCTCCTCCAGCAACTCATCCCATATATCAATCATCCTGTGCGTATAAAAGTTGCCCCTCAGATTCCTATTAAATCTTTCCCCTCTCAACTTAAACCAATGTCCTCATTCTTGATTTCCCTACTCTGGGTAAAGGATTCTGTACATCTACCCTATTTATTCCTCTTATGTTTTACACGCCTTTATAAGATCACCCCTCATCCTCCTCCGGCGGGAAAAGCAAACATCAAAAGGTCTCCAATTTGATGCTCAAACTGAATTGCATGATTTCACCAGTGTTGACAGATTCCATTAATCTCTCTGGCTCTGAGCGCAGGAAGAAAACAGTGCCCAGGATTCCCAGTTCTGATTACCACCAGTGGTTCCTGTCAGAAAATAAATAAATACATTCAAGCCACTCCTTAGTCTCGTCAACATTCACTATCTGGGAATAAATGATATGGAACCTTTGCAGGCACACATTCATTGAATTAAAGGAAAGGTTATGCACAAGCAACTGAAGTGAGAGGAATTATATTGCTCATGGAAATTACACAGGGAATGTAAAGCCATAAAATAATTTAAACACAAGAAAAGGAAAAGGAAATCTAAATGAAGGATAATAACATCAGTTGAGTAAGTGGTGCAAGCACCGAGGGTTTGGATAAGCAGAAGTTAACAGAGGATAAGGCAAACCATGAGATGAATTAGTTAAAGGCATGGTTGAGATTTCAACGGCAGTTGAAATGAAATAGGGGGTGGCATGAATGAATGTTGATTAGCAGTAGAAGTCATAGCTCCTGTGTTGGCTGGAAGCTCCAGTCTGATTTATTTGAAATAAATGTTGCAGTTGATCAGCTACAGGCAGGCGCAGTGTCCACGGCACTGAATGGGGGTTTGTGGCAAACTGTGAAGATTGTTTTTAACTAGAGGAAGTTGCATCCTTTCTAAGATTGGACATTGGACAAGTAGCATAACAGGATAGGAATTGAAATAATTAGGAGAGATGTAGAGGTGGGAAAAGTGGATAGAACAGTTAAAGGAAGAAATCTAATTCATCCAAAGAGCTTTCCTAACTACAGGAGGTCCAAAAGAGTATAGTCAATAAAGTACTTTTTGTTGTAGTATTGGAAATGGTGACCGCTGTTTTGCAATTGGAACACTCACACATTAAAGCCCAGTTATAAACATCAGCCTGGTCACTAGAGAACTGAGCTTACAACCTTTGAATTAGAGCGTCGGGTCTTTTTACATTCTTCTGAAACATCAAGTTGGGTCCACATTTATTATCTCAGCCATTTGGTAGAATCTCCAGCAATGAAACACTCTCTCTGCCCTGCAATGATTTGATTATATGCTCAAATATATATATGCTGGATTATATGCTGGAACCTGTAAATCTGACGTGGAGACAAAATTGCTACCACAATACCATTGCTTATACTTGAGAATTAGATTAATAAGCTGACATGAGATCAGGCACCAAGAGACAGCATTAGATAATAAAATGGCAATGTATTTATTTCTGTGGGACTCCTAAAATGGCATTGTTGTGATAGGAAGGTAACTATGGAACCAAATGAGTGACCACCAGGGGCGCCGGGGCGATGGCTGCCCTGCCGGCAGTCTGTTCGTTATTTCATTCTTATTGGTTTTTTTTAGTGTGTTAAAAGTTTGTTTCAATGTTCTTCGGTTTGTTTTATGTGGGGGGAGGGGATTAGGGGAAACTTTTCTTCGAGTTCTTATCTTGCTGGAGATGTGATTAATTTTCGGATCACATTCTCCAGACGCTCTGCGGTCTTCCATCGATGGAGCTGGAAGCCTCCTCGGACTGACTTTGAGCTCTATCGCGGGGCGTGGACTTAACATCGGAGCTGATCCGTTGCGTGGGATCGCTCCCACAGTGGCCACCGCGGACTTTACCATCAAGTTTGTAGTCGGGAGAGGGTAGTCGGGAAGCTCCAACCTCGCGGAAGATTCGACCAGCCCCGACGTGAGGTTCGATCGCCCGGTGCGGGGGAGCTGACATCCTCCCGATGCGGGAGCTGATCGCCTCGAAGCGGAGGGCCCCGAACGCCGCCGGCTATGGGAGTCAAGATCATCCCGTCAACGAGGTCCACAAGGGCTCGAGGTCCACGACCGAGGAAGAACTAAGGGAAGGACTTGAACTTTACTTCGCCTTCCATCACAGTGAGGAATGTGTAGGAGTCATTGTGGTGGATGTTCATGTTAAAATGTGTTTTTGAGTGATCTGTCGCTTTTAATTGTATGACTGAACTGGCCAATGGAATTCCTCGTATGTTGCAAAACATACTTGGCGAATAAAGTGTGATTCTGAAATGAGTGTAGTCCCAACACTTAGATGGCAAAACTGTTGGAAGAGAAAACTGTGAAACTTTAAGTCAAATGCTTCAGTGTAGTATAATGCATTATAATTACTGAAAATGTACTTTGTAACTTTGGTTGGGATACATTGGTGTATGTGTTCAGATGGCATTTGCATGCAAGACTATGTACATCACTGCCATGGTAACAGCATTTACGTAGACTAAAATTTGTTTCTCCCACATTTTTATTTTCTGACACCAGATTTCCCAATCATCTTTAGCAGGTTTTCTTTCAAATAGAATTTACACATACTGAATTAGCATAGTCAGAGAGATATATATCATATAGCATGGAAACAGGCCCCGGTAGCTTATTCCATATACCCACTACCCTCTGAATGAAAAAGTTACGCTTAGGTTCTTATTATATCTTATCCATCTTACCATAAACACATGTCCTCTTGTTTCTGATTCCCCTACCTTGGGTAAAATATATTTGCATTCACCCTTTCTAATCGCCTCATGATTTTATACACGTCTTTGAGTTCACCCCTCAGCCTCCTGAGCTCCAAGGAATAAAATCTAGCCTGCCCAACCTCTCCATATGATTTAGCCGCTCAAGTCCTGGCAACATCCTCGTACATCTTCTCAGAATGCTTTCCAGCTTAATGATATCCTTTCAATAGCAAGATGAACAAAACTGAGCATGGTACTCCCAAGTGTGGCCTCACCAGTGTTAAGTACAACCACATCATAACATCCCAACTTTTATGCTCAATACCCTGGTATGAAGGCCAATGTATCAAAGGCCTTCTTGACCACCCTACCTACCTGTGAGGCCACTTTGAAGGAACTACATACCTTTACTCCTAGATCGCACAGCTCTCCAACACTCCCCAGGACCCTAGCATTCACTGTGAAGGTCCTGTCCTGACACTTCGGATCAAATACATCCAGAGTGCTAGGATGAAAGTCTCATCTCTGCTGTACAAGGCCCTGTATTATAAGTTGACGCAGGTTCAGTGCACTTTTTGTTCTACTGCACACAAATTATTACTGGTGGATGTTTAGGCTCAGGTTGTGATGATGAATTATTTGGAAACTGCGGTATGAAATGTTCTTCTGGGAGTACGTTTCAAGTAGTTTGAGTGGTTTACAATAGACAAAAAATAATCTCAACTGTAAATAATCTGCACATTAAACGAGGCCACATAATATTAGGGTCAATCAATACTGTGACACCTGCAATGATTTGACTAGGCTCTGCAGGGTTACTTTACATTTGTACTTTCTTAAAAAATAAATTGTCAAGAATTATTCAAGTTACTGTGGAGTTTTAAGAATGTAATTTTCTTATTGATAGGACTGTATCAGTCTTGGATCTGGAGAGCCGTCCGTAACTGAACATTGCTCCTTTGTGATGTACCACAACAACAGTCCACGATGGGGTGAGATAATCAAACTGCCCATTCCGGTTGACAAATTCAGGGGGTCTCACCTTCGATTTGAGTTCAGACACTGCTCAAGTAAGTACACGCATGTCATTGTTTTAAACTGATAAAAATGTTGAAAAGATTACAGATTTGTTGTCAGTCAAAAGTGCTGAATCAACAAACATTTAAAAGGAACAAGTTGTTTGTTCCTTTGTTATTGAACAGCCAGCTTTATAAATTGCAAAAGCCTTAATGCCCAAAGCTCTGCTTTTGCTTCTTTGTCTTTTTCCACCTTTCACTCATTCGCCTCTGTCTCCCAACTCCATCCATCCTCCCCAACCTGGTCCATTTGTCCTCCATCCCTCTTCAGTCCACCCATCACCTACTGCCCAGTAACTCACCACTTCCTCTCTGATGTCTATCCTCTCAGTCCACTCTCAGTCCTGATACTGGGTCTCAATCCCAAAATGTCATCAATTCCTTTCCTTTACAGATGCGACTTGGCCACACTTACACCTGTTGCCCTTAATGGTTTTAATCTATTACCACAATATATAGTACTTGTAGAATGCCTTCGGATTCGCCAAAATACTGCCTACCATATATTTTTCATGACATCTTATCCCTCCTAATTCCTTTTTTAAGCACTTCTCACACTTTGTATAATATTGATACTGTCATTAGTTCCCAATACTTGACACATTTTTCTTTATTTTCTTTATCCAACCCTGAATATCCCTCAATATCTAGGATTCCCTATATTATTTACCCTGGCTTTTACCTAACAGGAACATGATAGCCTTGAACTCTTACTATTTCTCTTTTGAATACAATAAACCCTTAACAGACACCCCTATTTCGGTTATAGCAGACGGACTTACCCACGCTGGCTACCAATGCCACCCCCAACTTGGAAGGTGCATTAATGAGCTACTGTTGCGGCTCATGTAGTAGCCCCTGGGGACAGTGCTTTCTTCGGGCTGCTGCCACCGACAGGATGTGCTTGGTAATGTGTAGCTCCCTCCCCTCTCACAATCTGCCACTTCTTCCTGTTGCCCGTCATTTTGTCCACTCCCAACCCCCCCCCCCCCCCCCCCCCCCCTCCATCACCGCCTCCTCCTTGAAAGATGTTGGCGACTGTGGGGGAGTAGGAGGAAAGGAGATGGCAGTAGAGGGGAGAGTGCCAGAGTGGACAAAACGGCAGGAGAAGGAGAAGGAGGAGGAGGTGGTGGAGGAGCGGGGAGCTGGCAATGTGATGGCCCCTGCAACAGCTGCTGAAAGGGGAGGGAGCCCCAATGTAGAAAGGGCTTGTTCTGTCATTGGCGGCGGCTGGAAAAAAGCGCTGTCCCCACGGGCTACAATGTGAGCCACAAAAGGTGAGCGTCAACTGGATCGCATGTGGCAGCTGGATAAGAAAGGCTTGTTGGTGCAGACTAGTGACATTGCACCGAGTTTTAAGGTGAAATGATACAAAGTGCTGGAGTAACTTAGCAGACTGAATTAGTCTGAAAAAGAGTCCTGATCCGAAATGTCACCTGTTCATGTTCTCCAGAGAAGCTGCCTGACCTGCTGGGTTACTCCAACACTTTTGTGTCCTTTTGTGTATTAACCAGCATCGGCAGTTCTTTATTTCTAATACATACAATGATAATACCGTACTTATAGTGTTATAGTGATCAATCGACAATAATGGATACCTCCCCCCTCCCCAATGGTCTGTTTTAACGAGAGTTTACTGTACTTCTTACTCTGCAGATGTAGACCTACAGTACCTGCAATTCAATGCTCTCAATCTATCTTTGTCAAATTCTCCATTATGTTAATGAAAATGGTCTCCCCGCACATTAAGCCCTTTATTATTGGTCCATCTCTATCTTTTTAGAACATAGAAAAGTAGCACAGGAACAGGCCCTTCAGCCCACCATGTCTATGTTGACCATTAAGCCAAAGGAAACTAACCTCTTTCATAGCACATGATTTATATCCCTCCATTTTTATAAGCTAATTTTCCTGTCAAAATATCTTTTAAACACCACCATTGCACCTGCTTTCACCACCACCTTGTTCCCCCCCTCCCCCCTACCCCCAGCAGCACATTCCAAGCACCCACCACTGTGTAAAGAAAATCTTTCCTTGTACTTCTCCTTTAAATTTTCCCCCTCTCATCTTAAAGCTATGCCTCCTATTATTTGACATTTCAACATTTCTATCCTGTGAAAAAAGACTCTGACCTTCTCTATACTCTAATTTAAAACAATTATGACCTTCTCTATACCTTTCAAAAATTGATGGAGAAAAGCGCACTAGGTTACATCCTTCATTAAAACCCGTTAAACCTTCACAAATGGACAGTTGTTACTCAAAATATAGTTTATCCTTTAAGATTCTTGTTTGTCCTGCCTTACAGATTTTCTTATTGTCTACAGATATAAGAATTGACTTAACTACCTCAGTATTTAGATTATAGTTCTTCTCTTTGTGTGTAAACTTAAGCGCCTGTCCCACTTACTTGGCACGCAAATTGCGCGACCTCGTGGTTGCGTTGAGGCGCACGGGCATCCTATGGTGCATCCTATACAATACTTTTATTCTTTCTACATACAATGTCAGATGAAGTACAATTATATTAAATAAGTACAATTAATTTTTCTCCATCCACTCTTTTTATTGTGACATCCTTTCTTGCTTCTACACAAGTAACAGCTATATATTTAATATTAACCGCTTCCTAACCTTTCTTTATACAAAGAAACTGCAAATATGTTGATGTGTAATTCTCCCATGGCTTTGATCGTCAAGATGGAGCAAGTCATATTGAAGTGTTCGTGAAGAATGAACTAGTGCCATGAGTTATTTTCCTTCAGAAATATAAACTACCCAAATCACGTAAAATTCGATCTTTTGTATTTTTCCTTTGGCGACATTCATTCTAACATCAAGTCACCTGGGCTTGCCTTTCCACAACCTCATTTAATGTACGGCTTCATCTGCACAAATATCTGGTTGCAACTTCATATACTAATGTTCACCATGTATCCCTATTATATATTTCAAAATACTTTTTGGCTCTGTGCTGCTGTATGGAAAATGCATTGAGAGTATTTTGCCATAAGCATGTGGAAAAAGATCAACTGACTGAATTCTGGATGTAAATCAGTATAAAAAACAAATGCCAAATGAAATTAAATTAAAAGGTGCAATAGCAGAACACTTTTTTTTTTTAACAAGTGTCATGCATTTTCACTGCAGAAGAATAATGAGGAATCTCATTCCTCAGAAACCTAAGGATCAATTTTCACCCATCATGAGAAAGATGTGCTAGATGACTATGTTCATTCTATCACAAAGTTTACAGAGTCGGGTAAAAATGTGTGGCTCACCATTTTTGTAATAAATATAATTTGAGATGTTGCTCCTTGTCTGTAATTTTAATTTTATTGTCCAATATTTAGCAAAAGACAAAGGTGAAAAAAAATTATTCGGATTTGCATTTACACCACTAATGCGAGACGATGGTACAACTCTTTCGGATGACATTCATGAGCTGTATGTTTACAAGGTAACGGACTACTCATTTGTTCATCTCCTAGAAATGACGTTGCATGTATGTGGTATCCTGACAACAACCATCCAAATTCAGTCCCTTGCAATGGCCCTTCCAAAAATCACTGACCAGAATCTGAATCTAATGCATACTCCCAGAAATGTGCTATTAATGCCAAGCACAATTCTCCGCATTTAGAAGTTTACACATTTCAATTATATGCTGGGTAGCCAATAGATTCTGAATGTTCATAAATCACAGTTTACTTACTTATTCTGTGATTTTCTTTCTGGACTTCCAAAACTCTTCTCCAATGACATTCTGGAATCAAAGCTAGGGTGACACAGTAGTTCAGCAGTCCTGACTATGGATGCTGACTGTACAGAGTTTGTACATTATCCCTGTGGCCGCATGGGTTTTCTCCTGATGCTCTGGGTTCCTCCCAAACTCCAAAGATATACAAGTTTGTAGGTTAATTGGCATCTGTAAATTGTAAATTGTCTCTAGTGTGTCGGATCGTGCTAGTGTACGAGGTGATCGCTAGTCAGCACAGACTTGGTGGGCCGAAGGACCTTTTTCCACGCTAATTCTCTAAAGTCTAGCGTAAAGTTCAGCCAACAAATAAACTTGAAAAGCTTCAATAATCATCGAGATGTTAACTTCTCTTATGAACTTGAACACCCTTGCCTCATTTGTGTCAGTAAAATGCTCCCTTTCTAGCCTTCCCACCCCTGTCCAATACACGGATGCACATCACAATTAAATATATCTGACTGTGATTATGAAAATGTCATCTGTGAAATTTATCTTGATTTCTGTTGTAATTATCCTGTGGAAATGTTGAAGTAGCTCTACTGGATTCTTCCCATACTCCCAGTAAAAAATACTTTAAAATACAATATATACTGTCTTTCATGTTAAATAGAACACATTTTGACATCCTCTGACAGTCTTATGAACCCTGTCTTTAAGTGACAGTTTACAGCTTACAGTTGTTGCCTGTGGATTATTACAGTCCCTGCCAGCATTAATTTATGTGATCAGATATTATTCAAAATCAAGTTAGCGAAAAGCAATTCTGAAATAATCAGATTAGTACACTGTTGAATGCCCTAACGTATTTACTATAATTGATGCAAAATGATTTGCCATAAATATAAACGGGGAATTGAAGGAAGAAAATACATATTAGTTGACCCTGAGAATTTACTGCTCTGGGGCAGAACTGCTCTGCTCTGCAGTATTGGGAGATTCAAGATTGTTCATTGTATATTACTTCTACTGTCAGTGATAGCAATATTTTATCAACAATATTGATAGCAGATTTGTCTCTCAATACTTAGAGATTGAGTATCTTCTTTTAGCCCTTTATACATGTGACAAAACAGAAAGCAATATCCTCTTAGCCAATGTTTACCTTGTAGCTTGATGATTCTTCATTCAAAGTATCCCATTTTCTTTGGATAGTTAGAATTAAATATGTTTTCACACTGTGTTCAGGTAATGTCTTCCAAATATTAGCAATTCACATCATATGGGCTAAAATCATTATATAGAAGTTGAATTTTGCAGCCACAAAGGAGTTGGGGAAATGTAACATTTAAGAAAGAACTGCAGATGTTGGAAAAATCGAAGGTAGACAAAAATGCTGGAGAAACTGCTGGAGGCAGCATCTGAAGAAGGGCTCGACCCGAAACGTCACCTATTCCTTTGCTCCATAGATGCTGCCTCACCCGCTGAGTTTCCCCAGCAATTTTGTCTACTGGGGAAATGTAACAGCACCTTGGCTGAAAGACAAAATGGAACAGCTACATTTGTAAATGGCATAATTTTACTTGTAAAGCCACGCTACTGATACTCTAACTCATGGTACATGTTCTACTCATGGTACCCATTGAGTATAGGACTATAATTCAGGTTATAGCACAATGCTACACTTGAAGAAAGCACATATACAGTATATAGAGGAGGTGATGCAACTGTTACCCTTGAATGAACACACTCAGTCACTTGTGAAGAGTGTGTGTCACTCAATTGGCTCAATAGTTATATCCTATAACAATTGTGATAAAAAAAAAGATTTTTTTCCCAGCAAAAGTATTGACTGTTTCTCAATGGAGATAATTCAGAGAATGGAAATTATGAACTCTCAGTTTTAGGAAAACTAGCAATTGGAATCTAATTGGAGCAACACATCAAAATTTAGAAACAAGAGTACACCACCAGTGCACCATTCAAGGAAATTCTAAACCACAATTTCATTTACCTGCTTTTTTGCCCTTTTTCTGAAATATTTGCACATAACACAAATCTGTCAGTCAGGCTTGAAAGCTGCAATTGATTATATATCCACAGCCTTTTGGTAAATGGAATAACAGATTTGAACTAACTTTGTATGAAAGGCTGCTTCCTGTTTTCTTTCTTTCATAGGTTGAATCAAATTTTGGGATTACATCTCTCCTTGACCCATGTATGCCACTGCTTTCTGTTAGTCAGTTAATCTTCTGCCATACAAACATATTACTTTCTGCACCATCACCTTTTATTTTCTGCAATAGCTTTTGATGAGTACCTTACTAAATTCTTGGTGATTTATGCATAGTATATACATTTATTATTTTACTTAAGGCAAATCCACTACATTGGTCAAACATGTTTTCCCCTTCACAGACCAATGCAGAATTTGCCTGATTACCTTGATTTTTTTCTAAGTGTTCTGCTTTAACTTATTTCATAATGGCTTTTAATTTATCCCTCAACAAATAGTAGGCTAACTGGCCTATAGTTGTGTTACTTTCTTGAATAAAATATTTACAATTTGCCATTTACTAATATAGTGGAACTTTCTGTGAACCTGGAATCTGGAAAATTTTAGAAAATTAAGAGCAATGCATCATTGTTCTTGAACCCCCTGGAGCAAAAGCCCAACACTTTGTCATTTTTTGGCAGTCTCTCTGTTGAGCTTGGATAATAAAGACAAATCAGGTTGCACCCACTAGCAGTTAGACATCACAATTGTGTTCTAGACTTAGTTCTATTTGTATACACAGCCAATCAATATGATGCATTTTATTTAAAAAGTAATCACTTTAATTCTTGCCCTTTGCTGCTTGGTGAGAAGGGCAAAGAATATACAGGATTAATTAATCTGAAATTTAATTTACAGTGTGATGAAAACAGCACTTTCAGTAACCATGGGCTGTACCTGGGTCTCCCCTGCTGTAAAGAAGACTTTAATGGCTGTCCCAACATTCCATCCAGTCATATATTCCAACGAAGTGCAAAAGAATTCTTCTGGATCTCAACCCTACTCTCATCTACTAAACTAACACAGAATGGTACTGTTGAAATATTGTTGCTGCTTTCTAGTTTTATATTAGTTCCTGTGCTGGTGCACCTTCTACTTTTCATTGAAACAAGTCTCAGAGCCACAATATTAGTGCCCATTGGATACTGTACAGATGTTCCCCAGAAATGGAATTACGATTGCCCACAAGACCAGATGGAAGCGCAGACGCAGAGACCACATGAGAGCTCTGATGTACTTGGGTGTCAGTGGGTTTAAAAAATTGCTAGTGTAGATGGAGTCGAGGGAGGAGGTTTAAGGACAGATGTTGCAACTCCTGCGGTGAGAGTACCTGTGGAGGGGATGATTTGGGTGGGAAGGGATGAACCAAAGAGTTGCAGAGGGGTCAGTCTCTGCGGAAAGTGGAAAGGGGTGGAGATGGGAAGATGTGATGGTGGGATCATGATGGAAATGTCAGAGAATGATCTGTTGGATGCGGAGGCTGGTGGGGTGAAAGGCGTGTACCAGGGGAACCCTGTCCTTGTTGCATCTGTGGAGAGAGGGAGCAAGAGCAGAACTCCGGGACACAGAAGAGACACGAATGAGAGATCCACCTATGGCAGCTGAGCGCTAACCATGTTCACTAAAGAATGAGGACATCTCACATGGAAAGCCTCATCTTGGAAGCAGTTGTGGCAGAGACGGAGGAATTGAGAGTAGCGGATAGTGCCTTCGCAAGAGCAGGGTCGGAGAATGTGTAGACATAATACCTGTGGGAGCAGATAGGTTTGTAGTAGACGTCATTCGATAGCCTGTCTCCTTTAATGGAGGTGGATAGAGAAAGGGGAGAGAGGTGTTAGAAATAGTCCAGGCAAATTTGAGGGCAGGATGGAAGGTAGTGGCGAGGTTAATGAAATTCAGTTTGGCTCACATCATCTGTGGCTAACAATTCGCTTATCAGGAAACCTCCTTGCCGGCACTAAATTGTGCTGTTTTTGTCTCACTTCCATGTTTCTCCCCTCCCCCAACCATTACAATCAGTCTGAGGAATGGTCCCGACCCGAAAAGTCACCTATCCATGTTCTCTAGAAATGTTGCCTGATCCACTGAGTTAGTCCAGCATTCTGTGTCTACCCCTCTTCAGACTAATTGGACTAAAGGAGAAAAAGCTGAAAATCAGAGGTGGCGATGGGTCAAAGCCTGGCAAGTGATAGTTGATAGTGGGGTACCGCAAGGCTCGGTGCTGGGACCGCAGTGACTAGTGGGGTACGCAAAGGTTCGGTGCTGGGACCGCAGTGACTAGTGGGGTACCGCGAGGCTTGGTCCTGGGATCGCAGCTATTTACAATATACAGTGGCTTGCAAAAGCATTCATACCCCTTGAACTTTTCCACATTTTGTCACATTACAACCACAAACGTAAATGTATTTTATTGGGATTTTATGTGATAGACCAACACAAAGTGGTGCATAATTGTGAAGTGGAAGGAAAATGATACATGGTTTTCAAATTTTTTTACAAATAAAAAACTGAAAAGTGTGGCGTGCAAAAGTATTCAGCCCCCCCGAGTCAATAATTTGTAGAACCTCCTTTCGCTGCAGTTACAGCTGCAAGTCTTTTGGGGTATGTCTATAGAAGCTTTGCACACCTAGAGACTGAAATTTTTGCCCATTCTTCATTGCAAAATAGCTCAAGCTCAGTCAGATTGGATGGAGAGCATCTGTGAACAGCAATTTTCAAGTCTTGCCAGAGATTCTCAATTGGATTTAGGTCTGGACTTTGACTGAGCCATTCTAACACATGAATATGCTTTGATCTAAACCATTCCATTGTAGCTCTGGCTGTATGTTTAGGGTCGTTGTCCTGCTGGAAGGTGAACCTCCGCCCCAGTCTCAAGTCTTTTGCAGACTCTAACAGGTTTTCTTCCAAGATTTGCCCTGTATTTGGCACCATCCATCTTCCCATCAACTCTGACCAGCTTCCCTGTCCTGCTGAAGAAAAGCATCCCCACAGCATGATGCTGCCACCACCATGTTTCACAGTGGGGATGGTGTGTTCAGGGTGATGTGCAGTGTTAGTTTTCCGCCACACATAGCATTTTGCATTTAGGCCAAAAACTTCAATTTTGGTCTCATCTGACCAGAGCACCTTCCTCCACATGATTGCTGTGTCCCCCACATGGCTTGTGGCAAACTGCAAACGGGACTTCTTATGGCTTTTTTTCAACAATGGCTTTCTTCTTGCCACTTGCCAGATTGGCTGAGTACGCAGAGGCATGGCAGATGCAGTTTAATATGGATAAATGTGAGGTTATCCACTTTGGTAGCAAAAACAGGAAGGCAGATTATTATCTAAATGGTGACAAGTTGGGAAAAGGGGAAGTACTACGGGATCTGGGGGTCCTTGTTCATCAGTCAATGAAAGTAAGCAAGCAGGTACAGCAGGCAGTGAATAAAACTAATGGCATGTTCGCCTTCATAACAAGAGGAGTTGAGTATAGGAGCAAAGATGTCCTTCTGCAGTTGTACAGGGCCCTAGTGAGACCACACCAGGAGTATTGTGTGCAGTTTTGGTCCCCTAATATGGGGAAGGACATTTTTGCTATTGAAGGACTGCAGCGTGGGTTTACAAGGTTAATTCCCGGGATGGCGGGACTGTCCTATACGGAGAGAATGGAGTAGCTGGGCTTGTATACTCTGGAATTTAGAAGGATGAGAGGGGATCTTATTGAAACATATAAGATTATTAAGGGTTTGGACAAGCTAGAGGCAGGAAACATGTTCCCGATGTTGGGGGAGTCCAAATCCAGGGGCCACACACACCACAGTTTAAGAATAAGGGGTAAGCCATTTAGAACGGAGATGACGAAACACTTTTTCACACAGAGTTACAAGTCTGTGGAATTCTCTGCCTCAGATGGCGGTGGAGGCCTGTTCTCTGGATACTTTCAAGAGAGAGCTAGATAGGGCTCTTAAAGATAGCGGAGTCAGGGGATATGGGGAGAAGGCAGGAACGGGATACTGATTGGGGATGATCAACCATGATCACATTGAATGCTGGTGCTGGCTCAATGGGCTGAATGGCCTACTCCTGCACCTGTCTATTGTCTATAACACAGGTAAGGATGGGGTTGGGGATGATTGGCAGATGGGTGGAGTAAGTGACAAAGGCTGGAGGTGAAAAGGAAACCAAAGGGTGTCAGATAAGCAGAGAAGAGGAGGAGTGAAATGTAAAGGTGGAGGGAATGATATGGGTAGAAGGGGATGGGGAAGGGAACAGAGAGTATAAAAAAAAAGATGGGAAACTTTGGGATTGAAGATAAGCGTATAAAGGAAGGGAAAGGAATAACGTGAGAATGGGGGGGATTTGAGAGATAGTGGGAGAAATGAGTGGAAACCAAGGTAAGGGTGGGATTGGGGTGGGGATATTACTTGAAATTGGAGAATTCAATGCTCATTTGGTTAGGTTCTAAGCTACCCAAGCAGAATGTGAGGTGCTGTTCCTCCAGTATGCCTATGGCAATGGAGGAGGCCAATGACTGAAACGTCGATATGGGAATGAGAAGCGGAAATAAAATAGTTAGCAACCAGGAGATCCAGCAGGCCTTGGCAGACGGAGTGCAAGTGTTCAGCAAAACAGTCACCTTGTCTATGTTTGGTTTTGCCACTGTAAAGGAGGACATTTCAGAAGCAACAAATGCAGTAGATGAGGTTTGAAGAGATGCACGTGAAGAGATCACTTTATGATCTGAGAAGTTACAATTGAAGTTTGGGATTTGTTACACTATTGAGCAATATGCATTTTGCTTTGTAATGGCTTATCTCTGATTGGGTTTAGTTGACCTCCTTGCCCTTTTGAAGTGGAAAGCACAGCCAGACAGAGTGATGGATATCCTGGGAAGGTTGAGACATGTCAACGGTGAAGAAATAGTTAAAGTAAGTCAATGTTGTGATCATGTTTACAGTAGTATACCCAGAGATAATTGTGAAATCCTGGATCTCATTCAAATAACATATGTTGAACCTTATTTTCCCCAATTTCTCTTCTTGCCATTGCTCTCTATTAATTTCTGTCCTCTCATTTCCTCCCCATATTTCTCCTGTTGGCAAATTTACATACTGTCGATATCCCATCACTATTACTCTGACTTGCAACTCTGCTCATTTTCTCTGCACTTTCCCCATCCCCTCCTCCCCTCTCTGCACTGACTCATCTTTCCCTCTTCACTCTCCCCTTTTTTTTGCTCTGGTCCTCTTTCTGCTCTTTCCCTCCTTTGCTGGACCCCATGCCTTCTTACCCTTCCTGCTGCTCCCTTTCATTCTCCCTCCCTTTCCATTCCCCTTTTTCCAATCCCCCTTTTCACCCACTCTCCTTTCCTACTCTTTCTCATTTCCCACTCTGTCCCATTCTCCCCAATTCTCCATCTCAACCTGCACCTATTCTTTCTTTCTTCCCCCTGCTGTCATCTTTCCCTTTTGCTCTGCACACATTTCCTTTTATTTCACTGACCTCCCTTACTTCACAACTCTACTTCCCATCTCTCATTGTCACCTTTGCATGATCTGATTTTAAGACATTATGTAATGTGACTTTTCAGATCTGGACAGATTTTTCCCAATGTGTGGTTGAATATAATGGAGCAAAAGGTGAGATTATAAAGGTGGCTTGTGATGCAAGGCATGGGTTTCAACAATTATTTATTAGTACAAAATTAAATGGACTAGGATTTGATCATGTTCCTGGAAGTAATATCACAAAAACTCCTGCCTCTAACTACCCTTCCCCCCTACTCCTGAAATGAATTAATACATTTTTGAACAACCTGCCCTCCCTCCCATCGGAAAGAGTCATTTACCTGACTGTTGTCTGCAGAGATAGGAAAGTGATGCAAAAATTAACATCAAGCTAGTAGCAATGACAGGATATTCCCTAGGACATTGAGGGAAGTTAGTGTAGAAATAGCCGGGGCTATGACAGAAATATTTCAAATGTCATTAGAAACGGGAATAGTCCCCGAGGATTGGCGTACTGCGCATGTTGTTCCATTGTTTAAAAAGGGTTCTAAGAGTAAACCTAGCAATTATAGACCTGTTAGTTTGACTTCAGTGGTGGGCAAATTAATGGAAAAGATACTTAGAGATAATATATATAAGCATCTGGATAAACAGGGTCTGATTAGGAACAGTCAACATGGATTTGTACCTGGAAGGTCATGTTTGACTAATCTTCTTGAATTTTTTGAAGAGATTACTAGGGAAATTGACGAGGGTAAAGCAGTGGATGTTGTCTATATGGACTTTAGTAAGGCCTTTGACAAGGTTCCTCATGGAAGGTTGGTTAAGAAGGTTCAACTGTTGGGTATAAATGCAGGAGCAGCAAGATGGATTCAACAGTGGCTGAATGGGAGACGCCAGAGGGTAATAGTGGATGGTTCTTTGTCGGGTTGGAGGCAGGTGACTAGTGGGGTGCCTCAGGGATCTGTGTTGGGTCCTTTGTTGTTTGTCATGTACATCAATGATCTGGATGAAGTTGTGGTAAATTGGATTAGTAAATATGCAGATGATACCAAGATAGGGGGTGTTGTGGATAATGAAGAGGTTTTCCAAAGTCTACAGAGTGATTTAGGCCATTTGGAAGAATGGGCTGAAAGATGGCAGATGGAGTTTAATGCTGATAAATGTGAGGTGCTACACCTTGGCAGGACAAATCAAAATAGGACGTACATGGTGAATGGTAGGGAATTGAAGAATGCAGTTGAACAGAGGGATCTGGGAATAACCGTGCATAGTTCCTTGAAGGTGGAATCTCATATAGATAGGGTGGTAAAGTAAGCTTTTGGTATGCTAGCCTTTATAAATCAGAGCATTGAGTATAGAAGCTGGGATGTAATGTTAAAATTGTACAAGGCATTGGTGAGACCAAATCTGGAGTATGGTGTACAATTTTGGTCGCGCAATTATAGGAAGGATGTCAACAAAATAGAGAGAGTACAGAGGAGATTTACTAGAATGTTGCCTGGGTTTCAACAATTAAGTTACAGAGAAAGGTTGAATAAGTTAGGTCTTTATTCTCTGGAGCGCAGAAGGTTAAGGGGGGACTTGATAGTGGTCTTTAAAATGATGAGAGGGATAGACAGAGTTGATGTGGACAAGCTTTTCCCTTTGAGAATAGGGAAGATTCAAACAAGAGGACATGACTTCAGAATTAAGGGACAGAAGTTTAGGGGTAACATGAGGGGGGAACTTCTTTACTCAGAGAGTGGTAGCGGTGTGGAATGAGCTTCCAGTGGAAGTGGTGGAGACAGGTTCGTTGGTATCATTTAAAAATAAATTGGGTAGGCATATGGATGAGAAGGGAATGGAGGGTTATGGTATGAGTGCAGGCAGGTGGGACTAAGGGGAAATAATTGTTCGGCACAGACTTGTAGGGCCGAGATGGCCTGTTTCCGTGCTGTAATTGTTATATGGTTATATGGTTATAAGACCATCTGATAGCATCGTTAATTATTGAGGAGATATAATGCCCTCAGAATAGATTTATAAACTTTGGTCTGTTGTATGTATATATGATTTACTTTGTATCTCTATGTATTATTAATCCATACAACCTTTCTCCCAAAGTCAATGATTATGTCATGATTTCACTGGCACTAGTATCCCTCTACTCCTTCTGCCAAATAGCTATTAACTGCAGCGACCATTTAAATTACAGTTGTAGATTCAGTTGATACCCTCACAGGTAGTGATGGAGTAGATAGCAGTTAATATCAGCATCTCACAGATTGAAGAATGCATTGAAAAATGGTAGTGTGCCCAGCAGACACCATTCACAAGTGAAACCATCCTCCTTTGCCTCTGCAATTCTTTATCAGATGGGGTGTTGACTGGGTAATTCATTGCGGAGACAATCAAACCACTGACTATCAAAGCTGCCACAGTCCGTATTGTCAAAGCTGCCACAGCCAGACATAAAAACAGTTTTTTTCCATGAGTAGTAGCTCTACTCAATAACCAAAAACCTGTAGCCTCCTTTTGCTCTATTAATTCATTATTTAATTCTTATTTAATTCACATGTTTAATCGATAATGTTTTATTATTAATGTTTTATGTGTCCTTCCTAACTATCACTGTATGTCATGTTGTCACATGCGGGCAGAGCATCAAGGCAAATTCCTTGTATGTGAATACTTGGCCAATAAACTTATTCATTCATTCATTCATTCATTCATTCATTCATTCACTCCTTAATGTTGAAGGCTGATTTGAAAAGGGAATTTAAAAATATCCCTATTTCTGAAAGATTTAATTTCAGTGTAAATGCTTAAGCAGTGGATATCAGTGATACTGAAGAATATCTCCAAGCTAACGCTTTTCTCTTTTCCAGTTTTTACAGGACATTTTAGATACATTGTTTACAATTTTAGATGACAACACGGAGAAATATGGTTTGCTGGTATTTCAGTCCTTGGTAAGTAACCCAAGGCATGCACTGGTATTTCATAGCTATTGTCCAATGTAAAGATTATAAAAATTGCTTTGTTAATATATTAATTGTAAGCAATTTAAACTTCTGAGATTTGTACCACAGTGCAGAGTGTAACTAAAATAAATCTCAACTCTTAGTAGATTGAGTTCTGTTTGATGGAAATAGCCTCTTGAATTTTCAGCCTCTTTCTCAAAGATTGTGAGTCTTGCTGAATTTTCAGGTGCTCAGATAACACACTTCCATATCAAGTCAAGTCAGGATGTGACAAACAAAATGGATGAACGGGAGCCAGTGGATGTAGTGTATCTAGACTTTCAGAAAGCCTTTGATAAGGTCCTGCATGGGAGACTGGTGACTAAAATTAGAGTATTTGGTATTGGGGGTAGGGTGTTGACGTGGATAGAAAATTGGTTGGAGACAGGAAGCAAAGAGTAGGAGTGAACGGGTCCTTTTCAGAATGGCAGGCAGTGGCGAGTGGAGTGCCGCAAGGCTCGGTGTTGGGGCCGCAACTGTTTACTATATATATTAATGATTTGGAAGAGGGAATTAGGAGCAACACTAGCAAGTTTGCGGATAACACAAAGCTGGGTGGCAGTGTGAACTGTGAAGAGAATGTTAGGAGGTTGCAGGATGACCTGAACAGGGTGAGTGTGTGGGCAGATGCAAGGCAGATGCAGTATAATATAGATAAATGTGAGGTTATCCACTTTGGTGGCAAAAACAAGGGGGCAGATTATTATCTCAATGGGGTTATGTTAGGTAAGGGGGAGGTACAGCGAGACCTGGGTGTCCTTGTACACAGGTCACTGAAAGTTGGCTTGCAGGTACAGCAGGCAGTGAAGAAAGCTAATGGAATGTTGACCTTCATAACAAAAGGATTTCAGTATAGGAGTAGAGAGGTTCTTCTGCAGTTGTATAGTGCTCTGGTAAGACCACATCTGGAGTATTGTGTACAGTTTTGGTCTCCTAATTTGAGGAAGGACATCCTTGTGATTGAGGCAGTGCAGCATAGGTTCATGAGATTGATTCCTGGGATAGCAGGATTGTCATATGAGGAAAGATTGAAAAGATTTGTATTCACTGGAGCTTAGAAGGATGGGGGGGGGGGGTCTTATAGAAACATATAAAATTATAAAAGGTCTGGACAAGCTAGATGCAGGAAAAATGTTCCCAATGTTGGGTGAGTCCAGAACCAGGGGCCAGTCTCAGAATAAAGGGGAGGCCATTTAAGGCTGAGGTGAGAAAAAACTTTTTCACCCAGAGAGTTGTGAATTTGTGGAATTCCCTGCCACAGAGGGCAGCAGAGGCCAAATCACTGGATGGATTTAAGAGAGAGTTAGATAGAGCTCTAGGGGCTGGTGGAATCAAGGGATATGGGGAGAAGGCAGGCACGGGTTATTGATTGGGGACGATCAGCCATGGTCACAATGAATGGTGGTGCTGGCTCGAAGGGCCGAATGGCCTTCTCCTGCACCTGTTTTCTATGTTTCTAAGAGAGTTTATTGTCATGTGTCCCAGATAGGACAATGAAATTCTTGCTTGCTGCAGTACAACAGAATATTGTAAGCATAAATACAGAACAGTTCAGTGTGTCTATATAGCATAGACCATATAAATACACATAAATAAACAGATGGTACAATAGGCTGTTACAGTTCAGTTTGTTTGATGGGGAGTTTAACAACCTGATGGCTGTGGGGAAGAAGCTGTTCCTGAAGCTGGATGTACCAGATTTCAGGCTCCTGTACTTTCTACCTGATGGCAGTGGAGAGATGAGTGTGTGGCCAGGATGGTGTGGGTCCTTGATGATGTTGTGAACCATATTGTGAACTAGCAGTCTATTTGACTGTGGGGGCAATCACGGTAGACCCTAACTTGATTCTCACGCCTCCACATTGTAGCAAGCTTGTTGGAATGGAATCAGGAAAGGAATCTTGACTAACCTTCTCTTGAACAAGGCATGCGGAATTCAGCTACAACCTCCATCCTTGAAAGGTTGGCATCAGTTGAATCAGCAGTGAGAATGGATTTTATCTTCGACCCTCTCATTTCAATACAATACAATACGGGTTTATTCGTCACATTGCACATAAAGTGCAAGTGAAATGAATATGTCAGCAGTGATACAATGAGAAAGAACACACAATACACAATAGAAATCTAACACAAACATCCACCACAGCATTCATCACTGTGGTGGAAGACACAAAATTTGGCCAGTTCTAGGGTCAGTATAGTAATGAACAAGGGATGACCTCATGTTTATTATTTAAAAAACAAAACTTGTAAATGTAATGAGACTGCTGTATGTTCACTCCTACCTATAGCATTACGGATGACCATGTTGTAGGTTGACTGACAGACACAGTGAACTCACTTACTCAGCAATTACTGAATTACTGTACTTAACCAAGAGACAAGCTGGAGGAGTCAAGATCATGTTAACTGAAGGACTGAAACTCTGCATCAGAGTTATTGAGAGCAGATTGAATCATTTGCTGCAGCATTGGTGCATTTAGAGTTGCATTTGTCAAAAGACCAAGCATCTTTGAAGAATCAAATACATTTCACTGCACCATGTATTTTGATGGAATATACAGTAGATGACAAAACATATTTGCATCTTCCATTCTCCTGCATCGTTTCTTTTTACCCACCCCATCATTTCCCCAACTCTCCCCCTAGAAACTTCAACCCCAGCAAGCACATACATATGCTTGACACTTACAGAATACGAAAACCATGCTCATGTACAGTTAATACTTGCTTGAGCTACATTATAATGCAACAAATCAACATTAGGTTCCATGTCTTCTCAATCAAAGACATCTCATGCCCAATGCTCCTGTCATTCAAATCCAGCCGCATTGGTTTGATGGAATTTGTGTAATTTGGATCTTGTTGCCTCTTGCCCTGATTTGTGATTGTACATGAAGAATGTATTAAATCCACTATGGAATGGCCTATTTCCTTCGCTCCATAGATGCTGCTGCACCCGCTGAGTTTCTCCAGCTTTTTTGTGTACCTATTAAATCCACTAATTGACTAACTTGACCCAATTAATCCTGTCAACGCACAGACAACACAACATCTCTCCCCTCTTGTCCTATCTAAACTAAAAGGTAGCATAGAAATTATTTAGCTCAGCAAATGTGCATGCACATGTGGTACACCAGAGAAGTCTGTCTCAGTCTCATTAGATTATTATTTCTACCTTGCTCCTTATGCAAAACTGTGAGCACATTTAAAATGTCCTTCACCTTGATGCCTTTATTACTGCATGCTAAGAGCAAGTACTGCACTAATTCATGTTAAGGCTCCAGCTTTAAAAGGAGACCTGAGTTCTGTTCAACATTACTGCTGTAACTGAGTCAGGAGCTTTATACTTTCATAGCTGCAATGGATTATTAGTTAGGCAGGGATTTGACACCCGTAATTCAAACCTCATTTATGAGGTAGCAGAAGGGAGTGTGGAATGCAGGAATTAAATGGTAGCAGGTGGGCAGTGTGCTAAATACCATGAGTGGTTTGCTCTGTGATCCTACTCCAGAAAAAATATTTAAGGATTTATACATGTATATTTCATTAAGCTTAATGCTGTTACCCACAAATACTATTTGACCATCATACACACAATATGCACTCATACATGTATTCCCACATTTCTTAAGCTGTAGTGTACTGTGGTGTAGTGTACGTGTATAGATGTGAAGTACAATTGTTGTTCTGTCTATATGATCTTAAGGCACTGTGCTGAATGGATAACTATGTGTTTCAGACTGAGGGAGTCACATTCAGCCTCAATACGTTTCCCTGATTTAACTGGTACAACATAATGTAGTACAACATAATGCAAAAAGAGTGTATCCCTGAATAATAAAGGAAGCAATAACATGTAAAAAAGGACTCAAGAGAATATAATAGAAATGGTGCAAATGGAATACATCAGGAAACTTGATACATTTAACAGAATACAGTGGGTGTGTTTGGCATTCATCTTAAATAGTTAGATATATTCTGCAAGGCCATACTAGGATTAGCACATAAAATGTTAAAGAACAGAATGTTGTTATCTGTGGTGAAGTTAACTTTGATTGCATTAACTAGCTTTTGCTATGCTTCAAATGAGCATTTGGAGTATTTCATGCAGTTCTGGTTGCCCCATTTACAGGAAGGATGTGGAGGCTTTGGAGGGGATGCAGAGGAAGTTTACCAGAATGCTGCCTGGATTAGAGAGTTTCAGAGGTTGGATAGACTTGGGTGTTTTCTCTGGAACGTCAAAGGTTGAGGGGAAACTTGATAGAATTATATAAAATTATGAGAGGCATAGATAGGGTAGACAGTCAGAACCTTTTTCCCAGGGTAGAAATACCCAGCATCAGAGGGCATAGCAATAAGGTGAGAGGGGGAAAGTTTAATGGAGATATGTGGAGCAGGTTTTTTACCCAGAGATTGATGGGGATCTGGAACACACTGCCAGGGATAGTGGAGGCAAATACAATTGTGGTGTTTAAGAGGCATGGAGTGCAGGGACTGGACGGATATGGATCATGTACAGGCAGTTGAGATCAGTTTAGCTTGGCATCATGTTCAGTACAAACATTGTGCTGAACACTGTTCTGTTCTATATTCGATAACAGCCTAGGCAGGTGCATTTAGTAAATGGCATACACTGCAGCAATGTGTGGAGGAAATTAATTATTAAGGGACATGATCCAGTGCTTGTGCAGCAGGCTGCTTTGTCCTGGATGATGTCAATCGTCTTGAGTGTTGTTAAAATGCTCTCATTAAACAAGTGGAAAATCACACTTTTCTTTTGGAGAAGGTGGAAAGTATCTGAAGCATTGAGGGTGAATTACTTGCTCTGATAAACTGTTGGAGCAATTGTGTTCATATGGCTGATCGAGCTGAGTTTCTAATCAATGGTGTCCCCATAGCTTGTTGGTTTGGGGAACTGTGGCAATGGTACTGTTATTGGATATCAAACTGGTTGATAGACTCTCTTGCCTTGATCAGTGCCTAGTGCAATTAGGATATGAATATGAGACCCTGCCTGAATGTTATCCAGGTTCTGAGTCATTATGAATGGAATTGAGAATTATGCAATTATAAATGAACATCAAGGCTTCCAATTTTATTAAGGCAGAAAGGCTATGGTTGAAACAGCTAAACAAGGTTAATTCTAGGACACTGTCCAGATGAATTCCTGCAATGACATTCTGGGACTAGGGTGGCACAGCTAGTACAGCCAGTGCCTCACAGCGCCAGAATCTTGGGTTTGATCCTGACCTCTGGAGTTGCCTGTGTTCTCCAAGTGATTGCATGGGTTTTCTGCAGGTGCTCCAATTTCCTCTCGGATCCCAAAGACACACGGTGTCAATTGCCCACTGTAAATTGCCCATAGTATGTAGGTGAGTGGTAAAATCTAGGGAGTGTTGAAAATGATGTGGGGATATTAAAATGGGCTAGTGTAAATGGGTGGTTGATGGTCAGCAAGGATTTGGAGGCTTGTTTCCATACTGTATCTCTCTTTGATTTTAATGATTGACTTCCAAAAATTATTTTCTTATTTGTAAATTGTGCCACCAAAAATTAGTGTTTTCACTTTAATTTCAGTTCAGTTTTACAGCAATTCCTCAATGCCACTTTTGGTAATGTGCTCCTTTGACAAGTGCAGTCATTCTGTTCTCAACTCTTAATCACAGTCTTGGTCACATTTGACCCAAGTCAGTGATGAAATTCAGATCCATGTAAATCTGGACAAACCTAAACTAGACATCAAAAAGCAGATTATTCGCAAATAATTTTTAATTGCTTAATTGCACTGTTGACAACACTTTCCATCACTTTGAAAATGATCGAGAGCACTCTGACTAGGTGATATATGTCTATTCTACTTCCAGTGAATCTTGGGCAATTTTCCACATTATCACATGGATGCCAGTCTTGTAACAACAGAAAGAGCTTGGGTACACACAGTATCTTACACTCATTACCTTAAACCTGTTTCCTCTGATTGTAGACGTCTCCACTGAGGAAAAAAAGTCTACCCTGTTTATGCCCCTTTTAATCATATACTTTAGTCAGGTTTTTCCTTAGCTTTGGTTGCTCCAGGGAATGCAACCAAACCTATCCAGTTTCTCTTCATAATTGAAAAGCTCCACTGCAGGTAGAATCCTAGTGAATCTTCATTACACCCACTCCATTGCAATCACAACCTTTCCACAGTATGGCAACTAGATCAGCACACAATGGCAACATGTCTGCCCACAGATGAATGAATGTCTCGTGTATGCCTTCTCATCTATAGTACTACTGCCTGCAAGGTTCCTTGAACATGTATGCCAAGGCCTCCTCTTTTCCCCAAAACTTCCTCGGAGTCTCTCATTCATTGTGTATGGCCTAACATTGTCCGTCCTTACTAAGTACATCAGTTCACATATTTGTCTACTATTACTTCACACATCTTACCAACATCAATATAATTCTGTAACTGAAGATGAACCTCCTCACTGTCAAAAACAACACAATTTTGCATACCCTCTGCAATCTTCCTAGTCACATTAATCAATACTAATCACATCTGGAAAATGTGGCATGAATTAATAATTTACCAAGAAGGTTTGAAGTGAAGCTGTCAAAATGGTTTCTCCAAAGTTGTTGCAGAGAAATATTCTTAGGAACTTTCATGCTCAACTCATGGCGATGATCCACCTGAAGGCTGTAGCTCAGGGTTTTGTGTTTTGGCTGGATGTTCACCTTGGCAGGGGGGTGGGTTCTCATACAGGACAGATGCAGGTGAGAGGTTAGAAGTTGGTATGGAGGGTGGTGAGGGAAAGGTTAGTGGACATAATATGCAGGTGAAAGGCGGAGAGCGAGGAAGGAGGGTTGGTTTAAACTGCATGTATTTTAATGCAAGGGGTCTGACAGGTCAGGCAGATGAGCTTGAGGCATGGATAGGTACGAGCGATGGGACGTTGTAGCCATTACTGAAACCTGGTTAAGGGAGGGGCAGGACTGGCAGCTCAATGTTCCAGGGTACAGGAGCTTCATAAGAGACAGGGTGAGGGGAAAAAGAGGAGGAGGGGTTGCATTGTTGTTGGTTAAGGAGGATGTAGTTGAGGCCAGTTCATTGGCAATATTTAAGATGGAGTTAGATGTCGCCCTTGTGGCTAAAGGGATCAGGGGGTATGGAGAGAAAGCAGGTACAGGATACTGAGTTGGATGATCAGCCGTGATCATATTGAATGGCGGTGCAGGCTCGAAGGGCCGAATGACCTACTCCTGCACCTATTTTCTATGTTTCTATGTCACAGCTATGGTCAGAGGTGACATTGCGGACGGTTTGTCTAGTAAGGCTATATGGGTGGAGCTGAGGAACAAGAATCATTGTATCATTTAAAAATAAATATGGATGAGAAGGGAATGGAGGGTTATGGTATGAGTGCAGGCAGGTGGGACTAAGGGAAAAAAGTTGTTCGACACGGACTTGTAGGGCCGAGATGGCCTGTTTCCGTGCTGTAATTGTTATATGGTTATATGGTTATAAGAAAGGGATGATCACCTAGTTTGGGGTGCACTACAGACACCCAAATAGTCAATGGGAATTAGAAGAACAAATATACCAGGAGATTGCAGGCAGCTGCAGGTCAAATAATGTTGTTGTAGTAGGGGATTTTAACTTTGCCAATATACACTGGGATAGTGTGTTGGGTTTAAATGAGGTGCAATTCCTCAAAACTAATCAAAACGAGAGATATAGACGATGATACAGAGAGATATGGAACAAATTCTCTGCCTCAGAGGGTGGTGGAGGCAGGTTCTCTGGATGCTTTCAAGAGAGAGCTAGATAGGGCTCTTACAAATAGCGGAGTCAGTGGATATGGGGAGAAGGCAGGAACGGGGTACTGATTGGAGATGATCAGCCATGATCACATTTAATGGCGGTGCTGGCTCGGAGGGCCGAATGGCCTACTCCTGCACCTATTGTCTATTGTCTATAAAAGTGTTCAGGAGAGTTATCTCAAACAGTATGTAGATGCCCCCACACATGAGAGGGAAACACTGGATCTAGAATTGGGATATTGGGAAGAGCAAGTTAATGAAGTGTTTGTGGAGGCGCCTTTTGGGACCAGTGACCACAGTTCGATTAAGTTTAAGATATTTATGGACAGGGACAGAGAGGGCCCATGTGTTAAAATGCTCAACTGGGGTAAGGCCAACTTTGAGGGTATGAGAGAAGGGCTCGCTTGTTGACTGGAGCAGGTTATTTGAGGGGAAAGGAACATCGACCAAGTGGGATGTTTTTAAAAATGTGCTGACAAAAGCTCAGGATATGTATACGTCCCTGTTAGAGTGAAGGGCAAAGCAGGCAAATGTAAAGAAGCTTGGCTGACAAGGGAAATTGGTCAACAAACAAGAAGGATGCATGGGCCAGGTATTGGAAGCTGGGATTAAGTGCGTCCCTGGAGGAGTTTCGGGAACTAAGGAGTAAAATGAAAAACAAAATCAGAAGGGTAAAAAAGGGCCAGTAGATAACTCTGGTGGGTAGCATTAAGGATAACCCCAAAAGATTTTATAAATACTTATGGGGGAAAAGGGTAACTAGAGAGATAGTGGGACCTCTTGGAATCAAAGTGGTCACCTCGGGCATTGTGGGAAACTAGAGAGGAGCCTTGGTTGAAATTTACGAGTCGTTCTTAAATACAGGAGAGGTGCCGGAAGACTGGAGGGCGGAAAATGTTGTGCCTCTTTTCAAGAAGGGTTGCAGGGGAAATGATGGGAACTACAGGCCAGGAGGCTTAACATCTGTAGTTGGAAAGTTACTAGAGGGTATTCTGAGGGATAGGTTATACATGCATTTGGATGGGCAAGAGCTGATTTGGGATAGTCAGCATGGATTTGGACGTGGGAGGTCGTGTCTCACAAATCTGATTGAGTTTTTTGAAGACGTGACCAAAAAGGTCGATGAGGGCAAAGCTGTAGTTGTTGTATACATGGATTTCAGTAAGGCATTCAACAAGGTTCTGCATGGAAGGCTGCCGTGGAAGGTTAGATTGCATGGGATCAAGGGAGAGATAGCTGAATGAATAGCAAATTGGATTCATGGAAGGAAGCAGTGGGTGATGGTGGAAGGTTACTTATCGGACTGGACGCTTGTGACTTGTGGTGTGTCTCATGGTTCAGTGCTGGGCCCGTTACTGTTTATCATGATTTGGATGAGAACATAGGACAAGATTAGCAAAGGTACACAAAATTGCTGGAGAAACTCAGCGGGTGCAGCAGCATCTATGGAGCGAAGGAAATAGGCAACATTTTGGGCCGAAACCCTTCTTCAGACCCTTCTTCAAGATTAGCAAATTTGCTGATGATACAAATGTGGGTGGTTTTGCAGATCATGAAGATGGTTGTGAAAGATTGCAGCAGGAACTTGATCAATTGGCCAGGTGGGCTGAGGAATGGTTGATGGGCTTTAACACAGCGAAATGTGAGTTGCATTTTGGGATGTCTAACAAGGGCACGACCTATACAGTGAATGATAGGGACATGTACCAATCTTGGGGAGTGTTGTGGAGCAGAGGGATCTAAGCGTGCAGGTACATGGTTCCTTGAAGGTCGAGTCGCAGGTGAATAAGATGGTCAAAAATGCATTTGGCACATTGGCCTTCATCAGTCAGAGTAGTAAGTAAAGAAGTTGGTAGGTCATGTTGCAGTTGTATAAGACGTTAGTGAGATCGTATTTAGAATATTGCGTTCAGTTCTGGGCACCATTTGGAAAGATATTGTCATGCTTGAAAGTGTTCAGAGAAGATTTACAAGGATGTTGCCAGGACTAGAAGTTGTGAGCTATAGGGACAGGTTGAGTAGGCTGGGTCTCTTCCTTGGAGTGCAGGAGGATGAGCGTGATCTTATAGAGAGAGGTGTATAAAATTATGAGAGGAATAGATCGGGTAGATGCACAGAATCTCTTTCCCAGAGTAGGGGAATCGAGAACCAGAGGACATAGGTTCAAGGTGAAAGGGAAAAGATTTAATAGGAATCTGAGGGGTAACTTTTTTGCACAAAGGAAGGTGGATGTATGGACAAGCTGCCAGAGGAGGTAGTTGAGGCTGGGACTATCCCAACATCTAAGAGAAGACAGGCACATGGATAGGACAGGTTTGGAGGGATATGGACCAAACACAGGCAGGTGGGACTAGTGTAGCTGGGTCATGTTGGCCGGTATGGGCAAGTTGGGCCAAAGGGGCCTGTTTCCACACTGTATCACTCTATGACTATGACTCTTGGTGGGAATGGGCATTCCAGAGTGTATATATAGGGTTTTGCCCGCTAGCTATAGATTATTTCATCACTTTATCAGATAGCCATTTGAAATAGTTTGAAGCACTGACCTCCACCTCAATACATCAAACTATCGAGAAATCATGGATTAATGGATTAATCTGCATTAATGTTTGGCATCTCAGAAGCATTGGCGTCTGATAACTCTCAGTTCCCATCAGCACTGTTTGCTGATTTTATGGCATGCCAATTGCATTCAGTACAGTTTGAGGTCTCTTTATCATTCAGCATGTAACAATGCAGCTTTGGAGTTTAGAAGAATGAAGAATGATCTTGTACAAGATCCTGAGGGGTTCTGACAAGAAACTACAGATGCTGGTTTACAAAAAAATACACAAAGTGCTGGAGTAACAGCCGGTCAGGCATCTGTGGAGAACAAGAATAGGTGACATTTCAGATAGGGGCCTTTCTCGAAAGAGAAGAAAATTGGTGTGAAATTAGGGGTTGGATATTTACAACAGAGGTGTGTACAAACATTTTTGTCACAGAGGGTTGTGAACCTCTCAAATTATCCACTCCAGAGGGTTGTGGAGAAGAAATAGATATATTTTTTGAATGATTTGGAAATTGAGGGCAGAGGGGAATTGGCACAAAGGAGTTGTTGAGGCCTGAGGCTTAATGACATTTTATGAATTACAACCTATTATATAATAGGTTCAATGACCAGATAAAGGGCAACATTACAACAAAGATAGTAGAGACTAAAACCGTTACTTATTATGGCAAGGGACTGTCCACAAGATGTTTACATTCTTTAACTATAGCAGCACACTGTGAAGCAACAGAGTAATTGTTCAAAGGTTTCAAAGGTCTTTTATTGTCACATGTACCAATGAAGGTACAGCTATATGCAAATTACCATACAGCCACACGAGGGGAAAAAAACAAGACACACAACAACAAAAAAGTTAACATAAATATCCACTACACCAGATTACCCACATTCCTCACTGTGATGGAAGGCAAAAAAGCCCAATCTTCTTCCTCTTTATCCACCAGTTGTCAGGGTAGCCGAACCATCCGTCAGGGCGATCGAAGCTCCCGCAGCCGGCGGTTGAAGCTCCTGCAGCTTGGATTCCCCGGAGCAGAGAGACCGAGGTTGGAGCTCTGAGGTCGATCCCTGGCAAAGGGATTGCAGGCTCCGTGATGTTATCCCATAGGCTCCCTGCTGTGGAGCTCTCAAATATTGGTCTCCAACAAACGCCGCCAGCTCCTTGATATTAGACTGCAGTGCCGATGGAGATACGATACAGAAAAAAAATTGTATCTCCGTCGAGGTAAGAGATTAGAAAAAGTTTCCCCCAACCCCCCACCACCCCTCCACATAAAACAAGCTAAAGAACACTAAAAACATACATTTAGCACATACTATTAAAACACAACAAAGGAAGGGACAGACTGACTGTTGGCCACCCATCCTCCCCAATAACAGGAGAGACAGTTGAGACTCTTGTCATTTAGTTGGAGAAAGTAATCAAGCTCCATCGTCCTGAGATCTGCACACCAAAAGGTAAACGCAAAGAGGTCACAATTATTTTTATTGTGACCTCACACTGATAAGCATGTGTCGAGCTGTTATTTTGTTGTGCACAATATGACAAAAGGCAGTTCCAGAGCCAGCATTAATACTTGGACTTTATGAAGAGATGTAAAGCATCCCAAAGATGAGTATCTTTATGGAAATTGTGACTAGTGATTTTGGAAATGGTTGGAATCGGGTCTGCATTGATGATCTCCAAATACAGTATTGGAAACAAGAATTTATGCCTGGTAAAGTTATTCCCTGCACAGTGGAGATGGGGCATTGGTCACAACACTTGCAATCAGGTCATGGTAATGTTATACCCACTATATGAAGGTGCCCACACTCATAAAAAACTACAATTCCAGTATCCCTGGTCCAGCAATTTAAAATCAAAACTACTATTCCAAATATTTTTAGACAACAGTAGTTGTCAGTGATTCAGCTTTTGCCATTTTCATCCCCTCTAGTCTTCTATTGTTTCTTTACGTTCCTTTGCCATTTCTGGTTCCCGGTATCAATGTTCCTTATATCAATTTCTTGTTCTCACCTGCCACTTTTATTGACTTTTCATTTTGTCCATTTCTTCCACCATCAACCCATGATTTTTTCCCATCTTACGATCTTTCTCTGTTTTCACCCTTCCTTAAAACCTCTTATACTTCTGTTTCTCTGGTTTGGATGAGGTTATTGAACTGAAACAATAATTCTTTTCACTTACAGATCTCTAAGTATTTTTAGCTTTTTTTTTGATATTCAGCACTCATGGTAGTTTATTTCTGATTGTTCCATAACTGAACAAATATGCTGCAGCCTCACACCTCATTTTTGTCTTTGTCCCCCAATAGTCTCATTCCTCCCTATCTCTAGCCACACAACTTTGCATAATAAATTCTTAATGCTCCATGAACACCCAAAATCTATCAGTCCCACAATGGCATCCATATCTTCAATTGTCAAGGCCCTAAACTCCACAATGCCTTAATTAAATACCTCTATTTTGGCTTCTTCAATCTATCTATCTATATATTTAATCAAGCACTTACAACCCTTCCTCTCTTTCTTTCTTTCTCCCTTTTTTCCCCAGGTGTTCGTAATAAATTTGCTGCGGGACAGCAAGTATTTTCACTTCCGGCCAGTGATGGATACCTACATTAAGAAGCATTTCTCTGGTGCGCTGGCATACAAGTGAGTGTAATTACCTGATGATTCACTAATAACATCAGGTCATGTCTCCAAAATTGGATTTCTGCAACAACTTTCTGTAAAGCTCATCTCCAGTAAAATAATCATTGAAGTCAATGATTTCAGTACGGTGGGTCAGAATGCACTGGATTTGAACCAGTGCCGAAAATCACCCTCCATGTCCCATATGCTCATACTTGTGGTGGATGTGGATGGCCAAACTTACTAAATCTTCTTTCTCTGCGGATGAGTGGTGAATTAATAAAGAAATAAAAACATGTACAGATGCAGAAATAATTAAAAGCCAAAATTATTAAATAAATACATTACAGCTAAATAATATAAAAAATAACTTACCTTTCTCTGTTGCCTAAATCTTTGCCCCACAAGCAAATCAGTAAGATTCAGATATTTTACTAGGTCTGATTTGACAAAGGATCTGTGACAATTTCCTGGTGGAGTAATAGAACCCAGCAAGACTGGCATCACCATTGGTTTAGCCATGGAGTCCATCTGTGTAATGTGGTAACATCCATGTGGATTGGTTAAATCCAACAAGATGCAAACCAATGTTTAATTTTCTGAAAAATAATTATTGCAATCTCTATCATATGTAACATTGTTTCTTCTGTCCTGCTATTCTTTCAAGGATTGGTTCATATGATTAATTGCTGGGTATTGTTGCAATAGAATTATGAGATGTAAAAGGCACAAAAGGAGGCAGCTTAAAAAGGGGCTGTCTCACTGCAGCGACCTAATTCCAAGTCAAGTAGTCAAGTATTCTTTATTGTCATTCAGACTTTTCAGTCTGAACGAAATTTCGTGCCTTGCAGTCATAACATAGAAAAAAAAGAACCAAACACACACTATAAACACAGATTTAACATCCACCATAGTGAGTCCACCAGGCCCTCCTCACTGTGATAGAAGGCAAAAGTCTTAAAGTCCTTGTCTCTTCCCTCCTTGTTCTCCCTCTGCGTTGAGGCGATCCAAGCTTCCGATGTTGTGACCCTGCCGGGTGATGGTAAGTAAGTCCCGCAGCTGAATCCGAGCGCCGCGAACGGGCCGGCTTCAAACTGCGCGGCCCGGGGCGAACGAAGCTGCCGCCCTCCAGACCAGCGGACAAAGCTGTTGTTGCAGGAGCTCCGGAGAACAGGTCACCTACCTGTGACCTGTGAACTCCCGATGTTGTCGTCCACTGGGCCCGCTGCCGAGCTTACGAGGCTGCAAAGTCGGGTCACCACCGCCACAGCCCCGAAGTCGGGTCGCAGCCGCCACAACGCAGCCACAGCCCCGAAGTCGGGTCACCACCGGCGCAACGCCGCCACAACCCCGAAGTCGGCCAGTCCTGGCTGGCTCTGCCTCTGGAGCCTCGAGGTCGGTCCCAGTTGGAGGCCACCAGCTCCACCATTAGGCCTCAGCGCAGACGGAGATGGGGGATACGACAAGAAAAGGTCGCAACCCCCCCGAAGGAAGATACTAAAACATGTTTCTACCACCCCCCCACACACATACACAACTAAAATAAACAAACAAACTGTGACAACGGGACGAGAAAACAAAAAAAAGAAACGGACGGCAGGCGAGCCGCAGCTGATAGGGCAGTGCCGACACTTCCGGACAAGTTTATTGGCGAGTTTAGAAGAGTTTATCGGCAAGTTTAGAAGAGTTTGCCCTCGATTCATACTCGCAGCATGGTTGACACGAGGTCCTAGGAGGTCTTTGTAACTCTTCTTCATGCTCGAGAGTAGTCCCCGTGTACTTGAGGCCTCAGCTAGGTTGTGGCATATTTTTCAACATGTTGAAAAATGCCCGCAAGTAAAAATAGGTCGCCATGGAAAAAAATTGATATTTTTTTTACTCGTAGGTTTAGTCGAAGTAGGCCTTAGTAGGTCGGCATGTTATTCGTAGGTAATCAAGGATAGTCAAAGGTAATCGAATGTAGTCGAAGATAGTCTTCAACATAGTCGAAGGGAGATCGAAAGAGGTCGTCTTCACTCTCCACTATTCGGTGTCCAATTTTCCCAAAGTTAGTCGAAGCTAGTCTATAACATAGTCGAAGGAGGCCTTCTACATATTCGAATGAGGTCATCAACATGACACTTTTTCAAACTCTCCCAAACTCGCCAATTTGGTTGCCGCAGTGGGACAGCCCCGAAAGGAATCAACTGTAAGGATGCTTGCAGGCTCTTTTAAGGATTCATGAATATTGCACCTTTGTTGATTGTTCAAATTACTAACTGGATGGCAGAAGTGACAGTTGTAAATACTTATTATCATTAATGGCATTACATCAGCTTTGTTATTCTGGATCTGGTTATGGAAAGCCTGATCCCATGATATCACATCCCTGATTGAATCATTTAGGGAGTATTCTAGCCCAACTGACAAAGTCAAAAATGCATTTATAACTTGTAGATTATTGAATCTTGCAGATGTGACAATGTGCGGTTATATCCAGGCACACAGGAGAAAGAGAGATATTAGTTAACTGCGTAGTATCGCTGAACCATTTCCATAGAATATAAATGAAATCCTCTTGCCTTCAGTATAGATTTTTAATTGTATACTAGACCATGTGGGACCCGTTGGGTCCCTGTCACAAGGGAGGGCTGGTCCCCAAAAGCAATATTTCACCACTAACCCATAGCCCCCAACTACGCAGGCGTGGCTGACGGGTTCCCGTGGTAACACCAGAGATTCCCGTTGTGATGCGAGTCACGGCAACCCTCCTCAAGTACGCCTCACCATCCCTCTTCCTACCCCTATCCTCCTCCATACCCCCTCATCCCCAGCACTCCCTCCCCCTCCTCTTCACCCTCCCTCTTTCCCCTCTACACCCTCCCTCTTTCCCCTCTCCTCCTCCCCTCCCCCACATCTCCCTCCCTCACATTTCCCCTACTCTCAGTCACTCCCTCCCTCCCCCTCTTGACGTCATTATTCGGTGGAAGCTGCTGGGTTTTTTAAAAGGGAGTTTTTTTTAATGTAAATAAGATCACATTGTGATGTCATTGTGGGGTGGAACACTGCTGATGGGCAGTTTATGTAAATGAGATCCCATTGTGATGTCATATGCAGCTAACTGCCAATGCAGATGGAAGAGATTTTTGTCTAAATGTGAATAACTTGTAAAATATACCATTTATCTGAACAAAACTTGATACACCACACCACAGATCAATGGTGAGTAAGTTGGGTCAAAACGTTTGGCGCTATAGTGTACCGTTTTGGTGTCATTTCAGGATCACACTCCTCACAGACAGACATAGAAACAAACAAGATGAGAGTTTTAGATGGGAAGATGTAGCCAGTAGTGGGATCCCGTTGGAGGTGGCGAAAATGTTGGAGGATTATATGCTGTATGCGATGGCTGATGGGGTGGAAGGTGAGGACAAGGGGGACTGTCCTTATTACGAATGTGGGGAGGGGGAGCAAGAACATTTTTGCCACCTCCAACAGGATCCCACTACTGGTTACATCTTCCCATCTCCACCCCTTTCTGCTTTCCACAGAGATCATTCCCTCCGAAACTCCCTGGTCAACTCGTCCCTTCCCACCCAAACTGCCCCCTCCCCAGGTACTTTCCCCTGCAACCACAGGAGATGCAATACCTGTCCCTTTACCTCCCCTCTCGACTCCATCCATGGACCCAAACAGTCTTTCCAGGTGAAGCAGAGGTTCACTTGCACCTCCTCCAACTTCATCTACTGTATCTGCTGTTCCAGGTGTCGGCGATCGTTTCGCTGCACACCTCCGCTCAGTCCGTCTTAACCTATTGATCTCCCAGTGGCTCAGCACTTCAACTCTCCCTCCCATTCCCAATCTGACCTTTCTGTCCTGGACATTCCTCCATTGTCAGAGTGAGACCCAGCACAAATTGGAGGAGCAGCACCTCATATTTTGCTTGGATAGTTTACACATTGACTTCTCTAACTTCAGATAGCTTTTGCTTTCCCTCTCTATCCCCTCCCCATTCCCAGTTCTCCCACTAGTCTTACTGTCTCCGACTACATTATATCTTTATCCCGCCCCCTCCCCTGACATCAGTCTGAAGAAAGGTCTCGACTCAAAACGTCACCCATTCCTTCACTCCAGAGATGCTGCGTTTCCCGCTGAGATCCTGCAGCATTTTGTGTCTACCTTTAAATGTGATTTTATATTGGTTTCCAAAATGCATTCATAAAGCACGTCTGCAAATATATTGTCCGCACACTTACAACAGCCTATGGAAGAGAGTAGCCATCAAAACCATGGAAATTCACTGCAGATTACTGTTGTTCATGTGTTCTGATTTATTGGTCCTTGTATGTGTTATTCCTGTATGTGATAGTCTGATCACACAGATACACTTATGTTCTTTATAAATCTGTATTTTTTTCAGGGAGCTGATCCGATGTCTGAAATGGTACATGGATCGATCTGCAGAAGTTATCAGACAAGACCACATTCAAGAGGCAATGAGGGTAATGAAGTGCCATTTGATGGCTATCTGACAAAATATAGAAATGGAGCAAGAGTTAGCATCCAGTTACAACAGGCGATTCCCTAGTTATGGCCACTCGGGTAATGGAAATTCCCTCTTACAGAGTTCACAAATCACTACCCAGAAATTTGAGATACAAAATAAAATTTACTCATGGAACTTACGTGAAAAGAAAGTAAATAATTATTTTTCAACTCGTGTTTCTTCACGCATGTGCATACGCAATGACTTTGTATTACAGAAAATCATGATACAGATGTTCTCTTGGAACTACAATAATTTCCACCCCTACTATAACCCGTGTAAAGCATATCATGCTTTTATCGTGCTTTTTGAACAAAGTCAAACCACTTTTCTAAAATAAAAGCAACAAATTTGGATGTACTCTTAAGGTCAGGCCGTATCTATGAGAAGCAGTATTAATATTTCAAATTACAGATTTGTGATCAGATCTGGGAGGCAAATAAACAAAGTATTTAAGCTGCAGGACGGATGGAGGAATGGGGATATATCTGATGGGGTAAAATGGGGATGAACACGAGGGCATCTAGAGAGTGAGAACATAGACAAAAGAACGCAAGAGCTTTGAGAGGAATGTAATGTTGAGGCTTCATAAGGCACTGGTCAGACCACATTTGGAATATTGTGAGCAGTTTATCGCCCCACATCTGAGGAAGGATGTGCTGGCCTTGGAAAGGGGCCAGAGGAGGTTTATGAGAATGATCCCAATAATGATTTGGTTAACATATGATGAGCGTTTGAAGGCACTGGGCCTGTACTCACTAGAGTTTAGAAGGATGAGGGTGGACCTCACTGAAACTTACCAAATAGTGAAAGGCCTGGATAGAGTGGATGTGGAGAGGATGTTTCCACTAGTGGAAGACTCTAGGAGGCCATAGCCTCAGGATAAAAGGTCATACCTTGAAAAAAATGAGAAGGCATTGCTTTAGTCAGAGGGTGGTGAATTTGTGGAATTCATTGCCACAGACGGCTGTGGAGGCCAAGTCAATTGATATTTTTAAGGTGACTGCAGGAAACAGAATGTCATAACTTTATAGTTACTATTTGGCATGTTAGTGATTTAATCATGTAGCCCAATACATTCCTGAAAACTTATTTTCTTCCAGGTATACAAATTCCCCACCCTTCCCTGCTAAATCAGTGGGTTCCTAATCTCAGTCCTACTCTTGAATTGTGTTACACATTTCAATTTAGAATCATGGATTACCACAGTTTCTCATTCAGTGATGTTCTTGCTTATTTCCTTTATTTCTAATTGAAATTATGCTAATTTAATGCCGTCTGCTGTGTTGGAATAGTTTTGCTTGCTTTCTTCTTGTGTAATTTGCCAGCAATCCATGCACGGAAATCGCTATCAAAACATGGGCAGGACCGGGGGGGGGGGGGGGGGGGGAAGCAATTTCTTGGCAGCCCTGCGAGCATTCAAAGCTTTGGAGGCTTCAGCTGTGGGCCCTATGGACAGTAACGGGAACGACGGCACAGGCTTACGGCCAGCGTGGAGAAGCAGCGCTAAATCCAGCTCAACTCGCCCTGTTTCGCCGGTTAACCTACAGTCCTGCCTGGACTGACGGAAAACACCAGTCCGGAGCCGGGGAGCTTGCACTGCTTCTCCGCGCTGGCCGTAAGCCTAGGCCATCTTTCCCGTAAGTTCAGGCAGGGCTGTAGGTTAACCTGGTGGGACAGGCAGAGTTGAGCTGGATTTAGCGCTGCTTCTCCGCTCTGGCTGGGGGCACTGCTCCCGTCTGACTCCCGATGCCCCTGTCCACCCCCGGGCGTGGGGGCACTCGGGTTGGGATGGGGATGGTCCAGTGGCAGTTAGGCAGAGATGGCAGCGATGGAGACCCGGGATCGATCCTGGCTGCGGATGAGGTGCAGGTCTGTGTCCAGGGCTGCCAAGAGTGTTTTTCGCTTTTGACCTGGGCATGCAATTCTATGATCTTTGCTCCACCAGGACGTCTCCCTCCTCCAATCACCACGCTCCATCTTCAGTCCCACCCGCCTACTGCTGTCTCTGACCGATACATCCCTCCTCCAATCATTGCGCTGAATCATCATATCCCGCACCCATTGCCTGCTGACCAACATCTCTCACGTCCAATCTGCGCCCTCGATCATCAGTCCCACCCTCACTGTCTCACGTATAGCAGAGATTTAACTGGGTTTTAAAATCCGGATTACAAAAAACGGGGGGAAGGGGGGGGGGGGGGGGATTGTCCCTGCAACAATCCATTGCGGAAATTTCTGGAGGCACGTTAAAATCCAATCACAAGCATTCCAAACTCAAGCCTGTGGATAACAAACGCTGAAGGATATTTTACATACAACCACCTCTGCAGTTTCACTTTTGACAAACAACATGGTCTAGAATTTATATTCAATGCTGAAATGAAAATATTTATTGCTCCCCACAATGTCAGTTGCTATACCTTCCTACTCGTGCCAGTGTCACTAAGCAGTTCAGTGGATCCCTGAATATGATTAAATTATCTGAGTAAACAATCGTAAAATCATAGGCAAATAACCACAATTATGAAGATTGCTTTGTTTAAAAAGTTGTATGTGCTGGTGGAAAAAGAGCTACCCAGCCTAATCCCTTCTTCCAGCATATGATCCTGTTCTTCAGCTCACAGCTCTTCATCTACACAATCACATTAAATATTTTTTAATTAAATTAATTACAACAAAGCAGAAATCATTATCTTTAATTATGTATTTAACCATCATTCAGATTCCTCAATAGAAATCGGAGCAAATACGAGCTGAAATCATTTTCTCAAGAAATATAAAATACTAGACTAAGTGGAACCCATTGGGTTACAGCATCACACAGGGGGGGGGGGGGGGGGGGGGGGCTTTCTGGAGCGCTAGTATGGGTGTTGTGAGCTGAAGGGACTGGTTTCCAGAGAGCTAGTATGGACATTATGGGCCAAATGGATTCTTGGGCTGGCGGCTCAGTCACTCAAGCCTGTTGTGCAGGCAGCTCACTCACGGCTGGTGGGCTAGCAGTTGACTCACGCTAAGGGGGACTCTGAGTAAGATGGCCAAAAATCACAGCCGTAAGTGGCAGCGTTTTTTCTAAAATCAATAGACAGAACAGGAAGTGGTCAAGATCAGACTTTTAGTGATTTAGATAAAAGGATAGATAGATAGATAGATAGATAGATAGATAGATAGATAGATAGATAGATAGATAGAAGATTGATAGAAGATAAAAGATATAGATAGAATAGAAATATAGATATAGAATAGATAGATGAGAGGCACAAATAAGGTGGATGGTCACAGTTGTTTTCCCAGAATAATAGTCTAAAATTAGAGGGCATAGGTTTAAGGTGAGAGGGAAAATATTTAAAGGGGATCTGAGGGGCAAGTTTTTTACACAATGAGTGGAGGATATATGGTAAGAGCTGTGAGATGAAATTATTTAGGTAGAGACAATTACAATGTTTAAAAGACAGATACATAGGTAGAAAAGGCTTAGATGGATTTATGCCAAACAGAGGCAAAGGGGACTTGCTTCGGTAGGCATCTTGGTTGTCAAACACATGTTGGGCCATAGATCCTGCTTCTGTGCTCCATGGTCATTGTTTTGGAGGACTTTAACAAAGCTAACCTCAGCCGAGACCTTCCAAAGTACAGACTTCATGTTACCTGCCCCACCAGAGGGGAGAGAACACTTGACCACTGTTACACTTCAATCAAGAACCCATATCGCTCTGTTCCCAGGGCGGGTCTGGGTCTCTCTGATCATCCCATCTCCGATTCACCTTATTCCGACCTACAGGCAGAATCTAAAATCTGCTAAGCCTGTGGTCAGAACAACGAAAGGTGGACAAGCGAGGGCATTGAAAACATACATCCTGCTTTGACTGCACTGAGCGGAATGTGTTCAGGGAAGCACCCCGATGAGTATACAGACACTGTAACATCATATGTCAGCTTGTGTGAGACAGTTGCATTCCAACTAGGTTCAGCAACAACAAGCCTTTAAGAGAGCTCCCCCTCCCCTCACCATAGTCACATCTGTGGAGTATTTTAAGTTCCTGGGAACCATCATCTCCAAGGACCTTAAATGGGGGGTCACCATCGACTCCACAATCAAAAGAGGATGTATGTACTTCCTGCGGCAACTGAGGAAACACAATTTGCCACAGGCAATGATGGTCCAATTCTATACGTCCATCGTAGAGTCTGTCCTCACCTTCTCCTTCATGGTCTAGTTTAGCTTAGCCACCAAGCACGACACCCGGAGGATGCAGTGAATTGTCCGATCAGTTGAGAAGATTGTTGGCTGCAACCTTCCCTCCATTGACGAATTGTGCACTGCAACGGCCAGGAAGCGAGCGGGTCACAGTCTATTCAAAAATGGATTTAAAAAAATGTATTTTTAATCATCAATCTACACACAATACCCCATAGTAAGAAAGCAAAAACAGGTTAGAAACATTTGCAAAGTAATTAAAAATAAATAACTGAAATATCACATTTACGTAAGTATTCAGACCCTTTACTCAGTAATTTGTTGAGGCACCTTTGGCAGCGATTACAGCCTCAAGTCTTCTTGGGTATGACGTTACAAGCTTGGCACACCTGTATTTGGGTAATTTCTCCCATTCTTCTCTGCAGATCTTCTCAAGCTCTGTCAGATTGGATGGGGAGCGTCAATGCACAGCTAATTTCAAGTCCCTCCAGAGATGTTCGATCAGGTTGAGGTCTGGGCTCTGGCTGGGCCACTCAAGGACATTCACAGACTTGTCACAAAGCCACGCCTGTGTTGTCTTGGTTGTAATGCTTGGGGTCATTGTCATTGTTGGAAGGTGAATCTCCACCCCAGTCTGAGTTCCAGAACGCTCTGGAGCAGGTTTTCATCAAGGATCTCTCTGTACTTTGTTCCGTTTATCTTTCCCTCGATCCTGACTAGTCTCCCAGTTCCTGCCGCTGAAAAACATCCCCACAGTATGATGCTGCCACCACCATACTTCACCGTAGGTATGGTATTGGCCAGGTGATGAGCGGTGCCTGGTTTCCTCCAGACATGACACTTGGCATTCAGGCCAAAGAGTTCAATCTTGATTTCATCAGATCAGAGAATCTTGTTTCTCATGCATTTTGGCAAACTCCAAGCGGGCCATCATGTGATTTTTACTGAGGAGTGGCTTCCGTCTGGCCACTCTACTATAAAGGCCTGATTGGTGGAGTGCTGCAGATATAGTTGTCGTTCTGGAAGGTTCTCCCATCTCCACCGAGGAACTCTGGAGCTCTATCAGAGTGACCATAGGGTTCTTGGTCACCTCCCTGACCAAAGCCCTTCTCCCTTGATTGTTCAGTTAGGCCGGGCGGCCAGCTCTATGAAGAGTCCTAGTGGTTCCAAAGTTCAACCATTTAAGAATGACGGAGGCCACTGTGTTCTTCGGGAACTACAACTCTGCAGAAATTGTTTTATACCTTTCCTGTCTCGGAGGTCTACAGACAATTCCTTCATTTTCATGGCGTGGGTTTTGCTCTGACATACACTGTCAACTGTGGGACCTTATATAGACAGGTGTGTGCCTTTCCAAATCATGTCCAATCAATTTAATTTACCACTGGTGGACTCCAATCAAGTTGTAGAAACATCTCAAGGATAATCAATGGAAACAGGATTAAGCTCAATTTTGAGTGTCATAGCAAAGGGTCTGAATATTTATGTAAATGTGATATTTCAGTTATTTCTTTTTAATTACTTTGCAAACATTTCTAAACACCTGTTTTCACTTCTTCATTCTGGGGTATTGCGTGTCAATTGATGATTTAAAAAAATAATAATTTAATCCATTTTAAAATAAGGCTGTAACATAACAAAATGGAAAAAGTAATGGGGTCTGAATACTTTCTGAATGCACTGTAAAGGGTAAATGCTGAGAAAAGGTTTCCTCTCAAACAAGAATCCAGGACAAGAGGGCAAGGTCTCAGATGAGTCGCTGCCCATTTAAGAACGAGATGAGGAAAAAAATGTTTCTCAAAGGTTGTGAGTCTTTAAAGCTTCTTACATGACACTTTTTTGAAAATTTGAAACTGAGATGATAAATTTCTTATCAGTAAGAGAATCAAGAAATGAATAAAGGACAGGGAAATGTACATGAGGAGTGGCAGATTATCCACGATCTTATTGAATGATAGAGCAGACTTGAAAACTTGAATGGGCTATTCTATTTTCCTCATCTTATAGTCATATTGAGATATTAAATGGGCAGAATAAACCCTGCCCCATTTCAGCCTTAGGGGTTAGTAACCAATATGTTTTATATTGATGAATAGGTATAGCTTGTATATTCCTGTTAAGAGAGGTTTAATAATGAATGGAAGAATGTGGTATTCTGAGTGGTGCAATTTGTTATGTTTAAGTGCCATGGGTTACTAACTATTAACCTGTAGGGGTAATTGAGGAAGAATAAAAATGGCTGCATGCAGATGAATATGCATATATAGCTCTATGGATTATTTGATAAGAAAGGTTATTACAGGGACAAAGTCTTATCAGATGTTGGAGGCAGCAGATGGCCAGCCTCAGTACAGAGCTACTTTTCAATGGCCTAATTTCTCTGAAGTACCATGGTCTGTTGAAGCCGTAGTTCCTGGTGGGATCTGTTACTTTAAGAATTCCTACCATTATGGGTCAAAGGTATAATTTCATTTTGTGCGTAGTTATTAACGCATCCAAAATGCTTGCATCCAAAATGCAAGCATTTTGAGATCCATCAAAAAATCTGTGATTTATTTGTATTTCATTTAGTGTGATAATGTTTGTTATGATTCGTTTTGCAGTTAAATTCTGCTACCTGTGTTTCTGATGAATGGCCAATGAGTGGGACATGAAACTGGAAATTAAATGAAAATAAAACAAAACTGTTGATATGGAATAAAAGCAAATGCTGAAAGAAATTCAGCAGATCAATTCTGACAAAGGGTCTCAGCCCTGAAATTCTTTGTTTACCTGAGGTTTGTCAGTGTCAGTCATTGCCCTCAAAGCTAGTGGATGGAAAATAAGTTTCCTATTTATCTCCAAAGAACAATAGTGAATTGTTTTTTGTTTAAATAACAATTAAGGAACAGCCTCTCTAATTTTTTAATAACTGAAATTTACAAGTTATTGTTGTAAATTTTAATTAGACATCCTGAAGCTGCACCTTGTTCACAAAGCTATTGCATGACATAATTTTTTTGGCATTTAATGACATACAGTCCAACTTTAAAATATTATAATGTGAGGAATGTCATGTCAATTTCTACCCATATGCAATTCGAACTCTGACACTCTATGATAATATCACAAAGCCACCCCGAGCATGTACTGTATACTATGTTGTCTGTGCTTTATGTTATGTTATGTTCTGCTTACTGTGTTCTTCTGTACCATAAACTGTATCTCTGCATGACTGGAATCAGCTTATTGTGTAAAATCCTGCACTGAACATGAATTCCACTAGCTTGACTGTGTGGTCATTAAATAATCTTGAATCTTGAATCTTGATTGATGAGCTAAATAGCCTAAGGAATTGTGTTCCCTTTCCCTCTAGGCCTTGGAGTATTTATTTAAGTTTATAGTGCAATCCAGAATCTTGTATTCAAGAGCAACAGGTGGGATAGAGGAGGAGCACTTTCGTACCAGCATTCAGGAACTTTTTCAGTCCATCCGCTTTGTCTTGAGTTTGGATAGCAGAAGTTCTGAGACCCTCGTCTTCACACAGGTTAGTTCAGTAACTTGCAACAAAATCATTTGGGAGCTAAGCCCAACGCAGTATCACAGCATGACAAGAACAAACCCATTGGTAATGGATACACGTGATAGCCTTACCCATAACAGTGCAGGCAGAATATGCTATGCTTTCATCTTTCAAATGTTATAAAAAGTTTCTTGCTGATTGCAAGGATCTCAATTAAAATAAATTTAAACAGGCTCAATCTGATTACACATGCACATTGATGAATCTGCCTGTAACAGGCAATCTCACAGCCCACATGATAGATAGTAAAATAAACAAGCAATTTTGTGTACCTTCGATCTTCCAGCATCTGCAGTTCCTTCTTAAACAATTGCACTGTGGTTTAAGGCCGCTCTCTGCAATTATAATTAATGCATATCATAATAGAGTATCTTTACTGTGTTTCCAACTACATTGTGTTTAATCATCTGAGTATGTTACACAAGGTGTCAGAAATTGCTAATTCTATTCCATAACTAATATATTTCACCAAAACTAGTACAGTGTAAATCAATCCCTTTCCAGAAATCAAGAACGATGGTATTTCTTTCCTCGGTCCACAGGTTAATCTAGTTTCCACACTGACTCAACTATTAAGCATTGTGTTGTGAAAATACTCATGTTCAAATATCCACTTTCCTGGTTTTATCAATATATTTGATATTGATGTGCTTTCTGTAAATAAATAATGAAGAATTTACGTATTTTAATAAACTGATGCCAATACCATTTTTCCTGTAGCTTGTTGTGTTATTTAGAACTTTTTCTTAATTTTCTCTGACATTGGTACTATAGATTACTTGTTGATGAACTGAGCCATTGTTTCATTGTAGGCGGCTCTTCTCAATTCCTTCCCTGCAATTTTTGATGAGCTGCTGCAGATGTTTACAGTGCAGGAGGTGGCAGAGTTTGTGAGAGGAACATTGGGTAGCATGCCTAGCACGGTACACATTGGTCAGTCGATGGATATCGTCAAGCTGCAATCTATCGCACGGACAGTGGACAGTCATCTCTTTTCATATCCAGGTAGGGGAGGAAGCATCCAAGTGTGCTTGTTATAAAACCATTGCTTTCAGATGTGTTTGATGAGAGATGGTGTTAAATACATTTTAATATTTAGTACATATTTTTCCAGTTAATGTATTTGTTGTGATGTACAGAATGTATTGATTCTGTAATTTGACCAGATGGCCTAGAAAGGTAGTGGTTAAGGAATTCATACTGTATCTTAAAATGCATTGCAATTGAATTGTTTGTAAACATATTTAGTAGTAAAATGGTCAATCAATTGTCTAAGATTGAACTAGGAATTACTTGGCAACAATCACACAAGTGTTAGCATAAATTTTGCTAGTTATGTATATGACGTATAGGACACACAGGGAATGACATCATTCATTTTACAACACTCATTTGGGAATTAGTATTTTTTTTGCTTTGGAACTGACTGTATTGCTACTTCACATTTTGTAAGACAGTGTGCAACACAAATGTTCAAATCTCCTTGATTCTAGGTAGACAACTAAAACCTTCCCTTAAACAAAGGTTAGGTGCAGAGTCATTTACGCAGTTATTACCTCCGTTATGTCTGCTTCATGGTGGTCCCACTATATCCTACATAGGCTACAAAACAGACATTTGAAACAAAATACACATGGGGGAAGCAAAGACGGGCTCATGTCTGCATTTAACCCCACATACATAAAGTGACCCATATCCTATCCAAGGAGCAATATCTCCTGAATCTAAAAATTGTCAAGCCGGTGTTGCCATTTTGTAGACTGCACCAGCCATGTACCACTGCCTGGTCTGTCAGTGGAGCTCAACGTCACCTTCAACCTTTTTGACTCCAGCTTATTCCAGGTGGTTGAAGTAGATCTATGCCATATTTCATGTTACCCCTTGCTGCTACTCTCAGGGGCTGATTGATAACTTATTTCTGAGGAAAAAGGACCACGTTCTCTTCTATGAAATGGAAATGGCCAACAGACTTTAAAGGCTTCCTGACGGTTCAATTAATAATAAAATGTATTTGAGCCACCCCATCCCCACCTACATGAGAACCCAGAGTTCTACAAAAAAAACGTGTCCTCACTACTGAGTGTACACACATCTGTAAACAAAACCTTAAGAAGAGCATTTCTTGGATGATTATACTGTTTCCCAAGAGCTCATAGGAGTTGTCATAAGTTCCCAGTCCCTGTACTATTTACGCCATCAAATAATACTAAGGGCTGGCTCATGGAGATGATGGATATTCCTTCCTTCTTGGGTTGGTTTCTGACTCCTACCTGTAACTCTGATTCTGGTAGCAGAGACATTTCTTAATGATAGCCATGATACCACTGGTATTTAATTATAATCATAATCATAATTGTAGTTTATTAGCCAAGTATGTTTTGCAACATAAGAGGAATTTGATTTGCCATACAGTCATACCAATAAACAGCAACAAGATGCCCAAATACATTTTTAACATGAACATCCTCCACAGCGACTCCCCTACATTCCTCACTGATGAAAGGCAAAAAAAGTTCAATCCTCTTCCCTTCTTTCTTCTCCCGCGGTCGGGGCACTTGAACCTTCCATTGTCGGGCGACCTTGGCTCCCGCAGCCAGTAGTCAAGCCCTCCGCGTCGGGTCAATCAAGCTCCCGCATTGGGGGATCTCAGCTCCCCCTAGCCGGGGCATTGGACCCCAGGTCGGGGCAGGTCGAACCTTCTGCGACCTGGAGCTTCCCGACATTAGTCTCTACCCAAGACTGCGAGCTCCTCGATGTTGAAATCCGCAGGCCGCGGTTGGAGCGTCGATCCCAGGCAAGGGATCGCAGGCTCCAATGGTAAATCCATGGCCTCGCGGTGGAGTTCAAAGTCAGTCTCGAGCAAGATTGCCAGCCCCATGATGTTAGGCCGCAGAGCGAACGGAGATATGATCCGGAAAACAGTCGCATCTCCGGCAAGGTAAGACATTGAAAAATGTTTCCCCCCACCCCCACCCCATCGGGGTTCTCGGGGATCTGTGTTTCTTTAATCCTACCACAAGATAGTCTTAAGTACTACATCATTAACGATAAGCACCTAGACTGACTGGGAGTAACAATCACTATCATCAGTCTATTAGCAATTGTTGCTGATGTCGCCACAAAGCATGGTATCACTGAGTTGCAGAACCACCCGAGATATCTCTCTCTTATTTACACTATTGGTTTAACATTGTTATACAGTTACCAATTCATAATTGAAACTACCATAATTCAAAAATAGTATTCAGTTACATATAACCAAGACATAAAATAAGAGAGGATGCTCTTGGAGCTATTTTATATATAAAATCTATTTAGATTTTTTGTAAAGATACCAAGTGCCCTTGCTCTGAGACTCCAAATAATTTCCTGCACACTGCTGGATAATATATACAGGAGGTTCCCAAGGCTTGATCAATGTTGAAGACATTCTTTCATATGTAACACTGTGTAGCATTAATGTCTACATTTGACTTTTCAACACTAAATGTAAATGGAAGACTGCATCATGAAGTTCTTCAGAGAGGTTTGAATCCATCGTCTTCATAGTGAAAGACATTACCAGAGTCTCAGCAAACATGATGGTCTTAGATATTTTTAATGTGCATTGATACTGATTATCTTAATCACACCTACCAGAAATTACACTTTACCCACAGCATCAGATCCATTTCATTGTGCAATGGCAGGAGGGTTAGATGAATATGGGGCATATCTATAGTAATGTTAAAGTACCTTTGGGAGAAAGAAATATGTTTCCTTTCTTGCAATCCAGTAACTCCTAGCTTCATAATTTACATTCTCCAAGGCTGACATCCATTAAGGTTATTATGTGGTGTAATTTTGGTGGCATTGTGATCATCACTGCCTCCAGAATCCCATGCAATCATTTTCCTGATGGCAACTGCTCAGTGTGACTTATTTCTACTCCTGTGGAGCAGCAGTCTGTTTCTGTATTCCACTTCTCTGGTACAAAATGGCAGAAAGCAAAATTCTGAGTGGGTAGGTGGGTGAGCGAATGTGAGTGTGTTTGTTAGTGAGAGGGTGAATTTTGTAAATGCACAGTTAAAGCCATTAGATCTGTTGAACTTGTTGAAAAAGTACAGACTTGGTGTCCTGTTTCCAAATGTTTGTGCTAGCTTAAGAATACTATTAACAATTCCAGCAACAATAGCTTCTGCAGAGAGGTCATTTAGCAAACTCAAGCTGATTAAGAATTATTTAAGGTCTACAATGTCTCAGGAACATCTTGTGGATTTGGCCAGGCTAAGTATTGAATCAAACATTGCCAGAACAATACATTTTCATGCTGTTTCAAAAAATTTCGCAAAAAAAGTCCAGGAAAGCTCTTTATTTAAAGTAAATACGAAGCCTATCTACTTTTTTTTACTTTTTACCGATACTTATGTCTTCTGATCTCATCTGCTTTGAAATATAAAAGGATGTTTCAATGCGAATTCTTTTTCCTTAACTGTATTGTAGCATAAACAAAAAATGTTCAAAACAAATGTGCTTTATTCTCTCTGAGCCTTTTATTTAATTTATATTTATCATGGAGAGAGTATAGGAGCATGACTCAAATGCCGAAAATCAACAGAGCGCTCCATTCCACTCTCTTATTTTCCATACCCTTTATGGCCTTATAAAATTCCACTCGGAGGCACTGGTAGTGGGGTACCGTTGGAGGTGGCAAAAATGTTGGAGGATTATGTGGTATATGCGATGGCTGTTGGGGTGGAAGGTGAGGACAAGGGGGACTTTGCCCTTGTTACAAATGGGGGGAGGGGGAGCAAGAGGAGAGCTGTGGGATATCGAGGAGACCCTAGTGAGAGCCTCCTCTATAATGGAAGAAGGGAATCCCAGTTCCTTAAAGAATGACATCTGCACCCCTTTCTGCTTCCCAACCCAACCAAACCACCCTCTCCCCAGGTACTTTCCCCTGCAACCGCAGGAGATGCAACACCTGTCCCTATACCTCGCCCCTCAACTCTGTCCAAGGACCCCGACAGTCTTTTCAGGTGAGGCCGAGGTTCACTTGCACCTCTTCCAACTTCAACCCCTGTATATTGGCGAGACCGAGCGCAGGCTCAGTGACCGCTTCGCTGAACACCTCTGCACAGTCTGCCTAAACCTACCTGATCTCCCGGTTGCTCAACACTTTTCTTCCCCCTCGTATTCCCATACTGACCTTTCTGCCCTGTGCCTCATCCATTGTTAGAGTGAGGCCCAGTGCAAATTGGATGAACAGCACCTCATATTTTGCTTGGGTAGCTTACACCCTAGAGGTATGAACATTGACTTCTCTAGCTTCAAGTAGCCCTTGCTTTCCCTTTATCCCCATTCCCTCCCCTTCCCAGTTCTCTTACCAGTCTTACTGTCTTATTTTATCTCTACACCGCCCACTCCCCTGACATCAGTCTGAAGAAGGGTCTTGACCCGAAACGTCACCCATACCTTCTCTCCAGAGATGCTGCCTGTCCCGCTGAATTGCACCAGCATTTTATGTCTATGTTCCTCAATCATGACGGTAATGAGAATGTGGGATAGGCAGCCGTTATCTCCTGTAACTGTGCAGTGGTCGAGGACAAGAGGAAAAGCACAGCGATGGGTGCTGGTTGATGGGTACCAGACCGTGTCCACACTCCGGTGAACCAACACATCGCATCTCTGGTGGCCAAAGTTCCTCCATGATCCCCACAGAGTTTCACCCAAAACCATAAATGGTCCCAGTTACCGTATGTTGCCATGACTAGGCACTGCAGGAGTGTGGATGATGCAGAGTTTATGTACTTGCAGGGGGAAGCTTAAGCTCTTGGCTCCTCTTTTCACAAAACTTTCCAGGCGACAGCATCTGGATTTATACCAGCACACTAGACCCATGCATCATCACCCTGTGGCTCACACCACCAACATATATATGTCACACAAATACTACATCAGTGTCAAACATACAGTAAAAAGTGAAAGATAACTTATGATAGTGCTATGCAATGCATGTTAAACATCAGTTGAGTGACTTATGGGATTGAAATATGAACTCAGCTTTTAATATTATTTTCTGCAATTTAATTGTGTAAATGTGAATTTTCATCAGCCATAGTTATTAAATCAAAGAATTGTCAACATCATTCCATAGAAGACAACTTACTCTGAAACTTTCATAGTCACTCCAAATTCAGTAAGGATCCTCGAATAAGCAACTTTATCAGCTGAGTAGCTCTGAATATGTCACTGTTTAAATCGTATGTATTTATTACAATTTATTCATTTTCTCCAAGCCTATCCTTAAACAAAGATAAAATTTTAAACCTTTATGCTGGTACTTCTGAAATCAGGTATGCCCCAAAAAAACTGGAACTTTGTGGCACTTTAAATATTTTTGTAACTGAAGTGATCACATTATAGGGGTGCACAGTGGCACAGTAGTCGAGTTGTTGCCATACAGCACAAGAGACCCAAGTTCTAACCTGACTACGGGTGCTGTCTGTGTGGAGTTTGTACGTTTCCCTGTGACCGCGTGCGTTTTCGCTGGGTGATCCGGTTTCCTCCCACATTCCAAAGATGTGCAAGTTTGTAGGTTAATTGGCTTCCGTAAATTGTCGCATGTATAGGGTAGAACTGATATATGGGTGTTTGCTGGTTGTGTAGATTCGGTGGGTCAAAGGCTCTGTTTGGACTCTGTATCTTTAATCTAATGTAGGTACACTGTATAAATGTGGCTCGGTATAATTTTTTCTCTTTTTGCAGAATCCCGTCGGATCCTTCTGCCCGTTGTTCTCCATCATATTCATTTGCACCTGCGGCAGCAGAAGGAGCTACTTATCTGTTCCGGGATCCTCAGCAGCATCTTTTCCATCATGAAGTCAAGTTCCTTGGTATGCTGATATCCCACTTACTGAAATGATGAGAGAATTACAGTACTCTCAATATATTTTCAAAGTATATGAATGTATTTGAAGCAGATACAATTGCAATGTTTAAGAAATGTTTAGACAGGTAGATGGATAGGATACATTTAAAGGGATATAGGCAAGACACAGGCAGATGGGACTATTGTAGATGGGGCACATTGGTCTTCACGGGCAAGTTGGGCCTAAGGGCCTGTTTCCACGGTATATAACTCAATGACTATGATTCTAACATACTTTTGCTCCAGGACAAGCAGCATCTCAATTTTAAAATTCTCAACCTGGTGTTCAAACTTTTTTCTATATTATTTTCTGTCCTATAATTTTTTTGCTATAACTATTTTCATCAACCTGGCTTTATAATGAAACCCAATATGAATTATGGCAGCATTGGCATTTGTGCCTATGGAACCCTAATTTCTCTAAATCTTTCTGTTTCCATTATTTTCTTTCATCATTTAAGATGCTCCTTAAAACTGACCTCTGAGACATCTGCCCTGACGTATCTCCTTATGTGTTTCAAAGTCAGCTTTTGTTTAGGAAAGAACTACAGATGCTGGTTTAAATCGAAGGTAAACACAAAATGCTGAAGTAATTCAGCAGGACAGGCAGCATCTCTGAAGCGAAGGAATGGGTGACGATTCAGGTTGGGACTGAAGAAGGGTCTCTACCTGAAAAGTCACCCATTTCTTCTCTCTAGAGATACTCCAGCATTTTATGCCTACTGTCAGCTTTTGTTTTCTACTTTTGGATGTTTCTCATGATAGTAAAAGTTTTATGCAAGTATTTTAAAGGGCCTGTCTCACTTAGGCGATTTTTTCGGCGACTGTCACAGACCCCCCCCCCCCCCCTACGACAATGTCTACGACAAGCTACGACAATCTACCACCTAGTCAAAGTCAAGCTATGGCAAGCTACCAACAATCGGCGACCCATTAGGAAGTCCACGTACGACCATGACCACACAGGCAACACCTAAGCTGTGGGGGGGGTCCCAGCTTCACACGGGAGGGCTGGTCCCCCAAAGCAATATTACACCTCTCCACCAATTCCAATATCGCTGGCCAGTGGTGGGGGGGGGAAGCAGAATCTGAGGCGTCCACCATGAAGGCGGTCGGGGTGGTAGCCCGTGGATGGACCAGCATCGTCGTCCGTGCCAACGCCTCCTTGGCACCATCGAAAGCGGCCACGGTTTCGGCATCCCACGAGATGTCCCGTTGTTTGCCGGCCAGGAACTGAAACAACGGCCGCACGATCCGAGCCGCAGCAGGCACGAACCGATGGTAAAAAGTCACCATAACCACGAACTCCTGGAGCCCCTACACCACGGACGGCCGCGTAAACCGGGATCGCACCATGCTGGGTAACGCGACGGCGCAAGAAGTCGATAGAACTGAGACCAAACCGACATTTGTCCAGGTTACTGCAGCAACGAGAATATAGTCCAAATAAATGAATAGAAAGTCCAGGCCGCGACTCACCGTGTCCATCTGTCGCTGAAAAGCCTGGGCGGCGTTCTTCATGCCAAAATGCACCCGAAGGAATTCGAAAAGCCCAAAGGGAGTGATAATGGCCGTCTTGGGCACATCTTCCGGACACACAGGGATCTGATGATAGCTCCGCACCAGGTCAACCTTGGAGAAAAAACGGCGCCGGCCAGATGGGCGGAAAAGTCCTGAATGTGCGGGACAGGGTACCGGTCTGCGGTCGTAGCGTCATTGAGGCATCGATAATCCCCACAAGGCCGCAAACTTCTGCGCACCTTCGGAACCATGTGTAGATGAGACGTCCTGTTAGAGCGCCGTACAATCCCTACAGCCTCCATCTGGTGGAACTCTGCCTTGGCAATACGGAACATGTTGGAAGGAAGCCGGCACGCCCATGCGTGGAGCAGTGGGCCTGAGGTGAGGATGTGATGCACCACTCCGTGCTTGGGGCTGGCTGAATGAAATTGTGGGGTCAGAATGTCAGGAAAGTCTGCCAGTATCTGTGCATAAATATTGTCCACGGAAGACATCAGGTCACTGCGTGGCGTAGCACATGCAGCTAGCGGAGTAAGGAGATCGGCTCCAAGGTCGCGGCATGAACGAGGCGTTGCCCTCGCACATCCACCAATAAGAATTGGGCCTGGAGAAAATCTGTGCCCAACAACGGCTGGGAGATGTCGGCCACCGTAAAAGTCCAGGTAAAATGGCAGGGGCCAAAGATGAGCAGGACTGTATGAACCCCATATGGGGCTGCCATTAACTGCAGTCAGAGAAGGCCCCCGCTTGCCAGAACGACTGTTGATCCCCGAAGGGGGAAAAACGCTAACCTCCGCACCTGTATCTATGAGGAACCGTCATCCCAAATGGCGGTCCTAAGCGGAGAGGCAGTGTTTCAGGTCGACTGCCGCGGTGACTACTGGCGGCCGGCCCTGGCATTTTCCGGATACGAGCAGGGCGGGTGGCATTGACGGGCTAAGGGACCCCAGCGCTGATGGTAGTAACACCACTTCCCCTTACCGGGGTCGCCCAGGACAGGCGGCGCAGTCGAACTCCCGGTGGACGCAGGGCCTGGTCTCTGGGCCTTCCAGGGCACCGCCGTCACCCGATTGATCGAGCCCACCGCTCTGCTGCTTGGACTGACACAGTTCGTCCGCATGCTCCGTAGCTGCAAGGGGTCAGCAAAATCCTCACCGGCGAGAACCAGGCGGATGTCGTCCGGCATCTGTTCCAAGAAAGCGTGTTCGAAGAGAAGGCAGGGCAGAATACCGTCCATATGGATTGACAGCGACCTCGGGCTGTTGAGGTTGATCATTGGCTGCGTCCATAGTTTAAATCCAAAATGACCATTTTGGATCGTCGGGGTCACCAATATGGCAGGCGAAAAAGCAAGCCACGCGTGGTGAAACAAAGAAAGCTTTATTGACAAAGTAAAGAGAACAGCACACACGTGAATGGGGGAAGGTTAATCCGGGGTTTATTATATATACCAGATCACACCCCTAAACCCCGTGATGACTCCTTCCCGCAAAACCCAGTCACGTGATCCTGCCCCCGACTACTGAGGGTTTGCACAGTAAGTGGCGCCACAACATCATCATTGATTTGTTGGAGTCCCTCATCCATAAATGATTTCAATAGGAAAGGAGCATCCATGAAGGCATTGAGAACCCAGCAATAACAGTAAGGAATTCACTAACTCCTTTTGACTGAGTCTGGCACTATGCACATACAAATTCGGCCCTGAGAAAACTCTCCAGTTGCTGTATTCAACAGTTAACAACCAAGATGCTGCTTATATTTGTCATAGACTGGTTATCTCTATTGGTGTTCCTTGGGAAGTACCCTTGAACCATCTGCTTAATCATTGTTAATAATAGAGTTACATAGTGTAATTCATAATATTAAGGCTTCATTCACTGTTCCTCCAGAAGCGAAGTAACCTTTTTAAGAACCTACATGACATCCACATTCTTGAATGCAATATTGGCATCTTCTAAAGCCAATAACCATTTCCACCATGAAAACCACAACCATTTAACACCCAGGTACTTCACTAACCAAAACATTTTTTGCCAGAGCATCTACCCTTAACATGCTTGGAATCACTATTGATCAGGAACAGAATCAGCTACATCATACCATAAGCAGGATCAAGATACAGACTGGTATCTCTGCAGCATGTTGCTTGCCTCCTCATCCCTTAATGCATTTCTACAACATGCATACCACTAATCAATGCAGGAAATGATTCAATACTTAAGAATATTACCAGCATTGCAGCAATATTCAAGAAACTTAAGTCTATTCGACAAAGGGACAGCTAATTGAAATCTTTGCAACTGATTCAATCTATTAATGCTAAAAGTGCAACATACTAGTGTTAATCAAATGTAACCGACCCAAAAGGTCACCCATCCTTTCACTCCAGAGATGCTGCCTGACCCGTTGAGTTACTCCAGCCCTTTGTGTCTATCTTTGGTAAAACCAACATCTGCAGTTCCTTTGTACACGTAACATTTTATTTTCTACTTTATGACAAGCAGCCTCGGATTGGTCTTAGATATGGAGTCTTTCCATTTTATATTTTGCAAAGAATCAAGCTCTATTTCAAGCTTAGCTATTTATCCTGTTGGCATTTTTGTACTGTTCATAACACAGTGAAATATCCTAAGGTTTCACAGGAGCATCAAACAAAGTATAATAAATGTAAAATCTTCTAATTAAGATGTCACATATTTTTAACAGACTTTATGTTAATAGACCAGCAAATTTGCTATAAACAAATATTTTATAATCTTTCCACATATATTTTTGGAACAATATTTATGTCATTATGCTATGCTCCAGGAACACTCAATATCAGAAGAGGTAGAAATGATGGTCGAGAGTCTCCTTGATGTCCTTCTTCAGACCTTGCTTGCTATTATGAATAAGTCCCAGATGGCGGAGGCGGTAAGAGGACAGCGCTGCCCACAGTGCACAGCAGAGATAACCGTTAGTAACTAACAATCCTTTTTATGAATACTCATGCATGGAATTTCCCTTCGTCCACACGTCTTCCCAAATCTTCATAGCGCATATGTCTTCTTCTGATGTATTCTCATCCATGTTTAGGTATGTTTAGATTTATTGCTTTCCAATACTTAGATGTAAATTGTAATCTCTGCAGAATCTAATGGGTTAATTCACATCTTTCCATGGTTTTTAGCTTGCAATAGAATTAACTGATAATATAAATAATACTCCGTTTCAACTTGATATTCGATAGATTTTTACTGGAATCTTTATTTACCAAATTATCATTTACCCTTTACATTAATTGAGTGACAGGGTGGTGAGTCTCATGTTAATGAGCCATGACTACGTGATTTGATCACAGTGCCTCTTCATTCAGAAAACTCAAAACATGAAACATTTATTTCTGTAATATGCAACAACATTACTAAAAATTGATTAGTTCTTACTAAGAATTGGATGGAATTGGCCATTAATTTTGTAATTGGTTTTCAGTTATTCCAGATGCCAAATGAGTTAATGATAGGTGAATAATTAATATAAAGTTGAGATTTTTATTTTAAATTGCAGGTTGACTGATTTCATAAAGGTCACAAAGCTAAATGTGGATTTGGGAAGCCACTCAATATTCAACCTTGCATAAAAATCCACAAGTCGCTTTTTGTTTACCTTTCTTAGCCTAGGGCTTCCGAACCATATGCAACACTCCAACTACTGCTTTGGCAACAATTGGTTCAGGACATATATTGAGTTTAATTTTACTCACCACTATTCTTGATGGCTTTGAACTGGAGATGTTTAAGAGGATTAGGTAAAAATAAATAAAGAAAGTGACAGACAATATACTGCATTGAAATTGCAGAGACTGTAATAAATCTCCAATCTCTTTTTTGTCTTTTACTTCTCTCTGCTTCTATAGGTTATGAAGGGTAGGACTGGAGTCAATTAATAGGAAATGCTTTGTAGCGTAAAATGGCAACAGCTTTCCTGACCATGTTAGATGTTATCTGAGTATACAGTCGTATTACTTAGTTAAGATAAATGTGTGTACAACATATCCATTTCTGTTTATGCACCTTGTTATCCGGTTACTGTCATTTCAACCCACTTGAATGGGTGTACCATATGCTGAGGGTTGTACTTTATTCCGGTTCTCTAGGGTGAGTATGTCACCTGCCTACTGTCCTTGCTTCGACAAATGGGAGATAACCACTACCAACACTTACTGGATAATTTCCAGAGCAAGGAGGAACTCAAGGTAAAAATTACTACTTTGATAGTTCTTTGTGATGTAAAAATATGAATATTAAATATGGTTCTCTTTTGCCCTGAAACTGGCAGAATGATAAGATTATATAAAACATATGTGTTGTTCTCACATTTTACGATGTGATATTGTGTCCATTATTGGAGGGATCCAGCTGTTATTGAGAGCAAGCATTGAGATGACGAGATCCTTATATATGTCATATAATCAGAGACAAACAGAAAGCCAATGTCAGATTCATATATTCACAGGTTATATGGGGAGATGGTTGGAAAAAATGTAATTGGCAACAGACATAGCAACAGTTTGGCATTTCTCAGATGAAGCTTTCTATATCTTACCTGAAGAAGATACTTTGGTCATAGTCCTACTCCAGAACAACCAGGTGGAGAACAGAAGAGGCCAAAAGCAAGGATCCACTGGCAGAGGAAACCAAAAGTGTAGGATGGAAAGTCTCTGGCTTGTTGAACCTATTGGCCACATCAACCTGAATAAGGAGCAGTCAGAGGGGAACTAAAAAATGCCTGTTAATCACAGGGTTTTATCGCCTTCCGTAGAATGAGGAAGATCTTCAAGTATACACATTTACCCAGACTGTGTTGTTGCATTTCATGGTTGCCCTAAATTAGTTGTCCACCAGATCATTCCACTGATGTCTAATATATGATGCATCTTTCAATTTGCAGCACACCACAATGAGAAATGGGAATTAATTCCTTCCTCTGGATTGGAACCTTTTCAAAGGCTCAGCAAGTTACATGCCCCTCTCATATGGCTCCCACTTGTCAACCAAGAGCTTTTCACCATATGAAAAGGCTAGCACTCTTTGAAATTCTAGATTCTGTGTGACCAATGGCAAAAGAGTCTTACAATCAGTTTCATACTTCCAGATAGCCCACATGATTCATTTATCGAGGCAACCTGTTGAATCTGCTATATAACAAGGACAATGTCAAATGGTTGATCATTCTGGAGGGACATAAAACATACCCTTTGTCCTTGATATTGTGAAGAGTGCAATTTATTTTGCAGCAACAAGGTCACGAGGAACAGAATGGAGACTGCTATAGTCCTTAAAATATGATTCTACTGCCTGGACCACAGTACTCCCTAGTGAGGATTTCAAGCTTTGGTGCCACCTGTTGCATGCAGTGCACTTTGGCAATCATAAAATACAACCCTTGTCAGCTACACAGCAGGAAGTGGAGAAAGAGGAAGAAAAGGACAGTATCAGGTGCCTACTAAGTGATGCTTCTCTGGATGATGTCAGCTTGCTCCTTGAGATTTATCTGAAGACTCCGCATACATCAAGAGGTGCCTGAGTACATCGACATTTTGCCATTGTTTAGACTTGGAATGATAATGTATCATTGTGCTCCAATTGTACAATTTGTATTGTGAAACCTTGCAAACAAACCATGTTGTTATCATTGGCCTTCATTCCCAGCAACATTCTGTGGATGATCATTTTTAAGGAAATTATGTAGATCAGGTAAATTGGGAAATGTGGCATATATTAGGCATGGGCACCTGGAATTAATTGCTGGATGAAAAGTTTAGAGTACGTGTGACCTGCAACTCAACAGATGTGTGTAGTGGTTGCTCTTCCCCATAGAAATGTAATAATCTGACTGCAGAAGAGCCACTGTACTATATACAATACATGCAAAATAATGGAAACAAGGAATGCTCTTTGTCATTCAACATCGAGCACTCTATTGCATTAACCCTAAACTCCAACCTTTGCCAAATACTCACTGGCTGAACCATGTAACAATTGGATGGTAGCAATGTCAAAAATTCTTCCCAAGAACAAGGCTTGACTACCCAGAACTGTCAGGGATGAACTCTAAGACACAAAGTATCTTGAGTAGAAAAATATTTTCTTTTTACTCAATCAACATGTTGCAGCCACCCACTATAATAAACACCCATTTCCTCAAAAATAATTGGTGCACAGGAAGATAGCTCCTCCTACTCAGACTTTTGAAATGGGAAATAATTGCTGAGTTGTCAGGGATGCATACCACCCAAGAGAGACTATAAATAAAGAGAAACCAAACGCCCAGAGTGATACCTTTCATTGTCTATCTCATTCTGGACCTTAATGCATCCTACACAAATCATAAAGAAGAATCAAGTAAACAAATATTCACATATACATTTTTTCACTCAAGTTGAAAACGATATAATCACTGACTAATTATGACTGTGTATTTTTAAGTGCCTGTTTTCCATGTCTCTTTATTCTATGATGCATTTGTTTTGCTCACTCACATGGAGAGGACGAGGTCACAAATGGCCTTGAAGGACAATCTCATAAAGATCCGCCTTAGACCATGCCATCTCGGCATGAGTGGTAGGAGGATGGCCTTGGATGAGAGTCAACTACAGAGGCATGGTTGGAGAAAGAGTGGTGGGTGGCTGGAAATGCATTGCCAGGTGGAGGGGGGTGTAGTCAGATACAAGAGCGGTGTTTAAGAGGCTTTTAGATAGGCACATCGAAGGGTATGGAATAGGGGGATATGGACCATGTACAGGCAGATGAGGCTAGTTTAACTAAGCATCATGTTGAACACAAACATTGTGTGCCAAAGGACCCATTCCTGTGCTGTATGTTCTATGTTGTACTGGTCATTGGATTTGTAGTGGCTAGATAAAATCACCAGATTTATACAGGGCTCCCGCTTAACTTTTTTTCCCTGTTGCCAGCCGGGCAACCTTGGCAGCTTTTTAGGTTGCCAAATGACAGGTGGTCATTCAAGACGGCTTGCATGACGCGTGCGATAATGTGCTCGGACAAAGTGCGTAGTTTCCAGTCGGAATTATGCTGAATAAAGCATTCACGGTCGGTGGGGGCGCTGCAAGCTGGCAGCCCTGTCAGCAGCGTGTCCGTTTTTTTCTACTTTTTTTGTTTTTTTAGTATGTTTTAATGTATGTTTTTAATGTTTCTTTGTGTGTCTTGTGTGGGGGGTGGTGTGGGGGGGGGGTAAGGGGGAAACAGCTTTGGTCGCCTCCTGCATGGAGAGGCGACTTTTTCCATGTCGCCTCCCCTGTGGCCTAACATCGAGGATCGGTGCGGCCTTTCCCAGAGACGCGCCTGGGGCTTCAGACACGGGCTCAGCACGGACTCTCGGCGTGGAGCGGGCGAGCCCTCGCCGGAGGGGAGCACTCCATTTCGCTGACCCGCGGCAGCCTGAAGCTGCGGTCTGCAGCGCTCCAGCTGGCGCGGCATCCGCAGCCTAGGATCCCTCGTTGGGGACCCGCGAGAAGAAGAAGCCACCACCAATCGGCCTGCGGCCTACTTCTACCGCGGGCGCGGCGGCAACTTACCATCGGGAGTGGGGTCCCTCGCCGGGGACCCCTGGAGGGAAGCTTCAACCGCCAACCCTGTGGTCTGCGGTGCTTCTGGCTGCGGCGCAGCGGGAACTTTAAATCTTCGACCGCTGGCCTGCGGCCTACACCAACCTGAAGCCGCGGGCTCCGGTGGGGGAGGCACTGTTTCAGGACTTACCTGGACTTTCACTCATCTGGATGCCCGCAGCGGCGGCTGCAGAGGGTTGAGGTCCCGACAACGGGGGGAAATGGAGGAGGACTGGCCAAATTTTGTGCCTTCCACCATAGTGATGAATGCTCTGGTGGATGTTTGTGTTAATTTTTTTATTGTGTTTTTGTGTGTTTTTTTTCATTGTACCGCTGCTGGCAAATTCATTTCACTGTGTCAAGTGACGAATAAAACTGATTGTATTATTTCTGCTTCAAATAAAGTCACAAACTAAACATATTCACAAATCAAGACATGATATATACCACAATGACATGCAGCAAAATTATGCTCCAGTATCTCAACTCTTTTTACACATTGCAATTAATGCAATTTCTATTATTTCTTTCCACTTCCAAACAAAAATGTGGTTGGATTATTCAGCGTGTGATCAACTTGTGTCAATAAATCCTGGACCGTGATAACATATACTTAACCATGCACACTACAGATTGATGCAAGCATGTTTTCTGTGAAGGACCGAAAATTATCATGACATGGCCATAGCATGGGTTGTTATTGCTATTGGTACAGAAACACTCTCGCTTCCCACATAATTTATCCACAACAATATATACAGGTTGCAAGAATTTTTCTAAAGGCATTTTATGATGATAACTGTTAAAACTGACTATACCCATCTGACAGGTTAAACATTACACTAACTAACAAGAGATGGCCAAAGGACATAACTGCAGCAAATGTTCTTTTGGTAATATATTTAAAGGTGTCAAGACGCCACATTACCGGGCATTCAGATTAGATGTATGTGTTGTGAACAGCAATGAAGATACCCATTTTGTTAGCACCAAATGTTAAAAAGATTGTTGATAAACGCTTTTTCCATCATACCCACTTCAGAATTAACGTTAAAATTGCAACTGAAACATCTCCTGACCAAATTTGTGATGTATAAGACCGACTGTAGACGAAAAAGCCTGGATAAATCCAATGTATAGTTGTGAATGTTGCTCATTAAATAACTACAGTACTGATACTCCATATTAAGAGCATTGATTTGCCGTTAAAATGAATTCTGTAATAACGTGTCAACGGTAGCAGTGACCAGGCACGGAAGTCGCTATCAAAATATGGAGGGGACAGGGGGACACAATTTCATGGCGGCCCCGCGCGCACACACACACACACAACGCACACGCACGCACGGCTTCGGAGGCTAAATCCAGCGCTAAATGCAGCTCAACTCTGCCTGTCTCGCAGGGTTAATCTACAGCCCTGCCTGGACTGACGGGACACAAGCGCTGCTTCTCCGTGCTGGCCATATTTCCCATAAGTCCAGGCAGGGCTGTAGGTTAACCTGGCGGGACAGGCAGAGTTGAGCTGGGTTTAGCGCTGCTTCTCTGCGCTGGCTGTGGTCCTGGGGCACTGCTCCAGTCTGACTCCCGACGTCTCTGGCCACCCACGGGTGTGGGGGGCAGGGCACCCGGATGGGGACGGGACAGCGCCAGAAAGCTGGGATCGATCCTGGCCCCAGTGAATCAGAAGGGATGAAGGCAAACAATACAGCATCTTAAAGTTCATCATTACTAAATAAGCCAACTAGCAGCAGACAAACTAGAGATTAGAGGCCTTGCCTGAGAGCTTTAAGAGTAGAAATTCCAAGAAGGGCAGGAGGAAGAGGAGGAGCTTGTCCACCATCAGTACTATTAACAATAGGTGCAGGTGAAAGAGCACCGTGGCAAACCTGAAATAAACCATTGAATAGTCACTGCTTGATGTGACATACCAAATCCCATAGATTTCAGCATGCTCATTGACACACCACTGCAACAATCATATGTTTCTTACATGAAGCTAGGTTCACAGATGAATGATTTACCATTTTTCAAGAATCTCATCTTACCAGGAATTAACAGTACTTAAAATGTAATATTGGTCCACAATGGTTTCCTTTGTAATGTCCGGTTGAATTCACTGCAGAAATGACAGCCAATGATATTTGATGAAAGTTACCCTCAAATCTCTGATTAAATGCCATGCTGTGAGTTGGGGCACCTTGTCAGCCTCTCCACCGACACTTCTTATTCCTTCTCCCCCTGAGTTGCGACAACTCCACCTTGGAAGTTGATGGCAACTCTGGGAGAGAAGGAAGAATAGGCTGCTTCAGAGTGGACAGGAGAAGGAGGAGGAGGTGGCATTGGAGGGGAAAGTGGACAAAACAACGGCCAACAAATAGCAAAGGCAGCTGGGAAGAGGGGAGGGATCTCCATGGCAACCATGTGCATCCTGTTGGCGATGGCACGCTGAAGAAAGTATTGTAGGCCAGGGCCACAAAAAGTCCCGCCAATTGGACAGTGTGGGCAGCTGGCGCTGTAGGAGGCCTGGGAAGTGGTGTGAACCAAGATCCATCCACTACAACCCAAATCCTTCATAAAGAGGTCTGTTAAAACAAGGGTTTCCTATACTTTAAAAGCAACTTACCAATGTCTTCCTTTTTCTCTTAGGATTTCTTATTAAAAATATTTTGTGTGTTCCGCAATTTAATGAAGCTGAGTGTATATCCACGTGATTGGATGGTGATGAGACTACTAACAAGCAAGTAAGTTGCCCTTACCATTTCAGGAACACTCAGGTACTAGAATGACTATATTTTGATAGACTCATTCTCATTGTGCCTTATTAGTGCTAAGATTAAGTATGGAGCGTTTTTTCCCCTTTCCCTAACCTTTTCTGCTGATCCCTCCTACCTTCCCATCCACGTACTCTCATGACATGTAGTCTTTGGCACAGGTGGAGCAGGAGATATTTGGCATGCCAGACGGGTGAATAGTTTTGGAGGCAGCACACTGCTTCCACCATTTATGCTGGGCTTTGTATGTCCGGTCAACAAGATTTTCAATACATCCCCATCCCAAATGCTCCTCCATTATCTGCAATCATTGGCCCGGGATTTTCACAGCTCAATGGGAATGTTAGACTGCTTGAAAGAGATTTTGAGAACTCCCTTAAAACGTCCGCCTGATAATTCCTCTGTTCAACTGATAATGTATTGCTGTAGTGAAGCTTAGATTAAAGTTTCTGTTTTGGGAATCTGATATTGGGCATATGGATGAAGTCAGGGTTGACTGAATATAATTAGGCCCTAGATGTATGTCATTCGCATCTAAATACCATGGTGTTTTCTTCACAGGTACTAATATTGGTAGACTGGTAGATTGGTAGATGATTCAGCAATTCATGGACACTATGGAGCTCATGTTGATTGTGTGTTGTTGGATCATTAGTAGGGCATTGTCTACGAATAATATAGCTGTTGCAGCCATTGTCACTCTTCAAGCCACAGCTCGACAACTTGGACATGGATCATCTCACCAAACTACCCAGATAAAAATCTAAATAACCCTTTTGCAACCAGTGCCCGTGCGAGCATAAGCTGCACGAGATAGCCCGGCTGTTGGCGGTTGTGCAGTAAACAAGCAGAAGCAGAAGCTTTGGGGCCAGACAACTGAAGATAACAGAGCAGACTTGACAGCAATCAGTCCAACAGTCATCTGTGCCTATCATGGTGACACCAAATACTGCAGATACTGAAATCTTGTGCAATAAATAAACTGCTGGAGGAGTATGGGTCAAGCAGCATCTAAGGATGGAAATAGAAGTGGACATCCTTGCTTGGACGATGACATATCCAACAGGAGTTAATGACGTGTCACCATAACCACCGCACAACCAGATTCGGATCTGATTAGAAATTGTTAACAATTCACATTGCTTATGCAAGATTTAGGTTCATGCTTACCCCAATGCAGATTGTCGATAATGTCTGAAACTGGACACACATTCTAAGCTGATATGGAATGGAATGGAATACTTTATTGTCACATTTGACAAGGCACAGTGAAATTATTTTCTTGCATACCCAAGGTATAGCGAATCATTTCTGAGGAATTGCCATTTTGTCAATGAGTTCTTGCAATAAGGTAGTGAAGTAAGATGCCTTATGGCTATTAATTGAAAATAATTGCTAGCACTATTACAACTTCTCTATTTATTGGAACGACCTTGGCTCTGAATCTGTTAAAAGACTTCCTATATGCAAAATGCCCATTCAGAAAATCAAACACTATGTTCTAATGGAAAACTGTTCATTAAAAATGTTGCTTCTGCCAATAAAGTTTTTTGTTTATCATGCAATTGACGATTGTTGCCAAAAGTTGCCTTAACATAATCCAGATAGATAAACTGACACACCATGTGAGCTAAGCACTGTTTAAATTAATGACTGTCATAACTTGTTAAGTTGATGCCTTGGCTATATTCTCAAATAGACGAAAAGGATCCAAATGGCAGTTCATCACCACCTTTTAAAGGGTACCCAGGGAAATAAAATAAATTTGGTCTTTCTAATAATGGCTTCATCTACAAAGGAAAATAAGTAAAACCAGAAATGTTTCCAAGTCATTTTCTTCAACCAACTTTCTAAAACACATAATCTACTAAATTTTATATTACTGATTGTGCAGCTTGTTGTATTCCAATCAGTTGTTGAATTTACAGATTACAACAATGACCTAACTTCTAAATAATAATTACTTGGTTGTAAATTGCTTTAAGACATTGCGAGCTTGTGAAGGTCACTGGAGAAATATGATTTCCTTTTTATGAGGACAGATGGTATGATGGAGTTGAACGATGAACTGTTGTTGATGAACAACAGCCTGACATATGTGTTCTCTCATTATTTAGATGGAGGAGTTTTCTGCCAAAATGGGTAATTTCACATTTTGCATACTTACCAACGCACTTAATCTATCTATATCCCTTTGTAGCCTCATTTTATCCTCTTCACAAACTTGCTATCCTATCGATCTTTGTTTCATCAGCAAATTTAACAGTGTTACATTTGGTACCCTTCATATAAATGTTATAGTTGAGGCACCAGCACTAATCCCTGTGGTACACAATTCTTTATAACTTTCCTACCAGAAAATGGCCCATTTATGTCTATCTTTAGGCTTATTATTAGCCATCCACTTTTCTGAGCATGTCAATATATTACCTCCTACATCGTGAACTTTTATTTTCTGTGACGCTGCACCTTTTCAAACACCTTATGGTAGTCTGGGTACAGGACATCCACTGGTTATTCTTTATTGACAACACATGTCAAAGAACTGTAATAAATTGGTCAAACAGGATTTCTCTTCCCCAATGACCTTGTAATTTATCAATGTACCCTGCTTTGTTGGTTTTAAAAATAGCCTCCAATATTTTCCTTGCTGGTCTGTAATGTTCTGGTTTATACCTTTTTGAATACACAAATTACATATCCTTGAAATGGAAAATAGGAACTTTCTGCAAATCTTGAACAATTACGACTAATTCATGAACTATCCCACTGGATACCTCTTTTAAGACTTTATGGTGAAGTTCATCAGTACTCAGGCACTTGGCTGAGTACTGAATTTCTGAGAAATTCAAAGATTTTCTTGAGTTCCATACCAATTTCCAATTTTAAGCTTTTTTGGGATGTTACTTGTACTGTATGTTTTATGGTAATGACTGATGAAAGATCTTTGTATAATTCACCTGACTACTCCTTGTCTTCCATTATTAATTTTCCTAATGTTATTTTCCTAATATTATTTTCTAAACCAATATTTTTATTTAATTTCAAGATTATTAATAATGAAGTGTAGTTAAACGAATCTTTCTTTTATGCAAGACTTAGAATTTAAAATGATTTACTGCAAGTAGAGTTTAAGACAGACATAATTACAAAAGAATATATATTTGAAAATATATATGAAGGTGTGTAAAGAAATTGAAAGTTCCAGCCAATAAGTTATCGTTTGCAGTAACAGGATAGCGTTCACATTGATGCTAATCAGGTTATTTTAATTCTAAATGACTGTGGACTTATATTTGGTCATTTATTTTACAGTATCATTGTTACCACTGTCCAATACCTGTCTCCAGCATTACACAAGAACTTCACAGAAACAGATTTTGATTTCAAGGTGGGTTTGGTGTCAATTTAAAACAAAAGATAAGAACAATATCTGAAGAGATTGCAAATGAATTAATCTTCAAAATTTTCAAGCATATTTTCTTCTGGAGTTTTATCTAGTTATAAGCTTATGTATTACTGTTTCCATGTAGACATGAGGACAATGTACAATTAAATTAATGCACTCACAGTTTGGGAGCTGGGACTGTAATAGTGATCAGTCAGGGTATCTTATGGGCCTGTCTCTCTTAGGCGATTTTTCAGGCGACAGCCGGTGACTGTCAAGTTCCCAGCAATCACCTGAAAAAGTGTGGAACACACACACACACAAACACATTGCTTCCTTCACCAGCCCCTTATGCAGGCGGCAGACAGGGCTAGCGGGGGGAGTGCTGCCTGAGTGAAATTCACATGGTGCAAAGCTAATGTGATACAGACACACACCGCGATGAACAGGAAGGTTGGCACTGTAATTAAGAAGCTAAAAAGCACAGTGTACTGTAAGTCCTTTAAAAGAGGAGGGGAGAAGGGGGAGAGAGGGGGGAGGAGTGGAGACAACTTTTAAGAAGCCAGAGATACACAGCTGTGAAGCTCGGCGGACATTAACATTACTAGTCGGTTATCCTTGGTTCTGAAAACTACTGCTTACGTTTTTTTTTCCCAATGAGCCAATGAAATTCACCGGTCAGCACCGGCTACAATCTACGAGAACCTAAGAGAACCTACAACCTCCTGGCAACCCACTAGGAACTCCTGGCGACCCACCTACGGCACGAGAATTCTCGCTACTCTCCATGGCGGCTTCATTCTAGTCGCGACCATAATGAGGCCGCGACTAATTCCCAGAATGCGGGAACTCCTCACGGCCATGAAGGTGACTCCCCAGCAACCACCCACGAACATGTGGCGACTGCATGGTCTCACTGCAGTTGCCTAAAAAGTTGCCTAAGTGGGACAGGCCCATTAGGCTAATAAAGGAGAAAACTGAACTAAGTTGTCTGTGCTCAGCCTTTGAACATTAGTGCTGAAAAAAAATTCCCAAGTAAACATCAAGTAATATATTGGTTATGATGCTCCTTATGATGAAGGATTCTGTCAGAATTGTGTTTATAATCTAGACTCAGGATGAAAATATAGTATTAAAGCTACCATGCCTAGAAAAGTTCAGAAGAAAAATGGGGGAGGGATTAGAGAGCCCAGAATGACTGAATTTTGGTATGTACCAAAAGATCAAAGTGCAGATGAGGAAGGTGAATCATTTTACCTATTTGTATGCTGAATTAATCTAAAATGCTCACTTTTACTTTACCAACTGAATGTACATCCTAAATTCTTCCTAGCATATGTCATAAATTGCTCTTTGTCTAGTTTAATCTAAGCTTTCTTGATGAAATGAAGTATGCTGAAGGGCCTGTATCCATGCTGTATCCCTCTGACTCTGACTTTATGTCTATCTTGTTATTAAATTAGTGGAGCATGCTGGCCTGATTCTACTCTGGAAATTTTAATTTTAATACTCTTATTGAAGTTTTCATTATGATGTTTTTGCAGGTGTGGAACTCATACTTCAGCTTAGCTGTTTTATTTATCAATCAGCCTAGCCTTCAACTAGAGAATGCCACTCCTGTCAAAAGGAAGAACATTCTGGATAGGTGAGATTTGTCAACTTTGTAGTCTTCCATCCAATACAGAAGAACAGTGTGGGTTTTGTGTGCTGCAAAATACCTTAACTATTGCTAAGGACTATAAACACCTGTGTTGAGATTGCAAATTCATCTGGAAGGAGTGTGTATCGTATAATATGGACATGAGATGTACTGTGCCAAAATATAAGCAAATTAACAACTTCCTTTACTATTCAATAACCAATCAATGAATGATTGATGGCCATCTTTTGGTATATATTACTATGTGTTGTCAGTTTTGGCCTGATGTATTTTTCCATATTCTCTCTTCAATAGATATGGTGACATGAGAGTGATGATGGCTTACGAACTTTTCAGCATGTGGCAGAATCTAGGTATGTTCAATGTCAATTAAAAAATATGATCAAAAATTGATGCAGGAAATGCAACATTGGAGCTAAAATTCATGTGTTGTCATTCATTATTTGATAAATGTGGGAGACATTAGACAAGACAAGACAAGACAAGAAAGTTTATTGTCATGTGTTCTAGATAGAACAATGAAATTCTTGCTTGCTGCATCACAACAGAGTATTGTAAGCATAAATACAGAACAGTTCAGTGTGTCTATTTAGCATAGACCATATATAAATAATGTTACATAAATAAACAGATAAAGTCAATAGTCTGTTATAGTTCAGAGTTTGTTTGATGGCGAGTTTAATTGCCTGTTGGCTGTGGGGAAGAAGCTGTTCCTGAACCTGGATGTACCAGATTTCAGGCTCCTGTACCTTCTATCTGATGGCAGCGGAGAGATGAGTGTGGCAGTCTTTCCAGGTGCGGCAGAGGTTCACCTGCACCTCCTCCAACCTCATCTATTGCATCCACTGCTCTAGATGTCAGTTGCTCTACATCGGTAAGACCAAGCGTAGGCTTGGCGATCGCTTCGCCGAACACCTCCGCTCGGTTTGCAATAACCAACCTGATCTCCCGGTCGCTCAGCACTTCAACTCCCCCTCCCATTCCGAATCCCACCTTTCTGTCCTGGGCCTCCTCCATGGCCAGATTGAGGACTACCGTAAAGTGGAGGAGCAGCACCTCATATTTCGCTTTCGCAGTTTGCACCCCAGGGGTATGAACATTGACTTCTCTAACTTCAGGTAGTCCTTACTTTCCCCTCCCATTCTCAGCTCTCGTCAGCCCTCCGGCTCCACCTCCACCTCCACCTCTTCCTTTCTTTCTCTCCCCCCCACGACCCTCACATCAGTCTGAAGAAGGGTTTCGACCCGAAACGTTGCCTATTTCCTTCGCTCCATAGATGGTGCCTCACCCGCTGAGTTTCTTCAGCATTTTTGTCTACCTTCGATTTTCCAGCATCTGCAGTTCCTTAAACTTTCCATCAATATTCTCATTTGCATCACTGAACATGTTCTTACATTGTACCATTGCTCCAATAACCTAATTTATTTTCTCCAAATCATATGTGTAGCGAGAGGGACATATGTTGTCCTGAGGTCATGTTGGCTCTGTGGATTATGTGTAATGCCTTAATTTCTGACCTACTCTGGCTTCCTTCCTTACATTTCATCCATGGACATTGACCTTTTGGTCTCTTTCTGGGCTCGTACAGAACTCAAACCTTACATTTCCATTACTGGCAAATTTCTCCCTGCTCTTCCCTTCTCTTACATCTCAGGTATATTAAGTCATAAGGTCGTAAGTGATAGGAGAAGAATTAGGCCATTCGGCCCATCAAGTCTACTCCGCCATTCAATCATGGCTGATCAATCTCTCTCTCCTAACACCATTCTCCTGCCTTCCCCCTACAATCCCTGACATCCATACTAATCAAGAAACCATCTATTTCTGACTTTAAAATATCCAATTAACTTGGCCTCCACAGCCATCTGTGGCAAAGAATTCCACAGATGCACCGCCCTCTGACTAAAGAACTTCCTCCTCATCTCCTTCCTGAAGGAATGTCCTTTAATTCTGAGGCTAAGATCTCTAGTCCGAGACTCTCCCACTAGTGGAAACATCCTTTCCACGTCCACTCTATCCAAGCCTTTCACTATTCGGTATGTTTCAATGAGATCCCCCCTCATTCTTCTAAACTCCAGCGAGTACAGGCCCAGTGCCGTCAAACGCGCATCATAAAAAGCGATATTCATTATGTTCATGGAAACCCCTACATTTTTTTACTACACCCCTTTCCTCCTTGCACCCTGTATGGATTTCATCCTATTCTCCCAATTTCTCCATCTCAATTGCATTTGTTGTAATAGTGTGAGATTTTGCACCAGTGCCTTTAAGATGTGAGTATAGAAGTTGGGATGTAATGTTAAAATTGTACAAGGCATTGGTGAGGCCAATTCTGGAGTATGGTGTACAATTTTGGTCGCCTAATTATAGGAAGGATGTCAACAAAATAGAGAGAGTACAGAGGAGATTTACTAGAATGTTGCCTGGGTTTCAGCAACTAAGTTACAGAGAAAGGTTGAACAAGTTAGGGCTTTATTCTTTGGAGCGCAGAAGGTTAAGGGGGGACTTGATAGAGGTTTTTAAAATGATGAGAGGGATAGACAGAGTTGACGTGGAAAAGCTTTTCCCACTGAGAGTAGGGAAGATTCAAACAAGGGGACATGACATGAGAATTAAGGGACTGAAGTTTAGGGGTAACATGAGGGGGAACTTCTTTACTCAGAGAGTGGTAGCTGTGTGGAATGAGCTTCCAGTGAAGGTGGTGGAGGCAGGTTCGTTTTTATTATCATTTAAAAATAAATTGGATAGTTATATGGATGGGAAGGGAATGGAGGGTTATGGTCTGAGCACAGGTATATGGGACTAGGGGAGATTATGTGTTCGGCACGGACTAGAAGGGTCGAGATGGCCTGTTTCCGTGCTGTAATTGTTATATGGTTATATGGTTATATGTCTTTGTTTTTCCTTGAAAATGGCTTTTATCAACCATCGTTGATAGGGCTATCAACGTAATTACCACTAACCAAATTGTATATTGATTTTTTTTTAAAGGTGAAAATAAGATTCATTTTATCCCAGGAATGATTGGCCCCTTTTTGGGTGTGACACTAGTGCCACAGATTGAGGTTCGGAATGTAATGATCCCAATCTTCCATGACATGATGGACTGGGAACAGCGAAAGAATGGCAGCTTCAAGCAGGTAGGCTGTGTGAATATAAATGGCAGGATAGACCATTTAAATGATTATCGTTGTATTTCCATGGTATAGACTTTAACCTGTCAACTTGTTTCTGGGACACTGACTTTTAGGTGATGTCATCTTTACTCCTTTTTGTGAAGATCTCAATCAAATAATGTTTAATTGCAGCATTCAGAAAGTAGCAGGCAGCGAGCAGAAGAATGGTGACACAAGATTATTTTGGAGGGTTGATAAAGAGTGGACTTTGGAACTATTCTCTGGTCCAATGTAATGACTATAAAAACATAACAAATAGATGCAAGAGTATGTCAATAAGGTCGTCAATCTTGCTTGGCACTGTAATAGGATCATGGCTTATCTGATCTTAGCTTCAATACTTTCTTGTCTGTTCTCTGTAATGCTTAATTTTACTGTTGATTAAATCTGTATCTCAGCCATGAATATGGGAAGGGGGGGGGGGGGGGGGGTAAGGGGGGACTTAATCTCAGCATCCTTCATCTATAGAATCAATGTAGTGAACTTTTGCCACATTTCCTTCAATTTAAAAAATCCATACCACCTCTGACCATCCCAATTCAACACACTACGATCCATCCTTTAATGAGATAACAACATAGGAAGCAGTACTCCATGTGTGGTTTCACCAATGTGCTGTACTGTTATAGCAAGATTCCCCTTTTATATTCCATCCTCTTCGCCATAAAGACCAACCTGATTATTTGCTGAACCTGCATGTTGACTTCATGTGTTTAATGTGTGAGAACACCCATATCCCTCTGTATAGCAGCATTCTATTTCTCTTTCCACTTACAATTTATATTTTACTATTCTTCCTACCAAGTGAATAATGTCACATTTGCACCTAACAATGAGGGGACGATAGGTTTGAACCCTAATATTGTTGGCATCATTGGAGATGAAAGGTAAAAATAAGGTATCCATGAACCTGTCCAAATGTCTATTAAATGTTGTAATACTACCATCACAATTACGGGTTGTTCCATATACCTACCACCCTCTTTGTCAAAAACGTTTCCCCTCGGGTTCCTATTAAAACTCTATAGGACACACACTGTTGGAGTACCTCATCAAGTCAGGTAGCATCTCTGGAGATTATGTGGAGAGGGGGGGGAGGGAGAAAGCTAGAAGAGATGTGAGGCAGGACAAAATGTGCCAGGTCATAGGTGGACGCAGACAGGGGGGGGGAGGGGTTGATAGGCAGATGGTTGGAACAAAGTCTTGGCCACAGCCTCAGCACTTTTGTCAGCTTAACAACATCCTTCTTATAGCAGGGTGACCAAAACTGAATGCAATACTCCAGGTGCAGTCTACTACCGTCTTGTACAACCGTAACATAATGTCCCAACTTCTATCTATACTCAATACTCTGACTAATAAAGAACAATGTACCAAAAGCCTTCTTGACCATGCTATCTACCTGTGACACCACTTTCAAGGAACTATGCACCTGCATCCTTGATCCCTCTCATCTACTACACTACCCAGGTCTCTGCCATTCATTGTGAAGGTCCTGCCCTGGTTTGACTTCCCAAAATGCAACATCTTGCACTTGTCTACATTAAACCCGAGTAATCATTCCTCAGTCCACTTTCCGAACTGATTAAGATCCTGCTGAATATTTTGATAACCATCTTCGCTATCTATCATATCACCCACTTTAGTGTCATTTGCAAACCTACAAAATTCCATGTAGTCAATTCTCTACCTAGTCGCCTAGCTCACCTGGACCCCATATGATCTAACCTTTCAGAGCATCCTATCATGTGGAACCTTATTACAACATTGTTGAAGTCCATGTAGACAACACCTACAGATTTGCCCTCAACTTCATCAAAAAACACAGTTGAGACACAATCTCCCACATACAAAACCATGCTGACTATCACTAATCAGCCCCTGCCTATTCAAATGCATATATATCTTATCCCTCAGAATCCTCTTCAGTAACTTACCTACCAGAGTAGGATCACCGATTTCCAAGTTTTTCATGCAGCCTTTCTTATAATTGAGGCACAACATTAGCCACCCTCCAGTCATCCAGCAGCTCAGTTGTGTCTAATGAGGATGCACATATATCAGCCAGGGCGCCTGCAATTTATTCTCTACCTTCTCACAGTGTCCTTGGATATATCTGACCATGTCTGGATGATTTATCGACCTTCATATGCCTTTGGACATTCAGTACCCACTCAACTGTGATACAAACTATCCTCAAGACATTTTTGTTACCTGTCCCAAGTTCCCAAATCTTCATGTCGTTCTCCACAGTAAAAGCAGAGGAGAAATACTCTGATCTCTCTTTCCCAAATGCATGGAGGCTCCCTGACCAACATCTGTAGCAACCAGTGTTTAAGAGGGAACTGCAGATGCTGGAGAATCGAAGGTTATACAGAAAAGCTGGAGAAACTCAGCGGGTGCAGCAGCATCTATGGAGCGAAGGAAATAGGCAACGTTTCGGGCCGAAACCCTTCTTCAGACTGATCGGGGGTGGGGGTGGGTCGGGACAAGAAAGGGAAAAGGAGGAGTAGCCAGAAGGCTGGAGGGTGGGAGGAGATAGTAGGGGAGCTGAGGAAGGGGAGGAGACAGCAAGGACTAACAGAATTGGGAGAATTCGATGTTCATGCCCCGGGGGTGTAGACTCCCCAAACGGAATATGAGGTGCTGTTCCTCCAATTTCCGGTGCTGCTCGCTGTGGCCATGGAGGAGACCCAGGACAGAGAGGTCGGAGGCGGAGTGGGAGGGGGAGTTGAAGTGCTGAGCCACCGGGAGGTCAGCTTGGTTATTGCGGACCGAGCGGAGGTGTTCGGCGAAACGATCGCCCAACCTCCGCTTGGTCTCACCGATATAGATCTGCTGGCATCTAGAGCAGCGGACGCAATAGATGAGGTTGGAAGAGATGCAGGTAAACCTCTGTCGCACCTGGAACGACTGCTTGGGTCCTTGAACGGAGTCGAGGGGGGAGGCAAAGGGACAAGTGTTGCATCTCCTGCGGCCGCAAGGGAAAGTGCCCGGGGAGGGGGTGGACCGAGAGGGAAGGGAAGAATTGACAAGGGAGTTATGGAGGGAGCGGTCTTTGCGGAAGGCAGATATGGGGGGAGATGGGAAGATGTGGCGAGTAGTGGGGTCACGTTGGAGGTGGCGAAACTGACGGAGGATTATTTTTTGTATGTGACGGCTGGTGGGGTGAAAGGTGAGGACTAGGGGGACTCGGCCCTTGTTGCGAGTGCGGGGATGGGGAGAGAGAGCAGTGTTGCGGGGTATGGAAGAGACCCTGGTGCGAGCCTCATTTATGGTGGAGGAGGGGAACCCCCGTTCCCTGAATAGTGAGGACATTTCAGATGTCCTGGTGTGGAACGCCTCATCCGTGGAGCAGATGCGGCGTAGACGGAGGAATTGGGAGTAGGGGATGGAGTCCTTACAGGAAGCAGGGTGGGAAGAAGTGTAGTCCAGATAGCCATGGGAGTCAGTGGGTTTATAGTGTATGTCGGTTAGAAGTCTATCACCTGCAATGGAGATAGTGAGGTCAAGGAATGGTAGGGAAGTGTCGGAAATGGTCCAGGTGTATTTCAGTGCCGGATGGAAATTAGTGGTGAAGTGGATGAAGTCAGTCAGTTGTGTGCGGGTGCAGGAGGTGGCACCAAAGCAGTCGTCGATGTAGCGGAGGTAGAGGTTGGGGATGGGGCCCTGGTATGTATTGAACAAGGATTGCTCGACGTAACCTAGTAGCAACCAACTGTCCACTTTCCTCACATGCTCAGTTGCTACCTTAAGCTGCAGGAATCCTTGGCAAGCAGTCCACCATTGATTGCACCACTCACACTCTCCACTTCCACTCCTGATAGTTCCAGTTCACCACCCAATGATTCAAAAACCAATCACAGCCTCAATCGTCAGAATTCACCCTCGGCACAATCTCAGCCTCTCTTTCCCGTTGAGCCCTCTAGACCAGGTTCCAGGCATACCTATTTTCCTGTACAAAATCTGTATATGTTTTAGGCCTCAGCACTGCTAAATTGTCATAACTACAATCTAAATAAAGATTAGCATGGGAAAATACATAATTTGGTTGCAAATTATGACCATTAAAACTACTGTCAGTACTGCTTACAGGAGACTGAAAAGTCCATTACTGTAATGACCATTATCTGGCTATTTTGACACAGCTCCATGTGGTATTTTGCTGTGCACTGTGTGTACTGTATTTTCTAGATAAAGCAGCTACATCATCATTAAATTGCAGAATTTATTTCTGAGTAGAGGCTGCTGAATGGAGTGGGAGTTTGGTTGTAGACCATCACAGCTGGTTTGTAGGCCGCATTGATTTTAAGATATGAAGGAACAAACATGTTCTTCCATTCTCATTTATGAAAACATAGCCCATTGTTTACTTGCTGTCATTTCTTTATTCTAGGTGGAAGCAGAACTGATCGACAAGCTGGATAGTCTGGTGTCAGACGGAAAAGGAGATGAAAATTACCGTGAGCTTTTCAGTCTCCTGTAAGCAGTACTGACAGCAGTTTTTGACAATGCTGATAAGGTGTTATGGAGCATTTGTTTGTTGAAGATTTGTTTCAGCAAATGGCTGAGTGAATATGAACATAAATGGTAGTCGTGCAAATAGTACAAATGCATTAAAAACATGCCTGTGGTTCCTTACAAAGGAAGTTTCATATCATAAACCTGGAGGTTCTTATTGTGATAGGTCTTTTTATGTATACCCAAGTAATCAAGGATGACTGATTTTGTCTCTAGTTTGGGGAATTCTGGGGTGGCTGATGAGGCCCACAAAAGCAATCAGTACAGGTGGTGACAGGCTGATAATTTATGAGATTATGCATTTCTTCTGCTATTTCTCAGGGCCTCTGCATGTTGTCATGTCAGTAGGCCGAATGGCCTACTCCTGCACAAGGCCTCAAGTTTAACCATTTCACCATGGGAAAGAGAAACAAGAATAGATCTTTCAGGCTTGTAGCACCATTCAATATGATCATGGCTAACTATTCATTTCAGCGTTACCACTTTGTCAGTATAACCTGTGATTCCTTCAGTGTTAAGAATAACAATTGTTGTCTTGAATCTGTAAATGAGGCATCTCCCACTGCCTTCTATGCTAGAGAACACCACAGGTTCACCACCTCCTGAGGGAAGACATTTATTCTCATGTCTATGCTAAATTGCAAAGCCTACATCATGAGACTGATCCTGGCCATTAAGAATGTCTGTATATTCATGTTAGAATGTTTTGCTGTCTTTGCCTGTAAAGGCAGGCATGTAACCGAAAATTGCGCACAAAACTCAAGGGGAAGGGAGGATCTCACCATCCCTGTGCCTCGTCAACAAGATTCCTTGCTTTTGTACTCAATTCTTCATATAATAATAGACAATAGGTGCAGGAGTAGGCCATTTGGCCCTTCGAGCCAGCACCGCCATTCAATGTGATCATGGCTGATCATCCACAATCAGTACCCTGTTCCTGCCTTCTCCCGATATCCCCTAACTCCGCTATCTTTAAGAGCTCTATCTAACTCTCACATTAAAGCATCCAGAGAACCGGCCTCCTTCTGAGGCAAACAGTTCCACAGACTCACAACTCTCTGTGTGAAAAGACATTTCCTCATCTCCGTTCTAAATGGCTTACCCCTTATTCTTAAACTGTGGCCCCTGTTCTGGACTTCCCCAACATCGGGAACATGTTTCCTGCCTCTAGCATGTCCAAACCCGGAATAATCTTATATGTTTGAATAAGATTCCCTCTCATCCTTCTGAATTCCTAATACCAGTATTAATGCCCAGCCGCTCCATTCATCAACTTATGACAGCCCTGCCATCCCTGGAATTAACCTGGTGAACTTACGCTGCACCCCCTCATTTGCAAGAATGTCCTTCCTCAAATTTGGAGACCAAAACTGCACACAATACTCCAGGTGTGGTCTCAATAGGGCCCTGAACAACTGCAGAAGGATCTCTTTGCTCCTATATTCAACTCCTCTTGTTATGAAGGCTGTACCTGCATGCTTTACTTTCAGTATTTAAGAAGGAGTATACAAGTCTGAAGAAGGGTTTCGGCCTGAAACGTTGCTTATTTCCCTCGCTCCATAGACGCTGCTGCACCCGCTGAGTTTCTCCAGCTTTTTTGTGTACCTTTGCTTACTTTCAGTGACTGATGAACAAGGACCCCCATATCCCGTTTTACTTCCCCTTTTCCCAACTTGACACCATTTAGATAATAATCTGCCTTTCTGCTTTTGCCATAAAAATGGATAACCTCACATTAATCCACATTAAACTGCATCTGCCCACTCACCCAACCTGTCCAAGCCACCCTGCATCCTCATAACATCCTCTTCATAGTTCACACTGCTACCCAGCTTTGTGTCATCTGCAAATTTGGTAATCTTACTTTTAATCCGTTCATCTAAATCATTAATGTATATTGTAAATAGCTGCGGTCCCAGCAACAAGCCTTGCGGTAACCCACTAGTCACTGCCTGCCATTCTGAAGGGGACCCGTTAATCCCTACTCTATGTTTCCTGTCTGCCAACCATTTTTCTATCCATGTCAGCACCCTACCCCCAATGCCATGTCCTCTAATTTTGCACACTAATCTCCTATGTGGGATCTTATCAATTGTTTTCTGAAAGTCCAGGTACACTACATCCACTGGCTCTCCCTTGTCAATTTTCCTAATTACATCCTCAAAACATTCCAGAAGATTAGTCAAGCATAATTTCCCCTTCATAAATCCATGTTGACTCGGACCAATCCTGCTACTGCTATCCAAATGTGCCGCTATTTCATCTTTTGTAATTGACTCCAGCATCTTCCCCACCACCAATGTCAGGCTAACTGGTCTATAATTCCCTGTTTTTTCTCTCCCGCCTTTCTTAAAAAGTGGGATAACATTAGCTACCTTCCAATCCACAGGAACTGATCCTGAATCTATAGAACATTGGAAAATTATCACCAATGCGTCCACGAATTACAGAGCCACCTCCTTAAGTACCCTGGGATGCAGACCATCAGGCCCTGGGGATTTATCCGTTTTCAGTCCCTTCAGTCTACCCAACACCATTTCTTGCCTAATGTGCATTTCGTTCAGTTCCTCCGTCACTCTAGATCCTCTGACCACCAGTACATCAGGGAAATTGTTTGTGTCCTCCTTAGTGTCCTCCAAAGTACCTGTCCAACTCGTCTGCCATTTTCTTGTTCCCCATAATAAATTCACCTTTTTCAGTCTTCAATGGTCCAACTTTGATCTTAACTAATTTTTTCCACCACATACTAAAGAAGCTTTTACTATCCTCCTTTATATTCTTGGCTAGCTTACCTTCGTACTTCATCTTTTCTCCCCGTATTGCCTTTTCAGTTATCTTCTGTTGCTCTTTAAAAGTTATCGAATCCTCTGGCTTCCTGTTCATATTTACTATGTTATACTTCTTCTCTTTTATCTTTATACTGTCCCTGACTTCCCTTGTCAGTTATGGTCGCCCCTTACTCTCCTTGGAATCTTTCTTCCTCGTTGAAATGAACAGATCCTGCACCTTCTGTATTATTCCCAGAAACACCTGCCATTGTTGTTCCACTGTCACCCCTGCTAGGGTATCCTTCCAGTCAACTTTGGCCAGCTCCTCCCTCATGGCTCCATAGTCCCATTTGTTCAACTGTAATACTGACACCTCTGATTTACCCTTCTCGCTCTCAAATTGAAAATTAAAACTTATGTTATGGTTAATACCTCCTAATGGCTCCTTTACCTCGAGTTCCCTTATCAAATCTGGTTCATTACACAACACTAAATCCAGATGGGCCTTCTCCCTGGTAGGCTCCAGTACAAGCTGCTCTAAGAATCCATCACAGAGGCACTCCACAACCTCCCTTTCTTGGGGTCCAGTACCAACCTGATTTTCCCAGTCTACCTGCATGTTGAAATCTCCCATAACAACCGTAGCATTACCTTTACGACATGCCAATTTTAACTTATTTAAGAAGAAACTGCAGATGCTGGAAAATAAAGGGGAGAGAGGAGGGGAGAGAAAGAGGAGGGGGGAGAGTGGAGGGGAGTGAGTCGAGGGGGTAGAGAGGGAGGGGGAGAGGGGAGGGGAGGGGTTAGAGGAGGAGGAGGGGGGACAGGAGGAGGGGAGGAGAGGAGAAGGGTGGGGAGAGGAGAAGGGTGGGGTGAGGAGGAGGGGAGCCGGGCTGGGCCCACGGTGAGCGGGCAAGCAGGTGGAGAAGACTCGAGGGAGGCTGCGGTCGGGCGCGATCTCAGGACGGTCAAAAGCAACGGAGGGCCGGCCAATCGTGGCTTCCGTGAAGGGAAGCCCACCCACCCGCGTGACAGACGATCGGGCGGGGAAGACAGAGAGGCCAGAGATCGCCAGGTGGGATCGGGAACGTCAGCGAGGAAAAAAGCGTCACGATTCCCCAAGTCCCTGCGATCGACGGAGGAACCGCAGGTCTCCATAGACGACCTCTCCCAGAGGGAGTAATGGCCACCATGGCCACCTTCCCATCGCGTTGCCCCGCACCCTCACCCGCGTGGTGATAATGACCACTGCCGCCATGTTTAGAACTTCAAGGAGCCCAGCGGAGCGCACAGCACGACCTGAGCAGCAGTTTCAAAATACTAAGTGGCGAATTTAAAGAAGTAAAGTTAAGAAGCCAAGAAGTACAGAAGACACAACAGGTGTGACGTCACTCGCAGTGTGAGCAGAGGCAGGCAGTCAGACCCATTTTGATGTCATCAGCGACACCATCTCGTTTATTTTATAAGTTATTTGAGATTTGTGAACATTTTCATAAATAACTCGAGAAATAATGCATGACATTTTCAGATAAGGTGATTTTTGACATGATGGTGTAAATCTCTTTCGGAGTATGTAGAAATTTCACCATTAGCGCATCGTGTTTTCAAGGAAATGTGAAATGCACACGAACATCACACACACACACACACACACACACAAATACACACACATCCAAGATCAGTTTTATAAGTATATAGAAATAGATATGGATAAGGATAAGGATGTGTAATTTTGGCTAGCTTGTGAACACTTTTCCACCAGAATTCAGAGGTTTTAGGTTCCAATTCCATGCCAGGGATTCAATATCGCTGTCGGGAAGGATGATGGAAGTAGAAACCCTTAACATATTGGAAAATTACTGGATAGCCTCCCAAAGGAGCATAACCTACAAGCCTATGGGTCAAGTGGTGAGAGGTGGTATTAAATAAATCAATGTCAATCAGCATAGTCATCTTCTGTATCTTAACATTTCCATGATTTTATGGATTTTGGTAAGGTCAATACCAGAAGGAGGGAAATTGATTATCTATAAAATTTAATTCATGTATCACCTTTATTGATATTCATCTGTATAATTAAAACATTATGTACATTAATAACATGGTAATATAATTTAGTATTTGAATTGTTAACATCTTTACAAATAATCAGATCTTTTTTTCTATTTATGGCAGAAAAATGCTGTAACATGAAATAAGGCTCTACGTACATCTGCTATTCTTCAGGGTTATTGTCCAGCTGACAGTATTTATTTGTTCATCTAAGCATGAAAAAACAATTATGTCCCACCGCCAAACCTGATCTGTGCTCAATCAGTAACAATATGTGCATTCCAGCGGGGTTATCGGACGATGATTAAGAATCGGTGCCACTCTAAATGACCATGCTAATTGCACTATTCACAGGCTTTCATGGCAAAGATTAGCTAAATCAGCATGAGCTGCATATCTTTTTAATCTGAAGAAGTCTGAAGAAGGGTCACGACCCGAAACGTCACCCATTCCTTCACTCCAGAGATGCTGCCTCACCCGCTGAGTTTCTCCATCATTTTTGTCTACCTTCAATTGTTCCAGCATCTGCAGTTCCTTTTTAAACATTTTAATCTGTCTGATCTGTACAACTCTACCTCAACTGATAGTGTATTTTACTGCCGCAGTCTTCACATCTCAAATTTTAATATTCAATTATCTTAAACATAACACTTCAAATCAAATTTAATGCTGTCAGAAAATAGATATAAGGTATAATTTTGGCTAGCTTGTGAGCCAACTGAATCCAGAGGTTTTAGGCTCCAATCCCATGACTTGGGTTCAGCCTAAATTTATATGAGGAACATAGTTGAGTCTAAAATTCAGTCTCACAAGCCTGCTCTGATTATATTAGCTGATCTATTTCTTAACCTGTTCAAATACCTTGGTTTCATGTTCTTAAGTATGCACACAAAATGTTATCAACGCATCAAAAAAGTGTAGATGCTGGAAATCAAAAACAGAATCAGAAAATGCTGAAAGCACTTGGCATCAGATGGGGGAGAAACAGAGTTCATGTTTCAGGTCAAGGACCATTTGGATATTTCGTGATTGTTGAGTGCTTTCAGCATTTTCTGAAAATTCTATGATTGCCAGTCTGAAGTTTTCAGTTGACCTATTCTGTTTAACATTTTGAGAACCATTGCTCTGAATTTCCACTAACCTTTGCATGAAGATATGTGTCCTGGCTTCAGTTCTAACAGGCCTACTTATTTTAAGATTATGCCCTCCCCCACATGTTTTAACTCGCATATATCTCTTTTCATTATCTTGATCATCAGTTGATCATTGCACATACTGTCCTTCAGGGATGATAAAAAAAGATCAAGGTCCTTGAAAAAGTAGAAGGATTTGTCCTACATCGGTATGTTGTAAAATATCTCTGCATTCTAAGTGAAATATTTAAGGATAATGGGATAGGTCTGTTGTTGAGTGACACACTGGTGAAAATCATTGGGATAAATGCATGCTTCTGATCTGTAATCTTCTCAAACATTGCTCTCACATGTGCCCAAGCCAGCAGCTATTAACTGATCCTCCCTGGTCCTGGGCAGATCGTGGCTGTCCATCACAGCCATCTGGAAACACTTTTCCACCAACTTTGCAAGAATAGGCCTGTCAGGGTAAACTGGAGTGAGGTGGAAGGAGACCCTTTTGCAGATGTAGTAAGGCCAGCAGACCCAAATGGAAGATTGTTACCATAAAAAAGTACAAGATAATGAATTGCTGCCATTTAATAATTTGTGTATTTCATTTTCCATTAATGCTCTGACATTAATCTTCATTAAAATCATTTGTTCAATCCATTCCATCCTAACCACTTTAATGTGCAGATGGAATGATGAAGGTGTCTTCAGAAAAATCAATTATTGCAGGTTATAGTGGTACCATATCTTGTTCAGTTTGCAATACTATTGCAAGTATTTGAAATGGAGATTACCTTGTGGTTTAATGTAGAGAAATGCCAAAGGTTCCCACCTACATCCGAGGCACCTCCACCGCCCTCTGAGGCTGAGAATTCCACAGACTCACAACTGTCTGTGTGAAAAAGTCTTTCCTCATCTCCATTCTAAATGGCTTACCACTTATTCTTAAACTGTGGACCCTGGTTCTGGGCTCCCCCAACATCAGGAACATGTTTCCTGCCATAGCATGTCACAACCATTAATAATCTTATATGTTTCAATAAGATCCCCTCTCAATAGACAATAGGTGCAGGAGTAGGCCATTCGGCCCTTCGAGCCAGGACCGCCATTCAATGTGATCATGGCTGATCATCCCCAATCAGTACCCCGTTCCTGCCTTCTCCCCATACCCCCTGACTACGCTATTTTTAAGAGCCCTATCTAGCTCTTTCTTGAAAGCATCCAGAGAACCTGCCTCCACCGCCCTCTGAGGCAGAGAATTCCACAGACATCCTTCTAAACTTCAGAGTATACAAGCCCAGCCACTCCATTCTCTCAGCATATGACAGTCCCGCCATCCCAGGAATTAACCTTGTAGACCTATGCTGCACTTCCTCAATGGCAAGAATGTCCTTCCTCAAATTAGTGGACCAAAACTGCACACAAAACTGCACAGCCCTATACAACTGCAGAAGGACCTCTTTGCTCCTATACTCAACTCCTCTTGTTATGAAGGCCAAGATGCCATTTGCTTTCTTCACTGCCTACTGTACCTGCATGCTTACTTTCATTGACTGATGAACAAGGACCTCCAGATCCCATTGTACTTCCCCTTTTTCCCAACTTGACACGATTTAGATAATAATCTGCCTTCCTGTTTTTGATACCAAAGTGGATAACCTCACATTTATCCACATTAAATTAAATCTGCCATGCATGCCATGCATCTGCCCATTGACCCAACCTGTCCAAGTCACCCTGCATTCTCATAGCATCCTCCTTACAGTTCACACTGCCACCCAGCTTTGTATCATCTGCAATTTTGTTAATGTTACTTGTAATCCCTTCATCTAAATCATTAATATATATTGTAAATAGCTGCGGTCCCAGCATCGAGCCTTGCGGTACCCCACTAGTCACTGCCTGCCATTCTGAAAGGGACTCGTTAATCTCTACTCTTTGTTTCCTGTCTGCCAACCAATTTTATATCCATGTCAGCACTACCCCCACTACCATGTGCCCTAATTTTGCCCACTAATCTCCTATGTGGGACTTTATCAAATACTTTCTGAAAGTCCAGGTACACTACATCCACTGGCTCTACCTTGTCCATTTTCCCAGTTATATCCTCAAAGCATTCCAGAAGATTAGTCAAACGTGATTTCCCCTTAGTAAATCCATGCTGACTCGGTTACTGCTATCCAAATGTGCCGCTATTTTATCTTTTATGATTGACTCCAGCATCTTCCCCACCACCGATGTCAGGCTAACTGGTATATAATTCCCTGTTTTCTCTCTCCCGCCTTTCATAAAAAGTGGGATAACATTAGCTACCCTGCAATCCACAGGAACTGATCCTGAATCTATAGAACATTGTAAATAGATAGATAGACAGATAGATGTATAGGTAGATGTGAACGATTTGTAAAGCGTCCAGATAGATTTATAAAATGATCCTAGAGATTAGGAAGGTGGACAAAAATACTGGAGAAACTCAGCGGGTGCGGCAGCATCTATGGAGCGAAGGAAATAGGTAACGTTTCGGGCCGAAACCCTTCTTCAGACTGATGTAGGATTAGGAAGTTCATTTATGTAGATATAGACTGGAGAATGTGTTGGGGTTTTTTTTGGAACAGAACAGGTAATGAGTGGTGTGTAAGAAGGAACTGCAGATGCTGGTTTTAACCGAAGATAGATAGAAAAAGCTGGAGTAACAGCGGGACAGGCAGCATCTATGGAGAGAAGGAATGGGTGATGTTTCGGGTCGAGACCCTTCTTCTGGATCTGGTAGAGATGGTTAAACTCATGTAAAAGTATAGACAAATCAGTTAAAGAGAGAGACTGTTACCATTGGCAGAGAGGTCAAGAACCAAAGGATATAGAATGAAGATGATTGGCAAAAGAACCAAAAGCATCTTAAGATTTTGATACAAGGTAGGCCATTTTTCTTCTCACACCAATTCTCCATTCATTACATGGCTATTAAAACCATTTTTTATGCAGTGAATAGTTATGGTCTGGAATGCACTGCCAAAAGTACTATTGGATACAAATTCAACCACAGTGTTCAAAGGGTTAAGTATCTGAAAGGAAAGGAGGGCAAGGCTACAAGAAGAAGATAAGGGAGTAGGCTAACTGGGTTGTTCTTACAAGGAGCTAGTGTGTACTGAATGGCTTGCTATGCTGTAACCCAGCTAGGATTCCCCAGAGAAACTATGGTCAATACAATATGTTGTGACATCCAGAGAGGCTTCTTTCACTGCCATCTATGAAAAATCTCTTTCATCTGGTCCTCTTTCGATTTCTGTGCCTGAGGCAAAGTTTGAGTTTTCTGGTTTCAGGCTTGAAAAGAATCCAACAGACAATGAACTGCAAAGCACTATCTATGAGTAGCCTATCTATGAGAAGCACAGACAGGAGTCACAAACCAAGGAAATGTGGCTGAACATCTGGATAAATTGCTCATGTGAACATTATGGTTAAGCAACAGCTGCAGGTTTAGGGAGTGACATCGTTTAATTTATGTAGTGATCTAGGTTTCAAAGTGAACCCATATTGCCACATGATAATCTATTTCTACCTGTACTTTAATGAAGTCACTGACTGAAAAATATAGCGAAGATCAGTACCTGGAAGATATGGAGACTCGATAGCTCAGATTGACCGCAATGGGCAGAGGTATCCAAGCAAAGCTACAAGGCTGAAGCTCAACATGGTTATGTTCACAGGTCACTGTTGTCACTGACAGAAAACGTGGCCTCTAGATACATTCCTCTTAAGAGATCTAGAGCTAAGAATGTGATTCCTCACCCCACCTCTCCCCCCAGCCTCACAAATATGCTTGGAGAATAGCATCTAAGGATATAAGCCCTTCTTCATCTTCTTTGGGGATACTCACCTTCTATCCTAGTTGGATATCTGTACAGCTTGTGCAAGCCCATTTACTAAATTATTTGCATCATGTCATTTTTGGGGATGAATATCTTTAGAAAACCCATTAAAAGCCCAACCATGGTGAACAAAGAGGAGGATGACTGAACTTTATTGCCTTTCTTCACAGTGAGGAATGTTGATTCCACTGTGATGGATGTTTATGTTAAATTTTATTTTATGTGTGTATTGTGTTCTTTTCACTTAGTATGGCTGTAAAGTAACTCAAATTTCACTGTACCTTAGTTGGTTAAGTGACAATAAACCCGAACTTGAACTTGATAACCTAATGGAAAGGTATTGGTAAGCCATCTTCCATATGAGTACAGATTAGACTGCATGTGGAAATGTATTAATCCCTTCCATCATTAAACTGCTTCCTGACTGAGTTGGATATAGTTCAGACTCGATATCATTACAAACATTGTCATTACAATGTACAAATATTACAAAATAACAAAAGCGATTCCTCTTTAACATGATGTAGATTCCTCATTGTATGAGTATAAAACCACGTTATTAACACTGCACTACTATTATAATAACATTTTGGTTTTGCTTAATTCTGCTGCTTGGAATTAGTACCCAGCTCTTTGGGCCTTATCCTAGGTAAGACTAAAATCAATTAAAACTTGCGGTATGCATGTCTAAAATATCAAACGACTCTGATATTTGCTAGCAAACGGACAAACTCATTATATCTTCTTTTCTTGTGTTCACAGTTTATTGGAGAAGATTGAACAAGAGACATGGAGAGAGACGGGTGTTTCCTTTGTATTGTCTGTAACACGCCTAATGGAGCGGCTGCTGGATTACAGGTAGCTTCTGCTGCAAACTAGAACTATGACCACAGTCACTTGCTGGTACCACTGAGGTACTTGCGGCATTGTTTCATGAGAAGATATAAAAAATCAACAAATTAATTTGCAGTGGTTTGTAAATATATGAAACCTTGTGTAGAGTCATGATGTAGAGTCATAGTGATGCAGTGTGGAAACAGGCCCGTTGGCCCAACTTGCACACACTGGCCAACATGTCCCAGCTACACTAGTCCCATCTGCCTGTGTTTGGTCCATATCCCTCCAAACTTGTCCTATCCATGTTCCTGTCTAACTGTTTCTTAAACGTTGGGATAGTTCCAGCCTCGACTATCTCTTCTGGCAGCTTGTTCCATACACCCACCACCCTTTGTGTGAAAAAGTTACCCCTCAGATTCCTATTAAATCTCTTCCCCTTCACCTTGAACCTATGTTTTCTGGTCCTCGATTCCCTTACTATGGGCAAGAGATTCTTTGCATTCTATGTCACTTTTGATATCACTGACAATTTTTACCTGCATCTAACTGCATTAAAAAAAAGCAAGATGGACTTTGGTGGTGATTTGATATAACTGAGTACTTCGTTGGTCATTTCAGATGGAAGTTCAGATTCGACTTCATTTGAGTGAACCTAGAGTCAGATAGATACTAGCCTGAGTAATCATAGGTTTCTTTCCATGGAAGAAGGTTGGAAACAATAAAACAATAATTTTATACTATCATTTCCTGGTACCAGAATTTTTTTAATTTTCATTGTTATTTTCTGATTTCAAAATACTTGATGTATTGTACTCAAATTCTTCAGTTTCACTACTTCTGTCTCCATCCTTCCCTGTTTGTCGGGTAATCCCTTCCTGTGTTAGAGCTTGCAATAGTGTCTAATTCAGGATTCTGGTGTCAGGCAGGCCTACTCAACAATGCTGACTGAGTGTAACTAGGGACTCAATGCTGAGGTGGGAACGAACACGGACATTGGCTGGTTTATCCTGTGAATTTTGAGTATTTTGTGGAAACACCGTTAATGGTATCTTTCCAGTGCCTTGAGGTAACTGTTGTACACAATTTATGTCTCTGAATCATATACCATTACAACAATCACCGCTGCCAAATAGACTATGAGTTTAGTGCCAAGTTTGAGGTCTTGATCTTCAAATACCCTTTTTCACAATCAATGAAAGATTATGCTGGCGCATCAAAGGTAGTGGTGAATTTCATCAACGGTGCCTGCCTTTGCTAATAAGTGGCTCCTGAAATACAGAAGTGGAAAGTGGTCGTTATGATCCTTTATTATCGAGGATAGTATTGCACAGATGAGGCACGTTAGCAGTGTGTCTATTTCACTCTCAACATACACCTTTAGTGTATGGAAAGAAAATTAGATTAAATATTAGTTGATTTGTTTTTGATAGAACACTTTGAATAATGCCATGGGATCTGTTATAAGTAGAACCATGATTTTGCCATAAATGCCATGTGCCTTGTTATGCCTTTTTTGATGATTTCACCAGGACAATGCCTTTTTAACGATTGAGTGCCTAAATCAGCCTTTTTTTGCCATTTTGCTAAAAGGTCGTGCTATTTTCTCTAGTTGTACCATGATTACAATGACGTTTTCTGTGTTAACACGTTAAAATTAATGTTATTATTAACGTGTTAACATAGTATAACTTATGGGGCTGTCCCACTGCGGTGACCAAATTGGCGAGTTTAGAAGTGTTTGCCCTCGACTCATACTCACAGCATGGTCGACACAAGATCCTAGGAGATCTTTGTAACTCTCCTTCATGCTCGAGAGTAGTCCCCGCATACTCGAGGCCTCAGCTAGGTCGCAGCGTATTTTTCAACATGCTGAAAAATGCCCGCAAGTAAAAAAAGGTCACCATGGAAAAAAAAACGATATTTCTATTTACTCGTAGGTTTAATCGAAGTAGGCCGTAGTAGGTCGGCATGTTATTTGTAAGTAATCAAGGGTAGTCAAAGGTAATCTAAGGTAGTCGAAGGTAGTCGTAGATAATCTTCAACATAGTCGAAGGGATGTCGAAGGAGATCGAAGGAGGTCGTGTTCACTCTCCACTAAACGGTGTCCAATTTTCCCGAAGCTAGTCGAAGCTAGTCTTCAACATAGTCGAAGGATGTCGAAGGAGGTTTTCTACATAGTCGAAGGAGGTCTTCAACATGCCACTTTTTTAAACTTTTCTAAACTCGCCAATTAGGTCGCCGCAGTGGGACAGCCCCATAACAAGAAAACTTCCATCACCGGGGCAAAACCGGGGGCACCACCATCGGCCGTTCATTCATCAAAGGTAGACAAAAAATGCTGGAGAAACAGCGGGTGAGACAGCACCTAAGGAGAGACGGAATAGGCGACGTTTCGGGTCGAGACTCTTCTTCAGACTGATGTGAGGGTAGCGGGAAAAATAAAGGAAGAGGCGGAGACAGGAGGACTAGAAGGACAGCTGTGAAGGAGAGAAGGAGGAGGGAGAAGACAAGGGCTATCTAAACTTAGAGAAGTCTATGTTGATACCGCTGGTAATTATGTGCAACCGGGCAACTTTAGTCATTTAATGTAGTATACCTTTATATTATTATTTTTAACCATATTTAGATGGTGGAAATAAATACCTTTGTATGCCTTTTTTTGGGCAATAAATGCCTTTTTCGTGCCTTTTTTTGTAATTTTATTTTGCCTTTTCGTCTGCCTATTTCAGAGTTTTTTACTGCCGAAACATCCTGGCTCTAGTTATAAGTGTTTAAACAGATTACAATGCAGAACTCCGTCAATGATACACTGATGTATCAACGTCTTCAGTTTCTTGGGGGATATTTTTCATTTATATATCATATAAGAGTATTGCATGAAAGTCAGCATTTATTGCCTATCTGCAATGCCTTTGCTAAAGTGGGATGATCTGCCCTCTTTAACTCTTGCAGTTTCTGTGGCACCCACAGTTCAAATGCCATGTAGCACTTGAACCAATAGCCATCTGAAGCAATGGCAAAGCAGTGGCCATCGTCAGTCAGTGCTGCCAAGTGAACCAAGTTGGCTATAATCCAAGCAAGTCATTCATTATGTGAAACTGCACTAGGTTAGAGCTCCACATTCACCTGCAGTAGACAGTGTGCTCGAGTACATTGTTGGGGAGACCTTAGCTGAGGCATCCTCACATTTGATGGAAAATTGCACATATATAAAAGAAGAACGGTATGATGGTTGCAGGTAAAAATATGTCCTGAGTTTAACCATATAACCATATAACAATTACAGCACGGAAACAGGCCATCTCGGCCCTACAAGTCCGTGCCGAACAACTTTTTTTTTCCCCTTAGTCCCACCTGCCTGCACTCATACCATAACCCTCCATTCCCTTCTCATCCATATGCCTATCCAATTTATTTTTAAATGATACCAATGAACCTGCCTCCACCACTTCCACTGGAAGCTCATTCCACACCACTACCACTCTCTGAGTAAAGAAGTTCCCCCTCATATTACCCCTAAACTTCTGTCCCTTAATTCTGAAGTCATGTCCTCTTGTTTGAATCTTCCCTATTCTCAAAGGGAAAAGCTTGTCCACATAGTTTATTTGCCATATATAAATAAAGAAAGAGTAAAGACATTTGCAAAGAAAATGAATTCATTTATAGACTTTACTAAATTCAAATTGGTCATTTTCTGTTTTGGGACCTCACAAACACTGGTTAATTTTAGATGTTAGTTGAGAATGAAACACTTTCCATATTAGCAGAGAATTTAAGGTGTTCCAATAGTAAAATGAGAGTATTTCCACCTGAGGCACATACCGGACAAGTCAGTTACATGTCTCAAGATGGGAATAGGGCAATGCAGCACTCAAGTGTAGCAAGGAGTTGCAGCCCATACTTACACTTTCACTTGCATCCCTTTGCTATTCTGCAGTGAATACTACAGCAAGACAATAATTCAGTATGTAGCTACCAATCTTTCCTGCCTTGCATTCAGTAGCTCTTTACCAACATTAGAGTAAATCCATTTGAGGGAGAAACTGGGAAGCAATTTTTACAGATTTTAGCAGAAATCTAGAACTCACTCATCCAAAAGATTGTGAATGCTGGATTAGTTATAACTGTCAATTCTGAGATTATAGGAAATTTATTTGGTGATGCCATTAAGATGAAGAGTTGAGTAATGGATCAGTCACTATGTAACTCAATGTGAAGCAGCCTCAAGAGGCTGAATGCCTTTTTCCCATTCCTGTGTTCTTTCACCTCATTGAACCAGAGATCAAGAGTTTGCTTTGTGAAAGACGGCAACATTTGATGGTCCCCACTACCCGATACCAATAGAGTCTTGGAATCATAGTCATGCAGCATAGAGACAGGCCTTTGGCCCAACTTGCCTATGCCAACCAAGATGCCCCATCTACACGTCTCACCTGCTTGTGTTTAGCCAATATCCCTCTAAACCTTTCCTATCCATCAACCTATCCTAGTACATGGATAGGAAAAGTTTAGAGGGAGAAGTTTGGAAGCCTGCTGCCTAGAGGGAGAAGTTTGGAAGCCCCAAAAACTGGAGAATCGAGGAGGGAACTGCGGATGGACACGAGTAGTGGGTCGGTAGGAGATGGACTGGGGTATGGCTTCCAGCGCTTTCAAGGTTGGCTGCAGGAGCCACTTCCCCGGACACAGAGGTGGTTGTTGGGCGAGGAGAGGGACATTGGGTCGCGGGCCTGCAGTACCCTGGGCTTACCTGATCGGAAGGCGTTCCAGTACTAACAACATGTAGACTTGATCTTTGGACTTTTTCTTTGTAAATGGCACCAACATATGGCAACTGTGCATTTGTGGATTGTGCAAGAGAATTTTGATGTGTTTACTAGACAATGAATAATTTCAATATGACTACATGCAGAAATGTAGCTATGTATTGTCTGCACTGAAATTCTGTATTTTTAATAGTTCATTTAAAAAGGCATGTTATTGTATATATGGAAATAGAATTCCTAAGTACAAATTATTTTTCTTCTCCATAGGGATTGCATGAAAGGGGATGATGCTGAAAATAAAAAGATTGGCTGTACTGTCAATTTGCTGGTAAGCAATTGCATTTCTCTTTGTTTAAATGGATTTCCTTTTTCACTCAATATACAAAGTGAGAACTATGTGACATGCATCTGCAATTTCACTTCTGAGTGTCAACAATAAGCATTTCTTGGTTTGATATGCTGAATTAGATGTAAAGCAAAGTTCTCTCAGCACATTCTTATTAAGTGATATAATTATTTGATGGCAGGTACTCACTGTACCTAATATTGTTAGGTACAGTGCAGTACTTACTAAAACTTAATCTACAAAATCACATCAAACACTCAATGAAGTTAATCTCCATAAAGTAAGATGCAGAATAAAGAAACATGATCGCTCCAGGTTAGAAATGCTTGACATATGACAGCACATACACAAATGTTTAGTAGACGAGTGGGATAAACTTCCCAGCTGTTGCAGGGCTGCATCTTCTCCTGTCTGGGAACTCAGTTCATGTCACTACTTCCAACTTGTGAGCTATCCGGGTTACAAATAGTTCACAGTAAGGGAACCCTGAATGTAACTTGGAGAGGCCCTGCATCTCTACAAAGTCCCATCAAACGTTGCCAGGTTAAATAGAACTCAAGTTACAAACCAGCTAAACCTACCACATACAGTAATAAACAGTCCAACAATAGATACAACAGCATCAAACACTAAGACTTTCAAGGCACCATTATTGGAGATCTAAGGGATCATAGCTAGTGATTAATATTGAAAGGTAACTGGACTCAATTCAAATTACCCTTTTTTGCTGGCATGTTCCAGCTCCGATTCTTAAGTGTTTATGTTTACATTTATTTCAGAACTTTTACAAATCGGAGATTAACAAGGAGGAGATGTATATACGTTATATCCACAAACTATGTGACATGCATCTGCAGGCTGATAATTACACAGGTAAGAGTCAATTAGCTTGTTACATAGCATAGAAATGGAAGTTTCATATTCATTTGAAACAGTACTCCATGTCTCAGGATGCATGGTGCAGGCTGAACTTTAATATTTCAGTAACATATGAAGAAATACCAACATTTATGTTTTTCTAGGAATTTAACCAACTTCATTTTTTTCTGACATTATTTTGAATCATTCACTAAGTCCATCTACAACTTTTTATCCTCCTCACAGGTCACTTTTTTCTTTTGACTTTGAGAATCAGCAAACATGGATACCTAAATCATTGATATAAAGGTCCAAATCAATAGATTTTAAAGCTGCGCCAGGGTGTTCACCAAGAAACAAATTCCTTCTTTGAGGTTTCCCTCACAACTTTCTTGTACCGTCTTGTGCTGTGTTACTCATCAAATGGTGTTTAATGCAGATAAATGCAATGTATTGTATTTTGGGAAGTCAAACCAGGCCAGGTAGGTGAAATGGTAGGACCCTGGAGAATGTTGTAGACTAGAGCAATGCGATCTAGGGCTTAGAGGTACATAGTTCCCTGAAAGTGGCATCACAGGTAGATAAGGTGTGAAGAAGGCTTTTGCCTTCACCAGTCAGGATACTAAGTATTGAAGTGTGAAGTTATATTACAGTTGTGCATGACATTGGTGACGCCACATTTGAAGTATTGTGTTCAGTTTTGTTCACCTTGCTATGGGAACTATGTCATTAAGCTGGTAAGAGTGCAGTGAATATTTATGATGATCGGGGACTCGAGCTATAGGGGGAGTTTGGAAAGGCTAGGAATTTATTACTCTGGGTGCAGGAAGCTGAGGGGTGATTTTATAAAGGTGTATAAAATAATGAATGAGGTGGAGTAAATGCACAGGGTCTCTTACCCGGGGTAGGGGAATCTAACACTAGAGGTTTAATGTGAGAGGATAAATATTTAAAAGGAACCACAGTGGGAACCTTTTCACTCAGTATATGAGTATATGGAATAAGCTGCCAAAGGAGGTCATCGAGGTAGGCACTATAACAGCATGCTAAAGACACTTGGCCAGGTACATGGATCGGAAAGATTTAGAGGGATATGGGCCAAATGCAGGCAAATGAGACTAGCCTAGATTGGGCATCTTGGTCAGCATGGACAAGTTGGTCCAAGGGCCTGTTTCCATGCTGTATAACTCTATGACTAGTGAATTCATTGTCCTCCTCTTCTCTTCCCTTTCACAATTCTGGAGGGACTGTTCTTTACTCATCCATCTCCACCTACACCATTCCTTTATCGTGATCTTAGTAAAGGGAAAATAGATTATGAAAGAAAACTGGCAGGGAACATAAAAACTGACTGCAAAAGTTTTTATAGATATGTGAAGAGAAAAAATATTAGTTAAAACAAATGTAGGTCCCTTGCAGTGAGAAACAGGTGAATTGATCATGGAGAACAAGGACATGGCAGACCAATTGAATAACTACTTTGGTTCTGTCTTCACTAAGGAAGACATAAATAATCTGCCGGAAATAGCAGGGGACCGGGGGTCAAATGAGATGGAGGAACTGAGTGAAATCCAGGTTAGTCGGGAAGTGGTGTTAGGTAAATTGAATGGATTAAAGGCCGATAAATCCCCAGGGCCAGATAGTACCCCGAGTATAATCCCAGAGTACTTAAGGAAATAGCCCCAGAAATAGTGGATGCATTAGTGATCATTTTTCAAATCTCTTTAGATTCTGGAGTAGTTCCTGAAGATTGGAGGGTAGCTAATGTAACCCTACTTTTTAAAAAGGGAGCGAGAGAGAAAACGGGGAATTACAGACCAGTTAGTCTAACTAAATGCTAGAGTCAGTTATTAAAGATGGGATAGCAGCACATTTGGAAAGTGGTGAAATCATTGGACAAAGTCAGCATGGATTTATGAAAGGTAAATCATGTCTGACAAACCTTATAGAATTTTTCGAGGATGTAACTAGTAGAGTGGATAAGGGAGAACCAGTGGATGTGTTATATCTGGACTGTCAGAAGGCTTTCGACAAGGTCCCACATAAGAGATTAGTATGCAAACTTAAAGCACATGGTGTTGGGGGTTCGGTATTGATGTGGATAGAGAACTGGCTGGCAGACAGGAAGCAAAGAGTAGGAGTAAACGGGTCCTTTTCAGAATGGCAGGGAGTGACTAGTGGGGTACCGCAAGGCTCAGTGCTGGGACCCCAGCTATTTACAATATATATTAATGATTTGGACGAGGGAATTGAATGCCACATCTCCAAGTTTGCGGATGACACAAAGCTGGGAGGCAGTGTTAGCTGTGAGGAGGATGCTAGGAGGTTGCGAGGTGACTTGGTAGATTGGGTGAGTGGGCAAATGCATGGCAGATGCAGTATAATGTGGATAAATGTGAGGTTATCCACTTTGGTGGCAAGAACAGGATTCATAGCAAAAGGATTTGAGTATAGGAGCAGTGAGGTTCTACTGCAGTTGTACTCACACCTTGGTGAGACCACACCTGGAGTATTGTGTAGACTTTTGGCCTCCTAATCTGAGGAAATACATTCTTGCCATAGAGAGAGTACAGAGAAGGTTCACCAGACTGTTTCCTGGGATGGCAGGACTTTCATATGAAGAAAGACTGGATAGACTCGGCTTGTACTCGCTAGAATTTAGAAGATTGAGGGGTGATCTTATAGAAACTTACAACATTCTTAAGGGGTTGGACAGGCTAGATGCAGGAAGATTGGTCCCGATGTTGGGTGAAGTCCAGAACAAGAGGTCATAGTTTAAGGATAAGGGGGAAGTCTCTTCGGACCAAGATGAGAAAAAAAAAATTCACACAGAGAGTGGTGAATCTGTGGAATTCTCTGCCACAGAAGGTAGTTGAGGCCAATTCATTGGCTATATTTAAGAGGGAGTTAGATGTGGCCCTTGTGGCTAAAGGGATCAGGAGGTATGGAGCGAAGGCAGGTACAGGATACTGAGTTGGATAATCCTGCACCTATTTTCTATGTTTCTATCTCTTCCCATGCACTTATGAGATGCAACGCTTGCCCTTTTACTTCTTCCCTTCCAAGCATCTAGGGATGTAAGCAACCCTATCAGCTGAAGCTCAGCTGAATTTGTTTCCCAAAGGGATTGATATGGTTGTTAAATTTGATGATTACACCAAGTTAGGTGAGAAAATAAATTCTGAAGTGGAGGTAAAGAGGCTACACAGTGATGTAATACATTAAGTGTATAACAGATGAAGTATAATGTGGTAAAATGTAAAATTACCTATTTTAACAGCGAAAATAAGAAAGAAGCGTATTAACTAAAAAGATAATGCAAAGCAAAGCTGTGCAATGCAGAATGATCTAGTTGCTTTAATACACGATTCACCGAAGACCAGTATACAGATGCATCAAATAATAAGGAAAGCTAATATAATATTATTGTTCATTGTGAAGGAAATTGAATGCAGAACTGGAGTAGTTATGCCTAGATTATGAAGGGCATTTTGTAGTGTACAGTTTTGGCTCCTTATTTAAGAAAGGATTTAAATGTATCAGAAGCAATTGAGAGAAGGTGTACTACACTAATATCTAGAGATAATGGGCAGTTTTATGAGGAAAGGTTGGACAGTATATCATTGTATCATTGGAGTTTAAAAGAATGAAAGTAAATTGTTTAAAACATATAAAATCCTTAACAAGGCGAATGTGGAGAGGTCACTGTTTAAAAATAAGGGATCGTCCATTTAAGAGAGAGATCAGGTGATTATTATTTCTCAGAGTTCTGTGAGTCTTTGGAACTCTCTCCTTCAAAGAGCAATGGAAGCAGGCTTTCAATTTTGTAAGTCAGAAGTAGCTGGCTACTTGGTAAGGAAGAAGGTACAAGGTTTCTGGAGTGACAAAGGGAATGCAGAGTTGTAGTTACGATCAGATGAACCATGGTGTTATTGAATTCTGGAACTGGCTTGCGAGCCTGAGTAGTTTTACTCGTGTTTGTATTATTAAATCTTCAAACCATATTTAAGCTTATGTATCCTAGAGAGATATATCCTGGAGAGGCATACGTTATTGTAAATAAGCCCGAAAACCCCTGTAAATGGAAATTTATGGTTGGACCCTTAAAAATATGCATTGAGTGCTTGAGAAGGTGGAATGAATGGACATTTAAGATTATTTGAAGTTACAATGGGTGTTTATCAACTGAGAATGTAAATTGAGGAATGTCAGATGGAATTTTGACAAGTGCGAACTGATGCATTTTAGTAAGTTAAACCAGGACAGGACATACACAGTGTATGACACAGCCCTAGGCAGTGTTGATGAACGGAGAAACCTTGGGGTGCAAGTGAAGTCAAATCTCATTAATCCAGCACAATCTGTTACGCTTCATCGGGTCATCAAATATATCCGATTATCGAATTTCATGATCGCGAAGCTACAATTTAAATGTTATTCTTGAAAGATATCTGATTTACATTAGGAACAGCTGAATGGGCTTCAGTAAACACTGCCCATCCTTGTAAATTGTACAGTATTACTTACAAGAGGTTAATTATAACCAAGTAAACCAATGGATTCTGATATCCAGAAAAGGAAGAAATATGCACAATGAATCTTCAGATTATGGTGTTTTAGACTTTATGGATACCGTGTGGAAGCAGGCCCTTCGGCCCACCATGTCCACGATCATCCCGTACACTAGCACTATCCAACATACTAGGGATAATTTACAATGTACAGAAGCCACATAAACCTACAAACCTATATGCCTTTGGAGTGTGGGAGGAAACTGAAGCACCCAGAGAAAACCCATGCGGTCACAGGGAGAACGTACAAACTCCAGCACCCATAGTCAGGATCAAACCCAGGTATCTGGCGCTGAAAGGCAGCAACTCTGTGCCATTTTATTTTTGGAATGACTTAAAAATTTGTCATCAGCAATCTCTGCCGTTTGGAAGAGGAAAAACCCCTGGGTATTCCAAATCCCAACATATTAGTGGAGTCACTTACAGCAGAAGAGAATATTGATGCAAGGATAGTATAATATGCAATTCAACTTCCAAAAGCCCCAGTAACTTCAACTTAAATCCACATAATTGAATAAACATTTGTTTAACACGTGTTCCAATTTCTGAGCATGTCATGAGAATGTGGTGAATTTTTTAGCGGGAGTCATCAGCCATATTGCTGTGTCTAATGTGCTGTATGATCATTTTAAACTCAGTGTATTCAGTTAAAAAAATACTCAGGATGGATGATGGTGTGTATCTTTACATAACAGCATCAAATGTATGTGATGGGCTTGTGAGTTGAGTGAAACATAGAAAATAAGTGCAGGAGGAGGCCATTTGGCCCTTCGAGCCAGCACCGCCATTCATTGTGATCATGGCTGATCATCCACAATCAGTAACCCGTGTCTGCCTTTTTCCCATATCCCTTGTTTCCGCCAGCTCCTAGAGCTCTACCTAACTCTTTAAAATGTATCCAGTGAATTGGCCTCCACTGTCTTCTGTGGCAGAGAATCCCACAAATTCACAACTCTCTGGGTGAAAACGTTTTTTCTCATCTCAGTTTTAAATGGCCCCTTTATTCTTAAACTGTGGCCCCTGGTTCTGGACTCCCCCAACATTGGGAACATTTTTCCTGCATCTAGCTTGTCCAGTCCTTTTATAATTTTATATGTTTCTATAAGATCCCCTCGCATCCTTCTAAATTCCTGTGAGTACAACCCCAGTCTATCCAATCTTTCCTCATATGACAGTCCCGCCATCCTGGGGATTAACCTCGTGAACCTACCTCAGTAGCAAGGATGTCCTTCCTCAAATTAGGAGACCAAAACTGCACAAAACTCCAGATGTGGTCTCACCAATTGCTGTACAATTGCAGAATAACCTTTTTACTCCTATACTCAAATCCTCTTGTTATGAAGGCCAACATGCCATTAGCTTTCTTCACTGCCTGCTGTACCTGCATGTTTACTTTCAGTGACTGGTGTATAAGGACACCCAGGTCTCGTTGCACTTCCTTTTTTCCTAATCCAACACCATTGAAGAATTGGAGGCACACAGCCTTTAATGGTGTTATGTGCATTTCTTGGGTAAATACTTGTTAAATAATGTAAATTAACAATTAGTTGTGAAAAGGTTGGGAGAGTGGGCAGAGAAGTGGCAGGAAGAATACAGCGTAGCAAAGTGCGGAGTCATGCATTTTGGTAGTAGGAATAAAGGCGTAGATTATTTTCTAAATGGGGAGGAGAATTCAGAAACCGGAGGTGCAAAGGGACTCGGGAGTGCTGATGCAGGATTTGCAAAAAGTTTTGCAAGTCTAATTGGTTGTATTGACGGCAAACGCAATGCTACCATTTGTTTCGAGAGGACTAGAATACAAAAACGGATGTAATGGTGAGGCTTTATAAGGCGCTGGTCAGACTGCATTTGAAGCATTGTGAGCAATCTTGGGCCGCTTATCTGAGGAAGGATGTGCAGGCACTGGAGAGGGTCTAGTGAGGTTTACGAGAACTATCCCAGGAATAAATGGGTTAATGTATAATGAGTGTTTGACGACCCTGGAGTGAAGGAGCCAAAGGGGTGAGAGGTTTATAAAATCATGGGACATAGATAGAAGACATAGTCACAGTTTTATTCCCCCCAGGGTAGCAGAATCTAAAACTAGTGGGCCTCACAGTGCCAGAGACCTAGGTTCGATCCTGCCTCGTTTGCATGTTCTTCCTGTGTTTGCATGAGGTTCCTCCGGGTGCTCCAGTTTTAATAGACAATAGACAATAGATGCAGGAGTAGCCCATTCGGCCCTTCGAGCCAGCACCGCCCTTCAATATGATCATGGCTGATCATCCTCAATCAGTACCCCGTTCCTGCCTTCTCCCCATATCCCCTGAGTCCGCTATCTTTAACAGCCCTATCTAGCTCTCTCTTGAAAGTATCCAGAGAACCGGTCTCCACCGCCCTCTGAGGCAGAGAATTCCACAGACTCACAACTCTCTGTGTGAAAAAGTGTTTTCTCATCTCCGTTCTAAATGGCTTACCCCTTATTCTTAAATTGTGGCCCCTGGTTCTGGACTCCCACAACATCGGGAACATGTTTCCTGCCTCTAACGTGTCCAAACCCTTAAAAATCTTATATGTTTCAATAAGATGCCCTCTCATCCTTCTAAATTCCAGAGTATCCTCCCACATGCCAAAGGGATGCAGTTTTGTAGGTTAATGGCCCCCTGTAAAAATTGACCTTAATGTGTAGGGAGTGGATCAAATTTCTGCTGAACATCTTAAGTATGCGAGTATGTGGATAGCTCCTCTCCTTGCTATTTGTTTCAATGGCTTTATGATTCATGGCTTGCTACCAGACTCAATGTTGTCTGTTCTGCTCGTGCTGGTCATTAAGGACAAAGCTGGTAAAGTAGGCAGCCTAAATAATTACAGGCCCATAGCTTTAGCCAGCATATTGTCAAAAGTCCTAGAAAGAATTCTGTTGGATAGATTAAATGAGTTTGTTAACTCCACATATACCCAGTTTGGTTTTAAAGCTAAACATGGCACTGACTTGTGTATATATATATGCCCTAAAGGAGATTGTAAACAAATATAGAGGTAAAAACTCATCAATTCTTATGTGCTTTGTTGATGCTTCCAAAGCCTTTGATCGTGTTAATCATAGAAAGCTATTTGTTAAATTGAGGCATAGAGGGATGCCTAAATACATTGTGAGAATTCTGGCTTACTGGTATGCCCACCAGACTATGCAAGTAAAATGGGGCAATAGGGTCTCAGCCCCATTTAGGGTTAGCAATGGTGTTAGACAAGGGGGAATTTTGTCCCCGGTCTGTTTAAATCTTTATATTGATGAGCTCTCCAAGCAATTGAAAGCCTGTAACACTGGGTGCATGATTGGTAATACTTTAGTGAACCATATTATGTATCTGCAGTGATCTTGTGGTCTTTAATCCATCTAGCGCTGGTCTCCAGCAGCTCCTTACTATATATTCTGTGTATGGTGTGGAACATGATATCAAATATAATGCTGGTAAGAGTGCTGTTATGATCTGTAGAACCAAAGAGGATAAATGTCTAAAATTTCCTGATTTTAAATTGTCTGACAATAATCTTAGTGTCTGTAATAAGGTACAATACCTAGAACATTTTATTACAGAACAAATGACAGATGATGTGGATATTTATAGGCAACGTCGTATACTGTATGTACAAGCGAATATTCTCTTACGCAAGTTTGGTGTGTGTACAGATGTAGTGAAAATGTCTCTGTAAAAACAAGTATACAGAGACTTAAAGTAGCGTATAATGATGCAGTGAGAATACCACTAAAGAAACTTAGATGATGTGCAAGTGAAATGTTTGTGGCTGCAGGAATCAGTACTTTAAAAAGTATCCTAAGAAATCATTTTGCATATCATTTGTATAAATTTATTTGCATATCTGAAAATGAAATTATCTTGGCCTTATCAAACATAGGTTTAGCACTACACACTACCAATCCCAGCTGTGGAGACATTGGTCTAGTTGTAGGACACTGATCTTTCATTTTATTCTGCATTTTAAACCATGCATTGTTTTTTTAATATTTATTTTATGATGCACTTATAAGTAATTTACTAAGCTTTTATATGTATTTTATGGTGTTTTTATATGTAATCTATTCTATGTAATGTCATCTTTTATCTGGACCTTGAGTCTGAAATAATTTTTTTTTTAAGTTTAAGTTTTTTAAATTGATAAGAAAGTGGAATAACATAAAACTAGTTTGAACATAGAAACATAGAAAATAGCTGCAGGAGGAGCCCCTTTGGCCCTTCGAGCCTACACCGCCATTCATTGTGATCATGGCTGAACATTCACAACAGTAACCCTTGCCTTCTCCCCTTACCCCATGATTCCAATAGCCCCTGGAGCTCTATCTAAGTCTCTAGTAAATCTTTACTAAATTGCTGTAAGTTATGCAGAAATGTGCCTGCTGACTTGATCGGGCATTGCTTTACCTTCATGCCTTTCATGTTTTCTTCACTCTTGTTGGTGTCCTACACTTTTTTAGGTTGTAAACAAATCAATAAAATAAAATATGTTTCCCCACTGACCCAGGAACTGTATGTGATGTATAATTAATTATGAAGATCAGGTGAGGCAGGTAGCTGATCACTGAGACTATATTGACAATTCATGCATGTGGATAGGATAAGGTTTGCTGTGCTGCTCTATCATCCATTAGGACTTCTCATTCGTCACTGGAAATGATTTGGGAGACACTAACAGGGGCTAGCTCCATGCTATCAGAATACAGCTCCTGTGTACTTTACAGTATATTCTATGGGAGGGAATTTGGAATATTTGAAACCAAACGATTAACTAATTCATATTGATTGGAATCTGGAACCACAGTGTTAATGAGAGGCAACTTGCAGTAGATTTTCCTGTTAATTAAATCCAGGGATTGGCAGACCTTGGGAGAGTACAGTCAGTAGTTCAATGTAGCAGGGGAGAAACTTAATTTTTCCTCAAATCCCACAGATGTATAACACTAAGATCTCATTGATTTTGTGATAATGTAGACTGTTTCTTAATTTCCCTGCTCTCTTGAATTGAGTTTTTTCTCTCCTTTAGAGGCAGCATTTACACTGATGCTATACTGGGAACTGCTTCAGTGGGAGGATAGGCCCTTACGGGAATTTCTGCACTACCCAGCACAAAACAAGTGGCAGCGCAAGGAAGGATTGTGTCGCCAGGTTATCAACTACTTCAACAAGGGGAAGGTCAGTGCCAGAGCTTCTGCTCAGGACCGCTGGTACCTTTAGTAATTGGATGCTGACCTTATTGGTTTCCATCAGCTGCCAATAGTTGTTAAATCTGTGCCTCTGAAGCAGATTCATTAATATCCTGGTGAGAGCTTCCATAAACCTCTGAAAAATTCTTGATGGTGTGGCTGAGGGCTTTCCGCATCAGAATGGGATCATGCAGGGGTTTTCTTCTTCTTCTTCTACTTCTTCTTGCGTTTGAGGCAGCAGAAGTCTGCAGCAGGGGGATGTCATCAAGTTCAACATCCGTAGGTGCCTGCCCTAAAAAGGGCGCATGCTCCGGGTTGGCGTCAAACTGTGGCGCTGCTGCTGTCTCTGTTTGTTGTCGTTGGCCTGACTGACATCAGATGACATGGCTCACCACGGGGAGGTCGACAACATGAGCCCCAGGGGTGTCCAAAGCAAACTTGCTGTCAAAATGCAAAAGAGTCTTTGTCAACAGACTTAGCTAGAACTATCAAAAACTATCAACAGACTCAGTGTTTCGAAAGGCATCAGCAACATCAAAAGCATGTAATAAAGAAAGACTCAAATGTAAAGCTAATGTGCTCTATATGATTATGTGATAGGAGCAGAATTAGGCCATTTGGCCCATCAAGTCTACTCTGCCATTTAATCTTGGCTGACCCATCTCTCGCTCCTCACTCCATTCTCCTGTCTTCTCCCCATTACCCCTGACACCGGTACAATGTCCCGTTCAATGTTTAGTTTGCTATGGTTTTTATATTGTTTTTAACTGTATGTGTATATGTTGGGGAGCAGGAGGGGTGGGGGGGGCTGGGGGAAACTTTTAAATCTCTTCCCTGCACGGGAAACCCGACCTTTTCCCTGTCGGGTATCCGTTGTCGTTGGGTCCTAGCACCGTGGAGCGGCCTCCAGTTGGAACGACCTAGGGGCTCCAGTCACAGAGCCTGCGGACTTACCATCGTGGGGCTGGCCAGCCTCGGAGCGTGGGGAGCTGTGGTGGCGCGTGGTTTGCGACCAGACTTCAGGGCTTCTGGGGCTCCAGCTGCAGGCCTGTGGACGGTGACATTGGGAGCTGGCGGGTCCCTGGTGGGAGACTGCTTTTCGGGGCTGAAAACGGCCCGGAGCGGGACCTGACATTGCCCGGCGCGGCTTTAACAGCCGCGGGACTTATCATCGCCCGCCAGTGGCTCCAACATTAAGACCCGGAGCAGGGCCTTACATCACCAGCGCTGCCTTAGCGGCCGCGGGGCTTACCATCGCCCGCCAGGGTCTTTAACATCGGGAGAGGATGGGAGCAAGGGAGAGACAAGACTTTGCCTTCCATCACAGTGAAGAGGAGATTCGCAGTAATGGATGTCTGTGTGAATTGAGTTGGTTGTGTGTCTTGTAAAATTGGTTCTTTTTGTTGTATGGCTGCTGAAACCAAAATTCCCAACTGAAAAATAAAGTTCATTGTATTATATTGTATTGTATTTTAGTAATCAAGAAGATTATAAGACTTCTAAACATACCAAGCACTTTAAACAGTAACAAACAAAGTTTACAATTTCTGCAAGTGTTTCTACAAGTTTAGTTTAGAGATACAGCGTGGAAACAGACCCTTTGGCCCAACGAGTTCAAGACAAACAGCGATCCTCGCACACCAGCATTATCTTACACACACTAGGGACAATTTACAATTTTACCAAGCCAATTATCCTACAAACTTGTACGTCTTTGGAATGTGGGAGGAAACCGGAGCACTTGAAGAAAACCCACGCAGGTCAAGGGAGAACGTACAAACTCCATACAGGCAGCACCCAGAAGCAGGATCGAACCCGGGTCTCTGGCACTATAAGGCAGCAACTCTACCACTGCGGCACCATGTCGCCTTACAATTTATTAGATTTTTAAAATATACATGTTAAGGGAATATAATCAGTTCTAGACCACTTCAGAACAACCCACAATAAACCACAGGGAACCAACAGGAAAATCAATTAATGTTATTAATGTATTGGTCACTGAAATCATTTATTAAAGTTTCTGTAAGGGACAATTAGATAAAAGTAAAACTTCTAAAATTCTAAGCAAATCAATCCAAACCTTCTGATGATTGGTGAGTAACTAGATCCAGGCCCTGCACAGTGGAAAGTAGAATTACTTGGATTCTCAGACCTTAGGCTTGCAGCTTGGATGCTATTAGCCTCACCTGTATTCCAGGCCCACTGTGCTTTCGCAATGTGTGAATTTCTTGACTAAAGGAACACTGGCAGAATTGGTCTTTGTTCTAGTAATGGCCTCTTTATAATTAAACATTTTTATATTTTTACATTGAATTCACTTTTCATTTTATTTTTTGTTCAGTGCTGGGAGTATGGGATCCCTCTCTGCCGGGAATTGGCAAGTCAATATGAAGTCTTCTACGATTACCACAGTCTTAGCTGGATTCGGGTATGTAATGCAAAGTCATTCACAAAGCCACAGGTTGCTCAAACCAAATTTCCTGGTGAATAAAATTAATGATGCAAATATATAATATGGAATGCACTACTAGGGTGGTGGTGAAAACAGATATGATAATGATGTTTGAGGTTTTCGATAGGCGCATGGGTCGAAAGATATGTTGCTTTGCTGTACTTTTCTATGCTATATGTACCAATTTACTTTTCATGACTTCAGTACATCCCAAATCACTTTAGTTTAGTTTAAAGTAGACAAAAATGCTGGAGAAACTCAGCAGGTGAGTCTGCATCTATGGAGCGAAGGAATAGGTGGCGTTTTGGATCGAGACCCTTCTTCGGACTGATGTGGAGGTGGGGGAGAATGGGGAAAGCCGAAAGGGGAACGAGGGAGAAAAGCAAGGACAACCTGGGAGAAGTCATGTGGGGGTGTAAACCAGTGGTGGGATCCCGTTCTGGCCATGGAGGAGGCAAAAAAGGTCAGATTCATAATGAGGATTGAAGTGCTGGGCCACAGGGAGATCAGGTGTAGTGTGAACGGCTGGTGGGGTGGCGAAAGCCTACGCTTGGTGTAGCGTAGCTGACAACTAGGCAGATCTGTCGAAGGTCCTTGTTACGAGCGAAAGACTGCTTGGATCCTTGGATGGAGTCAAGGGGGGGGGGGGGGGGGGGGGGGGGGGGGATGGGGATTGTCATAGGGAGTGGTGGGGTGTGGGGTGAGCAGGGGAACTCTACAGGAGGGAGTGAGAGCGGAGTAGGATAGAGGGGATCCTGGTTTAGTTTAGAGATACAGCGTGGAAACAGGCTCTTCAGCCCACCGGGTCCACGCCGACCAGCGATCCCTGTACACTAACACTATCCTACACAGGCTAGGGACAATTTTTACATTTACCAAGCCAATTAACCTACAAACCTGTACGTCTTTTTGAGTGTGGGAGGAAATTGAAGATTCCAGAGAAACCCCACGCAGGTTATGAGGAGAAAGTACAAACTCCATACAGACAGCACCCGTAGTCAGGATTGAACCCGGGTCTTATTCGCTGTAAGGCAGCAACTCTACCGCTGCGCCACAGTGCCGCCCAAATGGTCAATAATGGCCAATTGGCCTTTATGGCCAATAAAGTACTTTCTGAAGTATAGTCACTGTAAAAATGAAGTAAAATACATCAGGAAAGTTTACCCACTAACAACTTTGTTATAGATGGTGCTTCCAACATTACATTATTTTCTCATACAACTCAGAAGACCCAATCAATAGGTTTGAGCTAAAAATTCTCTGAGCCAAAGTTAATAATATCTGAGGCATGGCTTCATTAAAGAGAGTGAAACATATATACTTTAAAGTATTCTATAGGAATGTTCTTCCTTTTAACTTTTCTCTTGATGTCTCAATTTTAACAAAATTATACGTTCAATGATTCAGATAACCAATAGTTTTTGCTACTGTTAACAGAAAATGGAAGCTGCATATTATGACAACATACTGGAGCAGCAGCGCCTGGAACCAGAATTCTTCAGGGTTGGATTTTATGGCAGAAAGTTTCCATTCTATCTGCGGGTGAGTGAAGTCCAAATTTTTATTATTCTCCTACTTATCTTATATTTTCATTGTTCTGAACGATCTCTGAAAAGTAAAGGAAGCCACTGAGCAACAGGGCTGGCACAGTGATGTGGTCACAGAGCTGCTGACACAGCTAGATCCTGGCCTCCAGTGTTGTCTGTGTGGAGCCTGCATGTTCTCCCTAACTGTATGTTTCCAAGGTAATTATTTGATTATTGCTACCTTAATTTTACCTAATGACTACATTTCAATTTTAAATTATTTCATTGCACCAAATCACACCCTCCCATTCCTTGCTAATCTTGATGAATTCTCAGCTGCATCCCTGGTCTCATTACACTGAATCCTATACACCTACCTATTCTTGATCTGAATAAACTAAAATCACATTTTAACTCCTTGTGGCAATTCACTAAATCTCATAGGCATATTCCTTATCTCATGGAATCAAATCCCACACACCAAGCCCAGAACTCACCGAACTAAAATTTTCAACGGCATTTCATTCCACTAATCCCATAGTCTCATTCTCCTTCATACAATACTAAATTGACCTGTGATGCCCATTCCTGGCATCGTTCCACTAAATTCCCCATTCCCACACATATTTCCATTGCATATAACATTTCTCTGGATAATTCTTGCAACAGTACTCAATCCCAACTCCTTTCCGTAGTAATAGTGCACCAACACCTGAATTTCTATCTCTGCTCTCTGTACATTAAGTTCCACACTGTCATCACCAGACTAACTCCGCTGAAATCCACTCTCTCTGCACTTAAACTAAACTCCCATTCTCAAACTCACTCCACTGAAACCCACGTTCCCAGCCCCGGTCCACTCCATTAAATTCCACATTCCCATCCCCGTTTCATTCCACTAAAACACATACTTCTACCTCCATCACCATTGAATCCCACACTTTTATCCCCACATTGGACATTGGCATCCACACTCCTGTCACTCCATGCTCAGTAAACTGAAATCTCACCCCACTCCTCACATGAGATGGTGCCGCTTAATTATTTCATCTTTTTCAGTTCCACTTGTTAGAGTAAATTAATTTGTGATTTTTCTTCAATATTCTTGCTATTGAGGGAGTGCAGGGTAGGTTCACAAGATTAATTCCCGGGATGGTGGAACTGTCATATGTTGATAGAATGGAGCGGCTGGGCTTGTATACTCTGGAATTTAGAAGGATGAGAGGGGATCTTATTGAAACATATAAGATTATTAAGGGTTTGGACACGCTAGAGGCAGGAAACCTGTTCCCGATGTTGGGAGAGTCCAGAACCAGGAACCACAGTTTAAGAATAAAGGGTAAGCCATTCAGACGAGATGAGGATAACAATTTTCACACAGAGTTGAGAATCTGTGGAATTCTCTGCCTCAGAAGGCAGTGAAGGCCAATTCTCTGGAGGTTTTCAAGAGAGAGTTAGATAGATCTCTTAAAGATAGAGGAGTGAAGGGATATGGGGAGAAGGCAGGAACGGGGTACTGATTGTGGATGATCAGCCATGATCACAGTGAATGGCGGTGCTGGCTCGAAAGGCCGAATGGCCTACTCCTGCACCTATTATCTATTGTCTATCTTTGCAATATCCCTCTGCAATTGGATCCTCGACTTCCTCATTCACACAGTCTGTCTGTATTGGTGGAAATGTGTCAGCCTTGATAACAATCAGCATGGGATCACCTCAAGGCTGCGTGCTCAGCCCCCTGCTGTACTCACTCTATACTCATGACTGCGTAGCCGGTCATAGTACGAACTCCATCATCAAGTTCGCTGACGACACCACTGTTGTGGGACGTTTCACTGATGGAGATGAGTCAGAGTATAGAAGTGAGATCGACCGTTTGACCAAATGACACAATAACCTGGCTCTCAACACCAGCAAAACCAAGGAACTGATTGTGGACTTTGGAAGTGGTAGAATGGGGACCCATAGTCCCGTTTATATCAACGGGTCAATGGTGGAGAGGGTCAAGAGCTTCAAATTCCTGGGTGTGCACATCTCTGAAGATCTCTCCTGGTCCGAGAAAACTGATGCAATTATAAAGAAAGCTCATCAGCGCCTCTACTTCCTGAGAAGATTACGGAGAGTCGGTATGTCAAGGAGGACTCTCTCGAACTTCTACAGGTGCACAGTATCTCTACCTAGCATGCTGATAGGTTGTATCGTGGCTTGGTTCGGCAACTTGAGTGCCCAGGAGCGGAAAAGACTGCAAAAAGTTGTAAACACTGCCCAGTCCATCATCAGCTCTGACCTCCCTACCATCGAGGGGACCTATCATAGTCGCTGCCTCAAAAAGGCTGCCAGCATCATCAAGGATCCACACCATCCTGGCCACACACTCATCTCCCCGCTGCCTTCAGGTAGAAGGTACAGGAGCCTGAAATCTGCAACACCCAGGTTGAGGAATAGCTACTTCCCCACAGCCATCAGGCTATTAAACTCAACTCAAACAAAACTCTGAACATTAATAGCCCATTGCACTTTATCTTTATCTGCTTATTTATGTGTGTATATATATATTCAATGGTATATGGCCACACTGATCTGTTCTGTATTTATTTATGCCTTCTATATTCTGTTGTGCTGAAGCAAAACAAGAATTTAATTGTCCTATCTGGGACACATGACAATAAACTCTCTTGAATCTTGAATATCGTTGCCATCACCTACCTCAACAATCCTTTTGGCCCTGGAGGAACCTTTTGCACTGGAATATCTGGCTTCACCTTGACTCTGCTTCAGCCTGATGCATGCTAAGCCATAACACTCATTTACTCCACTGCACCTTCTCATTGAAAGCTTTCTCTTCACACTCAACTAGACTTCTTTGTTTGCACCCTTTTTCTCATCGTAACAATCTCAATTTTTCAATATCCTACGTACTCAATCAGCATATAGTTTATTTTTCTCCCATAATTCAAGTAGTTCAGGGAAATTGCTGCTGCTTTATCAGGCCTGATGCTGGGAAAATCTTAACTTTATGTGTTCATGTACATCTTGGGTAACTGCCCATGTGTCTGCTTAATAGTGAATGGTGTCTTCATAAATACCTGTGATTTTCTTTCAGCAGAATATTGACATTCCTTGTATATTGACATTTATAACAAATCCACTGACTCCCACAGTTATTTGGACTAGACCTCATCCCACCCCACCTTTTGCAAAAAAATCATCCCCATTTCTCAATTTATTAATTTCCGTTGCATATACTTTCAAGATGAGGCTTTCCATTCCAGGACATCCAAGATGGTCCTTTTTCTTTTGCACACATGGTTTCCCCTCTGCTGTTGTAGATGGATCCCTCACCCTTTGTGTTTCATAGTCTACTCTTATCCTCCCCCAAGACAGGACCAAGATATTGTTCACCTGGCCCTTACCTTTAATTGCACCAGCCTCCACATCCAACAAATCATACTCCCACCACCAGTCATATTTTCCCATCCCTACCCCTTTCTGCTTTCAGCAAAGGTCCCTCCCCAACCCCTTGGTTCACATCCCTTTCCACCCAAACCTCCCCTTCCAGGTACTTTCCCCTGCAACTGCAGGTGATGTAACATCTGTCTCCATTCCTCCTCCTTCACATCCATCCAGGGACTCCAGCAGTTCGTCCTAGTGAGAAAAAGGTTCATGTGCATCTCCTCTAACCTCATCTACCTCATCAGAAAGTTGTGAATTTATGGAATTCCCTGCTACAGAGGGCAGTGGAGGCCAACTCACTGGATGGATTTAAGAGAGAGTTAAATAGAGCTCTAGGGGCTAGTGGAGGGAAGGGATATGGGGAGAAGGCAGACACAGGTTATTGATAAGGGGCGATCAGCCATGATCACAATGAATGGTGGTGCTGGCTCGATGGGCCGAATGGCCACCTCCTGCACCTATTTTCTATGTTTCTACTGCATTTGGTGCTCCCGATATGGTGTCCTTTACTTGGCGAGACTAGATGTAGACAAGGGGACCATTTTGCCAAACACTGGCGCTCGATCTGCCATGGCCTGCTGGATCTCCTATTTGCTAACCATTTTAACTCCCCTTCCCATTCCATGTTGACCATTCTGTCCTAGGTCACCTCTATTGCCACTAAGGCCACAAGCAAACCGGAGGAACAGCATCTCATATTCTTCTTGGGTAGTTTACAACCAAACAGTATGAACATTGAATTCTCCAATTTTAGGTAACTATCCCACAAACACACCACCTCCCACCCACAATCCCCCTTCCCCCCACTTTTTTTCCCTCTCTCTTCCCTGTGTCCCAGCTAGATGTGCACACCTATTTCTCCCTTCCCCCCCCCTGTATTCCTTCATGTTTAATGCAATTTTTATCCTTATCTCCAACTTTTTGCTTTTCATTGTCCAACCATCAGCCAATCAAAAGCCTTCCTCACCTATATACACCTGTCACTTGCCAGACTTTGTTCCACCCCACCTCTCTTCCAACTTTCTTTCCCGCCCCCTCCCCCTAACTACAATCAGTCTGAAGTAGGGTCCCGACCTGAAACATCGCCTATCCATGTGTTCCAGAGCTGTTGCCTGACCTGTTGTTACTCCAGCATTTTTTTGTAAACCAGCTTCTGCATATTCCTTGTATCCCTTGGAATTTGTCACAGTTGCTATATATGTTACATCAAAAAATGTATGTTTTTAGCACATATTTACTGAATATTTATCTGTGTGCTGTTTCAACTGGAAATAATTTATTTTGCAGTCCTTGTGGTGAGATCTCTCCCTGGTGGTTGAATGTAGTTAGTACAGCAAGATTTGTCAAGTATCTTTTGTGAAATTACATGCAAAGATAGATCATTTGGCTCGTTGAGCCTGCCATTTTAAATTGAGCCAATTTGATAATGAAGCGGAATGGTGGCAACAGAAGCAGACCAACCTGGAATGTGCATCCCATTTTCACAAGCAACATCAACCTCTGCTGTCAAGAGCATGTGCATGCCAAATCAAGCTTGTCATTATCTGAAACCCACCAAGGTGAAGAGGTGGCATCCTCGATCCCAAAGGACCACTGCTGATGTACACTTCTGATAGTGGAGAATCTGGAGAAGCTGGGTTATTATCAGAGCAGAGAAAGTTGAGATGTAATTTGAAATGGGCTTTCAAAATAATGACTGGTGTTGATACAAAAGTAAGGTGATATTGTTTGCAGAAATGATCAGTAATTAGATGGCATGATTATAACAAACGTACTGTGTGGCAGCTATATTTTAAATCACAAGTTCTGGCGATCTGGAGTTCATTTCTTAATATGAAAGTGGAGACACTTTCATAAGGTAATTGGATCTGTAGTAAGATTGCACCACATATCCCATACATTTAACATTTTGCTGTTCATTCAGATGAAATAAAGAAATCCAAACCATTATTCATTTTTCAATTGTACACGTGGTGCTATTTTCTGTCTGCAGATTTTGTTTAGACTTCTGGTCTTTCTTCTCCTGTATTGAAATAATTGTTGATGATTTCTTCATTCTAATTCTTTCCATTTGTCTTTCTTCTCACTCCAGAACAAGGAATTTGTGTGCCGTGGTCATGACTACGAGAGACTTGAGGCCTTTCAGCAAAGAATGCTGACAGAATTCCCACAAGCCATTGCCATGCAACATCTCAACCAGCCTGATGACACCATCCTGCAGTCTGATGCACAGTGTATCCTTCACTTGATCAGGAGCCCCAGTAATAGTCAATAGTTAATTATTTCTAGACCGGACGATCCCTGAGCAAACCTGTTTTATTTAATTGATCTCAGAAATCAATAGGAACTGAAAAGCTTCCTGCATCTCCCGTGGTTTAGAGTGAGGCAAAATTTGACAGCATTCCCTAGTATGGTTGAATGGCTGACTTGGCGATTAGTCACATACTGTACAGGAAATAATGCCAGTTGTGCTGCAAGTACCGTTTCAGTCGAAAGTAGTACCTTCAGAAGAGGAAGATTAGACATGGTCCTAGTTGGATGAATAATAAAGTATTGGCAATTAACCCAAAGAAATAGAAATTATCCAGCATTGGACAACGGACCTTTAAGTGTAAGATGATGGTCACATTTTTTTTCTGTACAGTTTTCTTTGACCTTGCTTTTAGATTTGCAAATATATGCAGTGTGCCCGATTCCAGAGAATGTGAGCGTTCTTCAGATGGAAAGAGTTCCAGACCGAATTAAAAGCTTTTATCGTGTAAATAACGTCAGCCACTTTCGATACGACAGACCCTTTCACAAAGGTTCAAAGGATAAAGAAAATGAATTCAAGGTAGAAGAACTAACAATAAACCCTCCTGCTCCTGCTATTGGGCTACCCTTCTCTGCAGTCTCTGCAGACTGTTTAAGTCTCAAAGGAAGGTCAGGCAGGGTGAAGGAATATCGTAACACTGAAGAGCTAAACTGTTTTTATTTCAATGTAGGGAATATTAAGGGGAAAGCAGATGGGACTATGATGTTGTGGCCATTATAAAAACATGGCTGCATCGGGAGACAACTGGCAAATCAATGTTCCGGGGTTTGAAAGTTTCAGACATGATCTAGAGAGAGGCAAAAGAGATGGAGGAGTTGCACTTCTAATCAGGGAAACAGTCACAGTGGCACACAGAATAGATATACTGGAGGGTTTGTCCACTGAGGCAATATGGGTAGAGCTTTGAAATAAGAAATGTGCAAGTACTCTAATGGAATTGTACGATAGGCTCCCCAATAGTAAATGGAAGATAGAGGAATACATATGTAGACAGATTAACAAAAGATGCCAAAGCAATAAGGTTTGCTCAGTGGGTGAATTTAACTTCCCCAATATTGACTGGGATTTGCCCAGTGCCAAGGGCTTAGATGGGGCAAAATTTGTAAGGTGTATCCAAAAGGGTTTCTTGAAACAGTATGCAGATAGCCCAACCCGAGAAGGGAACATACTGGACCTTGTGTTGGGAAATTAGCCTGGCCAGGTGACGGGTGATACAGTGGGATTAATGATCATAACTCCTTCAGTTTTAATGTGATAACAAGGATCTGCAGATGCTGGTTTATACCAGACACACAATGCTGGAGTAACTCAGTGGGTCAGGCAGCAACCCTGGAGCACATGGTTAGGTGATGTTTCAAACTTCAGTCTGAAGAAGGTTTCCGACCCAAAATGTCACCTATCCATGTTCTTCAGGGATGCTGCCGGACCCGCTGTGTTACTCCAGCATTTTGTGTCTATATGCTTCAAGATTGTTTTGAATAGGGAGAAGGCCGGACTTCGCGGGAAGGTACTAAATTGGAGTAAGGCAAATTACAATGTTATTACACAGCAGATCAGGAGGCTACACTGGGAGCAGTTATGTCCAATGGGAACAGTTATATATAGGCTAAGTCCACATCTGACATGGCCAGCTGATCAAGTTCACAACTGGCATGTTCGAGTAATGAGGAGGGATATGGAATGTGGGGAATCTGATATGATATGAATAGGAATATCAGTGTGGAGAATACTAGCCAGTTTTAGATGAAGAAAGAGGAGGTGTTGGGGGTCTTGAACATTAAGGTGCATTGATCTCCAGGACCTAATAGAATCTATCCTGGGTTATTAAGAGGAGATTGCAAGAGCCTTGACAAAGATCTTTACATCTTCTCTAGCCACAGGTGAGGTCCCGGACAACTGAGGAGTAGCAAATGTTGTTCCTTTATTTCGGAAATAAATTAGAGAGAATCCAGGGAATCCAGGTCAGTGAGGCTCACATCAATGGTGAGGAAGTTATTGGAGAGGAACCCCCATGCATTAAATGGAACTCAGAAGCCAGAGCTACATGTGTTAAATAGAGTGCAGGATTTTGAGCCCCATAGTGTTAAGAGGAGGGCAGGAAGCTGGGTAGTGTTAGAAAGGAAGATCAAAAACCAGACCCCCGGTGTGTTAAAGGAAGCTGAACCAGAGTCCTGGTATATTAAAGGGAACACAGATACCTGTACCACAAACCCTGGTGTGTTTAATGGAATGTGAAATCAGCATCTTGTGAGGTAGATGCAAAACGGGTCGGGATTTCCAAAGAAATGGGTAATGGACTATCAGTGTTTTCCTGTCACAATTGTTTAAATATAAAGTTTTTTTCCTTAACAAGGAGATTTTATTCAATTAATCAGTTACAGTACTGAAAAGATCAAAACTGCACTGTAGTTTGCAAACATCAGTCATCAGATTACAACATTATTATCCTTATCCACAATCCCCTCGATTCCCCACGGCAACCAGCATTCACGGAAGACCTCTAGAGTTTCCATCCACACCGCACGTTCCCTCTCCAGCAATCCTCAATTCCATTCCCAATGTATTGGTTAAGATGACTATATCGTAAATCTATTTTCTAACATAATTATTCATTCAGAGACATTGCCCATTTATTTTTTCTCTGCCTCAGGTATTTTCTTAAAACCTGTATTTCATAAATGTGCTCGAACCCAGCATGTAAATATTCATCCAGCAAAAAAAGAAATAGAGATCCTGACTGAATATCTCTCACCAGCACTAGGTCTTCTGAATGTTTTATGTCCAGTGTGTCTGTTAGAAGCCATTCTCTTCAAAGTCCTGATAGGCTGGTGGAGCAAAGAAATAGGTTGGTTAGAGTGACAAAGTGCTAAGTTAACTTATTTTATTAGGACATGAACTTCACAGACCAGTTCATTTTCCCCTCTCCTTCCTATCGTCTGTTTAGTTGCAGAAAAACTAGACCTTTTCTGTTCAGTTTTGCATAAACCTAAATTTATCACTACAATTGTTTTGTAAAGTGAATCATTAACAAGAGAAAAGCACACCAAAGGATTCATAATAAAACAGAATAATTTTAATTTAACTGTTTTAGCATTCTAGAAAACTACTGGATTAAGTGAAACTTCCAACTTCATTGGAGAGTAGGACTCTGAGGACAGTTAGTTGGGTGGTGTGGGCTGATAGGAGTTAACAAATACACCAATTTGCAACCAATTTCGTCAGCATTGCATGGCAATCATGTTTAAATTGTCTGCAAAATTACTGGAAAGCATCTTTCCACCTGTGGATGGAGCATAAAATGGTTTTCTGTATGTGCAATATTTAGGGATGTGAGAGAAAGAAATTTGAGATGTGCTAGGCCTGACAGGAATTGTCTGGTGGTAATGATTTTGTATCGTTTTGTCTCCTATCTAGAGTCTCTGGATCGAACGGACAACCTTGACCCTTACACACAGCTTGCCTGGGATCTCCCGCTGGTTTGAAGTAGAGAAGAGAGAAGTGGTAAGTTCTGCCTTCTAATGTTGATTGTACGTGTGGTCTGTATTATTACCTTTCATCATGTGGCTTGCAGGGGAATGGCAAATTAATATTAAAGGTCAAGATCCATTGTACAGGATTCTTACAATGTTCAGAAAAGTAAGAATAGAGAAAAGTAGGAAGGCAGGAAAAACACTGCCGGTTCGTATATTTACATAATCACATTTTCGCTGATGAAATTTTGATTAAAGTAATCCTAAGAAGCAAGTTTATATGTAAAATAAACGACTTACCTTATGTTTTGTCCCGTACGTGAGATCCGTTCCGTTGCCTGCGTTGACGGCGTTAGAAGTAGCTTTTTATTTTACTCCAGCGCTGAAATTGTCCCGAGTTTTTAATTAATTCCGAGATAGGCAGTCAGAACGATTATTCAGCATTAGGTAGCAGCCCGAGAAAATATATCTCGGACGGACAGGAGTAAACGGCATTTTAATCCTGTAAGATTAAAACTGTAAGATTAAAACTGTAAGACCTTGTCTTTCACCATTACTGAATCCAATAAAACCACTGAGATCTCTGTATTTCTCCAAATATCACCTCCTCTGCATCTGATTTTGATTACTTCACCAGCGACAGCTGCCAACCGCTTAAGTTTTGGAATTTCCATCCTAAATTTCCATAACTTTTCATATTTACGGCTGTAAAGAGTTCTTTAAAATCACTTACAAATCGCCTTCATATACTTTGAAGCGATATCAACTCCAGTTTGTAATGTTTTATATCTGTTTTTGTTTTACAGGTGGAGGTGAGCCCTTTGGAAAATGCAATCTATGTTGTGGAGAACAAAAACCAAGAGCTGAGAACTCTCATCAACCAGTACCAGCACAAGCAGCTACATGCTAACATTAATCTGCTCAGCATGTGTCTGAATGGAGTGATCGATGCAGCAGTCAATGGAGGAATAGCCAGGTACCAGGAGGTAAGGGTGAGCTGAGCAGTCTCAAATTTGCACTCAGCCATTTTATCATTGATCACCAGATGCAAATGAGATTTCTGCAGTATTTCTATCTCATTTCTGACTTTTTGAACATTGCATCTAATGACTGGTACCTTCAAACCAAACTGATTAATTTCACAACTTTTATTTATATGCATGAATCCAAGCTAAATGAGGGCATTAGGTGATTAACCTGCAAGCCACTGAAACATACACAATATGAATCATAGAATAGCACCCTTAATCAAGTAGAACATAGTGATGCAAATAAAGAGATGGAATAGAGTATACTTTCTGCTGGGCTTGGTTTAATTAATATTATAATTTATAGAAAAGTGCTAATGACACTAAAGGCTGATAAATACTCTGGTGCTAGTGGCCAACATCCTGGTGTTATCTTTGAGGCATAAAGTTACACGGCACAGAATCAGGACCTTTAGCCAAATTAATCCATGCTGACCAAGGTACCTGCTGAGCTGACTCTCATTTGCCCACATTTGGCCTTTCTGAACTATTCCTATCCATGTATCAATCCAAATATTTTTTAACCATTCAATTTGATGAGAGCTGGGTGCAGAGAATGTGGATACAGTGGTTGTCATTTCCAAAATTCCCTAGGTTCTGGAGAACTCGAAGTGAACTGGAAAACAATAAATGCAGCGCTGCAATTAAAGAAAGTAAGGAGAGAAATTCGGGAGCTACAGACCAGCCTGCCTAATATTAGTTGTCAAGGAAATGCAGGAGGACAGTAATTAGAAAATGATACAAAAATTAGAAAACCAAAACATGATTAGAGGCAATATGATTTTATGAAAGAGAATTCTGTTTATTGACTGTGAATATTTTGAATGTATAACTAGCATGGTCAATAAAGGTAAGTTAGTTAATGTAGTGTACTTGATGTTTAAGTGATTTGTGGAAATGAAAGGGTGGACCAGAGAACCGGAGGGAATGGTCCCTTTGGAATATCAAAAGAGTACAGGAAGGAAATAGAGAGCTTAGCAACACAGTGTCTGGACAGCAACCTATCCTTCAATAACAGCAAGATGACGGAGCTAGTTATTGACTTCAGGAAGGATAGTGGCGTACATATTGCAATCAGCATAATTAATACTGAAATGGAAATGGTTGCGAGCTTCAAGTTCCTGGGTGTAAATATTACCATCAATCTGTCCTGGTCTAACCAAATTAAAGCTATGACCAAAAAAGCTCACCAACACCTCTAGTTCCTCAGTACAATACCTCCAAAAGCTTAAAGTACCTCCAACAACTCTTACCAACTTCTACATATATACCATAGAAAGCATATTATCAAATTAAATCATAACTTGGTTTGGGAACAGCTCTGCCAAGACCACAAGAAATTGCACAAAGTTGTGGATGTAACCTAATCCATCACACAGATCAGATCCCCACTTTTGACTCCATCTACAATTGCACACTGCCTCAGGAAAGCAGTCAACACAATCAAGCCAAACTTCATCTCAGTCATTCCCTCTTCTCTTCACCCTCATTGAGCAGAATATACAAAAACTTTAAAGCACATACAACCAGACTCAGGAACAGCTTCTTCTCCTCCGTTATCAGACTTCTGAACAGTATTCCATAAGCTATGATGTATTGTCGATCTTTCACTTGACCTCAATGTGGACATTGGACTTTTTCTCTGGAAAACTATATTCTGCACTCTGGTATTTTTTCTCTTTGCTCTGTGTTACTGTGTATGGCTTGATAGTTTTTGTATCTAATATTACCTGATTTGATTGGATAGTGCACAAACAAAATCTTTTCACTGTGTATATGACAATAATAAACTAATACCAATACGAATACCAAGAAGGAAAGGGCAAAATACATCTTGTGATAGAATTCCATTGCAGAGGAAATCAGACAGGATGATACATTGAATTTGGAGGTTGATGAAGTGCAGGTAAAGAAAAAGAAAGCCCTTTTATCTAATATGAAAGAGGGGAAAGCAGAAGTGTGGAAATGGAGGAGATGTGGTTGTCAAATGTGGTTGAGAGAAAGCCATGGTTAAGGAACAAGGAAGTCTATCTAAAATATATCCGGTCTTGACATAAGAATAGATGTAATGGAGTTGGAGAAACTGGGAGAATAGAATTGAATTATTTCATGGAGCAAAGTGGAGGCCATATAGTCGAGATAGCTGTGGATGTCAGTGGGCTTATAATAGCTTTTGATAGCTAACCATTTCCTCAGTGTACGAGGTTTCAAGATGGAGAACCCATGTGGGAATGCAGAGCAGATATGGGCAGCAAGGTTTATGAAATATTTGAGTTCTCTACAGTGTAAGAAGCACCACCAATAAAGTGATTAGGGTAGTGAAAAAAGAGTTGACAAGGGGAGCCTGAGTAGGAATGAAACAAAGACTATTCCATGTATCTAACAAAGAAAAGTGCATATTTTGCATCCATGTAAGTACCCACAGCCACACCTTTGAGTTGCAAAAAGTGATTAGAGTTGGAGAAGTTGTTTGATGTAATAACAAGTTAAATTAAGAGTTATAAATATTATGTCATTAAGAAGAAAAAATGAGCATTGGCCTTTTGTAGAAGTGCAAAATGGATTTTTGAGAGTGCGGAAAGATCGAGTAGATTGGATACTTCCAATCCTCTTGAATTTAGAATACTGAGAAGCAACTTTATTTAATCAGATAAGGCAATATGTAAATAATGTAAGGAATTTTCTCCTGCACAGGAGTCTAAAACTACTGAGTCAAAATATCAGGGTAACGTGTAGCCTACTTAAAACTGAAATGAGGAGGACTTTCTCCTCTCAGAGAATTATGAATCTGAAATTCTCAAAACGAGGGAACTCTTGGAGTCAAAACATATTCAAGGCTGAGAAAGCAAGCTGGTCATATTGACCTGGAGTTTCCAGTTGAATGCATTGTTCCTTTAGTAGTACATTTCACCATTAATTGATAAAGCTGAGCAAATAATCACATAATTATAAGTGTAAGTTCAGTACAAATATTCACAGAATTTTAAGTGTAACGTATGTGCTGCATACAAAATGCTGGAGTAACTCAGCGGGACAGGCAGCCTCTCTTGATAGAAAGAATGGGTGATGTTTCAGGTCAAGTCCCTTCGTAGAAGGGTCTCAACCCGAAATGTCACCCATTCCTTCTATCAAGAAAGGCTGTCTGTCCCGCTGAGTTATCCAGCATTTTGTGTCTATCTTCAGTCTATCTACAGTTTCTTACGTATATGTGCTGCAGAGTTTGAACTTATGTGACATTTTGTTTTGGTTCAAAGCCATTAATTAAAATCTGATCCCACCCAAAGGTCAACCATGAATGACCTTGGTAAAATTTATAATTGCTGGAAGGTTCTGATGATTGCAACCTTTGTGGAAGCATGAAAATGAAGCTGATTCTTTTTGACACAAGTTTTTTAATATCATTTCTTAAATTTGAGCACAGTCTTAAATTTACAGACTACACCAAAAAAAGATAAAAGGTTCTATGAAGTTTTTTGATGTTACTTTTAATTATTGAAAGAAAGATTATGCATAATTGATGGATGCTACTGATTAAAAATATTTATTCATTTGAATAACCCTATTTTAAACAAACTGAACGATTACTGTTATGCATAATTAATGGCTGGCCACTAATTAAAAATGTTTATTCATTTGAATAACCCATTTTAACCAAACTGAACTATTACTGTTAAATATATAAAATAAATATATAAACACATTTTAAAATTATCTTCCAAAATACTGATTGTATTGATTCATGGTAACTTTTACATTATGAATGAGTTAGAGCAGATATTTGGGGGAGAAAAATGTTACTCAAACCTAATGTAATTTGGGCACAGTTTGTGTTTAGATTGCTGGTTTCACCCTACCCTAATCCTGCAAATACTAGAATCTTGATAAAATGTTTAATTTTCTTTCCTCTTGACAGGCATTTTTTCAAAAGGAATATATAGTGAGTCATCCAGAGGACAGTGAGAAGATTAACCAGCTGAAGGAACTGATGCAGGAACAGGTACTGTATTCCCTTCTGTTCCTGCATCTGCATGTCTGCCTCTGCATCTCATAGTTTCATATTATTGTACAGCAGAGAAACAGGCCCTTTGGTCCATCACATATATAACCTTTACAATGTCAATCTATACTAATCCCCACTTGATTGCATTAATTCCATATCCCTCTGTGCCTTGCCTATTCAAGCACCTGTCTAGATGGCTCTTGAATGGTGTTACCTTCCTCCCTCCTCTGACAGCTTATTCTAGGTATGAACTATTCTTTGTAGGAAAAAACATCCCTCAGATTCCTTTTAAATGTCCTCCCCTTAAAACTAGATCCTCCCATAGAAACTAGGCATCCCTTTTCACCATTGGAAACAGACTTTGGCTATCTCTCCTATCTGTGTCTTTCATAATTTTTCAAAGCATGGCCTTACCAATGTTTTGTAGACCTATAACATAATGTCCCAATTCATGTACCGAATGCCTCGGATTAAGACAACCATTCCATATGCCGCTTTCACCACCCTGACTATCTATGTTGCCACTTTCAGAGAGCTATGTACTTGAACATTTTAATCACTTTATTTGATAACATTCGCCAGTGCCCTGACATTCACTGTATATGTCCTGATCTTACTTGTACTTCATACTTGTCTTAGTTAAATTCTATTTACCCACTTTTCTAGTTGATCACTATTTTGTTATTACCTCAGACAAACTTCTTCATTGTCCACTATACCCCTGTACTACCAATTTTGGTGCCATCTGCAAACTACTCATGCCATCTATATGACGAGCTAAATTAAAATGGATCACAGTGATCATGAATTTTGGTTCATGGAGTGTCTCCATTTGATTTTTAATAAACAGGCATTTTATGTGATTGTTGCCCACAGGTTCATATTCTTGGAGTGGGTTTAGCGATTCATGAGAAGATGGTACATCCAGAAATGCGGCCACTGCATAAGAAGCTTATAGATCAGTTCCAAATGATGAGATCCAGCCTTTGTCATGTGAGTATTAATGCCACTGACAAAAGGGATGAGATTGAATGAAAATGCCTTACACCATTTTTTTTACTTTGTTCATCGCCCGTTTTTTTCAAGTTTGTCGAACCAGAGTAAAAATTCCTTCCACACAGTGCACAGCAGTAGTTCAGCTTCTTTGGCAGCCTCTCCCAAATTCTTAACCTCTACCATTGAGTAGGACAAGGGCAGTAGTTACACAGAAATTATTATCGCAATCAAATATCACTCCAAATCCAAGGCCATCCTGACTTGGACTTACACTGGTATTCCTTTATTGCCCACCGACAAGGGTCATGATTATGAAGGTTTACAAAAGTGCTGGAGAAACTCAGCGGGTGCAGCAGCATCTATGGAGCAAAGGAAATAGGCAACGCTTCGGGCCGAAACCCTTCTCCAGACTATGATGACCATGATTATGAAGCTTTCTGGAGATAAAACAAAATTGTGTAGTTAAAATAGTTTTTATATTTTAGAAAAGAAAATGCAGAAAGATGATAATGAACTGATTTAGTGGGTATAAAAGTAGTAAAAGGAATTCAATCTGGACAAGTGTTCAGTAATGTATACATGGAAGACAAACAAGTCAAGAGGATGTGAAAAGATACCAACATGTGCAGAGGGAAAGAGCAATCTTAATGTACATGTTAACAGATTCCTAAAAGTAACAAGACGTGAATAAGATTATTAAGAAACAGCTCTTCTTTTTTTAATAAGACATTGAATGTAAGAGCTTGGTGGGCATGTTGGAATGCTGGAACTTTGCAGAATATGCTAACACAGATTTAACATATTGTATACATTTCTGATCATCGTACTACAAGAAAGACATGCAGTATTAGAGATAAAAACGTTGATAATATTGTTGGGGTTGGAAAATATTAATTATCAGAGATAACCCTACCTTGGAATTTCAATTAGTTTCAGAAAATTAATATTCTATGGTGGGGTTGTTTTTTCTCTACCAAAGGAGGTCATCTAAGAGAGTTATACAAAATTATGAGATATCCGGGAAGATTGAACAACAAGGATTTATTTTCCATCTGAGAAGTGATTGATACCTGGGGATGAGCAGAGGAACATGGAGGTGTCGAGGAAAATGTTTTCACTCAGGTTGAAGAAGTCTGGCACACTGCATAAAATGGTGTTGGTGGCTGAAACACTCATCAGTCACATTTAAAAGGTTTCTAAATGAGAATCTGAAGAGCTATGACCTACAAGGCTGGGAAGTGAAAGAATCAAACAGTCTACAGAACTTTTAGACAGCATGAATATGACAGACATTTGTCATTGAGTCGTTCAGCACAGAGACAGTTCCTTTGGGCCATCGCATGGGCATTGACCATCACGTACATCTACACTAAGCTCACTTTGTTTACTATTACTCAAGACATAAAATGCTGAAGTAACTCAGTGGGTCAAGCAGCATCTCTGAATAGGGGATGTTTCAGGTCTGGACCCTTCTCCAGACTGATTATTTTGTTGGTGGTGGTGGGGGTGGAGGGGGTAGCTGGAAGAGACCAGGACCAGGGCAAAGACAGGCAAATGATAAGTGGATACAGGTAAGGGTTTTTTTTAATATACAGATGGTTGGATAAAGGTCTGAGATGAAAAGACAAGGTTGTGACATAAGGATACAAGAAGTGCAAATTGTTTACACCAGGAAGTTGGAATGGAAGGAGAGAAATGGGTGCAAGTCCAGGTTGGGTACTGGGAAGAGAGGAGGGAGAAGGCAGGGGCAGAAAAAGAGGGTGCTGTTGGAGGTTGGAGAATTCAATATTCATACCGTTAGTTTATATGCTACCCAAGTTCCAGTTTGCATGTGGACTGCTCTCCACGAAGTCTCACTGACTCGATGGTCAGTAAAATTCTATATCGCAATAGGTCTATGATTCTCCACATACTGCAACATTCTTTTTAGTTGATCACATTCTCAGCGTGCATGATTAATCTCTTGAATAAGTGAATAAAGTGAAATGTACCTCTGCAAGAAACCAAAGTGTATTGACATTCTGGTTGGGTTTTAACTGTTTCTAGGGATTTGCATGTGTCAGATTAAACTGATCTATATAGGTGTGAATCAACTAGGGTCAGGACTCGGCCTGTGTTTAGCATCACTACTGCAGAATAACCTGTACAACCACACAAAAAACCACGCATCTGGTAAATGCCTAGAAAATCTAAACAGTACTGAGAACGGGTTGAAGGAAGCACTGTGCTGCATTATTGTCCAAGTACGGAGTTGCCTGTGATACAACGGCAACCTCCTTAGAGTGACGTTACAGTGTTTCTTCAGTTACAAGAGATACACAGTTAATTCTGTAGGCATTCACCTATATAAAAAAATCTCAGCAACCTTATGATACCATGTGTACAGAAAGCTAAGATCATTGAGTTTTCCATCTCATCTTTTATATAGGATCTTCCTGGAATGGACAAGATCAGTCCTATTTGCTCTGGTTCAAGTACACCACGTGGAAACCTCATGTCTGGTCATAATCCTATGAGTCCAGAAACTATCAAGCTCATGCACAGGCACAGGTGAGTGAGACAAGTGAAGCTGTACATCAACGAGGGCAGAAAGAGACTGGTGTGCCAGTCTGTATACAGACTAAGAAAAGGGGAATGGGCACCCAGCATGCACACCAGCATGAGCATGGAGGCCATGTGCCTAAATTGCATATAGTCATATATATGGAAGACTGGTAATATATGTTTATCGTCATCATTTATATTCGCTGTGAGAAAATTTCTAGTCTGTGGTTAAATATTAAATTATTATTTCTGATGCAATTAAAAAATAATCTGTTATGTTAGTTCATTGATTGTAAGTCAGGAAGGGACCCATGTAAATTGAAAACAAAAACACTCAGCAAGACAGATGACATCTATAGAGGGAGAAACAGACTTAACATTGTAGATCCAACACTCTTCATCACAATGAAATATAAATTCAACTTTTGAGTTCCATTCTTAACACACGTGTCACTGAGAAAATGGATCTCTACAGCCCAAACTAAATTGCTGATTTGATGATGCAATATGAGTGCCTTTTGTTGCCATGAGAGAATAGTTAGGGGTTAACCTTGTCAATTTGTGATGTGGATCACAAAGAGACCACATAGTAGCATAACTAGGCCATTCACCCATCAGTCTGCTCCACCATTATCATGAGTGATCTATATTTCCCTTTCAGCCCCATCCTCCTACCTCTCTATAACAGTGGTTATGCCCTTACTAATCATGAAATTATCAAACTCTATGTTTAAAATCCCAATTACGTGGCCTCCACAGCTGTCTCTGAATAATTAGATTTTGAGGGAATGTTAGTCAGAACAGTGGCTGCACAATGCAGCATTTACTTAATATGCTTTGTCAGTGGGCAAAGAACTCACTGAAGACAGTGATGCTGCCAACCAAGCCAAACTGAGCAGATGACTTTGATGTTTAAGAAGGAACTGCAGATGCTGGAAAATCGAAGGTACACAAAAAAGCTGGAGAAACTCAGCAGGTGCAGCAGCATCTATGGAGCGAAGGAAATAGGCAACGTTTCGGGCCGAAACCCTTCTTCAGACTTTGATAATCACTTCCAACATTTGGAAGGATGAAACAGCTGGATCAATACCTGGATTAGTTTTGTCTTAGGAGTGTGCTTGCTTAGATTCAAGGCATAGGTGCATTGGGGATGCTGGGAAGGGATTGCTTGGTGTAAAATGATATTCTGTTTCATTGATTTCTTCAGCCCCCTGAATCTGAATGTCTCCAACAGGCACTCCTCATCATCATTATCCTCACAAACATCCAGTGAGGTTGGGAATCTTGTCATCCTCCCAGACGGGATAGCTGGCGAAACCCCAGATGACCTTTACCGCATGCAGGTATAACAGTTCCCTGTAATGTATAGGTATGATATCCAGTGACTGTTGACAAGAGTTATATCCCAAATCAGTTCAACTTGCAATCCCTGTCTATACTCCAGAACTGATAATGGTTTTGGGCCTCTCTGAGCATGGGAATGTATACATGTCATGTATGAGAGGAAGAAGATGAGGCGAAAACTCTGTAGACCTCTCCCTCCCTGTTTTTCCCTCACTTTCAGGGTTGTCTGATGTAATTATTGGTGCTGCCACAGAGTGTAAATGTTAAGGCATTGATTTACCTCCCAGCAGTCATGATCTGGCAGCTGCAATCTCTGCATTAACCTGCTACAGGAAATGCACAGGCATAATTTTAACAAAGGAAAAAGGTTGCAAAAGATAAATAAATATCACCATGTTATGAGTATGCAACTGAGCAGTAGGGCTAACCACAGCACCATTTAGTGCACCAAAAATGAGTGAAATTCAATTACCAGGCTATGTACATCAACATTTTTAAATTAGCTTCTTGTAGTATTACACCGAGTTTGATGGCAGAAGGCAAAAAAATCCTCCTTGTCATGATACTATAGCATAACCATAGCATACTTTTGTTAGAGGTGAAAGGAGCATTGTTAAATTATTATCTTTCTCCACAAGTCTGATTACAAATAGTTGAACAAGGAATATTGTATCCGATCTTAATGACCACGCAGAAAAAATATATATCAACCACGGTTCAATCCAACACCAGCTTCCTGGAGGCACAGTGTTATTATCATGGTTTGAAGTAAAAGTATATATTTGACGGTAGGATAGCCTGTTAATGTTCATGGTTTACAACAATGCGTGGTTATTTTGATAATACACCAGAGGAATTATCCATATTTCTCAAAATATACATCATCAAAGATCAGTGGCTTCAGAAGATGTAAAGGCAAATTTGGGAAAGTGGGATATGAATTCCCCAAAATTTCTCCATGCGTTCAATGGGAAATCTATAGTTTTATTGGACAACTTGGCTTATGAGTAATGAGCGGCAGAGCATCCAAATCTTCTATGAGTCCGTCTTTCACTTTTTCAATCCCTTTCAGGGTTCCCTGATGCATTCTTTCTTTCTGCCACTCTCTCTACTTTTTACAGCTTGCTTATGCTAACACCAAGTTCCAGGGCTCCATGACAAATGTCTCTGTTTTGTCATCGTGCCAGGCAAGTCCATCCACTTCTAGCCTGAGTTCCACACACTCTGCCCCTTCACAGATGATCAACTCAGCCCCATCAAGTGCTCGAGGTAAGACTTTTTAATTCAGTATTTATCAAGGCATGGGCCAACTAATGAGTAAGCTGTCTTGTCTTTTAACAACTATTTCTATACAATGTGCAGCCGATGGAGAAGTTGACTTCACTCTGTTTTTCTTTCTCCTATCATTTGAAATTAAAGGATTATGGCAAAATAAGAAATGAAACAAAAACATTGGAGTATATTTCTTGAATTTAACATTGAAATTTAATGTAGTGCATATGCATTGAAATTCTAATACATATATAGCAGGCAGTCCAGAGAATAGTTGCAATGTTTTATAACCAAGTTGTATTTAATCTGATTGTCCTTTTTAAAACCACTACTTAATATTTTTTCTTGGAAAGTGATCTTAATGAAACTTCTGAGTAATATAGACTCCCATGTCCATTATAGACCTAAATTTCCTCCAAAATTTAGGTTTTGGTTCATCAGCAAGAAATCTATATTTCTTTTCAAAGTTTATTTTACATCAGTACCAAAGTGTAAAGTTTGGCCCTGGATTGAAGACTTGTGAGAGTGAGATTGTGCCTTTACTCTTTCAAAGACATTAACATGTGTAATCAATCTTAAATTTGTGTTTATTGTATGTTTTGTTATTTATTGTTACTGTGTATGACTGCAGGCAACGTAATTTCGTTCAGACCGAAAGGTTTGAATGACAATAAAGGAAACAAATTCAAATTCAAATTCAATCACCAAGACAATATTGAACACAAAACATTCAGAGGGGTGGAACTCCTAATAACTGCCTTTGGAAGGCACTGCTCCTCTTCCATACAAAGCTCTAGTTCCATGTTTGGATACAGCATACTGTGCAAATAAACAAAAAGGCAAATTTGAGGATTGAAAATATTACCCACTTCAATCACACAATTGTATTAGTGGGCTAGGTGGGTGTTAGGATGTGGAGGAGGTGGTTGGTGGGAGGTGGCAGAGAAAGAGGAAGCTAAAAAAATTAAAGACCAACACATCACACAAAGCTTGCCATTTGCTTTTAACAGGGAGTTGTGTGGAGTGTGTTGCCCATGTTTCAGAACGGAAGAGTATTTCATTGTTTTCTTTCAATCAGTTTCCTTCGGCGTAGCCTTGGTTAATTTGAACTCAGAACTCTGAAAATATATCAGCAAAATAATGTGGACGCTCCAACAAGTTATCATTTTTTCTCATTATGGAAAAGAGCAGAATCATGCACGAGTCCTGTATGTCCGCAGAGAGGCCTTCAACCTCGTTCTTTTCTTCTATTGTTTCTATCTAAATCCTTAATCTCTCACTCCCTGTTGCTGAGGACTCTCTGATTGTCTTTGCCGACCCCTAGTTTTATAGCTTGGCAGCTAGTTTTGGCTATTAAGCAGGAAACGTGTAAATAATTTTCATACAACATGCCAAATTTACAAGCGCCTCCACATTCCTAGTTGGGTTTTGGATATGATCCTTATTTGTGAAATTTAGATATCATATAGCGCCAGATCTGATGATGATGCCCAAAACACCAATACAGATCAATCCATCAGAAGAAATGTTAAATCACATTGTAATGATCAGGAGATGGAGTTTAGGGTGCTTCTATTAACACACCATAGCAGCCACCTCCTAACACTAGTAAAATCAGTGGTGCAAGTCACAGTCACACAGTTACTAAATGAGTTCCCCAATGAGTACGAGTTCCCTTCCTTCTAAACTTGTCTCAGTAAATGGCCAGTGGCTAGTACAAACAAGAAAGGACTTTCAATGATTTAAAAAGACACGAAAAAAGCAAGTGATAACCACTGTTCATTTCTGTTGCACATGATCTTGACTGTAACCATACTGCAGATCACTAGTGCCAGCACCGAGACTAACGGAACACCCAGTGCACATCCCATCACCAACAACCATTTCTCTCTGCCTCTCTCCCTCCCTCCCTTCCTCTCACTCTCTCTCCCCCCCCCCCCTCTCTCTCTCTCTCTCTCTCTCTCTCTCTCTCTCTCCCTCTCTCTCCCCCTCCCCCTCTCTCTCTCTCTCTCTCCCCCCCTCTCTCCCCCCCCTCTCTCCCTCCCCCCCCTCGCCTCTCTCTTTCTTTCCCCCTCACACCCTAGTATATCTCCCCCTCCCCCTCTTTCTCCCCCCTCCCTCTCTCTCGTTCTCCCCTCTTTCTCTCTCCCTCTCCCACTTCCTCTCCATCTCTCTCCCCCTTTACTATCTCACCTTCTTTGTTTCATCTTTCCTGGTCCTTTGATCTTTCCCTTTTCTTTCTCGTCTTCTTTTGTCTTCTTTATACAGTCTCCTTAATATCTTTTCTATGTATTAATCAATACTTTTTGTTTGGCCCATCTCTCCCTTTTCCCTTCCTTTCCATATTTTTTTCTGTTTTGTGTTTTTTAATCTATTTTAATTTTTAAAAAACTGTTTAGCATTCTGTTTATGCACAGGATCCCCATCATTGTCGGATAAATATCGTCACTCAAGGGACATTATGATGTTGCTGCCTCCTCACAGGGACAGACCAAGCAGTGCCATGTATCCAGCTATGATGGAGAATGGACAAGTAAGTTTCTTGAGATATGTCAAGGGAATGTTGCTCGGTTTCTTACGAACATCATACTTTAGACCTTATAGATACAGCATAGAAACAAGCCCTTCGGCCCACCATGTCTGCGCCAACAAGCGATCCCCATACACTAGCACTATCCTACCCATTAGGAACAATTTTACCAAAGCCAATTAACCAAGTTTGGAGTGTGGGAGGAAACCGGAGCACCCGAAGAAAAGCCACACGTTCACAGGGAGAATGTGCAAACTCCATACAGAGAGAACCCATAGTCAAGATCGAACCTGGCTTTCTAGCGCAGTAAACAAAGGTATAGCGAACTATACCATTGCACCACTGTGCAGTAATACCACAATGCTAATTTAGTAAACTCAGATACATTTGAGAAAACTGAATTGGAACCACATTTCCTGATAATATGAAGAAGGCAAATAGGCTAATTGAGTCTATGAATGTAGAACATTGGACATAACACAGGTCAGCATGGGAACAGTAGCAATGTTACAAAATTTTGAGATTTAAAAAATCAAGTCTGCAATTTATCCCATCAGATAAAGCATAACAATAAGTTTAATTTGACACCTAATTCACTTTCATATCTCAAATAATAAAAAAGTTATGGCCATTTTCATACTCGGAAATTAGCATCTTGTTCCCTATTGATTTTCTATGGACATAACAAAAAAGCTGTGATCGTGGACAGTCAAAAGCCCATAACCTTCTTAAAAATTAAGAGAACTGAATGAAATTTTCAGTTATCATAGATTGAAGCATTCTGAAACAAATATAAAATAATCTTACTTGGATGACCTGAAATTAAAGCATATAATTAGTTAGTTACCCAATTGTAGCTAATTTCAAACTTCAATTCCTAGATCTAAACATCTATCCATTTCTTAATAAATGATTAACATTTTTGAATAGCCCAAGTGTCCAAATAATATTCACAAATAATTCACAATAAAACATGATTTTTAAATCTCATTTACATCAATTTATAGGCCAAATGGAAGGAATTTAGTGTTCATTTGCTGTAAATTAAAGTCAATTTAAATAGGCTTTCTAGTGGGTTCCTGTGAACGTGCTGGTTTAGAACGTTCACATTGCGCTGGGTTTGTGCCCTCAAGTGCCCAGAAAAATACTGCGGGATATAAAGAGCCCAAAATGAACTACTCGCTATAGAAAACTTTAATAACAGGGTTATTTACAAGCCCCATTTAATGTAAAAATAAGGTACATACCTTTAATTGTTTGCTTTATAAAACCCTGGGGCTGCGAGAGGTTGCGAGTGAGAGAGTGATTTTTAAACTACTATAAATATTATACAAGGCCATAAAAACTAATAATACCTTTTGCGACGGGGTCTTTCAGCGATTTTCCATTAATGATTTACTAGGCTGAACATTTTCGATTGGAACAGCCTAGTAAAAATCGCGTTTTAAACCCGCCCCCTCTAAACAGCGCCAAAATCACACACAAGGGGTAGGGCAGATGCTCAGACACGATTCAGGTAGGTTTTGTAACATACCTAGGAACAGGCCCTTTGGCCCACAATATCCACCTGAACATGATGCCAAGTTAAACTAATCTCCTCTGCCTGTACATGATCCATATCTCTCCTTTCCATGCCTATCCATGTGCTCATCCAATAGCCCTTTAAAGTCCATTATCATATGTGACAATAGACAATAGGTGCAGGAGCAGGCCATTTGGCCCTTCGAGCCAACACCACCATTTAATGTGATCATGGCTGATCATCCCCAATCAGTACCCCGATCCTGCCTTCTCCCCATATCCCCTGACTCCGCTATTTATAAGAGCCCTATTTAGCTCTCTCTTGAAAGTATCCAGAGAACCTGCCTCCACCGCCCTCTGAAGCAGAGAATTTCACAGACTCACCACTCTCTGTGAGAAAAAGTGTTTCCTCGTCTCCGTTCTAATGGCTTACTCCTTATTCTTAAACTGTGGCCCCTGGTTCTGGACTCCCCCAGCATCGGGAACATGTTTCCTGCCTTTAGTGTGTCCAGGCCCTTAACAATCATATGTTTCAATATATTTATATGTGCTGCCTCCACCATCCATGGCTGTGCATTTCAGGAACCAACCACTCTCTGATAATCAAGTGGAGGAGTTTCTGGAACTAAGGAGTAAACTGAAAAAGGAGATCAGAAGGGCTAAAAGTGGCCAGGAGATAGCTCTGGCGGGGATAGTATTAAGGACAGTCCCAATTGATTTTATAAATACATAAGGGGGAAAAGAATAACTAGAGAGAGAGAGAGGGACCTCTCAAGAATCAAAGCAAATCATTTATCCATTATCTTTATCCTTATTCTCCTACCAATCACCTAAACTAATTTAAAGTAGCCAACTAACCTACCAGTCTGCATGTCTTAAAATGTTGGGGTAAGCTGGAGAACCTGGCGGAAACTCATGCCGTCACAAGAGGGAATGTTCAAACACAATGCAGACAGCACCCGAGGTCAAGATTAAACTCGGGATTGCTTGAACAGAGAAGCAGCAACTCTACCCACTGCACTACTGCATTCCCCTAATCACTTGTTTCAACTCATGATTCCATGTAAATATGGTTGCTAATTGTTATTATGTACTTCTATGCTATTATTAATATATTATTTGGAAAACAAAGGCAGAGATGAGAGAGCAGCTTGGCAGGTTCCTGGTGACTGAGCTTTGAGAGCTCAGGGGGATTTCTGTCCACATGCTAATGATTATTGTGGTAAAATGGAGAGAGAGGAAGATGTTCGTAAGGAAGCGCTTGCCAATGGAAGGGGGGGTGTGGAAGAGGGGGTGAGTGGGCAGGGGGTTTGAGGGGGTAGGGGGTTGTGGTGGTAGGAAATGGGGTGTATGTGGGAGGGGGAGGGGTGTGGGGAAGTGAGGGTGTGGGGGGGGTGTGTGGAAGAGGGGGTATGTGGGCAGGGGGTTTGCGGGGGTTGTGGTGGTAGGAAAGGGTGTATGTGGAAGGGGGAAAGGTGTAGGTAGTAGGGGGGAGTGTGGTGGAGTGTGGAGGGGTGGGGAGGGGGGGGGGGGGGGGGGGGGTGTGTGTGGCCAGCCGCCCGTGGAACACAGCTCACACGCCACTCCTTCAGCTTTATTCTCGGAGCTGGTGATAGGGGCGTCGCTGTCCTGGCCAATAACAGGCCAATAACTTTTGTAATATTTCACTGATCGGAACAAAACTTGGTGTGCTTGGAGCAGAGGAGAACGGTGAGTAAGGTGGCAAAAAAAATCCTAGCGATATAGGGTACCGATTTTGCGCAAATTTAAAAACAACGCAAACCGGAAGAGGACAAGTTGAGAGTTTTAGTCACAGTATAGAAGAAGAAGATAGATAGCAATCTCAAAACTGATCAGATCATCACACAGTATCTACTTTCATGTATGAAGCAGCTCTGACATGGGTGAACAATTCCATGTAGCTTCACAGTAGTCATAAAAAAACTTGATCAAAGGGAAAGCACAGTGGAAAGGCAGAGCCAAGGGAATTCCAGTTTGGGGGCTTGGCAGCTGAAGAAGACAAGCCATAGATATGGGAAATAACTATGTGGAGAGTAATTACGGAAAGATAAGGTGGGGCTAGTGCAAAATTAGTCAGAGGGAAGGAAACTCACAAATTATTTTTCTGGAGAAATTCCTGAAACTTTTTCACACAATGGCATGACATAACCTAGTCTTGAGGTACCTCTGCTTCCCAAGATTAACTTGCAAATGATAGAATGGATTGGGCCTTCCTGAATATATCCCCCCAACATTTGGGCAGTAGTCTCTTCCGATGACTTGAGTTCATGTTGTGGTTCACTCTCATTACAGCCTACCAGTTTCCAGCGGGCTTTGATTCAACAAGTGGTCGGACCCTGCAAACCATGCAGTGACCCCAACCTCTCAGTTGCTGAAAAGGGTAAGGACTCATTTAACCATTAAACATCATTGCAGCAAGACATACGTATATTTCTTCTGTCTGCCATAGAAAATGTTGTTTCTCATCAGCTTAATAAATGTTTCATATTTATTTTAAAAAGAGTGGGGTTTATTTCTTGTAACTGCATTAGAATAGATTCTTGCTTTTCACCATCAGGGCTTCGATATGTGTATAGGTACAAGTAGAACTGTTTGTGAAACTTTACTCCATCTTTTTCAGTCTAACTCACATCATTCATCATTTGTGAGATTATAAATTATAATTTCGCACTAAATTAACATCTTCATCTGACTGTTTTAAGAAATGGAAATGTATCAAATGCAGTACAAACTTTCAAACTAATCCCAATTTAAGTAGAGTCATAGAGAGATTGTTGAGCAAATTATGGGAGAGTAATTCCAAGAAAAAGTATAAATTAGAGATGCCCAAACTTTGGCCCATGGGCCAAATCTCCTCGATTGGCCAATTGATATTTGAACACTTGAGATCCCCAGCGATGTGGAACAGAACTGCAATGACACAGAGATAATGGAGGAAATGATTGGAGTGAGGACTGTGGATACGATAAAGGGGAAGACAGAAAGGAATGCACACCGTGTGTGGAATTTGTTAGACGGGTGAAGCATACAGATCATTGGTGATTGTAGGGGATGCTGTGGGTAGACAAGCAGATGACGGAGTTTGCTGCATGCAAAGGCTGTGAGTGGAATAGTGGGGGAAATTAATATCAATGTAAAATTGAAGATGGTATCCATTTGGCGGAAGCTGGATGCCTTGGATTCCTGGTGTGGCTTGGATTGAGTGGGAAATATTAACCAATACCAACAGAGACAAGTTAAAACCAGTTTCTTTCTCACAGGCCTTTTTTCCAACGTTGCATTTTCACTCAGTTACTTTAAATGAGCATCTATATTTTTCCTCATGCTAGAAAATGTTCAAAAATTGCTCCCCAAATTATTTTTCTGCTTTCAATTATTATATCTTTTGTATCTTGAAATGATTAATCTCCAGTAATACATTTTCAGCATTGAAGAGACCCAAGATATAGTTTCTTCTCGTTTTTATAGTGTATTAATTCTTGCCTGTAACAGTTTCAGATGCAAACAAACTAGATGATAATGTGCCCAGGCAATGAAATGTAACTAACTAGAAACTAGTTACTTTTTACTTTGAATGAATGAATGTTTATTGGCCATGTATTCACATACAAGTTTGTCTTGGTGCTCCGCCTGCAAGTGACAACATGACATACAGTGACAGTTAGGAATGACACATAAAACATTAAACATTAATAATAAAACATTGATTAAACATGTGAATTAAATAAAATACCAGAACAGAAGGAGGCTAGAGATTTTTGGTTATTGAGTAGAGCTACTACTCATGGGGAAAAAAGCTGTTTTTATGTCTGGCTGTGGCAGATATGACGGTCCGGAATCACCTTCCAGAGGGAAGTGATTCAAAATGTTTGTGGCCAGGGTGAGAGGGGTCAGAGATGATCTTGCCCGCTCGCTTCCTGGCCATTGCAGTGTACAGTTCGTCAATGGAGGGAAGGTTGCAGCCAATAATCATCTCAGCCGATCGGACAATTCGCTGCTTGGTGGCTGAGCCAAACCAGACCATGATGGAGAAGGTGAGGACAGACTCTACGATGGCCATATAGAATTGGACGATCATTGCCTGTGGCAGATTGTGCTTCCTCAGCTGCCACATCTTCTGTTGTGCCTTTTTGACTGTGGAGTCGATGGTGGCCTTCCATTTAGGGTCCATGGAGATGATGGTTCCCAGGAAGTTAAAATACTCCACAGATGTGACTGTGGTGTTGTTGGTGGTGAGCGGGGTGAGGGGAAGGGGAGCTCTCCTAAAGTTTACAATCAATTCCACTGTCTTAAGAGCATTGAGCTCCAGGTTGTTGCAATGGCACCAGGACGCCAGCTGTGTCACTTCCTGTCTGTAGGCAGATTCCTCCCCATCTTGGATCAGCCCAATCAGGGTTGTGTCGTCTGCAAACTTGAGCCAGCTAATACACTGTAGATTCTTCTCAATAATCTCCATTGGGAAGTTGCATCACACTCGGGAGAACATTGATAAAAGGAAAGATAATTAGCATATTGCTCTGGCATCTAGGGACTGGAACCATTGATCCAGTGATACGGGAAACTGAACAGTTTAAATTATAATTGATAAAACTCGCATCTGTTAATACAAACCCTGAAACAAATGAGCTGTTAAAAAGCCACCTGGCTCAGTAATATCCTTCAGGGAAAAAAATCTGCTATATCTCACATCAGACCCATCAAAGTTGTTACTCGTGGTCGAACAAGCCAGTTACCTCTGCAGCAAATGGTACCCGGACGGGACGTCGAATGTCGAGAAGCTGAAGCCAAGAAGTGGAAGCCAAGATACCGAACGGACAAGACGCCGAAAAGCCAAGATACCGAACGGGCACGATGTCGAAAGGTTACGAAGCTGAATGGACACCAGGCGGAACGGACAAGACGCAGAACGGACATGGCGTCAAAAAAAGCCGAACGGACATGACGTCTCCGGGGACGGGATTTGTCCGAGACCTTGTCAGTGATTGGTCCAAACCAAAGTGTTCATCACATCACTGGCCGAGGGGGACCCAGGAGGGCGGGGGAGACAGGAGTGTGGGGTGGAGCTTTAGTTAGCGCTTGTGAATGGTAGCAGTGACTCCAAGCTGCTGCGATTGCCACTGAGCCTTTTCAACGTCATGTTCATTCCCCATCAGATTTTAAGCCTAAAAACAATCTGACGCTGAACGCACATGAAGCCGAAATGATAAATAGGTATTAAACACTGAAACACTTTTAAAAATCTATATTTGCTGCAAGAATACACAAACAAATTTATTATTTAACTATTTAAAATGTAACAAGGTACAGTACAACAATTTAACTATTTTAAAATGTAACAAGGTACAACAATTTAACTATTTACAAACATGACGTTGAAAAGCCTCTGTGGCAATCGCAGCAGCTTGAAGTCTCTGCCGCCATTTTACAAACACATGCTCAAGCTCCCCCCCCCCGGCCAGTGATTTGATGGATGCGAGTGTGTAGACCAATCGCTGACAAGGTCACAGACAATTCCCCTCCCCTGAGACGTCATGACCGTTCGGCAGCTTTTCGACGTCATGTCCATCCTGCGTCTTGTCCTTTCGACGTGGTGGCTGTGCGGCTTCGTATCCTTTCGTCGTGGTGGCTGTTCTGTATCTTGGCTTTATGGCGTGATGTTCGTTCGGCACCTTGGCTTCCACTTCTTGGCTTTGGCTTCTCGTCCTTTGACGTCCCGTCCGCACACGACAGCAAAAAGGGATGAACAAAACAATGTTATTAAACAATATTAATGAATAATTAGTACAGTCATGGGTCATAAATCCTCTCAGGCACATTATCACCCCATGAGATGCTGGTTAATCTAATCCTTGGGTCGACTGTACTTTCTTATCTGATTGCATTATTAATTTCCTTATAGCCTAAAAATCTGCTTTTCTTATCTACTTACTTTTCATCTACTGCACTGTTGTATAAAGAATTCAAAGATTCACAACCGTTTTCCTCTCAGAGGATATGTCACAGACAAATGGAGAATTAAAGTGGCAAGCAACATCCTCAATTGCTGATTCGTTACATGAGAACATTTAACATGTTTCTAATGCCAACGTTAAATAGTTGCACACAATGTAAATAGAAACATAGAAAAATAGGTGCAGGAGTAGGCCATTCGGCCCTTCGAGCCAGCACTGCAATTCAATATAATCATGGCTGATCATATAAAATCAGAACTCCGTTCCTGCTTTTTCCCACATCCCTTGATTCCTTTAACCCTAAGAGTTAAATCTAACTATCTTGAAAACATCAGGTGAATTGGCCTCCACTGCCTTCTGTGGCAGAGAATCCACAGATTCACAATCTCTGGGTGAAAAAGTTTTTCTTCATCTGAGTCTTAAATGGCCTGCCCCTTATTCTTAAACTGTGACCCCTGGTTCTGGACTCCCTCAACATCGGGAACATTTTCTTGCATCTAGCTTGTCCAATCCCTTAGAATTTTATGTTTCGAAAAGATATCCTCTCATCCTTCTTAATTCCAATGAATACAAGCCCAGTCAACCCATTCTTTCATCATATGTCAGTTCCGCCATTCCGGGAATTAACCTGGTGAACCTAAGCTGCACTCCCTCAATAGCAATTATGTCCTTCCTCAAATTAAGAGACCAAAATTGCACATAATACTCCAGATGCCGTCCTACCAGCGCCCTGTACAACTGCATAGGACCTCCTTGCTCCTAAACTCAAATCCTCTTGCAATGAAGGCCAACATGCCATTAGCCTTCTTCACTTCCTGCTGTACCTGCATGCTTACTTTTAATGACTGATGTATAAGCACCTGTTGCACCTCCCCTTTTTGCTAATCTGACACCATTCAGATAATAATCTGCCTTCCTGTTCTTGCCACCAAAGTGGATAACCTCACATTTATTCACATTATACTGCATTTGCCATGCTTCTGCCCACTCACCTACCCTATTCAAGTCACCCTGCAGCGTCATAGCATCCTCCTCGCAGCTCACACTGCCACCCAGCTTTGTGTCATCCACAAATTTGGAGATGTTTCATTTAATTCCCTCATCTAAATCATTTATATATATTGTAAATAACTGGGGTCCCAGCACCGACCCTTGCGGCATCCTACTAGTCACTGCCTGCCATTCTGAAAAGAACCTGTTAATTCCTACTCTTTGCTTCCTGTCTGCCATCTAGCTCTCTATCCATGTCAATACCCTACCCCCAACACGATGTTCTCTAATTTTGCACACTAATCTATTGTGTGGAACCTTGTTAAGGATTTTTGAAAGTCCAGATACACCGCACCCATTGGCTCTCCCTTATCCATTCTACTTGTTACATCCTCAAAGATTTCCAGAATTCAATTCAACTTTATTGTCATTGCACAAATACGAGTATAGGTACAACGAAATGCAGTTTAGCGTCTGGTCATAGTCATAGTGCAAGATAGTAGAAGTAAAAATAAAAATACAAAATAAGCATACAATAAAAATAAAAAATACTGGTTAACAATGTGTGGATTGTGGATGAATTAAAACCGGTACATAGGCAAATAACTGTATACAAATGGGAGAGTCTAAAGATAGCTAGTGACGGGACTCTGAGTTCAGCAGTGTAATGGTGTTGTTGAAAAAGCTGTTTCTCAGCCTGCTTGTGCGAGACCTGAGGTTCCTGTACCGCCTCCCTGATGGGAGGAGGGCAAACAGTCCATGGTTAGGGTGAGAGGGGTCCTTGATGATTTTCCCGGCCCGTCTCAGACACCGTTTTCGGTGGAGGGCATCCATGGCAGGAAGCGGGGCACCGATGATGTACTGAGCGGTTTTCACCACCCGTTGCAGTGCCTTCCTGTCAGCTGTGGTGCAGCTGCTGTACCATACCATGAAGCAGGTGGTCAGGATGCTTTCGATGGTACAGCGGTAGAAGTTGGACAGGATCTGGGGGGACAGGTGAGCTTTCTTGAGCCTCCTCAGAAAATAAAGGCGCTGCTGTGCCTTTTTGATCAGTTTGGCGGTATTGAGGGACCAGAACAGATCCTCTGAGATGTGTACCCCGAGGAATTTGTAGTTGGAGACGCGCTCCACCTCAGTCCCGTTTATGTGGATGGGGGTATGTCTGCCACCTCTGATCTTCCTGAAGTCAACAATGATTTCCTTCATCTTCTTGGAGTTGAGGACGAGGTTATTGTTGACACACCAGGCTGCCAGGTTCTGGACCTCCTCCCTGTAGGCTGATTCGTTGTTGTCGCTGATCAGTCCTACCACCGTGGTGTCATCGGCAAATTTTATGATGGCGTTGGAGCCATACTTAGGGACGCAGTCATGGGTGAAGAGGGAGTAGAGGAGAGGGCTGAGCACACAGCCCTGTGGCACGCCGGTGTTCAGTGTTAGAGTGGAGGAGGTGAGGTTGTTGATCCTAACAGACTGTGGTCCTAACAGACAGAAGATTAGTTAAGCATAATTTTCTCTTCATAAATCTGTCCGATCTTTGACTGATCCTGTCATTGCTTTCCAAATGCGCTGCTATGACATCTTTAAGAATCAACTCGGGCATCTTCCCCATTGCCAACAAAGGTTAACTAGTCTATAATTCCCTGTTTTCTCTCTTCCACCTTTCTTAAAATGTGGTGTTACATTGGCACAGATATCATTTAACTTTTTCCCATGATTTCATGTTAAAAACAGAAAATGCTGGAAATGTTCAGCAGGCCAAGCTTCATCTGTGGGTAGAGTAACAGCAATAATAGTTCAGGTATAAGACCTTCGCCAGATTTAGGAAGGAGAGAAAATAAGCATATTAAGCTGCAGTGAGGATGGGTGGGGATGTCTCTGATAGGGTAAAACCAAAATGACCATGGGGGGTATGATGAAGGGTCTCAACCCTATTCTTTTTTCTCCAGAGATGATGCCTAACTCGTTGAGTTACTCCGACATTCTATGTCTATCATCTGACTATGGGGAGAAGCAAGCTTTTCTGGTCACTGAGTGAATGGGAGCAATTAGAGAGTGAGAACATCAACAAAACAATCTAGGATATGTAAACTGCAGAGCAGGATAACATGGCCAACCAAATCTATACATAACTAAAGCTCTGATCTTGTTATCTTCCGGTTTGCAAGGTCATTCTATTTGCGCAGAAACGGTACGCGATAGTGCTATGATTTTTCGCCAACTTACTCACCGTTCTCCTCTACTGTGATTGCACCAAGTTTCGTTCTGATCGGTGGTCTAATGTAAATGTTAGCGAAGTTTAAAAATCGCGCGTGCGCAGATCGATCTACTCTCCTGCCAGTCGGCACCGCGTGGATTGGTCCGCCGCTTCCTGCGCTATCGCGACTTTACTGGAGCTGAGAGAGGCTCTGGATGGCCGTCGGAGGTCTCCAACCAGACACTGTTCCCGGCGGAGGAGAACGTCCAGTGACCAGCGCCCGCTGTGAGTCCACATTGCCCGCTGCGAGTCCTCCAGCCCCTTCCCCTCTGGTCCCGCTCTCTGGCTCCTGCCCCCCTCCCCGTGATACCCCCCTCCCTCACGACCCCCATCTTTACTCCGAGTTTTCTCCCCATCCCCCCGTCTCCACACCACCCTCCCACCCCCGCAATCCCCTCCCCCCACCTGCCCACACCCCTCCCTCCGCCCACACTCTCCCCTCCCCCTCCCCCCGTCTCCAAGTCCACAACACTCACTGCCCCCTTTCCCCACACCCCCCCACGGCCCCTCCCCCACAACACCCCTCCTCCCGCCCCCCCACACACCCTGCCCCCCCCCCCCAATCCCCCCTTGCCCCTAAAACCCCTCTCCACAGAACCCCTCCTCCAAACCCCTCCCCCACAACCCCCTCCCCCCCACAACCCATCCCCCCTACAACCCCTCCCCCCCAGAACCCCTCCCCCCACCCCACAACCCCGTTGACCGTTTGATCCTAGGTGATGGGAAGAGAAGACATGAAGAGACAAGTGTTCCATCGCCTGCAGTTCAGTGATTCAATTCAATTATACTTTATTGTCACATGTACCTAGGTACAGTGAAATGCTTTGTTTTGCATACAATCCCGTAAAATCAAACAGCAGACGTCGCCTAGGCAGTAGACCAGAGTCACCACGTTTCTTGCGCCGACAAATCTGAGTGTTCATTGAACAAACATATTCTGCTCACAGCGGGGAACCAGGCATGCTGTCGCATGTGGCAACAAACGCCCCCCCACCCCCCCGCCAGGACCTCCTTTCCTTCTCGGTGGCTTCCCGCCAAGTCCTCCATCAATCTCGGCAGACCCTAGCCTGGTCTCCCCATCGATCTCAGAGGCCCTCGTCACTCTTAGCAGCATGGGTCCACCCGCGCTCTCAATGGTCCCTCTCCCTTTCAACGGTCCACCTTGCTCATGTCCCCCTCACTCCCGACAGTCCCACTCGCTCCCGACAGTCTCCCTCACTCTTGGCTGTCTCCCTCACTCTTGGCAGTCCCCTGTCATGAAGGGATCTGACATTGCAAAATGCTGAAAGTGGAGGAGGAGAGAAGATGTGCCTGGTTGTAGAATCTCTTTAACGATGGAATTTGTGGATAATGATCTGTCGATAGTGAAAGTTGGTGTGATTGGAGGTGTGGGCCAGGGAAGCTCTATCCATGTTCTGCCTGGAGGAAGGGGGTGAGAGCAGGGGCACAGGAAATAGATGAAATGCAGTCAAGGACCACGTATGTTAACAAAGGTAGAGGGAAAGCACAGTTCAGGAAGGCATTTCAGAGGCAGCTGTAATGAAAGTCTCATTAATGTTATGTTTTTATTTTAGATTATCTGCATCTGCAGTTTTTTTTCAGAATTTTGCCTTCCCCCACATTAAATTCCATCAGATTCTTTTGACCACTCAACAATGTTACCTCTCTTTAAATTCTTTGAGTCTGTCTCACAACATACATTTGCCACCCAGAGAATAAACAAGGACATATGTAATAACGGAGTAGGTAATTTAGATCCTCATACTTGCTCTTCCATTCAATAAGATCAAGACTGATCATTTACCTTAGGCCCACTTTCTGCACTAAACCCATATCCTTTGATAATAAAACATAAGATCTATCATTTGCTTTCATGAATTTACTCAGCATTAGAGTTTTGTCAGCCATGTTGAATGGAGATATTCAGAGGGTCACTGTCCTTGAGCTGAAGACATTTCCTCTCATCTCTGTCCTGAATGATCAACCCCATATTTTGAAACTGTGACCTAGGTTTTAGACATCCCACCCAAGAAAAAAATAATATCTGCATCTCCTATGTCAAACTATATGATAATTTGTGGAATACTTTACTAAAGAAATTAAAGTGGTCAATAAATAGATTCAGAAAATGCATCGCTGGAGGGAGGAGATTGAGCAATGAGATGATTGAAACTTCTGGGGTGTGATGATCTGATGAGGCATAAAGGCCCTTTCCTCTTCTAAAATCTTGTGTAATTCAGGAACTGATTCTGAATATAAACTATTGAGACTGCTTAAAAAAACCAATATGCCCCTGCTCCTCTCTTGCCAAATTGAACTAACTTTCTTGTACGATTCAACACATACCAATTTTCAATGAAAATACTTACTGTTCCAAATGCCAAGAAATATTGGCCCAGTCTCCGTAACCTCTCCTTACATGACAAACTCACCACACTAAATCAAAGCTAGTAAACTTTCAATGCACTTCCTGCAGGAAGCTATATCCTTTGATGAGGAGAACAGACCAAACACAATGAGTAGAAAAGAACTGCAGATGCTGGTTTAAACTGAAGATAGACACAAAAGCTGGAGTAACTCAGCAGGACAGGCAGCATCTCTGGAGATAAGGGATGGGTGAAGTTTTGGGTCGAGACTCTTCTTCAGACTCAGTCTTTTTGTGTCTATCTCCAGACTATACATATATGTATGAGTACAGTCGCACCAGGGCCCTTTATATTTGGAAAAAGGCTTTGCTAGTCCTGTACGCAAATCCTTTTGCAATAAAGGTCAATACATAATTTACCATACTAATTGTCTGCTGTGCCCATATGTCAGCTTTCAGTGATTCATGTACTGAGGACATCCACGTCTCTCTGAACACCAACATATTTCAATTTCCCACCATTCAAAACATGCACTATGTTTCTAATTTTTCTACCAAAAATTGTAGGCTCATATTTTTATGTATTATATTCCATCTACCATTTCCTTGCCCATTCGTTTATCCTGTCTTTGGCTTCCTGAAGTCTCTCTGCATCTTCTCATGTTTTACATTTTATGTTACAAGCAAACTTGGATACATTGGACTTAACCCACTCAACGTGATCATAATCTCGATTGTGAACACGTGCTTCCCAATTTTATTTACACCGCAATGTCTTATATATGTCTGTCCTGAACTTTATTTGCTATTGTTTTTCATTTCCATGTGTTCACTGTGTTTCAGCGGTGCCTGCAGCTCCCAGTTGCTGGAGTCTAGATAGTGGAACTAGAGATACGGTACCATTCCTGTCAGCCTATGTGGGCACCATTGCTGCACCTCCAGTGCCACCTCGTACATTGCCACCTGGTAAGTAGAGAAAAGTGGCCCCTTTATAGAAACATACTGGGGAGAGTTAGGTTTTACAAGAGAGAAGTAAAGAACCATCATTTTTTTAATAGTCTCTTTAGTTTATGTTTAGAACCCAAATGTAAATCACAGAAGTTTTTGAAGAAGAAAAGGCCTTTATGCCCAGAACATCTCAATCCAGTGGCTTTCAATCATTTCATCCCTCAATCTGTTCTCAGAATTGCAGTTTCTGAACACTTTATTGCATACTTTGGTTTTGTTGATCACTCATTCCACAACAAATCACTGACTTTCAACATTTATACAAACTGTAATATCTTTACTGTATTAAATGAAGTTTAATATTATATGAAGCATTTGTGGACTATATGAGATTTCTTCAGTGATGTGAGGAAATGGAAGAGGTTGTATCTTCCTAAACATGCAAAAAGCTGGACTTCTTGAAGAAGCTTGAAAATTAAGCTGCATGATATACAATAGCAATGAGAATAAAAAAAGTCAGAAAGAAGAACCTGTGAAGAAATCTTAGTTACTTTATAGCAAGGCTCTGTTACTCCAGCACTTTATATATCAGAGTATCTCAGATAAACTATTTCTGGGAAAAATGTTAGAATATATCATAAATGGGAGATCTTTATTTGAACTCAATGAAAATACTGAGAAAGTAGGACATTTCAGGTAGTATATTAGAAGCTTTTAAAAACAGAAACAGAAAATTAAAAGAACGATAATGGTAATTGCGATAGCAACAAATTAGAGGACTGCCATTGATCGACAGCTTGTTGTTCTTTCACGTACAGGAGCAAATGTATTCATTGTTATTTAATGGTGATGATGGTTATAATAAGATAATTGAAATGATTTTGGGATTGTTGCATTCATGTATTTTGAACTAACAATAGAGAATGCTAAAAACATTTGTTGGAGAAAGAAAAACAAAGTCACTGTTTCAGATGCAGAAACAAGGAACTCCAGATGCTGGTTTACATAAAAAAAAGACACAAAGTGCGGAATAACTCAGTGGGCCAGGCAACATCCCTGGAGAACATGAATAGGTGATGTTTCAGATCGAGACCCATCTTCAGAGTGATTGTGGGAGGGCCAAGACAAATAGTGGCAAGTAATAGGTGAAAACAGGTGGAGGGGTGATGTTGATAAGCTGATGGTTGGACAAAGGCCAGAGAAGAAAAAAAGGTATGAAACAAAAGGATCGAGGAGTTGCGAATTGTGAAGCTGGAGAAAGCAATGTAGGCGGAGGGGGAGGGGAGGAATAGATGCAAGTGTAGGGAAAGAAATGGGGGTGTGGGAGAGAGAGAGGAGTGGATGGTTTGTTAGAGGTTACCTAAAACTAGAGAATTCAATGTTCATACCGTTGGGTTGTAAACTTGCCAAGAGGAATATGAATATGTTCCTCCAGTTTGCCTGTGACCTTACTCTGGCCTTCAGTAAATTGGCAAGACTAAGCATAGACTCGGCAGCCGTTTCGCCAAACATTTGCTCTCGATCCACCAAGGCCAAGTTGCTAACTATTTTAACTCCCCTTCCCATTCCTATAATGATCTTTCTATCCTGAGCTTTTTCCATTGCCAGAGTGAGGCCACATGCAAACTGGAGGAACAGCACCTCACATTTTGTTTGGTAGCTTACAACCCAAATAGTATAAGCATGAAGATAAAGATTTGGATATTTGTGACATAATAACCTGATCAGGAACAGTGACAAAAATCAATTTTTATTCCAATTAAAAAATAACATTTTTATAATATAAGTTGGTGTGGGAAAAGAATGTAGGAATTAATGGGTTAACTGTTTGAAGGACCCAATGCAGATTTCATGGATTAGACATTCATCTGTGCTGTAAAGTGTCATAGATGTTTAATAATGATAATATTAGTAAAGGCAGCAGTGAAGGTGGTGTGTTGATAGTGATAATTGTGATTATTTTGTAATGTCTGTAAATAATCCTATTTATTTCCCAGGTCATTTCTCAATGAATTTTGATGCCTTCCATCATCAGACCAGTGACATGCCACCTGCCTTACCCGCACGAACCCTACGTAAGGTAATTGTCCCAGTTCATCATAGCGGGGGGAGGGGTTGACAAATTTGGAGTATAAAGATGGAGTTAATGGGGAAGTGAATACAGGAAAAGTTACAAAAGACTCCCAAATTAATAGGAAGAAAGGTTCGAGAAGGGATAAGAGAGTAAGGTCATGTAGCAATGTTACAAAAATTTTGAGATTTAAAAAATCAAGTCTGTAATTTATCCCATCAGATAAAGCATAAAAGGAAGTTTAATTTGACACCTAATTCACTTTCATAGCTCAAGTATTTAAAAAGTTATGGCCATTTTCATACTCGGAAATTAGCATCTTGTTCCCTAATGATTTTCTATGGACAAGACAAAAAAGCTGTGATCGTGTGCTGTCAAAAGGCCATAACCTTCTTAAAAATTAAGAGAACTGAATGAAATTTTCAGTTATCGTAGATTGAACCATTCTGAAACAAATACAAAATAATCTTACTTGGATGACCTGAAATTAAAATATATAATTAGTTAGTTATTAGCAAGTGTAGCTAATTTCAAACTTCAATTACTAGATCTAAACATCTATCCATTTCTTAATAAATGATTAACATTTTTAAATAGCCCAGGTGTCCAAATAATCTTCATAAATAATTCTCAATAAAACATGATTTTGAAATCTCATTTACATTAATTTATAGGCCAAATGGAAGGAATTTAGTGTTCAATTGCTGTAAATTAAAGTCCATTTTAAATCAGCTTTCTAGTGGGTTCCTGTGAATGCGCTGGTTTAGAACGTTCACATTGTGCTAGATTTGTGCCCTCAAATGCCCAGAAAAATACTGCGGGATATAAAGAGCCCAAAATTAGCTACTCGCAATAGTAACTTTGTATAAATGGTTCTAAAGAAGCCCTTTTTAATGTAAAAATAAGGTACATACCTTTAATTGTTTGCTTTATAAAACCCTGGGGCTGCGAGAGGTCGCGGGTTTAGAGATTGATTTTTAAACTACTATAACTATTATACAAGGCCATAAAAACTAATGATACCTTTTGCGACGGGGTCTTTCAGCGATTTTTTGTTAATGATTTACTAGGCTGAACATTTTCGATTGCAACAGCCTAGTAAAAATCGCGTTTTAAACCCGCCCCCTCTAAACAGCGCCAAAATCGCGCACACAGGCTGGGGCAGATTCTCAATGACGATTCAGGTAGGTTTTGCAACATACCTAGGTCATGGGCAATAGTGAGAGGGTAGGTGAATACCGAAGTTAAAGTGTTGTATATGAATGCGCAAAGTATAAAAAATAAAGTGGATGAGCTTGAGGCTCAGTTAAAGATTGGCAAGTATGATGTTGTGGGAATTACAGAGACATGGCTGCAAGAGGACCAGGGCTGGGAACTGAATATTCAAGGGTATACATCCTATCGAAAAGACAGACACGTGGGCAGAGGGGGTGGGGTAGCTCTGTTGGTGAGGAATGAAATTTTGTCCCTTGCAAGGGGTGACATAGAATCAGGAGATGTAGAGTCAGTATGGATAGAACTGAGGAATTGTAAGGGTAAAAAGACCATAATGGGAGTTATCTACAGGCTCCCAAACAGTAGCCTGGATATAGGATGCAAGTTGAATCAAAAGTTAAAATTGGCATGTAGCAAAGGTAATGCTCCGGTGGTTATAGGAGATTTCAACATGCAGGGAGACTGGGAAAATCAGGTTGGTACTGGACACCAAGAAAGAGAGTTTGTGGAGCAGCTAAGAGCAGCTTGTACTGGAGCCTACCAGGGAGAAGGCTATTCTGGATTTAGTGTTGTGTAATGAACTGGATTTGATAAGGGAACTGAAGGTAAATGAGCCATTAGGATGTAGTGACCATAATATAATAAGTTTTAATCTACAATATGAGAGGAGAAGGGAAAATCAGAAGTGTCAGTATCATAGTTGAGGGGACTATGGAGGCATGAGGGAGGAGCTGACCAAAGTTGACTGCAAAGATACCCTAGCAGGGGTGACAGTGGAACAACAATGGCAGGTGTTTCTGGGAACAATACAGATTGTTCTGTTGGTGAGGAATGAAATGTTGTCCCTTGCAAGGGGTGACATAGAATCAGGAGCAATGCATTTCGTTGTCTCTGTACTGTACACTGACAATGACAATTAAAATTGAATCTGAATCTGAATCTGAGAAGGTGCGGGATCAGTTCATTCCAAAGAGGAAGAAAGATTCCAAGGGGAGTGAGGGGCGACCATGGCTGACAAGGGAAGTCAAGGACAGTATAAAAATATAAGAGAAGAAGTATAACATAGCAAAGATGAGCAGGAAGCCAGAGGATTGGGAAACATTTAACGAGCAACAGAAGATAACTAAAAAGGCATTATGGGGAGAAAAGATGAGGTACAAAGGTAAGCTAGCCAAGAATATAAAGGAGGATAGTAAAAGCTTCTTTAGGTATGTGAAGTGGAAAAAATTAGTTGGGACCAAAGCTGGACCCTTGAAGACAGAAACAAGTGAATTTATTATGGGGAACAAGGAAATGGCAAACGAGTTGAACAGGTACTTTGGATCTGTCTTCACTAAGGAAGACACAAACAATCTCCCAGATGTTCTAGTGGCCAGAGGACCTAGGGTGACGGAGGAATTGAAGGAAATTCACATTAGACAGGAAATGGTGTTGGGCAGACTGATGTGACTAAAGGCTGATAAATCCCCAGGGCTGGATGGTCTGCATCCCAGGGTACTTAAGGAAGTGGCTCTAGAAATTGTGGATGCATTGGTGATCATTTTCCAATGTTCTATAGCCCAGTCTTTCCTATCTTTCCTCGTATGAAATCCCGCCATCCCGGGGATTAACCTCGTGAACCTGTGCATGACTCATGCTTGACTAATCTTTTGGAATTCTTTGAGGAAGTAACTAAGAAAAATGGACAAGGGAGAGCCAGTGGATGTAGTGTACCTGGGCTTTCAGAAAGCCTTTGTTAAGATCCCACAGAGGAGATTAGTGGGCAAAATTAGAGCACATGGTATTGGAGGTGGGGTACTGACATGAATAGAAAATTGGTTGGCAGACAGGAAACAAAGAATACGGATTAGCGGGTCCCTTTCAGAATGGCAGGCAGTGACTAGTGGGGTACCGCAAAGCTCGGTGCTGGGACCGCAGCTATTTATAATATACATTAATGATTTAGATGAAGGGATTAAAAGTAACACTAGCAAATTTGCAGATGATACAAAGCTGGGTGGCAGTGTGAACTGTGAGGAGGATGCTATGAGGATGCAGGGTGACTTGGACAGGTTGGGTGAGTTGGCAGATGTATGGCAGATGCAGTTTAATGTGGATAAATGAGGTAATCCACTTTGGTGGCAAGAACAGGAAGGCAAATTATTATCAGAATGGTCTCAAGTTAGGAAAAGGGTAAGTACAACGAGATCTGGGAGCAAAGAGGTCCTTCTGCAGTTGTACACGGCCCTGGTGAGACCAAACCTGGAGTATTGTGTGCAGTTTTGGTCTCCAAATTTGAGGAAGGACATTTTTGCTCTTGAGGGAGTGCAGAGGAGATTTAAGAGGTTAATTCCCGGGATGGCTGGACTGGCATATGTTAAAAGAATGGAGCGACTGGACTTGAATATACTGGAATTTAGAAGGATGAGAGGGTATCTTATTGAAACATGTAAGATTGTGAAGAGATTTGGACACGCTAGAGGCAGGAAACATGTTCCCAATGTTGGGGGAGTGCAGTTTAAGAATAAAGGGTAGGCCTACGGAGATGAGGAAAATCTTTTTCACCCAGAGAGTTGTGAATCTGTGGAATTCTCTGTATCAGAAGGCAGTGAAGGCCGATTCTCTGGATGCTTTCAAGAGATTAGATAGAGCTCTTAAAGATAGCGGCATCAAGGGATATGGGGAGAAGGCAGGAACAGGGTACTGATTGTGGATGTTCAGCCATGCTCGCAGTGAATGGCGGTGCTGGCTCGAAGGGCCAAGTGGCCTACCCCTGCACCTGGTGCCTATTGTCTATCATAGAGGGACTATCGTAGCGATGTCATAGTGCTGAGGGCTTGGATGGAGTGGAATTTGTCAAATATATTCAGGAAAGTTTCCTCAGGCAATACGTAGATTATCCCACAAGGATGGGGGAGAGCTTGGTCTACTCTTAGGAAATTGGAAAGGCCAGGTGACTGGTGTCAGTGGGCGAGCCATTTGGGACAGCGACCACAGTTCTAATAGCTTTAAAATAGTTATGGATAAAGAACTGGGTGGACCCATAAATTAAAAATCTGAATTGGGGCATGGCCAATTTCAATGGCATCAGACAGAAATGTGCTAAAATTAATTGAAATAGGTTGTTGTCGGCAAAGGAACATCCACAAAGAGGGATGTTTTTAAAAGTGTGATGACAAAAATTCAGGGCATGCATTTTCCTGTTAAGTGTGAACGACAAGGTGGGTGGGATTAGGGAACGCTGGACCGGGCAAAAGGGGGGCAGGTGATGGTACTGGGAGATAATATTATGATAAATCTAAAGGAATTTTATGTACTTATAGTGGCAGTTTTTACAACGTCTCAAGGATTTAGTCCTCAATAGTCACTTTAATTGTTGACCGTAGATCAGAAGGTAACTCAGCGGGTGCAGCAGCATCTATGGAGTGAAGGAGATAGGCAACGTTTCGGGCCAAAACTCTTCTTCAGACTGATAGGAGGAATTGGCTTTGTGGAAGGAAGCAGAGGGAAAGTTGTTTGGGGAAGATTGTTTTTCAGAGTGGATGCCTGTGACAAAGTTGTGCCTCAGGGGATTAGTGCTGGGCCCAATGCTACTTGTAGTTTATATTAACGATTAGATTAGAATGTACAAGGCATGATTACTAAGTTTGCAGATAACACTAACGTGGTTGGTATCATAGATTGTGAAGATGGTTAGCAAGAATTACAGCAGGATCTTCATCAGCTGTGCAAGTGGGCTGAGGAATGGTTAATGGAGTATCATGCAAATAAGTGTGAGTTGTTGCATTTTGGGAAGACAAACCAGAGAAGGATCTTCACAGTGAATGGCAGGACCCTGGGTGGTGATGTAGAGCAGAGGGATCCTGAAATGCAGGTACCTAATGCCTTGAAAGTGGAATCACATGTGGAGAGGGTGGTCAAGAAGGCTTCAGCATATTGGCCTTCTTCGGTCAGGGTATTCAGTATAGAACTTGGAATGTTATGTAGCAGTTGTACAAGATGTTAGTGAGGTTACATTTGGAGTATTGTGTTCAGTTTTGGTCACCTAGCCTCTGGAAGGTGTCGTGAAGCTGGAAAGAGTACAGAGAGGATTTACGAAGATGTTACAGGACTTGAGGGTCTGAGCGATAGGTAGAGTTTGTGAAGGCTTACATTATTTCTTGGTGCACAGGAAGCTGAGGATCTTTTAGATCTATACGATCCTAAGGGAAACAGATAACAGGACCAGGGGAACATGGTGAATGCACAAAGCCTTTTACCCAGAGTAGGGGAATCAAGAACTTGAGGACATAGGTTTAAGGAGAGGGGTAAGATGCAATAGCAACCCAAGGGACAACTTTTTCACAAAGAGGGTGGTGGGTATATGGAATGAGTTGGCAGAGGAAGTTGTTGAGGCAGGTATTATAACAACATTTAAAGGACTTTGATGGAATGGAAAGGTTTAGAGGGATATGGGCCAAATGCACGCAGGTGGGACTAGTGTAAATGGCACATATTGGTCAGCATGGGCCTGTTTCCGTGCTGTATGACTCTATGACCCTAGATGTACAGCACAGAAAGGAGCACATTAATGGCCCCAACCGCCCACCATGATGACACGGTAACTTCCAAAATAAATAAATTGCTTAAGAATTAATTCATCCTTCTGCCAAAATATTTTTGAACCTCATTTGTAGTATTAGAATGTAAATTGGTTTAAATGGACAGAGAAACATACTGTATGTGTGCCTGGGTAATAGGGTACAACTTTATTTTCTTGATTGCAAAAAGGTCTTGCACCTGTGCAGCACCCTTCACAAGTTTAGGATATTCTGAGTTGAATCTTTCTGAAGGATTTTGCTGTTGCAATATAAGGAGATATACCAGCCACATCACACCATGTGATAATAGCCAGATAATCTGATTTAGCAATGTTAGCTAAGAGATAAATATTGGACAGGACAACAGGAGCACATCTTTTTTTTCCCAATTGTACTGGGGTCTTTTATATTTGAGGACCCTGATGGGTCAGCAGTGGTTACAGAATGTTTTATGTTTCTCACCTGTCTACACAAACACATTTCACTTTCAATGCCTGGCCTGAGCCTGATATAATGATCTAGGTTGTACTGATTGTGCTCCTGCAACGTGCAATAAATCAAATAAAGGATCAGGAAATTATTCTCAATTGGTGTTCCTGTTACTCAATAACTCTTCTTGTAATGTAGAGAGCATCATATTTGGTTATAATACTGCCTATAGCTGAGTAATCTGCCATCCCACAATTAGTCTTACAATCACTTTGTCATTGACCCCAGACATGTGCAATTACTTGCTTGGAATACTTGAACAAAGCTATTGCAAGATTAAATATCTTTTGGACATGCAAAGAAAAGAAAAAAACTAATCTTTCCTTCTTTTCCCCCATATTCTCTTCTCTTAGTCTTCACTGCATCCTATACCTGCATCACCCACTAGTCCCCATTCAGGTCTTGATGGCAGCAACTCCACTTTGTCTGGCAGTGCAAGTAGTGGAGTGTCCTCTCTGAGTGAAAGCAACTTTGGCCAGTCGATGGAGCCACCACGTGCTGACACTATAGACTCTGTCCCTAGTCAGACCTGGAATCCAGATGAGGACGGAGAGTCCCCTTACATACCAGTGAGGTACAGCCTGTCAGAGCCAGACGTCATCGAATCAGTCAAAGCTCACCCGTGCCGCAGCCATTCTGCTCCCACTGGGGTCATTCCGAAGGAATCCTTGGAGACCTCGGTATTGCCCCCAAAACCATATCACTCCAGGCCTGCATACACAGACAATGAAGATGTACTTGAAGAAGAGAGCAGGCCAAAGAGTTTTACATTGAAACTGTCTCAGTCTGGCCTAAGTGGTAAAAATGACCAGGCCAAGGTACCGTGGGAACATGGCATCAATCAAGAATAAGTCACAATGCGTTCTGGAAATCAAGGTGTTGACTGGTTCATCCTACGGGTGGCAGCCACCTCTGTTTATTGTAAACAGACTATATCTCTTTGGAAAACATAATTGCTTTGATTCTGAGAAAGGAGGTCTATCTGTTTTTGGCCTGGTTTACAGTTAAGAAATATTGAAGTGTTGAGAAGAGCATTCAAATCTTCATACCCAATTGAGAATATTTTCTGTCACAATCATGCACTTCACTTCGATTATTGTAAAGATGAATTTACAAGGATTGTGAACTTCAATTGGTATTTGTCATTTTATTATGTGCCCACCGATTCCGCCATTTGATGCCCGTACATGTACATTCTAATTTGCTATCTCTTAGGCTACTGGTGAAGACATTTTATATCTCCCATCCATGTCATTTCACTTTTGCTCATAAGTGTGTAAAATGGTGTCATTGAGATCTCACACTTGCTTTAAGGCTATTCCTATAAAGCAGAAAAGAATTGTCATAATTGTCTAAAAGTAGTGGACCAGAGTAATATCAAAAAGTAACTGGAAGGTACAAACATATAAAGCAACACATGATAGGACCCTACTGAGTTCAGAAGTGATAAATTTACAATTAACATTAAATTTGCTTTAATGTAACAAATTTCATATTTGACCTTCATTAAAATTGCAGATCAATTAATTCATTAGAATTTTTTTTAATTACAATTCTTTATTGGCTTTTGTGCACTGGGTGAGGGTTCGCATTAATGTGAATGTATGTAAAAGCAGACAGTATTATGTACAGTTCCACCCACTAAGTTCCTTCTGAATGGCAAACCACAAAAATACTAACAAAATAAACCCTAGAAAAATCCAGATGCTGGAATCTAGAGTGAAATACAAAATACTGGATGAATTCAGTGGATCAAGCCTAATCTGTGGAGGGAATGGACAAACAGCGTTTCTAGTCAGGACCCCTCTTCGGACTAATGTAGTGGGGTTGGGAGATAAAGTTGGAAGATGGAGGTTTTGTTTTGCCGAGAAAATGCAGTAATAATTAAAGTATATTTATGTTTTTTAACTACTTTGCAATGAGTTTCTGTAAACTTCAACCACGCTCTGATTCAGCCAATCACTCTGTAGTCCTAATCCATTTTTTGGAAGAGTTCACATCAGAGATCCACCGCATTGTCTTTGAATTAATCTTTAAATTACCTATCCTAGAAAACAGTAAAAGTAGCAGTGTGGTGTCTCTTTCTCTGAATGCGCTACCTGGTATAGTATTAACATTTCACAGACCAATAGGTGCGATTCATGTGCTAAGAACCAAAAGCAGGCAAACCTGGATTTCTGATCCTCTTAGCAAAGAGTATAACACGGACAAGGGGTGGTGGGTGTATGGAACAAGCTGCCAGATGAGGCAGTTGAGGCTTGGACTATCCCAACGTTTAAGAAACAGGTACATGGATAGGACAGGTTTGGAGGGATATGGACCAAGAGCAGGCAGGTGGGACTAGTGCAGCTGGGGCATGTTGGCCGGTGTGGGCAAGTTGGACTGAAGGGCCTGTTTCCACACTATCACTCTATGACTCTATGACAAGAAAAAAACTGCTGAAGCATTATCAGTCAGTATAGCTATAAGTGCAGGGTTGAATCTGCAATCCCACATGTGCGAGAATTAGTCACAAACTTTGTCTGTATAGCTACGTGAAAAGAATGGCTTCCAGTGATTTGATGTAACAGGAGCTCCTTCAAAATAATATTCTGCGAACAGTAGCCCTGTATTGCCAGCACTTCAAAGGAGGCCACCATTAATAGAAAATTGCTTCAGCAGTGGTCCTTGGAATAATAAGAACCAGCAGTTCAGAGTGAGGAGAATGCGGTAACAACAAAATGACAAATACTTTCTGTTCCAGTTTTATGACAAGACTGTCTTTATACATTCTTCAGGTTCCATATATCTATATTTCATTATTATGTCCATTTAAAATAAAGTGTGCATCATTTCTATGCTAAAAAAGGCACAACGTGCTGGAGTAACTCAGTTGGTTATGCAGCACCTCTGGTGATGTTTAGAGTTGAGACCCTTCTTTAGTCTTTTTTGTAAACCAGCATTTGCAGGTCCATTTGCCTATCATTTTCTTTGCTGTTTATCACAATTTCGATTGGACGTTTTTACAAACTAGTTCCTATCTGTGAACAACCCTTGGCATTTGAGTTAAATTTGAATGCTAATAGAAAAAGAGTGCACCACAGATTGCAGAATTCCCGTGGGTGATATGGGTTATTAACAAAAGATTGTAGATAGTAGGAAAGGCAGATCATTCCACATGCTGTATTTGCTGTAGTGCAATAGTATTGAAAATCTGAAATCTAAATAAACAAAAAATACAAAAAAAAAGGTGATTTCAGAATGGAGAACATCAGCCTTCATTTTACTACTGATGAAATTGGTGCACAAAATTATTCATTGTTTTTATGCAGGCAATAAGGTTTACATTTTTCATATGATAGCACGACTACATAATTCTATCTCATTCTTCATCTTACTATTTTTACCCACAGGCAGCAATCTGTTCAAAATAATATTAATTATAAACTAACCTTACCAACAAGCTCCATCAAAATGTGTTTTAATAAAGTGAACTGATTTTTGTGATGCAGAAATAGTATTTATGCAACAGGTTTATTGTTTCTGATGCAGATTAATAGCTTTCATTATATATTGTATATGAGGATGTTTCTCAGCAGGTAAGTTCACCAAACGCGTTGAAATTAAATCATACTGAGCCATCGCATTCCCACTTTTGTTGGATTTTATTGATCACAGCTAGAGCAACATTAGCGGTACTACATTTGGTTTCTGGGATTATAGGGGTGAATTAGTCAGAATGCCTTCTCTGCAATCTAAACAGTGCCTAGGTCCACAATAGGAGCAAACCGATTTGTTGCATTCTGATCCTGCCAAAATTTCAGACTAATTCTTCCAATAGTCATGAAATTTTCCAATTTTGCTATTCACCTTGTTGATATCAATCAGAACTACCACGATTTATCTGATGTGAGAAATGGAAGAAGGTCACATACAATTGTAAATGTTTCTTTGATGTTAAGAATAAAGTGCTGTCTTTAGCCAGAGTAAAATTAGCATCAGCTTGCGGTGTCTACTGAGAGAGGTTTTAGACTGATGCTGGATGTTTGAAATTGGAATTGTATCACCAATTCTATCATAAAACTTCTAAAATTATTTTCCTATTCCAGTTTACCGGTTCTTGTCACAGTTGTACCCCACCATTGATGCTACTATGATGCCAGATTCATATTAGTTTATTGTGAAATACACCAAGGTGCATTGAAATTCCTTGTTCACATGGAGCTCAGAGTAAATAATATACTTACAGTACTAATAAATACAATAATAAGTATAACATTGAGTGCAAAACAGCAGAATGATGCAAGATTATTAAGCCACCAGCTATCTGAAGGCATTAGTGACACGCCATTCCATCCTCATCTCTGCATATCCATATTTCCCTATAGAGACCACTAAAAACCTGCCTGTTTCTCCCCACTCTTGATACCTTCATACCATCAGGAACCTTGTAGGTAGACAAACTGTGTCTACCTTCAATTTTCCATCATCTGCAGTTCCTTCTTAAACATCAGGAACCATGCAGTGTTTTTTGCCTAACGTAGGCAGATGATGAAAAGGTGTTAGTAAATGTAAATAGGTGTGAATTAATAGTTTGAAAAAACTATTTTCCCTTTTATTCAATATTTTGCTCATCGCATTGTATTACATGGGAAAATAAAATAACATCTGTTATCACTTTTAGTTTGTCCCATTTAGTGGCATTTTGTTGTTGTTATGGCTTCAGAATATTCTGGAACCAATCTATTGTCATTTCTAAACTTTTACTGTCATTCCTGTTTTCAGTTAATTTGTTTTTGAATTGGTCTTCATAATACCCACAGTGACATTCATACCTTGATGATGTTCTCATTGTCATTGGTACACCTGCAACAAAAACTCCACATGCTGATCATAGCCCATCTATATCTGGTTGTGTGGAAATTAGGATTTGTTTCCTAACACGATCAACCACATAAGGATGAAACGCGTTTTAAAATATTATAAAAACCCTTTGCTTACAAGCCCCAATGTAGCAAGTACAAAGATATGACACAGATACTTTACGGCAGTTAGAGATCTTGCAAGAGAGTTTTTAACTATTTATTTGTATAATAACAAGCACTTTCAGAGAAAGAGCATTCAAAGGTCAGGGGTTATACAGGGATTATACATTTTCCCTATTAACATAGCTTAAGCTACCACATTCTGCTGGGATGTGGGATGTAAAGTGTGCTCTTGAGAGTGAACTGTAAATAAATTAAAAGGTTCTTCCAGGTTACAATTCAGAAAGGCATGTTTCAGTATTAACAAAAAGTGCAGCAAAAATTAGACATGAAGTGAAGTGAATTTAAAGTGAATGTGATTCTAAGTGCATCCATATGTACCCTTTGGTCCAATTCACATTCTTTTGATGATGAAATGGGGGATGAACCCAATAAGGTCATAGACCTGAAAAATAGGTCCCAATGATGATGAATTGCAACTTGTGGCCCATACAGTACGTTCTTGCAATTAAAGAGTCTCCAAGCTACTGGTAAATGCTATCTTTCCCCCCAGAGTGAAAGGGCTGTTATTGAAATTTTCAATTATATTACAATATCTATCCATCATTGAAATGCCATTTGGAAAAGGGTGTGGTCCAAGTAAAATATGAAAGAGTAACTACAGTTGAGAAGAGCTTTTGCCCTCTTTAATCTCAATGCCCAGTGCTGCAGGGAAAAAGCATGCCTATTAGTCATATATATATTCAGAGCATCCATTTATTGGATGTTTTTATTTGGGATGTTGGTTAGACAGAAATCCTACTCTTTTACAAAAAATACAAATTTAATTTTTTTAAACTTATTTTTGCTCAAACGTGTTTCTAGTGCCCATTAAAGTCAAGAATTCAATTGAGATTTTGTGAAAAAGGAAATGAAATGTGAAAAGACTCTGTAAAATAATACATTTGATGTATAACAACTGTAACATGCCTCGTAAAAGGCAGTTATGTAATATTTACCCAGCTATTGCAGTGCTTTCTTCGCAGTACACAAGCTATGGAATGTGTCCTGTAACTAAAGCATGCCAAATGTATTTTTGTGAGCCTTGTAATTTACAGTCCTGTTTTCTGTACAGCAATGTTTCAAATGATGGAGTTTAAACTGCCTGTTGTCACCATGGGTTTCTTGGATTTAAAACCTATTAGAGTAATCGCACAGTGATGTAAAGCTGTTTTTCCCCTTGCCCCTTTCCAAATTATGTCTGCCTTTATTGAACCATGTCAGTGCCGAGTAACCCTATTTTTTGTGCAAATCTTCCCTTCTCAATTATGTATATTTACGAATTTTACAAAAAAAAAGGACAAAGAGAAAGACCTTTGATGAAGTGTGGGCCTATTTTGTGAAGGATTTATCTTTAACACTGAATTCTCATTCTGTTGCTTTTAATGGTCTTTTCTACGCATCATGACACTGGGTAGCTTAAGCTGGAAGATCAGTAACTAATCACAGCTACTATTTGTGCAATAGGCTTGGGAAAACAAGGCTGGAGCTGAAAGGTTCTGCTTGGGCACAGATGAGTCTCTGACAACCAACAAAGGGTGGCCAATGGGTGTAGCAGAATGACACATTCATCCTAATTGCAGCAAAATAATTGGGGGGGGGGGGTTAAGCGAGGATTCTTAAAGCCAAACTGCTTTTCTATGTTGGATGAATAGCAGATGATCATAAGGAATATTGACCTTTCATCAGACCCATGGTTAGGTTCAGTTCAGCTCCATTTTGATTGTGTACTAAATAGGACTGACTGCCCTTTACCATTTTTGTAAGGGGAGCAGCAAGGAAATATTGGTGAAAGTACATAGTGGGATTTTACTGTATATATTGTGTTAGCATGTCAGAATATGTGATGTGAATTTTAGATGTAAATACTGCAGTTAGTTTTCCTATTCACCAAATTGCTGTTATGTGTAATTCCTTAATGCCTAAAATTAAAGTCTTGATTTAACCAGTAAGTCTGTGTCTGTCTTGAGTGACAAATGTCTTCCCCATGTAATGAAGGAAAAAGCACAATTGACCAACAGCAGTGTCCCAAATTCAAACCAACTATGGCACAAACACAATGACATTAATAATAAAATGTCAAAAATTAGGTTTATTGTCATATGTACAGAGGTATAGTTAAAAGATTTATTTTGCATGCTATCCAATCAAATCAGAAAACACCATACATGCATGCAATCAAGCCAAAATCATGTACAATAGATAGAGCGAAGAGAAGGATACAGTATGCAGAATATAGTTCTCAACATTATAGCATAACAGTTCCAGCGAAAAGCTCCAATGTCCGCAACAAGGTAGGTTGCAGAATTGGGACTGTACCCCAACTTATGGAAGGACTGTTCAGAAGTGTGATAAGAGAGGAGAAACAGCTGTTCCTGAATCTTGGTGAGACAACACCTGGAGTATTGCGTGCAGTTTTGGTCTCCAAATCTGAGGAAGGACATTATTGCCATAGAGGGAGTGCAGAGAAGGTTCACCAGACTGATTCCTGGGATGTCAGGACTGTCTTATGAAGAAAGACTGGATAGACTTGGTTTATACTCTCTAGAATTTAGGAGATTGAGAGGGGATCTTATAGAAACTTACAAAATTCTTAAGGGGTTGGACAGGCTAGATGCAGGAAGATTGTTCCCGATGTTGGGGAAGTCCAGGACAAGGGGTCACAGCTTAAGGATAAGGGGGAAATCCTTTAAAACCGAAATGAGGAGAACTTTTTTCACACAGAGAGTGGTGAATCTCTGGAACTCTCTGCCACAGAGGGTAGTTGAGGCCAGTTCATTGGCTATATTTAAGAGGGAGTTAGATGTGGCCAAGGGGATCAGAGGGTATGGAGAGAAGGCAGGTACGGGATACTGAGTTGGATGATCAGCCATGATCATATTGAATGGAGGTGCAGGCTCGAAGGGCCGAATGGCCTACTCCTGCACCTAATTTCTATGTTTCTATGGTGTGCATGCTTTCAAGCTTCTGGCCCGACCGGAGCAGGGAGAAGGAACGACTGGAATGGGAAAGGTCGTTATGCTGGCTGCTTTCCAAAGGCAACATGAAGTGTTGACATAGACAAGAAGCATAGAGTCAATGGTGGGGAGTCTGGTCTGCATGATGGACTGGGCTACATCCGTAACTCTGCAAAGCGGACTTAGATGCATTGTCTGCCGAGTTGGTGTACGGCTCGGCTTTGCCGGTGCCTGGGGATTTCCTCCCTATGGTTCGAGGGCAACTGGAATCTGCCCCAGCGGTGTTGGCAAGTCGCCGGGAACGAGTGGGCGGCCTGGCTCCTCGCCTACCTTGCGGCATGGGACAGTCCCGGTCCACATGCCGCCGGTCCTTCAGAACTGCTTATTTGTTTTTGTCCGCTGGGATTCGCACCGGTCCCCACTGCAGCGTGTCTACGAAAGTCCATTCCGGGAGTTGCGCCCTGTCGTCGCAACTTTCATCTTGGGCGTTGGGGGCCAGGAGAAGATAGTCTCCATCGCCCGGCTCACCGGGACGTCGACAGCTGGTGGTGGTGGTGCACCGCTGGCCGATCCGGTGGCTCCTGTTGTGCCTGTTCCCCACACTTATTTTGAAGAGTAGTCACCGTCTCAGATAATTTGTTTCAACTCTAGGAATTTTTCAGAATTTCGCGATCCTAAGTTTTCAGCCAACTTGTTTTGCAGCCTCTCGTGACAGACGACTATTACGCAGGTTTACATGTTTCTTGAAATGTTCAAACCAGCCATGGCTGCAGAAGATCTGTCGCCCATTTGGCATTAGAACATGGAACAGTACAGGACCAGAACAGACCCTTTGGGCTACAATGTCTGTGCTGAACATGATGTCAACTAATTTAATCTGCGTGCACATAATCCATACTTCTCCTTTCCCTGCATATCTATGTGCCTATCTGAAAGCTTCTTAAAAATCAGTATCTGAACTGAACTGAACTTTATTTATAGAGCACTTTAAAAACAACCACTGTTGCAACAAAGTGCTGTACATGACTAATCATAAACATAAAACAAAACAATAAAAACATTAAAAGACAGTAAAAATAATAAAAAAAACTATAATAGAAACACTAAAACAAGAGCAAAGTTTCATGCAGGGGCGAAGCCAAGGAATAGAAAAGGGTTTTAAGACTAGTTTTGAAAATGGACAGTGAAGGGGCCTGTCTAATGTGCAAAGGTAGATTGTTCCATAATGTCGGAGCAGCAACAGAGAAGGCTCTATCCCCTCTAAGCTTCCGCTTAGACCTCGGTACCTCCAGGAGCAGCTGATCAGCTGACCTGAGGCACCGAGCAGGAGCGTAGGGATGAAGCAGCTCAGAGAGGTAAGGCAGGGCGAGACCATTTAAAGATTTAAAAACAAATAAAAGAATCTTAAAATTAACTCTAAAGTACACAGGCAGCCAGTGGAGGGAGGCCAGAATAGGCGTTATGTGCTCCCTCTTACGTGTTCCAGTTAAAAGTCGAGCAGCAGCATTCTGAACCAACTGGAGACGTGCAAGGGAAGATTGGCTAACTCCAAAATAAAGTGCATTACAGTAATCCAGCCGAGACGTAATGAAGGCATGGATTACTGTTTCAAAATGCTGTCGTTCAAGAATGGGCTTCACCTTTGCCAGCTGCTTAAATGAAAGAAGCTAGACTTAACTACCGCGCCTATTTTGACGATCTAATTTAAAATCACTGTCCATCTTAAAACCCAAGTTTAAAACTATTGGCTTCACATACAGTGCCAAGGGACCCAGGTCAACAGGGGGAGGTTCACGGGAGCCATTGGGACCAAACACTATCACTTCTGATTTCTTTTCATTAAAATTTAAAAAGTTTAGGGCCATCCAGGATTTAATGTCATCAAGACATAACAGAAGTGGTTTGACTGAGAAAGCATCTTTCTTCTTCAGCGGCACATATATCTGACTATCATCAGCATAACAATGAAAAGAGATGCCATGCTTTCTAAGAATGGAACCCAGAGGAAGTATGTACAGTGAGAAAAGCAGGGGCCCTAAAATTGAACCCTGTGGAATCCCATATGACAGAGGAGCGGAGGAGGTATCACCACCTTTCACACTGCATTCCAGGCACCCACCTAACTTTGTATAAAAATCTTGCCCTACATGTCTCCTTTAAACTTTGCCCTTCATCTTAAACCAATGCACTCTAGTCTTTGACATTTCCTTGGGGGAAAAAAGTTCTGTTTATCCTGTCAACACCTCTCATAATTTTATATACTTCTATCAGTTCTCCCTTCAACCCTGGGAATCCAAGAAAGCAATCTTAGTCTGACCAACCTCTTCTTATCGCTAATACTTTATAATCCAGGCAGGATTTGGGTAAATCTCTTCTGCACCCTCTCCAAAGTCTCTGCATCTTTCCTTTAATGGAGCGACCAGGACAGTACGCATTACTCCATTGTCTGCTGGCCTACCATAACAACCGCACTTTGTCTTAGATCAGCGTCAAAAATTGGCATAAGCTTTTGATTCTGTTCTTCTAGCCACATATTTAACCTTTTTTTCCTGTTCTTTCCATTATAACATCTTTGTGCTTCCTAACATGTGATGCAATGTGAGGGGGATATTTTAGACATTAACCTTTATTTTGTTTGTTATTAAGAATGGTTTGTGAGACTTAATGAAAATCTGATGTCCATTATTTTCATCTCTACACATTAAATCCATCTTAGTATTAATGCTTGAGGAAGTAAAATTCTTGAAACAACTGGGACATTTTGAAACTATGTTGAAGGATGATATTAAATTCTAATGATCTCAATACAGTCAGAGCACTGTGGCCACAGAAAGTCAAAATGGTGTGGAATGAAATGCAAGATATTTTAATGGCAGAAATGGGACGCTTTTCATGATATGAAGAAAAAACTTGCAAAGTGAGGTCACATGCCCCAGTCAATGGCATTGTAGTAAAAATCTGTAAATTGAACTTTCATTTATATCCCATCATGCCTATTCTCTGTCTTGTCCATCAGACAGTTATCAATCCAGAAATCACACAAATGTCATTATTAATTTTATAATCATTAATAAGCCCTCTGCCCTTGCTGAGATCTCTGTACCGGCTACCTGCCTAACAGCTTGTAATCCCTGCCTATGGATCCAACAGCTTAATTATTATCCATTTACTGTCTGAGCTGAGTGGCTGTTGAGCTCAGTCCATGCTTGGCTGCTGGGCATCTCAAAGTCACCGATAATTGATAAGGCAGCTGGCAACACTAGCAGCCTAACTGACAGCTTGCAACCCTTACTGACGGATGGGGAGTTCATTCTTGTTGACCATCTGACAGCTTGCATTGTTGCTTGTTAATAGCTCGTAGCTTCTGCTGATTGACTGATGGATCACAGGCGGCGATGATGGACAGATTGTGGTCCTCATTGACAGAATGACTGGAATGCCTGCAAGCTGTCTGTCACACGGATTGACAGCTCTCAACTTCTGACCGACAACTTGCAACCTTTGTTGTCTGATACCCCTCATTTTTAAATAGCAACTTCCAACTTTGGCTGCTTAAACGACAATCCACAGGCACTCCCCACTGACTGACAACTCTCAGCTTGCAACCCTCGCTGACTGGCAGCTCATAGCTCTGTTTCCAGTCTCTGTTTACGTGTCTACGAGTTTGAAAGGTCTCGACCCGAAAAGTCACCCCTTCTCTCCAAAGATACTGCATGGCCCGCTGAGTTACTCCAGCTTTTTGTGTCTATATTCTCTGTTTACGTGAAGACCACGGGTACGCGCCTACCCTGAAGCTGGCGGTTACCATGGAAACCACGTCAATACTGAAGAGGCCAGCAGGTAAATGTTCAACACATCGCAGGAAAGTAGGAACAAGAAGAGTGAACTAGAGGTTGTGGAGACTCTGATTGTTCAGCGGGTCGGGCGGCGGGGGGAGGGAGGAGGAGGGAGCAGGGAGGAGGGGAGGAGGGGAGGGGGGAGGGGGGGAGGAGGGGGAGGAGGGGAGGAGGAGGAGGGGGGGAGGGGAGGGGGGGGGGGGGGGGGGGGAGAGGGGGGAGGGGGGGGGGAGGGGGGGGGGAGGGGGGGGGGGGGGGGGGGGGGGGGGGAGGAGGGGGGAGGGGGGGGGGGGGGGGGAGGAGGAGGGGGGGGGGGGGGGGGGGGGGGGGGGGGGGGGGGGAGGGGGGGGGGGGGGGGGGGGGGGGAGGAGGACAAACTCCTGTCGGGCAGCTTCACCATTCCTTGCGTCTCCTCTGATTTCTAAGATGTCCGCCCGCCGGAACTACCTTTCTTCGCCCCGCTGTGACGTCGATAGCAACCCAGTCGCGAAGAAAATGCGTCACTTCCAGGAAAGCCGGTGTATGGTGCCTATTGGGCGACTGCTCCACGGCCAATCAGGAAACGCCAACTATCCGCAAGGGGCCATCGCCAGGCACGTTGCCGTGACGTCGGCGGAGTGACAGGCGCTGCGACCTCTCAGTGACGGGGATGTGGAGGCGGGACAACGTTAGAGAGGGACGTGGACCAATGGGCGCCCGCGTCGTTGGGTTGCGCGGCGCGGCTGCGCTGCCGTGTGTTGCCGGTAGATCCCAAGGTGCTGCCCGACCCGACCCGACCAGTGGAAGAGTCGCACGGGCTGGTGAGGATGTGGCTGGTGGTCGTGGCTTTTGTCTTTCTCGTGGTGCCGTCCGAGGCGCTGAAAGAGGGTGAATGTGAAGGTAGGAGCCGGCCAAGCGTTATAGAGATGATTCCCGCGGGGGGCTATGAGTCCTGAGTGGGAGCAGAGAGGGCCGGCGACGTCCCACCCCCACCCGTTGCCCCTCAGTGACCTGTGTACCAACTGTGCACGCATCACCCTGCCCAGAGCGACCACGGCTTGATCTCGACCCGAAACATCACCCATTCCCTCTATCCTGAGATGCTGCCTGGCCAGCTGAGTTACTCCAACATTTTGTATCTATCTTCTACTTCCTTATCGGTTGTGTTTTATTGGTACCTGTAGGAACCATTATTTTCGCAGGATTTCTGCGCCATGTCTCGAAAGTCCCCACTCCTGATTTTACTCACTGATAATTATATACCTATTGTGTTAAATCTTTCTCCAGTAATCTCTAAAGTGAACGAATGTAGAAATTCCTATGTCTTGCTCTGATATATATCACGATATCACAACTAGGTCATAAGTGATAGGAGTAGAATTAGACCATTTGGCCCATCAAGTCTGCCATTCAATCATGGCTGATCTATCTCTCCCTCCTAACCCAATTCTCCTGCCTTCTCCCCATAACTGACACCTGTACTAATCAAAAATCTTTCAATCTCTGCCTTAAAATCTTCCACTGACGGCCTCTACAGCATTCTGTGGCAAAGAATTCCATAGATTAATCATAGTTATGATGCATCATAATTTTATTATATGAAGCTTTATATGATTTATAGTTTCAGATGGCTTTCAGTAAGATCCTGCAAAATAAGTTGATGAATAAGCTTCATTGAACTACAAAATTCTTAAAGGGATCAACAGATAAATGCAGGAACCTAGATCTAGGGGTCATAATCTTGAATAAGGGTTGATACAAAAGCACTGGAGGGTAAAATATATGGGGAAAGTATACGGTTAATGGCAGGGCCAACAGCAAAGATGTACTGATGGATTTTGGGGTGCACATCCATAACTATCAGAAGATAGCAAAACAAGTAGATTTGTATAATAGGCTATGGCATGTTTCTTTTTATTAATCGTGATGTTTAGTTACTTATCAGGAAGTCATGTTGCAACTTTATAAAACATTGGTATGGCTGCATTGGGAGATCAACCAGAGAACATGAGTTTAATATAATGGGAGAAAGATGTTATAGATATACAAGAGGCAATTTTTTCCACAAAGGGGTGATGGGTATATGGAAGGGCCTGCCAGAGGAGGTAGTTGAGACAGGTACTATACAACATTAAATGCTTTTGGACAGGTATGTAGATCGGAAGAGTTTGGAGAGATTTGGCTTAAAAACTGGTAGGTAGGCTAAAGTAGATTTGACATCTTGGTAAGAATGGGCAAGTTGTATCAAAGTGGCTGTTTCTGTGTTGTATAGCTCCATGACTCTTGTGTGCAGTTCTGGTTGCCCCATTACTGGAAGGATGTGGAAGGAAGGGGTACAGAAGAGGTTTAAAATTATGCTGTCTGGATTAAAGGGTGTTGGCCATCTGGATAAACTTGGATTGTCTTCTCTGGAGCATCGGAGGCTGTGGGGAAAGCCTGATTAAAGTTTATGAAATTGAGGCTCAGATAATATAGACAGTCAGGATTTTTCTCCAGGTGGAAATGTCCAAAACTAGCTTTAAGATTGTAGAGTGAAAGTTTAGAGGAGATGTGTGGCCCAAGTTTTTTTTTTTTTTTTTAGTGGTGGATGCCTGGTATGTGCTGTCAGGTGATGATGTCAGCAGGTGGAATAATGGCATTCAAGAGTCTTTTAGATGGGCAAGTGGATGTAGGGAATGGAGAGTTACACATCATGTGCAGGTAGGGGAGACTTGTTTAATTTAGCATCCTATTTGGCACAGATATTGTGTACTAGGGGGCCTGTTCCTGTGCGGTATAGTAATGTGAAGGGAAATTTCTTTACTCGGCAGGTGTTGAATTGTTGCAATTCTCTACTTTGAAGCTGTGATGGTTAAGCCATTTACTGCATTCGAAGCAGATCGGTAGATTTCTGGATATCAGTGAAACTTGGATAAGAATGGGGGAATAGATTTCCACATTTTCTTTATCAAACTGTCCCATCCAGACTAGGTTATTTATTCACTTTCCAGGGCTAGAAATTAACGGTTGCCCGGTTGCCACTGGCCACCTAAAATCCCGACGGGCAACCTAAAAGCCATGTCATTTTGCCCGGTTTGGACCTTCTTTCTGTCACTCTCCGTCTCCACCCACCATCCGTGTCTGGGCCGCCGGGTCTCCGCTCTGACTGCTCCTCATCCGCCGGTACGGCCGGCTGCCTTGCACATGCGCATTGCCACGGCCAGCACATCCTCGGCTGCCCTGCACATGCGCACTGTCACAGCCTGCTCATCCTCCCCCTGCACATGCGCACAAGCACAGCCAGCACATCATCGGCCACCCTGCACATGCACACTGGTCGGCGCCGGGTACTTTCTCCCTCCCTTTGCGATGTGGGAGATCTGGCCGCCATTGCTGTCAGGTCGCTGCCTCGCCGTGACTGCTGAAACCCAACACAGAATCACACCCCGGAGTTGGAGTAACTCCCTGGATTAACTCTTGATTCTTGATTTCCTGGTCCTCCAAAAATATTCCAAATTGAATTTAAACTGCAGATGGTGGAGGGTGGACTTTAGCAAAAAAGGGTTCTGAGGGAAAAAGAGCTACCTTAAATTTCCCACCACTGGCGTCCAAACCAGGGCATCAGAGATGTCCTCATTCTTTAGGGAGCGGGGGTTTCCCTCTTCCACTATAGATGAGGCTCTCACCAGGGTCTCTTTTATACCCCGTAACTCTGCTCTCACTCCCCCATTCCCCCACCCGTAATAAGGGCAGAGTTCCCCTTGTCGTCACCTTCTACCCTACCAACCGTCGCATACAACAGATAATCCTCCGATATTTTCACCACCTCCAATGGGATCCCACCACTGGCCACATCTTCCCATCTCCTCCCCTTTCGGCTTTCCGCAGAGACCGCTTCCTCCGTAACTCCCTGGTCAATACGTCCCTTCACACCCAAACCACCTTGCAACCCTTGACCTACCTACACTTGTTGCTTTACATCCCCCCCCCCCCCCCCCCCCCCTTGACTCCATCCAAGGACCCAAGCAGTCTTTCCAGGTGCGGCAGAGGTTCACCTGCACCTCCTCCAACCTCATCTATTGCATCCGCTGCTCTTGGTGTCAGCTGCTCTACATCAGTGTGACCAAGCGTAGGCCTGGCGATCGCTTCGCCCAACACCTCCGCTCGGTTTGCAATAACCAACCTGATCTCCCGGTGGCTCAGTACTTCAACTCCTCCTCCCTTTCCGAATCTGACCATTCTGTCCTGGGCGTACTCCATGGCCAGAGTGAGGCCCACTGTAAATTGGAGGAGCAGCACCTCAAATTTAGCTTGTATGAACATAGCGGTATGAACGTTGACTTCTCCAATTTCAGGTAGTCTCTGCTTTCTCCTTCTTTCCCCTCCCCTTCCCAGCTCTCCCACAGCCCTGTCTCAGCCTCTTCCTTTCTTCTTCCTGCCCCCCCAACTCCCACATCAGTCTGAAGAAGGGTCTCAACCCGATACGTCACCTATTTCCTTCGCTCCATAGATTGTGCCTCACCCGCTGAGTTTCTCCAGCATTTTTGTCTACCTTAAATGTAGTTGGGTAACTATGGTAGGGTGAAGACTATTGCATGCTTTATTTGTGCGGGGGAACTCCATGGAGCAGCCAGCATCTCTGGATAGAAGAAATTGGGTGACATTTCGGGTAGAGATCCATCTTTAGCCTCCCTCGGGTTTTAGTGTTTTTAGTTTAATTTAAAGATACAGCGCGGAAACAAGCCCTTCAGCCCACTGAGTCCACGCCGGTGTGTGTAGGAACGAACTGCAGATGCTGGTTTAAACCGAAGATGGACAAAGGCTGTGGTAACTCAACAGGTCAGACAGAATCACTGGCCAAAAGGAAAATATTACGTTTTGGGTTGGGTCTGAAAAAAGTTCCTTCACATCTTTGGAATGTGGAAGGAAACGAGCACCAGGATAAACCCCGTGCGATCAAAGGGAAAAGGAGCAAATTCCATATGGACAGCACCTATATTCAGGATCAATTCTGGGCCTCTGGCACTTTTAGGCAGCAACTTTAAGGCCAATATACTGCCCCATAGTCTTGAACTGAATTAAAACATACAGTAGCTGTAAAGGGGGACAGCTTAGAGATTTAAGACTGAAAATGGATAGGTTTTTTTTAGCAACCAAATTTATCAACATATAATCTCTTGTGTGTTGTAAAACAAAATATAGTGGCACAGCTAGTAGACTTGCTACCTCACACACCAGAGATCTGTGTTCGATCCTGTCCTCGGGCACTCCCACATCCCAAAGACGCATTGACTTTGTAGGTTAACTTGTCTCTGAAAAATTGCCCCTAATGTGTTGGGAGTGGGTGAGGAAAGTGGGATAACAGAACTTGTGTGAATGGGTGTGGTAGACAGAAAAGCTGGAGAAAATCAGCGGGTGAGACAGCATCTATGGAGCGAAGGAATAGGCAACGTTTCGGGTCGAAACCCTTCTTCAGACTGATGTCGATTTGGGGGGGGGGGGGGGGGAAAAAGAAAGGCAGAGGCGATGGGAGGGGAAGGAGGGAGAAAGCAAGGACTACCTGAAATTGGAGAAGCCAATGTTCATACCGCTGGGGTGTAAACTACCCAAGCAAAATATGAGGTGCTGTTCCTCCAATTTGCGGTGGGCCTCACTCTGGCCATGAGGAGGCCCAGGACAGATAGGTCGGATTAGGAATGGGAGGGGGAGTTGAAATGCTGAGCCCCCTGGAGATCAGGTTGATTATTGAGAACTGAGTGTTGTGCGAAGCGATCGCCAATCCTGCACTTGGTCTCACTGAGATTGATCATACTACGCACTTCGTCCGAGCACATTATCACACGCGTCATGCAAGCTGTCTTAAATGACCATCTAAACTGTCATTTGGCAGCCAAAAAAGCTGCCCAGGTTGCCCGGCTGGCATCAGAGAAAAAAAGTTGAGTGAGAGCCCTGCTTTCTAACGCTAGCCTTGCTCATTCTTCCTGTCAATTCTGTTGCCACCTGGCGTATACCATTGTTGAAGTTCAGAAGCAGAATCTTGGCAAGAACAATATAAAATAATTTAGTAGCTTAGTCATGTTGCAGAGTAGCTCCTATGTTCCTATTCCTATACTTGCCTGAGTATAAGAAGGGATCCATCGTTGAGCTCCTTATTCACTTTCCTTAGTCAAAATCAACCTGCAGGATCTCTGCTCTCGGTGTACCTATTGTTGATACTGCTATGGTTCACAATATTTACCTGTTCTCTCATTCCCCCTCTGGAATCATTGCAGCTACTCGGTGATATTCTTAACCTTTACACGGGGAGGCAACAGACTATCCAGGAACCACTGACCTATTGCCTAGTTGATCCTTCTCTGTACAGCTGAGCAAGTTGTGATGATTTGGACTTGGCTCTGTTCAAGCTATACCTCACTCGATTCTTCTCCAGCTGATGTCACTCTGAGCTAGAGCCAAGACCATAGTACTCCAAGTTGTACAGGGTCATGGAATTCCTTCATGGCACTGGATGTGCTACTCGTGATGCTGAGCAGTGCAGCCGTACCTCTATTAGATTAACTTGAAGATATAATTTATTAATGTTAAATATCTTATGCTTTTACTTGTTTTTAAATCTCCAAATTATATTAAGTTGGATTCTGTTTCCCATGCTGGATGTGACAAATTAAAGTTCCAAATAATTTATATTATTGCATATAATTGTGTAAAATCACTGCATAAAGGCACCTGCCACCTTGCCTTATTTGTTCCTCTGTGAGATCCCAGTATCACTTGATGGCTGATTTTTCTATGCTCTCGGGTGGTATGGGTGGAAATAATTTGGTTCTATAGCAAGGCCATCAGCAAATGTGAAACGTGGGACAAAAGCGATGCTGAAAAATGCATATGGCATGACGATTCTAGTGGGCTAGCCACAATGATAGGATGACAGGAGGAGGTCCAGAGAACCATGGGACTACCAATGCTACGAGAAGATTGCTCCTGCTCCATGGAGGCTTTAAAAAAACAAAACGAGAAACTCAGCATGTTGGGCAGTAACTATGGGGTGAAATGGGCATGTGAAATTTAACTTCAGGACCCTTCCACGGAATGATTCAAAGATTTTGTTTCTCTTACAGTGTGTGTGACATTCTTGGATCGCTTTTACAAATCACTAGTTGAGCAAAATGAAAAGCTCATTCCTGATGTGATAGAGGAACATCTTATCAAGGCGTGCAAAGATGTCAAGGGCAAAGAAAACAGATTTGTAAGTGGTTGCTAACCTGTATTTCCAGTATCCCAACTTGCCTGCATGAGGCAGCTTAATCTTTTTGTAACTTGGAGTCAAAGCCAGACAGCACGGAGACGGCCCTTTGGCCCAACTTGTCCATGCTGAACAAGATGCCCATCTGTGCCAGTCCAACCTGCCTGTGTTTGGCCCTTATCCCTATAAACTGTTCCTATCCAAATGTCTTTCAAATTCAATCCTGCCTAAGCCCTTGACACTGGACAGTCCCAGTATGACATTGGGGAAGTTCAAATCTCCTACTTTAACAATCCTATTAGACTTGCAACTGCATGTTATCTCTTGGCATATATGTTCTTCTAGTTGCTGTTGACTATTTGGGGGGCCTAGAGTATACCCTCAACAAGGTGATGATACCCTTTTTATTTCTAAGATCCACCCATATTTCCTTGCTGGACAAACCATCAGTAAAGTTGGATTACTGCCGTGACGTTCTCCTTGAGCAATAAAGCAACATTTCATCCTGTTACTCCACCTCTATCCTGCCTATAGCACCTGCACCATGGAACATTAAGCTGCAGTGTTGTCCCTCGGCCACATTCGCGTAATGGCTACAACGTCCCATGCCTTGAGTTTATCTAACTTGCCCTTTGGGCCTCTTGCATTAAAATAAACCCAATTGAATCTTGAGTCCTTCCCTGCTTCCTGCTGCGCCTTGCCTGTAGAGTCCACTGATATTTCTTTCCTCTATATCAGCCTCTCACCTTCCTCAGTCCTGCATTGAATTTCCCTCCCCCTAATAATCTATTTTAAACTCACCCAAGTATGACCAGCAACCTGGCAGGATGTTGGCTGCCTTCCAGTTCGGCTACAACCCATCTCTCTTGTACAGGTCACCTCGGAAGAGGCCCAAATGGTCTAAGAATCTGAACCCATTCCTCCTGCACAACTCATCTGCCATGCAATCATTTGTCCTGTCGTCTTTTTCCTATCCTCACTGGCACGTGGCACTGAGAATGATCTGGAGATCACTTCCCTTGAGGTGCTACTTTTTAACTTTTTACCTGGCTCCCTATATTCACCAAGAATGTATCCCCTTTCCCACGTGTCATTTGTGTCAACTTGCACAATGACTTCTGGCTGTTCGCCCTCCCATTGAGAATGTTGTGCAGCCTCTCAGACATCCTGCCGCCAGGGAGGCAGCATACCTGGAGTCTCACTTGTAATTCCTACCTATGAAGCTCCTAATTCTCCCGGACGATCCTGAGGTAATCCATCCGCAGCTCATTTCCTAACATGGTCTCTACACTTCTCACAGATGTACTCATCATCAACAATCTCACACATGAAACTGCAGCCCTCACCATTCCCGCTTGTCATTGCTGAAGCTTTTTGAGCCAAAACCTCACGCTTGCCCTCAGCACAGCACTTATCTCAACAGTCACTCCCCCAAAATAGCTGCTCCCATTAGGTCACTCTGCTTCACCTTTCCTATTTATTGCTGCTCCCTCAGTCAATTCAGCCGCTACCTTTTGAATTCTCTTGCTGCTGCTCTGACACGGAAATACTTGAAGAGTTGTTTCAGAATTTGAATATTTCACTTAAATATATTACTGAATGTTCAACGTGTTTATTTTAGCAGTGGATGTCATTGGCCCCAAAAGTACTTGTAATGGACTGATTAAGTCCAGTGATGCTTCAATGATTTGGATAATGTTGTGGGTTTATTTAGGAGTAACTGTTCACAAATTATGGTCAGTGTTGAGAGTCCATATCCCAGATGACCCCACAGCCATGTCAGGAAGTACAGCTATTGGAGATCAAAGCAGTTTGTAAAGGAAGAATAATATAAAGCCATCTCTTTGTTTTCAGTGCTATTACCTTGGAGCAACAATTGATGCGGCCACCAGAATGGTTAGAGAAGTTTCCAAACCAATGAGCAATCACGTGCCAATCAACAAAATATGTGAAAAACTGAAAAAGCTAGACCCTCAAATTTGTGATCTGAAATATGGTAAGGATTGGCGTTGGAGAGGGGATGGGATGTGTCACTGGGCATTTGTGTTACGCATAATTTGGTGTTATTCTCCTAAATTTAGAAGATTTTAAGGGGAGATCTCATTAATAAAATGTTTTGTGGTTTGAAAATCTGGGATTGATAAGATAAATGTTTCCATGGAATGCAGTGTTGAGATGCAGATTCAGCTACCTCTGATGGTTGTATTTGCTAGTGTTTGATATTGGTTTCCCCTGGCGCTCGGGTTTCCTCCCACTTCCCAAAGTTGTGCTATTGAGTGAATTGGCTGCTGTAAATTGCTCCTGATTTATGTGAGTGGCAAGAGAATTGGGAGAGCTGACGGAAGTATGAGTGAATAAGTTACTGGGAAGTAAGTGAGGGCTGGACGACTATCAGTTTAAACATAAGTTCACCAATGCATATGTCCAGTGAAGCAGTGTGACAGCATTAATTCAAGACAAAAAAATTATACATAAGTTATAAACTAAAAAGAAAGAAAACTGCAAAAAAAGATGGTCCAAAAAAACATGTCCATAGTAGTACAAGAAGTGGTTTATAGAGTTCCATTGTCAAGGTAAGGTTAGAATTGTGTAGATAGGCTCAAGAACCTGATCATTGTAAGAAAGTAGCTGTTGCTGAACCTGTTGGTGTGTGACTTCAGGCTTCTGTACCTGCTTGCCTGATAGTAGTAAGTTGGCATGGCCAGAAGGTGGGGCTCCTTGATTATGCTGATGCTGCTGCCTAGAGGTAGCGTGTCATGTAGATGTACTCGATGTAGGGAAGAGCTGCACCTGTTGTGGATAGGGCGGTCTGCAAGCCTATTTGAATTTGTCTTTCTCAGTACGATCTCTTTGATTGTCAGTAAAGTCAGCGAGCTGCTTGCTGATCTAAGGATCCAACCCACTTTTGCTTTGGTGGTAATACCAACCTAAATCACACGGTCTGGTCTGTGGTGTTCTTCCTGAAATTTGAGTGCATGTTATAGACAACGAAGATAATGACACTGACCATGTTTCCGGTCTTTCTCAATTGACAGACAAGCAGGTAGATCTGAGCACTGTGGATTTGAAGAAACTACGGGTCAAGGAACTGAAGAAAATCCTGGACGAGTGGGGCGAGTCTTGTAAAGGCTGTGCAGAAAAATCGGACTTCATCCAGAAGATCACTGACCTGATGCCGAAGTATGCTCCTCATGCTGCCAAATCACGGAGCGAACTCTAGTGAAGTCATCGCCACCATCTCATAATTGTATATTTTCATTGGTTTTTCACTTTTTTGTATTTATTAATAAAAAAGGAACTTTAATGCCATGATTTGTTATAAAATAGACTGATTCTTGGGACGTGCTGGTTGTATAGCTTGAATTTTCTGGGAGGGTGTTGGGGAAAGTTAAGATGTTGAAGCACTTAAAAGTTGCCCAAAGCTTGATGTTCACTGATTTTGAGTGGTTTAATGAAGGTCGTGCCAGATTTATTTTTTTGAGGGGGCAGCTTTAAGAGGATGTGGGAAAACTTAAAAGATTTCCCAAAATTGATGTTCTCTGGCTTTTTATTTTAAATAGGTTCATCAAAATGGTTTGCCAGCTGATGCCCAAGAGTAAAGGGGTGTTTTTCTTTCGTTGTTATTTGTTTTATAGTGCTTGGAGTATGGCCCTTGGTTTCAGACTAGTCCCGGTAGGCTAGGTTAGTCTTGAACTGTTTCTTGTTGATTATACATTGTGAGCCTCAAACTTGATGTTTTTGTTCAGACGTTTAGTAACAATGAATGCACACCCCAGGAGTTTTTTTTTTAATCTCTACTCGCTGAAAACGCGTAGTGAGCTGAGGACTGAGAATTAATTCCAGGTTAACTGAGAACAATCATCAAGGAACTGCGGTAACTATTAGCAGAACAGTCCCTTTTGGAAAATCAAGTTATTGAAGGAGTAAAGGGTTGAACCTAGATGATATTTGCATTGATATTGAGGCCTGAGGGATTTTGGGTTTCTTCAAGGAACTGAGGGTCTCTCCTGCTCTCCTATCCCCCGCCCCGCCTTCCCAGCCCAGTTGAGAAGGCAGGGAAAGGCATTTACTGGAGGAGCTAGGCACAAAGTCTGTAGGAGTTGGCTGGTGCTGACATCGGGTGCATTCTTGCCTTATTTGGTAGGAGTCCCCTCATTGACTCGTTTTCTCTGCCCCAGAAAGTTGACTGTCCACATTTTCACACCAGTGTGAGCTTCCTGTAGAGTGCATTATATTATTACCAGTTATGTTTAGAAAGTTCTCTTGATCATTAAACGTTTTAATTTAAATGTAGCACTGCATTTCTTTTGGTGTGAAACATTAAATGATGACATACAATTCTTTCCCATCCCACTAATGCTTTTTTGAATCATCGACTTTTGGAGCGGGAGACAAACTAGAAACTAACACGTGACTTTGCCCACCATCATGCCCATCTCTACCCAGATTCCAATTTTCCTTCTGCATTCTCATCATCTGCACCACGTTCACCTGGGGTGATTTGGTGGCCAATTAACCTACCACTCAAGTCTTTGTCACGGAAGAAATAAAGCTAACATTGGGATTGAACCTGGGTCACTGGAGCTTCAAGGCAGCAGTGCCACTTCCTACATTGTAGGTTCAATTAAATTAATCTATGTTCACTGGGCACTCCAAGCATCTTGTGCATTTCATTTTTTTTAAATACTAGTGACAACATTACAGAAATACCTTTTGTTCATGTTTGTGAATGGATTGGCCATACGATGTTCCTGATTTTGTTATTTCTGGGCAGCCTGCCCTCCAGCTCCGCTTTGTGCCTCTAGCTTGGTTTGCCTCTTGCATTTCTCTAAAACTATTTCTAAAACCCTACCTATCAGGACAAACAATTTTACCAAGATGATTCTGGAATTGGAAATTGTGTCAGATTTCATGCTTGAGGAGAAAGTGGTATTTTGTTACAAATGAAATAAGTTTGAATACAGCCTCCTGCCACTATAACATTGCCGGAAAAACCAGCAGTGTGACCCAAGCAGCAAGCCTTTACTGCAGGAAGACTAGCATGTTTACAGTACCCTTGACAAAGTAACATTGTTCAAGAACACTCAATATGCTCCCTTTGAATATAGTAATTTACAACATAAGAAATGTTGGTAAGGGTCAGAAAGAAATTTCAATGTTTAGGCCCTGTACTGGTCCTGTGTTACTTGGGAAGTTGAACAGGGTGTTGTGATGAAGATTCAAATTGTGCTCAAACTCGTGACCTTGACTTGGTGCTACTGAACAATAATTAAGTCATGAAAACACAAATGGTGACTCTTATCCTGATTGACATGTTGCACACAAGTTGTTATGAGTAAAGGTCCAGTGTATTAAAACTAATGTTTCCAGTATAAGTATTACGGTGTGCAATTAGTCTGTCCTCAAATTTGTCTGTCCTGCTTACCCATACAAGCAAGGGTGGCAGATTATTTAAATTTGAACTAGGGTTGTTGGGCTCCACAGAAGCGAATACCAAATTGTGTTTCTTCATACCCCTAAACAGAGGCAAAGATAAAGAAAATGTAAATTAAATCCAGTTTTGGATATGTGTACATATGAGAGAAAAGTACTTCACGTAATAAAAAAAAGTGTAAAGATCGCACAGATCTAATGCTGTTTGTTCATTTAAACTATATTCCTGCCAGGTAACAAGAAATGGCACCAGTTCTAACAAGTATTTTTTTTCCTCTCTGAAATTGATATACAGTCTGGACAATTGGCCCCTTCCCAACCCTGTCAGATCAAGGAAGCAGACCCCTCAGTCCAGCAGAGCATTCCCACTTCTAGCAAACCCACCCTGCACCATACAAATCTTATCAGGCCCATCACCTAACAATAATAATTAGGATATTTTCCAATCCTCAAACCCACCCAGCTGCACTCCAATGTGTTAGAACCAGGACTCAAGTGCTATCCGACCCAGCCAAGTCAACACAAATCTTTCCAGACCACTGCCTTTCTTACTAGACTATGAATTTTCTTAATGAGCCAATACATTTTATCCCAGTTCTACTAACCATAGTGCTATAAGCAGATGTACGCAATCCAATGCATAGGCTACAAAATCAACAAATCACATTCTAGGTGACCACAGCAAAATTACCATGGATAGCCCAGGCTGTAATATGTGGGTATACTATGTCAAGGTTCAGCATTCCTCAAAATACAGTATTTAGAGTCCAAAGACCACATCCCTGTGCTGATTAATATATCTGCACTATATCCATGTACTCCTGATCCTGCAAGAAATTTGAAAATATTTATGAATATAATTCCTGCCACCAATTTTCAACTTTAACAGTTGTGCTCTTGAAAGTCAAAAATCTATGGAATAAAACTGCTCTTTAATCATTGAAGCATGTTGGTATTTCTATTGATGTTTGGAATTCGTGGAAAATTTCACAATTTCAGACTCAATGCTGCAGCAGACCTGTTTGTGTATTTAAACAAATACCTTCACAAAGGTACCACCTATGTATGGAAAACAATCATCCAATATGGAGCCAGAATTTTCTCCCCTTAGCAATTATCTCGTAGCTGTCCTCGGGAATTAATAAGTTACTCACATTTTTTCATTGTCCCAGTTACATGTCTCCGAAAGATGGTGTTAAAAGAACAATCTTTATTATGGAGAGTTCATTCTCAATGATGAAGCATTTTTGCAGTGTCTCAAATTCATTGAGTGCAGGAGGGAATTTTGTGCTATATTTGTACCTGATATCTGGCTTTACTCAGATAGGGTACAGACACAAAATAAAACAGCACAGATCAGTGGTGAGTCCATCAAATAAATTGGTTTATTAAAGGCCTTATCAGTGCGCACTGCAAAACACTCATTATTTTGGTTGAATTAGTTCTTTCAAATACTCCAAATGCAGCCTAATCATGGTAGTGCAGCACACAGGGATGGTCAGAAGGTAAAAATGAGAGAACTGGAATATCAATAATAGTGTCACAGGTTGGAGTGAATGATTTTATAGCACCCATAGTCTGGGTGCCAATGTTTATTGACTACATTACAAGTTCCCATGGGGTAATGCTGTTTGTGCCAATAATTTGAGGTTGCGATGTTCGATAAATCACTCGGATTATATATTTTTCAAACATAATATGGCCAGCAATTAGTGACACCCACATTATTAACTTTAGCAGCAGCTGTAATGTGATCTTCAATCCTCAACAATTGCACATGCGCCACAATGTAAGCCTCAACTATCATCATCATTGCTCAATCAATGATACCTATGGTGTGATCCTCAATCATTGATAGAAAAACTAACTCCCCCAATCACTGACATTGAAGAAACACAAACAGCACCAATGATTGAATTGCCTTCGTTACAAGTGTGTCATAATGTGAGTGTTTGTGGTTGAAGGTCATTTTAAAGGTGTCAGCTTTTGTGAGTAACAATGATTAAGGATATCAATATGTAAATGAGGAATTGACGGTCACACAATTGGTGTCAACGATTTAAGGTCAGATGTGGATAACACAAACCAAGGACCACAACGAGTAACATGAATACAGGCTCACAATGTTGGGATTGAGTAAGAGAGTGCTACTGTCAATGTTGTGGCCAACAGCATTGGAATCAACAATTAATGGTTGCAAAAAATATGGTCATGGTTGAAATTGAAGAACTGTTCCTCCCCGTTGTTACCCGACTCGTGAATGGACCTCTTATATGCTATGACGTATTCCCAAACTTTCAATCTATGTCATTGTGACCCTTGCATTTTTTAAATCTACATTTTCTTTGTAGATGTGGCACTATATCTGTACTGTTTTCTTTCTGTTGTACTCTGGATTTCTATTATTGCATTGACCCACATGGTATGATCTGCCTGGATAGCACACAATACAATGTTTATCACTACAAGTTACAATAATTGACCAATTCCAATTTCACAGCATATGTGTCAGAATAACTGTACATGTCAGAAATTGAGTGCACTGAATTATACGTTGATGATTGAGGTTCAAAGTATTAATCTGTATTAATTGAGGGTCGTATTATGCTAGAGATGATTATGGTAACAGTACAGGTAACAATAATTGTGAGTCATCGGAAAAGGAGTTAGCGATTGAAAACCAAGGTCAGGAATTAAGGACAACTACATTACATCCCACATGATGGAGGGATTGCATTCCTAGAAAACTGTTAATATAGACATTTGCTAGTTCTTTTGCAATTTGTGTTTATTTTTTCTAACAAATTCATGAGAGTGAATTTTTAGTCTTTATTTCAAATGTTTGGCAAATAAGACGTCGTAGTGCCAGTGTTAGTGGCCAACAGAAAATATGACAATTGTTGAAGGCCATAAAGTAGTATCACTGATAAAGCATTGCGATAAATAACCGGGGATCACTGCGTAGATTTCTGTCATTTAAGGTTACAGAATTAAGCATAAAGATTGAAAATTAGAACTGAAACCATATCTGTAGTACAGGGTCATATTAGTCTTATCTAAGGAAAAATGTGAACGATCAGAAAGTTTTCTTGATTAATATCTTGAGGAGAAACGTTGTGTTTTGAGGAAATCTCCAACGGGCTCAACTTGTATTGGTGTAGTTTAAAAGAGTGAGAGATTACTTGATTGAAACAAACAAGAGTCCTGACAGTTGTGCATGGAGATGATTCGTCATGGGGAAATCCAAAACCAGGGGTATTACAGATTAGCATCAAATAATGCCAATTAAGTTTCTAAAGTGAATAAAGTCTGTAGAAGGAGAAACAGGATATTATTATAAAATGAAATGAAGGATTGTGGAAAAAGGTGACATTATTTTGATTCCAGCATTATCTTACAATACCTAAATGCGAGTGGTTACCAAAGGAAAATGGCCCTAAAGGGCTCAAAAAGAAATTCCATATAGAGATAGAGGACATGGGTGAAGTGTTAAATAACATCTGCAATTTTCTCCATAAAGGAAACAGAAGACATGAAAATTAAGAACAGGATAATAGTGATATAGAACATAAAACAGTGTAACACATCAACAGGCCCTTTAGTTCACAATGTCCACACAATACATGATGCATGTGATCCATATCCTTCCATTCTCTGCATATTAGGTACCTACCTAAACGCCACTTAAATACAAATGTCATATCTACCTCCACCACCATTTTTGACAAAGCCTTCCAGGTACCCATTATGCATGCCCTCACATCCTTTAAGCTTTGCCCCTCTCACCTTAAAACTAAGTCTTCTAGGCTTTGACGTTTCCACCCTGGGAAAAAGGGAGTACGCAAAATATGTCTCTCATATTTTTAGTACTTCTATTGTCTCCCCTCCACAAGCCTGTACATCTTTCCTGTAAGGCCAGAATTGCACACAATACTCAAAATGCACCCTAATCAAAGTCCTATAAAGCTGCACCACGAGTTCCTGATTCTTATACTCACTATCCCAACCATAGGCCTTCTTCACCTACTTGCATTGTCATTTTCAGTGAGCAATGTACTTGATTGTTGTAATCTCGAAGAATTACACCTCATCTTTCAACTGCGCATATTATAGCTGTTAGAATTCATTTTGATTATAACAATTCCAGATAACCAGTCCTTCCAGTTTCTTGTCAAAACTGATGGTTCTGATGCAAGGTCACCAGTCTGTAATGCCCTCAGGTTGTCACCATCACAGATGTTGTCTGACCTCCAAAGTATTTTCAGCATTTGTATTTCAATTCCAGCAGTGTTTTTCTCTCATAGAACAGTACAGCACAGGAACAACTGCAACTGCAGTAAGACCTCCTTGCTCCTAAACCCAAATCCTCTCACATTGAAAGCCCATTACCCTTCTTACCTGCCTGCTGTACCTGTATGCTTACTTTCAGTGACTGATGTACAAGCACACCCAGGTCTCGTTTTGCACCTCCCCCATTCCTAATCTGACACCATTCAGATAATAATCTGAAGAAGGGTTTCGGCCCGAAACGTTGCCTATTTCCTTCGCTCCTTAGATGCTGCTGCAGCCGCTAAGTTTCTCCAGCACTTTTGTCTAGCACAGGAACAGGCTCTTCGGCCCAGTGTTTGTACCAAACATGATGTCAAGAAAAAATAATTTCATCTGACTGTACATGATCCTCATCCCTTTATTCCCTGAATACCCATGTTCCTATCTAAAAACCTCAGAAATGCACTAGCATATTTGCCTCCATCACCACCCTCTGCGTAAAAAAAATCCTGCACATTCCCCTCACCTAAGCCTTTTGTCTTTTATAAATCCACCCTGAGAAAAATGTCCTGTCTACCCTATCTATGCTTCTCATAATTTTATATAGAAACATACAAAATAGGTGAAGGCCACCCAGCCCTTCGAGCCGGCACCGCCATTCAATATGATCATGGCTGATCATCCAAAATCAGTATCCTGTTCCTGCTTTCTCCCCATATCCCTTGATTCCGTCAGCCCTAAGAGCTATATCTCCGTACAACTGCAGTAGGACCTCCTTGCTCCGATACTCAAATACTCTCACTGTGAAGGCCAAAATGCCACTTGCTTTCATTCATTCTTTCATCAAGGCAGTCCTGCCATCCCGGGGATTAACCTGGTGAACCTACAATAGCAATAATGTCCTTCCTCAAATTAGAAGACTAAAATTGCACACAATACTCCAGGTGTCGTACAACTGCAGTAAGACCTTGCTCCTAAACTCAAATCCTCTCACATTGAAAACCAACATGCCATTAGCCTTCTTCACTGCCTGCTGTACCTGTATGCTTACTTTCAGTGACTGATGTTGCACCTCCCCCTTTCCTAATATGACACCATTCAGATAATAATCTGCCTTCTTGTTCTTGCCACCAAAGGGGATAACCTCGCATTTATCCACATTATACTGCATCTGCCATACATCTGCCCACTCACCCAACCTATCCAAGTCACCCTGCAGCCTCATAGCATTCTCCTCGCAGCTCACACTGCCACCCAGTTTTGTGTAATCGCAAACTACGAGATGTTTCATTTAATTCCCTTGTCTAAATCGTGTATATTGTAAATAACTGGGGTGCGAGCACCGAGCCTTGCGGCACCCCACTACTCACTGCCTGCCATTCTGAAAAGGAACCTTTAATTCCTACTCTTTGCTTCCTGTCTGTCTGTTCCATATCAATGCTCTACCCCCAATACCATGTGCTCTAATTTTGCACACTAATCTCTTGTATGGGACCTTGTCAAAGGCTTTTTGAAAGCCCAGAAACACCACATCCACTGGCTCTCCCATATCCATTCTATTTGTTACATCCTCAAAAAATTCCAGATTAGTCAAGCATGATTTCCTCTTCATAAATCCATGCCGACTTTGACCGATTTTGTCACTGCTTTTCAAATGCGCTGCTATTGCTTCTTTAGTAATCTATTCTAATTAATCCCCACTACCGATGTCAATAGACAATAGGTGTAGGAGTAGGCCATTCGGCCCTTCGAGCTAGCACCGCCATTCAATGTGATCATGGCTGATCATCCACAATCAGTACCCCATTTCTGCCTTCTCCCCATGTCCCCTGACCCCGCTATCTTTAAGAGCCCCATCTAGCTCTCTCTTGAAAGTATCCAGAGAACCGGCCTCCACCGCCCTCTGAGGCAGAGAATTCTACAGACTCACAACTCTCTGTGTGAAAAAGTGTTTCATCATCTCCATTCTAAATGGCTTACCCTTTATTCTTAAACTTTGGCCCCTGGATCTGGACTCCCCCAACATCGGGAACATGTTTCCTGCCTCTAGTGTGCCAAACTCTTAATAATCTTATATGTTTCAATAAGATCCACTCTCATCCTTCAGAATTCCAGAGTATACAAGCCCAGCCTCTCCATTCTCTCAACATATGACAGTCCCGCCATCCCGGGAATTAACCTAGCCAACCTACGCTGCACTTCAATGGCAAGAATGTCCTTCCTCAAATTTGGAGACCAAAACGGCACATAATGCTCCAGGTGTGGTCTCACCAGGGCCCCGTACAACTTCAGAAGGACCTCTTTGCTCCTATACTCAACTCCTCTTGTTATGAAGGCCAACATGTCATGCACTTTCTTCACTGCCTACTGTATCTGCATGCTTACTTTCATTGACTGATGAACATGGACCCCCAGATCCCGTTGTACTTCCTCTTTTCCCAACTTGACACAATTTATATAATAATCTGCCTTCCTGTTTTTGCTGCCAAAGTGGATAACCTCACATTTATCCACATTAAAACGCATCTGCCATGCATCTGCCCACTCACCCAACCTGTTCAAGTCACCCTGCATCCTCATAGCCTCACAGTTCACACTGCCACACAGCTTTGTGTCATTTGCAAATTTGCTAATGTTACTTCTAATCCCTTCATCTAAATTATTAATATATATTGTAAATAGCTGCAGTCCCAGCACCGAGCCTTGCCGTACCCCATTAGTCGCAGCCTGCCATTCTGAAAGGGACCCGTTAATCCCTACTAGTTTCCTGTCTGCCAACCAAGTTTCTATCCATGTCAGCACTCCACCCCAATACCACGTGCCCTAATTTTGCCCACTAATCTCCTATGTGGGACCTTATCAAATGCTTTCTGAAAGTCCAGGTACACTACATCCACTGGCTCTCCCTTGTCCATTTTCATAGTTACATCCTCAAATTCCAGATTAGTCAAGCATGATTTCCCCCTTTGTAAATCCATGCTGACTCGGCCCGATCCTGTTACTATCCAAATGTGTGGCTATTTCATCTTTTATGATTGACTCCAGCATCTTCCCCACCACCGATGTCAGGCTAACTGGTCTACAATTAATTCTCTCTCCCGCCTTATTAAAAAGTAGGATAACATTAGCTACCCTCCAATCCACAGGAACTGATCCAGAATCTATAGAACATTGGGAAATGATCACCAATGCGTCCACAATTTCTAGAGCCACTTCCTTAAGTACCCTGGGATGCAGACCATCAGGCCCTGGGGATTTATCAGTCGTCAGTCCAATCAGTCTACCCAACACCATTTCCTGCCTAATGTGGATTTCCTTCAGTTCCTCCGTCACCCCAGATCCTCTAGCCACTAGTACATCAGGAAGATTGTTTGTGTCCTCCTTAGTGAAGACAGATCCAAAGTACCTATTCAACTCATCTGCCATTTCCCCATAATACATTCACCCTTTTCAGTCTTCAAGAGTCCAACTTTGGTCTTAACTATTTTTTTCTTCTTCACATACCTAAAGAAGCTTTTACTTCTTTATATTCTTGGCTATCTTACCTTCGTACCTCATCTTTTCTCCCCATATTGCCTTTTTAATTATCTTCTCTTAGGCTAACTGGTCTAGAATTCAGTTTTCTCTCGTTTCTTAAAAAGTGGGGTTACATTAGCTACCCTCCAGTCCACAGGAACTGATCCAGAGTCTGTAGAACATTGGAAAATGATCACCAATACATCCAGGATTTCTCGGGCAACCTCGTTGAGTACTCTGGGATACAGACCATCAGGCCCAGGGGATTTATCTGCCTTCAGTCCCATCAGTCTACTTAACACCATTTCCTGACTAATGTTGATTTCCTTCAGTTCCTCCCTCCCGCTAGATCCTCGGTTCCCTAGTATTTCTGGGATATTGTTTGTGTCTTCCTTAGTGAACCAAAGTACTTGTTCAACTGGTCTGCCATTTCCAATAATGTTCACCTGTTTCTGACTGTAAGGGACCTACATTTGTCTTCACTAATCTTTTCCTCTTCACATATCTATAGAAGCTTTTTCTGCCAGTTTTTATATTCACACCAAGCTTTGTCATGCTCAATGCCCCCCCCCCCCCCCCCCCTTAATTAACCCCTTTCTCCTCCTCTGTTGAATACTAAATTTCTCCCAGTCCTCTGTTGAATGCCTCTTTTCTGGATTTAACACTATCCCTAATTTCTCTTGTTTGCCACTGTTGAGCCGCCTTCCCCGTTTTATTTTTACGCCAGACAGGGATGAGCAATTGTTGTAAATCATCCGATCTTTAAATCTTTGCCATTGCATATTCACTGTCATCCATTTAAGTATAATTTGCTAGTCTATCCTAGCCAATTCACATCTCATACAATCAAAGTTACCTTTCTTTAAGTTCAGGACCCTTGTTTCTGAACTTAAAGAACTTCTATCAATACTTCCCTGGGGTCGGAGATTGCAACCTTCACGTGGTCCACCCTGTTTCAACGAATGCAATTAACCTGGCGTGCACAAACAGAAGATCAAACAAGTTGTGTTACAACTTTAGGCTGTTCACGCCATACGCAAGAAGAATACTTCCCTAATCCTCTGGCGTCCTAGAGAAACCAATCCAAGTCTGTCCAACCTTTCTGTAGTTAATACACTCTAATCGAGGAACTATTCTGGTCATACTCTTTTGCTCCCTCTCCAAAGCCTCCAAATCCTTCCAGTAATGGGGTAATCGGAACTGCATGCAATACTCCAACCACGTCCTAACCAATGTCCTATAAAGCTGCATTAAGACTTCTTGACTTTTTTACTCAGTGTCCTGACCAAAGACAACCACACCATACCCTCTATTATTACTCTATGTATGTTGCCATTTACAGAGAACTATGGAGTTGAACCCCAGGATACCTCTGTACTTCAATGATGTTAAAGGTCTTGCCATTAACTGTATACTTTTGCTTTACATTTGATCTCCCAAAGTGCAGCTCCTCATTCTTGCTCAGATTAAACTCCACTTGCCATATCTCCACACATTTCTGTAACTGACACTGTGACATCATTCCTCACTGTCTGCAACTGTACCAATTTTACAAGTCTTAATCAACACATTTACATCCAAGTAACCCCACTGGTTGCAGACCCCCAGCCAGAATACATAACATCACAACCTTCTGTCTTCTATGAGTAAGCCATTTCTGAATCCAAATGACCAAGTCACTGTGGGTGCCATGCATCTTAATCTTCTGAATCAGCCTACCCCGAGGAACTTTATCAAATGTCTTGCTAAAATTCATGTAGCCAATATCCACTGCCCTACACTCATCGATCACCATCGTCACATCCTCAAAAAACTTAACTCAGTGGGTAGAAGGGTCTCGACTGAAATGTCAGCTATCCACAAGTCTGAAGAAGGGTCTTGACCCAAAATGTCACCAATCCATGTTCTCCAGAGTTGCTGTGACAAAACTTAGTTACTCCAGCACTGTGTGTCAGTTTGGTAAAACATGACTTGCCATGTACAAAGCTATGCCAATTATCCCAAATTATTACATTTTCTTCCAAATGAGAGTAAACCTTTCCCAAAGAATCCTTTCCAATAGCTTCCCAATCGCCGACGTGAGGCTCACCGGGCTATAATTCTCTGGATTATCTCTACTTCCCTTCTTAAACAAAGGAACAATATTGACAACTCTCTGTCTGGAGAGTAGCCATAACAATGGACTGAAACAATTCAAATTATTGAAATAAAAACAGAATATTGGAGATACACGAGGTGTTAACGTTTCAGGTCAATGTTCCTTCATCAGAACAGGAAAAGGAAGAAAACGACATGTTTCCATTTGCAAAGGGGATGGTTGGGAAGAACAAACATCTGAGATGTGGAGATCAAGATTGTCCAGGTGACACAAGCAGTGTTGCTGTCACCTAAGAAGTGACAAATCCTTCCTAATCACGGTTGCTGTCCTCCAATTTCAGATAAATGAATTTTCACGTTTATGTCAGAACTGCATAATGTAAACACAGGAGTCTGCAGATGCTGGAATCTGATGCAACTGGAGTAAATCAGCAGGTCAAGCAGCGTCTGTGTAGCTAAAGGGATGGTTGGCCTTTTGGGTCCCAACCCTATATCAGCACCCAAAATGTTGACCAATGTTTTGTCTCATCCGATGCTGCTTAATACACCAAGTTCCTCCACCTTTAACACTTGATATATTTTTCTCTCCATGTTACTTCACTTGCTAGGTACTCCATTCTCCTCCATTTCAGATTTCCAGCAATCGTTGCATTCTGCATCGCATTTTCCATCATCTTTTTTCACTTTTCCACACTCACTCTCTCTGTAACTTAAAACATTTATTTTCTCATGTCCCCATTAATAACAGTGGACAGCCTCTCCATCAGCCAAAAAGTAAAAGGGAGCACCAATGCCAATTTGAGCTATCTCTTCTAATTAATCTTAATTTAAGCCAATATCTCAAGGTGTAAATATAAACTATGTGACCCATCAACAAGATTCCAGTGCAAAGCTTTTCCAGGTTATGTATTTATTCTGCAAACAAGTAACCTAAACCCATCATGCTCACTTTTGGGATAAGCAGAAACCTAACGACTATTTTCCAATTTCTAACAAATTCCAGCCCTCCAATATTCTGTATAGGAATCCTTCAACTTTAAATTCCATCTTGTATTTAACCCTCATGAAAAAAAACAAAAGATGCTGGAAATAATCAACTGTTCAGGCACCATTCACGTATGGACCAAGAATCTTTCTTCTGCTATGAAATTCTTATTCCACTGGAACTTTTTTCCACTTACCTTCTCCCGATCTTTTCATTTTGAACTATTGCTGGTAAATATATGATAGCTATTTGAACCTCCTTCTCCCAGTTGGATTCCATCAAGGCTCCTGAGTCCATAACCTTTGCAGGAGAGTTGCAAATGGGTTGCATAATAATTCCATTGTTTTGGCCTAAACAGAAATTATGAGCCCTTGTCCAAGATATTGCACCTGCAAACCCAACAAGAGCCAGTTCTCTCAGGAGAAATAAAATTATGTTACGTAATGATATACCCTTCAAGCATAATAAACATTTGCATTTCTATCATTCAATGCATGAAATCCGTGTTTTTGTCATTTTCTTACGTCAGAAATTGGTTGAAAAGAACAACGAACATGAGAAAGTGCACTTAAGAGTCAACTTGGTTACATGAGATATACAAAAAATTGCAGTCTGCTCACCTCTGAAATGCAGAAGCATCTGGATGCCCCTGTGCATTATTTAGAAAATGGCTTATAAGCAAGTACAACTAGTAATTAGGAAAGTTAATGGATGCAACTTTTCATTCTCAAGGTAATTAAATACAATAGGTAGGGAAGTTCGTGCCTCACTTATACAGGGCTGTTGAGCAGGCCACATCTAGAATAATGTGTTCAGTATTGGCATAATCAAAATGGGGACATTACTAGATTAATAGGAATATAGAAACATAGAAAGTAGTTGCAGGAGGAGGCCATTCAGCCCTTCAAGCCAGCACCGCCATTCATTGTGATCATGGCTGATCGTCCCCTATCAATAAACAGTGCCTGCCTTCTCCCCATATCCCTCGACTCCACTACCCCTAGAGCTCTATCTAACTCTCTTAAATCCATCCAATGACTTGGCCTCCACTGCCCTCTGTGGCAGGGAATTCCATAAATTCACAACTCTCTGGGTGAAATAATTTTTTCTCACCTCAGTCTTAAATGACCTCCCCTTTATTCTAAGACCGTGGCCCTTGGTTCTGGACTCGCCCCACATTGGGAACATTTTTCCTGCATCTAACTTGTCCAGTCCTTTTATAATTTTATATGTTTCTATAAGATACCCCCTCATCCTTCTAAACTCCAGTGAATACAAGCCTAGTCTTTTCAATCTTTCCTCATATGACAGTCCCGCCATCACAGGGATCAATCTCGTGAACCTACGCTGCACTGCCTCAATCACAAGGATGTCTTTCCTCAAATTAGGCGACCAAAACTGTACACAATACTCCAGATGTGGTCTCACCAGAGCCCTATACAACTGCAGAAGAACCTCTTTACTCCTGTACTGAAATCCTCTTGTTATGAAGGCCAACATTCCATTAGCTTTCTTCACTGCCTGCTGTACCTGTAAGCCAACTTTCAGTGACCGGTGTACAAGGACGCCCTTGATTGTCTTATGAGGAAAGGTTGGTCAAGCTAAGCTATATCCACAGGAGCAACAAGAAATCACAGATGTTGTGATCTAGAGCAAATAGCATACCTCTGAAAGAACTCAGCGGGTCAGGCAGCATCTGTGGAAGCAAAGTATTTAAGTAGATTCCCTGCATCAGGATTTGCCGGAAGTAAGGTCTTGACCGAAAACATTTGACTATCACATAACTTCTAGTTATTAGTTGCATAGAACATGCTACTAGGGATGGTGGTACAAGCAGATATAATCATGGCATTTAAGAGGCTTTTTGAGACACATGAATATGCCTCAAATGGAGGGATGTGGAGTAAATGCAGGCAGAACGGAATAGTTTAAGGAGGACACAAGAGAAAAGTTGTGACAGAACGGTGAACATGGAAGGAAGGATGGTGGGTGGGAAAGAGGTTAATGCATAGAGGGGAGTGGCTAGAGTTAAAAAAAAAAACATCACAGGGAAGAGAGATAGAGGCAGGTGTGTAGAGGAAAAGTGTAGAGGAAGAAGAGAATATAGAAAAGCTGCCTGGTTTAGTTTAGATACAGCGCGGAAAAAGGCCATTCGGCCCATCGAGTCCGCACCAACCAGCGACCCCTGCACGTTAACACTATCCTACACTCTTATGAGAACGTACAAACTCCATATAGTTTCGGAATGGGACCAAGGTCTCTGGCGCTGTAAGGCAGAAACTCTACCGCTGCGCCAGCAGTGCGCCCAGTGGTATATTTCGGCTGAGATATTTTGAAAACAGGGAAGTGGTTTATATATAACAGAAAAAGGAATGTTGCCTGAAGTAAGGTCTTAACCAGAGAGGAATGTATCAAAGGACACATACAAGAGACCAACAGTAAACTCAAATAGTGTAGAGCAGTACATTTGTATATCGAGCTAAAGTGAGAAGTAATGTGCAACTGTGGAGGGGATGGAATGGTGTGAAATATCACGTGGGAAGGAAAACTGTGTTAGGGTGAAAAAGGGCACAAAAAAAATAATTAAGGAGGAACAGGTTACAATTAATTAAAGTGGATTTAAAGACAAAGTGGAAAGGTTGACATAAAATTTGGGAGAAATTCCAAGAGTTAAAGAGTCTTCAGAAACAAATCACTACAGAAAGCAATACAGGTCACATTCTTGAAACCCTTAAGTATTTAGCAGTCCCGCATTCATAATGCTTTGATGCTAATTCCTTTCACAACATTTGTGGGGGATAAAAATGAAATCCACATTTTTTTTTTAAAATTACACTTTCTAACTATCTTAGTTTACATTTTTACCTGCTGGAAGTGTGAAAGAAAAGTCAAGGACAGAACGGTATTAAAAATACAACGTTAGCCGCAGCTTTACTGACAATTCAGAACTTTCTTCATACAACCATTTTTTTTAAAAAAACCAAACAAATGAAAGTCAAAGTTCAGCACTGGCCTAAAATTCCACTTGTAAGGAATAAAAGGACTATTATGGTAAATGGTAAAAACAGACTACAGAATTCGACAACTAAAAGTTCTGGTGCAGACACACATTTGTTTGGTTTAGCAATTATTGTCCAAAAGACACTTGAACTGAATTGGCAGTCCTAACAAGAGGAGTTACACTTTATTCAACGTGAAAGAGTCGGCGACACTGTTGCTCTCTCAGACCGAGTCCCGTACTATTACCACAATCAAATGCTCTTCATCCACTTTCCCCAATGTCCTCATTGCCGTCTGCAGGAACTGCTGGGAGAAGACACAGGGTGGGAAGGCGTACAGCATGCCAGTGTTGTCCTTGTCCTTCACCCCACCAATGGGCAAACTGATCACCCCCGCCGCCTGCTTCTGTTTCAAGTAGGACACCAGATTCCGCAAGAGCCGTTGTTGGAGGCCAGGTTCAACTGCCACTGCCCCGTCACCGCCCTCAGCCCCCTGGGGGGCTTGCACAGCAAGCAGAACAGCATAGCCATCAGGGCTGCCCTGCTTGATGCGACGGGTCACCTCATCCAATTTGGGTTGGTCTAGGCGGAGACGCTGTGCGATCTTCAGCTGAGACACTTTGGCACCTGTTGCAGAGTCCTTTAGGAGGGCAAGGGTGATTGCAGCGTCACCCTCTAGTGTGAACATGTTTGTTGGAAAACAACTATTTTTTAGTACAAGGACACCGTTCCAGGCCAGTGACAGTGCCTGGGCAAACTCCAACAAATTGGCTGGTTTCTTGGACTCAACTTTTGGAGCCTCAATACTAGCTTTAGTCTCTACATCAATCTCAATAGTTCTGTGATTACGTTCACTGTCTTTCTTTTTATGTTGCACTGGTTCATGAGCATCCTGGAGCAATTTTTCCTCGAGGGGCGGGCGACGATCCTCTGGCGCAGAAGCAGAGATCGGCTCCTTGTCAACCACCCCATCTGCCACCCTGCTGTCCCTGTTCCGCTTGTCTGGACTTGGCTCCAATGAGCCCCGTGGCTTTGCTCTCACCCGTTCCTCGAAGGGTGAATGGACAGGCCGGGCACGATCATTGGAGAGGCTCCGGCGTTTCCGTCGCTCATCCCATGGTTTGGTAGCCGCAGAACTGCGGTCGTTCTCTCGCTCGCTCGGCCAACGATCTCTGCTGCGGCTGCGGACCGAGGCATTGTAGCCATCGGCATTGTTGCGACGATCCAGAGCCTTGGCTGGGCTGCTCCAGTCGCCATCGGAAAAGTTCCTGTCCCGTTCGTGAAATGGGGGCAGTGGCGGGGTTCGTTCGCGGGCTCGGGCCTCTCGCTCCAGGCTTCGGTGACGACTGTACCCGTCTGGTAGAAGCTCATAATGCATGGGCAGTGGTGCCTGGGGGTAAGGCTGTTGGTAGCGTACATCTTCAACCTTGGCAAAATCAACCCTCAATCGACGATCGGGCCCCCCCAGAGGAAAGCCTCGCATCTGTGCACAGGCAGCCTGGGCGGCATCTAAACTCTCATACTGTATGTACGCAAAGCTGTCGCCTTTCACGTAGTCAATGGTCCGAATGCTGCCAAAGCGGTCAAACTCCCTGGCTAGTGCAGCTAGTGACGTCAGAGGCCCCAAACCACCCACCCACAAGCGAGTCGTTGGGTTGGCTTTGCCATATCCAATTTTTACATGGTTCCTGCCGATCATACGGCCTGACATGGCCACCTTGGCCCGGTGCGCCATGTCCAAATTCTGAAATTTTAAGAACCCGTATGCACCTCCTTGCCCCCTTGGCGGGCGCTTAATAACTACTTCTTCGATGATACCGTACTTCTCAAAAGCACGGCGCAAATCACTCTCTGAGATGTTGTGGTCCAAGTTGCCAATAAACAAATTCCGGGTGGCCCGCTTATCATCCTCAGGCATCAAATCGTCTTCCTGCACCGGGTAGCTGAAGGCTCGTCCACGTTCATCATATAAACCATAATAATCTAACGACCGCTCACGCTCCCTTGGCAGTGGTACCACTTCAATAGGATAATTGGCATGTCTCGTCCTCTGATCTCTGAGTGCACATGCGCCAGGTGACAAAGAGCGCTGCCGATACTGGTACCCAGTGTGGATGGGTACATAGTTCACCTCCGGTGGAGTGCAGCTCCTCCTTTTGGGGTACACAGGCTCGATTTTAAGGGGCCGGTCATAAAGCACCAGTCGGCCCTTGGCATGCCTCGCTTCCTTGGCGTCCTCGTGGTGCCGAAAGTGTACGTATGCCAGTCGGCCCCCCTCGGGCGTGTGGGTAGCGTTGACGCTCACCTCTCCAAACTTCTTGAACTCGTGGAAGAGGCCATCCTCCACTGCCTCATCCGTCAGCTGAGACCCCAGGTTGCTGACCACCAGGGTCTTGTACTCCAGGCCTGTAGGCCTGCTGTTGTCCCCTTTACTTTTCTGCGCCGAACTGGTCCTGGCAGTAGGCAACCTGGTGGGCTCGTGATGGTGGTGATGGTGGTCCCCCCTGTCCTCCCTACGGCTATTGCTATTCGACTTTTCTCCCGCTCCTCCACCCGCTGGCCTATCCCGGCTCCTACTTCTACTCCGGCCCGGATGTTTGGCGCTCAGCGCGGCCTTATGGTAGTTGCCTACGCCGCCACCGCCTCCTCCTCCTCCTCCTCGGTTCCCATCGCACTCCTCCCGCCCGCCCCGGCACTCCCGCTCTCGTTCCCGGTCCCTCTCCCTAGCTCGTTTGGCCGACCTGCTGCCGGGCCCGCTACCTGGGGCCGACCCCGGGCTCGAGTCGCGCTCGCTCTGTCTCTTCATGGCCCGCCCCCGCCGCCCCCTCCACCTCCTCCTCCTCCTCCTCCTCCCACCCACTCTCAGGCTTCTCCTCAGCCCGCGCCCGCGCTAGGCCGCCAACCCCTCCTCCCCTTCTCCTACCCCCCCTACACACACACCTCCTCTCAGTAATCAGGCCGGCGCCGCCGCCGCCAAGCGGCCAACGGGTCCCCCAGATCCAAGGCGAACCGCCGTGGTCCAGCCCGGCACAAAAGCGCCCGCGCAACTGTCGCTTACGGTCTGAGATCCCCGGCCGCCATATTATCAGAGGAACCCCATCACCCCCCTCTCCGCCTGAAGAATGCGCGCCGCTTCCCCTCCACCCCTCTCTGCGCTCCAGGTCACCGCTTCCTGCGTACCTCATGCGGACGCGGTGACGCTCCAGGCACGCAGCTTTGGTGAACGTCACCCCTCCGGGTGGGTAGGACCAAAGATTAGCTCCTCTAGTATCTTTGGGTAGGACCCGTTTCTACGGGCCTCGCAACAACGGCGGACCTGCTGAGAGGGTACACTATGTGTAGGACGGAACTGCAGATGTTGGTTTAAACCGAAGATAGACACAAAATGCTTGAGTAACTCTGGGGGTCAGGCAGCATCTGTGGAGAAAAGGAATCGATGCATGAATGAATGAATGATACTTTATTATCACATGTGACATGTCACAGTGAGATTCGTTGTTTTCGGGTCGAGGCCCTTCTTCAGACTAAGAAATCGAAATTTGTATTCACTTCAACGTGAACTAACTCACTGGAGAAAGCCAGCGTGGAATTGTTAAATGGAATTAGTGCCAAATCGTAGAGGTTTAATGAACTATCAGAGAATTACTGTTGATTTGTACATGACTTTTAAAAGGTGTTCGATGAAGTAACACATAATAGGTTTGTAATCGAGATCGAAGGGATTTAATGACATGGGTTGCAGCAGCATGGGTCGAAAAATAATAAAATCACAAGGATGTGAGAGTGGCAATGAAAGAAAATAAAAGTCACCCGCCTCCTGAGATCTGAAATAAAAGCACATGATGCTGGAAATGCTCAGACTCTGTCAGTTGAGAGAGTAGCAAGAGTTAACAGTTATCATTAGTCTTGGAGAATTCCTCAGTGTTGGCACTAGATCCACTGTATCTTGTACGATTAACCTGAATGCCTTGGGTAATTTTACAGATGGTACATAACTTGAAGATGGAAACTGTGAAGGGAAAGTTGATAGACTTCAAGAGACCGTGGTACCTTTATATAAGAAGGGCAGGAAAGAAGCGGCAAGTAATTACAGGCCTGCGACACAAACATACATCAGTGATAGAAAAGTTATCTGTAAAAACATTCTGAGACAGAATTAATATATATTTGGAAAGGAAAGGATTAATCAAAGATTTTCAGTGTGCTGTTAGGGCGAAACATTCATCGTTTGTAACGATGAAGACCATATGGCCTTTGACACGGTCAGAAAACTGGTTGAAAACTTTAGAGCCCATGGGATACAAAGCAAGTTGCAAATTCGATTCAAAATTCGATGAGTGATAGGAAGCATGGGGTGATTGTTCAGGGTGGATTGTAAGATTAGAAGCTTGTGCCTGTGGGGTATCATATGGATCTGTGTTGGGACCGTACCATTTGTTATAAATATTATCAATTCAGATGTGAACATAGGAAATATAATTAGTAATTTTGCAGATGACATGAACTGTTACTGGAGAGGATTCTGAGGGATAAAATGCACATCCATTTGGAAAGACAGGGATTGATTAAGAATATTCAGCATGATTTTGTGCTTGGGAAAATGTGTTTCGTGAATTTGATTGGTTTTCTTTTAGGAAGTAATTATTCCCCACATTCTCATCAACACCCCCCAGATTCAACCACTCATCTACTAGGGGCTATTTAAAGGGGCAATGAACCTATCAATCCTCATACCTTTGGGATGTGGGGGGAAACTGAAGAATGGATTCAGCAGGACTGATTTGAAGAAAGACTGGATAGACTTGGTTTATACTCTCTAGAGTGGGAAAATGAGGGGATCTGTTTCGTGAATTTGATGCAGGAAGATTGTTTCTTTTGGGGAGGAAGTAATTAAGGATAAGGGGGACATTCTCATCAAGGAGAACCCCCACGTTAAGGATAAGGGGGAATCAGAGATGGTCAACCACTCATCTACATACTAGGGGCTATTTAAAGGGGCAATGAACCTATCAATCCTCATACCTTTGGGATGTGGGGGGAAACTGAAGCACCTGGAGAAAACATGTTCACCCTGTTCTTGCTCCCCGCACTTGCTCCCCCTCTCCCCCTCTCCCCATTCATAACAAAGAGCTCCACTCTCCCCATTCGTAACAAAAAGGTCCACTCTTGCTCCCCCTCCCCCCATTCGTAAGAAAGACAGTCCCCCTTGTCCTCACCTTCCACCCCATCAGCGTCACGTACAGCACATAATCCTCCAACATTTTTGCCACCTCCAACGGGATCCCACTACTAGCCACATCTTCCCATCTCCACCCCTTTCTGCTTTCCGCAGAGACGTTCCCTCCGCAACTCCCTGGTCAACTCATCCCTTCCCACCCAAACCACCCCCTCCCCATGTATTTTCCCCAGCAATCGCAGGAGATGCAACACCTGTCCCTATATCTCCCCCCCTCGACTCCGTCCAAGGACACCGGCAGTCTTATCAGGTGAGGCAGTGGTTCACTTGCACCTCCTCCAACCTCATCTAGTGTATCTGTGTTCCAGGTGTGAACTCCTGTATATCGGTCAGACCAAGCGCTCAGGCTTGGCGATCATTTCACTGAACACCTCTGCTCGGTCCGCCTAAACCTTTCTGATCTCCCGATTGCTCAACACTAACTCCCCCTCCCATTCCCACACTGACTTTTCTGTCCTGGGCCACTTTGTCAGAGTGAGGCCCAGCACAAATTAGAGGAACAGCACCTCATATTTCATTTGGGTAGCTTGCATCCCAGCAGTATGAACATTGACTTCTCTAACTTAAAGTAGCCCTTGCTTTCCCTCCCCCTCCATCTCCTCCCCTTTCTAGGTTCTCCTACCAGTCTTACTGTTTCCGACTACATTTCATCTCTGTACGGCCCACTCCCTTGACATCAGTCTGCAGAAGGGTCTCGACCTGAAATGTCACCCATTCCTTCTCTCCAGAGATGCTGCCTGGCCTGCTGAGTTACTCCAGCAGTTTGGGTCTACCTTCTCCCTGTGACCACAGGGTTTCCTCTGGGTGTCTCAGTTTCTTCCCACATTCCAAAGACGTGTAGGTTTGTGGGATAATTGGCTGTTGTAAATTTTTCCTAGTGTATAGGGAGTGGACGCAAAAGTAGGAATACATAGATCTAGTGTAAAAGGGTAATCGATGGTCAGCGTGGATTCTGTGGGCCGAAGAGCCTGTTTCCTTGCCCTATCTCTAAACTAAACTAACACAGTTAGAGGATGACTAGGTCAGGATTGAACCTGGGTCACAAGTGAGGTAATGGCTCTGTTTATAATCATGAAGAGTTTGGATAAAGTAGGTAGAGAAGATAGATAAAGGGTAGGAATAACATAAAAATTAGTTCAACAGGGAATTGTTTTGATCTTAAAGCAATCCGTAAAAGATTGGTGAAAGCAATTTCAAAAGTAACATTAATAAATTAATTGGATCAGTACTTGGAAAGAAGGCATTTTAAAGCAGTAGAGACAGCATGGTCATCATTATATGCAGATGATGTATTACTCTATATCACCAACTCTCAAGTTAGCATTCCAAATATATTAAATCTTATAGAGGAATTCGGTTCCTTTTCAGGATGTAGAATAAATTGGAACAAAAGTGAAATTACGTCAATAAAACACCAAGAGCCGATACATCTCCTAAAATTCCCTTTCAGAATTGCTACGGAAAAATTTAAATATCTTGGAGTTCACGTAACTAGAAAATACACTTCTCTATTTCAAGCAAACTTTCATCCTTTAATTACCAAACTAAATGCCCTTACTCAATTTTGGAAAACGCTTCCGATGTCTCTCATAGGCAGAATAAATGCCATAAAGATGATCTTCCACCCAAAAAATCCTGTACATTTCAATCAATACCGATTTATCTTCCGAAACATTTTTTTTAAAAACTCGACTCTGATCACAAACTTTATTTGGGATTATAAAACACAAAGAATCCATAAACGACATCTATGTAAACCCAGAAAAATTGGTGGACTGGCTTTCCCCAATTTTTTATACTATTATTGGGCAATGAATATTAAAAACGTAATCTATTGGTTGGACAACACATGCCAACGGGTAAAATGGTTAATAATGGAGAGAGAGGATGGCTCGCCTTTTAACATAGGCGCGATTCTTCTCTCTCCAATAAATTTGAAGAAAAAACTATATGAGAAAAATCTGATTATCCACAGTACCCTACGAATCTGGAAACAAGTGAAGTCAACCCTTAATCTGAGAAATGTATGTCTTCTCTCACCAATTGCCAACAACCCTTCGTTCAAGCCATCTTTTTTAGACAAAACGTTCACACATTGGGAAAGATTAGGAATTACAAAACTTGGAGATCTTTATGAGATGGGAACTCTTCTCTCATTTCAAGAATTACAGTCGAAATATCAGCTGAACGGTAGTCAATATTTTAGATACCTTCAAATACGAGACTATCTGTAATCATATACCCAAGACTATCAATCTTTGTTGCCAGACGAATGTATGAATAGAAACTCGGATTCAAACAAATTAATATCATGTCTGTATTACACCCTTTTAAATATAGAACCCCCATCGTCAGAATTCTCTAATTTTAGGTAATTTCCTCCTACACCCCTCCCCCCTTCCTCCACCCTAGTTGTTTTACCAGTTCCACAGTTCTCTGCATTGTTTTCCTCTAGAGATCACACCTTCCCTAGCCAACAATGGGTTTACTGCCCTACCCGAGGTAATTTGTGATTTGTCCTGGTCTTTTCGCACCAGCTCTCCCCCTACCACCCCTACTTTCAGTCTGTAGAAGAGTCCCGAGCCAAAACGTCACCCATCCTTTTTCACCAGAGATGTTGCCTGATCCACTGAGATACTCCAGCACTTTGTGTCTATTTTTGGTATAAACCACCATCTGCAGTTCCTTATTTCTACAGAGCAACAAGATAACTGTACAACCTTATTAGAGCACAATTGGAGTACTGTGCGTGCTACTGGTTGCCACATGATGGGAAGGTTGCAATTGCATTGGAGAGGATACAGAGGAAATACACCAAATTGTTGCCTAGGATGGAGCATCTCACTTACAGAGAGAGAGCTAGGGGTGAAGTCCTGATATGCCAATCTACATCGCTGCAGCCATTGAATCATTATTATCTGCACTTTCTCAGTAGCTCTAACACTATATTCTGTACGCTGTTCTCTTTTGCACTACCTGTTGTACTTGTGTATTATTTGATTGTAGTATGTTTTGACTGGATAGCATGCAAAACAAACTTTTTCATGGTATTTCTGTACACATTACAATAATAAACCATTAACAATAAATAGGCTTTCTGTGGAGTGGAGGAAGTGGAGGGGAGACCAAAGACCAGATAAACAGTCACACAGTATGGAAACTGACCACTTGGTCCACCATGGCCATATCCCATCTTCCAGCACTTGGCCAGTAGCCTTCAATGCCTTGGCAATTCAAGTGTTCCTCCAGACTCCTCTTAAATGCTGTTAGCAACGCTGCCTCCACCACTCTTCTATACAATGTATTCCAGAAATTCACCACTTGTGATGGAAGAAGTCCCCCTCGAATACCCTCTAAACTACTTATTACCCCTTACCCCTGCTGTTTGTCATTTATATCAATGATTTAGATAAGAGCATACAAGGCACGATTAGCAAGTTTGCAGCTGACACTAAAGTAGGTGCCATTGTAGATAGCAAAGATGGCTGTCAGAAATTGCAGAGGATCTTGATTGGTTGGGCAGGTGGGCTGAGGAATGCTTAATGGAGTTTAACAGAGAAGTGCGAGGTGGTGGCCATCTGTGCCAATATGGTTACTGAACATCCCAAAAGTTGATCTGGAGATATGGGAGGCAAAAAGGAGGAACAAAAATTCAGACCTAAAGACAGAATATCATAGCCATATAGATAATAGATACAGGGAACACCTCTTCATTTTCACCGATGGATCAAAGGATCCAGTAGCTGAAACAACAGGGGCGGCTGTGGTAGTCCAGGGGATGAATGTTGAGCTTTACAAAAGAACAAACAACTGTTTGACAGTATATACAGTGAAACTGTACGCTATTTTGATGGCAGTTCGGTGGATGGAACAGGTGCAACCATGTAAAGTAATAATATTAAGCGACTCATTATCTGCAATCCAGAGTATTGGGTCTGGTGCATCCCATAGGCGGCCTGACTTAGTTTATGAAATCCTGCTACTATTAAGCCAAGTGACAAGGAGGGGCAGTGACGTGACTTTGTTGTGGGTCCCAGCACACATTGGTGTTCTAGGGAATGAAAAGGTGGATAAATTGGCAAAGGAGGCTGTTAAAAAAAAGAAACATAGAGGTAAACTTACAACTATCCAAATCTGAAGGAAAACACATTGTGCGGAAAAAAATAAATCAGGAGTGGCAACAATACTGGGAACAGGAAACAAAGGGGAGACACCTCTATTCGCTACAAAATAGAGTGGGCATTACAGCAAGAAGAGGGGGGAACAGGAGGGAACAGGTAGTATTAACAAATTGAGGATAGGACTCACCTGAACAACACATTAAAAATATTGGGAAAATACCCTACTGGGCTGTGTGAGGAATGCCATCAACCAGAAACAGTTCAGCATGCCCTAGTTGCATGTAGGAGATATGAGACAGAAAGAGGATTTATGATCATTGAAATTAGGAAAATTGGATTGACAGAAATATCAGTAAAGAACATTCTAGAGTGTGGAGGGAAAGGAAAAGGAATAAAGTTGTTGTTTGATTTCTTGAGGGCCTCTGGGCTTATAAAAAGGATCTAATATAAAGACATGAGTACTGTGGAATGAAGCCAGAAGGTGGCAGCAATGCAACATTGCGGATGCCGGCTGCCGTAAAACTCCAAAGAAGAAGAAGAAGTGCGAGGTGTTGCATTTTGGGAAGTCAAACCAGGGCAGGACCTACACAGTTAATTGGCAGGGCACTGGGAAGTGTTGAAGAGCAGAGGGATATAGGAGTGCAGGTGCATAGTTCCTTGAAAGTGACATCACAGGTAGATGGGATGTTCAAGAAGGGTTTTGGTACACTGGCCTTCATCAGTCAGAGTATTGAGTATAGAGGTTGGGAGGTCATGTTGCAGCTATGTAAGTTGATGAGGCCACATTTAGAGTATTGTGTTGCGTTTTGGTCACTATATTATAGGAAAGATGTCATGGTGGAATAGGTGCAGAGAATATTTACATTGCCAGAACAAGGGCCTGAAATATATGGAGAGGTGGAGCAGGCTAAGACTTTATTTTTTGGAGCGTAGGAGAATGAGAGTGATCTTATAGAGGTGTACAAGATCATGACCGGAATAGATTAGGCAAACACAGAGAGTCTTTTGCCTAGAGTAGGGGAATCGAGAAGCAGAGGACGTAGTTTAAGGTGAGATTTAATAGGGACCTCAGGGGGTACCATTTTTTACACAAATGGTGGTGGGTATATGGAAAGAGCTGTCAAAGGAGGTAGTTGAGGCACGTATTATCATTATGTTTAAGAGACATTTGGACAGGTACATGGATGGGATAGGTTTAGAGGGCTATGGGCCAAGCACGGACAGATGGGACTGATATGGATGGGGCATGTTGGTCAGCATGGGCCGAAGGGTCTGTTTCCACGCTGTATGACTATGAGTAAATATTATCAGATACCTCTAGATTTTTAGAAGGCTTAGGAAGTTTGGCATGTTCCCACTAACCCCCACCAACCTACATAGAAAGCATTTTATTGGCATGCATCACAACATGGTTTGGGAATAGCTCCATCCAAGACCACAAGGAATTGCAGAGATGTGTGGACGTAACCCAGACTATCACGCAAACTAACCTCCCTTCCATTGACTCGATCTGCACTTCATGCTGGATTGGCAAAGCCACCAGCATAATCTGGTCACTCCCTCTTCTCCCCTCTCCCATCAGACTAGAGGTACAGAAGTATAAAAACACATACCTCCAGATTCAGGAACAGTTTCTTTGCAGCTGTTATTAGGCAATTGACCATCCTATCACCAACTAGAGAGTAGTCTGACCTGCTATCTACCACATTAGACCCTCAAACTATCTTTAATCTGACTTTACTGCACTTTATCTTGCACTAAATGTTATTCCCTTTATCTTGTATCTGTACACTGTGGGTGGCTTGATTGTTTCCATGTGTAGTCTTTTCACTGACTGGATAGCATGCAATAAAAAGCTTTTCACTGTACCTCAGTACACATGGCAGAGTTCATGGAACAAGTCAAGAGACAAGAGTGTTTAATTATCATAAACACAGGGACTGGAACAATGAAATTCTTACCTGCTGCATTTTTTCATGGTTTGGTGAACAGCGTGCAGTTTTCTTACACTTATGCAACAAATGGCTGGATTTTCCGGGCCTGTTTTTAAATTGGTCGTGGAAAACCAGGTATTCTGAGAGTATGGGTCAGAAATTTCACATCCCGATCCACACTGGCTCTGGATAACCAATAGTGCCCAATAAGTATAGAGTATTTCTGACTGATGATCACCGACTGTGTTCGGTAATGTCTCTGATATATTAACCTCAGTCTTAGGGAAATCTTGGATTCTATGTTGTTGGGACTGCCTTTGGTTCTCCAGGTGCTCCAGTATCCTCTCAAATCCCAAAGATGTGCTGGTAGGTTCATTGACCACTGTAAATCACTAATTAATATAAAATAAAATGACAAAATACCCAAAGGAAAGTTGGCAGGCATCTGAGAATATACGTAGGTTACAGGCTGCAGGGAGATACAGTGGGAGAGGTGGTACAAACAGTGCTGCTGTGTCTGTCAATTTCCGCCAGCTAATTGTGCTTCTTGAGTTTTATTTGGCATAACATTGAGTCAAGTCTTGCCGATTAGGTGCCCTGGCATGGTGGTGCCACAGTTAGTGCTGCTGCCTTACAGGTCATGGGACCTGGATTTGATCCTGACCTTGGATGCAGTCTGTGGTACGTTTGCACATTTTCCTTATGACTGTTGGGTCTTCTGCAGGTTCTCCAGCTGTCCTCCACTTCCTAAAGTTGTGCGGATTGGTAATTTAATTGGTATTGGTTTATTATTGTTAGTGTATTGAGATACAGTGAAAAGACTTTGTTTTGTAGGCTATCCAGGCAAATCATACCTTACATGTGTACATCAGGTGGTGCAAAAGAGAAAATAAACAGGGTGCCGAATATAGTTTTACAGTTATAGGGAAAGTGCAGATTTTAAAATGGCTACTATAAATTAACCCTTGGTGTCAAATGAGTGTGAAGATAACTGAGGCAGGTTGACCAACGTGTGAATGAGAATAGGTTAGAGGGTTATAGAATAATAAGGACAGTATCGCCCTGGTAGGAGCTGGTATAGTGTGTTGGTTGGAATGCCCTCCTTCCATGTTCTGGTAAGTAAGTGCAGTCTAATGTATCCCCTGTTCACTCTTACTTGGCCAGTGTATGGATGGTGGATCATGCTGACCTATGGTCCACTGTTGAGTCTTGAATGAGGAGAATAGTTACAAAATAAAAGGGCAATCATTTAAACTGAATTGCATAGGAACATCTTCTCACAGAAGATGGTGAATTGTGGATCCTCTATCATAGAGCGTTATGAGGCTTGATCAATGGAGGTGTTTTAAGGAGAAGATATCTGAACCAAAGGCTGTGGCCTGAGAGATGAAACATGGGGCAGATCAACATTGGTCATGGGGCAGATCAACATTGGGAATAGCAGGACAAGTTTGTTAGACTGCAGCTTACTCCTACTCATATTTTCTTTTGCTGCTTTTGTGTATTAATAGAGCACAGCCTGCATCAGTGCTATAACGAGATCTTGCCCCAGAAACTGACCCTGGCATAATTTGATGGTTGATAAAGTCCGGTCACTATGAGTGGGGGTGTTTAAATATCAATATATTCAAGGACATTTTTGAAGAGTATAACCAATCTGGGGTCCCAAATCCTGAGCCAGGTCTATTTTCAGGAAATCTATCCTCCATCACTGGATTCCAATGCAGACTGGAAGATTTTGTTTTATAGGCACAAGGAACTGAAGCTGCTGGAATCTTGAGTAAAATATAAAGTGCTGGAGCGGGTCACATAGCACCCGTGGCACACAGCATTCCAGATAGGCAACATTTCAGGTTGGGACACTTCTTCAGACTGATTGACGTAGGGGAAAAAATGCTGGGAATGTGGTGGGGTGGGACAAAACCTGGCAAGTGATAGGTGAGGGGGGAATGATTGGCAGTGGGGTGATCAAACACCCGAGATCAAAAGGATGTCAGATAAGGAGAGAAAGGAGTGACATGTAAAGCCAGAGGGAAGGATGGACGTGGAAGGTTTAAATGGCTGAATGTTGGCAGTTCTATGTCTTAGCAGAAAAAAAATCAGCTCAATAGGACAGTTCTTTGATAAAGCTGCAGATGGCGCCAGAACCCAGCAGTAGGAAGTTGTGCAAGCAGCACAGCATTTCTCATTGCAGCTTGGGTGGCGTGAGCAATGTTAACAGAGAACCTGAGAAAGGCAATAATTGGCTTTACCCTCTACCTTGGTGTTAATGACAAAAGTATGGTCGCCAAGCAAGAGTATTTGAACAGGCAGAGTAATGAAGGAATGTGTGCAAAAAGTGCATTTAGAGAAAATCATTATGACAAGGATAGATGGACCGTGCCTGTGGACATTGTGCTCGTTCGTATATGTTCACCTAATAAACACCAGGTGAACAAATACAGACACAGAATAACATGATCCAACAGGTATACACAGAACGTGCAGTAAAATCAGGCAAACAAGTACAAGTAGGGAATGAAGTAACGCCATGTTAACAAGTTCAGGCAGAAAGTCCGGTGATACTAAAATGTAAAAAGCAAAATACTGGCCACACGAACAGGCACTGCATTCAGAAAGTATTCAGACCCCTTCACTTTCTCCACATTTTATTATGTTACAGCCTTATTCTAAAATTGATTTTTTTTAATCATCAATCTACACAAAGTACCCCATAATAAAAAAGAAAAAATAGGTGTTTAGAAATTTTTGCAAACTAATTAAAAAAAAAAGAACTTAAATATCACACTTACAAAAGTATTCAGACCCTTTACTCAGTATTTTGTTGAGGCACCTTTGGCAGCGATTGCAGCCTCAAGTCTTCTTGGCTATGAAGCTGCAAGCTTGGGTAATTTCTCCCATTCTTCTCTGCAGATCCTCTCAAGCTGTCAGGTTGGGTGGGGAACCTTAAACTTGACTTGACTTGACTTGACATCGATGCACTATTTTCAGGTCCCTCCAGAGATGTTCGATCAGGTTCAAGTCCTGGCCCTGGCTGGGCCACTCAAGGATATTCACTGACTTGTCACAAAGCCACTCCTGTGTTGTCTTTGCTGTGTGCTTTGGGTCATTGTCATGTTGGAAGGTGAACCTCCACGCCAGTCTGAGGTCCAGAACACTCTGGAGCAGGTTTTCATCAAGGATCTCACTGCACTTTGCTCCATTCATCTTTCCCTCGATCCTGACTAGTCTCGCAGTTCCTGCCGCTGAAAAACATCCCCACAGCATGATGCTGCCACCACCATGCTTCACCGTAGGTATAGTATTGGCCAGGTGATGAGTGGTGCCTAGTTTCCTCCAGACGTGACGCTTGGCATTCATGCCAAAGAGTTCAATCTTGGTTTTATCAGACCAGAGCACCAAAGAAGACAACCCTTTTGGCCAACTCCAAGCAGGCTGTCATGTGCCTTTTACTGAGGAGTGGCTTCCGTCCGGCCACTCTACCATACAGGCCTGATTGGTGCAGTGCCGCAAATATATTTGTGCTTCTGGAAGGTTCTCCCATCTCCACAGAGGAACTCGGGAGCTCTGTCAGAGTGACCATCAGGTTCTTGGTCACCTCCCTGACCAAGGCCCTTCTCCCGCGATTGCTCAATTTGGCCGGGCAGCCAACTCTATGAAGAGTCCTGGTGGTTCCAAAGTTCTTCCATTTAGAATGACGGAGGCCACTGTGGTCTTCGGAACGTGCTATGCTGCAGAAATTGTTATATACCCTTCCCCAGATCTGTGTCTCGACACAATCCTGTCTCGGAAGTCTCCGGGCAATTCCTTCGTCTTCATGGCTTGGTTTTTGCTCTGACATGCACTGTGAACTGTGGGACCTTGTATAGACAGGTGTGTGCCTATCCAAATCATGTCCAATCAATTTAATTTACCACTGGTGGACTCTAATCAGGTTGTAGAAACATCTCAAGGATAATCAATGGAAACAGGATGAACCTAAGCTCAATTTTGAGTGTCATAGGAAAGGGTCTGAATACTTATGTAAATGTGATATTTCAGTTATTTATTTTGAATTACTTTGCAAAAATTTCTAAACACCTGTTTTATTTCTTCATTCTGGGGTATTGTGTGTAGATTGATGAGAAGAAAAAATGTTTTAGTCCATTTTAAAATAAGGCTGTAACGTAACAAAATGTGGAAAAAGTGAAGGGGTCTGAATACTTTCTGAATGTACTGTAGAGACATAGAAGAAATACAGACATATACATATCCAAACACATGCTTGCGCATATACATACCTATATATGTACACACAAAAAATAAACATGCATCCAAACACAAACGTATATATATACACACACTTATTTTGAATGATAATACATAATAAGTTCTTGACAGCCCATCAAACATGACTGATCATACTTGGCCATATAGCCACATGCCCTCTTGCTGCTACCATTGAGCAGTAATTACCGAGTCTGAAGTCCCACACAACCAGGTTCAGGAACAAGTAAAGACGCAAAGTGCTGGAGTAACTCAGTGCGTTAGGCAGCATCTCTGGTGACCATGGATAGGTGATATTTTGGGTCAGGATCCTTCTTCAGACTGATTGGGGCAGGGAGGGAGAAAGAAAGCTGGAAAAGAGGAGAGCCACGGACAATGCCTAGCAGGTAGGTTGTGGTTACAGGATTCAGAAGCTAGAGGAAGGAATGGGGGGAGCGGAGAAATAGGTGCAAATCCAGGAGCGGTACAGGGGAGGGAGAGAGCACTGGTGAGAAGGTTGGTGGGGGGTTTGGTAGTTACCTAAAATTGGAGAATTCAATGTACCCAAGCAGGATATCAGATGCTGTTCTTCCAGTTTGTGTGTGGCCTCACTGTGACACTGGAGGAGGCCCAGGATAGAAAGGTTAGTATGGGGTTGGGAAGAGGAATTAAAATAATTAGCAACCAGAGATCCGGTAGGCCCTAGCAAGTGTTCCGCAAGTGTTCCGTGAAATAGTTGCTGAGTCTATGCTTGGTCTTGCCGATGTACGGGAGATTAGATAGATTAGATTCCTTTATTTGTCATTCAGATCTTTCGGATGCAGATGCAGTAAATTAGGTTAGAGGAGGTGCACGTGATCCTTTGTCTCACCTGAAAGGACCTTAAAGGACCACTGTGTCGCTAGATGGAGGTGAGGGAGAAGCTATACAGGAGGTCAGGAACAACTATTATCCTATCACTATCAAGTCCTTGAATACACATCACAACCATAATTCTATCTCACCAACAGAAAACTATGGACCGCCTCATGCACTATCGTTGACATATTTTCCAATTATGTTTTTCACTAACGTCTTTTTTTTAACGCAGTCTTTTTTATCACTCTCTTCAGATGTTTCCGAGGTTATGACTCATAGGGAACTTTAAGTCTGGATCACTCTCAACATGGAGCAGATGGCCTCCGCCTATAGCGCACCCCTGTGGACTAGGCACAAGTATGTCACTACCTGAGGCCAAAGCCTATCACCAGCTCCAAGGTGTTGAAGAAGAGGGAATATCTCATTTTGTTGATGTATCTTTGTTGCCACACGTTATTGAGGTATCTTCTTGTCACATCTGGGGAGAAACCTGGTTAGAGAGGAACTTCATTTAGATTTGGATATCTTATAACAATTAGAATTATGACAGTTTGATCTACTGCCTAGTGTGCTCCTGATTTGGATGAAAGTCTCAACACTCTTTGGTCTAAGATGATTTTGTTTTGTCAACTATTCTTATTTTTAGAATGTATTTTTAGAATTAATTCTGCACCACACTCGACACTGCAACCGGTAGAATGTGCTTACAATGTCAAAGCTAGTTCAAAGTCCAGACTGAGACAGGCGCCATTGTGGAATCCCGCGTGCAAACATTGCCAATTTGTTTGCTCAGGGGCACAATTTTCATGAGTTTAGACCAACCATGTTGACGTGCCCCGAGCTAGGACTGATTCCTTCTTTATTTTGTCACTATGCTGAAAATAGATACCAGACCAACAGGAAGAGATTAGAATAGACCAAGAGCTGTGCACAATGGTGAGCGTGTTCGGGGCGAGAGAAAACAGGGTGGGGAGGGTGAGGGTGGATATGAAGCCTCAGGTGGGCCTGGTGTGATATTTATCTCTAACTAACTGCTCTGGGATCAACGGTGTATCTTTAGTTGGAGATAAAAGATAAGCTTGTGCTTCATGTCCTATTTTCCCCTGAAATCCAGAGGGACAGGTCTCCTGAAGCAGAGAATTACCCTCATGCTGCCGTGAGTAGGTGGAAGCCAAGAATGGAGGAGCCACGCCCTGCTCCTCGTCAGTATAGACCTTTTGTGACATAGTTCCAAGCATTTTGGGCTGCTCAACTAAAAGAACCTGACCTCGGTGGTGTCACAGCTCCTGGGGAAGATTTCCTGGAGAAGGATGCTGGAAGTAAAGGAACTTACCCTGCCCCAACCCAAGCCCCATATCACAAACACTGTTCCATGTGGAGTTTATGAAGGGAAGCAGCAGAATGGTGTCACACCCCAACATCATCGAGTGGGGTCAGTGGGGCTTCAAACCAGCCTTCAGTTAAATAGGCTTCGAAGAGAGGAGTAGATCAGCTCCAGTGTCTGAGAATGAGAATGGAGGGGCATTAGCTGAGCCCTCGCACTAATGAAGGGTAATGATGATATGAAAAAGGTATAAACCCTCCACTGGGGGTACAGTATAAACCTTCAGTGAGGTTGAATATAATTCCTCCAGCGGAGGACAATAGGGGTATAAACCTGTCCTGCGGCACTGGGTTCAGCTTAATATTCCAGCATCTGCATTTTCTGTGTCTCCCTTAATCATCTACTACTGGGAGTGTAGAGGGGGATAAATCAATGGGGGGGAAGAGAGAGGTAAATCCACTTGTAGTGTGGGTAGGTGAGGATAGGCCCTTTACTGGGGGGAGAGGTGTACAATTCTCCAGAGAGTGGTAAAATCATGTGGGGCATGAGGGGCTAAAACCTTGTAGTGGTTCTAGTGGTGGTGGGATAGAGAGTTATTAACCCTGTATGGAGTGTGGGGTCTAAACCCTGCAGTAGGGAGTCGAGGGGTATAAATGCTCTAGAACGGGATAATGGGGATAAACACCTTAATGTTGAGGTAGATGGTTATTAATCCTCTAATGGGGTCTGAGTAGGGGTTTGGAGATCAGCCCTATAGTAGAGGGAGATGTACACTGCACATGAGGTATAAATCCTAGGGTTGTGGTGGAGTGGAGTGGTATTAACCCTATAAGGAGGACAGGGATACTAACCCACTAATAGCAGAGGGCTGAGGAGCATAACCCTTAAACTAGTGGGGAATTCATCTCCCAAACTTAGTGGTGGAGTAGAGATAATTAACCCTCTAGTGAGGTAGAAGGGTATTTATCACACTAGTTGGGGTGGGACCCATCGGTGGGAGAGAACATCATTTTTCTGGGATTGGGTAGAGGGGTTTAAACCTTCTACAGTGTAGAGGGATATAAACGCTCTGGAATGAGGTAGAAGATTATACATTCTCTGGTGAGGATTAGGGAGTATAAACCTTCTCAGGGTCAAACAGAGGCGTATAAGCCCATAAATAGGATAGCGAGATATAAATGCTCTATTGTAGTAGAGATGTATTTACTCCATAATATCATTGGGGACAGGGGTATAAGCACTCCTGCAGTGTTGAGGTGCATTAATCCTCCAAAGGGGTGGAGTAGAGAGGTGATACCCCCCCAGTGTGGGAAGTAGGGGGACAAACACCGATGGTGGGTTATAAACCCTTTGTTGGCATAGAGGGATAGAAACCCTTTAGTAAAGGGGAGAGGGGTATATACCCTCAATTTCTGTATAAATCACCTTGAGTTGTTTTGAGGGGTATAAACATTCTCAGGGTAGGGGTGGAGGCATTTGGATTCTTTAGTGATGCAGTCAAGGGCGAGAAACCCTTTACAGTAGGGTAGAAGGGGATAAACCCTTGAGTGTGGGGTGGAGGAGCACAAATCCTTTGGGTGGAGGGGGTAGGATTGGTATGGGAGGACATGGCCCATTGTAGTCCTGGGTCACCAACCTCAGGAAGAAGGCATCAGCACAGTAATCATTTTACTCAGCATGCATTCCTTCTTCAGTGAAAATAATGTCCTCATATTCTCTGGCATTGTTTCCACAGCTGTACCAATCTTCTATGTTGCTTCAAATGTGAATCCAGTATATTTTTAATCTTTGCTTGAATGCATTTTGTAAATTTGCAGACAAAACTATCCCACAATATGCAATTTAAAAATATCCCAAAATTGCTCAACAATACAATTGCCAACCATTTTCTACCATGTGTGGATTTTCTACACAATCATCAACAACAAAAGTTTGATACTATCGCAGCAGTAAAATTAAAAGTGACTTGGTGATACAATGTGTTTCATGGACATGGAGAAACATTGAATATGTTTCCATATAAAACAAATATGTTGATATTCCTGGTCAGTAGTTCGGTCTGACTGAATTGATTGAGTTGTCTCGAAGATTTAACTTATATTGATGGTCCCTGAGGAGTGGTCCCAGAAGAATGGAAAATTGCACATGTTACTCCACTGTTCAAGAAGGGAGCGAGACATAAGAGGGTAAACCTCAATCTTTTAGCATGACTTCAGTGATTTGTAAAGTTTTAGAGTCCATTATTAAGGATGAGGCTGCTAAATAAGATGATTAGTATTAAATATAGTTTAAAATGTTTGTACTGTAATCACATTCAAATTCCGGATGCACTAGGTTTTATTTTTCTGTACATGCAGGAAAACGGATTTAAAAATCACCACCTTTGTGGCTGATAGATGGTACATTCCCAGCAACATACTGATTAAAAAGCACGTATAAATTTGAGAACCGGAGTATGCTGACTGAATTTAAATCTATTATCTTTCTTTTCCTGGAGAATCACTGTAGCTCCCTTTCAGACATCTCAGCACTAAACACATGAGCTGTTGACAGCATAGACTGTGACATCAAATTACCACAGCAATAAGCATTGATAGTAGCTTTGCAGTTATAGGACAAAGACTGAACGTTTATTGAAAGATGTTACAAACCATGTTTTTAATCTCTTATCATCTTCTTCCATTTGTTTTCCAAGCGGATGTTACACACAAAGCATATCAGAAAATGTTTCCTATTGAAGGTTGGATCTTAACTCCTCAGGGAGCTTCAGTAAACAGAATACAGCATGCATGGAAAATCCTAGTGGATCAGTTGATGGGATAGTGAAGTGCATCATGAGGTCACTGGGAACTTTGAACTGGCTTTGGCCCAACAATACCATGAGCCCTTCACATACACTGCTCTGTTTTTTTCATTTCAAAAACGTTATTTATTAAAAATATGAAAGAAATACAGAGTAGTTACATGCTAACAGTAAATACATAATTTATTTTACATGCCACTTAAATAGTAGGTTAAACATGCAGATATTAAACTCCTAAAAAGTTCAATGAGTGTCCCAGATTTAATATTTACAGTCAATGTTCTTTCATTTGCTACAGCAAAATGATCAAACTGGCACCTCAACCATGTATTACAGCTCGCTCACTTCTTGAGATATCCAACATCAAATACTATGAAGTTCCCAATGGCAGATGTATGTCAGCCTCTTGGGAAGACCTCTCACATGCTCAGGATACATTCTCAAACTTCCAGTTTACACATTGAGGCCCTTGCATTTTTTTCCATTTGCACTTTCTCTCCAGCAATAATTATATTTGCACTCTTTGTTTTCGGGTTTTTTTTTGCACTGCCTAATGTTCTCATGAATGGTGTGATTGCCTGGATAGCATGCAGGCAATCATGCACTATCTCCGGAGGGTAGACACAAGTGCTGGAATAATTCAGTGGGTCAGGCAGCATCTCACGAGAAAAAGTATGGGAGACGTTTCAGGTGACTTTTTCTCCAGAGATGCTGCCTGATCCGTTACATTACTCCAGCACTTTGTGTCTATCTTCTGTATATACCAGCATCTTCATGTTTTTTTTTCTGCAGCATCTCTGGAGAACAAGGATAAGGTAATGTTTCAGCTCAGGACCCTTCTTAGACTGTTGAGGATCGCTGAGTTACTCCAGCATTTAATGGGGTTTTTTTTTATAAACCGCCATTTTCAGTTTCTTGTGTCAGCACACAAAACAACGTTTTTCACTGTACAAGAATAAACCCATACTGATAGCCAAACAAGTCTGAAGAAACATTAGCATTGCAGCTTAGGGGGAGGTAACTAGTACTTTTATGGAGAAAAGGAGCATGTGCCAGGATACCCTACAGTGCCAGGAAAAAATGAATTATATGAATTATTCTAGTAGGCTTAGTACTCAGTGAAAGTTTGGGCAAACATCTCATCTTGGTCATTGCAAATGGGCAAACGGTTAGAAGAAACTAAATGAGCTGTTGATTCAGGTTGATCACTGTTCAGCTCACAATGCAGATAGTGAACATGGCTTGTGACTCTCTTTTGAAACTGGCTGCTTGTTCCCCATCCCCATCTGGGTTAAACTGGAACAAAATGCAAGGGAGTTCTCAAGAACCAGGGACCTTCCTGAAGGATCTCAACGTGTTTCAGGAGCACACAAGAATGCCTTTAGCTTTGATGTCACACCTTGACCCACTTTTAGGAAGGTGTGACAAGTTATTAAAAGGCAGCTGCATTTTGTGATACACTGAACCTTTAAACTTATAAGAAAGTGGAGGCACTGGTGCGCCTTCTTCATGATTACGTCTACATGGATCGAGAAGAGAAAGGTTCACCTCTAGTGTTAAATTACTTCTTCCACATAATCTGTGTTAACTATAATTTTACTTCGGAGTCACGTGAGTGACTACGTGAAGAAGCCCGCCACGACGCATGCGTGTCATATTGCTTTCACGCTTGCGAAACGACAGGCGGGGTGGAGCGTTCCCCCGTAGCGGTAAATTTGAAACCGCGACCTGCAGGTAAGTGATTTACTCTGCGGTAGTGTTTGTCCCCGCGCTGTTTTACACAGGGGGGGGGGGGGGAGCTGGGACAAAATAGTGTCCACAAGTGCTGCGAGTGAAGCTGGCTGGGGAGGACCGCGAAGTTGCGGGAGCCAGCAGCAGCTGAAGGCACAAGCCCCGTAAGGGATCAGCTGTGCCGAATTCTGATCCCGCGCCGGGGCCGTCGACTTTTGACAAGTCGAAAACGGCAGGAGGCGGGGTGGAACGACGTTCCCCCGTAGCGACAATTTAAACCGGGACCTGCAGGTAAGAACTGCAGTCTTTTTGTGTTTTCCCATGCTGATTACAGGTGGAGAAACCAACGGAAAACAAAGAAGACAAGGTCTGCGACAAAGCTGGTATGGGAGGACCGCAGAGCAGCGGGCAGCCAGTGGCACTCGGATCACCGATAGTGGAATCAGCTGTGCCCGATGTCGCCTCCGCACCGGCCAGATCCACGCGGCCGGGCGGTAAGGCTAGACACAAAAACAAACAAGGTCGTGGACTCAGAGGAGTCCGACTTTGAACAACTGCAGGCGGCCAGCGACCGAGAGCACTGGAGCCGGATGGAGAGGTGTGTGGAGTATTTGCTCCACGTGACAGACTCCGGGAGATGGAGTCGGGTCTATGTAGGCCCTATGATAAACCCACAGCAGTACCTCTTGAAGGGCTGCACAGTGCTTCTACCTCATCAGAGGGGAGCACTGTGGGTCAGTTCTGGGCTGACCTGGAAGAGGGGCCCACAGAAGGAAAGACAAGTGTGCAAGGGGTGCAGGAACGAGAGAACCTACTGGACTAATAAAAGGGATTCCAACAAAAACCCACTACAGCCAAAGACAGCACCCCTACGCACCCACCAGCAGAACTGGTGAAAGCTCGAAGGCCCGGACTTCACGTCGGTGACTCTGCCTAAGGGAAAGGCTAGAGATTTAATAGAGGCTTGCAATAACCTCATTGACATCAGCAAACCATCCATCCGATTGGTAACAAAAGTAATTGGCAAAATGGTGGCTGCCTTTCCAGCCACACAATTTGGACCTCTACATTATCAAAACTTGCAGAGAGCAAAAATACAAGCACTCTAAATTAATGCAGGTCACTTTGACAGACCTATGAAACTACCAATCAAAGCTAAAATGGAACTAAAATGGTGGATAGATAACATCTGGCTTTGTTCCAATCCAATCATTGTCAGTAACAAACTGATGCCAGTGCACTTGGGTGGGGAGCCACCAATACCATCACCAGCTGTGGAGCTAGATGGACAGCACAAGAGGCATCATTATTACTCACACTGGGCATAAACTACCTGGAAATGTTGGGTGCCTTCCATGGCCTAAAGTCATATTGTACTGGGTCATATCACCAGCATGTTAGACTACAGATAGACAATACCACCATGGTAGCATACATTAACCACATGGGTGGAAACAAATCGACATCATGTGACAATCTGGCTAATACAATTTGGCAATGGTGTATCCAGAGAGATATTTGGATATCAGCCACTTACCTACCAGGAAGACTAAATTTAGTGGCAGACACCAGGTCACGCAAATTTAATGAAAACACCGAATGGATGTTGAATAAAAAAGTATTTGCTGATATTACAGCAAAATATGGAACACCAGATATCGATCTATTCGCATCCAGACTTAACCACCAGTTATCAAATTATGTTTCATGGGAACCAGACCCTGGGGCAGCAGCGACAGATGCATTTTCGCTGCATTGGGGGAAATTGTTTATTTACGCATTCCCTCCTTTCTGCCTCATCAGTCGGGTATTAAGGAAAATACAACAAGACTCTGTGTCTGGTATTTTGGTAGTACCCGATTGGCCTACTCAACCATGGTTCCCAGTGGTATTAAACATGGTATTAGAACCATGTATCACCATCCCACATAGACCAGATTTATTGCTACATCCCGTAACAAGGGATAGCCACCCATGCCGTAAACATTTGAACTTATTAATTTGTAGAGTTTAAAAACAACTCTACTACAACTGGGACTGACGGACCGAACAGTGAAAATGATCTCGGGGGCCCAAAGACAGTCAACCAAAAAACAGTATCTGGTCTATATCAGGAAGTGGGAGATGTACTGCCATAAAAACAACATCACCTACAGAGCCATGAACATCCCGTCTGTTCTGGAATATCTGGCAGGCCTCCACTATGATGAGGGGCTCAGTTACAGTGCCATCAACTGTGCCAGAAGTGCCCTATCGACTTATCTATGGCAGGGGGCAGAGTGTTATTCTGTTGGGACTCACCCACTGGTAACAAAACTTATGAGGGGAATTTTTAATACTAATCCCCCAAGAATCAGGTACTCCCAAATATGGGATGTAAGTATTGTCCTGAAGATGCTCAGGAATTGGTCTCCAGCAACAGCTCTGTCCCTACACAGACTGACATTAAAAACAGTCATGCTAATGGCATTGGTCACGGCACAGAGGGTACAGTCACTGCATAAAGACTGGACAACATGACTTCCTCAACAGAAAATATTACGTTTCATATCTATGAGTTAGTAAAGCAGAACAGACAGGGATCAGCAGGCCTCAATATACAATTTAGGTCATACCCAACAGATCACTGTCTGTGTATAGTAAGACATCTGTCGTTATACATGGAGAAAACGAAAATCCTAAGATGCAATGAGAAGGCACTTTTTGGTCAGCCACAAGCAACCACACAAAAGAGTGATGGTCCAGACCATCTCAAGATGGCTGAAACAGGTGCTAACACAGGCTGGGGTGGATACTAATGTTTTTAAATCTCATTCCACCAGGGCTGCAGCTACATCGGCAGCGATACAGTTGGATGTACCAATGTACCAAATCCTCAAGGCAGCAGGATGGTCTGGGGAAAAAATAATCCAATTATTTTACAACAAACCAGTAATGAAACCTGGAACGTTTGCAGAAACAATTTTAAGTTCTGTAAATTAATTTAAACCCGTAAAAAGGGGTTATAATTTTGTGTTAATAAATTTATGATTTCAATGTCGAATTCATGTCCAAATTATGTTAACACAATTCCTCCTACAGTCATCAAGGCAGACATGATGCATGGACTCGTTTCCATGGCATGAAATCACAGAGCTTTAAAATCTTCACGTAGTCACTCACGTGACTCTGAAGTAAAATAGTAAGATTAAACGAGAACTTACCAGTTTGAAGTTTGATCTGTATTTTATGAGGAGTTACGATGAGGGATTACGTGCCCTCCGCTCCCACCCAGATCATATACTTAACTGGTATCTCTTCTCTAATCTTACTATATTTAGTCATTACAGTTATCTGTGATTTCACACCACTGCTTTGAAGAATGACACGCATGCGACGTGGCGGGCTTCTTCACGTAATCCCTCATCGTAACTCCTCATAAAATACAGATCAAACTTCAAACTGGTAAGTTCTCATTTAATCTTACTATTATTTCCTATGTAGCTGTTTGTAGACTAAATCTCCCTGGTTTCAGAGCTGCCTGTCCCACTTCCACTGGTCCTTTGGCTATGATCTACATGCAAATTTGACAATTTTGCCATTTCAGGCTGTTTGTGTAAATGAGGAACTGGAGATGCCTGCCTCGGTATTTGTTCCCACCTTGACTAGTCATTCAGAGGGAAAATATCTTCTTACCACCTTCCATTCCCAGTGATTCCCCTGAATCCCTACAGTCCTATCGCTAATGTAACTTTGGCGGGACTTTAGAAGTTGAGGCACTGCAAGGCTCCACACTGACCCTGTTTATTCAGTGCCTCAAGAAAATCTGAATCTTCTCACAATTAGTCAATTAGTTTCCAATATATATTCCTTTAAATTTTTTTCAGCTGGCAGCAAGAGCAGGATTAAGAAAGTTTATTATTTTACAGTCTAATTTTAACCATTCCTTTCCTGTGCTCTTGGGATTCAGTTGGACACATTCAGCCTCAACCAAGAGCAGCTGTTCGATATATACAGGTATGCTAATCTGTTCAGTGCAAGCCAGAGATATGGTTAAACTGTTTTGAAAAAAACAATGTCTAAATTTAGTTTTAATTGAATTTAGGTTCTTGTCCCTTCTGACAGAATGATTCAAGTTTTTTATGACTTAATTTTCTGTTCTCCTTGATAACATTGACATTCAGTTTCAGCCTCCTCTCATCTGGAGTGCCCACTAGCCTGATGTGATGAATCATCACCCCTTGGGATTGGATTCTGATCCTATTGAACCATGGCAATGGAGCTCTAATTCTTTAACCCTAATCCCATAGCATCTTAAACCCTTTAGTGACTCTCTTGCCCAATGATCTTCTGAGATCTCAAAAGCATTCCAGCTCTGGTCTCAGGCAAAATGCATATGGCATGTCCTGTTACCGCAACATCCCCAAATCACCAGCCTTACCCAGCCTCTCCTGCAATTTACAGAAGTTACAGCACATTTTACAAGAACAACATGGGTGTAGGGAATGGTTGCTGTCAGGTTAATACTCAGTACATGAAGCACAGAGCTATCCACTGCTACTGTGCGTGTGTGTGTATATGAATCCGTATATGTGTGTGCATGTTTATTGTACACCTGCAAGTGTATCTGTACACCTGCATGTGCATGTATTTACATGAATGTGAGAGATATGAGTTTGTGTGTATGAGTGTACTTGTGCATGAGTAAATGTGTGTGTATGTGCATGTGCATGTGCATGAAATGTGTGCTAGTGTGTACAAATGCGTGAACCTGTTTTAGATCTGCATGAATGTACTTGTGTGTAAAGCTGCGTGTATGATTATGTGCATGGTTGTGTTTTTGTATGTGAGTATGCGTGTGTTCTTTTGCGTAACTAGCCAAGTGTCTGTGTATGTGTACAAGTGTGTTTGAGTGAGCGTGTGTTTGTGTTTCTACATGCTAATACATGTGATTGATTTTTGTAAGTGAATGTGTGTATGGATGTGTGTGAGAGTGAGTCTGTGTATGCATTTGATGTGTTAATATGGGCGAGTGTTTGTTTGTTTGTATGATCTTTGCAGGGATGAGCACATGATGGAACATTTAGGAGTGAACTATTGGGTGCTGGGTTGGGATCTATTTGACTAGACCCACTGCTGAAGTGCAAGCGCTGGCCATCCATTCTACCTCATCTCTTCAGGATGCTGCAAGCCGTTTGGAGACCACTTTACTCCCAAGACTATCTCTAATTGCTTCCTCAACTAAATTGCTTAAAATGTCAAACACAAACGTTTCGGTTATTATATTTTGTAAACTTTCAGTGATGTCTCCAGAGAGAGCACACAATACTGAAACTAGCGTCAGAGCCACAGAGTGCCACAGGGAAGTGGAGATAAGGAGATGCATGTTTATAACCAAGAAGCATAATGGTGTATGTTTGTCCAGCAGTAAACAAGAGATCATCTGCCTCACAGGCAAAGATAATTCTGTATATAACCTTGCTATAAACATTTTGTAAACTTTGCCTTATTCAAAGAGGCTGGGTTGGTCAGGTGCTGGCTACTTTAAAATCCTTTAATTGTTCAAACTTTATTCCCTGTCTGGAATGTTTCTGGGATCTAGTCAGTATTTAGTGCCCATCCCAGGTGCCATGAGGATATCAGGAGTTAATCAAGATGATGGCCTTGAATCACACAGAAAGGGAAACAAATGCATTTGCATTGTTCTTTCCATAAGCACAACAGTTTAGAGCCCTGGACATGGTCACTCTTGCTGTGTAGGAATCACAGTAGTCTATGTGAACATAGACAATTCTAAATCCCAATATCCTGTTGACGAGGTTTCAAAGATGAACATTGGCAGGACTTCCTTTGAAGGAATAAGGCATGGGAGGACAGGTAAGGGCTTCTTTTAAAGTCTCATTAAAATGCCAGAGGCTGAAGCTCCCGCTCAGCATCAATGTAGCACTCCAGCATCAGCCTGGAGTGCACTGTTGCTTCTCAAATGGGGTTGGAAGCAATAGCTATCCCACTTAAAGTGCAGTCAAATAAGACACAACTCTAACGGACCAGACCAAGTGGAGCTCCTGTTCACCTGTATGAAAGGCAATAGAGCCAAGTCCATTTTATCCAATAATGATTACACTACAGAGGATACCGAGGAGAATCACCAGAATATTACCTGGGATGGAAAGTTTACTCACCTTAAAACTTGGCACTTCAGCATTTGACATTCCCAGCCTGGGAAAAAGACTTTGACGGTCCATCTTTTCTATACTTCATAGATTTATGAACCCATCAAGTCTCATCTCAGTCTCTGACATTCCAGAGAAAATAATCCAGGTTTGTCCAGCCACTCATTATCGCTAATACACTCCAATCCAGCCACATGCTGGTAAATCTCTTCTGCATCCCCTCCAAAGCCACCATATCCTTCCTGCAAAGAAGTTACCAGAAATGCACGCTATATTCCAAATGTGGCCTAACCAAATCTTTATAAAGCTGCAACACGAAAATGTCTGCATGGTTGGCATGATTGTGGTGGGCTAAAGGGCCTGACCCGAATTGTCACCCATGCTTTCTCTGCAGAGATGCTCTCTGTCCCGCTGAGTTACTCCAGCATTTTGTGTCTATCTTTGGTCTGCATATGTGTTGTTTGACTTTATGGCTCCACATCTATGGAGGAAGAAAAAGAGTTCATGGTTCAGGTCAGAATTAAGGGACAGAGGTTTAGGGGTAATATGAGGGGGAACTTCTTTACTCAGAGAGTGGTAGCGGTGTTGAATGAGCTTCCACAGTGAAAAATAAATTGGATAGGTATATGGATGAGAAGGGAATGGAGGGTTATGGTATGAGTGCAGGCAGGTGGGACTAAGGGGAAAAAAAATTTGTTCGGCACGGACTTGTAGGGCCGAGATGGCCTGTTTCCGTGCTGTAATTGTTATATGGTTATATGGTTATAGGTCAATGAGCTGCGTGAGAATTGAACTAGTGAGAGAAGAAAGATGTATTAATCTGCAGGTAGGGAAAGGAATCGAGGGAACAAAGACAATGTTTGTGAGAGCAAAAGAACAAGGTTGCCCATATGGTACAAATATTGCTGCTGTTGCTGCTGCTGTCCAAAAGAGGGATCTATATGGAGGTAAGTGGAGGAAGATAAACAAGGGCAATAAGAGACAAACAAGTAGCCTGCTGGATCAGTGAGATACAGAACATAGCAAGTGCTGGAAATCTGCAATAACAGAGATTGATGAAAATATTCAGCAGATCAGGGAGCATTTGTGGAGGGAGAAAACTAAGTTAATGTTATATCAGAACTGGCCAGGTCTAACTCAAACACAAGAGACTGATTATCTTAAAAAGTTGAATTCATTTTGAGTCCCGAAGGCTGCAGCAGGACGACATTCAGCTTTGTTGGAACAGCGTAGGTGGTCGAAGATTAGTTTAGTTTAATTTTGTTTATTAATGTCACATGTACCAGGGTACAGTGAAAATATTTTGTTTGAGTGGTATCCAGTCAAAGAAAAGACTATACATGATTATAATCAAGCAGTCCAAAGTGTACAGATAAATATAGAGGGTACAACATTTAGTGCTAGATGAAGTCTGATTAAAGATAGTTCAACGGTCTCCAATGAGGTAGATGAAAGGTCAGGATCAGATCTTAGCTGATGAGGTGACCATTCAGTTGCCTGATTACAGCTGGTAGGTAGGCCACAGGTTAGATTGGTCATGTTAGGCCTCACAGGTCAGGTGCTCGTGGGTCCCGGAGTGACTCCGGGAGGTTGTTTGGCCCCAGTTATCAGAGAATTACCAAATCTGAGATGAGATTAAAGACAGCATGGTTAGTGTAAGAAATGTTGAAATAAAGATTTCAAAGAGTGGAATCATTGTAATGATGATGGCAGATCCTCTTCTGGGACCAAGTCAAGTCAAGTTTATTCGTCACATACACATACGAGATGTGCAGTGAAATGAAAAGTGGCAATGCTCGCGGGCGTTGTGCAAAATGACAAACAAACAAACAACCAAACAAACTACAAACAGAAACACATATTCTTTTACATATTAAATATTGTGGGCGGAAGGAAAAAGGTTCAGTAAAGTTAATCCCTGGTGAGACAGGAGTTTACAGTCCGAATGGCCTCTGGGAAGAAACTCCTTCTCAACCTCTCCGTTCTCACAGCATGGCAACGGAGGCGTTTACCTGACCGTAGCAGCTGGAACAGTCCGTTGCAGGAGTGGAAGGGGTCTCCCATGATTTTATTGGCTCTGGAGTTGCACCTCCTGATGTATAGTTCCTGCAGGGGGGCGAGTGGAGTTCCCATAGTGCGTTCGGCAGAACGCACTACTCTCTGCAGAGCCTTCTTGTCCTGGGCAGAGCAATTCCCAAACCAGATGGTTTGACCAGCATGCAAAGACCAGCTCAGCTGCCATCTTGGTTTCCAGTTGGATCCATTCATACTTGGAGAGTGCGATTGGGGCAGAGAATAAACTGACAGATGGCTGGAAGCTCTGAATCATCTGCACATTGAACAGTGGTGCTCTGCAAAGTGATCACCCAGCCTGTGTTTGTTTATTTCTAAATGTAAAGGAACACCGGTTCACAAAATTGGAAGGAGTGCAAGTGGATCTGCTTCATGTTGATGAGTAGTCTGGGTCACTGGCTGATGAAGAAAGGCTAGGAGTTGCATCTCCTGCAGTTGCATCGTAGAGTATGATGGAAATGGGGTAGTTGACAGAAGAGCCGACAAGGGAGTCGCAAGGTGGAAGTCTTATCAGCCAATGTTGGAAGCACAGGGGACAATGTGTCTTCGATAGAAGCTCATTGGTTGAGATGAAAATTGACAGAGGATGATCTATTGAATGTGGGAAGTGCTGAGGTGTAGGGACAGGCACAGAGAACACCATCCTTGCTTGAACCAGGAGGAGAGGATTGAGAGCAGAGGTGTGTGGACTGTGGTTGAGAGCCTGGTCCACTATGAGAGAAGAGCATAGTTAAGGAAAAGGTGAGACGTCTTGAAGCCATTAGTGTGGCAAATCCATCATCACAGAGATGGAGAAACTGGATGGATGGATTGGGGTCCTCAATAGAAACGGGGTGTGAGGAGGTGTAAAAATATCTGAAGGAATCTGTCGGCTTCAAAAGAATAATGTACCCATCTCTGCCCTCGTTTATCCCTTTCCCCGATTCACCCCATGCGCTGATTTACCCTCACTGCCCCATTTCATTTACACACACCGATCACGTGCCATATACCTACTTATGCCCTATCTATTGTGAACACGCCACCCCCTCCCGTTCTCTCGTGACTGCTGCCCTGTGTTGGTGGCCTGGCCTTCCCCCTCCCCTTCCCCACCTCGCCAGCCTTCTCTCCCTCGAATTTCTGTTCCCCCGAAGAGCTGACTGATCCGTGTGCTCGCGTCAGACCCAAGAATGCAATGTGGAGCTAAGACCAGCTCTGTGGAGTCATGTGCTTTCATTTCTTGGAAGCAACTGGTGTAAACCGTGAAGACTTGGCAGGAGTCCACATCTCATGGGCTGAAGCTGCCGAATTCTTAAACCAGCTTCCTGTGTGGGAGATCAGTGTTGTGCGCGATACATGTTATCGTACTTTCCCAATGGATCCCGTTCATTCTCAAACTGGTAAGTCGGAAAAGTTCTCTTGCTTTACGGAGCGGGGTGGTGACTGGCAGCGGGTAAATCAGCGGTAAGGGAACCGGCAGGGAAACAAATAATGCAGCTTTTGGAGACAGTCCTCCCACCCCTGGAGACAGAGATGATTTGAAAGGGTGAGCGAAAGAAAGAGTCAAAGAGACAGTGCGTGTGTATGAGAGAGGGAGGGGCAGAAACAGCAAGGGAGAGACTGAAGCTGAGACTGGGAAGCGGCGGACAGAATTGACAAGAGATGCAGGCTGAGTTAATGAATGCGTCGAAGGGATTTGTGCGTTAGATTATTTTGGATTAATTGATGGGTCTCTTGCTTTTTTTTTAGCGCGCTGTCCGACAGTGTCGGATTTAATTTTACTTTGGTTACACACCGTGAAGGCAGTTACCCACATGTGGAGAGCAGACTCCACACGTCACATCCTGCACATTAAATGTAGAGTAACGTAAAGAAAACCAACTTTTAATGAAGGCCAGCGAGTTCGTTCAGTCCACTGGAGCTGTACGAAACGTATCAGCCTCGCTGGTGTAGAAACAAGAGGGCAACTACTAAGTGCACTATCCCATCCATACACTGGGCTTGTACATACGCTTGAGAGCATTTACGGATTCTTGCTGAGCAATAGGAAGAATGCTATTGTACTGTTAGTAATGTAACTGTCGCTGTAATCAATGGTGACATTTACGCTGGGAGTAATGTTACAACCCACCATCTGTGAGGTTGGTATAGGGTGGTTGCACGAAAGGTCACTGGGTCATAGGGCTCGACGCACGGAGCCGCTAAATCCATCTGGAGGACATCCGTCACTTCCGGTATATGTTATTCATCACAGGAACAATCCGCTCAACACCACTCCCCTGGCTCCCTGTCCTATCCAACATAGCCCTCCACACATCCGGCGAGTAGTCCTCACTCAAAGGATGCTCCAAAAGACCAAAAACTCTCCTCACCTGCCAATTCACATGGACACCTTCAACCCACCCACTGCTCGACTTCCATCTAGACAACCAATTTAGAAGAACCCACCACCAGCTGATTTCACCATCCAATCAGCTTGGAAAAAGGAATGGGAGTCCAAGGACATCCCAAATAAACATCTGATGTCAGACCCCACCCTACCGGTCCCTGGCACCAATCTCCCAAGGAAGCAGTGGACAATGCTGAATAGATTCAGGACTGGACATGGCCCCTGCTTGGCCAGCCTTCACAAATGGGGCAGCAGCAACCCCACGGTGTGCTTGTGGAGAGCAGCAAACAATGCAACACATCATTGAAGCATGCCCTCAACAAAGACTCAAAGGAGGACTTGTCACCCTTCATACAGCAAATCAAGAGGCAACTGCTTGGCTAAAGGACTTTGCATTCGCTAAATAAAATAAATATGTTATTCATGCTAGAAACTTTCCAACCTGTTAAAAACCGCCAAAATGTTGAATTTTTGCGCTGAAAAAAATTGTGGGAGATGGGGCAAGTGTGAGAGACATGTACCCAACTTTAGAATTCCAAACGTGAAGCTAAATGAAGTTATAGAGAAGCGAGAACTGAAGGGACTACAGCAGTTAAAGTGCTTGGTAAACATTGAAAATATCGGAAATTATCGCGTTTGCTCACTACATTTCATCAAGTAGGCATTATTTGTGTTTTTTCTTGATTCCTTTGGTATCTAAAAATTCTCAGAAGTGATAAATCTGGCTGTAAATTTTTCTTCAGATGCGTTTTCATTTTGTATGTAAAAACCCACGAGAACCATGGGCGATTTAAAAAAATTACAGCCAGATTTATCACATCTGAAACTTTTTAGAGGCCAAAGGAATCAAGAAAAAACACAAATACTGCCTTAGTTGGTGAAATGCAGTGAGCAAACGGCCAATGTTCGCCAAGCACTGTGGCTGTTGTTGTCCCTTCAGCTCTCGTTTCTATCTACCGTCATTTCTCCTCACTTTTGGAATTCTGAAGTATGCTAAATGTCTCACACGCTTATCCCGAATTCCATAATTATTTACAGCGCAAAAATTGACTATTTCGGCGGGTTTTAACGGGCCCGCTACGCTGGAAACAATGGTAAGTGCCTACCTACCGCGTGTAATCCATTTGGAGTAGCGTAGCAACAGTACGGGTCATGGGTCGTGACCCGACTGCCGTGAAACCTCCCTATTGATATATTCTTGTCATGAGGTACAGTGAAAAACTGTTTTGCATATTATCCAGATACAGAGAAATTGCAGATTTAGGTAGGTTCGAAGTTTGGGAGTTTAGTTTAGTTTATTGTCACGTGTACCGAGGTACAGCGAAAACCTTTACATGTTTCACCGCCCATTGTAATGTTACAATGCCTGACAATATCGTGTTGTCCACTCTACTGACATATCGTGCTAATGTGGTTGTACACAATTCCAAAGTCACAGTCGGTGTGGGGTGATTTCTTGGTTTCCCACCAGGTTCCCAATGGGAATTCTAGTTACTGGCACCACTGGATTCTGAATCCCCTGTGGAAACTGCTCTGCACAAGTCACCTGGGCAAGACGTAAAATAAACATCCCCAATCTATTCAAATACCAAGGCGGTTCCACACTGTGAACAACAGGAGCTGCCTGGGCTCAAGGCCAGCACTATTCCTCCTAGTGCCTACATCGGTGAGGCCCATATGGTGTGATGTCCTCTCCGGCTTGCAATCTCCTACATATTTGCTTTTCTAATTACTGTTGATTATTTGGGGCCTGTAGTTTAGCATGTCCCCAACAACCCTCATCAACTGTCTAAAGACAGGCAGCTCGATTTGTTACTAACACCTATGAGAGAGAAGTAAGTGTCACCAAACTTCTGAATTCTCTGGGGTGGAACCCTCTCCAAGACAGACGTGAAGCTCACCGTTTGACCTGTTTTTACAAAATGTTAAATGGTCAGCTCGACATAGATTACAAGACCTACACCAAACCCAAACCAATTAGGAGCAGACGAGGGCATTCAATCCAATTTGTGATCCCAGCTACAAAGACAGATGTGTACAGCAATTTGTTCTTCCCCCGCACAATTAAAGCATGGAATAATCTCCACCCTGCTATAGTTACCCAACCAGATGCAACTACATTTAAAGTAGCTCTTTCTTCCCAATAACCCTTTCTGTCTTAAGTCCTCCCTCCACCACCTCCAGTTTAAATTCCATTTGGAATATTTTGGAGGACCAAGAAACCAAGAACCAAGATATGCCATAGAAAGGATCTTATCGGGATGCATCACAGCAAGGTCTGGGAACTAGTCCATCCAAGACTACAAGAAATTGCAGAGTTGTGGACGTAGCCCAGACCATCACACAAACCAGCCTCCCTTCCATTGACTCAATCTACATCATGCTGCCTCGGCAAGGCCGCCAGCATAATCAAGTCTCACTTTGGTCACACACTCTTCTCCGATCTGCCATCAGGCAAGTGGTACAGAAATATGAAAATGCATACTTCCAGATTCAGGAACAGTTTCTTCCCAGTTGTTATCAGGCAATTGAATGGTCCTCTCATCAGCTAGAATGTGGTCTTGACCTACCATCTACCTCATTGGAGACCTTTGAACTATCTTCAATTGGACTTTATCAGACTTCAACAATATAGTTTTCACTGAATGTTGGACCATTTATCATTGATCTGGGTACTATTGATTGTATTCATGTATAATCTTTTCTTTGACTGGATAGCACACAAACAAAAAATCACTGTACCTTGGTACATATTACAATGATAAACTAACCTGTCCTTCTACGAAATGTGATAACCTCATACAACACCGATCTTGCCGACTGCCAGCTTGCAACCGCCATACTCTGAGTGCCGTGCGGAAGCACTGCCATTGTTCCGGTCACTGAGCTGTGGTGACATTTGTCGCTTGTTCCTCTTCTCCAAATAATCCCCTGAAATTGGCAACAATGGATTAATCGTCACGAGTGCCATTATATTTTGAGCAGAGTAGGAACCAAGAACTCAGCAATGTCTGAGCAATGATGTCTCGAGTGGTACAGGTGTAGGGTTTGGGGTCACAACCCATTGTGTTTGTGGAACCCTGACGTTGTTTAGAGCTTCTGGAGATGAACAACCACCGGGAAACTTCAAGTGTGAGGAGAGAATTAAAGAAAGTGAAATTAAAATTACCAAACCTTTCTTCCTGCATTTCCAAAGGTGGGCAATTGAACTGGGTCCCTGGTGAGATTAGGAGGCCCTAAAAGTAGTGTTGGAGAATCTCCAGTGTGCCAGGCAGTGTATCTATGGAGGGAAATAGACAACCAATGTTTCTGGTCAAGATCCTTCATCTGTTCACCTCCCGCCCCCGTTCCCCCTCGCCACACACTCCCATGCCTGACAGATGGTGCCTGACCCACCAGATTCCTCCAGCAGATTGCCTTTGTCTTTGTCTCTGGGTCTGCTGTGGTGCTCTGAGCCTGTTGCTGCTGTTGAAGAGGAGGGAGCAGCAGTTACAATGAGGGGGAGGGAAGTTCTCCAATTTGGCTGCTGTAGTGTCTGAGAGGGGCAGATTGTAATTTTGGGCGAAAGAATACAGGAGGGAAGTGGGAATCATTATCTTATGCACTGACTGGTTACGATCTGAAACTCACTGGTGAAGGATGGCAGAAAGAGTTAATTGGGACATCCTTAAGTGATAGCAGCAGAATTAGGCCATTCGGCCCATCAAGTCTACTCCACCATTCAATCATGGCTGATCTATATCTCCCTCCTAACACCATAGAAACATAGAAAATGGGTGCAGGAGTAGGCCATTCGGACCTTCGAGCCTGCACCGCCATTCAATATGATCATGGCTGATCATCCAACTCAGTATCCTGTACCTGCCTTCTTTTCATACCCCCTGATCCCATTAACCACAAGGGCCACATCTAACTCCCCCTTAAATATAGCCAATGAACTGGCCCCAACTATTGTATTGTATATCTTTACTGTCATTTCCTGAGTATTCACATACCCAGAGGAAACAAAAACACGTTGCTCAGAACTACCTTCTGTGGCAGAGAATTCCAGAGATTCACCACTCTCTGTGTGAAAAATGTTCTTCTCATCTCGGTCCTAAAAGATTTCCCCCTTATCCTTAAACTGTGACCCCTTGTTCTGGACTTCCTCAACATCGGGAACAATCTTCCTGCATCTAGCCTGTCCAACCCTTAAGAATTTTGTAAGTTTCTATAAGATCCCCTCTCAATCTTCTAAATTCTAGCGAGTACAAGCCGAGTCTATCCAGTCTTTCTTCATATGAAAGTCCTGCCATCCCAGGAAACAGTCTGGTGAACCTTCTCTGTACTCCCTCTATGGCAAGAATGTCTTTCCTCAGATTAGGAGACCAAAACTGTACTCCAAGTGTGGTCTCACCAAGGCCTTGTACAACATCAGTAGAACCTCCCTGCTCCAATACTCAAATCCTTTTGTTATGAATGCTAACATACCATTCGCTTTCTTCACTGCCTGCTGCACCTGCATGCCTACTTTCAATGACTGGTGTACCATGACAACCAGGTCTCGTTGCATCTCCCCTTTTCGGCCACCATTCAGATAATAGTCTACTTTCCTGTTCTTGCCTCACATTTATCCACATTATACTGCATCTGCCATGCATTTGCCCACTCACCCAACCTATCCAAGTCACCTTGCAGCCTCCTAGCATCCTCCTCACAGCTAACACTCCCCCCCAGCTTCATGTCATCCGCAAACTTGGAGATGTTGCATTCAATTCCCTCATCCAAATCATTAATATATATTGTAAATAGCTGGGGTCCTAGCACTGAGCCTTGCGGTACCCCACTAGTCACTGCCTGCCATTCTGAAAAAGACCCATTTACTCCTACTCTTTGCTTCCTGTCTGCCAGCCAGTTCTCTATCCACATCAATACTGAACACCCAATACCGTGTGCCTTAAGTTTGTATTCTAATCTCTTATGTGGGACCTTGTCGAAAGCCTTGTCGAAAGCCTTCTGAAAGTCCCGATATAACACATCCACTGGTTCTCCCTTATCCACTCTACTAGTTACAACCTCGAAAAATTCTATAAGATTTGTCAAACATGATTTATCTTTCATAAATCCATGCTGACTTTGTCCAATGATTTCACCACTTTCCAAATGTGCTGCTATCCCATCTTAAATAACTGACTCTAGCATTTTTCCCACTACCGATGTTAGACTAACTGGTCTGTAATTCCCCGTTTTCTCTCTCCCTCCCTTTTTAAAAAGTGGGGTTACATTAGCCACCCTCCAATCCTCAGGAACTACTCCAGAATCTAAAGAGTTTTGAAAAATGATCACTAATGCATCCACTATTTCTGGGGCTACTTCCTTAAGTACTCTGGGATGCAGCCTATCTGGCCCTGGGGATTTATCGGCCTTTAATCCATTCAATTTACCTAACACCACTTCCCGGCTAACCTGGATTTCACTCATTCCTCTATCTCATTTGACCCCCGGTCCCCTGCTATTTCCGGCAGATTATTTATGTCTTCCTCAGTGAAGACAGAACCAAAGTAGTTATTCAATTGGTCTGCCATGTCCTTGTTCCCCAAGATCAATTCACCTGTTTCTGACTGCAAGGAACCTACATTTGTTTTAACTAATCTTTTTCTCTTCATAAAGCTATAAAAACTTTTGCAGTCAGTTTTTATGTTCCCTGCCAGTTTTCTTTCATAATCTATTTTCCCTTTCCTAATAAAGCCCTTTGTCCTCCTCTGCTGGACTCTGAATTTCAGCCAGTCCTCTGGTTGGCTGCTTTTTCTGGCTAATTTGTATGCTTCATCTTTTGTTTTGATACTATCCCTGATTTCCCTTATTATCCACGGATGCACTACCTTCCCTGATTTATTATTTTGCCAAACTGGGATGAACAATTGTCGTAGTTCATCCATGCAGTCTTTAAATGCCTTCCATTGCCTATCCACCGTCAACCCTTTAAGAATCAATTGCCAGTCTATCTTGGCCAATTCATGTCTCATACCCTTAAAATTACCTTTCTTTAAGTTCAGAACACTTGTCACTCTCCATCCTAATGAAGAACTCAACTATATTATGGTCACTCTTGCCCAAGGGGCCACGCACAACAAGACTGCTAACTAATCCTTCCTCATTACTCAATACCCAGTCTAGAATAGCCTGCTCTCTCGTTGGTTCCTCTACATGTTGGTTTAGAAATTGGAACATCATAAGTGATAGCAGCAGAATTAGGCCATTTGGCCCATCAAGTCTACTCCACCATTCAATCGTGGCTGATCTATATCTCCCTCCTAACCCCATCCTCCTGCCTTCTCATAACCCCTGACACCTGTACTAATCAAGACATTTGGCAGGGCATTGCATGGGCACAAAGTATTACGGGAAAAGAGTGCAGTTATGAGAATAATGGGATTGTATAGACTTAATGGAATGAATGGCCTCCCTTTGTGCGTTACTGATTCCTTAATTATGATTTTATCAATCCCAATAGCAGCCTTGTGTGTATTTGGTGTTCCATAATTCTTCCATTAACCTGCTATAACCTGCCTACAGGTAATGCAGAAAACATAACCTGGAGGCTTTCAAAAGCAGGACTTGCGGCGATTGGAGTGGGGAAGGGAATAGGGTGCTGGGGGAGGGGAATTATGGCAATGTAGATGGGGAGGGCAATGGGGGCACATTGTAAAAGTTCAATTATTACAGATTTGAATTTCCAACATATTAAAGTTAGAGATATGCGTGTCTTTGTAACTCACAGCCTTTACTCTTACTCTTGTCCATCCATCTGCACATAAAAACCTCCCTCACCTCTATCCACCTATGATTTATAATCTTTGTCCCACCCCCACCTTCCTTCCATCTTTCTCCCCCCTACTACAATCAGTCTGAAGAAATGTTGTCTATCCATGTTCTCCAGAGATGCTGCCTGACCCACTGAGTTACTCCAGCATTTTGTGTCTTAGATTTAAATCAGCATCTGTAGTTCCTCGTGTCTACATTAAACTGCTGGAGGAGCTTGGTGGGTTGACCAGCACATGTGGAGGGAAAGGAATGGTTGACATTTAAAGCCAAAACCCTGCATTGGGTAAACTGTGTTTAACTATCTAGTACTAGGTTTACACTTTAAACTTTTTGAATAAAGTTGTATAGATTCATAGATTGTACAGGTTTATTTAAATTTTATCAGGAAGAAAAGCGAGGAGGCTCTAAGGCAGACATAGCCAAAACAATTTTTGTCATCTTGTATTATGAGGCAATCACGTCATGGCCATACAACATGGAAACAGGTCCTTTGGCCCACCAAATCCTTGCTCACCATCAACCACCTATATTCACACTAATCCTAACCTAACCCATTTTATTCTCCCCACATTTCCATCAACTCTCCCATATTCCATCAACTCACCTACACACTAGGGGCAAGTTACAATAGCCAATTAGTTCAACAACCAGAGCAAACTCGCATGGTCACAGGGAGAATGTGCAAACTCCACATGGACAACACCAGAGATCAGGATTGATCCCAATTGCTGGAGCTGTGAGTCAGCGGTTCTATTGAAAAATGCTCAGGCTATGTGCTCTTCCCCACAATGTTAATACTACAGATGGACACCTGCTGGGTTTTTGAAACATTTTCCTTTTAGTTTCTGCTTCAGCAACAGCTCTGAGCTGCATTTCACTGCTTTAACATGTCCCTCTTACTGTTTCCTCACTGTAACCACAATATTCTATTCATCTAACCTAACTTTACTTGTAGCTTCCTTAGTTAATTACTAATGTTATTTCTTCTCGATAAATGCATAATCATTGAAATTCTGTCGCTGCTTAATAGTTATTTATCATTTGGGAGGCCTTGTATTCTAATTGTCCATTCTAGAAGCGTATCTGTCCTTCTTGGCTTTATGAATATCTTTATTTAAGTTTGGAGCACTATATTTTGCTTAAGCTGTATATTATGAACATATATATTACCTTGAGGATCTGATGCAGGATATATCCTGTCATTATCAAGACAAGTTCCAAGATAATCTGTACTCGAATTGAAAATCTAAATATTGGAGATGCTGAGAATCTGAACTAAACACTCAGCAGGTTAGGCAGTGTCTGGGAGAGAGAAACAGTGTTAATGTGTAGGTCCAAAACTCTTGTCAGAACTGGGAAAGTGGGAAAATAAGTTAGTTTTAAGTTAGGACAAAATAAATATATCTGGCAGAGTGAGGCCAGGGTGCAGTTCAGTTTCACAGAACTGTTTGGTTAATAGAATGATGAGAGACAGAAATAGCCATAAGCATATGTTAAAATAGCATAGAGACGGTACATAAATTGAAACTAATATGAGAATGCTGGAAATACCCAGCAGGTTCCAATATAATCCATCTGTAATACCAAATCAGTTTTTTTCTCTTTCTGCCCACTGGGTATTCTGCTGGGTTTTTCCAATATTCTGGTTTCAAGTTTCAACAATAGATCTGATCTGCCCATATTAATCTCTTGGCAAGGCAACTTCATAACAGTAGAATCACCTTGGCAACCCTGGCTCCACCCTGTCAGAGATCTTCACCCTGCAATGTTGACTGTTTTACTTTCAATAGTTATTGCCTGACATGACAGTCATGGGTGACTCCTTGATGTATGACAACTATTCCAAAAGCATTCTTATCCGACCAAGCTTTTTGCAAAACTGATCCATCTGAATATTAAAGTATCCAATAGTCAATGTATTAATATTTTAGCACATTTTTTCCATATTTCATGAATAATTCTGTGTTCAGCTGAGGCTGTGAAGAACTCCGTTCTTCAATATATCTTCTTCTATGTCCTTGGAATAAAATCATTCACTTCCACTCTCTTTCTGCCATCTTGTACAATCAGGATGGCACAGACCACAAATCCCCTCAGTTTTCTCCTACCTTACTCCTCCTATCACCTTCTCTGTTTCCTCTCTACTTCTCTTCTCTTTTCCCACCCACACACTGGCTTTCTCATTTTGACCTTTCTAAATGTCAACTACATCAGAAATGTTAACACCACCTTTTTTTCCCCTCAAGGTAAAAATGAGGGGAGTTGGCTTATGGTTGGTAGTCTCTGAATGAAAGAGAGCTGCCCTTGGAGCCATCAAATAACCTTCTCCAGCAGCCCAGAACCTGTTGTAAATAATGGAAACTTACAGCAAATAAACAGGAGCAGCCCCCCTCCCCTCCCTCCCCGCTACAGAATATGCAGTGTCTAGCACATTCTTGAGATCAGAATGTATAGTGGGGAGCCAGTTTAGTTTCTGCCTAGAGTGGATCCTCAGGAAGAGGGAGGTGATGACTGAGCAATGAAAATCCCATTGATTGTTCAGTAAAGATATTGGTCAGTACCTGGCTCTTGTGTTAGTTTGTGGAAGCTTCTTATTTCTCATACCAGAGCAGAAAGCTGGCATGTTCATGTTGGATGTTGGTGTCTTTGAGGCCTCCTTCAGTGAGGTGGGGTTGTCAGTGGGAAGTAGTGTGTAAAATCATGAGTAGCCAAGTGGCATGAGTAGGAAGGATGTAGTTCCTTCAGTAGGGGGGTCAAATTGGACATAGACTTCAAGTGATCTGTAGAAGCATAAGTGGGGAGATTTGGAAACATCTCTTCAGGCCGAGAGTGTTGGGGTCTTAGACTCGTGGCCTGAAAGGATGTTGGAAATAGTGAGCCTTCCCAAATTGAAACAACCCTTGGACGTGTACTTGAAGAGTCCAGATCCCTAGGGGTTTGGACCTGTTGCTGGAAGGTATGATTAGGCTGGGAGCTTGTTTTCAGCCAACATTGACATGATAGCTAACTGGTGTCCTGCATTCCTGTAAGTTATGCATGATTCCACGAGAGAGATTTGCAGCCTAAAAGCCCTGTCCCACGGTACGAGTTCATTCCAAGAACTCTCCCAAGTTTAAAAAAAATCAAACTTGTGGTAAGCAACGGAGAATGAACGTAGCGGGTATGTCGGAGCTCGGGGACGTCTCTTAGAGCTAACGGCAGGTACTCGGGAAGACTCACTAACGGCAGGTAAGCTCGGGAAGACTCGTGAAGATTTTTCAACATGTTGAAAAATGTCCACGAGAGCCCCGAGTAACGCCGAGTGGCCATTATCGTAAATCTCCGAGTTCGAATCAGGGCAAACTCGGAAGAACTCTTGGAATGAACTCGTACCGTGGGACAGGGCTTTTAACAGCTCATCCAGAGTGGGTTTTGCATAGTTTTCTTCCTCTTCCACCAACCACTGCTGTAGCAGTCAATCAGCAAATGCCCGGGGTGGACAGATATTGAAGTGGGAAACACATGGAGTCCATTGCTAGGCTGTCCTAATAATTTTTGGCACAGTAACTCTGTCTGGAGACCTTGGTGATAGTCGCCATGGTATTTCCCATGTTCTCTTGCCTTAATTATGACTTGGTTATGTGGCACTTACTGAAAGGTGCACTAGAATTAGCATTCAGATGCTAACCCGTGAATACCAAAGACTAGTGGTATTGGTTTGTTATTATTCTCTGTACCAAGATGCAGTGAAAAGTATTGTGTTGCCTGCTATCCAGGTAAACCATACCATTATGCATGCAACGGTAGTGTAAAATGGAAAACAAACGAAATGCAGAGCCATGTGTTAACTACAGAGAAAGTGTGGATAAAAAAATGTACAAGGCCCACAATGTAGATTAGATTGGGAATTGAAGATTCAAGAGAGTTTAGTATCATGTGTCCCTGATAGGACAATGAAATTCTTGCTTTGCTTCAGCACAACAGAACATAGTAGGCAATTTATCCCTAGCTTATGAGAGGTCCGTTCTAGAGTCTGATAACAGTGGAAGATGTGGTGCTACATGGTGAGTGAAAGTTGGCAGTCTTCACTCTGACGAGAGTGAGTGAGGAGAGAATGACTAGGGTGTGAAAGGTTCTTGATATTGTTAGCTGCTTGACCGCGTGATAGAGACAAGTGTAGATGGTCAATGTCGGGGGAGGCTAGATTGCGTGATGGACTCGGGTGTTCACATGTCTCTAAAGTTTCTTGGGCAGAACAATTGCCATACCAACTGTGATGAATTGGGGTAGGTTGCTTTGTATTGTGCATGTGTAAACCATGAGCCTCTCAGGAGCTATGTGTCTCTCCATTAGAATCATTGGAAGGTTATCCTTAGAGTGTGTGAGTGGCAGGAGAATCCAGGAGAGACCAAAACGCTAGAATGTACTCCTGGCGTGTCTCATCAAGGCTCTGTACAATTGTAAAAAGGGGGAGAGATTATGTTACCGGGTGGGTGGGATTGTTCTAAGAGCCAGCAGAGACTCTGGGCAAAATGGGCCCTTTTCTGTTGTAGCAAAATATGAGATCAGAAATAATGTTTGGATCTTCAGGATGTCATTGCCTTTCCGTTGATGAATAGCTCAGTATTCATTGAAGTCCGTAGCTCCACTCCCCTGCAGTTGGCTGCTTGCAGAAACTTCAGGGAGCTGGTCAGATCACACTACAGGCACTCGTCCCTTGAAGGAATGGAGACTTAACCTCTGCTTAAACATAGAACACAGCTATCTCCGTTCACTGCCGAGTCTCAAACTGTGAAAGGTGGCTATATACCTACCACAAATACCCCACTCCCTAAAATTATGAGATGCAGTGACCCTAAAGGCATTTCCCTCCACAGACAGATGATAAGGAAATGAATCCATGCTCTTTGGATGAGATGGTCACACGAATGGTTCACCTTGTATCTCTGAATGCTCAGACATGAAGGTCATTGCCCTTGGGACAGGGTCTATATCACTTCCTTCAGTTCATGTTGTCGACCTCCCCTTGGTGAGCCCTGTCAACTGACCTCAGTCAGGCGAACGACAACAAACGGAGACAGCAGCAGCGCCGCAGCTAGGCACCAACCAAGGCATGCGCCCTTTTTAGGGCGGGCACCTCCAAATGTCGAACCAGATGGCATCCCCCTGCTGCAGACTTCTGCTGCCTCAAACGCAAGAAGAAGAAGAAGCAAGCTCTGACAAAATGTATCTGGCTGTGGACCCTCACCTCCTGCTCTTCCTGGAGGACACTGTGCCAGTGTTAACCCAGCCTTTCCTTCAGCACACTGGGGACTCTCAGCAGAACAATGTCGTCTCCCACTTACAGAGCCGCAGGGAATAGAGATGTAGATGTGTAAAGTTCGGAAACAGGTCTTTCAGCCCGACTTGACCATTGCAACCAAGTTGTTTAACTGAGCCAGGCCCACTTGCCTTCCCCCTACCTGCATCCCTCCAAATCTTCCTATCTGTGTACTTGTCCAAGCGTCTTTTAATGTTGTAATTGTACCTGCCTCCACCATTTTCTCTGGCAGCTCGTTCCATGTATGCAATAAATTGCTCCTCAGGTTCTTTTTAAATCGTTCCCTCTTGATTAAGCTTGTGCCCATTAGTTTTAGTCTCCTATCCTGGGGAAAAGACATTGACTATTCACATTATCTATGGCCCTTCATGATTTTGTAAATCTCTATAAGGTCATCACTCAGCCTCCGACACTCCATGGGGAAAAGACCCAGCTTATCCGGCCACTGTTTGTACAATCTTATTACTGAAACCCTCCAGACCTAGTAACATCCACATGAATGTTTAATGCACCCTTTTCATTTTAATGATATCCTTCCTGTAGCAGAGCGACCAGCAGTCACACAGCTACCCTCAGCTGTTGAGTTTTGCCATGTGTATGTTTGCACTGTGTGTTATGTCCATAAGCAAGCTCCAGTGGGAAGGGAAAGAGGTCAAATGGACTTTGTTGGAGGAATGCCATCTTGCATTCACCGCATACTTCCAGCTTGTGTGATCTGCTTGCAGATGTGTTGGTCCTTGCATTTAATTGTGCAACATTACAATTGCAATTGTCAGTTGAAACTGTGCGCAAATGAAGCCCAGAGAGTGGATAGGCAGGGTTACCCACATCACTGCAAGTGGCATGCGGAAGAACCTGAATATCTCAGGGAAACACACAGACTCCCACATGTACACACATACAAACAAAGCACTGATCACATGCTTCAAATGATCACTGTTCACTGATCAAAAACACAGGGTTCCTCCAGCACAAGAGGGTCAGTAGGACGTGTTCCAGCCACAACATTCTTTCAACTTTCTCAATTTTCTGCAGATGGGCCAGAGGACCTGGAGGATGAGGAAGGCCCAACAGCGCCTCCCATTGGAATGCTGGACCAGGTGACGGGCTATGAGGGGACTGTTGCCGGTGGAGGTAGGTATAGAGTGAAACCTCCAAACACATGACCTAAGACGTGATCATACTTAGTCTGTCCCTCATTCTAGGGCAGTGATCGTTCCATGAATGCTCCAGAGTAAACAGTACTTTGACTTGGGAGCGCTAGTATGGGTGTTGTGGGCTGAAGGGACTGGTTTCCAGTGGGCTAGTATGCAAATTGTGCGCCAAATGGATTCTTGGGCTGGCGTCTCAGTCAATCAAGCCTGTTGTGTTGGCAACTCACTCACGGCTGGTGGGCTGGTAGTTGACTCACGGCTAATCCTTGAAATTCTATTGTAAGGCCACCAAATTCAAGTGCAGTTTCATACCATTTGAAGTAGGGTGCAAAGCCACTAAAGACAGCGAGTCGTGACCTCTCCCTCCTCCATCTTGCAGAGACTGCCACACCCACATTTCCGGGTTTTATATTTACAGTAGTGCCTTTTAACTTCAAACCAAAGCACCCAAGCCGCCATTTGCAGTAAGTAGTGCATTTCAACTTCATGCCACCATTTGCAGTAAGTGGTGCCTTTCAACTTCAAGCCAATGCACCCAAGCCACCATTTGCAGTAAGTAATGCCTTTTAACTTCAAGCCATTGCATCCAAGCCACCATTTGCAGTAAGTAGTGCCTTTCAACTTCAAACCACACCCAAGCCACACCCAAGCCACCATTAGCAGTAAGAGGCGCCTTTCAACTTCAAGTCAAAGCTCCCAAGCCACCATTTGCAGTAATATTGCCTTTCAACCTCATGCCACCATTTGCAGTAAGTAGTACCTTTTCTACTTCAAGCCAAAGCTCCCAAGCCACCATTTGCAGTTAGTAGTGCCTTTCAACTTCAAGCCAAAGCAACCAAGCCACCATTTGCAATAAGTAGTGCCTTTCAACTTCAAGCCAATGCTCCCAAGCCACCATTTGCAGCAAGTAGTGCCTTCCAACTTCAAACCAAAGCTCCCAAGCCACCACTTGCAGTAAGTAATGCCTTTCAACTTCATGCCACCATTTGCAGTGCCTTTCAACTTAATACCAAAGCACCCAAGCTACAATTTGCAGTAAGTAGTGGCTTTCAACTTAATACCAAAGCACCCAAGCCACCATTTGCAGTAAGTAGTGCCTTTCAACTTCAAGCCAATGCACCCACGCCCCCATTTGCAGTAAGTAATGCATTTTAACTTCAAGCCATTGCACCCAAGCCTCCATCTGCAGTAAGTAGTGTCTTTCAACTTCAAGCCACACCCAAGCCATCATTTGCAGGAAGTAGTGCCTTTCCACTTCAAGCCAAAGCAACCAATCCACCATTTGCAGTAAGTAGTGCCTTTCAACTTCATGCCACCATTTGCAGTAAGTAGTGCCTTTCAACTACAAGCCAAAGCAACCAAGCCACCATTCGCAGGAATAGTGCCTTTCAACTTCAAGCCAAAGCTCCCAAGCCTCCATTTGCAGTAAGTAGAGCCTTTCAACTTCGTCAAAGCTCCCAAGCCACCATTTGCAGTAAGTAGTGCCTTTCAACTTCATGCCACCATTTGCAGTAAGTGGTGTCTTTCAACTTCAAGCCACACCCAAGCCATCATTTGCAGGAAGTAGTGCATTTCAACTTCACAGCTCCCAAACCATTTTCAGTAAGTAGTGCCTTTCAACTTCAAGCCAAAGCAACCAAGCCACCATATGCAGTAATAGTGCCTTTCAACTTCAAGCCAAAGCTCCCAAGCCACAATTTGTAGTAAGTAGTGCCTTTCAACTTCAAACTAAAGCTCCCAAGCCACCATTTGCAGTAAGTAGTGCTTTCAACTTCACGCCAAAGCCACCATTTGCAATAAGCAATGCCTTTCAACTTCAAGCCATTGCACCCAAGCCACCATTTGCAGTAAGTACTGCCCTTCAACTGCAAGCCAAAGCACCCAAGCCACCATTTGCAGTAAGTAGTGCCTTTCAACTTCATGCTATCATTTGCAGTAAGTAGTGCCTTTCAACTTCAAGCCACAGTTTGCAGTAAGTAGTGCCTTTCAACTTCAAGCCACACCCAAGCCATCATTTGCAGGATGTAGTGCCTTTCAACTTCAAGCCAAAGCAACCAATTCACCATTTGCAGTAAGTAGTGCCTTTCAACTTCATGCCACAATTTGCAGTAAGTGATGTCTTTCAACTTCAAGCCACATCCAAGCCACCATTTGCAGTAAGTAGTGCCTTTCAACTTCAAGCCAAAGCAACCAATCCACCATTTGCAGTAAGTAGTGCCTTTCAACTTCATGCCATCATTTGCAGTAAGTGGTGTCTTTCAACTTCAAGCTTTCTGGAGCGCTAGTATGAACCATTTTAGAACCAATAGACATTTTTTGCAAGCTTTAGAACCAATAGACATTTTTTGCAAGCTTTAGAATCAATAGACACTTTTTTTGCAAGCTTTAGAACCAATAGACATTTTTTGAAAGCTTTAGAACCAATAGACATATTTTTGCAAGCTTTAGAACCAATAGATATTTTTTTTGCAAGCTTTAGAACCAATAGACACATTCTGCAAGCATTTTAGAACCACTAAGGGCACTTACATTTGAGTAGACATGTGTTCAGTGTTATTCACAGCTCAGAGAAACGTGACCCTCTGCCTTCCTCCATCTTGAAGAGACTGTGTGGCACACCACTTCCTGGTTTTATAGTCCCTCCTCCCTGCCGCCAGCAGGGGCAGCAGAGAGAATGGGGAATGTTGTAAAAACATTAATATCTCTGTCATTTTTAATCGACGGGAAAAATCCTCGGCACACATGCGGCGGAGCGAGGTGGCCAAAAATGACGGCTGTAGGTGGCGGCGTTCTCTCGGAAATCGCAGCACAGATGGCCAAAACCAGTCAACAACAGACTTTTAGTAATATACTAGACCAAGTGCAGACCCGTTGGGTCTGCTCCCCCAATGGTGTGATCCCCCAACCCAATATTCCACCATGCACCCTCAATATGTTTCCAGTTAGGATGATGCGTGATGCAGAGGGGAACCTGCAGGCAGTGGTGTTCCCTTGCACTGCTGTCCTTATCCTCCTTGATGGTATAGCTGGTGGGTTGAGAGGCACTGTCGAGAATAGCCTGTGGTTGAGTAACTGCAGTTCATTTTGTAGATGGGACCAAATGCCATCCACAAGCTAGCGTCTCAACTGCCAAGTAGGGAGTGTTGGGGAACTTGAGTTACCTCAAACAGTGCCCTAGACTAGGCACTGGCAGACTTACATTTCAGAGCCTGGTGTATGCTTTAGCTCCAGAAACACTCCCACAGTCAGGATTTATAAGTAATTGTAAATGTTGAGACATTTGTGACAAATCTTTTTGTTGCAGGTGGAAATTACATTTGTCCACCAACTTACCCATCCGACAAGAGGGAGCAAGCACAACCCCAACTGGAGTGGAGGTATGGGATATTCGTAAGGTTCATGAACTTCCACCTCACAATCAAGGGAAATGTGTTCAATTCAGTTTGGAACCATCACCTATTTCAATGCAGTTTTCTCTTGTAAATTTGACCACAGATATATTAGAGGTTTGATTCCTTACATTATTAAAGTGATGCACTAATTCATTGATGGAAGATGGCTTAAAGCTGCATTAATCACATATTTCACTTTTTTCACATGTTCATGTTCTAATTCGGAGTCATATGTACAGTAATAACTCTGGTAATCCCTTCAGTCTTCCATAGCCAGTTTTCAGATCACACAATTCGGGAGTGCAAATGGTCATTGAAATGGTGGTGATGATTACTTGGTGCTGGTTTATTATTGTCAAGTGTATCAATATACAGTGAAAAGAAAATTGTGTGCTATCCAGTCAAATCACACCATATATGAATACAATCAAGCCATGCATAAGTAAAGAGAAAAATAGAGCACTGAATACTGTGTTACATGTTACAGTGTTAGTTACAGAAAAAGCGCTGATAAAAAATAATACAAGGGCCACAATAATGTAGGTTGGAAGACCGGGGCTATACTCTAGCTTATGGGAGGAATGTTCAGTAGTCTGATAACAGTGGGAAAGTAGCTGTTCCTGAATCTTGTCAAAGCAGCTTTCAAACCTGTGCATCTTCTGTGACAGAGGAGAGAAGTGTGAATGACTGGGATGAAAATGGTCCAACTGAGGGAGTAGTATTGGCTGCAACAACAGGGAGTTATAGCCCTAACACCCATGAACATGGGCATGGAGTGAAGAAAGTCACTTGCCATAAATCCTGGGATGTAAGCTTGACGTTCTGGCAACCTTTTCTTTCCCTTCAGAATTCCGTCCATTACCGAAGATGCAGCGAGAGAGGCGTTGATGCAGTTCGCCACTGCTCATTGCTGTTACAGCCGCAGTCCCGCCAGAAACATGGTATTTCAGGACCTCACGCCCTTCAACATGTACAGGGTAAGGTCTCTAAGGTCAACATCTTTCCACTCCCAGCCGGACAGCTTACTTTCTCACTCTGTTCAGCCCCAGCAAGCACCTTTGAAAGTAGTAAGAATTAAAGCTGCCATTATGTTTGCAGTGAGGCCATACAGAAAAAACAGCCAGAAAATAAAGGTTTAATGGTTAGTCAGGGCATCGGAAATGTCCTCATTCTTCAGGGAAAGGGGGTTCCCCTCCCCTACTATAGATGAGGCTCTCACCAGGGTCTCTTCCATACCCCGTAACACTGCTCTCTCTCACCATCCCCCCCACTCGTAACAAGAGTCCACCTAGTCCTCACCTTTCACCCCACTAGTCGACACTTACAACAAATTGTCCTCCGTTCGCCACCTCCAACGTGACCCCACCACTCGCCACGCCTTCCCCCCCTCCTGTCTTCCCCCCCCCCCCCCCGTCTGCTTTCTGGTGAAGGAGAGTGACTATTGTTGTCCCAGTAATGCAATTAGCTTCTCATTAGGACAGTTGCTACCACTGCGGCTATGATATGTTCCCTGAAAGGCAATATTTTCTCAAGTAAACAGAATATTTTTGTCTCTTGCAGTACCGTCTCGAGACCTTCACCGAATCCCGGCTAACTGAATGGACTCATGTACCCTTTACTGGTGAGTGCATATTTAGTAAAACCTTCATTTTAACAACTTTCACAGTAACAACTAGAGTCAGGTTACTGAGGCGTGACAAATTAATAGCAGCCATCCATCTGAAGACGTACATCCCCAATAATCTTCAAAGCCATTTTTCTCTGGTATTTGTCTCATCAGTCTACGTTTTGTACTTGTGTTTGGCTTCACGTGTATCTGATTTGATTGGGATAGTATGCAAACATAGCTTTTCACTGTGTCTCGGTATATATGAGATTAATAAACTGAAACCGACAGATCAACTTTCATTGCATCACAGTGTCTACCGGCTGATTTTGGTTTGATTCCAGGACGTTACAGGTTCAGAGAGCAGATAATGGGAGATGCGGTTGTACCATTTAAGAACTCCAGATGTGGCCTGGTACACACCCTAGTTCATCTCCTTCATCACTGGTTACTTTGTTTGATCCTTTATTTAGTTGTTTTAATGTAAAAATGTGATCTATAACCAAATGCAAATATGTTATTGGCCCCCTCCACCTACATCTCCCAAATCCACGGTTTAATAACAAACTGTTCATCAGCAAATGATTGACTGAACAATCGGACGTACCTTACCAGCGATCAGGATATATTATTTTATACAGTTTTAATGGTGAGTGGTTGGGAATAGCTGGGTCCATCACTGTGATGTCTGGCACATATTAACTTCCTGACCTGCAGGCAGTCAGCCGCCCTGCCTCAATCCAGGAACAGGTATGATCCAGCCATGGTATGGGATGGCAGGAAGCCACTTGCAGGGACCCGGGGAAGCCTGATGGCACGAGGGAAGGAGTCATGTGAATGGGAGTGATGCGATCCTCAGCTCAGTTTATGAGGGTTTCTCCTAGGAATGATGGAGGAGAAGCACAACAAAATGCCCGGTAAAACAAGAGTATGACTGCACTTGCCAAGGTTGTTATGACTAAGGTGCAGTACTATGGGATATGTGATGTTTGCCAGGTGCACCTCAAAGATGCAATATTCTTTGGCAATCTTATCAAATTAATCCAGTACCACAGAGAGTACCTGTATCAGTTTTATATCTCAGCCAAACGGTGGGTCCCTGTGTACACTTTATTTATTCAATTTTCGGGGTCAGGATGCTGCTGACGAGGTAAACACTAATTACCTGTTAAAAAACGGGTGAACCATCCTGAACTGCAGCAGTCCCAGTGATGAAAGTGCTCCCACTGACATTTGGGGAGGGAGTGTCAGGATTTAGACCCGGTGATGATGAAGGGCTAGCAGTTTATTTCCAAGTTGGGGTGTTGTGTGACTGGGAGGCGAACTACGGTCGATGCAGTTGTACAGTGCCCTCCCCCTGCTTCCCTTGTCTTTAGTTTTAGATACAGTGCAGAAACTGGCCCTTCGACCCACCGAGTCCATGACAACCAGTACATTAGCACCATCCTACACACTAGGAACAATTTACAATTTACAAAAGTCAATTAACCTACAAAGCTGTACATCTTTGGAGTGTGAGAGGAAACCAGAGCACCCAGAGAAAACCCACATGGTCACAGGGAGAACGTACAAACTCCATGCCGACAGCACCCATAGTCTTGATCGAACCCAGGTCTCTGGCACTGTAAAGCAGCAAATCTACCACTGTGTGCCCTACTTGGTGGTAGATGTCGGGGTTTGGAAATGTTGATGCAGGGTTCCAGGCAAGTCACATTGCACCAATGGTGTTGGGGATGAATATTTATGGTGATGGATAGGAAAACATTACAGAGGAGAGTGAACATACCACTTCCAGCAAGTGAAGCGGCAACACCCTACAATCAGCCATTTAACTGCATTGATAATGGTTTAGCCACCAAACATTACCCTGATTTTCTTTTTTTTATGCCTGTTTTAATCTGCAGGACAATCTGTTGACAACAGTGCCTGTGGAACCCCTCCCCTTCCGTGGGACATCACCATTGAGGTACCCCCCATGTTTCAGGACTTCACGAAGAAAGTCCCAGTTCCTCATACTGCAGCTGCCAAGGTAATTGCGAGAGGGTGGGGAGGGCGATGACCTTCACCTTGTGTCAGGGGTTATAACAAACAAACAAACAAACAGACATTCAACATTACAGTGATCAATGTCAGTCTTTACTGCGATATTAAATTTTAAATTTACATTTCAAAACCCTTCTTCGCTTGATTGAACCGATTTGAAATCAGGTCTATTCTCAATTTACCTAATTCCACTCAAGATCACCTTTCTACACTGGCCAATCCTATTTAATCTACCTGTGGCTAACTTTATTTTAACCTGATTGAATCACACTTATCCACCCATCCCCATTACTCCATATGCAACCAACATGAGTACAGTGAATCCCAATGTATCCTGCAATATGTTCAATGCTATCCCTATTCTAAGGAGGTGCTGCCTGTATCCAGCCTATGGTATCTGGATTCTGTCCAGAACTACTATATCCATGCAGACCAAGATATACACTGTAACTGAGCTACTTCCATTTGCCTGTGTTTGTCCCATATCCACATATACTTTTCCTATCCATCCATCTGTCCAAGTGTATTTTAAATGTTGTAAGTGTACCTACCTCTGCAGCTTCCTCCCGCGGCTGGCTCGTTGTACCTATCGGCCAGTGTGGAAAAAGTTACCTTTCAGTTCCCCTTTAAATCTTTCCCGTCTCAACAAATCTCTGCCCTTTTAGACTCCCATACCCTGGGAAATGGACTGTGTCCATCCACCTTATCTATACCCCTCACAGTTTTATACACATCCAAAATGTTACTTTCAATTTCCTGTGCTCCAAGTTAAAAAACGTGCCAGCCCCTCCTTATAACTCAAGCCGGCCAGTCGCAGTAACTTTCTCACTAAGTTTTTCTGCACCTTTTTCAGGGTTGGGTACCACAGGGATCAGTGCTTTGGCTTCAGCTGTTCAACTCTTAATTGATGATTTGTCAGAGGGGACCAAATTCCCAAGTTTACTGATGATATGCAACTAAGTGGGAATGCGAATAGTGATGAGGATGCAAACAGACTTCAAGGGGATAAAGACAAGCTTAGTGAGTTTAGGCAGCAACATGGCAGGTGGAGTACAATGTGGTAAAATGCAGCATTTTCAATTGGTGAAATATTATAAAAAGTTGATTTTCAACAGGACCTAGATGTTCTTGTACACAAGTCATTGGCAGCTAACATGCAGGTGAAATAGGCAATCAGGAATGCAAATTGTATGTTGGCCAATGAGAATGAAATTGTCATTTAACAATTATATAGAAACTTAATGAGATTTGCTTGGTCTCATTTTTATCTAACAAAATGGAGATGTTTACGATGAAGGGAGCTCACTACTGGGACAGTGGTCAGTCCTGTGACTGAGTGGGCTGGGCTTCATTGAAATGTGAAAAACTCTTAGTGGGCTTAACAGAATAGATGTGGACTGATGTTCTCACTCTGATAGACTAGAAATAGGGATTTTCGAACTAAAATAAAAGAAACTACACTCAAAGAGCAGCGAACGCTTGGAATTCCTGCCCCAGAGGTTCAATCATTGAGATCATTCCAACAAAGCACTGAGATTTCTGAATATTAGAGGAAAGAAGGGATATGGTAGGAAACGTGTTTGAGGAGAAAGATCAGTCACAAACCACCTCAATGGCAGAGGCTCAAGGGACCAAATGGCTTCATCCTACTCCTATTTCTTATCTTTTTAAAATAATTTAGTGTTGTTGCTGTTGATGTTTTGAGCTTGGGTTTATGTGATTCGCCATCTTCTTTCAGCGATGCCACAAGTGCAAGGGCAGAGGGAAGTACCGGTGTTCACAGTGTGCTGGAAAAGGAAAGGTGGGTTGTGGCCAGTCCAGTCTTCCATACTTTTTAGCCTGTTAACATTGGCAATGTCTATCTTCAAGTCCTGCTCTCAATGGTTCTTCCTTCCCTCCACGATTAGTGGCACTGTCAGTTGCTGGGGTACAGTTCCTCAGTTGCAGCAACCCACTAAATCGTTGCAGTCTACCATGTAACAGATTGCAGGTTCTTCAACTGCAGTTTGTGTTGGCATCATAGCTTGCGTCCATCCCTACTTCCTGCCTGTTGACAAGGAGCTAATGTATTCTAACTAACTCGATGCAGACTGGAGGCTGGATAGAGTGTGATTCATGTCTCAATATCTCATGAGGGAAAGGGATTTTGTCCTCTATAGAGAAATTAAATACAATATGATGATCTAATCTTAGCCACTTGTGCCGACGTACATAGAACCCTGCAGCAGGTTTCACTGGAGTTGTACTGTAATTTGGAGCAACCAACGTTTCACTGAGAATGCAAATTAAAATCTCTCGGTCACAATTTAGCACTTGGATTAAATATAATTTTTTAATCTTTGTTTTTGGGATCTGAACTGGCAAAGCCATTATTTATCGCACATCCCTAATAGCCTTTGAAAGCCACTGAAATCCTTCTGGTGAAGGTGCTCCTGCAGTGCTATCAAGGAGGGAATTGGCTTTAGGCTCAGTCGTGAGGAGAGACCAGCAATATGTTTCCAAGTCACGGTGGTGCGTGACTGGAAAAATAACCTGAAGGTGGCAGTGTTCCCTTGCCCCTAAATCCTGTAGGGTCACAGGTTTGGGGGGTGTTATCAAAATAGCCAGTGTGAGTAACTGCAGCCTATTTTTTGGATGCTACTTACTTCAGCTATTGTGCATCAGTGCTGGAGGGAAATAATTTTTAGGGCGGTGGATGGGGTCCCAGTCAATTGGCTGCTTTTTCCTGGATGGTGTTTCTTTGGAGAGTTTCTGCGCTCATCCAGGTGAGCGGGGAGCATTTCATTACAGTCCTAACTTGTGTCACGTGGATGGTGTCCAAATGTGAATTATTTGCCGCAGAAGGCACAGAAACCCAGCTGTTCTTATAGCCATGATGTTCGTGTGGCAGGTGCCTTGAGGTTTTAGTAACTCCAGGATATTACTGGGTGGCTCGACAATCATCATTGGTAACGCTATGTCTGTACATTCTATCGGATTCCCAAATTACAAAGTACCTTTTAACTTGGCTGACGAGAGAGCAAGCCCACCTGATGGGCTGGGCTGCCTTGGTTGAGGGAATGAATGTTAAGGATGTATGTGAAGATCAAGACAACTTCAGATACTGGAAATCTGAAATCAAAACAGAAAATGCTGGAAACAGTCAGCAGGTCAGGCCACAATGTGGGAAGAGAAAGTGTTAACATTTCAGGCCAAAGACTTTTCATAAGAACAAATCCTGATGAAAGGTTTTCCACCTGAAACATTGACTGTTTCTCTTCCCACATATGCTGGCTGACCTGCTGAGTGTTTCCAGCATTTTCTGTTCTTATTTTAAGCTCCCAGCTTTTGTTTTCCGACAGGCAGGTTTAGTGCACATCCCCTCCCATCCCATCGCCCCACCCCATCTCTTGTACCTGTTCTCAGGTGCCTGAACATGAGGGGAATCTCCTACCAGGTGGGAAGAGCTTTGAAACTGCGCACGTACATTGCCATGTCCAGGTGGCATGTCCAGATCATTCCAATGTGGCGCTGACTCCAAGCATGGAGGCACGGTGGCACAGCGGTAGAGTTGCCGCCTTACAGCGCTTGCAGTGCCAGAGACGCTGGTTCGATCCCGACTACTGTACGGAGTATGTATGGTCTCCCCGTGACTGCGTGGGTTTTCTCTGAGATCTTCGGTTTCCTCCCACACACCAAAGACATACAGGTTTGTAGGTTAATTGGCTTGGGTTTGTATACTTGGTATAAGTGTAAATTGTCCCTAGTATGTGTAGGATAGTGTTAATGTGCGGGGATCGCTGGTCAGCGCAGACTCGGTGGGCCGAAGGGCTGTTTCCGTGCTGCATCTCTAAACTGTTCTTGTCTGAATGCAGCTGAAGTGCCTGTCATGTGGAGGGCGGGGGCTGTCACATGGAAACAAGCGGTGCATCCAATGTGGAGGCAGCGGATCAAAACGGTAAGTGAAAGGGTCAAGTAAAAGTGTTGTTCTTCTAAAAGAATGGAGCAGGAACAGATTCCAAGTAAGACATCTTTCTGGCGAGCAGGAGGTTGCCTAATAAATAGTTTGCTTTTAGGCAGCAAAGCCTTTCTGCAGGAGCAGGTCTATGTGTTCCCACGTGTGACAGGTTAGACTGCTAGACTAAGTATATGAACTAATGCCAGCGTATTATTGGTGTTGGAGTGGTGGGGTGGTGGTTTGATGCTAAGACATGAAGCATTTAACTTTAGTTGCTTTGTCCTGGAAGCAAAACCTCTAGCCCATGATCCAGTGAAACCGCTCAGGGGGGTAGGTGTAATGTAAGGGTTAAGCAGTCCGAGCTGAAATGGAGTTGCCAGCTAAATTAACAGCACCATATTTCGAACCCTGCGTAGATGTTTTTGAAGAATGCTTTGGCTAACTCAAAGAGACCAGTAGGTCACGAGGACACCTGCGAGGTCACTGAGATAAACTTTGCTTTCCCAGACACATTCGAGATTAGCTTGGTGTCTGACAGGACACATAGCTCACACCATTATGGTACCAAGGAGGATAGCTAGCTTGACACATAATCAAAGATAGACACAAATACTGGAGTAACTCAGCGGGACAGGCAGCATCTCTGGGTACAAGGAATGGGTAACATTTCAGATCGAGACCCTTCTTCAGACTGATGTCAATGACACATAGTCACCTGTTGTTCTTAAATGATAAAATTATTATATAAATACATGCTTCTACCATGAGAGCATGAGCTTCATCCTCGTGGAGAGAAAAGAGCCTCAACAAGGAACGAGAGTGAGAGGAAGAGCTTGGACCATGGTGTGTGCCGTTGCCAGCCAGTGCAGACAGGAGACTCGAATATGCAGAGGGGCGTAAGAGTTACAATCACAATCACAATAATACTTTATTAGCCAAGTATGTTTTGCAACATACGAGGAATTTCATTTGCCAAGTCACTCATACAAATAAAAAGCAACACACAAAATACATTTTAACATAAGCATCCACCACAGTGCCTCCTCCGCATTCCTCACTGTGATGGAAGGCGAGAAAAAGTTCAAATCTCTTCCCTTAGCTCTTCCGTGATCGGGGGCCTCGAGCCCTCCGTTGATGGGACGATCAGACTAAAAATAAATAAAAGACAAAAAAACACACAGACTGTTGGCGGGGCTGCCAATCGTGCGGCGCCCCTGGTGGTAACTTTGTATTGTTCCTTTATGGATAGTTGATAGTTTTTCTGTTTTTTTTACTTGAATAAATAGTTATTTGTGCTCTTCACCATGTGCTTCCTCCATTCATTGATCCGAATCCTTGAATCCTGCATATTTTTCATTACAGTAGGGTCGGGCGATGCTACTGGAACAGCCTGTCCGATCCCACTGCTCTGAGGAGCTGGGGGTTGGTACTGCCTCTATGCTTGGAATTCTCTGATCTGGGCATAGTCTGATTGTCTAATCTAACACATACTTAATAACGTAAAACAAGGAAGGGTCCTGATCCGAAACATCACCGACCTGCTAACTTACTCCAGTGTTTTGTGGGTTTTTTTTACTTAATAAGATGATTATTTTATACAGAGGAACAATTTTCACTGGCAGAGGGTTGAGAATAAGAGGATGTAACATTAGAATCAGAGTTAGACACAGATTGAATCCCCAGAGTGAGTCCAGAATTTGCTGTTTTTATGCCAGATTTCCTTTTTGCAGTTTAAACTTTGGCTGAAGCGTGTCTTTGGGCTAGGATTAAGCAGCAGGCTGGTGAAATGGAAGGGGGCCTTTTCTCATGTCCTCCCCACCATCACCAATCATACCTGCGGCAGTGCTGTTGATGAAGGCAGGGTCGACGGTGAGAGAGATGCCCAGAGGGGTCCTGGTGTGGTCCTACTAAGGTATAGATCAGCCATCATCTAACTAATTGACAGATCATACTCAAAGGGCTAAATGGTCTTTATCCAACTCCCTTGCAGAGATTTACCAGGCTATAAAATTAATCCCAACCCAGTAATTCCAAATTCATTTTTCAGAGTTGGGGTGGGGTGGGGTGTGGGTGGCGGAAAAGGTTGGTGCTAATATCGACCCGGATTGACTGGGGCTGTTTGCCACAGCACGCTGATTGTTCGTGCAGCCAACCCCACCTGTGATGTTACCACATTTGATTTTGTCTCCCGTTTGCTAGGGTCAGATGGGCACCGCTCCTGCTTTCCTCAAATTAGGAGTTTAATAAGGACAGTAGGTCTGATGGTAGTGTCTTTTCAAAGAGCACTGGGTCAGTTGAGCTTTCTGTGCATGTCGGGGTTCAGGCCCTGCTAAAGACACCGGCGGGAGGGGACTTTACCTAAGACAGTCGCAAATCAGATTTCTGATCACATTTGTATGTGGATGAAGCTATTGATGACCTTTTCACCAACATCGACACCCTGCGTATATATGTAGCCAATTGGGGCAGGATCTCTGGGTGTGGCACAGGTTACTGAATAGACTGCCGTGACTTGCAAGGTGTTTGCAGAAGGAGCAGAGTTTTCACCAGGTAACACCAGTTCCTTCTGCACAGGTGCGGCCCTTGTCTCGGCCGAGGCACTCGATCTTGTCATGTTTGCAAAACTAGTGGCCAGCTGCTCTTCTACATTCAGCTGACAATAAAATGGTAAGTGTTGGGTTTATTTAGCATGTTGTTATATTGCCCTTTTATGGAAGCATAATTACAGGGTAATTCTAACTTAACCAAGCAAACAGTACAACTTAAGTCATAGGAGCGGAATGGGGACATTCTGCCCATCGAGTCTACACCACCATTCGATCATGGCTGATCTATCTTTCCCTCTCAACCCCATTCTCCAGTTTTCTCCCCATAACCTTTGAAAAAAGATGAGTGACGTTTCAGTCTGAGGACTCGATCCGAAATGTCACCCATCCTTTTTCTCCAGAGATGCTGCCTGACCTGCTGAGTTACTTCAGCACTTTGTGTTTATCCTTAAATGCATTACATGGGTTTCAGTGCACCAACCTCCAATAAAGCTTCACAAACACAGCACCTTGCCTGCTCAGTTACTTAGCATCAGTGAGATTCGCTAAAGATCCATGGGGGTTTGATTTAATTTCATTATGCAGAAAAATTATGGCTGTTGTCAACCAAGTCATTTCTCCTAGCCAGTAAGTTACCTCCAACAAGCACATTTTATTTTCCATGATAACCTGTGCAAAACAACAGAACAACAGAACAGAACAGAAACCAGTATTTACATTTTAGAAAAATAAAAAGACACAACACAACAGTAAATTAGTCCCTGGTGAAATTAGAGTTTACAGTCCTAATGGCCTGGGGGAAGAAACTCCGTCTCATCCTCTCTGTTTTCACAACATGACAGTGGAGGCGCTTGCCTGACCGTAGAAGCTGGGGTGGTAGGGGTCCTTCATTATCTTACTGGCTCTGGATCTTCACCTCCTGGTGTATAGGTCCTGCAGGGGGGTGAGTCCGGACAAGATGCTTTCTACAGCCCCAGAGTAGAAGCACTGAAGGATCCTCAGAGAAACTCTGAATTTCCTCAGCTGGCTGAGGTAGTAAAGGCGCAGCCTTGCCTTTCTCACCAGTGCGGCAGTGTGTGTTGTCCATGTCAGATCCTCTGTGATGTGGACTCTCAGGTATTTTCTCATGCATCTCCTTGTATTTACACCACTCCACATAGATCGGATGTAAATAATTTGACCTAGGCCCTCTTTCAGCAAGTCCAAAATCATCTGTGGCACATGTAGACCTAATCACAGAAATTCCCTTTGTTCTTTTCATCCTTTTGCACCTTTTTTCTTACATACATTTTTGATGGAAGGACATCCACGCAGTTTTTGCCTCTCTCCATAGTAGCTGCCTGACCTGCTGAATATTTCTAGCATTTTCTGGTTTTGGTTTTGTTTTTTTGTCATCTGCAGATTTTTAAAACTTCAATGTTCCTATTGATGTTATTGCAATCCACAACATGGCAACGAACATGTGCACCCTGATAATAACCCGGTACCTGCTTTAATGTTGTGGGTATACCAACATCACACCATGTCAATAAACAATGCTTCTATTCTTGTGCTTGGCCAGGACCAATAATATCTTTGAACAGGTAGCTGACCAACAAATTGGACTTCCTGTGACACTCTTTAGTAATGTAACGGGACAGAATGTCTTCACCGATGAAAACTACCAGGTAAGAGAGGGTCACTTCTGGGCCATATGCTAGCCACATTGCGGTTTATCGGAGACCATTTGGAAAACAAGCAGCTCATGGCCAACAGTTTTCCAAAGTACCTGAATAGATGTCCAAGCCAGGTAGTTGTACTAGGTGCAGTGAGGTCATAACATAGAAACATAGAAAATAGGTGCAGGAGTAAGCCATTCGGCCCTTTGAGCCTGCACCGCCATTCAATATGATCATGGCTGATCATCCAACTCAGTATCCTACCTGCCTTCTCTCCATACCCCCTGATCCCTTTAGCCACAAGGGCCACATCTAATTCCCTCTTAAATATAGCCAATGAATTGGCCTCAACCACCTTCTGTGGCAGAGAATTCCAGATATTCACCACTCTCTGTGTGAAAAATGTTTTCCTCATTTCGGTCCTCAAAGATTTCCCCCTTATCCTTAAACTGTGACCCCCTTGTTCTGGACTTCTCCAACATCGGGAACAATCTTCCTGCATCTAGCCTGTCCAACCCCTTAAGAATTTTGTAAGTTTCTATAAGAAATAACATGTTGCAATCTACATTTATTTTAATTCATCTACAGTTTATGGGCATCTGTTATGTTTTACATGTATAATGCAATGAAAGGCCATTTAGCCCCTGCCAACTCCCAAGGATGTAATCTCATTGGTACCATTCTCTTTCTCATTTCCATAATCCTGCAATATATTCGTCTCCATGCGTGTCCTTTAACTCTTTTTGTTTCTTTTTTGCCACTCATCCACACTAAAGGTAATTTACAGTCACATTTAGCCTACCAGCACATCATAGAGATGTGGGAGGAAACCGGAGCACCCATTGGGAACCCATGCATTTCTAAAGAGTATGTGTAAATTCCTCATAGACAGCACCAGAGGTCAGGATTGAACCTGGGTCTCGGGAGAAACATAGAAAACAGGTGCAGGAGGAGGCCATTCGGCCCTTCAAGCCTGCACCGCCATTCATTGTGATCATGGCTGATCGTCCCCTATCAATAACCCGTGCCTGCCTTCTCCCCATATCCCATGACTCCACTAGCCCCTAGAGCTCTAGCTAACTCTCTCTTAAATCCATCCAGTGACTTGGCCTCCACTGCCCTCTGTGGCAGGGAATTCCATACATTCACAACTCTCTGGGTGAAAACGTTTTTTCTCACCTCAGTCTTAAATGACCTCCCCTCTATTCTAAGACTGTGGCCCCTGGTTCTGGACTCGCCCCACATTGGGAGCTATGCAATACCAGCATCATCCATGGTACCATCATGCTACCCACTCCTCTCCAATGATCGGGCACCAAGTTGAATCTTCGTGGGCATAAAAACTTAACATTTGAACAGTATAGGGTGCCTTTGGTGCTATAAGTATCACGTCCCCATCTGATGAGCTAAATGTCCAGCAATGTCTATGCCTATCCTTAACTGCTCTTAAACTGTGACCCCTGTGTTTTGCACTCCTTAACCAGGGAAATATCTGCCCTACTTCCTTACTGACAGCCCTTTCAAGAATTATAATATTACAATGAAGCAGCCATTTTCTACCATTCACTACCCAACACCTTTATCCTGCTGTGGATTTTTACATTGTTAACGGGATGGTTCAAATAATTGAATATTTCCAATTTATTAACGTTTTTTATACGTTTTGATTTCTTAGGTCTATCCGATAATTAGTTTTCCAGACACTCTAATTGATCACATCTCCCATCAAGGGGTTCAAGAACATCGGGACAAGTTTGGAAGAACAATGTGTATTCTCCAACAGGTGAGAATGGCCAAGGAAACTGCAGGCACACCAGGATAATACAAAATCTGTGATCTGATACTCGGGTGTTGATTTTTAATGCTTAAAATGACTGAATTAAGGTAGGTTTGGTGTTTAAAATTCAAAGCTCAAAGCATCTTAAGAAGGAACCTCAATGCCTAAACCTCTTAATTCGGGTGTTAATAAGGTGCTAATAAGGGGTAAAGTATTTAAGGGTGATCAATCTGTTTGCAGAAACTGAGTTGATCTTGTAAATAATGTACAAGCAGTCCTATACGAGAGAATCAGATACGACACGCTAGAACATTTAACCCAGGAGGGAAATTGATCTTCCAACAGTCATAAAAACACAAAATACTTGAAACATGAAATTAAAGTGACGAGTGGAAAGGATTGGGGATGTGCAAATATTGGGGAGGGAGGGGGGGGGGGGGAGGAGTCAGTCTATCCCACGAAAGAAGGGGGAGGAATCGTACAGTTTGATAGCCACGGGGAACTGACGGTGGAACCAGTCAGTTGCTGAAGGTACTCCTCAGGTTGACCAGTGTGTCATCGAGGGGGTGAGCTGTATAGTCCAAGATTCTCCGGAGTTTGCAGAGCATCCTCCCCTCCAAGACCACTTCCCATGAATCCAACTCCACCACCAGGATGGAGCCAGCTAAGATGGCACTGGCTAGCACCGATTGGTAGAACATCTGCAGCATCTTACTGCAGACGTTGAAGGAGCAGAGCCTACTCAAAAAGTACAACTGGCTCTGTCCCATTTTGTACAGGGCCTCAGCGTTCCTGGACCAGTCCAGTTTATTGTCCAGGCACACTCCAAGGTATTTGTACTCCCTGGTAAACTACACATTCACACCATTGATGGAGACAGGGAACAGGGGTGTTCCTCTCCTCTTAAAATCCAATTACAGAAACAACAGTTAGGGGAGAGCGAACAGGTGCGGGATGAGTGGCTGCCAGTGGCCTCACTGATCCAGTGAGTGAGTCTTTGTGGCGCTCCCAGCTGTGCTTGGCTCAATCCAGTCCCAGATTGTTGCAGCACAGGATGGAGGTGGGGATGAAAGGCTTTCAGACATGCCCCGTTCCCATTCAGCAGATGATGCCTGCAGCCCCACAACAGCTGACAAGTCCATGCCCATCCATCCCGCCAGTCTCCCAAATGCTTGATCGTGTGTACAGGATGTCCATTAGTCAGGCATTCATAACTCTGGGAGTTCCTTTATGGATCTTCTTCATTTTAACAGAGAAACCCTGATGTTGTGAGGAGGTAAAATTAACTGAATCCTTGAGTAAAATATCTTTCCAAGCTCAATAACCATCCCCAACACTACTGCTCCCCCTCAGTCTCCCCTGCTCCCACACAGCATCTTTTTCTACCAAATCGTGCTGTTCCCTCGGCTATCCAACACAGAGCCTGGATCATGGCAGGAAACCTACAGACAGAAAGGCTGCACTGCCATTCTTCCCACTCCTGTCTCCACATCGATTCATCATCTGGGACCCAATTATCTGCTAGCAAGAAACCAGACCAATTGTAGATGCAATGGTTAATGCATACAATGACTGTGGAGTCTGTAACCTTATACTGAAAGCTGCAGTTAGTCCAGCTATGGGAGGGAGTATCTGCAGATATGATTCTTTTATTTTTCTTCTTTGCCTCCTTTGTTTCATAGATTAGTGGTCAGTGCATTGTCTTCTTTGCAGTTTTGCAAAATGGCCAGTGCCATCCCTCCAATCTATTCATTCCGTCACAAAATCTATGCCTGCTTCGCTGGTGCTAATATTTTGTGTAAAATTACGACCTCAACCATGTTTAGTTTAGTGTTACATGTACCAAGGTACAGTGAAAAGCTTTTGTTGCGTGCTAACCAGTCAGCAGAAAGACAATACATGATTACAATCGATCCATTTACAGTTTGTAGATACATGATAAGGGAATAACGTTTAGTGCAAGGATAGTCCGAGGGTCACCAAAGAGGTAGAGCTTCAGCACTGCTCACTGGCTGTGGTAGGATTATTCAGTTGCCTGATAACAACTGGGAAGAAACTGTCCCTGAATCTGGTGGTATGCATTTCCTCACTTGGGGTCTGTTGGTCAGGAAGTCGAGGATCCAGTTGCAGAGATGAGTGCTGATACCAAGTCCCGCGAGTTTGGTGATAAGCTTGGATGGTATAATTATATTAAAGGCAGACCTGTAGTCTAAGAACAGAAGTCTGGCATAGGTATCTCTCTTATCCAGGTGTTCTAGGGTTGAGTGCAGGTGTTCTGGGGATGAGTACATAACATTGCCTGTTATGTAGTTACAGTTTGATCACATCCTTCTAACCATTCATATTTATGACCCTGTAAAATGTATTTTAAACATTGCAATTGTACCCCACCCACAACACTTCCTCTAGCAGCTCGTTCCATATACCCCGAAAATAACGCAATCTAATTTCTAGGCAATTGCATTTTCTTGGGGTTAAGTAGATTCTTCGCTCCCCCACATAGTGCGGTTTAATGAATCCATCTCTCCTTCATTGCAGCGGCAGACAATCGAACTAATTCCGGTGACCAAAGTGCAGGTCCAATGGAAAGGACAAGAGCACATTTACTTTGTATATGGCACAGAAAGCAATGTCCATGCACCAGACTACCCCGGCAAGTGCCACTGCAACATTCTTTGATTCCTTACCTTCTGTGTCTTTTCATGGATGATCAATGGTGGTTTGTTCAACCTCTGGGAGAATGGGGATAGGCGGGAGAGGTCTCATGATGTTACGTAGAAGAACGAGATATTCTGTATTTCAACATTGCGTTCCTTCCCCTCCATCAACCCCGAAATTCCTTAAACATCTCATTGCTGTTTAAGGTCTTGGTCATTTGACTGCAGCTTTTGCCTACAACACAACTGCTGACCTTCACCATACTTGCACCTAAACCATTTTGAGAGGTGGGCTGAAGCTTCATATAAATGTACATTTAGAATTTGCTGCCTCCCAAAAACATTCAGTTTCACTGTTCACATTTAAAATCCATTGGAAAAATGAAATCACTGCCAATTCTGTTGCTGTAACTGGACAAATTAGCAAAGTTACTGGATCAATCAACAGTTTCAGCGGTCATTGAGATGTCCTATTGGCCTTGATGCACTGTTTTAGACAGTGGATGAATTAATCAGGGTTTTTCATATTCATTCACAACCCAATCCCTTACCGATTTTCCACCACTCTACCCCACGGAAATGTGTTCACATCAGGGTACAGTTCTTCTAGCACTAGTTGCAATTTATTTTACACAAGTGTTGAGTTTTGAGCATTGGTGTCATGGTTGCCAATTATTACCCAGCCCTCAATGCCCTTGTAAAGATGATGCCAAGCATGGTCAAACTGTCTCCTGATAGGTTCGCAACTATGCCCAGTAGAATTCTACAGTAGAAAACTGGATGGAGAGTCAACACTCAGCTATTGGTGATAGACACAAAATCCTGGAGTAACTTAACAGGTCAGGCAGCATCTCTGGAGAAAACGAATAGGTAACATTTCAGGTCTGGTCCCTTCTTCAGACTGATTATAGTTGGGGAATAAGGGAAACATGGAAGAAACTGGAAGCAAGGCAGAAAAAAAACAGACCATATCAGGCCAGCAACAGATGACCTCAGGCAGAGGTTTCCTGATAGGCCAATTGCTGACTGGAGAGTATGAGCCCAAGAGGGATATATTGTTGCGAACTGGTTAACTGACTTTGAATGGAGGGAGGAGGAAGAAGAGAGAGAGGATGGGGAGGGAGGTGAATGTAGAAGTTACCTAAGATTAGAGAATTCAACATTCTCCGCTGGGTTATAAGCTAGCCAAGCAAAATAATAGGTGCTGTTCCTCCAATTTGCGTGTGGCCTCACTGGCAATGGAGAAAGCCCAGGATAAAGGTCAGTGTGGGAATGGGAAGGGAAGTTAAAGTGGTCAGCAACTGCAAGATCCAGTAGGCCTTGACGGACTGCGTGTATTCAACGAAACCGTCACCGAGCCTACACTTTATCTTGCCATTGTACAGTAACCCACATCAGGAACACTGGATGCAGTAGACGAGGTTAGAGGAGGTGTATGTGAAACTCTGAAAGGACTGTTAGGTTCCCTGGATAGAGTCGTGGGTAGAGGCTTTAGGACAGATGTTGCACAACCTGCAGTTGCAGGGGAACGTACCTGGGAAGGGGATGGTTTGGGTGGGAAGGGCTGAGTGAACCAAGGAGTTGCGGAGGTAGCGGTCTCTGTGGAAGGCGGAAAGGTGTGGACGTGGGAAGATGTGACTAGTGGTGGGGTCACGTTGGTGCCGATAGAAATGTCAGAGGACAATGTTTTGGATACGGAGGCTGGTGTGGTGAAAGGTGAGGACCTGGGGAACTCTCTCCTTGTTGTACCTGGGGGGAGAGAGGGAGAGAGCGAGAGTAGGACTCCGGGACACAGAAGAGAATAGGGTGAGGGATTCATCTATGACAGTCAGGGGGAATTCACATTCATTAAAGTATGAGGACATCTTAGATGTCTTCGTATAGAAAGCATCTTGGGAGGAGATGTGGCGGACACGTAGGAATTGAGAGTAGGGGATAGTGTCTTTGCAAGAAGCAAGTGTAGTCAAGACATCTGTGAGTCGGTAGGTTTATAGTAGACAGCAGTCGATAGTCTGTCTCTTGTGATGGAGACAGAGAGATCAAGAAAGGGAGAGAGGTGCTAGAGATAGTACAGGCAGGGTGGAGGTTAGTGGTGAAGGTAATGAAGTCTATGAGTTCTGCACGGGTGCAGGAGGCAGCCCCGATGCAGTCGTTGATGTAGTGGAGAAAGAGTTAGGGGATGGGGGCAGTGTACGCCTGGACTGTTTGACGTAACCAACAAAAAGGCAAGCATAGCTGTGAGTGCCCATGGTTACACCCTTAACTTGGAGCTAGTGGGAGGAGTCAAAGAAGAAGTTGTTGAGAGTGAGGACACATTCCACTAGGCGGAGGAGAGTGTTACAGAGGGAAATTGGGTGGGTCACTGTTCAAGAAAAAAACAGAGGGTGTTGCAACCTTCATGGTGCGGGGTGGAGGTGTCGAGGGACTGGACGTCCATGGTAAAGATGAGTGACTGCGGCCAAAAAACTAAGTTTTGAAAGAGTTGAAGGGCGTGTCAGGTGTCTTGGATGTAGGTGGATTGGACAAGGGGGATAAGGTAGAATCAAGGTATGTGGATATGAGTTCTGTGGGACAGGCGGAGACAATGGGTTTCCCCAGGGCAGGTTTGTTTGTGCATTATTTGTTTTTTGGGGGGGGGGGGGGGTAAAAAGGGGCAGTGCAGGGCTGTGGAGGGCAGATTGCCAGAGGTGTTGAAATTAAAGACAGTTTGGGAGGTAATGGCCTGGTGCCAGTGACTGTAGCCACAGCTACTGGTTCTCCTCTGATGCCCTAGGTTCTCCCAACGGGAGTTGCAGTACTCGTATCTGGCAGAGTGATGGACAGTTACGCATATGAGAAGGACATCTGAAACAGACTCGTACCATTTCTCAACCATTATCGTTCCTGCCCAACATCACCTCGCCTTGCATAAAGCAGCACTCATCCACCTGACAAAGCTTCCAAAGGGAATGGTAACCCCTGTGTCTGACTCAATGCAACATTCAGATCTCTACCCCCATAATGGAGATCTCAAAAGGGCATCTAATGATCTGTGGTAGTAGAGGCCTGCATGTGACTCAGTCTGCATCAGCAGTGAGCTTTCGAGGTTCATGACCTGAAAGGATAAATACAGATCTATGCATCATGAAGCCAACCAGCAACCTGGTGTGGAAATGTTGAGGAACCCAGTGGTTTACTGATGGCGAACGCGACCTGGCACCACCAAAGGACTACTGGTAATTGCAAACCCATATCTCAGCCGGAGCCAGCATGGTCATTTGAGAAGGGAGTGAGAAAGAAAAAAATGATTCACACATTATTCAAAACATTTTTTGATATATGTAAAATACAAACATTGTATATACAAGTCTGTAGGATAAGTAAAAGATGTAGATATTCTACACACGAACCATTGAATACAATTATGAATGTGTTATCTGCAATGAAGGAAAAAATCAATCTGTTTAATATACATGCTGATAATATAATACATGTAAATATTTATTGTAATGGAATATGCATTTTTATCAATTTTATATAAAACAGTATTTGAACATTATAAATGTTAATTCATAGATACTTAGATACATAGAAAATAGGTGCAGGAGGAGGCCATTCGGCCCTTCAAACCAGCACCGCCGTTCATTGTGATCATGGCTGATCGTCCCCAATCAATAACCCGTGCCTGCCTTCTCCCCACATCCCTTGATTCCACTAGCCCCTAGAGCTCTATCTAACTCTCTCTTAAATCCATCCAGTGATTTGGCCTTCACTGCCGTCTGTGGCAGGGAATTCCACAAATTCACCATGGTCTGGGTGAAAATGTTTTTCTCACCTCAGTCTTAAATGGCCTCCCCTTTATTCTAAGACTGTGGCCCCTGGTTCTGGACTCACCCAACATTGGGAACATTTTCCCCGCATCTAGCTTGTCCAGTCCTTTTATAATTTTATATGTTTCTATAAGATCACCCCTCATCCTTCTAAACTCCAGTGAATACAAGCCTAGTCTTTTCAATCTTTTCTCATATGACAGTCCTGCCATCCCAGGGATCAATCTCGTGAATCTATGCTGCACTGCCTCAATCACAAGGATGCCCTACTTCAAATTAGGAAACCAAAACTGCACACAATACTCCAGATGTGGTCTTACCAGAGCCCTATACAACTGCAGAAGAACCTCTTTACTCCTATACTGAAATCCTCTTGTTATGAAGGCCAACATTCCATTAGCTTTCTTCACTGCCTGCTGTACCTGCACGCCAACTTTCAGTGACTGGTGTACAAGGATACCCAGGTCTCGCTGCACCTTCCCCTTACCTAACCTAACCCCATTGAGATAATAATCTGCCCCCTTGTTTTTACTGCCAAAGTCACATTTATCTACAGTATATTATACTGCATTTGCCACGCATATGCCCACTCACTCAACCCGTCCAGGTCACCCTGCAACCTCCTAACATCCTCTTCACCGTTCACCCTGCCACCCGGCTTTGTGTCATCCGCTAACTTGTTAGTGTTGCTCCTAATTCCCTTTTCCAAATCATTAATATATATGGTAAATGGCCCCAAGTTGTGGCCCCAACACCGAGCCTTGCGGCATTCCACTCTGCCTGCAATTCTGAAAAGGACCCGTTCACTCCTACTCTTTGCTTCCTGTCTGACAACCAATTTTCTATCCATGTCAACACCCTACTCCCAATACCATGTGCTGTAATTTTAGTCACCAGTCTCCCATGCGGGGCCTTATCAAAGGCTTTCTGAAAGTCTTGACACACTACATCCACTGGCTCCCCTTCATCCATTTTACTCGTCACATCCTCAAAAAATTCCAGACGATTAGTCAAGCATGATTTCCCTTTCATAAATCCATGCTGACTTGGACTAATCCTTTTACTGCTATCCACTATTACCTCTTTAATAATTGACTCCAGCATCTTTCCCACCACCGGTCAAGCTAACTGGTCTGTAATTCCCCGTTTTCACTCTCGCTCCTTTCTTGAAAAGTGGGATAACATTAGCTATTCTCCAATCCACAGGAACTGATCCTGAATGTATTGAACATTGGAAAATGATCACCAATGCGTCCACTATTTCTAGAGCCACCTCCCTGAGGGCCCTGAGATGCAGACCATCAGGCCCAGGGGATTTATCATCCTTCAGTCCCATTAGCCTACCCAATACTATTTCTCGCCTAATGAATGACGTTCAATTCCAATCTTCAATGCAAGAGGTGCAAAATGGGCAGGCAGAGTCAAGTACTTTAAGTTCTCTCAATAAACTTTCTTCCCTGTAAAGTCCCATTGTTTGTCCTTTCTTTGTTAATAGCAAGGCTCAGTTTTCACCACCCAAGTCTGGAGCCTGGAGTCTTGGCACTCTGGTGCCACTTACAGATCTCGGGTCGACAAGTGCTTTGGTGGTGCCCAAGTAAATGGATGTATGTGATATAAATTGATGCTATTCATTTTGTTGATAAGCACCTGTTTATTTATAGTCTATGCATGTTTTATTTCGGTCCTATTCAATACATTGTCATCCAATGCACAATACTGGCACCAAGCCCAGCCACAGAGTGAGTCTGGACAGCAGATGCTTCCTGCTGTTGTAGCTCAGCAGCTCTCCAGAGTCTATAATGAACGCTTTATGCACTAACACCCTTCCACTACAGCATTCAAATGTTCCATTGCATTGGCTACCTGCAGTGGCACCAAGACCTAAAACCAGTTTGCATACTTCATTTTTATGTGCTAAGCAATTTGGCATCATACAAAGAACCATCAATGCCAAGTGCAAGTTCCCTGGAGTCTGTGACTTCCCTTTCAGATCCTCTGTGCACCTGACACACTGAAGCTCAGAGACGCCTGGTCACACAGAAGCAGCATGTAATGGTCTGAGTTAAACCATGCAGAAACAGGTTTTCACCGAACTTGAGCATGCTCACTGTGGGTGGTGATTCTAGGCATTGATTCAGTTCTGATCAATATTTATCATTCAACTATTATCTCCAGATCCAACTCACCAATCAGTTGATGAAATCGCCAATGGGCTTGGTTGGGTGATCCATGGGTTGGCTATGATTGGGTTGGGTCAGTTGATAAATGGGTTTGACTCAGCTGAATGATGGGTTGGTTCAGTGATCAAGGAGGTTGGGTTAGGTGATGAGGAGATAGTAGATTTGGGTTGAGTGATTCGTGGGTTAAGTTAGATGATCAGTGTGTTTGCTTGTGTGATTAGTGGGTGGGCACGGGTGGGTTGGGAGGGTGATTGATGGGGTTTATTCAAGTCAAGTCACAATTATTTATATAGCACATTTAAAAAACAACTCTCGTTGACCAAAGTGCTTTACATTTGTTCTAAGAATAGTGTACACAAGCAAACTACATACATATATACAAATAGCCCTCGCTCAGAGGACGTCAGGAAATACTTGGGAGTACAGATAAGTTTTTAGTCTAAATTTAAAGGAGTCAATGGAGGGGGCAGTTCTGATGGGGAGGGGCATGCTGTTCCACAGTCTAAGAGCTGCAACCGCAAAGGCGTGGTTGCCCCTGAGCTTATGCCTAGACCGCGGGACATTCAGCAACCCCAAGTCGGACGATCTGAGGGACCTGGAGGGGGTGTAGTGGGTGAGAAGATTTTTAATGTTGGTGGGTGCAAGCCCATTGAGGGCTTTGTAGACAAAGAGGAGGGTATTGAAATTTATTCGGAACCGCACAGGGAGCCAGTGGAGAGAGGCCAGGATCGGGGTGATGTGGTCCCTTTTTCGGGTGCCCGTCAGGAGTCTCGCTGCGGCGTTTTGGACCAGTTGCAGGTGGGACAGGGAAGATTGGCTGATGCCAGTGTAAAGAGAGTTGCAGTAATCTAGGCGGGAGGAGATAAATGTATGGATGATCTTTTCGAGGTCATCAAACTGGACGAATTGTTTTATTTTAGCTATCGTCCGAAGCTGAAATAAGCTAGCTTTTACCCATGGCATTGACTTGTTTGTCTGATGTCTGATGGGTGGGATTGGGTTAGGTCATCATTGGGAAGACTGGTGTTCAGTGGATTAGGTCATGTCATCAGAATGTGGGTAGTGTTGGGTCATGGCATTGGTGGTTCGGGTGGTTGATCATTTGGTTGGATGGGTTGTGCAGATCAGTTAAAAATTTTGAGTTATAGGAAAGTAGCTGTTCATGAATCTGGAGAGAGAGGGATTTTAGGCTTCTGTACCTCCCGCTCAACAGTAGCATTGATGATATAAGTTGTTTTCATGAGGCAATGAGGCCCTCCGAGCCAGCACCGCCATTCAATATAATTATGGCTGATCATCCAACATCAGTACCCCGTTCCTGTTTCCCCCCCCCCCCATATCCCTTGATTCCGTTAGCCTGAAGAGCTGAATCTCTCTCTTGAAAACATAGAGTGAATTGGCCTCCACTGTCTTCTGTGGCAGAGAATATCAAGCTGTATTAGGCAGATCTTACTGGCTTGACTGCCTGCTCATGTGTACAACATCCAAGTCGCCACGTGACTGCAACTTATGAAAACTGGTATAATGATAGATCACAGAACTGGGAGCTGAAACCTCCTTCTTGCTATTCTGTCCTCTCCTCACTAAGCTAATTTTTCCAACACCTCACTCTAACTCTGATCTTCACAACTTAACATCCAAGCATGGTGGGGTTCCCACATGGTGGGAGTATCAAATTAAAGAGGACTCAGGTTTACGGTTGGAAGAGAGAATTTTAAAGTATGTTTTTTACACAGAATGTGGTAAATATGTGGAAAGCGTTGTTAGAGGAGGTTGTGGAATCCAATATAATTACCACTTTCTGAAGCATTTAGACAGACAGAAAAATAGACAAGGCATAGTAGCATAATGCAAGCCAATGGGATTAGTGGAGACGGGGGAAAAAAGATTGGCATGGATATGGCAGGTCAAAAGGCCTATTTCTGGGCCTATTGAACTACTGAAACTCCTCTGTTTCAGTAGTTCAATAGGCCCAGAAATAGGCCTTTGACTCCTCTGTTTCAGTAGTTCAATACCTGAGCATTTGATTTTTCAACAGATTCTACTTCCAATTCCAATGTGAGCACCCTATGCACAGATAAACTTGTTTCATATGAGGGGATATTAAAATACCAAGTTCTGGGAAGAATAGCTGATATAGCACAAACAGTGCACATACTCCTATGTTGCAGCTTATTTCATATTTAATGAAAACTGACAAGCACAGACTGAACCCTGTAAGGCTTTGTGGGAAATTAGAAAGAAAAAGACCAGGCTGGGTGCCAGGGGTGCAGAATACTAAGTGTAAAAGAACAGATGGATATGCAATGCAACAAGACAAAATCAGAATGATGCAGGGGAGGGAACAATACATGGAAATTGGTGTTATTTTGCTCACGTAATTAAGGGAAATGTTACTTAACATGGTGACATGTTGTGTAAATATAAACTGTACATTAATTAGATTCCGCAGGATGCGCCGATAGAAAGCATTGTGTAAGCACCATATTATTAAACACTATGAAAATTCAAAGACTGGAACCTCAAGGAGTTGGTCCCAGTGTTGCTAAGGCCAACGTAAACAGACGCACTTGCAGTATCTGCTGAATTCCCTACCTTTAGTGTCAACATGCAATGACCATGTAATGAGTTATATTATTGAATTATATATTATATGAATGAAAGTTATTAACCTAATGACATATTATTTCCCGTCCTCAAATTGTGTTGTGGATAAGGATACATGAGGATAGGGATTATTTTATAGATTGTGTCATGTAAAGGTGACGGGATTTTTAGATCAGAATTCTGCTCCATTACATTCTGTGCACTGAATGGGAATGATTCTGGAGATTGGCAAACGTAGCGGGGAAAAATCAGCGTGAAAACAGCCTTAGAGAGAAAAAATAAATAGACAATAGACAATTGGTGCAGGAGTAGGCCATTCGGCCCTTCGAGCCAGCACCGCCATTCAATGTGATCATGGTTGATCATCCCCAATCAGTACCCCGTTCCTGCCTTCTCCCCATAGCCCCTGACTGCTATTTTTAAGAGCCCTATCTAGCTCTCTCTTGAAAGCATCCAGAGAACCTGCCTCCACCGCCCTCTGAAGCAGAGAATTCCACAGGCTCACCACTCTCTGGGAGAAAAAGTAAAGATTTGTCAAAGACTGGGCATTGGGATATGTGGTCTTTTATTATGCTGCAGTAGCACACAAATTTCAACCCAGAACAAAGCTTTAATATCTATTCCAGCCCCTTAACTGTATCACTTCATAATTCGGATTCACCCAGGGTCACAGGTATGTGCAAACCATGTCCATACTTGTTGAGACACTGTTCTCTACACAACCTGATCCATACTCATGTGCATGCACTTTCTGCAACAATATCACCCAAGCTATTGTGGGCCAGAGTTCCACTTTATTCTTCGCATTAGTGCTGCAATAGATGACTCCACTCCCTTTCAAATGTTAAATATATAAACTTCAAAGACTTGCATTCCAATATTCCTCTGACCTTTTGCCCATTCACTATCATCAAACACCATCTTCTCCACCTCCCACCCTCTACCCAGCCGTGTCTTCACTATCCCTTCCGATCTTCCCCTCTCTGATCCTGTGATCGGTCCTCAGATGTCACAGCTTCATCCCTCTCCACCCCATCTCAATGAATTCCAAGCTCAACATGACACCATTTTTTTCAGCTGCCTCTGCCTCTTTGCCCATTTCTTTAGCCAGGAGACTTTCTTCCCAAGCTTTGGATCCTTTTGACCATCTGTAGTACTCCTGATCCACTTATGGGCCGTCCAACAGCCATTTGCATTCTCTAGATTTAATCTTTATAATCTGCTGACGTGACATTGACTGGCTAACCTTTTCCACTTCTCTCTAACATACTCTGTTCTGAACTCGCATCAGTCTGTACACAAAGAACGAATCCATATATTATCATCCACCCTGCTGTTGCAGTCTGGTGAACTGCTCTCTATCTCACAGTGGCCAGACCTCATCTCTCAGCCACCTCCTCATATTTCCCTGTGGAACACGATCACACCATCAAACATCAGACCATGGTCTCCCAGACAGACATGGACCTCGTTTACTCAGGAGATTTCCCATACAAAGCTTCCAGTTTTATAGTATCCCAGCTCTACACAGCAGCTACTACCTCAGTTCCAAAACCACAAACAGAACTGCCTTGGCAGACCCATTGTTTCTGCTCTTGCCATTTTGGACCCATTTCTTACTATCTGGAATATCTTTCTCCTATGGTCCAGTTCCTTCCCATTCTGGTGCCTTCCCCCATTTTGATTGTTTCCAGTTCCCTGGTCCCAATAGGCTCATCTTTACCGTGGATGTACAATCCTTCCATCCCACATCAGGATGAACCGAGAGTCCTTGACTTCTTCCTTGAGCAGATACCCAACCAGCTTCCCTCTGCCAACACGCTCATTCACTTGGCAGAACTTGCTCTCACATCACATGAATGCCGTCTCTGTCAACTCCATTAATTTTCTCAAGATCAGAAGTACATCTGCGGGCTTGACTTTTGTGAGATATTTGGGACAGCCTTTCTGGATCACTCCCTCAACTCTTTTTCTGGTACATTGAAGACTGCATTTGTGCTACTTCCTGTACTCATGCATAACTCAACAATTTGCCCTCACCACACAGTCAAACTTTGCCTTTTCCCTTCATTTCCTGAATCTCTCTATCTCCATCTCAGGAGGAGGTTAGTTACTGATATTCATTACATGCCTAACAACTATGACAGCTATCTTGAGTACTCTTAGACCCAACCTCCCTCTTGTATGGACTCTTATATTCCCCTAGTTCCTCCTACTTCATTATACTCCAATGACAAGACATTCAGTACAGTTGCCTCTGAGATGTTTTCCATCTTCTTGAACTGTGACATCCCCTCTTCTATTATTAATAAAGCCCTTGAACACATCTTATCCATTTCTTGTGTCTCTGTTCTCACGACCCTATCCTCCAGGTCAAAACAAAGATGGTCCTGGTCCTCCCCTTCCACCCCACCAACCTCTACATTCAATGCAATATTACCCACAATTTCTCCCACCTTCAGAGATTTCATCGTCATTCATATCTCCCCCTCTCTTCCCCTTTCAACATTTCAAAGAGACCATTTCCTTCACGACTCCCTGGTCCACCAACCACCCCCTTCTTATGGCACTTTCCCTTACAACTGAAGGTGATGCAACACTTGTCCTTTCACCTCTTTCCTTTCCAGCATCCAGGGATCCAAGCAGTATTTCCAGGTGCAGCAGCGATTCACTTGCATTTGTTCCAGTCTAGTGCCCTGCATTCAGTGTTCTTTATTAGCAAGAAAACAAATTGTGCTATGTCTTGGAATGTCTGCTCCTTAACCTTCACATAATTTCTCATGTCCCCGTGGGAGAACTTCCTCTGAGAAGCATTCTCTGTCCATGGCCCTCATCCATGGTGCAAATTTAGGCTGCAGATGGGAATACAGCTCGTCAGAAAATGTAGGCTAGCATGTTGTAAATAAATGAGTACATGAATTAACTCAAAACACATGAATAAAGCCATGTGTAAATATTTCAGCATACCAGTAAATTAGTGTATAAATATATGTGCAAGTAAACCACAACATATAAATAATTCCGTGTTTAAATAAGCAAGTTCATATGCAAATAATTCCGTATGTAAATAAGAGTGTATAAATAAAGCAGCATTGGTAAATAAAGAAGGATCTCAACAGGAAACATCGCCTGTTTATTCTCTCCACAGATGCTGACTAACTTGCTGAGTTACTCCAGCATGCTGTGTTTTACGCAGGATTCTAGCATCTGCAGTCAATTGTGTCTCAATGTAAATAAACTACTGAGCATCTCAATCCATGTAAATAAATCCGTGTGAAACCAAGCTGCTGAGTGTAAATTCATCAGTTGTAAATATCCTAGTATATGTGAATAAGCCAATGTGTAAAGGATGCCCTTGGAAAACCAAATTCAACAGCATCAGTGGACCTTCTGAGTCATCTCAGCCATTGTAGCTTGCGGAAGGTGTGCCAGAGATGGAATGCTTCTACCCTGGGAGCCACAGCAGATTCCTCCTCTCTGGTTGACAACATTGGGTGCCTCGGGAACTTGCAGGCGTGTAGATCACTCTGTGCTGTCGTCAGCAAAAAGCTTTGCTCCATTGGTAAACAGCAGTTTGCCGGAAGAAGAATAAGCTTGTATAGATAGCAGTGGGCAGATCTTGGGAGGCTTTCACCTGTGAAGCTGAAGCTGTCCATCAATGAATGTGCTTTAGGTGTGTTATTGTTTATTGGCATGAAGTCACTTCCTGACTTGCCAGAATGGGGCGCTGGGCTCCATTGAAAGCACTCTTTCGGAAGGCTGGAGGAGGTTTCCTGCATTCTCCTTGACTATCCCCACAGGCTTTCTGACAGGTTGGCGAATGCACCAAGCATGAGCCATCATATGTGGGATGCCCTCACCCGCGTTCTCTGGAGCAGAATTATCATGTGAACTAATTTTCCAGGTAAGGATATGCTCACTCCCCTGGATCTCTGTAGTGGGAGCAGACGACACTGCTAGGTTCCCTCGCAGGTTAGTCACACATCTCTGGACTACCCATTCCAATCACACTGTGCCAGGGCATGAAAGATCACTTCAAGATGGTTAAGGCAATGATGCCTTCCTACTGTTCCTGTTCTTGATGATGTAGTTGCCCTGCAGGGCTCAGCTGAGAAGATGGAAACCCTCGTAGTTCTACAAAGATGAAAGGTGAGGGGAAGTTGTTGTGGGATAGGGAGCAGTCAAGAGATTTAAAAGGAAGTACAAAGGAAAGACTTTAGGTCTTTATTCTTTGGAGCGCAGAAGGTTAAGGGGGGACTTGATAGAGGTCTTTAAAATGATGAGAGGGATATACAGAGTTGACGTGGATAAGCTTTTCACACTGAGAGTAGGGAAGATTCAAACAAGAGGACATGACTTGAGAATTAAGGGACAGAAGTTTAGGGGTAACATGAGGGGGAACTTCTTTACTCAGAGAGTGGTAGCTGTGTGGAATGAGCTTCCAGTGAAGGTGGTGGAGGCAGGTTTGATTTTATCATTTAAAAATAAATTGGATAGTTATATGGACGGGAAAGGAATGGAGGGTTATGGTCTGAGTGCAGGTAGATGGGACTAAGGGAGAGTACGTGTTTGGCACGGACTAGAAGGGCTGAGATGGCCTGTTTCCGTGCTGTAATTGTTATATGGTTATATGGACACGGCTAAAAGGGAATATTTTTTATTTTATACCTTCACATATTATAATATGTATTTTGTTTGAATTGTGGGCTCCATGAACTCCCAACAGTGTGTGTGAGTGTGTGTGTGCTTGTGTACACGTGCGGACGCCACCATGTTTTGCCACCATTTGCAAAGTCCAAAGACCGGTCGGCCAACACACTCAGTCTACTGGATCGGTTTCCGATACAGGTAAGTCCCAGGCTCCTGCAGGACCTCCTCCATCACCATCGACTGGATTGGAATGTAAAACGACATCCCTCTCCTCGCCCAGCCATCTGTGTGTCCTCCTGCAGCTGACCTTTAAGGTGCTGGAGGCATTACCTCGATTCACCCTCCGACTGGCCCACGCTCCTCACATCCCATGTTTCCAAGTCCCTAACGGTTATGCTGGCTGACGAGCCTTCGGGCAGGTTCCCGGCCCCACCGACAGATGAGGTTCTTCGTTTAAATTTAGACCTACATTAGGTCTGCAGAATCTCAGTCCCAGGTCAACCTATGATTTTGATTCCTTTATGGACGGTAACATGTGGATCCTGCCCGAAGAGGATTTGTTTTTTAGCAGCAAGGTATCCTGACATTAGACACATGAAATACAATCTCGGATACACCAGGACAGAGCTAAAGAGGTCAGTATCTATCCTTTCATCAATACTATGGTTTATTTCAACCACATTCTTTCTCACTTCTTTCATGTGAATGGTCTCCTGTTCCATAATACTGGAGTCAGTATGTACCCTTAACCATTAACCACAAAGGCAGTAAATATCAAATTCCTCAAAATCTCTGCCAACACCAAGATTCAACCAGCAGCTTGAAGATTTATATGACTTGTAGCCTCGCCATTCTCTTACTGACATCTAACCGAAGGAGCGTGATTTCCAGCTAAATCAGAGTATCCAGTTAACTCAGTGCCCTGATGCCCCTAGTATCAATACCATGTTTAGCAATTCTGAACGTCTAGGGGGTGCAGCTACGTCAGATGTAAGTTGTCTTGGATCACAATGCTCCCCACCAATAACAAAATTGCAGTGGTGGTATACTTCCTGTTCCTTCTCCATATCTAAATATTGCATTCATTTCATCAGGTTCATATATTTAATCAACATCAACCTGTAACCTACCCTGCCATTCCATCTTGTGCTGTAACATTGCTGTAATTTTCACAATGCTCTTGGCATCATCATTCCTTTGGAAAGGACCTTTGCGCAATAACCAAAGCCACAGGTTACTAGAATCATTCAGGAGGTGTTTTATCCAAATGAAGCTATCAAGCATTAAGTTTCTTCAGCATCAGCAGCACAGTCACTAAAGTGAGCACAGGTGTAAGCCAAATGTATATAACAGAAACTACTGTGTAAATTCAGTTGAATTCTGGCTGTACAGAGGCAACCAAACCTTTTTAAATGACACGTGCAAAATTGCCGTTGCGGCTGCTATTGGGATATTTGTGCCTAAAAGTGAGTGTGTGCTGCCGCCCTGTGGAAATGCATTGTTGCCTCTGGTTAAAGAAGAAAAATATCAGGAAAACAGACAAACATACAATACGTGTGTACACCTAGACACCAACATGTGCGTGAACACACATAAAGATATACTTATGGACACACAAAAAGATATACCCATGAACACCACACATGCACATAGACACACAAGGGTATACAGTATGTACAATAACACGTGTGTACACACATACATACACAAACATTCATGCACACACATACACTAAGATACACATTCAAATAGTTATGTGCACACATATAAATATACCGAAACATTTGCACATCCACATCCACAAAGATATATAAATTAACATATACATGAACTGGGACACAGTGGTGTAGCAGGTAGAGCTGCTGTCTCACAGCACTAGTGACCTGGTTCGATCCTAACCTCAGATGCTGCTATAATTCTTTCATTTCATTGAAAAATCACCCTTGCACAATCCATAATTACACTAGCGGAATACATACTTCATCCAATCATTAATAAATCCCATGAAACATTTTATTATTATTATTACTGCTAGCTTGAAAAATGCTTTAAAAAATGTACCAGAGAATTTGCATCGTCAGATTTACATAAATCAGGTCATTTGTAACCCAGTAGGCTAGAGGCACAAGCATATAATCTAGGTTGACACTCTAGCACAATAGAATCAGAGGTGTCATCATCCGGATGAGATACTAAACTACCTATCCCCGCAGGATGGGTAGTACAGAGATGAGGTTAAATTACTGGCTCCCTCTGATATTCCTTCTCAGCTTTGGTAAGATGTCTGATTTTCAGCGTTCTGATAGCGACAGTGTGATGAATGGAAATGAAACATCCTCCATTCCACAAAACCTCACATCAAATACAACCTTGCATCCAAACAAACTGCTTGAAACGTGCTTCCAGCTCCCAGAATTGGAATATTTGACCTGATTGGTCATATGTAATTCAATCCTACCCTATTCACTCGCAACATGATATAATCACATGGTTTGTAAACTGTATCAAATAAACCAAGACTCAGAGCACAGTGAAAGATTCAGCATATTCTGTGCTCAGTGTCTTTTATGGGATTCTCAGTCACTCTGCCTTAGGTTATTGCTGATGCCTCGCTCGTCTTTTTTAGTTGAGCAGGACCAATCGTTCATTATTTATTGAGTTATTTCATGCATTTGTGAAGCAATTGTAATAAATGAATTAAGGCAGGTAACCTAATTGCTTCTCAGATACAGAGCAGCAACTTGTAATTATATAATGTTTCTAGCATGATAAAACATACCGATCCATTAAACGAGATAACAGAAGAGAGACACGGAAAGATTTAAAGGGGAGATTGCAAAATACCTCATCTGGTGAAGATGTAACTGCCAATAGCCAGTAAATAAATGGGGGTCAAATACGAGATTATAATTGTTTGGAATGAACACAATAACGGAATTTCCACAACATTCCAGGGCTGAGCATTCCAAGGATTCATCACTCTCCGATTAAAGACGTTTTTTTCCATGTCAGTCCTAAATGGCTTACCCTTTATTTCTGAACCCTGATTCTAAACTCCATCCTGCATCCAAAAGATTGAGGCCTGTAAATGTGATCACCTCTTATTCCTCAGAATAGAGGTCAAATATACTCACTCTCAACATATCTCAAATCCATCATCCAGGAATCAGTTTAATGAATCTTTGATGTGCATTTTTTCTGTCAATTTTATCAATTTTTCAGTAAGGAGTCTAAAACTGACTAGAATACTGCAGAGCTCACACACAACTCACTGACTTCATCCATTTCATCACTAACTTCCATCCGACACTCAAATACACCTGAACTATTTACGACATTTCCCTACCATTTCAAGACCTCACTATCTCCATCGCAGGTGATAGACTACTGACCGACATCCACTATAAACCCACTGACTCCCATGGCTATCTGGACTACACTTCTTCCCACCCAGCTTCCTGTAAGGACTCCATCCCCTACTCCCAATTCCTCCGTCTACGCCGCAACTGCACCCAGGATGAGGTGTTCCATACCAGGACATCGGAGATGTCTTCATTCTTCAGGGAACGGGGGTTCCCATCTTCTGCTATAGATGAGGCTCTCACCAGGGTCTCTTGTATACCCCGTAACTCTGCTCTCACTCCCCCCCACCCCCCACTCATAACAAAGGCAGAGTCCCCTTTGTCCTCACCTTCAACCCTACCAGCCGTCACATACAACAAATAATCCTCTGACATTTTCGCCACCTCCAACGGGATCCCACCACTGGCCACATCTTCCCATCTCCTCCCCTGTCTGCTTTCCACAGAGACCGCTCCCTCCGTAACTCCCTGGTCAATTTGTCCCTTCCCACCCAAACCACCCCTTCTCCTGGCACTTTCCCTTGCAACCGCAGGAAATGCTACACTTGTCACTTTACCTCCCCCCTTAACTCCATTCAAGGACCCAAGCAGTCTTTCCAGGTGCGGCAGAGGTTCTCCTGCACCTCCTCCAACCTCATCTATTGCATCCACTGCTCTAGGTGTCAGCTGTACATCGGTGAGACCAAGCGTAGGCTTGGCGATCGCTTTGCCCAACACCTCCGCTCGGTTCGCAATAACCAACCTTATCTCACGGTGGCTCAGCACTTCAACTCCCCCTCCCATTCCGAATCTGACCTTTCTGTCCTGGGCCTCCTCCATGGCCAGAGTGAGGCCCACTGTAAATTGGAGGAGCAGCACCTCATATTTCGCTTGGGCAGTTTACACCCCAGCGTGAACATTGACTTCTCTAATTTCAGGTAGTCCCTGCTTTCTCCTCCCCTTCTCAGCTCTTCCTCAGCCCACTGTCTCAGCCTCTTCCTTCTTCTTCCTGCCACCCCCCCCTCACATCAGTCTGAAGAAGGGTCTTGACACGAAACGTTGCCTATTTTGTTCGCTCCATGGATGCTGCCTCACCCGCTGAGTTTCTTCAGCATTTTTGTCTACCTTCGATTTTCCAGCATCTGCAGTTCGTTCTTAAACAAAATACTGCAGATGTAGTCTGACCTAGGTCTTTCAGAATTGCAGTGAGACGTCTTTACTTCTGCACTCAACATTCTTCCACCATGTATGCCAACATATAATTTTCCTTCTTAATTACTTACTGCATTTGCATGTTAGCTTTCATTGACATTTGTGCAAGAATACCCAGGTCACTCTGAACCTCACCAATTTGCTGTCTCTCCCCATTTAAAAAATACTCTGCTTTGCTGTTTTCGGCAGCTCATATTTTTCCATATTATAATCTATGTTCCTATGTCCCATCTATGTTCTCTTGTGTCTATGTCCCCTTAAAGCATCCTTAAAACTTCCTCTCCACCACCTGGTTTTAGATTATCAACAGATTTGGAGGCATGACATTTGGTCCCCTTCAGCTAATCACTAGAGCACATTGTGAATAGTCGATCCCTTGCGCTTCACTTGTCACAGCCTGCTGACCCTTCTAATCCGTCATTGCTTAATGTTCATTGAGCAATTCTCAATCCATTTCAACAGATTAAACTGAATTCTATGCACTCTTAACCATGTGGACCAATCTCCTCTGTGGACCTCATCAAAAGCTATCTGAAACTCTAAATATACCATATACATTGCCTGCCCCTTAACCGGTCACATCCTAAAGCAATGTCACTACATTAATCAAACATGATTTGCCATCTATAAATCCTCGCTGACTCTGCTCAATCCTATTTATCCTTATGTTCTTATGACTCTGAGGCATGGTGTGAGAAATAAGGAAATGAGGGAAGTAACAAAATGATTAGGGAAAGAAGGATTTGTATTTATATGGGATGCCACAAAGAACATTCCAACCAATGAGGTATTAGACCATAAGTCTAATTACTGCGCAATATAGAAGACAAAGGAAAAGGATTTTTTTTAAAGTGCATTTTTGAATTACAGAAAAACATTGAAAAGAATAATTTGCCATCATACATTTTAACGGTAAACTAAAAGGCTTGATTTTTTTTCTCCCAGGAATGTGCCAATGCATAGAACAGTTGAGATTAAATAGCACCAATACATTTAAAGGGAAAATGATACAAAGGATAAAGAAAAAGTAAGAAATGTTCGTGGAGAGGTAGGAGAGCTACTGTATGTGTCTGAGCCAAATGGTGGTATTGTGGTGGTCCCTGGGGGGTAGGCCACTCCTTGGATCATCCCCCTCGTCGATTGAGGGACAGGGGCGTTGGTCTGCCACGGGGTTTCCAGACGACCCTGGGTTTAATGCTCTCAAGGTGTGTGTGTGGTGTACTCTCGCTGTTGGGATTAAAAGACTGCTGTTTGAACCCGCCTGGCGTCTGGCCTTTTCCTGACCTTGGCCAGGCCACTACACTGGTGACCTCGACGTGGTGTATGGGTTTCCGTTGACGGTGCCCGGGGAGTTCATCCCGCCGGCACGTGGCCAGGTGGAGCAGCCTTCGGACGCTCTGCATCGTCTTCGGCAGACGGTGGGCAAGCTGGCACCGGTGCCCATGTCTCTTCATGGGTCCTTCCGTCCGCACATTCCCTCTGCTCTGGAGGACTGCCAGTTCGTCTTCCTGCGCATAGATGCGCATCGGACATCTCTCCAGCGGCCGTACGAAGGTCCCTTCCGGGTCCTGGAACATGGCTTGTCGACTTTCGTCCTGGACATGGGGGGTCGGCATGAGACTGTTTCAGTTGCGCGGCTGAAGCCAGCACATATTGATATTGATCAGCCGGTGCTGGTAGCGCGGCCCCGTAAGCGAGGGCGGCCTCTGTCTAGGGTACCTCCTTCTCTGGCTACTCCGTCCCCCGCACCTGTTGGTCAGTCGCCTGTTCCGGGGCCGGGCATGGTGTGCACCCGGGCTGGCCGCCGTGTACGCCCTCCTGTCCGTTTCGTGCCCCGGGTACTTGGGGGGGGGTCCTGTGGCGGTCCCTGGGGGGTACGCCACTCCTTGGATCATCCCCCTCGCCGATTGAGGGACAGGGGCATTGGTCTGCCACGGGGTTTCCAGACGACCCTGAGTTTAGTGCTCTCGAGGTGTGTGTGTGGTGTACTCTCGCTGTTGGGATTAAAAGACTACTGTTTTAACCCGCCTGGCCTTTTCCTGACCTTGACCAGGCCACTACAGTATTCTGCGCACTAAATCCTATGTAACAAATTTTGTGTGGAATTCACGAAATAATAAATCCAAAAGTGTGATACAGTACTGAAACTAATTTCCCTGAGACAAATATTGCAAACAAAAGTCTAAAAGTTATGGTTATATCTTTGTTTATCAAACTTCATAGCTACAGTCTTTTTATCTCCGCATTTGATAAACCCCAATTGGTATTATATACTGTCATCATGGAACATTGTCCTTATCATATCATAGCCTGAACTGAAAAAGAGTGTTTTGGTCTTGCAAATGTCAATAACCAACAAATTAAATATGATTCATACAGGTGTTTTAGTTGGCAGTTCCCCTTAATCTCCTGTAGGCAGTTGTACTTACTTGTTGGAACAGGCATCTTGCGGTTTTAAAACTTTCCAGCCACAGAGCTGCTGGAAATGCAGACCAGCAGTGAGAGCTAGGCCTGGTAAATAGCAAGACCTTGGTAAATGGAAAGAAATACAGTCCACCGATGGAAATAACAAAAATAAACAGAAAAAGGACTGTGCAGACTGAATTAAAGAAGACAGACAAAAGAAAGATTGAAGTGAATTGACTGCATTTTCCAGGGCACGTGCTGGAGGAGGATACGGTACATGCATGGTGGCGCACTAGTACAGATGCTGCTTACAGCGCCAGAGACCCTGGTTCAATCCTGATTATGGGTGCCGTCTGGACGGAGTTTGTACGTTCTCCCCATGACGGTGTCGGTTTTCCCCAGGACAAATCTTGACGCTAATAATATGAGGGCCGGAAAGAAAAGAGGGCCATGTGAAAATCACCCGTGATCTATTGAACACTGGAGCATGTTTCTGTTCCTTATACACTTCCTTATTTATGGCTTGTTAGGATCATGCAGTATATAAATAAAGAATCAACAGCCAGTTTTAAATCTCTCCCCCTTTTACTTTCTACTCTAGCAAACACAAATAAAAATGGGTATAAGGAGTCATACAAGGTGCCATCTTGTTACTTTCTTTATATGTAACTCCACCATATCTATGCAGTAACTGAACTAACAAAAGGGTCTGATACTAAACTAAAATAAAGGAAAATGTCACATGACGGCCATGGTACAGAGATAAATGAAAGAATGTTGGTCACAAGGGACAATCTGAAATCTCTCCTCCCTTGTTCATAAAAATCAAGCAGTATCCTTGTGTAGTGTTTTTCTGTGGCAAGCACTTGCTGACACTCACCATACGGAGCCTGAATAAAGACATGACAAAGCACTCAGATACATGAAAGATGGGCATTTATTTAGTACACAAAAAACTGGAACACAGACTGCATGACTCAGTACAAACAGCTTCAATAAACCAAATAAATTCATCCAACGATTGGTAATAAAATCCAAGTTGAGCAGAAATATTTGAATCTCTTAACATCATTATTAAGCACATTGTTACCAACAGGAATACTCCCCTGAAACTCTACAATGAACTTCCTTTGATGACAGGAAACCATAGTCTAGCAAGTTAGCACAGATTCTGCACATGATGCCTGGGTGCTGTTAGAGTTGACGGCCATTATTTTCATTCCACTGCAGGACACTCCTTAGCAATCCAAGGAATTGAGGATTTAGATCAGTCAAGATAGGCCTGCCTATCAAATATGAGAACCAGATCATCAACCGTCATAAATTTAGCTAATGTTATCCCACTTTTTAAGAAAGGCGGGAGAGAGAAAACAGGGAAGATGCCGGAGTCAATTATAAAAGATGAAATAGCAGCACATTTGGATAGCAGTAACGGGATTGGTCCAAGTCGGCATGGATTTACGAAGGGGAAATCATGCTTGACAAATCTTCTGGAATTTTTTGAGGATGTAACTAGGAAAATGGAAATGGGAGAGCCAGTGGATGTAGTGTACCTGGACTTTCAGAAAGCATTAGATAAGGTCCCACATAGGAGATTAGTGGGCAAAATTAGATCACATGATATTGTGGGTAGAGTGCTGACATGGATAGAAAATTGATTGGCAGACAGGAAACAAAGAGTAGGGATTAACGCGTCCCTTTCAGAATGGCAGGCAGTGAATAGTGGGGTACCGCAAGGCTCAGTGCTTGGACCACAGCTATTTACAATATACATCAATGATTTAGATGAAGGGATTCAAAGTAACATTAGCAAATTTGCAGATGACACAAAGCTGGGTGGCAATGTGAACTGTGAGGAGGATGCTATGAGAATGCAGGGTGACATGGACAGGTTGGGCGAGTGGGCAGATGCATGGCAGATGCAGTTTAATGTGGATAAATGTGAGGTTGTCCACTTTGGTGTCAAAAATAGGAAGGCAGATTACTATCTAAATGGTGTCAAGTTGGGAAAAGGGAAAGTACAACAGGATCTGGGGGTCCTTATTGATCAATCAATAAAAGTAAGCATGCAGGTGCAGCAGGCAGTGAAGAAAGCGAATGGCATGTTGGCCTTTATAACAAGAGGAGTTGAGTATTGGAGCAAAGAGCTCCTTCTGCAGTTGTATAGGGCCCTAGTGAGACCACACCTGGAGTATTGTGTGTAGTTTTGGACCCCTAATTTGAGGAAGGACATTCTTGCTATTGAGGGAGTGCAGTGCAGGTTTACAAGGTTAATTCCTGAGATGACGGGACTGTCATATACTGAGGGATGGAGCAGGTGGGCTTGTATACTCTGGAGTTTAGAAAGATGAGAGGGGATCTTATTGAAACATATAAGATTATTAAGGGTTTACACACACTAGAGGCAGGAAACATGTTCCCGATGTTGGGGAAGTCCAAGTCCAGTGGCCACAGTTTAAGAATAAGGGGTAAGCCATTTAGAACGGAGACGAGGAAACACTTTTTCTCACAGAGAGTCTGTGGAATTCTCTGCCTCAGAGGGTGGTGGAGACTGGTTCTCTGGATAGGGTTCTTAAAGATGGCGGAGTCAGAGGATATGGGGAGAAGGCAGGAACAGGGTACTGATGGGGATGATCAGCCATGATCACATTGAATGCCGGTGCTGGCACGAAGGGCCGAATGGCCTACTCCTGCACCTATTGTCTATAACTATGTCCAAAAGGATAATTTCTGCTTTGAGCTATAATTATTTTCAGATCATGTCTAAACAATACATCTTGACCATATTCTGGCTCCTTGATCTTAAATCAGTCCAGCCTCAGCTATTGCAGTTTTAGACAAAAGAGTGACAACATTGTCAGGAGATTCAAACTCAGAAAATCCTTTCACTGCAGATTGATACGACTCCTGTGATTGCAGAATCAAATGAACACAGCTGCACACACACAAGATTCCAGTCCTCTCCGAGAAGTGGTGTCACCGTAATATAACCTTTTAATTTGTTTGTTAATCTGAACATAATTCAGTGGAGCCAAAGAAGAGATTGGCAGAATATGTGGTGAAACCAGTAGTTTGGACAGAATGCAGATGGCATTGTTTTAATGATCCATTATATACTCCAGTTCCTATTTTGTTCATTGACATTGATAGAACTGAATAACAAATATATTACAAAGCAGTCTGTAAATACAATTAGATGAAACACATTGCTGCAATAACAGCTGTTTCTCTCAACTCAAAAGATAACCCAACAATAAAGGATGAAATATAAATATGACACATCAACTAGAGCAAAACACAATACATTACAAGCAACAGTTAAGGAAAAACACACAAAGACAAACGGGATTAAATACAGGACAATGAGCTTGGAATGTGAAGGTAGAGAATTAAATAACAATTAAAATTGCATTAACATTAATAAATTAATTTAAAAGTTCATCTCAATTAAGTCTAAAGTTATTCACAATCTTAATGGTAAATTACTACAGTGAGAGAATTAAAAACTTAGATGGTGTAGAAGATAATACCATGCAAAATGGTTTATGAATATTCAGAGATAAAAATTACATTTTATATAATTCCAGGTTATTATAATCACCCTCTCTGAATGATTCAAAACATGCGTTATTTTTCATACAGCATAAATTTAGTGGAGACTTAACACTGAGCTCCACTTTATTCAACATCTTTCGTGAGTACAGTTGTTTCCATTTTCTATAATCTTCTCTTGAACTTCAAACAGTGAGAATGAACTAAAGGAATCCAACTGTAGTACTGCTGACCAGCAAAAGAGGAACAGAAAGAGGACACTTGAAGATATTTCAATACCCTGAAAGACTGCATCAGATGCCAACCAACACCAGCATTTTAGTTCAACTTAGTTAGTTGAACAGGAAAACAATCCAGCCATTGTTCAGGTCCACTTTTTCATTTCCCAACATAATGCAGGATTGATACTGATCTGCTGGTAGTTTCCACATCATCATCAATCACCCGCATTGACAAGAAGCTTGGTGTATTGATTTGTTGGTTTTAACACTTCTCGGTAATTATAGATTAGAGAGAGAGTGAATAACGGATAAGCAACCAAAGCCATGGTGGAAGTTTATTCAAGGCTGTATCCTCTTTTTCCTCAGGTAGGCATTAGTAATTTGGTTCATGAGGACCAATGCCAACAGAACAGGGCAGCTAATGGCCAGATACCAGCTAACACCAGTCACTATCCCTGTGAACCATGCTGAACACATGCCCAAAAGCAGACTGGTGCAGCCTAGCAGGTAGCCAACAAGTCCAGAGGTGGCGTGATACGATTTCAGTTTGGCCAGGGACCATTTCCTCATCAGTTTGGGATACAGCAGCGTCACCCCACCAGCAGACTGCAGGCAAATGTACAGGACAGTTGCCAACCCAACCAGACCGTGCCAGCTGGTAAAATGTGGTTTGTCATTCGTATATTTGTTATAGCTGATAATGGCCAAGCCTACGATGGCACAGACAGTGGCCAGCCCCTGCAACACCCAGTGGGTTCGGACTTTGACTTTCCTCGAGTAGGACAAAATAAGGGAACTCTCCGGAGAGAATAGCAGAATAGCTTGCGTCATAATGAAGGAAAACTAGGGGGGAAAAAAGAAGCCACGGTTATATTTCTGCATTTCATAAAATGACATCTTACTTTCCTGACTCTGCTGTCCTAAAATTCTCGATTACTTTCTGAAAGAGAAAGCTGAACAATTTGGCTCACCTTTCCTTTTTGACTTGCTCTGCTCAGTTTTCTCTCAACCACATCTGCCTGATGTTCTAATCCAGGGTTCTAATGCTTTATAGATAGTGGATGTGGAGAGGGTGTTTCCACTTGTGGGAGAGTCCGGGACCGCAGAATAAAAGGATGTACCTTTAGAAAGGAGATGAGGAGGAATTTCTTTAATCAGTGGATGGTAATTCTGTGAAATTAATTGCCATAGAAGACTGTGGAGGCCGTCAATTGGTATTTTCAAGGCAGAGATTGACAGATTCTTGATTAGTTCAGGTGTGAGGGGTTGTGGGGAGAAGGCAGGAGAATTGGGTTGAGATGGAAAGATAGATCAGCCATGATTGAATGGCGGAATAGACTTGATGGGTCGAATGGCCCGATTCTGCTCCAACTTATGATCATTATAACTCTTATTTTTGAATGCACTCGTTATTCTTTTGAACACCTCTGACAGCTCTTAACACGCACTGGAATTGCACATGCCTAAACTGATGCCATTACAAGATTACAAGGCGGCACAGTGGCGCAGCAGTAGAGTAGCTGCCTTACAATGCCAGAGACTCAGGTTCTATCTTGACTGCAGGTGCAGTCGGTATGAAGTTTGTGATCGTGTGGGTTTTCCCAAGATGCTCCAGTTTCCCTAACCCAATCACAAAATATCACATAACATTGTTTCGATAGAAAGCACTAGTGGAAAACAATTCCATTATGCAAAGAAACATTCCACCAGGTAAAGTAAACAATTTGGGCGAGGCCCCTCTCCTTGACCAATCACGAGTAACGGCGCAAAGATACAAAAAAATGATACAAAGGGGAGTCCCCAAAGAAAATCCCCAAAGACAATATACAACAGCAAATTACTTACTGCCAGAGCCATCAGAAATGGATGCCAAGAAAATAGACCTGGAACAAAAAGTAAATATATTAGCTCTTATCTCAGATATAGTACAATGAAACATTCAGAAGGTTATTGGCTGCAGCTTTCCCTCCATTGATGAACTAACTGTACAATGTAAAGGCTAGGACGCGAGCGGGTAAGATCATCTCTGACCCCTCTCACCCTGGCCACAAACTCTTTGAATCACTTCCCTCTGGAAGGCAACTCCGGACTGTCAAAGCTGCCACAGCCAGACATATAAACAGGTTTTTTTCACGAGTAGTAGCTCTATTCAATAACCAAATATTTGTAGCCTCCTTTTGCTCTGGTATTTTATTTAATTCACATGTTTAATCAATAATGTTTTATTATTAATGTTTAATGTATCATTCCTAACTGTCACTGTATGTCATGTTGCCACTTATGGGCAGAGCACCAAGGCAAATTCCTTGTACGTGACTACTTAAGACTACTTATTCATTCATTTATCATCACACTGGGCCACCAGCACCACATAGATCACAAGCCACATCATACTCCTGCTGGCTGTTCTCAGATGAACTATATTTTTTAATTTCATCTCCTCTTCTTCCTCCTGGAGCCACAGGCTGCCAAAGGAGAATGAAGTTCAATAAACAATAGAGAATAGACAATTAGGTGCAGGAGCAAGCCATTCGGCCCTTCGAGCCAGCACTGCCATTCAGTATGATCATGGCTGATCATCCACAATCAGTACTCCGTTCCAGCTTTCTCTCCATATCCCTTGACTCCGCTATCTTTAAGAGTTCTATTTAACTCTCTCTTGAAAGCATCCAGTGAATTGGCCTCCACTGCCTTCTGTGGCAGAGAATTCCATAGATTCATAACTCTCTGGGTGGAAAAGCTTTTCCTCATCTCAGTCCTAAATGGCCTACCCCTTATTCTTAAACTGTGATCCCTGGTTCTGGACTCCCTCCACATCGGGAACATTCTTCCTGCATTTAGCCTGTCCAATCCCTATCCAATCCCGAAGATTGACACAACAAGCTGGAGTAACTCAGCGGGACAGGCGGCATCTCTGGAGAGCAGGATTGGGTGACGTTTGGGTTGAGAAGAAGGGTCTCGACCCGAAACGTCACGCATTCCTTCTCTCCAGAGATGCTGAGACTCCAGCTTTTTGTTTCACAGGGTCATTTATAGATACAAGTGTTTGACAAGTTGATTAAAAACATAAAGAAATTTGCTTCCAGCATCTGATTCGCTCTCCAGGCCAGAGTTTCCCCACATATTGTGGGGGCCATCAAATCACATGTACACATGGATCCCGCCCCTTGGACGACGCCGTCGCCACCCGGAGCACTGCCCCCCTAGTTACGGGCGCTCACAAACATGGCGCGCACCTACGGCCTTGGCTGTCCTGAAGGCGGTGGCTCAAATATCATACTCACTCGTCCCCGGCCTACTGACAACCCCGATCCCGACAGTGAAGCCCAGACACAGAAGGTGCGCGGCCGTGCTGGCGGCTTTGCGCAGGATGCGGTACAGCCAGAACTCGGCGCTCGGCTCCGCCATTGCGGCCAAAGATCATAGAATGTTGATCCCATCTGCTATAGGATCTTTGATGTTGATTGCGGCCGCCAGCGCTGGCCTCCTTGCGTCCTTGCGTCACCGCGCCTGCACGTCGCTCTGCTCTAAGATCTTTGGACGTCGCGGCCTCGGGCCCGGGAGGAGGAGCCCGGCCTCACGCAGGGCGATGGGTAGCAGGATTGAATGCGTCTTTTTCAGCGAGTTTCACCCGACCCTCGGTCCGAAAATCACCTTCCAGGTACCGGAGAGCACGGATCGCGAGAACCAGCCCGTCCCATCCAGCGAGGCACATGTGGCTTCCTTGGCTAAGGGGCTGCGGTGGCATCTGCATCAACACGTAGGCCGGTTGAGCTGCAATTCAGCCACTTTTCCAGTTGCATTGCCTGCCGTGCCGAAGGCTCCTGGAGTGAGGCTGCGCCCACCTGTTTAATAGTTGCACTTGCATGTGAACAGTGGGGGTGTTAGTTTAGTTTTGGCTGAAGAAGGGTCCCGATCCAAAGTGTCGTCTATCCACTCCTTCTACAGATGCTTCCTGACCGCTGAGCTCCACCAGTGCTTTGTTTTGTTCAATATTCCAGTGTCTGCAGTTTAGTTTATTGCCACGTGTACTGAGAGACGACGAAAAGCTTTATTTTGCGCGTTAACCTGTCACATCGTATTATGACTATAATAGTACACAAGGCAAATGGTGGAATGATTCCAATGAGTAGTGGTAGATTCTCTTGTAGGACAACACGCAAATATTTGCCACGCCCAGTGGTGCCTTGACCTCCATTGCCCGAGTGAGGCCACACACAAACTGGGGGGGGGGGGGGGGGGGACGGCATCTCATATTCCGCCTGGATAGCTTACCCAATGTTATGACATGAGACCCAAGGAACTCAGCAGATGTTGGTTGACCTGTTGAGTCCCTCAACACTTTGTGTTTTTGGTATGGACATTGAAATCTTCAATTTCAAATAGTATCCCCCTACCCCTCTCTTTTCTGTACGCAGGCTGTGCACCCTTTTCTCCCACTATTTCCCACCCAACCAATCACCCTATTCCTTTCCCCTCCTTAATACACTCATCCCTGACTCCTTCATTTCCCTTTTACCCCACCTCTTCCACAATCTTCCACATATATCCCTACCCATGGCTTTACATTTCACTCCACTCCTTGTTTAACACCCCTTTGTCTCCTTATAACCTCAACCTTTCTTCACTTACACCACCCATCTGACAGTCAACATCTCACCTACATCCTCACCTGTCACTTGCCAGATGTTGGCCTGAACCCATCTCTCTTCCAGTTTTCTGCCCCCTACTACAGTCTGAAGGCTTTCTACCTGAAACGCCGCCTGTCCATTCCCGCTTGATCTACTAAGTTCTTCTAGCCCTTTGTGTTTTACTCAAGATTCTAGCATCAGCACTTCTTTGTGCCATCTTGCAACTTTTAAGTATCAAATCTCTGAAATCATGTCTGATCTTAGCTTCAGGAGATTGCATTTCTTTATTTTCTATGTTTAATAATTGATGCCCTGGCAGCTATCGAAGAAGATGTTTTAAATGGTGTTTATTTTGAAGTGTTAGCTTTATTTCCCACTTTTGCAGAGATGTGGGAAAGAGGTTCCAATGGGAAGCAAAACAGTTTGAGTAAGAGCAGGAGCAGTCCAGTTGGCGTCAACTCTGCTGGTCAACAAGTTCATGACTGATTTATTTCAGAAATAATTTTCCTGCCTTTATGCCATGGTTCATTTTACATCCAGAACCCATCAAGAAAACTTCTACAGTATAGGGAGGTTGCACGTAAGGTCACTGGGTCATAGGGCTTGACGCACGGAGCCGCTAAATCCATCTGGAGAACATCCGTCACTTCCGGTATATGTTATTAATGCCAAAAACGCGTACTTTCCTACCTGTTAAAAACCGCCAAAATGTTGAATTTTTGCGCTGAAAAAAATTGTGGGAGTCGGGGTAAGTGTGAGAGACATGTACCCAACTTTAGAATTCCAAATGTGAAGCGAAATGAAGGTAAAGAGAAGCGAGAACTGAAGGGACTACAGCAGCTAAAGTGCTTGGTAAACATTGAGATAATATTGGGAATTATCGCGTTTGCTCACTGCATTTCATCAAGTAAGGCATTATTTGTGTTTTTTCTTGATTCCTTTGGTATCTAAAAATTCTCAGAAGTGATAAATCTGGCTGTAAATTTTTCTTCAGATGCGTTTTCATTTTGTATGTAAAAACCCACTTGGGAACCATGGGCGATTTAAAAAAATTAAAGCCAGATTTATCACTTCTGAAACTTTTTAGATGTCAAAGGAATCAAGAAAAAACACCTTAGTTGATGAAATGCAGTGAGCAAACGGCCAATGTTCGCTAAGCACTCTGTCTGTTGTTGTCCCTTCAGCTCTCGCTTCTATCTACCGTCATTTCTCCTCACTTTTGGAATTCTGAAGTAGGCTAAATGTCTCACACGCTTATCCCGATTTCCATAATTATTTACAGCGCAAAAATTGACAATTTCAGCGGGTTTTAACGGGCCTGCTACGCTGGAAACATTGGTAAGTGCCTACCTGCAGTTTATCGCGTGTAATCCATTTGGAGTAGCGTAGCAACAGTACGGGTCATGGGTCGTGACCCGACTGCCGTGAAACCTCCCTATACTGGGGTCAGAGAAAGCCAAAAATACACCCCTCTGACTTTCTCAAATGGTCCACTCCTCATTTTGGGACCATCTTACTCAAGGAAAACATCTGCTCTGCACCTATGCCTTTAAAATCCTTAAGAATTGTGTATGCTTTAATGAGGTCACCTCATTCTCTAAAGCAAGTGCATATATTTTTTGGTAAAGGAGACCATGATTATACAATGTACGTTAACTGTGCTCTCACCAAGGCCCTATGTAATTATAGTGAGATAATCTTGCTTGGGTACTTCTATTTTCAAGCAATAAAGGGCAACTTAACCATATAATTTTCTAACTGCTAACACATGTTAGCTTTCAGTAATGTGTGCAAGGGTACCCGGGTCCATTTGAATAACATTTCCCAATTTCTTTACATTTCAAATGATTTTCTACTAAAGTGCTGTCCTTCCCCTTGTGGTCCATTTGTAATGACCCCCGTTAGCGCAGCTTGTACAAATTTGCTTAAAGTCTCTTTACATCCTTATCCCCATTGCCACTGGGTTTCATGTCATCAGCACATTTGAATGCAAGATATTTGATGCCTTCAGACAAATTGTCCATCTAGATTGTGAATACTTGAGCCCCAACGTTAATCTCTGTAGTACACTGTTAATCGTAGTCTGCCTATTTGAGGCTTTATTTATTCCTATTTTCTTGTTTTATGTGTTAATTGCCTTTCAATCCATGTTTTTACAGTTTAGCTGAGATTCTTGAAATTCCACATTTACTCTAGTTGATACATTTACTCTAGTTGCTACATCCTTGGAAAATCCAATAGATTAGTCAAATGTAATTTCAAACATTCATTTTGGCTTTACTCATTGATATTTTTAATATTATAGATTCCACAATTTTCTCTACTACTGATATTAGACTAACAAGTCAATGTTTTTTTCTCTTGCTCCTTTCATAAATGGTGCGAGTCACATTTGCTACTCTACAATCTGTAGGAATCCACAATTTTAGAAGATGTCACCCTACAGCCAAATGTTTTCAATGCAAATTATTTATTTGCTATTTGACGATTAATGTTGTTAACTCATTGACTTGGTTACTCATGCTAGAGCTGTAGCCATATTTAATTGAATTCTGTCAATCCTATTTGGTCAAAAAAAGAATCTTCCACAACATTGTTTCCCTTACAACAAAATAAATTATACAGTTAATGCTGCATAAGAAATACAGCCTGTCTGTAGTGTCATGAAAGTCTAGATAAACTGTTTATACAAATTGACAGTTATTGGTCAGGATATTAGCGAGAGCTATCTTTCCAACTTGTAAATAGTGGAGATAAGACAAAATACTGGTAACAGCGGGTCATGCAGCATCTCTGGTAAAAAGAATAGGTGACGTTTCGGGACAAATAATTTGTAAATAGTGGCATTGAATGTCAGCAGATGGACCTTTTTAACAGATGTCAATAGTTTATCACTCCCTTGTGAAGCTGAATGTGTGAAGTTACATGTAGGGACTGAACTAATGACCATCGATTTTGAGATAAAAATAGAGAGTCAAGTTATTGGATGTATAAGGTTGAATTTTCAAACAAAGCCAGTGCTAATGACAGTTGAATGGGTCTCCGCTACTGGCAGCAGTGTTTAGTTTTGATGATTCCATTATCTGATTTATGCTGCATGTCAAGGAAAATTCTACCTTTGCCAGCAACTGTCTTAGATCAGAGCTACAAGAAAGTATAAATGCTGGAATCGTGAGCAAAACATAGTGCTTGATGAACTCAATGAGTAAGGCAGCATCTGTGGAGGAAATAGAAAGTAACCTTTCAGGTCGGGACCCTTCTGAGATCTGAGCACTGTTGTCTGGGAACACAATCTAATATTTGACAGTCCCTCATCTTGATTCCACGCTGGTATTGTGGGTTCTGAGGTGACTAATGAGGATATGAGAGTAGATGGATGGGGAGTTTGTGAGGAAATGTGTTCCTTCTGCAGTTTATGCAAGGCTACTTTGTGCTCCAGAAATATGAGATCACTCGAAGATTATTCGAAGATCATGCATTCAACCGAAAGGCCCTTAACTCTGGATTCTCCTCCAATTCTCAGCTTCTATTTCCTCATTTCAAAATGTTGCTTAAACCTTGTGTCATGTCTGAACCTTCAATCATCTGCTCTAATATCTCTAATGTCAAGTTTTCTTAATGTTCCTATGACAATGTTAAACGATTTAAGTAATTTGCAGGTTTGGTAGTTGTAGTTTAATATAAAGCAATAAGGTGATGAATTGAGAGCACCAGATTGAAATTCAACCATGCAGTATTAAAGGTTTTTCCCCCTGTACTACAATCGCGGCACCAATATATCGGTGAAGGTACTGGCTTTTTCTACTTTATACAGTGTTTCGGCACAGAATCACTGTTCTATTTAAGACATTTCTTTCAGCATAAAGGATGCCAACTCGTTCACTGTAGTTTATTTATTAGTTAACCTGTTACTTAGTGACTTTTTAATAATTTATTAATCAGCAAAATGTTGCAACACTCAGCTATTCAGTTTTTCTTTGAATCAAATGTCAATGTCTATTGCAGGTGCCTGAAGAGTATATCTCAAGAGAATTGTTTGATACAGTCCAAGTGTACATCATCACAAAGCCAGAGTTACAGAACAAACTTATTACTGTGTAAGTGATAAAAATATATTTTTAAATTTATTTTTTATTTTTTATTTTTTGCTTTGTTTCCTCATGGGTACTGTGTGATGAGCTGGAACCTGTGCCATGTAAAGTCTAGTATGATGGTAGAGACACTGTTGCAACAAAGAAACATCATGTGCAGTTAGAATCATACATGGTAGAAAGAGAATATTCTATACTTTGAAAAAGCAAACCAATTAATCCACTTTTTGGCTTTGCCAATATTTTGAAAATCAGACTTAATTTTTTTAATATGCATTAAAAGTTAAGGTAATCAGGGAGAAGGTAGGCCCACTCCCGGGTCCAGGTGGGAATTAGTGCCTCAAGTTAAGGATGGTATGAAATTACTACTTCACATTTGTATTCACCAAGTAGTGGACAAGGAGAACAGTGAGATCAGTGTGCGGAACACTAATATGCACGAGCAGTTTGAGATTAAGTAGGAGATGGTTTTGTGGCTCTTAGAGCATTAAGGTGGATAACTCCCCAGGGTCTAGTGGGATCGGTGCCAGATTATTGAGAGAAGCAAGAGAGGCGATTGTAGGAATCTTGACAAAGATCTTCCCTAGCCACAGACGAGGTCCCGGAGGACTGAACTGTTGTTGTTGTTCATTTATTTAAGAAAGGAAGTAGAGATAATGCAGGAACTTATAGGCCAGTGAACCCCAAGTCAGTGGTAGGGGATTTTTAGGGATAGGATTTACTTGCATTTGGAAGAGAATGGGCAACTTAGCAACATTCAACATGGCTTTATTGCAACAGTTCAAGTCATAGAAACATAAGTTTTTTGAGGAGGTTGCGAAGGTGATTGATTGATGAGGATAGGGAAATGGATGTTGTTGACATGGATTTGTGAAAGTCCGTTATGATAGGCTGATTCAGATTAAGATGTATGGGATCCACAGTGATTTGATTGTTTGAATTCCAAACTGGCTTGCTCGTAGAAGACAGGGTTATGGTGGACGGTTGTTATTCTGGCTGCAAGTCTGATCAGAGGAGTGCTGCAGGGAAATAGGCTGGGATCTCTGTTGTTGGTGATATATAAAAGCAACATGGGTGTAAATGGGTTAATACATTTGCAGATGACCCCCAAATTGGTGGATTTGTGGATAATGCAGGGGATGTAGATCAGTTACAGAAGTGGATGGAGAAATGGTGATAATGTGAGCAAGTGTGAGGTTTTGCACTTTGGGAGATAGAATGTAAGGGGATTGTAGAGAGTTAATGGAAAGACCCTGAACTGCATTGGTCTACAGAGGGATCTTGGAGTCTAATTCCATACCTTCTTAAAAAGCAACAATAGTGATAAAGAAAACGTATGGTATGCTTGCTTCATGGATCGGTGTATTTAGTATACGAGTTAGGAAGTCATGTTGCTGTTCTATAAGACTTTGATTAGGTTGCATCTGGAGTATGTGCACAGTTCTCGCCCACCTATTGCAGGAAGGATGAGGGGACTATGGAGAGCGTGCAAAAGAGGTTTACCAGAATGCTGTCTGGATGAGAGGGTATTACCTATAAGAAGTTGGACAAAAGAGGGGTGGTGCTGGAGGTTGGATTGTTTTCTCGTTTGAGGTCTGATAGAAGTATGTAGAATTATGAGAGGCATAGATAGGATGCACAGTCAGGACGTTTTCCCAGGATGGGAAATGTCAGGGACGAGAGGGCATGTGGGACAAAATCTTTACACACAGTGATGGGTGCCTGGAACGCTCTGCCAGGGGTGATTGTGGAGGCAGACGTAGAGGCATCTAAGAGGCTCTTTGCTAGGCACATGAATATATAAGGAAAGGAGGAATATGGATTATGTACACGCAGCAAATATTAGTATAACTTGGCATCATGTTCAGCAAGGACATTGTGGGCCAAAGTGCCTGTTCCTGTGATGCATTGTTCTATGTTCACAATAGTCCAAATGATGACTTCTCACTCATGATTTATATTTGCGATGCTAAACAACACTGCTAGCTAGATATGTCTATGATGGAACTCGGAACTTAATAAATACACATTTGTTCTAAGACATGAGCACTGAACTGCACGGGGAGGAAATATACTTGTACCGTGCATCCCTTGCTCCTTTCACTTTAAAGCCAAACCCTGGGGATAAAGATTCTGACTGTCTACCCTACCCTATGTCTCACAGTTTTATAAACAATCAGATCTCTCATCATCCTCTAACATTCCAGAGAAAACAACCAAGTTTGTCCATCCTTGCCTTATAGCTAATATTGAATCCAGGAGGCATATTAGTAAATGTCTTCTGCACCCTCCCCAAAACCTCCACATTCTTCCTATAAAGGGAGCGACCAGAACAGCGCACAGTACTCCAAATGCTGCCTAGCATTTGTTCTGTGAATGTTACTTTAATTCTCTATTTTTTTGTTTTTTTTATTATATGCTAAGTACTGCTATGGACAAGAAGCTGATTGGCTGCCCCGTATGCATTGAACATAAGAAATATGTGAGGAATGCACTGCTTTTCAATTTGGGCTTTGTTTGTGATGCAAAAGCTAAGACCTGCTCCTTGGAGCCAATCGTTAAAAAGTTGGCAGGTTATCTCACTACACTGGAGGTAAGAGCAGGGTAAGACAAAAACATTCAACTTTCTAGAATCTTCTATTTAATTCTGTCTCTCAATTCCAGAAAACTGATCAAAGAAGCAAACCTTGATACCTTTGGAACATTCAAGTGCATAAAATATTTGCACATATTTATTTGGAATTGCATCTATTGCTGTTTAAAATGACCTTAACTGTTTCCTGCCATGTTTTGTCATCTGAATTTAGTACTTTAGCAAAGGACAGAAGTTTCTAAGCGTGTTGTGCAGGTGTCCAATTCTCCTGGGACCCTTTTACCAAAGACATTGGGCCCAACTTAATGAGGACCGATAAACTTTGTGTGGATAGGAGTACATGTCAAAATCCTTCCAAACATCTGAAAGCTAATGGCATACAAGGTTGCACATGGATGTTTGAGCCAGAAGGCTTGGTAATTCAAGCCCCGAATCCAAACCAATATGGCGAAAATCTCAATGCCACCAGTGACAAATCAGGTGTAAAAAGAGGGTGGAGGGGGAGTCGTAAATCATTGGCATTTTTAAATAGATTCTGTAAGGTGTTGCTGTAGGTGAATTGAAATTGCACGACATGATCTATAATAGCTTTCTGTTTCTAGCTTGAAAGTGGTTTCATCTCCAATGATGACAGCAAGCAGAAACTGATCCCACTGATGACTATTATTCTGGAGGATTTGAATGCTCGTGGAAAGTGTTCTCTGCCAATAGGTATGTCTGTCAGTACATGGGCTCATCATCTGGTATCAAGATTGAAAATATTGGGAATTATGGCGTTTGCTCACTGCATTTCATCAATAGTAAGGCATTATTTGAGCTTTTTCTTGATTCCTTTGGAATCTAAAAAGTTTCAGAAGTGATAAATCTGGCTTTTAAATTCTCCACAGCCAACAATGGGCTATTGTGGGCTCCACCTTTCCTTGATTATCTTTGCTGGCTTTGATTTGTCCTTTTGCATACCTTTCATTCATTTGCTTTTTGTACCTTTGTGCAATAAACGTGAAGATTACACACCAATAAAGACCAAGTAGATTAGAAAACCAAATTTGTTTTCACTATTAACCCTTGAATTATGTTTCTCTTCCATTCTTGATTTATGAGTATTGCTAAAAAGGATCTGCATTTATTGGCTGGTTTCCTTGAATATGTTGCCATGCACCTTGATTAATGTAATCCTCTTCGTTATTCTTTATAACATTTTGTTGCCATTAAATGGCTTCCTAAGTCACTTCAATCGACAGGCACGCATATTGGGATTTTTCAACTGTATCAATGACTTTCCAATTGCAACATGGAAAGTTTTGTCTACCCAGAAGGGAAAGATAGGACCTTGAGAGCAATTCTTGAAAACGGAATTGCCTTTTTCTAATGATTTTCAATCATGCTAAGTAAAATGGCAGACCATACAATGTTCTAAGTAGTATATGTTTTGTTCTATTTGTAGATGAATCAAATACCATTCACCTAAAAGTGATTGCTCAGCGGAGGGACCAGCCTATAGTACAGGAGTATGATGTGCCAGTATTCACTGAGTGTAAGGAAGATTTTATCAAAATCCACTGGGACCTCACTACTCAGCAGGTGAGTGAGAAGGGATGAAAAAATGAAGGCATAGCTATCATGCACCTTTGCTTCCAGGTGAATTTTTAGATAATGGAAGGATATCTGGCAGAGCAACCACTCCCTTTCCTGGAGGTTGCAATAATTGATGCACTGTATTGATTTACAGAGAAGTAATCTTGGGTTCCAAATCAATAGCCACCTGAAAGTGGCAACACGTAAATAATGGTAAAGGAGGAACTTGGTAAATTTTCCTTCATTGCTCGGGACATTGAATATAAGAGTCAGGAAGTCATGGTGCATTAAGCTTGGGTTAGACTACATTTGAAGTACCATGTGCATGATTGCCCCAATACAGGAAATATGTGGAAGCTTTGGAGAAGATGCGAAGTGATTGACCACAACGCTGTTTAGATTGGAGGGTAATAGCTATAAGGAAAGGCTGGACAAACTTGGATTTGTTTCCTCTGTAGCGTCAGAAGTTGAGGGGAGACCTGATAAATATATAAAATTATGAGAGATATAAATAGACTAGACAGTGATAACCTTTTTCTCCAGGGTGGACATGTCACAGACTAGAGGGCATAGCTTTAAGGTGAGAAAGGAAAGTTTAAAGGGCAATGTTTTATACACAGAGTGATAAATGCCTGCAATGCATTGCAAGGGGTGGTGGTGGAAGAAGATATTATAATGGTTTTTAAGGAGCCTTTGGATTGGCAAATGGATATTCAGGAAATGGAGGGATATGGATCCCATGCAAGCAGACAAGATAACTTTAACTCAACATCATGTTTGGCAGAGACATCGTGGGACGAAGGCCCTGTTCCCTTGCTGTACGGTTCTAAATATCAGTGGGAGAGTCAGTCAGTTGTAATATGTACTGTTCAGCTCCCCACTTGAATGACTAACTCTGAAACATTGGAATTATTTGATCGTTGGAGGCAGCAAGAGACTCACACACTGAACCCTAATATATCTAAATTAAGGAGAAGACGAGGGAAGATTGTGCTTTAGATTGGTGGCATAGAGGCAAATTCTCTTGAATATATTCATTGCCGAAACATTCCATTTGGTCCAATTTCTCCATTACTCCAATCAAACCTTCTATTTTATCTCAGCTGACTTTGCTGTAATGACATTCTATTCCCTTTACCCTCCTAGATTTGTATGTTTTTCTTATATTTTTCCATCCGTGGTGATCTCCAGATTCTCTCTCTTTCTGGATATAGAAATTCCCAACTTTATTTTATGTGACTATCAGGATGCAAGGCTGAATGGGCAGTGATTGTTATTGAACAGTTGTGCCTTTAGCTTTGCATTCAGTTTTGGCTCGTACTGTCTCTTTCAGATTCTGCCATACATCGATGGATTCCGTCACATCCAGAAAATCTCTGCAGAAGCTGATGTAGAATTGAACCTGGTGCGGATCGCAGTACAGAATTTATTGTGAGTTGGAAAGTGACAATCAATTTCCGGCAAATTATTTCATTCCCTTTCATTATTTTTTGATTCGCTGACTAGTTAGGCAAACACAGCTTTACAGATCAAGGTGAAGCCATCAAGGATTGGAACAGTGTTTATTTTAAGTGTTGAGTATCAGGCTTAATAAAATAATCAATTTGATAGTATGTGCTCTGCTATTCACATTCTCTGGACACCTATTACCTGTGTTAGGTACAGAGTAAATATTCCTCTATTGGTATAGGCTTGTTATTGGCATGCAGTGAAAACATTTGTTTGGATGCAATCCAGGCAGATCTTACCATATCAATTCATATATTAGTATATATATCATATATGGTGCAATCATTCCATCTATTAGTACAGCATGTTAAAAGAGAGAATTGAGTGCAAAATATAGTGTTACAGGTGCAGTGAAAGCACAGTTTAAAAAGAGTGCAAGTTCTATACAGTCATAGGCATATACATGACAGGTTAGTTAAAAACTAAAAATCATTCACAGGAATATGGCTGTTCACTGATCATTCAAGAATGATTAGTTCAAATCATGGATTATCTGTAATGGTCAGATAATCTGAATTATCTGAGGTGGTCAGCATACTGCATCAGCCTTGGGCTGATAAGTACCAGTGAATGCCTTGTACTGTGGGTCCTAGATGGAGTAAAGTCCACTTAACTATTTTGATTACAGAGCGGCACAGAGGCACTGCTTTTTGTGCTGCTGCCTCAGCTCCAGCAACCTGAGTTCGATCTGCGTTGAGTTTGCATATGTTCCCTGCTTCCTTACATGCAAGGTAATATACTGTAGCCAATTCCCATCTGGCCTGGCTTTCCTCCAGACCACCAAGGGGAGAGCTCACATGATCATAGGGAGCACCAGCAAACATCATACAGACAGCCCCAGAGGCACGATTCAGTCAGTGCAACACACTCTCGCCCTCATCCATAACCTTTACCAGGGAAATTGTCTGAATAGTCCATTCCAAAACACACACCAACCTGACTTGTAATTCTTTGTTGTCATCAAAATAATTAAATTCCCCTATAAACAGATGTGCAATCAGCAGTAAAGTGCAGTGGTATAAAGGCATGAAGCACCACCATCTTGGTGGGGGCAACACCCCAATTATTGACGCAAAAACGAGGACAGGTAAAGTCATAGAACAACTTGTCAATGAAGGACAAGCAGGAAAATTGCGTCAAGGGTGCTCTCAAGGTCTCGTTAGGTCTCAAGGACTTTGGTGCCTTCCCACACAGTGGGAAACTTTGATTCTGCTGTGTGGGGATGTTTTATGTCAAACCCTATAGTGTGCTGTGTCCCTTTTTTTATTGTATGGCTGTATGGGAATTTCATTTCACTGTGCCATCTGGCACATGTGATGAATAAATCTATCTTGTCTTGTCTCTTGTAGGTGAAATCGCATTCATGCCAGTGCATAGAAATCCCTGACTTTCGATTGTTCAATATAGTGGAGCTACATCCAAGCAGGCATTAAGTACCATGACTCTGTCTGGAAGCACAAGGAGGCCGTGCATTACTAAAAGAATGCATAATATATCAAACTGCACTCCTGCCGCATCAAGAGCTACCTGTTCCACGTGTAGCACAGTCTGCAGGCCTAAATAGAATCTTATCAGCCATGTCAAAGGCCACAGAACTGAACTAGAAGCAACTAGCCTCAACTCCACCAGATTGTTGAAAGAGATGTGCATTTCTTATAACAAAATTATATGTATTTTTTTCCTCCGATACCTGACAAAGTTTCTCCTTAGCATTGCGATTCAGAAACTGTAAATGTAATTCGGCGACTCATATGTAGCAGAGCTAAATGTTTTATAATGATTTGGATTAAGGGAACGTTACTTTATTCCATTTTTTGTTTCTTAATTTGGACTAGGCATAACCTGTTGTTTAATCTCAGCATGAGACTGTAGTTTAACCAGGTCATATTTTGCATTACTTGTTCTCTTAAAATATGTGAGAATTTATTTAATGTGAATTATACTCTGAATGTAATATATGTTGTTTCACAGGTACTATGGAGTTGTGACTTTAGTACCAATATTCCAGGTGAGTGTATGGAGAATTTTGGTATTATGTATATTTCTATAACTGTAGCTTGAAATAGCATCTTTGTCTGCTGCCCCATTCTCCCTTTAATGCAAATAAAAATCCTTATTTTTTGCTGAACCTGCAGGAATTATGTTGCTACTGCTGCTACTTCTTAACTGTTTCCTGTACTTTTGCCCCTGCAGTATTCTAATGTGTACTGCCCTACTCCTGGAGTGCAAGATCTGGTGGACGACAAGTCTTTGCAGGAGGAATGCCTGGCATATGTCACCAAGCCAGGTATGGTGAATGATTCAAATAAAGCATTGGAAACCAAATAGCATTGTGTCATTTGCACCCATCCGTGTTCAATTTTGATGTCCAATTAATAAAACTAGATTTGGATACAAGCAACTGCGGATGCTGATTTGCCATAAAAGATAAAGTGTTGGTGTAACTTAGCGGGTTAGGTCGCATCTCTGGAGAACGTGGATAGGTGACATTTCGGGTCTGGATTCTAAAACTAGACTTTTGTTTCAAAATTCAGACAGTGAAAAGATCCATTCTGCTCACCCAAAATCATTGAATCTACCCTGCTGATAGTGATACTGGCCATGGGGCAGCCAAAAAATCAATTTTAGAAAGAAATTTCCTCCTAACCTATATCTGTCATTTGAGCCCATCACACGAGAATAATTGTGACTCCATAAACATCTCAAAATAATACCAGCTCCACATCACCTCAGCATTTCAGATGGTCCTCAAATCCAAGCCATGCCAGAATTATACTGTCTGAAATAAAGAGAAAGTGTTGGAGTAACTCATCGGGTCAGGCAGCATCTGTGGAGAATTTGGATAGGTGATGCTTCAGGTTGGGATCTTCAAAAATATTGAAGAGTTGCAAATTGTGAAGCTAGAAAAAGGAATGTAGGTGGCCTCCATGTACTATCCCCATGTTGAGCTAGATCATCCCTCCCTCGGCATTGTGCCGGAGTTATCCAGTTTATAATATTTTGGTCCATCAAACTGTTACAAGTACAAACAATGGTAGACACAAAATGCTGGAGTAACACAGCGGGACGGGCAGCATCTCTGGAGAGAAGGAATGGTTGACGTTTCAGGTAGAGACCCTTCTTCAGACTGATCCGAGAGAGGATGTTGCTCAACTCTCGTCGGAGAGAGGAGAACTTCTTGTTTAGGGTTGAGACCTCCATCTGCGGCTGGATATTCGACTTCCTGACGGCCTGGCCCCAGGTGGTGAGAATTGGCAGCCACACCTCTTCCTCACTGATCCTCAACACAGGTGCACCACAGGGCTGTGTGCTCAGTTCTCTCCTGTACTCCCTGTTCACGCACGACTGTACTGCTAAGGACAGCTCCAACATCATCTTAAAGTTTGCTGACGACACGACCATCCTGGGCCTCATCACCTCTCTCTCAATGTCAGCAAAATTAAAGAGATGATCGTGGACTACAGGAGGCAGTAGGGGAGTGGTCACCTCCCCATCCACATCGGTGATGCTGAGGTTGAAAGGGTCAGCAGCTTCAAGTTCCTCGGTGTGCACATCACTGAGGACCTCTCATGGACACTGCACACGGGCACAATAGCTAAGAAAGCCCACCAGCGGCTTTTTCCTGAGAAGACTGAATGCCAGCATCCTGACAAACTTCTACAGTTGCACCATCGAGAGTCTGCTGACGGGCTGCATCACAGTCTGGTCTGGGAACTGTTCTGCCCACAGCCACAAAACACTACAGAGAGTGGTGAAGGCGGCACAGCACATCATTGGCAACTGTCTCCCGGCCATTCAGGAGAGTTTCCACCTTATAACAAGAGGAATCGAATATAGGAGCAAAGAGATCCTTCTGCAGTTGTACAGAGCCCTAGTGAGACCACACCTGGAGTATTGTGTGCAGTTTTGGTCCCCTAATTTGAGGAAGGACATTGTTGCTATTGAAGGATTGCAGCATAGGTTTACAAGGTTAATTCCCGGGATGGCGGGACTGTCTATGCTGAGAAATGGAGCGCCTGGGCTTGTACACTGGAGATTCTCTTTTCGTTTCTTATAATAAAATCATTCATTTGACTCCTTTTAAAACATTTTTCTTCGGGACATTCATATGGGTTTCCATTGGTCAAGATCATGAGTGCTCTATTATTATTTAACAGTGCAATTAAACCTACAATTAACTGAAAAATGTTGTGTAATTGCGCATCAGCCTCAGTGCCTCCATTTCAAAAGTACTTCATTAGCTGTACGTATTTTGGGAACTCAAGGAGATATGGAAATAGCTGTATTATGTATACATAACATCTTTGAGTTCTTGTGCAAAGGGTTAGATCCATCAGAAGCAAGAGGTGTTAATTGCTGCTGTCATCCACAGGACACAAGCGAGCCAATTTGCGAGATGTCTTCCAGTTATATTGTGGACTCAGCCCTGGCACCACAGCTCGAGATCTCTGCTCCCGCTATGCTCAGCAACTTCAACATGCGGATGAGAGGTGAGGTTGAAAACATAGGATCATGATTATCAGGCTATAGCTCAGAAACAATAAACAAAACTCGTTCATTGTGCTATTTCAGTTTAATTTAACATATCAAGAAAGTCAAATAAATGCTAATGGAATTTCTCCCAGCAATGTGATCTTCCTGGCTTTATTTAAACGTTCTTGCAAGTTACCCTAGAGGTGGTGGTGACTGCAGCATCTAGAGCAGCGTTTCTCAACCGGGGTTCCCCGGAACACTAGGGTTCCACGAGAGGTCGCTAGGGGTTCCGAGAGAAATAGTGATAAACCAGACCAGGGGTGTCAAACTATCGGCCCGCGAAGGGGTCCAATCGAGCCTGCAGGATGATTTCCCCTATGCCAGAGTGGGCTGCAGCTGTCCCCGGTGCCAGATCGGGCTGCAGATGTGCCGGGGCATCGGGCTCCCTTTGAGCTGCTGTTCGTGTGCATGACCTGCCTCCCTAGTCAGCCACGCGCTCCTTATATGGTGTGAGAGTTTCATCACCTCCAACGTGACCCCACCACTCGCCACATCTTCCCATCTCCCCCCATGTCGGTCTTCCACAAAGACCGCTCCCTCCGTAACTCCCTTGTCAATTCTTCCCTTCCCTCCCGTACTACCCCTTCCCCGGGCACTTTCCCTTGCAACCGCAAGAGATGCTACACTTGTCGCATTACCTCCCCCCTCGACTCCATTCAAGGACGCAAGCAGTCGTTCCAGGTGCGACAGAGGTTCACCTGCATCTCCTCCAACCTCATCTATTGCATCCGCTGCTCTAGATGTCAGCTGATCTACATCGGTGAGACCAAGCGTAGGATTGGCGATCGTTTTGCCGAACACCTCCGCTCGGTCCGCATTAACCAACCTGACCTCCCGGTGGCTCAGCACTTCAACTCCCCCTCCCATTCCGTGTCCGACCTCTCTGTCCTGGGTCTCCTCCATGGCCAGAGCGAGCAACGCCGGATATTGGAGGAACAGCACCTTGGGGAGTCCGCATCCTGGGGGCATGAACATTGAATTCTCCCAATTTTGTTAGCCCTTGCTGTCTCCTCCCCTTCCTATCTCTCCCTCAGCCCTCAGTCTGAAGAAGAGTTTTGGCCCGAAACGTTGCCTATTTCCTTCGCTCCATAGATGCTGCTGCACCTGCTGTTTCTCCGGCACTTTTGTCTATCTCCAATAGGAGAAGGGTCCGCCCTCTGGGCAGTCAGCTGTGGCCAATGAGGAGGGAGGGGGCGGGCGCTGAGCGGGGTTAGGTTGCGCAGTGCAGAGTGGCTGTGTGCTGGGTTTGAATGCTGTGAGGAAAACAACCAACAGGATACTTTTCTCTTTACCCTGTGGAGCAGCATGGCGGAGGAGAAAGCTCAGCCGACCGCAAAGCGTCTCTGTTCTAGGCCTTTCCCAGTCTCTCGATCGTCCCAGAAACTCGCACTGAGGCCACAACCCGGAGTCTCTCCTGGATGCCAGCGCTAAAATGGTGGCGGAGAAGTAGACCTAACAAAACAACAATTTGTTTAGTTAGGTCTACATTTGTGTCTGCTAATGTTCGATTTCAAATGGTTTATTAAGTTTGTTTTCAAATGGTTTATTAATGGAAAGGATGTGGCTCCCAAAACAATCTGGCAAAATAGCATTGTTTTTTCTCTCTCTCATCAACCTTCTTGTAGCCTACGACTGTTAAGTTCATACCAATCATAAAAGTAATGCTTGCTAGGCAATCTTCTTCATAAAAAACAAAATTTGTAAAGTGAAACACTTTGAAAGACAAAGACTGAGACACATGAGAGCAGGTTGAGAAAACGAAGGTAACAAAAGCATGAAGTTGTATTTTGCCCAATCGGGTTTGTGACCTAAAATGTGTTTGACAGCCTTGAACTAGACCAAGCGTGGACCTGTTGGGTCCCCCTCCCCCAACGCAATATTCCCCCAGTAACACTCACCTATACACAATGCTGGATGTTAAAATGGCAATCCCGGCCTGGCAACCCTCCCCCAACTGTGCAAGCGCAGCTGACATGTCCCTGTTGTGATCCCAGAGATCACCGTTGTGACGCAAGTCAAAATGGCGATCTCAAAATGGCCCAGCAACCCCCAACTCGGGTTCCCTGAGACATGAAAATTATTTCAAGGGTTCCGCAAGGGTAAAAAGGTTGAGAAACGCTGATCTGGAGGCACTGATGTCGGTGTAATGTGGATATTCTCAAGATGCAGCTCAAATAAAGTTCTAGGCTTTGCCTCAGTAACAGCAAAGAAGTGGTAATAGTTGTCCATGTCAGGATCCACTTGTAGGCACTTCCTGCCATTGTCTTTTTAGATCCTAGAGATTATCAATTAAGTTGATTCTCTGGAAGAAGCCTCCATGTGTGTCTACATTTACATCCTGTAAACATTATTCCAATCAGCGATAATGAACGTAGAGTATAGGGTTGCAGGCAGCTGTAATGTGAATGGTATCAACTGCTTGAATCTAGTTGGGCAACTATCGCTCATCTATCACAATAGAGAATCATTTTGTGTGGGGCTAAAGGGCAGCAGAGAGGCTTTGGGGAGTTGGCGGAACATTTTGCAGCAGAATGCCTGATCTGCCTCTTCCATGTTTGCAGGAAACTGATTCAATTTGGACTGATGAAGGGCTTGATTCGTCGACTGCACAAGTACCCGGTAAAGGTCAACTGTGAAGAGAGGTGCCAATCGCCACGTCTCTACACGGGCTCTCACAGCTATGATGAGATCTGCTGCAAAACAGGTAACAATCCTACAATGACCCACTCCATCATTGGAATCTAAATACTTTAGGAATGGAGATGCATGTACATGGTCCAGCTTTAGATGGAAGATCAAAATATTTTTTGGATTCTGAGTGAGATTTTCTAACAGAAACTTTGAACAAATATTCTGTGTGCCTTCACGGCAGAAGACATTAAAAACATCCCACTAATAGTTACAATTGGGAACAAAAAGGAGGAACAATCATTCTTCCCAGAGAAAGGTCATTTGCCATAAGGTCCATCCAAGTCCCTTTACCTGAATGCATTCTAGGATCTTGAGAGATGTGACCCCAGTAATTGTGGATGCATTGGTTGTGATCTTGCAACATTCCCTAGATTTACGAAAGATCCCAGTAGAAAGGAAAACTGCAAATGTAATTAATTTCTTGTGACCAGCGGGAGAAAGAAAGCAGGGCATTATCGGCCAGGTAACCTGACACTGAAACAAAAACTGTAATCCATTACTAAGTAAGTTGTGAGACATATAGGAAATCATATAAAAACAAAGTGGAAACAATATTGCTTTTATGAAAGGAAAATCATGTTTGATAAATTTATTGGCATTCTTTAAGAAAGTTAAACTGGATTAAGGGAATACCATCGATACATTTGGATTTCCAAGGCAGACAAAAATGCTGGAGAAACTCAGCGGGTGAGGCAGCATCTATGGAGCGAAGGAAATAGGCAACGCTTCGGGTCGAGCCCCTTCTTCAGACTGGGGGAGGGTGGGGGGGCGGGAAGAAGAAAGGAAGAGGCGGAAACAGTGGGTTGTGGGAGAGCTGGGAAAGGGAGGTGAAAGCCGGGACTACCTGAAATTAGAGAAGTCAATGTTCCTACTGGGGTGTAAACTGCCCAAGCAAAATATGAGGTGCTGCTCCTCCGATTTCCGGTGGTCCTCATCGTGGAGGAGGCCCAGGACAGAAAGGTCGGATTCGGAATGGGATGGGGAGTTGAAGTGCTGAGCCACCGGGAGATCAGGTTGGTTATTGCGAACTGAGCGAAGGTGTTCGGCGAAACGATCGCCAAGCCTACGCTTGGTCTCACCGATGTAGAGCAGCTGACACCTAGAGCAACGGATGCAATAGATGAGGTCGCAGGAGGTGCAGGTGAACCTCTGCCACACCTGTAAAGACTGCTTAGGTGCTTGAATGGAGTCAAGGGGGGAGGTAAAGCGACAAGTGTAGCATTTCCTGCGGTTGCAAGGGAAAGTGGCAGGAGAGGCGGTGGTTTGGGTGGGAAGGTATGAATTGATCAGGGTGTTACGGAAGGAGCGGTCTCTGCGGAAAGCAGACAGGGGAGGAGATAGGAAGATGTGGCCAGTGGTGGGATCCCGTTGGAGGTGGTGAAAATGTCGGAGGATTATTTTTTGTATGTGACGGCTGGTAGGGTGGAAGATGAGGACAAGTGGGACTCTGCCCTTGTTACGTGTGGGGGGATGGAGAGTGAGAGCAGAGTTTCACCCACCCTGCTTCCTGTAAGGACTCCATCCCCTACTCCCAATTCCTCCGTCTACGCCGCTTCTGCACCCAGGATGAGGTGTTCCATACCAGGGCATCGAAGATGTCCTCATTCTTCAGGGAATGGGGGTTTCCCTCTTCTACTATAGATGAGCCTCTCACCAGGGTCTCTTCTATACCCCGTAACTCTGCCCTCACTCCCCATCCCCCCCACTCGTAACTCGCTTTCTCCTCCCCTTCCCAGCTCTCCCTCAACCCAGTGTCTCTGCCTCTTCCTTTCTTCTTCCCATGCCCCCCACCCTCGCATCAGTCTGAAGAAGGCTCTCGACCCGAAACGTTGCCTATTTCTTTCGCTCCATAGATGCTGCCTCACACGCTGGGTTTCTCCAGCATTTTTGTCTACCTTTGGATTTCCAAGAGTCATTTAAGAAGATGGCATTTAAAAGATAACTGCAGAAGAGCTCATGGCTTTGGGGGCTTATTATGTTAGCAAGGCTGGAAGGAGGGCTCCCTAATGGAAAGAGAGGTGAGAGAAAAGGATCATCTTTAAATATTGCTTATGGATGCCACAGGGATCAGAGCTAGAACTGCATTTACAATCTAAATTAATAATCTAGATAAAGGGAACAAGTGTAGTGTTGCCAGTTTTCTGACAATACAAAGATAGGTGGGGGTACAAATTATGAGACGGATGCAGAGTCAAGGATAGGTCAACATTTGCCTAATAGACTATAACGGAGCTTTAGATGGGAAAATGTGACATCATCCACTTCGATAGGCAGAATGGGAAAGTAGAATATTGTTTAAAAAGACCGGCAAAAATGCTTCTACACAGAGATAATGTGAATATACTTATGAATAAAGCAATGTTAGTAATCATTAGCAGCGGGGAATCAAGAACCAGATATAGGTTAAAGGTGAAGGGGTGAAGATTTAATAGGAACTTGAGGGGTAACTTTTTTACATAAAAGGTGGTAGGTATTTGGAATGAGCTGCCGGAGAAGGTAGTTGAGGCACGTACTGTTACAATGTTTAAGAAACATTTAACAGGTATGTGGATATGAGAGGTTTAGAGGGATATTGGGTAAACACAGGTAGGTGGGATCAATGGGACGTGTTGGGCGATGTGCTCAAGTTGGGCCACAAATTGTATCCATGCTGTATGACTCTGGTTGTCATTTTTGGAAGGGGAATAGTACAGAAGTAAGCAAGTGTTACTACAGCTGTACAGGTTGTTGATTAGTCCACAGGTACTGTTTTAGTCATTTATTTAAGGACAATTATTCATATATTGGAAGCAATTCAGAGAATGTACAGCAGATTAATCCTTGATGAAGAGTTGGTTGAGAAAAGACTGATTAGATTGTGCCTATGGAGTTTTGAAGAATGAAAAACGTGAAGAAGCCTTATTGAAATATAGATACGGAAGGAACTTGATAAGGTAGATTAGGAGGGGATGGAGGGCTATACTCAAAGTGGAATCTAGAGCCTAGAGGGCAGATTAAAATGTTCCTAACTAAGACAGTAGAAGAGGATTTTTAGTTTAAAGTGCAGTCAACATTTATGGTGAACAGCAAGGAAAGTGGAACTGGCCTAAGTTCACATCACAGTCACGATTTATTTGACTGGAGTAACTGAGGGGGCTGTGTAGCCTACCTTTCTTCCGTTTCTCATGTGAAGGGCATCATCTGTTGGCTGTGAGGTTCATAGATGAAACCCCTGAGTAGCAGCATTAAAACATTTCTATTAGCACCATTTTAAGGATGATTGGGTTTGAGAAAAGAAAAATATCACATTATATCTCTGAGATAAATGCTACTAGGGAAAGTTGGAGGATGATTTGCTCTGAGTCTGGCCTGTTCTTTTCCACATGGCCTCACTCTTCTGTGAACTGGGGATATTTTAGAGATCAAATGGGATATTAAACGAGTATTGCTTTGGAAATACAGTGCCCTCCATAATGTTTGAGACAAAGACCCATCATTTATTTATTTGCCTCTGTACTCCACAATTTGAGATTTGTAATAGAAAAAAATCACATGTGGTTAAAGTGCACATTGTCAGATTTTATTAAAGGCCATTTTTATACATTTTGATTTCACCATGTAGAAATTACAGCAGTGTTTATACATTGTCACAAATATTATGGAGGGCACTGTACAGCAGACTGATGTACCCGAGTGGGTCTTGACCTCTGACTTTATCTGACTCCTAGGCTGCAAAGCTAGCAACTGCCACAACCCTTCTCTCTGCACCTAACCTATATCATACTCAAGAACATCTGTTGGAAGGGTTTGTTATTTCTTTGAAGGAATTGTACCTAATTGAGTTTTATTCTGTTTCCCTCAGGAATTAGTTACAAGGAATTGGACGAGAGATTGGAGAATGATTCAAATATCATTGTGTGCTGGAAGTGAGAGTGCACCAGTCACTTGGTGTTGTACTCTGAAATCATATAAAGATGATCAGGAGAGACTAAACCGAAGGAACACTGTAAAGTAACTGATGATGCTGAGCTGGTAAAGGTCAGCTTTGCTGTCCTGCAGAATCAGTAAAATCGACTGACCTCCCCGTGAACTTATTAATAGGTGAAGTGAGCATTATAATATTCCCTTGAATAGTTTCTGGGTCAGAGATGACTGAAGGGATAAAGCCACGTTAAATTGCATAGATATAATTGATGCATTGAACTATTAAGTGCTGCATGTGTGCATCTTATTCATGAAGATCAAGGAGTTACTCTGTTCTATTTGGTCCATATCATTTTCCAATTATTTACAATTCATTTTGTGGTAAATATGCATCAACTGTTATTCTAGCTCAGCTGGGACACTGGTGAGGGCAATGCCTATGAGTTTGGTAGAACATCCATTTGTAGAAGGTCTGGACCATCCATGGATCCTTGCTGGTTAGGAGCAAATCACTGGTGACGACCCCAATGTTAAGTTTTAAATGTCTTGCCATCACTGAAGAAGGACCACTTGAATGTTTACTGCAGATCTCCGGTCTATATTGAACCAGGCAAGTCAGTGCCTTTAGGAGAATGGAAATGTACAAACCTGTACTCATTTTTCTTGTAATTATGTCAAATAAATGGAATTATATACTGACGACACTTGTGGAATTCTAATAATGCTTGTGGCTGCAGAGAAATAATGTCCATAATCATTAGTAATGGTTGAATCTCTGGTGTTAGCTCGGCTCACTTGCACCTCCAAGGTAGAATGTCATCGATTTAAATTCCACTCTCGTGTTTTGATCACATAATCTAAGATAACACATCAGAGCAGTACAGGAGTGCTGTGTCATTAATGTCTGCAGTTTTTGCAATGTCAATTTAGGCCCAGTATGCTGCTTCGAGTAAATGTGAAAATATTCTGAGAATGGGAATTTTTTTCATGAAAACACAAACATAACTGCAGATAACTGACAAACCTTAGTTTGAGAATCTCTCAGAAGAGGAAATGTCCTACATACATTCGTCCTGACTGGTCCTCTCAGGATCTTGTTAATGCTGCTCTGATTAATTTGTTTAAAAAAAAAGTGATTACTGATTAATTGATTAAAGTTATTAGATTTCTAATCTCTCTTTACAGCTAGTACTAGAATATGATGGTGCAAGGATGCCTGAGCCGCTGAGTTACTTCAGCACTCTGTGGCTGAGGCCAGGGGCCACGTTTCAGACATCTCCTCCTAATTACCACTGGATCATGACTTCACAGATGAGCACCAGGCCATTATCTCAGATCATCTCGGGTTTTATCATTTCCGGCCATCTGCCCTCCACAGCCTCCAGATTTATCGTTCCACAGTCCCGCAAGGCCCGGTTTTACCTTCTCCCCAAACTCCATAAGCAGAATTGAAACGTCACCCACCCTTTTTCCCCCGAGATGCTGCAAGACCCGCTGAGTTACTACAGCACTTTCTATCTATCTTTGGTAGACGCATAACTGGATTGACTTTCAAAGTCAGATGTTTGGTATTCGCAATACATAGCACGAGAAACTAAGGCGACAGTGGCGCAGCAGTAGAGTTGCTGCCTCACAGCGCCAGAGACCGAGGTTCGATCCCGACTACAGGTGCTGTCTTGTATGAGGATAATGGCTGGTCGGCGTGGACTTGGTGGGCCGAAGAGCCTGTTTCGGCACGGTATCTCTAAAGTCTAAAGCTCTTCGATGACCTGATAGCAACTTAATCAAAGCTGACAAAATATTTGATTTTAAGCTCACCAATTTGGAACAGCAACCACGTGATGTTGGTAGAAAACTGTATGAAGCTGCTTTTGTCAGGATTGAGCAGAGAAGAAACCCAGGCATTTCTAGACTCGGGTACTCAGATGATCCAATGGATAATGACTCTGCCTGGAATTCCCGAATTGTGTTCCCGTCAACAAATAATCTTGCCAAAATTGTTAGAGATATTTACATGCAGCTGTTCTCAAACAAAGATGATGAATTATTTGATGACGTTGGTGAAGAAGATAATGATCACGTTGAGCGCTCTATGAAGCAAAGTAAATAAGGAGACCTCAAAGCCATTCTCTCCAGCAAGGACGTCAAGAAGTCAAAGAAAAAATTGAGTCATATTCAAACTCACAAAACATTTTGAAGATATTGAAGCACAAAATAGCTGTCCTGGAAAACATGCTGAAATGCCCAAGCACACGAAACATAGACAATAGGTGCAAGAGTAGGCCTTTTGGCCTTTCAAGCCAGCACCGCCATTCACTGTGATCATGGCTGATCGTCCACATTCAGTACCCATTCCTGCCTTCTCAACATATACCCTGACTCCGCTATCTTTAAGAGCCCTATCTAGCTCTCTCTTGAAGCATCCAGAGAATTGGCTTCCACTGTCTTGTGCGGCAGAGAATTCCACAGATTCACAACTCTGGATAAAAACGTTTTTCCTCATCTCAGTCCTAAATGGCCTACTCTGTATTCTTAAACTGTGAACCCTGGTTCTGGACTCCCCCAACATTGGGAATTTTTTTCCTGCATCTAGCATATCCAATCCCTTAATAATTATATGTTTCTATAAGATACCCTCTCATCCTTCTAAATTCCAGTGAATGCAAGCCCAGTCCACTCCATTCTTTCATCATATGTTAGTCAGGGAATTAACCTGGTGAACCCACACTGTACTGCAAGAATGTCCTTCCTCAAATTAGGAGACCAAAACTGCACACAATACTCCAGTTGTGGTCTCACAACGGCCCTGTACAACCGCAGTAGGACTTCCTTGCACCTAAACTTAAATCCTCTCACAATGATGACCAACATGCCAATAGCTTTCTTCACTGCCTGCTGTACATGCATGCTTACTTTCAGTGACTGATATACAAGGACAACCAGTTCTTGGTGCACCTCCCCTTTTCTTAATCTGACACCATTCAGATAATAATCTTTGTTGCCTTGTTTTTGCCACCAAAGTGCATAACCTCACATTTATCCACATTATACTGCATTCCAGAAGATTAGTCAAGCATGATTTTCCCTTCATAAATCAATGCTGACTTTGACCAATCCTGTCACTGCTTTCCAAATGCGCTGCTATTACATATTTAATAATCGACTCAAGCAGCTTCCCCAAGTAAAGGCGAGTTAGCACAATTATACATTTTTCTTATCAGTAAAACACTCCTACCAAGTCTGAATATGGCATGACTGAAAGATTATGTAGCCTTTCATAATATAGGAAAGCTGGGTCCAAATCGAGCTCCTCCAATGACAAGTTATTACTTATCCCTGGAGCATCAGCTATTTTTTTCAATCTTGGCTTCTTTATGGTCTTGAAGAAACACATGTTATTATTGCAGGCTGCCATCTTAATGTCTTTATTGAAAAGACAACCTGTCCTCCATATTGTGTTCCATGTAATTTACAAATCATTCAGACTTGGCACCGAACCATTCCTTTGTTCTACTTGTCCATGCTTTTGTAGAAGAACGACTCCATTTTAGATTTGACTATTAGCTATTTCACCTGCTTAACCAAAACTTAATCTTGTCTATTAATTTCCCCTCACAATAAAGAATTGGCTTCTTAGCAACTTACCAAGGCTTCTTCAACATCATCTCCAAATCACTTAAGTTTAGAAGGATAACAGACAGTCAGACACATCGTGTGAAAGTCATATGCCAGGCTGACTTGGATATATGTGTAGGAAGGAACTGCAGATGCTAATTTACATTGAAGATAGACACAATTCTGTAGTAACCGAGCAGGTCAGGCAGCATCTCTGGAGAAAAGGAATAGGTGATGTTTCAGGTTCGAAAACATTCACACTGAGAGTAGGGAAGGAGGGAAACTAGAGGTATAAACAGGTTCAAAACAAATCAGCTGGCACCGATGTCCAAGGAAAAGTGGAGCCCGCATTGGTCCATTATTGGCTGTGGAAGAGGTGATAACGAAAGAATATATGGATGTGAACAGTGGGAGTGGCAGGATGACTAGGGTGGGGGGGGAGGCAGAGAGAGGGAATGCAGCGGCTACTTGAAATTAGAGAAATCTACTTCACCGCTGAGTTGGAGCTGAAATATGAGGTGCTGTTCCACCAATTTGCGTGTGGCCTCACTTTGACAGTGGAGGAGGCTCATGACAAAAATATCAGTATGGGAATGAGAAGGGGAGTTAAAATGTTTGGCAACTGAGATCGCGTAGGCTAAACGTAGGTGCTGAAACGATCGTCCAGTCTGCATTTGGTCTCACCAATATATCGGAGTCCACACTGAGTACAACAGATTCAATAGAAGAAGTGGGGTCAAGGAAAAAGCGTTCACTTTCGGGCCCTGTTTCCACCAATCTTTCCACCACCACACATAAGAAACATAAGAGGCAAAAAAAAAGATCTGGGAAAAATGGACTGTTTATTTGAGCTATGACACCAATTAGATAAATGCCGAGCTAGATATGGGAAGATTGCGTTATATAGATGGTATGTTTGTATGAATTTGACTGACATCGGGGGGAGAGGGAAGTGCAGGGGAGAGATACGTTTTTTTTGCCTTCCATCACAGCGAGGTGGAGATGCGCTGTGATGGATGTCTGTGTAAATTGTGTTGTGTCTTGGGTCTTTTTTATTCTTGTATGTATGACTGCAGAAACAACATTTCACTTGAGCCTCTATGAGGTTCAAGTGACAAATAAATTGTATTGTGTATTGTGTATTGAATGTTGAATTATCTCCAGATAACTAATCAATGTAATGTTTTTTCTTTTTTTAATTTGGTAAGTGAACCACTCGGTCTTATTCCAATTTTTTAATTTATTTACTTCTTATTTTTTTTCCCTCGATCTACTTATTTTTTAATTTTGATTGCTGTTTTTCTTACTTTGTTTTATTCATGGTGATGGTGTTGCACTGTTTTGAAAATATCTCTTAAAAATCAATCAAAATTTAAGTGAAAAAAAAGAAGAGGCAAGACAGACACCATTGTATGCAGATGCCGAGAAGTGTATTCAGCTCTGGCTGAACAACTTCTAATCTTGTGTGTGGACTCGATAAGAAGAAGAATAGATGAGGTTCGAGGAGATGCAAGTGAACCTCTGCCTCACCTGAAAGAACTATTGGGGTTCCTGGATCCAGTCGATGTAGGGACAAGTGTTGCAATCTCCTGTGGTTGCAGGGGAAAGTACCTGGGGTGAGGGTGGTTTGGTTGGGAATGGATGAGTGAACCAGGGAGTTGCGGAGGGAACAGTTCCAATGGAAAGGGGTGGAGATGGGATAATGTGACTAGTGGTGGGATCCCGTTGGAGGTTGCAAAAATGTTGCATCTCCTGTGTTGTAGTGGAAAGTACCTGGGGAGAGGGTGGTTTGGTTGGGAATGGATGAGTGAACCAGGGAGTTGCGGATGGAACATGGCTGATGAGGTGAAAGGTAAGGACTAGGGGACTGTGTCCCTGTTGTGACTGGGGGGAGGGGGTGCAAGAGCAGAGCTACTGGATACCGAGGAGACATATGTGAGGGCCTCATCTATGATAGAAGAGGGGAACCCCCATTCCCTAAAGAATACCAGGATGTCCTGGTATTGAACACCTCATCTTGCACGTAGATGCGACGAAGACAGAAGAATTGGGAGTAGAGGATAGAGTCTTTGCAGGAGGCAGGTTATATGACTTGGATATATGTTGCTGGTCCTTTATCATAAAAATCTGAGATCTCTGCTGCTGTAACTGTGTCTTTATTGCAAAGACTAGTGCAGTTCATCTCAAATTTATATGTCCCGAATTGCATATTCTCCACAATCAGGGATTCATGTAAATGTTAGTTGTGCCTGCGAATAGAGGAAAAGAGAAAAAAAAGGTGCCAAGGAGCATTTAGCTGTTTAGGATGGAGTTTGTACTTTGGAAAACTGTGGCTGGAGGATTGCATGAAGTTCCTCTCCATTGGGGGCTCCCCTCAAGAGAGCATAATTCGCATATGAATGCCCAGATTCAGCTAGGTGGTCTGGCTGAAGGTACTCCTGAGCTCTCCAATAGTCATCACCATTGCCCAGCAGCAACATTAATCAGTGCCAGAGTAGCACTCCATCCAAGAGGTTGGCTTGCCACTCGTCTCAGCCCCAAGGGAATGAATGATGTGAACATCAATCAGCTTCTCCTGCACGGACAAGGCAGTTGTCAGGGATTGCCATGTACTGTTCTGGGATTCCACGATTTGCCCCATATGGCCATCCCTGTAATAAACCTGCCAACGTTCTTGTTTGGCTGTTATATGGGAATGACTCCAACCTTGTGCTTTGGATTATGACGGCAGTTTTAATCACTGTGCTTTGAGACAATAGTCTTTTTTTCTGAAGAATGCAGGAAGTGGCCATTAAAAAAATCCATATCCCTTGAAGCTAATTAATTAGGTTAAATTTAATGTAAGTCTTAACGATCACACTTTTTAGAACTCAGCAGCAATTTAATAATTGGTAGGAATAAATTCTACTGTGAAGCTGCACTTTACAATACTAAGTCCTTGCACATAAATCTGCAGCTTCAACCTGAAAACCAATGACTTTGAGTTGCTGCCTTTTCTGCTCCTTAAAAACTTTCTCAGAACCCAGCATTTGGCAAGATGCTTACTGCACAGAAGTTTGTCTTGTGTTGCCCTGCAACTGTGATGTGCCATGAGAGGTTTCTCCATGCAAGGGACCAGAAGAGAACTGAGAACTGGAAGTGAGCTGCAGGTTTGCCCAAGGACAAAACCTGCCTCCAAAATCAGAAGCTTGACTTGTGGAGACTGCCCCATCTGTGTGCTACAATTTTTGCTGAACTGCACAGAACATGGCCATTTAAGATGTTTTATCTTTTGATTCTGAGCTGAATTTTCATCATTATACAGGTACACGTACTCCCTCAGCATCGCTAAAACATAATTATCTGTCATTTTATTCCTGGTTGTGGAGTCTGTTTTCATGTGTCCCCGCATTGACAAGCTGTGGCCAGCCTCATATAGCCCTTGCAGAGTGTACCTCAACAGTTCAGCAAGGTTCATCAATGATAATCCCAAACCTACAAGCTCCACCGCATTGTGGGGGGTGGGGTGGTGGGGGGGGAGGCACCTGGAGCATAGAAACACCACATTGCAACCTCCTACCCTACAAACCCAAGGGAGTATTTTCACCACACGGATTAAAACAGGCAGCTAACCATTGATCTGTGTAGGGAAGCACAGGTGAAAATTGTTAACCTTGCTGATGTACCCTGAATTTCAAAACTGCTATTCTTTTTATTTTTAGCAGCTTCTCTATGCTTTAATTTCTTTCCCTTCCACCTACATTAACCCATCCTTTCAACCTGGAACTTGTTCTCGTTATATTTACTCTCTTGCTGGTCCTAGTTATCATCGGTCAATTTGATTTCATTTTCAGTTGAGATAAAGTTGCAGCCCCTTATGCTAGTACTGCCTCCAGTGTCCTATGCAATGAGACATCCCCTACCATTCTAGTTTATCATTAACTTTCCTTGATGCCTGTCCATATCCCAAGAAGTAATCCTGTTTTGTTTTTATTTGATTCGTGATATTCTATGAGCAAGGACTTCTTCCTTTCTTTAACATAGGCTGTGACAACTGGAATTGTACTTTTCAGTTAAGGAACTTTTATTGTAAGTTAAGTGATTTATTTTTTAAATCGTTGAAAACATTAGCGACACAGTGGTGCTGGTTTCCGACAGGCACGGTGACGGATGCACAACACATCTCAGTCCTCCATGCAGCTGGCAAGCACCTCTTTTGTCTCTACACATGCGTCTTAGTGAGATGATCAATAACGCTAGGGTGATGGATGTTACCTAAATGGATTTGTGAAAGGCATTTGATAAAGTCCCACATGGTAGGCTGATCTAGAAGTTTAACAGGGAAGGGACTAACAGTGACTTAGTAGTTTGGATTCGGAACTGGCTTACTGATAGAAGACAGAGGATTGTGTGAGAAGGACACTATAGTCGCAGGAGCACTGTGACCAGTGCATTTCTTCAAGGATTTGTGCTGGGACCTCTGTTTGTGATATATATAAATGACTTGGACATAAACATTACAAAACAGGTTGCTTAGTAAGTTTGCAGATGACACCAAGATTACTGGGATCATGGACTGTGAAGCAGGCTTACCAACAGTGAAACTCAACAGGACAACAGTTGAACTAGTACAATGACTAGGGTTGGGGGTGGACATAGAAAGAAGGGATGCAAGGGTTACTTTAAGTTAGAGAAATCAATATTCATACTGCTGGGTTGTAACAGCAGGAGGGGGTTAGTTAGAGATTACCTAAAATTGGAAAATTAATGGTGATACCATGATATCATTAATGTAAGCTACCCAACCGGAATATCAGATGCTGTTCTTCCAGTTTGCATGTAGCCTCACTCTGAGTTTGGAGGAGGCCCAGGACAGAAAGATCACTGTTGGAATGAAAAGGGGTGTTAAAATGGTTACCACCCTGGAGTTCCACGAAGCCTTCGTGGACCTACTGGATTTTAATAAGGCATTTGATAAAGTCCCTCATGGTAAACTGAAGCAGATTAAATTTCATGGGATTATTAGTAATTGGATTCAAAACTGATTTACTGCTAAAAGACAGAGGGTTGTATCGTAAGGAAAATATTCAAGCTGGAGGTCAGTGACCAATCGAGTTCCACAGCTATCAAACACTAGAGGTGAGAGGGGCCACTTTTTTACACAGAGGGAGGCGAGCGAGTGCCTGGAATATGCTGCCAAAGGGTAGTGGATGAGGTAGATACTGTATGTTCATGGCATTTAATAGACTCTTGGGAAGGCATATGGACATGTAGGGAATGGAGGGGTATGGATTATATGCAGGTGGCGATAAGAGATGATCTTCGGTGATGCTTGGTGCAGACTTTGTGAGCTAAGGGCCTGTGCTTGTGCTGTACTGTTCCACATTCCCCTCCCACCAAAACCACATTTTTGGGTTTCCCCAAGGGTCCTGCAACATTGGAGGGGGGAGGGGGGGTGGGAGGGGGGAGGGGGGGGGGGGGGAGAGTGTACGCAAGGTTTATTCAGAGTATATACAATAGCAAAGACATGAAACACTGATGCAAAGTGCGTGTAGTGTGCAAGACAGCCGTTAATTGATATACGGCCAGCAGCCACGGTGCACCTGTCTCCCTCTGGAAGTGCTCCTGCCCTGCAATGCTGGTCTCTTGTTGCAGAGCAGAAGGAGGGGCTGGTCCTTGAGCCTGTGGGAGGAAAAAGGTCCTACTGGACAGCACTGCAACAAATGAGGGCCAAATGAACGAGGCGTTCCAAAACAGAGCAGTATGTTGGGAAAATGTGTGCAGGATTTACCTGAAATAGTTCAATCTTCATACTGTCGGGTTGCAAGCAACCCAAGCACAATTTGAAATGTCGGCCAAGCACAGAAAAGTCACTATGGAAATGGAAGCAGTGTTAACTGTTTCGAAACTATGAGCTCCATTTAGCCCTGGTGGACAGTGCAAGTATTCGACGAAGAGGTTGCCCAGTCTACACTTTCCCACAAGTATGATGTTGTGGGAATTACAGAGACATGGCTGCAGGAGGGCCAGGGCTGGGAACTGAATATTCAAGGATATACCTCCTATCGAAAAGACAGACAGGTGGGCAGAGGGGGTGGGGTAGCTCTGTTGGTGAGGAATGAAATTCAGTCCCTTGCAAAGGGTGATATTGAAACAGGAGATGTGGAGTCAGTATGGATAGAACTAAAGAATTATAAGGGTAAAAAGACCCTTATGGGACATTTACAGGCCCCCAAACAGTAGCCTGGACATAGGGTGCAAGTTAAATCAGGAGTTAAAATTGGCATGTAGCAAAGGTAATGCTGTGGTTGTTATGGGAGATTTCAACATGCAGGTAGACTTGGAAAATCAGGTTGGTGCTGGACCCCAAGAAAGGGACTTTGTAGAGTGCCTTCGTGATGGATTCTTAGAGCAGCTTGTATTGGAGCCTACCAGGGAGAAGGCAATTCTGGATTTAGTGTTATGTAATGAACCGGATTTGATAAAGGAACTTGAGGTTAATGAGGAGGTAGTGACCATAACAATGTCTAGTTTAATCTACAATTGGAGAGGGAGAAGGGTAGATCGGAGATGTCAGTGTTACAATTGAATAAAGGGGACTATGGGGCCATGAGGGAGGAGCTGGCCAAAGTTAACTGGAAAGATACACCAGCAGGGATAACAGTGGAACAACAATGGCAGGTATTTCTAGGAATAATACAGAAGGTGCAGGATCAGTTCATTCCTAGGAGGAAGAAAGATTCCAAGGGGAGTAAGGGACGACCTTGGCTGACAAGGGACAGTATAAAAATAGAGGGAGTACAACATAGCAAAGATGAGCGGGAAGCAAGAGAATTGGGTAATGTTTAAAGAGCAACAGAAGATAACTAAAAAGACAATACGGGGAGAAAAGATGAGATACGAAGGTAAGCTAGCCAAGAATATAAAGCAGGATAGTAAAAGCTTTAGGTATGTGAAGAGGAAAAAATTAGTTAAGACCAAAGTTGGACCCTTGAAGACCGAAAAAGGTGAATTTATTATGGGGAACAAGAAAATGGCAGATGAGTTGAACAGGTACTTTGGATCCGTCTTCACTAAGGAGGACACCAACAATCTTCCTGATATAGTAGTGGCCAGAGGATCTGGGGTGACGGAGGAACTGAAGGAAATCCACATTAGGCAGGAAATGGTGTTGGGTAGACTGATGGGACTGAAGGCTGATAAATCCCCAGGGCCTGATGGTCTGCATCTCAGGGTACTTAAGGAAGTGGCTCTAGAAATCGTGGATGCCCTGGTGATAATTTTCCAATGTTCTATACTCTCAGGATCAGTTCCTGTGGATTGGAGGGTAGCTAATGTTATCCCACTTTTTAAGAAAGGCGGAAGAGAGAAAACAGGGAATTATAGACCAGTTAGCCTGACATCGGTGGTGGGGAAGATGCTGAAGTCCATTATAAAAGACGAAATAGCCGCACATTTGGATAGCAGTAACAGGATCGCTCCAAGTCAGCATGGATTTACGAAGGGGAAATCATGATTGACTAATCTTATGGAATCTTTTGAGGATGTAACTTGGAAAATGGACAAGTGGATGTAGTGTACCTGGACTTTCAGAAAGCATTTGATTAGGTCCCACATAGGAGATTAGTGGGCAAAATTAGGGCACATGGTATTAAGGGTAGAGTGCTGACATGGATAGAAAATTGGTTGGCAGACAGGAAACAAAGAGTAGGGATTAACGGGTCCCTTTCAAATGGCAGGCAGTGACTAGTGGGGTACCGCAAGGCTCGCTGCTGGGACTGCAGCAATTTACAATATACATCAATGATTTGGATAAAGGGATTTAAAGTAACATTAGCAAATTTGCAGGTGACACAAAGCTGGGTGGCAGTGTGAACTGTGAGGAGGATACTATGAATGCAGGGTGACTTGGACAAGTTGGGGGAGTGGGCAGATTAAGTTTAATGTGGATAAATATGAGGTTATCCACTTTGGTATCAAAAACAGGAAGGCAAATTACTATCTAAATGGCGTCAAGTTGGGTAAAGGGGAAGTACAACGGGATCTGGGGTTCCTTGTTCATCAATCTATGAAAGTAAGCATGCAGATACAGCAGGCAGTGAAGAAAGCGAATGGCATGTTGGCCTTTATAACAAGAGGAGTCGAGCATAGGAGCAAAGAGGTCCTTCTGCAGTTGTACAGAGCCCTAGTGAGACCACACCTAGAGTATTATGTGTAGTTTTGGTCCCCTAATTTGAGGAAGGGCATTCTTGCTATTGAGGGAGTGCAGCGTAGATTTACAAGGTTAATTCCTGGGATGGAGGGACTGTCATATGCTGAGAAAATGTAGCACCTGGCTTGTGCACTCTGGAGTTTAGAAGGATGAGAGGGTATCTTATTGAAACATATAAGATTGTTAACGGTTTGGACACGCTAGAGGCAGGAAACATGTTCCCGATGTTGGGGGAGTCCAGAACCAGAGGCCAGTTTGAGAATAAGGGGTATGCCATTTAGAACAGTGACGAGGAAACACTTTCTCTCAGAGTTGGGAGTGTGGAACTCCCTGTTCAGAGGGTGGTGGGGGCCTGTTCTCTGGATACTTTTGAGAGAGCTACATAGGGCTCTTAAAGATATCAGAGTCAAGGGATATGGGGAGAAGGCAGGAACGGGGTACTGATTGGGGATGATCAGCCATGATCACATTGAATGGTGGTGCTGGCTCGAAGGGCCGAATGGCCTACTCCTGCGCCTATTGTCTCACCAATGTATGGGAGACTGAAGACAATGGACAATGTTGGAACAGATGCATGTAAATCCGTCTCACTTTAAAGGGCTGTTGGGGTTATATGTTGCACCTCCTGTAGTTACAGGAGAAAGTACCTGTGCAGTGGGCTGGAACTAGTGGACTAACGAGATCTGGGGGAGCCACTTTCACCAACTTCCAGCCTCACAGTGGATCTGCTGGAATACATTTAAAGAGGTGAATCGAAAGATTAGGGGTTTGAAGGGTGTGACATACTGGCACAGAAGAGATAAAAACAGAAAATGAATGCAGGAGTAGGCCATTCGAGCCAGCACCGCCATTCAATATGATCATGGCTGATCATCCAAATTCAGATAAGGCCAGAAGAGAGGGGCCGACGCCTGCTCGTAGTATCTTGTTTTTATTTTAAAGCGTGCACTCTCGGTTTTATTATGTTATATTGGTAAATGGGAATTATGATGTTGTTTACAATATACCCGTCATCTTAACACATGTGATGACTCATTGGTGCCCTGGAACCTGTGTGTTTCAACATGTCCCCCCCACTCAATCCATATCCCCCCGCCTCTCCTTCCTCGAACTGTGAGTTTATGCGAGGACCCCCGGTGCGACCGGATGTCCAGTTTGACCGCAGTGGCGTTGCAAGCCTGCCTTGTCCAAGGCCCCGATGCTTCCTTGGCAGTTGTCAGCGGCGGGTGAGTGAGCACAAGACTGGGTCCAGGTCTCAGCGATCGCGCCTCTTGACGGTGTGGATGAAATGCCGCACCTTCGCTGGGCGGGTGAGCTCCTCTTGGAAACGCCAGTGAACTGCCTTTTCCCTTCCTGTTCTATCACCACAGCCGGCCCCTTCATATCCACCGTCAGCGGCGGAGATTTGGACTCCGCCTCCTGCCTCATCTCCGCTCCACCCGCCTCCCCCACCACTGATCCTTCCCCCTAAACTAAAGTGACTGCGGTAATGTTCTTTGGAAAGCGCCCCAACCTTTACCGATACACTATTCTCACCGGGGCTCAACTAGGACAAGGGGCACGTTTTTCAAGTGCCCCATTGGTCTCCTCCCCTCCTTCAGACCGGCAAACTCCCATTCTGGCATTAGTCCCACCGTTTTCCTAATAGGAGTCTCGTGCTGTTGGAATTTTCTTCCTGAACCTCCTCGCCAAATTGATTTATTCCAGCATTCTACCCTAATCTTATCTCGAGCTCAGACTATCTAAACCTCTCCCTGGATCTTCCGGCAGTAGTCATCACAAACCACCCCCAACAAGATAAATTATTGTGTTTAAGAAGGAACTGCAGATGCTGGAAAATCGAAGGTACACAAAAATGCTGGAGATACTCAGCGGCTGCAGCAGCATCTATGGAGTGAAGGAAATAGGCAACGTTTCGGGCCGAAACCCTTCTTCAGACTGACCCTACATAAATTCTTGCATATGCAGCAATACTGCACTTATTAATCTTTGCTTCCGACGCCTTAACTGTAAAGGGCTTTGTCATCATGTGGATAAAGCATTGCATAAAACCCGCTGAGGATTTGTGGACGTTAATCAAGGCACAGATCTCGGGGGTTAGAAGCGTGCAGACGTCTCAGGATGAGGAACCGATTTCAGGCACGGTCGACGGATTGCACTCGTCTCCTCTCCCTCGTGTATCCCAGTCTACTGAAATTGGATCTCCTCACAATGGAGCACAGCATCCCACACCCGAGGGGATCCGCCGTCGTTTCACTGCGCCCGGAACGCATATCTCGGGCCTTGGGCGCATCAACAGCGCCCAGCACCGCACGTGAAGGGCGCCCTTACTGAGTTGGTGAACCGGTCGAGCCTCCGGAGGGTGGCGAATGCAGGTCAATTGTTATGCCCCTTTCTTTCCTTCCTCCCAGTAAACCTCCCGGACAGATTTTGCCAGGTTTAGTCTCCAGCGAGGCACAGAGAGAAGGCATCTAGAGGCCAACTTCCGCATTCCCAACTATCCCGCAGGTTTATACCAATGAAGGTTTACAACAAAAAGTGTCTCACTAACGTGGTATTGGCGAACTCAAGAGCTTGCTCTTTTGCCAAAGCCCACATTGGATAGAGCTAGAAGCATCAACGCAGTGATCTCTAAATCACAAAATGTACCGAATAGGACTAACCGTGCCCCTGCGGGAATGCCGCATTCTGATTTATTGCAGACTTCCCGTAACTGGAGATTGTTTTACTTTTCCTTTCCCTCCGTCGTTTCTCACCCAACCACGTTGACAAGACTTTTTGAAACCCAAACTGAGAAAGCCATGGGACTCTTTTACGCACCGATTTCTCCGCCCGTCTAATAGAGATCCATCCAACAACCTAAAATCTTAAATTTGTTTCGATTGAAATAAACTTTCACCGTCTAAAGCACTGTGTATAGGGCAGGTCCAACGCATCGACCAAAATGAGCCGTTTATAGCCGCCCTTTTACGGATTGGGTAGAAAAATCCCACCCCGTGATCTCGATGGGCGGGCAGAGGTCACCCCTCGAGAACGACGAACCCCGCCGTAAGGTTTAACGCGGATAGAGCAACATGCCTCCAATTGAGTGGATTTTTGCTTTCATAGGAATCTCAAAAAAATCGACCCAAAAAGGTCACAGAGAACTCCCATAATGTGCCAAAAAACTTTTATTAAGATTTTATAAAAGGAATTTGTGTTGCATAAAAAACTTTTATTTAACGAAACATAACAGGAAATATAAAAGAAACAACTGCAAAGGAAAATGGAGAGCGAATTTGAACACAACACAAGATGAGGACAGAGGCGGGATGAAGACAGAGGCAGGAAAAGGGTACAAAGAACGGGGTCTGTAATATTAGACATGGCCGCCTGCCCAGAACCCTGTGTGTGCACACACAGAGACTGCCTGTACCATTACACAAAGCTTTCTTCAACAAGGATTCAGCAACTTGCAGCCACAACTAAACAAGCACCATCTCAGTGAGGTGAAAGTCATCGCATCACAGTGCTTCAGCTTTATGGAACGGGGACACAGGCTTTGTCCAACCTTCTTGCAAGGACGAGCACCCCCAGGTCAAGGGCGCCAATGGAATTCAGGGAGCAGCCCAAAGACAGCCCAGGACCTGTCCCCAGGATAAGGAACATCTTCTTCTACACTGTCCTACCGAAAATTCCCAGGGTAGAGGAAAGCTGTCCCCACGTTACAGCTCGCCAGCATCAAGAGTGCACCTGGCAGCACCCACCTACAACAGATATGAAACAGGCAGCGCGTAACCCTACACCTGCATCCAGCGAATGGGCCTTGGCTTTCAGCACGCCTGCAATCCAGTTAGACACCATAACCAATATCTCTCCTCTGCCCGGTGAACGGCCCGCGTGGAAAAGCTTTGTGTAAGGGAGTGGAATGTCTAGAAGCTGTCAGTGATACTTTGAGATGGCATGTGCGCGTGCCTGTGTGTGCGCGCGCTCGTGCTCGATCATGAGATGTGCTGCATTCCTGTAGCTTGTACAAACACAACTTTTCTTCAGGCCTGTCCTCCTGTGCTCCATCCAGCATTGGGGATGTTGGAGCCCCAACTGAACTCCTGGAAAAACTTATTCACTTTCTAAACATATCAGAAAAATAGGTCCAGTCCCAACGAGAACGTTTTTTTAAAAAAAAATCAACTTTCAGGATCTGGCTGCAGGATTCAAATCAGATGATGTATTTTATTTTAAAAATCAAATCTATGTTTAACTTTTGCATAGTCTGTTGATGCTTAATTTTCAGCCTGTTCCTGAAGGGTCAGGTATTAGATATGTGGGGACTGGTAGGGGGCACACGAAAACTTGTTGACCTTGGACCAGAGATGTTTACTGCAGCCTGACCATGCTACAGTGTAGTCATTTGTCACTCGTGAATGCTTGGAGAGAAAACCAAAAAAAAAACAATTAAACATTTTTTCATTGTAATTATTCAATGTTGAAATATTGCCTGAAGTCATCAGGTATAACTAAAATGCTTAAACATCTGATTAATGTGAAGTACAGCACACAGGAAGTGGTTAGATTAACGGAATGCACCAAGCCCCCAAAAGCCCAGTGACTTCCAATATGGCTTCCCTGATTCCCAGAATGCACAGCGAGCTGGCATCAGCAAAACACCTCCCCTTTCCAAATTGCATTTTTTTTAAATCAATCTCCTTATTACACTTTACGCCCTCTGTTCTTAAAGGCAGTAAATTAGCTGGGACAATAGGAGCTAAGAGCCACATCAACCACACTTTCTTCTACAGGATACTAGGTTAATTTTAATAATCAAAGGACTAATGGGCCCTATTGTTGTGAGAGGGGGTCAAGGTGGGGTGAGGGGGGGGGGGGGGGGGGGGGGGGGAGTTAACCAAACTTAGCTATGAGACCCCCACTCCTCCCTCAGCCCACCCTATGGTCGCTCAGCCTTCCGATGCCTGTTCCACCAGAAGTCATTGATGCGAGTCTGGAATGGGAACCCAGGTTGGCACTCTCCCTCTCCTTATCTCAGGCATTAGTCATCCTGCCTTGAGATTGAACACAAGGATTTTGTGGCTCAGTTATTCAGTGGGCAATGTATTTATCCACTGAGCCAATGTCTCAATTGTGATTAACCAAGGGGAAATTTAAATTTATCAAATAGCGCCAGTTCTTAAAAATGTTGATTTTTTTTGTGTGAATGCTGAGGGAATCAGGTAAAAGGTTATTCAGCCACTCTAAGGGGTTGGGGGTCAATCTGCAGATACAGACTTGCATGAAAACAGACCTCCTAAACAACAATATTCACAAATCTGAATGATACTCCCAATGACTCCTTCCCGTCACTCGTTACCTCACTAGTTCTACACAGGGTCTGAGCAGCTGCACCATCCTTTCAATACGGTGAGAACTTCTGTCGCTCAGACTTCTTAACCCCATTGGATGAGGAGATTTTGGCTGTGTAAGCTGACAGGCTCCCAGAAGGCCCCGAGTTGGCTGCAGACAATGCCAGGAAGGGAACATTTTTCATGCCAAGGAGGCTGGAGATGGGAATGGCATAGGGGGCATTCAGCATAGAGGATGGGAGGGCGGAGCTCATCGATGCCAGTGGGGAAGAGGCAGGGTTGGCAGGCTGAGAGAAGGTCATGTTGAGGTCAACTGGGGTCGTGATGGAAGCATTCTGGGAGGTGGTTTTAGCCATCTCTAAACTGTAAAGAAAGAGAGGTGGAGAGAGGTCAGGGTTATATTAGGTGAGAGGAATAGAAGACTGAGTTAAGGAGGGGTGGTGGAGGATGATATTAAAACAAATGTAAGGATACATTATGCCACAGGTTCAATACTTTTGTATTGAATTAAAAAACACACACAAGGCACTAAACACATGCAAGGGAGGGGGGGGGGGGGGGAGGAGGGGGGGGGGGGGTTCCCAGCTCAATAACCTCCAGCTACCTAGCATCCAAAACTTATGAAGGGCACCCATTTCAGCTTTGGGTCCTGTCGCCAACCAGCCAATAAATGCAGGCATTAAGTTAAAGTTCTCCTGAGGAAACAGTTTGGTGGACAAACCAGTTTCCTTGAGTAAACCACACTGCTCACCCCAAGCTCTAATGGCATTTCAGTTTAGAAAGCTGATCAATTCATGAAAGATCTATCTTTTACAGAATCTTCTATCAACTGGCTGGAAAGCTATATCAAAACGATTCTTCTCTCCTACACTCTCTCTTATTCCCCACATTCCATTTATTCCTCTTCTAGATACTCCCGGTGCCCCTCAAATAAAGACCACTCAGCCTAGCCATCGGGTTTTTTTAAAGGGTCATATTTCTCGATTTAGGTTGTCTCTGATCCAACCATTCTCAGCCCTGCTGGTAACCCCTACTTTACCTAGGTTTCTCAAAGACAAACCAGGTGACAGAATTCATACTGAGGACTGGTCTGCCAATGCATGCTAGGAGTAAGATTTGCATCGACAATCTTGTCTGCACTGAGCTCAAGGACCTGTCTGTACCTTGATCTCCCAGAAGGTGACTCAAGAGTAGCAGGTTGCCAGTCTTGGCCAGAGAGCCCTGCAGTTTTCAGCAGAGGAGACAGGAGAAGGTAACAAGTCATAGTGACAATGACCATTATACTGTAACTGTGAAAAGTTTTCTAAGAAAAGTTGGTGAACATATTCAACACAAATGCCAGTGGAACTGAACATTCAGTGTCTGTAATCTTAAAGCCTCTCACAGCTTCAACTACACTTCAGGGAGTAGACAAACCCCAGCATCACCAACCAACAAAGTCTCAAGTTTGATCTTTGCTCTTAGCTAATTGAACCAACACCATCCAATACACCTGCCAATGTTGAGGGTGAGAAGACAAAGAGGTTTAGGTTTGGGAAAACTTTAAGAGTTTTAGCCTTTGACTGGGAACTTTAAGCTTGTGTCTCACACTTGAACTGCACCTCTATACATTGCATGACATCAATAATCCTTTTGACACTTGCCATGAATGCTATCACTTAGGTGGGTTACTAAAGGGTAAACAGTATTTGTGAAACCGTACAAGGAGGGGAGAAAACAAGGAACCACAGAGCCAAAGCATATCCCAAACACCCCAAAGTGGTGGCACAGTGTCGCAGGTGGTAGAGCCACTGCCTCACAGCTCCAGAGACACTGGTTCAATCCTGACCTCGGATGCTGTCTGTCTGGTGTATGAACGTCCACCCAGTGACTGCGTGGGTTTCCCCCAGGAGATCCGGATTCCTCCCAGTCCCAAAGACGCGCAGGTTGGTAGATTAATTGGCCACTGTAAATTGCCTCTAGTGTGTAGGTAAGTGGTAGAATCTAGGTGGGGTGGGTGGGGAGGGGGAGAAGGCGGGGGGAGGAAGGAGTTGATGGGAATGTGGGGAGAATAAAAAAAATAGGATTAATATAGGATTTATGTAAATGGGTGGTTGATGGTTGGCATGGACTTTGTGGGCCAAAGGGCCCATTTCCATGCTGCATCTATGACTGTTATCAATATGAGGAAGGACAATCGTGCCAGCATTCAGTCCAACAATGATCCTTGCAAGAAGGCAGTGATCAGAGGCCTCTGCCTCCAGCGGACAGAGGGAAAGGGAAGGAGCACAGAAGAGGAATTCAATTTCAGATCACCCTCCTGATGGTTGATGGTAGAATGCCCCCTGCAGACTCCAGGGAAAAGGACAGCACAAAGGGACCCTGGGCAAGCTCAACATGACAGAGCACATGTTGAAAGAAACTATATTCTCCAAAGAGCCCACATCCCCCTTCCCATTCCATACCCCGGTCAGTGTTAATTTATTGGGTGTTTATGTGAGTTGGCTCAATTTCATTTACTGTGCCCTTTACTCTGAAAAAGCTCACCGTCACCCAGCACCAAGCTTGTACCCAATGCCAGCAGGCCGCCTGTCCCTCTTAACTATATGCTATATTGCCTCCTCCATTACCGTACTGGGGTAGGCCACCAGGTTTCCTTACCATGCATTTATGAGGTACTGTGCCAAGTTGATGTTCAGGGCACCCCCTGTGATTGTAACGAGTCTCTCGGTCGAACCGTCAACCTGATTGTCGATCTTGATTTGAGCACCTGACATCTGCCGGATTTCATTTATTTTACTGCCCTGTCTCCCAATGATGCAGCCAATTAACTGATGACAGAAAAAAAAACCAGAATAGAAGTTAGTAAGAAGATCAGGCAACTACTGCCATCCTTACTGCCCTTATTAAAACGAGGAAACATCCACAGGTAGAAATTGTGCTATCAATGTGCTCATCGAAGAAAGCATCAATTTCTAACTGCATGTATCACCACACATTTATGCAAATCTTTTTATTACCCGATGAAACATGGCTCCCTCTATTCTGCCATAAATGTTTCTAGTTTGTAGATTAATTTACAAACCACCAGCGAACTACTGCATTAGCGATTACAGTGAAGCTCCTACAATACACGACCATCTGTTTCAGATTCAACCTCCAAAGCTTCTCATGAGACACGAGACCGCAAAGGTTTGAAAGGCTTGGTGTGAATACAAGTTCATAATACAAGTTCTACACGGCCATCGAAGAGTCTGCTTGCACCTTCTCCATCATGGTCTGGTTTGGCTCAGCCACCAAGCACGACACCTGGAGGCTGCAGCGAATCGTCCGATCAGCAGAGAAGGTTATTGGCTGCAACCTTCCCTCCATTGATGAACTGTACACTGCAAGGGCCAGGAAGCGAGCAGGCAAGATCATCTCTGACCCCTCTCACCCTGCCCACAAACTCTTTGAATCACTTCCCTCTGAAAGACGACTCCGGAATGTCAAAGCTTCCACAGCCAGACATAAAAAGTTTTTATCCAGAGTAGTTGCTCTACTCAGCCAAAAATCTTTAGACTCCTTTTGATCTGGTTCACATGCTTGATCAATGGTGTTTTATCATTAATGTTTTATTATTATTATTAATGTTTAGTGTTTTCTGAGTCATTTGTAACTGTCACTGTATGTCATGGTGTTACTTGTGGGCAGAGCACCAAGGCAAATTCCTTGTATGTCAATACTTGGCCAATAAACTTACATAATAGTGTGAATGTTCCTGATGTTATTTCAAAATTATTGATTCTGAAATACTCGGTATACCCTACAGAATGTACTCTGACCTCCAGCAGTAGTGTCCCTCCAGCTTTGGCCTGGCATCTGTTTAGTGAAACTAAATATCTCTTCATTCTTGTTCTGAATTTCAAAAGACACATGTCGTGTGTTGTCTGGACAGCATTCCTTTCTTCCTTTGTCACTTGACACTCCGGGGTTTTGAAGAGTATTGTGTGGTACTGCTGATTGACTATTTATAAGCATAGTCTCCGCAAGGGCTGTGACCCTGCTTCACATTAAGCACATGCCAGGAATTGCAGCTCAGTAACTGTCCACTATCCTTCAACAGGAACAGAGCAACAAATCGAAAATGGCAGCATCAGTCTCAGATTCATATGAATGTGGCTAGGCACATCACATACAACTTCTGTCCAAACAGGTCACAGATATTTAATATTGCTTTCTCCCGATATGCTGTGATGTTGTCATCATGGTAGGGAGTGCCTCTAATCAAATTTATTCTAAATTTGGTTACTCTGGTTATAATGTGAACTACTCATTTCACCTGTAAAGACATGCTATTAATATTGTGAGTTGCAACTTCCCATGCACCAATAATGTATATAATCACCCCCATTCATGATGGGGGGGGGGGGGGGGGGATAACTGCCCAGATTGAGGGCAGTTTACTTATTGGTGCATCTGTGCAACTGGTAGGGCTGCTGTCTCACTCAGATTTAATCCTGACCTCTGGTGCCGTCTCTTTGCATGTGTGATTTGTCCAGACGGGGTCCCACAGTAAGCTTTATCTTCCCCACTGCCACCCACACTTGAAGTGCCCAGAAGACACAGCGGGCAGCATGAGTAAGCAGCCACCAAACTCATTCCCTAACTAGTGCCAGCAGTCAGCAGCAGTGGTGAGAAAATGGGAGAGGTAATTATAGAAAAAGTTAAATTAATGTGAAAACATAAATCAACAAGTAGGTGCCACTCTGGTCCAAATAGTGTATTTCTTTCTTTCTCTAGCCCTGGTCGCTAAAATTGCACTTTTGGGAAACAAGGTAATTTATCAACTTGTTCACACTGCAGTGCCATCAACTCTCCTAGCTCCACCATTCTGCTCCGTTTTTTTGGCCTTGCGTACGTTTTACTTCGCTACTGGATGAGTGTTAGGGATGGCCAGAATAGCAACACGAGGAAGGCAGGTTGAGTTCTCAAGCCATTCTCTCCACCACATTTGTTCTAAAGCTGCAACCATATCCTCACATCCGAGTCAGGAGGTGTTCAAGCCCCAGGCAAATGGATACAAACTAGACTGACATGTTACTGCAACACTGGGGCAATTCCTTTTCTGGGTAAGACACTAAACTGATGATTCACCTGGACTTGGGTAGATTTGCAATACTTAAAGGGCAAAGCTCATCCCTTGTACCCAAGCAAATATTTATCCTTCAAATAATGTTAAAGGGCATCTAATTATCACATTGCCAGTTGTGAAACTGGCTAGATGCAACTTTGTTACCACAGTTCTAATATTACCCAGCAAAATGTACTAAACTGCCTGGGACATCCCAAAGTTGTGAAAAGCACCAGGGTGGTGAATGCAAAAACATTACCCTGCCCGTGTCCAAATCCCTCACCGCTGTTTTCATTTTACTTTACACTGATCCAGAGTCCCTTGGCATATTTCGATAAATATTTTTAGTTGACCCCGTTCACCTCAAATCCATCTCTCCATTAATGCAGTGCTATCACTGAGTTAACAGGTATGAATTTTAAGCTAGCAAATCGAACTTTAGATCCAGAGTGCAGCTAAGGGAATGTTAGTCCCAGAATAGCAGGTGTACAAGCTTAGGGTGAGCACTTACTCAAACTTAAATGTGAATGTACACATTAGATGTATGTTTTCCATGATGAACCTAAGCGGAATACGCACAAGCACAGGAAACACCCAACTCTAACAAACACTACTTACGTCATTTGGAATCAGGAGCTCCTGAGATGTAGTCTGACCACTGTTGTCCAATCCTGCAGATAAAGGAAAAATTAGCACAACAGAGAGGCTTTTTTTTTAATGATCAGCATCATGAAACTTATGCAATGCCACTTAATGGCCAGTGGAAAGATTTGCCAATTTTCTCTGTAGCATTAAAGGTAAATTAAGCAATCCATTGGAAACTTAAAGGTTACTGACTCCTAGCCAGATGCTGCTTTTCATCTCTTCACATGTGCTTTCATATTTCTTCACAGCTTCATCATCTGCTTGTACTTAATTCTATATGACCCCTGACCTCATCCAAACCAGACTTCATCCAAACCAGACAGCTATATATTCTTTAATAATGACACATTGGTGGTATTATGTATAAACTGAGCAGCTTCATTCTTAGTATTCTTCACTACCGAACAGGGCAGCTTCATTCTTTAAAGTGGATGAGGGCAGTGGAAGCTTAGTCGCTGATGGAACAACTCAGATCAACTGATTTATGGACATTAACGGAGAGTTCACAAACAAAAATCCAGAGTTCTGCTGAGCAATGATTGTTCAAGAATAAGGACTGTCAGATTAGATGTAGCTTCACTGTGTAATTAACTGACAGAACAGTTGCTACCTCTTTCTTCAATTGTGTTGGCACATACCAGAGTATGATGAGGAGGACTGGTTCACTGCATTGTAGGAAGCGTGTTGAGCAGCCAACTGGTGAAGCTTCGACAACTACAAAACAGAATGAAAAAATTTATCAACAAAAGTTCAGCAATCGCAATGGACAGTGCTTGTCGCTCCTGACCTCAGGACTCACTCTTAAAATTCTGATGCCTTTCCAATATCAACTTGGCATCTGCCCTCACAACAGAAAGCGGGCAGCACCAGAGGTGAGAGAACACCAGTGGCTTCTCAGGGCCCAGATGGCTTCTCAGGGCCCAGATGATACAGCATCTGGACTAATGTTCATAGATCTAGACTCCCTCACAGGGAACAATATACTTGTGAAAGAGTCAATCAAGTGTTTAATTATCTTATGTACCAACAACGGGACAATTAAATTCGTACTTGGAGCAGCTTAACCATAAAGGCAATACACGGATAAATATATAATAATCAAAAGAATTACAATAAATGAATAACCGATTTGTCAGATGAGCCCATCTCTCAATTTTCTAAACTCTCCCTTTCCTCATTAGAGAAACACTCTATTTACCCCCTCCCTCACCATTCCCAGGAATCATCTGACAATTCTTAGTCCACAGCCTACATTGTGTAATGTACATTTCATTGCACCACCCATCCCTTCTTGCATTGCAAACAGCTCCTGACAAAGTCTGTTAGCTGGCTGAGCCATGCTGGAGAAAAAGCTGGGATTTTTCACAAGATGCAAGTAGTAGTTTGAGCTCGAGCTATTTACTACTTAATTGGGGTGGCATGGTGCAAATTTCAGATAGCTCCCACCTCAAAGTTTGTCAAATCTTTCTGGCAGAAACTCATGCGATGGCTAATTGCAAGTTCAGGTTGATTGAAGATCACTGCCCTGTCCTGAAGCACACACTCCCAAACATAACAATTCAGGAGCAAGAAACACAACAGGATTTTCTGTGTAGAGACTCATGCTGAGTTGACAATAGTCAACAAGACAGTTCTTTTAAATTCTACCCTGGCCATTCCCTGAGTTTGGTTGAGATGGAAAGTATTAGCAGACACAGCACAAGTTTCCCACTTAAGCATGGCTTAAAAAGCATTGTAGGCAACCGCAGTCACCAACTAGATCAAGAACATTGTCCTCTTCCAGGGGAGGCTGGTTGTGGATCACCAATACAAAATCGAACATGTGGGGAGTAGGAGTTGATCAAAGGTTCCCACCCCCCCAATCTTCTATGCACTGATTCAACATGAAAGCAGCCATTTCCAAGCTGCCAGGGCTTAATTCCCAATACCAAATAACTTTTTAAAGTGTTTTTGTTTACAAGCTACAATTATTTGAATTTCACTTACATCTGGATGAGGGACTGCAAACTGTCCTTGGACGGTGTACGCCTGAAAGAAAATTTAAAGCATAAGACAATGTTTAAAGATACATCTTGCTAACAGCGCTGCCAACCAGAATAAAGTCTCTTGCCATACGATAGCACTACAGAAAGTTAAGGTACAGCATGATAGCAGTTTGGCTCCTCGTGTCTATCCCTGCCAGACAACCATATATACAGCTATCACTTTTTCTCTTGGCTCACAGCATTGCTTAATTTACCCTTCAAGAGCTCAATGTTGCAAATATTTCTGGCCCCGCTTTCTATTTAAGAAGCACTAGACTTCTAAACCAAAGCTCCAAAAGCTTTTAACTTTAACTCTGAGCCACAGCTGATTCTGGTTCTTCAAAGGAGGATTTTTCAGGGATGAAAGATATGGGACAGCAAATCAGCAATGACTCAGTGGCAGCACTGTTACCCCAGTCAAATATACTGGGTTCAAATCCCACTTTAGTGATAAAACAAAATACCAGGTTGACATTCCAGAGGAATTTTTTTGGATGAAATGTTTGCTCCCTCAGTTGGGTATAAGCTCTTGGCACAACTTCAAAGGCTGGGAATATTCTCCTACAATAAACCGTGACTACACTTTATTGCTTAATTCATTTAATGTGCTGCACAAGGCTTTGAGTTATCCTGAACCTTGGCAGTTCTTTATTCACAATACGAAAATCTCTGTGCAGCACCCAAGTGCCGCTGTGTAATTAATATAATAGTTGATTATAATGTGGTTTGATTGCATTGACAAGAAGAAAGGTTTTCCTTCAGTTCCCAACATTAGTGTAAGTCGTCAATGGTAAAATAGAAATCACTAGTAGCAAGTTTTCTTAGGATTCAGGTTAGGAGAATTAGCACCATGTTAAACCAAGGGAATTGAAGAATTGGAAAGAATAATAGAATATTGTGGGACACACTACAGATTTTTTGGTTTTTCAAGGAGAATTAGGTCAGAGCCTTAAAATGGCGATCCAGTGTCAAACACTACACGATAGGACAGCAAAAACACAAGACCTGGCAGATAGCTTTATATTTATAGAGGATCGAACATCCATTCAGAATAGAAACAGCAACCACAAATCCCATTAACTAAATTGATCATTCATTCTAATTTGTCCTACTTCTCCACCTCGTATTTGTGTTCATATAAACCATGCCAAAAGTCCAGAGAGGGTTGCATCAATAGAAAATTCATTAGCAGTGCCATACAATGTGACTGAACCATGTATTTCTAGTAAAATTTCCATTCTCCACATACCAACAAAAAATATAAAGGACTCAAAAGCTGGCCTAATCCAGAGAGAAGAGTGTTGGGCAGTGTTACTCTGAAACATGATAAATCCCAAGAACATTCATAACCATACGTATTTCCATTCAAATATACATACAAATTGTTGGGAATAAGGTGGTACCTTTGTCCTTAAGAGAATAAAATAACAGAGGGATGTTAGCATGATATTTCTTCCTTGGTGGAGGGCCTGCAATTGAGATGGTGGTATGTGGAGAAAATAAATATGTCAGGCTGCAACCAAGCCTGACTGCAAATCACTTGACTTTGGTTCCAAGTGAATTCCTAATAAGTTCCGAATTCCTAATAAATTCCAAATTTCTAATAAGAATTCTAATAAATTGAAAATTGAAGTTTGTGCTCTACCACAAGCAACAACCCAGGAAAAGTGTATCACTTACATCCCACTGGTACACTAGCACGGTGCTGCACTCATATCCCCAAAATGCCCCAATAGCCTGTAGTTGTGATGTATATACAGGGCTTTCACTTAACTTTTTTTCCCTGTTGCCAGTCAGGCAACCTAGGCAGCTTTCTAGGTTGCCAAATGACAGTTTAGGTGGTAATTTAAGATGGCTCGCATGACGCGTGCGATAATGTGCTCGTACGAAGTGCGTAGTTACCAGTTGGAATTATGCTCAATGAAGCATTCACATATTATTTCTGCTTCAAATAAAGTCACAAACTAAACATATTCACCAATCAAGACATGATATATACCACATTGACATGCAGCAAAATTATAATCCAGTATCTCAACTCTTTTTACACGATGCAATTAATGCAATTTCTATTATTTCTTTCCACTTCCAAACAAAAATGTGGTTGGATTATTCAGCGTATGATCAACCCGTGTCAATAAATCCTGGACCATGGTAACATATATGCTTAACCATGCACACTACAGATTGATACAAGCATGGTCTCTGTGAAGGACCAAAAATTATCATAACATGGCCTTAGCATGGGTCGTTATTGCTATTGGTACACAAACACTTGCTTCCCACATAATTTATCCACAACAAAATATACAGGTTGCAAGGAAATATCAAACTTGCATTTTATGATAATAGCTGTTAAAACCGACTATACCCATCTGACAGGTTAAATATCACGTTAACTGACAAGAGATGGTCAAAGGACATAACTGCAGCAAATGTTCTTTTGGTAATATGTTTAAAGTTGTCAAAACACCACATTACCGGACATTCAGTTTAGATGTATGTGTTATGAACAGCAATGAAGATACCCAGTTTGTACACACCAGATTTCAAAAAAGTTATTGATAAACGCTGTTTCCATTATTCCCACTTCAGAATTAAAGTTAAAATTTTAACTGAAATATCTCCTGACCAAATTTGTGATGTATATGACTGACTGTAAAAGTAAAATCTGGATAAATCCAACGTATAGTTGTGAATGTTTTCATTAACTACTGTACCGATACTCCATATTAAAAGCATTGATTTGCCAGTAAAATTCTGTAATAACGTGTCAATGGTAGCAGTGACAATCGAACACTGCGGTTTTAATGTTTCACGTGTTCACAATTTTATTGATCCATCTTTATGGATTAAAAACAAATAATAACATTTGGAATTAAAACACATGGGGGGGGGGGGGGGGGGGTTTGAGAAGGCATTCGGTGCAGAATGGATGGATTGAGGCTGGGGAATTAGTGCGTGTTGAAGTCGATAGAATTGTGAGGGGAGAGCGCGGGGGGGATGTCAATGGGGTTGAATGGGGGGTTCAGTACGGGATGGACGGGGGGGGGGGATCTGTGCAGGATGGATGGGGGGGGAATGAGTGCAGGGTGGATCAGCATAGGATGAATGGTGTAGACAAAAATGCTGGAGAAACTCAGCGGGTGAGGCAGCATGTATGGAGCGAAGGCAATAGGCAACGTTTCGGGCCGAGACCCTTCTTCAGACTGATCCCCCCCATTCTTCTTGAATGGGGGGGGGGGGGGGGGGGGGGGGGGACTGGGGATCAGTACAGGATGACTGGGGGAGGTCAGTACAATGTGGATTGGAGGGTCTGTGCAGGATGAATGGGTGGCTCACTACAGGATGGATGGGGGATCAGTGCAGGATAAATGGAGGGGGGGGGGGGGTCAGTACGGGATGAATGGGGGGTTTCAGTACAGGATGGATGGGTCGGAGCAGTGCAGGATGAATGGGAGAGCAGCAGTGCAGGATGGATGGGGGTGGCAGGAGAATCAATGTGAGGCGGATAGGGAGATCGGTGCAGGATGAATAGATGCGAGGGGGGGGGGGGGGATAAGAGGACTGAATAGAGGCAGGAATGGGGATCAGTGTGGGATTGAGAGGAGGGGTCCCTGGATAAAGGGGGGGGGGGGAGGATGAATGGGGAGCAGTGCAGGATGGATGGGGGTGGCAGGAGAATCAATGTGAGGTGGATAGGGAGATTGGTGCAGGATGAATAGATTGGAGGGGGGGGGGGGGGTTAGGACTGAATAGAGGCAGGAATGGGGATCAGTGTGGGATTGAGGAGGGGGTCCCTGGATAAGGGACGGAGGGGGAAAGAGAGAGAGAGACAGAGGGGAGGGGGAGGGACGGAGGGGGAGAGGGATGGAGAGAGGGAAAGAGAGACAGGGGCAGAGGGGGGGTGGGAGAGACAGGGGGGGGGGGGGGGGGAGGAGACAGAGCGGGGGAGAGAGACAGGGAGGGAGGGAGGGAGGGAGGGAGGGAGAGAGAGAGGGGGGGGAAAGAGACAGGGGGGGGAGAGAGACAGAGGGGGGGGGGAGGGGGAAGAGACAGGGGGGGAAAAAGAGAGAGACAGGGGGGGGGAGGGAGGGGGAGACAGGGGGGGGGGGGGGGGGGGGAAGGAGGACAGAAAGAGAGGGGGGGGGGGAGGGAAGAGACAGGGGGGGGGGAAGAGAGACAGGGGGGGGGGGGGGGGGGAAGAGACAGGGGGGGGGAAGAGACAGGGGGGGGGGGAAGAGACAGGGGGGGGGGGAAGAGACAGGGGGGGGGGGAAGAGAAAGAGGGGGGGGGGGGAAGAGACAGGGGGGGGGGGGGGGAGAGACAGGGGGGGGGGGAGAGACAGGGGGGGGGGAAGAGACAGGGGGGGGGGAAGAGACAGGGGGGGGGGAAGAGACAGGGGGGGGGGGGGGAAGAGACAGGGGGGGGGGGGAAGGGGAAGAGAGACAGGGGGGGGGGGAAGAGACAGAGGGGGGAGGGGGGGGGGGGAAGAGACAGGGGGGGGGGAAGAGACAGGGGGGGGGGGGGGGGGGAAGAGACAGGGGGGGGGGGAGAGAGACAGGGGGGGGGGGAAGAGACAGGGGGGGGGGACAGGGGGGGGGGAAGAGACAGGGGGGGGGGAGAGACAGGGGGGGGGAAGAGACAGGGGGGGGGGGGGAAGAGACAAAGGAGGAGGCAGTTGAGATCTCCTCGCCACCCAACAGCAAGAGGGTCTCCTGCTCTCCCTCCCTCCTCCCAGCTTCGGCGTGCGGGTTTGTTTTGAAAGCGCCGTTGGCGTAGTGGCAGGCAGCGTCCGTTATCAGGCCGGGCGGGGTGGGGGAGGAGAAGATGGCGCCGCCGCCGCTGTGTCCGGGGCCCGTCATTCGCTCTCCGACCTTCCGTCACACCACACTTAGTATCTTTCCCGCGCATTACAGCCGTCACCGACACAAAACGTCATGTTCCTTTTCTCCAGAGATACTGCCCGACCCGCTGAATTACTCCATTTTTTTGTGTCTATCTTCGGTATAAACCAGTATCTGCGTGTCAAGCCGGGCAAAATGGCTCGCCGTTTAGGTTGCCCAGCGGCACTTTGGGTGGTCATTGGCACCCGGGCAACCGCTAATTTCGAGCCCTGATATACCTCATGTCATTTCAGACCCACTATCATCCCCTACCACACTGGGGCATTCTCCAAGAGATCCACCAAGGCTGCAAAGCCCCCCTGGAGCAATGACTGGACATTCAAACGAAGGGCTAAATTCCCAAAGGGTTACTGTGTTGAACAGCTCACATGCTCTTTAACAAGAAACACGCGACATTTCCTGACGTTAACTTAAGAATGTACAAATCTTAAGAATGTACAAATGGCTCACATTCAATCATGCTTACCTGTCCACCAGAGAACACCACTGGTCCAGGTCCAAGGGTGGGACGGTAAGGAATGGTGGCACCTTTTGGTGGAGACTACACAGGAAAAGAAACATAATGGAGTATTACCATTAGAACATTAGAAATAGAAGCACGCCATAATGCCTTTATGATTTAACGTCACTTTTCTGTTTAATCCCCATATTATCAACTATCTTAGTATCGAAAAAGCTATCCGTTTTCTTGAATGTCTTAGCATCCACAATATTCTGGAACACACATGACCAGTTTCAGAAAGGGAGGGGAATTGGTGAACTGCATCGCCGCACCAGTTGTTACATTGTATGATTTGAGCATGACTCCCTCCACAATTACTTTGTAGCCAGGCATCTGATGGAGGGAAATGGGGGGGAACTCTAAAGTCAGCAAGGCTTGTCTCCCTCTATCTCCACTGAATGTAGAACAGCGCACTTTAATGCCTCCTTTTATTCTCATTGCATCCTAACCTACTTGTGCCTCAGTCAATTCTCGCCAAAATTATTTCAAAATCTGTTCCAAAATTATTTGTGTTTGATGCTCTTTCATCAGCTTTGGAGTTAAATACAGTGGCCTGCCATTTAAATTCCAACCAGCTTCAGTTATTATCCTCTCATATTCAAACTTGGTTTTCCAGAAAATTCCTCAATTCCACTAAACACCAGATACTGTGCTTCTATAATCTCCAATAACAGAAATTTCACTCCCTACTCAGGGGCTGAAATCTGTACTATACTCTAATCCCTTTCTGCTGCCCAAGAACACAGAGCACCCCAGACAATTTCAAATCCTGATCTCATCAATGTCAAGGATGTTACTGCTGGGAAATAGGCATCTGGACCGGAAAGTGTTCTGTGTCGGCATCAAATTCGTAGCACAGGTTAGAAAGAGGAATGTATTCTTTCCACACTGTCGCATCAAACATTCCTAAGATTGAGCAGTAACATAGAAACATAGAAATTAGGTGCAGGAGTAGGCCATTTGGCCCTTCGAGCCTGCACCGCCATTCAATATGATCATGGCTGATCATCCAACTCAGTATCCCGTACCTGCCTTCTCTCCATACCCCCTGATTCCCTTAGCCACAAGGGCCACATCTAACTCTTAAATATAGCCAATGAACTGGCCTCAACTACCCTCTGTGGCAGAGAGTTCCAGAGATTCACCACTGTGTGAAAAAAAAAAAAAAAAAAAAAACGGAACTATATATCATTTCCTTCAGTGCTTCTTTACCACAAACATGGTATCATCCACAAATGCTAGACATACTGCTCCAGAATTTCAAAGTTTCCTAAATAATCCTAGGGAGTCCTGAGTTGCCATTACTGATGACTGTTCTGTTTTCCTGTTTTCTGTTAATCATTTACCAGATAGTTCAAAACTGAGTCCATCACTGGACCCTCACAATTCACATTTCTCACCTCCAGAATTACTGCACAAATTTGCCTGATGCAGTGGATGATGGCATCCTGAGTTCCAGAGATGGTGACTGCACGCTCGGTCGAGTTTGGCAGCAGGTCCCCGGCTACCTGAACCTGAGCTCCTGTAGTCTGCAAAGGCAAAGACAGTATTTCTGCTTCTGTTGCTTTAAACTGCGTTAGTCAAGCCCTGTCATGTACAACATCCTGCTGGGAGAAAAACTTGGACCAGAGCTTGCTGGCTTCAGGAAAACTTGCTTTAATACATTTCTCCATTGGATTGTGAGGTTAAACCCTCATTTCCACTGATGGTCTTAAATTATAAAGCAAAGACTGGAAATTTGAAATAAAATCTGAATGCTTTATACGTTCAATACATCAGGTAGTATCTATGAATAGGTTAATATTTTATGACAAAAGCTCTTGAAACATTAACTAGTTTCTCCACAGAAGCTGCTTGACTAACTGAATATCTCCTGTATTCTGTTTTTTATTTTATGATCCATATCAATCCCAGAATCACAATGATTGAATCTTACAGGATAAGACCATTCAACTCATTGTCCTTGCAGTGACTCCATGTAAAAGCTGAATCTAATAATTCACCCTCCTATCAAAGTTACTGCTGATCAACCATTGTTCGCCAGATTATGTTACATTAAAAAAAGTGTTCCATGTGGTCTCTGGCAACTGAAAAAAACAAACTCCTCCATTTACATCTCTTATTATATTGGTCAGATGTATTCCATTACACCGGACGGCACAGTAGAGCTGCTGCCTCACAGTGCATCAGACTTGGTTTGATCCTGACCTCGGGTACTATCTGTGTGGAGTTTGCAGATTCTCACTGTGATCACGTAGGTTTCCGCCAGGTGTTCCAGTTTCCTCCCATATTGTAAATTGCCCCCAGTGTGTAGGGAGTGGAAGAAAAAGTAGGACAACATAGAACTACTGTGAACGGGCGATCAATGGACTCAGTGAGCCGAAGGGCATGTTTCCATGCTGCATCTCTAAACTAAACTTGGCCTTTTCTTTCATTAAAGACAAGCAGCAGTAATAAAACATCTCAAATACTCGATGTCTTGCTTTGAACCATAATTTTATAATGTGGCGAGCTCCCAATTTTTACCCTGATGCGCAAGGAACAGGCATCATCCGGTACAAAACACCACCCGCCCATTCCTCACCGACTCACAGGTAGCTTGTATATGTGATGACCAATTTTACCAAAGTGGGTCAATTTGATTCCCATTGTGTGTGGTCTTGCATTAGTAACATGTAATTAAACACAAGATGCATTAGTACTGCTATAGTTGTATTGAATTCACAATGTTGCACGTGCCCACAATTAGATCCAGAATTACTCACAATATGATCCAGACTGCTATGTTTCTTACAGCCAAAACAATTTACCTCTCTAATCTCCTTGATTTTTGACCCTCCTTTGCCTATCAGCGAACCACACTGACTGGCAGGGATTACCAGGCGCAGTGTAACAGGGGGCTTGCTCCTTGTGGTGTCACTCAGGCTTGATGTACTGAGGTCCTGGAACAAAGAAAAGACAGGACCATTAGTCTAATGTCAATAACAATAGATCTAAGCCGCTGAAAAGGGGAAAAGGAGTAGGGAGGTGGATGGCAGGGAGAACAGCTTCTACTATACATATATTAATATACATTCATAATAAAATTTCACAGAAACAAACGTAACCAAATCCAAATTATTTCAAATCGTTATCAAAAGATCAATCAATCATTTAAGAATGCTTGGGAGAAGAATAGGAAATTTAAAGTTTAGAGAGACAATTCCAGAGAATACAAGCAAAGGAATTGAAAGGCAGGAGTCTGAAGAGGGACACAAAACACAAAAGATGAGACCTTTAAATCTGAGACACTTGATGTTACGGTTGAATTGAGGGATAATGGGGATAGGATACGATCAGCATATGCTGTTTCCCTAGGGTAGATGTACTAGGATTTCATAAACATATCTTTAATAGCTCACCACTTCACTGAACTCTGTAGTTAAATGTCACTTAGGGGTACCTCTGCCATTACTGATGGATCTGCCATGGAAGCAGCAAATCCTACTGCTAGATCAATTTGAGACTTGCTATGTGAGGGTTTGGCAACTTGATTTTCCAACTTGGTTTCAGTTTAATGAAAAACAAACGGCACTACTTGAAATTTGGCACAGATTTAGATAAAATATAATTGTGAAGGAATTCATAACTCAGTGTCAAAAGTTGCACACTAATTAATGAAGTTAATTAGAAAATTAGATCGAAAAAGTAAGCGCCATCTAGTGCTCAATACTCATATTACTCCATGGGGAGTCCAATTCCATGCTGCAGTCTATTTAAACCATATATTATTATACCATATACACTTCTTCCCACCCTTCCTCCTGTAAGGACTCCATCCCCTACTCCCAATTCCTCTGCCTACGCCGCATCTGCTCCCAGGATGATGCTTTCCACACCAGGGCATCTGAAATGTCCTCATTCTTCAGGGAACGGGGATTCCCCTCCTCCACCATGGATGAGGCTCGCACCAGGGTCTCTTCCATACCCCGCAACACTGCTCTCTCTCCCCATCCCCGCACTCGCAACAAGGGCAGAGTCCCCCTAGTCCTCACCTTTCACCCCACCAGCCGTCACATACAACAAATAATACTACGTCATTTTCGCCACCTCCAACGTGACCCCACCACTCGCCACATCTTCCCATCTCCCCCAATGTCTGCCTTCCGCAAAGACCGCTCCCTCCGCAACTCCCTTGTCAATTCTTCCCTTCCCTCCCGTACCACCCCCTCCCCGGGCACTTTCTGTTGCAACCGCAAGAAATGCAACACCTGTCCCTTTACCTCCCCCCTCAACTCCATTCAAGGACCCAAGCAGTCGTTCCAGGTGCGACAGAGGTTGACCTGTATCTCCTCCAATCTCATCTACTGCATCCGCTGCTCTAGATGTCAGCTGATCTACATCGGGGAGACTAAGCGGAGGTTGGGCGATCGTTTCGCCGAACACCTCCGCTCGGTCCGCAAGAACCTACCTGACCTCCCGGTGGCTCAGCACTTCAACTCTCCCTCCCATTCCCAATCCGACCTCTCTGTCCTGGGTCTCCTCCATTGCCAGAGTGAGCAACACCGGAAATTGGAGGAACAGCACCTCATATGCTTGGGGAGCCTGCATCCGGGGGGCATGAACATTGAATTCTCCCAATTTTGTTAGCCCTTGTCGTCTCCTCCCCTTCCTTAGCCCTCGAGCTGTCTCCTCCCATCCCCCAGCCCTCGGCTCCTCCTCCTCCTTTTTCCTTCCTTCACCCCGCCACCCACTATCAGTCTGAAGAAGGGTTTTGGCCCGAAACGTTACCTATTTCCTTCGCTCCATAGATGCTGCTGCACCCGCTGAGTTTCTCCAGCATTTTTGTGTACCATACCATGTGTGTGTGTGTGTGTGTGTGCGTGTGTGTGTGTGTGTGTGTGTTTGTGCGTGTGACTTGTGAATATGACTGGAGTTATATATAATTATATATTTAAAAAAAATAGATATTGAATATAATTGTCAGTGTGTATGTTGAGTGAGACTGCCGCAGAGGTCCCGGGTTTCACCGGCTCCTGAACCCGCCTAATTAATATGTGAGAGCAGATCCTGTGCGTTCACCCGTTTACTGAACCCCACTGCCTGCCAGTGGGCAGAGGGGGATCACGGTCATAGTGGGACTGGCGCAGTGCCAGGCATGGGGGAAGGCTAATTAAGGCAACTTCCACTGAGTGGAAAATGCATAACCCTAACCCTAACTCGCCCCCCCCCCCCTTGCAGAGCTGCTCACGGCTGGAGCTGGAGCCACTTTGGGACCGGCTGCGGGCTGCGTACGTGTGGCCACTCAGCGTGTCCACCTCGGCCAGCATGCCCTTCTGGACCATCATGGTTATGATGGTGGGGAAAAGCACTGGCCTGAACGCCGCGCCGCCCGGGCCACCTTCAGCAACCCCATTGTGCCAGCTCCATCAGTACACCCGCTCGCTCGCTGCAACATCCACGGGCCGACAGCCCTACCGATCCCTCGCAACACCCACGGGCCAGGTGACAGCCCGACCAACGCCTCGCAGCACCCATCGGCGGGCTGACAACCCCCTCGCAGCACCCACGGGCCAACCGACAGCCCGACCGATTGACTGACCCTAATCCTAACCCTAGCTCTACATTTTTATTTAACAGTTCACATCATAATTTTACAACGCTAAATCAATTGTAAAACAAAATTATCAGCAAGGTTACATTACCTTTATTCCTTTGAAACCTTGCTATTTTTTTTTTTTGATGTAATTAGGAAGCAGCCATAATCCCAGTGTGCTCGCTGCCTAGCTACCATGAAACAAAGTGCGTGATTGGTCAATTGGTGTCCGACGCAATGTCAAACGTGCTTTGATTGGACAATTTGACTCGGAAAATTGGAGATTTTTCTCATATTTTTAAAATATGTGCAGGTTTTGGTCTTGACAAGTTTCAGGTATGGTTTCTATAATATTTTTACACAATATGTTATAAATACAGGTAGATACGTAATTTGGGTCATGAAATTAAACGAAAAAGCACCTCAGCCCACGGTCTAAAAAGCTCTTGTACTAAACCATTCCAAACACGTACCTCTTCAAGTTTGCCTGTGATCATTGTGAATGCTTTGAAGACTGCCTCCATCGAACCAGTAATTGTGATGATCCGTTCAGGGCATGAGCCCTCAGACACGTTGATACGTGCGCTGCTCTACAGAAAAGAAACACAAAACACCCACCTAGCTAAATGCAGCAAGTCACGCAAAATTTATGTAGGTATCATTGAACCCCAGTTAACCTTAGTTTGTATCCCAAATATCATTTATTCTAAAAGAATCACCCCAAATATATCAATTAGATAGCAGTCTGTAACCTGAAGTTTCAAGAGTTTAATTTAGGTAGTGAGGAACTAATGTGTGAGCTACTGGGCCATGTCCACATATTACTGAATCAGATAACCATGACCATGCTCAGAACATCACCTTCAAAAGAACAAGTTGGTTGAAGTCGCTCATCCACTGTGAGGATGTACTCCATCATGATATGGTGTGCTAATGCAGGTATGCTAATGCAGGACCCATTTAGCAGCCAGATTGAATATTTATCAAGTAATATAAACAGACTTGTATTCTACTGAGTTAGCATCAGTGATCAGCGTGAATATTGAATGACAAAAGATCCCCATAACTCACCTCCTCGCGCATTCGCTTTATCGTGTCACCTTTCTGAAAAGTGAAACAGAGTGTGAAATTGCTGAAACAGCCCAACCAGTGGTGGTGCATGGGAACAAGAAACAAACCCGCGTGGGAAAAATGCAAGTGTGCTGGGTACTCACCTTCCCAATGATGCTGCCAACTTCCTGTGAGGAAAAAGGAAGAATGCAATTATCAACATGGAGAAAGCATCCAGATCCCAACTCTAGTTGTGCTAGCTCACGCCTGTGATGCTACATGGTTATCAACATTGAATATCAATGAATATTAAGGGATAGGTATATTGTCCATCCATAGTTGCCCTTTTTGATCACTGATAATGGTTTGTTATAATTGAACAGGTAGTAAGTTAGCTGCTTTAGAGATCAGTTAACAGTCAACCAAGTTAGTATGGTGCTATGGCCAGACAGGGAATGCATGGTGAGTTTGTTTTCTTAAACCAGGTACATTTTCAATGATGCGAAAGAAATAGGCAACGTTTCGGGTCGAAACCCGAAGGGTCTCGAACCGAAACGTTGCCTATTTCCTTAGCTCCATAGATGCTGCCTCACCCACTGAGTTTCTCCAGCATTTTTGTCTACCTTCGATTTTCCAGCATCTGCAGTTCCTTCTTAAACATTTTCAATGATGATCGCATAGCTTGAATAGTTATAATTACATAAGAATTTTATTGATCAAGTTTAACACAATGTGACTTGAATGAATGCATTATTGACCCAGTAAGTTAATACGTTATCTACACACTATGCTTGGATAAACAATGGATGTAAAATTCAGTGTCTATCCGGTGATGAGGTGGAGTGGTCCAGCAATGCCACTCAAAGACTAGGTATAAATGGGTTGTAGGTTGCTTTTGGATTCTGAATACATTTTGCAGCTCCTCAGTAACATACCTTGCCATGCATGAGCAGTCGGAGGGTCAGTGTAACATGCAGTCCTCCATCAGAACAGTAATCAGTCTGGTCCATTGTCGGCTGCAGCTCCAGGTCAGAGCACATCAAACTGTCACTAAGCACGAAGAAAAAAGTTACAATCGAAAATAAAAAATGCAAATAAAATGATAGCACGCGCCACAAAAGAGACAGGAATGGAAATGAATTAAAACAAAGGGCTCAGTTAACCAACCCACAAATAAGCACTCTCAATGATTAAACCCTGACAAGAGATTACTTGGATCACAACGTCAAAGGTCAGCCCAGGACCACATCCATCAGCCTTCAAAAGAATTTGCATAAAATGAGAAGAGGAATGAAATGTAAAGCCAGAGAGGGAGGGATATAGGTGGAAGGGAAAGGGGGGGGGGGGGTAAAAAGGGAAATGAGGGACGGGAGACGACTGCACAAAGGAGGGGAACGGAGCAGGGTAACTGGGGGTTCGAGGATGTGGGAGCGCATTGGGGTGGGGAGCATGGGAAAGAGGGGGATGTTAATTGGGGTATTAGTTGAAATTGGAGAATTCAATGTGCATACCGTTGGGTTGTAAGCTACCCAAGGTGGAATACGAGGTGCTGTTCCTCCGGTCTGCGTGTTGCCTCAGTCTGGCAATGAAGGACGCCAAGGACAGAAAGATCGGTATGAAAATGGGAGTTAAAATGGTTGCAACCAGGAGATCCCTCTGCCTTTACATTTCACTCCTCTTCTGACACCCTTTATCTCCTTTTCACCTCTAGCCTTTGTCACTTCACCATACCAATCAAGAGATCCCTCACATATATCAACCTATCACCTGCCAGGCTTTGTCCCACCTCCACCTCCCTTTTCAACCCCATTCTCAATCAGCCTGAAGAAGTGTCTTGACCTGAAACAGTGTCTGACTATTTCCTCTACAGATGTTGCCTGGCCCGCTGAGTTCCTCCACCACCTTATGTTTTGCTCAAAATTCCAGCATCCACAGGTGTCAACCTTTATGCCCAGGCAATTTAAGTTCTTGTCTAGATACTTCTTAAATGCTGTTGGGGACTCTGCTTCTATTTCTCTCCCTCTCTCTCTGGCAGTGCATTCCAGATATTCACCACTCTCTCCTAAATCTAAGTCCTCTAATTTTCTTCACCTGTTAAAGGGAGAGGTTTTCTGCTATTTTTCCAATCTATGCACCTCATTTTATATATCTTATTCATGATGCCTCTTAATCTCTTCCGGGAAAAAATAACTAGCCTCTACACTCTTTAGAAGAAATTTACTTGGTAGAAAATATGAATAGTGGGATATCCAAAATATATCTGGGGATTATTGCAGTGAGCAATAAACTTTGAAGGGGATGAATGGCCTTTTCTCAACCATCTTCCTCATGTTCTCCTGAGCCCGGCATAAGCACAATGACTGCAGAAGTGTCCAAGGCAACATCAATTGCAACAATTGTCAATGTAGACCATTAGCAAATTTCCCAAAGCACCTTTCTTGCTTGAAATAACCAATCATAGAAAAGAGCAAAAATGCACCGCCACATTAAGGCAACATTCAGGATTCTGTCAACTTTGTGATGAGATTTCTTAACTTCCCCATGGTTCTTTAGCCAATTATTATTACATTTTACACATTGATTAGTCTACAATCCAAACTCAGCCCTCAGGTTTCAACATAGCCTGAGCGGTTGGTTTAGAGGAGTTGCACGTTGAGAGAGCAGATGCAAAGGCATTCTGCCGTTTGATCTCGCTCAGCTGTCTGGCACATGGCCCAGATCTTTATCTTATTTTAACAAGGCAAATGACAGGCTGGCTGCCGAGGGTGGGCAAAATTTGGACCCTTCGCATTGGAATAAAAGTTCTGTATTTTCAACACATCAAATGATGAACAAATAGAATATGTTGGACAGGAATTTCCGAATTTTCTCCAGCCCTCCATCGAGGTTCACAATTCACCATAGTATTAAAGGTTTCAGCTTTCAGGTAGGACATTAAGTCACAGCTCTTCGCCCCTGAGTGAATGTAAAAGAGGGATGAGCGGTGGGGGGGGACCAGGTCGGAGAGTGGGGGAAACGGGTCGGAGAGGAAGGAAACGGGTCCGGTGGGGAGGAAGGAAACGGGTGGGGGTGGGAGCAAACTGGTGGGGGGGGGAAACGGGTGGGGTGGGGCGGGGGGGGGGGGGAAACGGGTGGGGTGGGGGGGGGAGGAAAAACGGGTTGGGTGGGGGGGAGGAAGGAAACGGGTGGGGGGGGGGGGGGGGGGGGGGGGGAAAGGAGGCGGGTAGTAAACGGGTCCGGGGGGAAGAAAACGGATCGGGGGGGGGGGGGGGGGGGGGGGGGGGAGGGAGGAAACGGGGGGGGGGGGAGGGGAAGGAAAACGGGTGTGGGGGTTGGGGGAAACGGAAACGGGTTGGGGGGAAGGAAACGGGTGGGGGTGGGGAGGAAGGAAACGGGGTGGGGGGTGGGGGGAAGGGAAACGGGCGGGGTACGGGTTGGGGGGGAAAGGAAACGGGGGGGGGGACGGGTGGGGAGGAAACGGGTGGGGGGGGGGGGGGAGGATGGAAACGGGGGCGGGGGAGGCGAAGAAAAAGAAACGGGTCGGGAGGGGGAAGAGACGGATGGGAGGGGGGGCGGGTAGTAAACGGGTCCGGGGGGGGGGAAGGAAACGGATTGGGGTGGGAGGAGGAGGGGGGGGGGGGGGGGGGGGGGGGGGGGGGGAAACGGATCGGGGCGGGTGAAGAAAACGGATTGGGAGGCTGGAAACGGATTGGGGGGGGGGGGGGGGAGAGGAAACGGATCGGGGCGGGGGGTAGTAACGGGCCAGGCGGGATGGGTGAAGAAACGAGGGAGAATATGTAAAGGCGTGAAAATGGGGAAATCTGTGAGACGTGAAATTTGAGAAGTGGGGAAGGGGCGGGAGTGGAGCGGGGAAGGGACGAGGAATGATCAGTTGGCGGGTTTTGGGGCCGAGCGCGGGCAGGATTAGTAACTGCGAGCGCGAGGCCTAGTCAGGGAGCGGCGCCGAGGCGCCTGGAGGCCGCGTGCGGCCCAGCTCCCCCCCCCCCCCCCTCTCTCTCTCTCTCAGGCCCGGCCGCCCGCCCGCGCCCCGACTACACCCCGCCGGCCCGCCTGCCGCGGGGCTCAGTACCCGTTCACGTTCACTCGCCGCCATCCCCTCCCCACCCCGCCGCCATCGCCTTACCCCGCCAACATCTCCGCCGCCGTTGTCCGAATGTGGTTCCTCTCCGACTTCCTGCTGACGAGAAGCAGCGACAATCGTCCGCCTGTACGACACGCAGCGCACCGCGACCTCCCTCACCACCGCCCTCGCCCGGCCCGCCCGCCAACTGCACACACTCTGCGCCTCTTCCTCCCCATCGTCAACAAAATATCCTCCCCCACTGTCTGGTCGCGCAAACACCCCTTTCATTCACCCGTCTGATTCTGCAAACAACTCCCCACCCTCCCTCCACTCACCCCACAGTCTGATCATGCAAACAATTTCCCCACCCTCCACAGTCTGATCGCGCACCCCCCCCCCCCCCCCCCCCCTCCCTCCCACCCAAAATTGAACCGGGCCCGAACGCGTGCATTTTCTAAATCCTTGTGTTTTTGGGAAGGCGGGCTTCAGATTTCACTCCCTTTTGTACAATGAAAGGGTATTCTCATTCTTACTAAATGTACTTTCGGTGAATTTTAAGATTGTCCACTGCAGTCGTCAATACCCCTTTAAACAAACACATGCTGGAGTAACTCAGCGGGTCAGGTAGCATCTCTGGAGGACATGGATAGGTCGGGACATTTCTTCTGTCACCTACCTATGCCCTTCAGCGATGCTGCCTAAACCACTGAATCACTCTTAACACTTTATTTTGTAGACCAGCATCTGCAGAGTTCCACGTTTCTCAATTTCCCTTTATCCATCAAATCAAATGCATTTATTATGTTAATCTCCCAAATCTCACGTACTCAGATCAAAGTTAAAAGCAGTGTGATGGAGATACAAGAACCTGTAGATGCTGTTATCCGGACCAAAAACAAACTGGATGAGCTCAGCAGGTCAAGCTGCAGCAGGGGAGGTCGACATTTTGGGTGATAGCTGCCAAGGATAAATTCATCATTATATTTAGTGACCAATCTTGTACACGTGTTAATGGAGCCAAAGGGGATTGTGGTAAACCCATGACAGCCATAAGACTGATTGTACAGTCTAAGGGTAAAGTATTCAGGGGTGCACAGTGGCGCAGCGGTAGAGTTGCTCCCCACAGTGCCCGAGATGTTCGATCCTGGCTATGGATGCTGTTTGTACAGAGTTTGTATATTCTCCCTGTGACTGTGTGGGCTTTCTCCGAGTGCTCCGGTTTCTTCCCACACTCCAAAGACTTGCAGGTTTGTAGGTTATTTGGCCGGTAAAATTGTGAATGGTCCCTAGAATGTAGCATAGTTTAGTGCAAAGGGCGTTCGCTGGTCAGCGTGCACTCATTTGGCCGAAGGGCCTGTTTCCACACTTTCTCTAAAGTATATTGTACACACACCACCCCCCCTCCTTTCTTAAGCTGCCGTTGCATTAATTGCCAACTCTGCTGGAAGTATTTACTAGCATTTCCACATCACCTATATTCACCCAGTTTCAAGACATGTGCCATCCCAGGGTTACTTTGTTGAGTTATCTCAATACATTCCTGGCCCCCTACCAACTTTAATCTACTGTTCGCTTTCCCCTCCCCCTCCCGCACCACACACATTCATCATTCCTGCCTGCCCTTCCTGATCCAGTGACTTTGTTTGGAAGCGTCTCACTTTTAAATTATTCATCCTGGTTCTGACCCAAAACGTCAACTATTCCTTTTCTCTGGAGCTGCTGCCTGACTCGCTGAGTTATTCCAGCATTTTGTGTCTACCTTCGGTGTAAACCAGAATCTGCAGTTCCTTCCAACACAAGTGTTTTTGAGACGCGCCCTCTAAAATGGATTAAAAGACTACACAGTATTGTTTTGACGTGGAGGGACAAGAGTTCCCTATGTCTTGGTGTCAATATTTAGCTCAACACCTAAAAATAAAGGCTTAAGTTTAAGTTTATTGGAATGGCACGAAAGTAGGACGCAAACAATTTTAATGTTTAATGTTTTATGTGTCATTCCTAACTATCACTGTATGTCACGTTGTCACTTGCGGGCAGAGCACCAAGACAAATTCCTTGTATGTGAATACTTGGCCAATAAACGTTTTCATTCATTTCTTTCCCATCTAGACTCGGTTTGCACAATTGCACCCCAAGTTAAGATTTAGCTCTTAGGGTTAAAGGAATCAAGGAATCCGGGGAAAAACCAGGAACTGATTTTAGTTCCAATTCATGTACATTCTATGTATGGTTGCTGGCGGAGTGTTTGGGCAGGTGAGAGCAGTTGCTGGGTTAAACAATACTCGGGCAGGTTTAAGTAGTGAGAATAGATGTACGCAGAGCCACACCAACTTCAAAAAGATGCTGAGCGAGCCCAGTGCTTGGCGTCAGGCGGTCTGTACATCAATCTCTTCCTCAGGAGGTCACAGATTTTTAAAATTAATTTTCTCTTTGTTTATTGTCCAGTCAGATTACAAAGGTGATTTCAACATCCAGGAAGGTAGTTGGTGGGGGCAGGTGGGATAATGCAGCAATCAACACAGGCACTGGGATATATTCAGCCAAGCCAGTGTCACATTACACTGTTGTTCCAGCCCAGAAGCCTCAGGGCAAAAGACCTTTAATGACGTGGGACCCACCTAGCCAACTCTACTGCTGCCGTCACTCTCTCCCAGCCTGTCTCATTCAGTTATTCTTTCTCTCACCATTCTCTTTGAAGATTAATGTGCAAGCCTCACTGCTGATAAATGTTGAGATGGAGAGTTTGGCTTCTACATTGAATGGATACCCTCCAATTCTAGTGAGCCACAAAACCTGCATTTTGTGGCTTCTAAAGAAAGTTTCAGCCCTGGCCTACGATCATTACACTTTTCCCCTTTTCTATTCTACAAATTACCAGCTATGCATTCAGCCACTGAGGTCTCAGAAAGCATGATCTGTGAACACAAGGATAGAGAGGGATCACTGAATAACTAAAGGCCAACTTTTTGATTATTGACCTTAATCCTCAAGGCACCCAAACTTCACTGAAATTAAAAATTATCATAATCTCGATGCATGCTCGATCTCCTCAATGAAAATATTCACTTTAGTCACATCCTAATACCCTAAACTACATAAAATTATCCCGAGCAGGGCAGCACAATGGCGCAGCAGTAGCGTTGCGGCCTCACAGCGCTGGAGATCCGGGTTCGATCCCAACTATGAAGTTGTAGGTTCTCCCTGTGACCGCGTGGGTTTTCTCTGAGATCTTCAGGTTTCTCCCACACTCCGAAGACATACAGGTATGTAGGTTAATTGGCTTAGGACAATTTACATTTATACCTAGTGTGTGTAGGATAATGTTAGTGTGTTGGGATCGCTGGTAGTTGCGGACTTGGTGGGCCGAAGGGCCTGTTTCCGTGCTGTATCTCTAAACTAGTCAGCAAATCTACAACCTGGACACAATGTGACAGGCAACATGATTTCACAGGAGTAAATGATTACATCAGGCATAAGTACTGGTAGTTCTGCTCTAACGTACTTTTCTATAATACAAATTGGATGCAACAAGAATAATTAATATCTATTACACTGGATACATTGATTACAACATTTCCATCTGGAACTAGAATCACTTAAAAGTTACCTTGGGGGGGAAAAAAAAAAAGCAGAAAAAAAAATCTTGGATTTAAACAGTATAGGCAATGAAATTTGTTTCTTTGCAACTTGCCCATAGTAATCAGGCGCCATTGTCTCAACAGCATCGCTGCTACTTTAACTGTGGATGGCCATTGAAATTGCCAAACAATCACTTCTATTGACACTTGTACAGCAATACAATTAAACAATTTAATACAGCCTTTAATACTTTTAGCTTGAAGTACCAAAAATAAACGTAACTATCAAAAAAACATAATTTTTGAAAATCCTGTGGGGAAAATTAACCCATGTCATTGCAAATCTGAAACCCTCCAACCCCTAATCCACTTTTCCCCTTAGACACGATCTTGAAACATGATTTTGTAGCAACACAAATATCACTTTGCAGCAGAACTACCCGAAAGATAAAATATTTGTTAATTACAGATTTGTAGGTAGAAAACAGATCAATAGTGGTTCGACTACCCGACTGTACATTCTACCCCCACATTTGCACAAACAGTGGACAGTCTGAAGAAGGGTCTTGACCCAAAACGTCACCCATTCCTTCTCTCCAGAGGTGCTGCCTGTCCCGTTGAGTTACTCCAACATTCTGTGTCTACGAGTTAAACCAGCATCAGTAGTTCTTCAGACAGATGTCAATAGTTACACTAAATCTCAAAATTAAACACCAAAGCCTGGAGATTAGATAGGATAAACAAAAATAATATTTGACAGAGCTTTTAAAGTTGCTCTCCAAAGGGAAAATAAATTGTCAGTTGCACAAGTCTAGAACCAAATGAAAAGAATGAGTACAATAGTAATATGCTGGAAGTGGTTACAATGATATGGAAGGATGAGAGGTCACAGGGAGTAAGAATTTCATGGATGTGCCGGGAATTTCAAGATTAAGCAGAGGTTGAAAGGGCTGACAAAGAGATTGAACTGGATGCTTCCATACAGTAACGGATCACGTGCTCCGTGGATGTTGGCAAGGTGTGATACTGAAATGTCACCAACAAAAACGGATGCCAAATAACATGAGGTGATGTCATGGTAGGTGAAGAGTTATGAAGGACTGCAAAACCAGTGCCAAATAATCAAACCATTCTTAACTGGGTGCCAATGCAGGTTAGCAAGGCGTGAGTGACGGCCTGATTAGCAAAGGTTTGGATGACCCCATGTATGTTTGAGTGGAGTGAGGGAAGCTGACCATGAGTCAGCTGCAGCTATGCAATCTCAAGTTTCCATGTCCTTCAGCCGGGTTTCTACAGCAGACAAGTTGGAGGCAGGAGCAGAATCAAGCAGCTTGTAGGATTGGAAATAGGTCAGCTGGTGTTGAACTGTAATAATCAATTCAGTCAAAACAAGCCCACCAAGTTTGCACAGATAAAATATTTTTTTCTATGTCTTCCCTTTTATCTTCACCTTGCCCTCTCCCTATGAAAAAGCTTCAGAATTTTAAACCTCAAGTATTCCTTTTACCATGTTGCTGTGTCTCCCCTCCTTGATTCACCTTTCTAGCCAGCTTTTCCTCTCACTCTGCCCAAGTTTTTGAAGTGTAGTGCCCAGGTTTGGAACTGGTACTCTTCAGATAATTTGCCAATGATTTATACAAGCTCCATGTTGGGAGTGGTTAACAAGGTACATTTCAAGAACAAGTGTTGAAGTTAGGCAGACTAAAGAGAATTTAATGGCTATCCTGTATGACAGTGGAAGAAATATTAGCGGGTTTGTTTTTAGCTTTGGTTGTTAATGGAAGATTGGAGGCAACAATTACACAGCAAGAGTTGTTGACACCATGGTGGTTGTGAGACAGATGGATATTAGCCTTGTCTGGCTAATATGGGATAATTCGACCAGATTGTCCCCATCACCCCTCACTACCTGGCACTCTAATTGTAGCTCATTCTGAAATAATCCCCTAGTTGTGTCAGAAGTAAAGCAGCTTTCGCCTGATCTGTCTAACTCCTTTCCAGCCTGTTTAATTAAACACCCACAGAAACAGATATCTATTGCCTGACGCATCAGTCTTTATTCAGTGAATGTCTGCACAAGAGAAGGAAATGAGAGTGTAATAAAGATAAACAAGTTCTGGTTTGTGCCAGATTCACAGTTCTCATCCATTTCAGCTGCGAGGTAGTTACATGGCCTCTAAGGCACAGATAAGGCCCCGATGCCAACGACATTTTTGTCCACTACACTTATTCCATATTCTCACATCATAGAAACATAGTGACTGCATCCATCTATGCCTTCCTATTTAAATGATCTGATTCCACATCCTCTGACAGCATGTTCTAAATATCAACGAGTAAACCCTGGCACTCTTGCAATGCAGCATTCTCCCAACAAGATAACTGATACTGAATGTAGCATTAGCTGCCTCAACTATGAGAACAATATATTATTCCTGTTATCATTCCTTCCCCCACCACAGCATGATGGATTGCCATCAGGTTAAAAAATATATAAACTAGAGTTCAGATTGAACAGATTGCGGACACTTCAGGTCAAAATTTTAGCCTGAACAGTTATGGGCCTGTCCCACTATACGAGGTAATTCAAGAGCTCTCCCGAGTTTAAAAAAAATCAAACTCGTGGTAAGTACGTAGAATGTACGTAGCTGCTACGTCGGAGCTCGGGGACGTCTCGTAGCAGCTCGTAATGCTAATGGCAGGAACTCGGGAAACTCGTGAAGTTTTTTCAGCGCTGTGAAAAATGTCCACAAGAGCCCCCGAGTACCTACGAACGGTTATTACCGTAATTCTCCGAGTTCGAATCGGGAAACTCGGGAGAACTCTTGAATTACCTCGTACAGTGGGACAGGCCCATTAGGAGGCAGGAACTTGTACTTCCCAGCAATGTTCATAACTCCATCTGTTGCCAAATGCTTTAAGTATTATTGAAGCCAATTTGGAGAGGGCAAATTCCACAGTGATACTGCCCAGACAACATACTTTCATGATGATAGATGAGGAATACATATTAACCAGAACATTGCAAGAACTCCTTTGTTCTTCTCTGAAATGCTTTGGATGGAATGGTGGCACTCAGCTCAGATATGCTGCCTCACAGCTCCAATGACGTGTTCAGTCCTGACCTACAGTGCTGTCTGTGCAGTTTGCATAATCTGCCTGTGACCATGTGGGTTCTCCCCAGGTGCTCCTGTTTCATACCACATCACAAATGGTCACAGGGAAAATTATTGGCAGAGTGAGGTTGCTGTGAGCTGACAAAGTGGAAAACATATAGCCCATCAAGTACGTTGTAAGAGAATATTGGATTGTTTATATTCATTGATGAGGAAACAAGGCTTCCTCTTAACAAGCCACCCAAAAAATGGCACCACCCTCAGTTAGACAGATATAGAAACAGGCCTTTCAGCCCATCATGTCCATTCTGACTAATCATGTACATCAACAACATCCTGTTTTCCAGTCCTGGAATACCAGGGTGGGACCCAACCCTCCTAGCAAACCAAGGCTGGCCTGGTGACCTCAGGCATACAGGTAAATAGACAAAACTATACAAAGGCCCAGATGTGACTTGCACTAACACGCTACTAATAAAATATTCCTTCTTGTGAAGCTGTTATTCAGTGTTGCTGTCAGGGGCAACCACGGAGACAGGATGCCTCTCACCCAGCAGCTGACTAAGTGTAGTGCAAAGCCAGTGAACGGGAACTGTGATCAGCTCCCTCTCTCTATTTCTCTCTCTCTCTCTCTTTCCTCCCCCTATAATTCTCTTGAATAGGCCACTGATTTATGGCATCGCAGCAGTTGTTAATCATCAGAATCTAGAGGAAAGCAGATAAATGAATAAAGCAGAAGCAGGTGGGCGATGGAAGGTGACCGCAGTGACCTTTGGGCTTATCCTTCAATCGGGCGGCTTATCCGCATTCTGACAGTACAGCTGTCACTCGGTTGCATTGTTGCATTAAGGGGCCTCTCTGCCCAACTCGCAGTTTTAAAGAGCCTCTGTCACATTTCTCCCAAATGATAGCTGTAAGTAAACCTGGGGATGAGTGAAAGAAGTTTCACATTACGGCAACGACTGATATCTCCTTTCTCCCTCCCTTCCCCCCCCACCCCCCCCCTCCTCCTCCTCCGTCTCTCTGTCGCACACAAAGAATTGGTCTCCCCAAACCATCCACAATCTAACAGTCTTCATGCAATCCAGCGTGAGGAACACATAGAAACACCCAGCGGGGTCATTATATAACCTCCACAGCGCAGCAAATGCATCTTCGGACAAAGCTGAACAATGAAGATAATGGGATTGGGTGTCAGAAAGAGACAGCGGGAGGGTTTTCTTTGGGAGGAGGGGGGTGTGGGGGAAAGGGAGATTCCTGAGTCAGGAAATTGGGAAGTGTTGAAGGCCCCATTTGCGGGAGAGAGCGCAGTTTTAGGGGCGAGGTTTTGGAACCCACTGGGAACTCCTGTCCAAGAGCTATCCTACCTTTCGATCTGGAGCTGTTGCTTTAAAGCGCGCTACCTTTGCCGTGGGTGCCAGTGACTTCACTCACTTCCTGGAATCGGGAGGTTTCACACAAGCCGGCAGCTCTGAGCGCACGGATTCACTCAGCCGCACAGTCCTCCTGATATTACAATCACGTCTTTCTCACAGCTACGGTTCCGCTAACATTAACAAAGAGACACAGAGCTCCTCCCCCCAGCTCAACAAAAAAAAAGTGGGCGGTGACAAAAGTTCTTGTCTTTTTCTCGCTTTAACCCTTTGGAAGTCAAAACTAAAAACACAAGAGATACTTGAATCTAGGCAGCATATCTGGAGGGAACGTATTGACGACTTTTCGACCGGACCCGCTTATTTCCTCCAGCAGTTTGTTTTTGCTCAGTAGTAAAAACTGACTGGTCAAAGATAGTTAGCAGATTAAATGAATTAATGTACACAACTGTTATAAACAACCGACCACACAAGACATTAGATACATAACATTAGATCAAGTTAATGATCAAATCCCTGGTATTTATTTCTCAAATTAATAAAAGGAATCTCTAAATCGAAACAAGTACTGACAAATTGACAATGAAAGGCACCTTGTGAGGGTTATTGCCAAGCACCCTTTGGCTCCACTCAAACTCCCCGACCTTCAAATACTGGTAAATATCAAAAAGCAGGAAACACTCAACAGGCCAGGCAGCTTCTGTGGAGAGAGAAAGAGAGTCAATTCTTTAGGTGGTGGCATCTGGACAGTTCTGACATTTTCTGTACGTTTCCCCATATTCAGCATCTGCCAGTGTTTGTTTGGATTACCCCTTCCCCCCACCCTCCCCCATGGCAGTCCGTAGCTTGATCTTCCTCCTTTCTGGTATCTTTCTTACTCTTGTTGGTCCCTCGGCTTCAGTTACTTTTGCAAGATGTCCGAAGAGACAAATTTCCTTCTGGTCTCCATGGAATCTTGCTTTGCTTGTCTAATATTCACACAAGGGGCCACAGTGTAAGGCAAGGCCTGACCTCCTTCCATGAACCCAGGCCTGCTTACAGGATGGGACAGGTAGAAATGACATTGACCCTTAAATTAAGAACCAAGGGTCACCACCTTACGTGGCCATTTTGAACAGAGACAAAAATAAACGTATTCAATTCAGGCACAGATTTGCATGGACTCTTCTCCAACTTCATAGGGGCTTCATAGTGGTGCAGCTAATAGAACTACTGCCTCACAATTCTAATGTCTCTTGTTCAACCCTGACCTCAGGTGCTCTTTGCGTGGAGTTTGCATGTCCTCCTTGTCGAACAAGTGAGTTTCCTCCGGTTTCCTCCCACTTCCCAAAGATGTGCTGATTAATAGATTAATTAACCTGGGTAAATCGTTCCATGTGTTTATGTGGGTGGTAGAATCTGGGGGCAGTTGACCAGAATGTAGGGGTGAATGACAAAGGATTCATGTATTATTACTGTGAATGAATGGCTGATGGACAGTACGAACTTGGTGGGCTGCATCTCCCTCTGACTCTAAAGTCCAGTTAGACCATGCGCTACAGGTCTGCCCACCCCCACTCCAGTCTTCCCCAGGCTGCACGTAACACATTCATCACTCCAACACCACCCTCACCATCCTATTTATTTGCAAGCAATATCTAAGCATTAATGAAGATGCACCAACACACAAGCATACGTGTAAGTGTGTAAGCTGGCAGAGGTCATGCCAGCAGGCAAACTGATCTGCACAGCCAGCTAAGCAACCTCTATTCACAGCAGGTGGGCTGCAGTTTGGCAGAAGAGAAAGTGTTCAAATGTTTAAGGGGACTCAGGAGGCATCCATATATGTCCTAAAGTCAACTACCATTCCATGCCCGTTTGGTGCCATTGGCTATTGATTGATCTGATGGATGATCAAATGGTGTGGGCTGTAAATTAAACTGTGGCTTTTGTATTTAAACATGTCCGTGTGTGTGAGTGCCTGTTATTACCACTAAACAACACAGACTACAGCTACCTTACAGGATCCCAAGGACCCAGTGTGGGAAGTGCTTGCATTTGTGATGCAGGAACAGGTTATTCAGCCCCTCAATCATATACTGGCATTCAATTAAATTACTTTGTATGAAGGCATTTGCTCCTTATCTCCGCTAAATATGTACGAATGTTAGGTAAAAGATGCTGTTATCCCCAATGTCCACAGATTTGCAGAGGAGAGAATGCCAGTTTGTCACGACTTATATATGGAATAATCCCTTTCTCTTCACATTGACGCAACCTGTCCTTTCTGAATGCAAACCATCATTTTGAGTACATCAAGACCTTAGCATCTGCACCGTTTTAAGAACTTGTATTGGCAAATATCCTACATGATGTAGGCACCTGGGAGGTCAAGAGGCTATGTTCCTGGAGCATATCATCAGGCACACCTGATCCAACTGCAAGGTCATATACAGTGGCCACAAGCGTTAACCTGGAGCCGTCAACCCTCCAAATCAACATGGCTTCTCGTGACTACGGAAACAATTTCAACAGAACACTGATGCATGCAAGGGAAGAAGGAATCATTGATAGGGATGAGAGGAAGATAGAAAATGGCTAAAGTGGATTAGGTTGCAAATAGTGGGAGGGGTGAATAGGCTGCTTCTATGCTTGTGAATTCTGTGTAACCCAATCTTCTAGTCAGTGAAAGGTTGGCAGTGCTCCAGGAGCACTCAGGAGTCTGTAGCAATTAAAGATTAATGTTCTGGACACTGCTGTAACAGCCCAGGAGGAAAATAATTGGTGCATTAAATGATTGCCTCCATTTTTCTTTACCCACATTATTTTGAATGGCTTAATATTAGTTATAAAACCAAAGGAGACAGGGGCAGAACAAACCTGTCTGACAGGATAGCGGGAAACTGAAGGTCAAATAAAGGAACCAGGAAAATCCTCAAATTATATCAACTGTTCGCAGAAACCTTTTGCCATCCTAACCAAGTCTTCGATGTTATACTGATGCATTAATTTGCCTTCCTGTTGGGCATAGATTATTCAGTTGGAGGTTTCCTTTCCATTCCCACCTCTGGGGAAGGGCTGGGCAGGCTCTCCCCGGAGAGGGTGCAATTTTACTGAATTCCTTCAAACAAAGACCTGTTTTGCGGGTGGAGAGAATCCCAACGCAGGAAGCAGCAGCTACCTTTAATGCAGCAATCACTCACAGGAACACGTTCAAATCAAAGATAAAACAGAGTCACACATACAGGAGACATTGAATCAAAGTTTACTGGGTTTTCTAAATTGGGTTCAAAGTAAGAGTAAATACGGAGGAGGGTAAGCATTTAGGGAATTAAATACAGATTTAGGAGCCTTGGCAGATGAAGGCATTATCAGAAATAGTGGAGCAATTCATTCAGGGATGTGCAAGAGATCAAAACGAGAGGCAGAGACAAATGAAGGTTAAAGAGCTAGAGAAGATTACAAAATAGTCAGGCATTGGAGGCCAAAAGGTATGGTGAAGATTGCAATAGCCAATGAACAGCCAAATTCTCTGCCAGGTTTGGCATTCTTGTGGTGATATTTAGATTGTCTAAAGCTCATTTTATGATTAAATAAGACACCAATATTGCGAGTACTCTCCTTCAGCCTCAGATGAAGTTGGTGCTAAGGAATGGATTATGCAGCAGGAACCTCCAGTGTTCCTAATGTTCTGCTCATGTAACTGTGGAAGTTAAACAAGCAGACCGATAACTTGTGAGAGGAATAAAAAAGGTCAACGGTTAGCAAGGTCGAAACTGAATGCCAGGGTAGAAACATAGAAAATAGGTGCAGGAGGAGGCCATTCGGCCCTTCGAGCCAGCACCACCATTCATTGTGATCATGGCTGATCGTCCCCTATCAATAACTCGTGCCTGCCTTCTCCCCATATCCCTTGGCCTCCACTGCCCTCTGTGGCAGGGAATTCCACAAATTCCCAACTCTCTGGGTGAAAAAGTTTTTTCTCACCTCAGTCTCAAATGACCTCCCCTTTATTCTACGACTGTGGCTTCTGGTTCTGGACTCGCCCAACATTGGGAACATTTTTCCGGCATCTAGCTTGTCCAGTCCTTTTATAATTTTATATGTTTCTATAAGATCCCTCTCATCCTTCTAAACTCCAGTGAAATCAAGCCTAGCCTTTTCAATCTTTCCTCATATGACAGTCCCGCCATCCCAGGGATCAATCTCGTTGGTACATTATAAAACATCACTAATAATGTTTGTGAAGAGCCAAGAGCATTTGATGATGAATGGAGTGAACAAAGGAGCAATTCTTGGAAGACAGCAGGAGCTACCAATACAACTAGGATAGAAGCATTATGGGTGATGCACCTGGATGAAATAGATAGGCAAGAAAGGAGTCAAAAGTGTTCATTGGATGAAGGAGATTGTAGAAGTGAGAGAAAGAGTCAAAGTCAACAGATAACCCAATCCAAGGTGAGAGGTCAAAACTTCTGAAAAGGGAACTCTGAAAAGGGAACTTCCAATGTACCAACTCTGATGACAATTGTCCCTTGCTCTGTGCTTGTTGAGTGTCGACAGGGGAGAAATTTAAGATGCATCAAGGAATTTTTAGCCGAGAGTAACTTATGTTTGGAAGGGTTAGTCATGTTGTCAAAGAATCATCTACAAAATTGGTTCCTCCTCAGTTAGCCTGGCATTTTCTTTACAATCTGTTACCAGAAGATTGCAGAGTGCAGGCAGAGTCTGTAGCAACCATTAAAGCAGCCAAATTAAGTGTGGGTCTTAGAACAAAAACATTAACTTTTGCACAAACTGCAGATGCTGGTTTACACCGGAGATGGATACAAAATGCTGGATCAACTCAGTGGGACACACAGCATTTCTGGATAGAAGGAATGGGTGACATTTCGGGTCGAGGCCAGAAACATCACCCATTCCATCTATCCAGAGATGCTGCCAGAGTTACTCCAGCATTGTGTCTATCCAAAGATTCAAACCCTGTGAAAAAATTTCAAAATTTGTTTCAATTCTGGTCCCTTATTTATAAACTATGACCAGATTCCAGACCCCCCCCCCCCCCAGAGGAAACATTTGCCCACATCCACCCTGTCAAGCCCCATGAACATTTTGCTGACAGCGACTGTCCAAGTCACCTAGCTGCAACCAACAACCTCTGCCAAGCTCAGCAAAACCCACCTGGGTGACAGACCACGTCCAATGCCATGAAGTGAGAAAAGTAAATGTTGATTTAGAAGAATGTTACATAGCAAAAGGTTGGATTCCATAAGTAAAGATGCTTAGGGGACGATAAAGATAAATAGAGGAAGTTGATAAGGTGGGGAGAGGAAAGAAATTTGCTCTGGTGGGAGCTCAAGCACAGATAGTGTCACTAGTTGAGCTGCTACCTCACAGCTCCAATTCAATCCTCACTTCCATAACCCTGTGCATGGAGTTTGCAGGTTTTCTCTGCACAGGTTTCCTCCAACATCTTAATGCACTGTGACCGTCCCAAGTGTGCAGATGAGCGGCTGAGGTGTACCCTGGGGGGAGGGGGGGGGTGGAGAATGGTGGAATTGTGGGAAGAATGTAAAACAAAATGCAGTCATGTGAATGGGTAGTTAAGGGCCAGGGTGGATTTGATGGGGCGAACTCGAGAATAGGCCATACAAGGACTATCTTTAAAAACAACAATAAATTGTGGGACTGTTGGAGACGTTGTTATCAGTCAGCACCTTCACTTAAACCATCAACTGCCCACAACCAACACTAGAAAATGGTTCTGGAATGTTAGCTGGCTGACACTTTTACCACACCTTGCCAGAGATGTTCAGTACATCAAGAAACTCATTACATTCCTCAACTCGTGACTGTTCTATGATTCAAGATGATCAAAGCAGATCCTTTACCGTCCATATTTCCAGTTCAACCCGAGTCCACACTTATTAACCAATCGACCTACGATTTGAATAGACCACATCGCAGAGCATCGTGGCTCACTGAGGCAGAACTCCAAAAGTTCAAATCTTGTCTCATCTCAGTCCTTAATGGCAGACGCCTTCCCCAGAGGCACAATACAACTCCAAGCCTCCCTTCCTTCAAGTCTACCTGCTCCAATGCGAGGAAACACACCCGTTACACAGTCTAATACTTGCAGACCTCTCGTGAACCAACTGCAGTGGCGCCAGTGGGATCTGCAGGCCAAGACCCCGGAACCAGGAAATGTGTCCTAAACCCCCACGTTTCACCATATCATCACCGTAATTCCCAGTTCGAAGGACAATCAAATGAATGCCCCGATGCACAAAGCTACGGCCTGTATTTCGGAACCTTTTCCTCAGGTTGCTGGTAACCACAAGATTTATTGCTGCTCCTCCTTCATGCTGCTTTCCCAGAATAATGCCGGACTTTAAATAGGACAATGTACCACCCGGTTTCTGTGTTCCTACCACCTCGCCGCTTAATGGTCAGAGATAACTCCACCCTCGCCACCCTTGACCTCGTCACTGCAGAGATAACTATCGCTTGAGCATTTTAGAGACTTTTATGCTCAAGCAGGTCAAGCAACACCTGTGGAGGGAATGAACAGGTGGCGTTTTTGATCCGGGGGAGGGGAGGGGGAAGAAAACTGGATGAGAGGGGTTGAGCAAAATCTATGACAAGTGATACAGGTGAGGAGGGGCGATTGAAAAATGGGTGGAGGTGACAAAGGCTAGAAGTGAAAAAGAGACAAAGGGGTGTCAGATGAGGAATGATACGTAAAGCTGGAGGGAGGGGTATGGTTAGAGGACAGGGGGATGGTTAGAGGGGGAAATTGAGGACTCGGTGATGAGAGCGGTGGGAAATTAATATTTGTGTTCAAAAATGAACTTTATTCAGAATAGAAAATATATACTTGAGTATACAGAGGAGCAGTGTGACAGGGGTAGTGGAGGAAATGAGTGTGCACTTGTTTGGATTGGAGTCAGCTGCTTCACAGCATGGGGTTATTGTCTTCCATGGCCAGGGCGCTAGGCTGCCTGCCGCTCTCCAGCAGTCTCTGTACTGCCTGCCGCCGGGCCCCACTGCACCAAACCAGCACAGACCCAGCAGCGCACCGTGGGCCAACGGCATCTGTCAGCCGGAGCTCGATCCTCCCACCCGGCCACTGCAAACAATAGCAGACATCTGGCCATTCCCGCCCCAGGAACAGGCTCCCCATGGGGTGGGGGGGGGGGGAACGACAAAAGGTCACTGGGAATACTGCAGATAGTTTGAACACAGACTCTGACAGAGAGTCAAAAGCAATTATACGAGACGCATGGAACTGCTGATGCTGGAATCATGAGCAAAGCACAAAGTGCTGGAGTAACTCAGTAAGTCAGGCCTCGTCTGTGGAGGGAATGTATATGAATGTTTCACGTCGGGACCCTTCATTCCCTCCACAAATGCTGCCGGACAAGCAGAGTTATTCCAGCATGATACTGGACACACTTCACCCCAGGCTCTGACAATGGAACCCCAGCACAAACACCTCGCTCGACTACTGATCGTCTCGTGCTACATCGGGTGGGAACAAGTGAAATAAACCTTTTCAATGTTTCACTGTTGTAAAAGGTCACTAGGCACTTACAGCCATAACATCAGAAACATGGCCACAGCAAACAACCAGAGAGAAAGGCAGTAAAGTAAAAAAAGACATTGATCACGGCACTGGAAAGTATTCCCAAGTTGATCTTTAAGATCTGCTTTGGATTTTGTTATATCCACCCATCAGGATCTATGCAAAAAGATGGACCAGAGATCTGCAGTGTTAGATTGGTTTATGTTTAGGATTATTGTCACGTGCACCTATGTACATTGAAAAGCTTTACTTGCCAACCAATCAAATCAGATAATGCTATACGTGTATACAATCAAGAAAAAAAGAGTATAATGTGTAGAGTAAAGTGGAAGATAGAGTGCAGAATACAATATAGAAACATAGAAATTAGGTGCAGGAGTAGGCCATTCGGCCCTTCGAGCCTGCACCGCCATTCAATATGATCATGGCTGATCATCCAACTCAGTATCCCGTACCTGCCTTCTCTCCACACCCTCTGATCCCCTTAGCCACAAGGGCCACATCTAACTCCCTCTTAAATATAGCCAGTGAACTGGCCTCAACTACCCTCTGTGGCAGAGAGTTCCAGAGATTCCAGAGATTCACCACTCTCCGTGTGAAAAAAGTTCTTCTCAGCATTGTAGCGCAACAGCTCCAGAGATATAGTTCAATATCCACAATATCGGACAGCACCCGACCTTATGGAAGGACTGTGTAGGAAGGGACTGCAGATGCTGGTTTACACTGAAGATGGATACAAAATGCTGGAGTAACTCAGAGGGACAGGCAGCATCTCTGGATAGAAGAAATGAGTGACATTTCGGGACAAGACCCTTCTTCAGACTGAGAGGCACAGATGTGGAAGGGTAAGGTGAGAAAAGGGGACGAAGATAAAGGAAAATGTAGAATAGATCATTGTTAGCTGGGGAAAGCTGACAACGAAGCATACAAAGATAAAATTTAATCAGGAAGACAGTCAGACTGGTCAGAGAACTAGGATAGGGGAGGGATAGAGGGCGAGAGAGAGCAAGAAAGTGTTACTTGAAATTAGAGAAGTCGATTTGCATACCGCTGGATTGTAAGCTGCCCAAGCAAAATATGAGGTGCTGTCCCTCCGATTTGCTTTGGGCCTCACTGACAGTCTGGTCTGTATGATGGACTGGGTTACATCTACAACTCTCTGCAATTTCTTGCAGTCTTGGGCAGATTAGTTCCCAAACCAAGCTGAAGCAACGTGACAGTATGGTTTCTATGGCGCATCTACACAACAGATTACATCGTCGATGTGCACTGTATTGGCATAAGATTCCTCAGCCTTCTGACTCATAGCATTCACGTGACTCCACTGCAGCTGAACCAGACTGATAGGGAGAGGACAGAGGGCGTGCAACATAAATAACTTGTTTACAATTTCCTCAGAGGTGTAAGAAAAAGAAAAAATCCCAGATTCTCCTGTTAACTTCAGAAAATCACTTCCATTACACAGCTGCAGTGGAGTCACGTGAATGCTATGAGTCAGAAGGCTGAGGATTCTTATGCCACTACAGTGCACATTGAGTATGTAAGCCTTCACCATAACGCATTACATCATATGCAAGGAGATGGCTCATCTCCACTCCAGGCTTGTCTCGTGCATAATTGACGACGTTACATTTCCTGCATAGCACTTGGTTTCAGGTTCCCAATCAATCCTCTCATGAAACACTTTCAGAGAAATTAATCTCCTGCCACGTTGACCCTTCCCCTTCAATCTCCAGCACACATCTGTGCAGGAACACTTTAAGTGCTGCTTGAAGAAAAAAAATTATTATAGCCAACAGCTTGAAGACTTCAGGGTGGCTGGTGGTCTGCGTAGCGTACAACATTTGTTATTCAGAGCTTCTTCCATATCTTTACTCCATACCTCCATATCTACGAGTAGGCCGCAATTGTGTGGCCACAGTGATGCGTTCCAAACATTGTTTTACAACAGGTTACAGGTGATTTCAGATCTTATTCACTTTGTACATTCTTGGCAGTGATGCGATATAACAGTTGAATTGATAATTTATTTTTTGTAAACAGTCTGCGACAAACAGAAATGGCATCAATAAAAATTATAGATCTTCTGGGATGGCTTGATTAGAAGAGGTTTGCATCTTGCATTCTCAACAAAATCTAACATTGCCCCAATTTCAAATACCAGGTAAACATTTATATTAATACCAGCGATTTCAGAGTCAGAGTTTCCTATTAACCATTGCAAGTTAATAACAGTCAGAGTATGAACATTATCTTTTTGATCCATAGTGGTCATTATGGCTACCACCTCCCTGCATCTTTGGCTGTCCTCCTCCTCCCTTTATTAGTTCTGGATTATTGTTCCAGAGCTTACATGACCACCCACCGTGAATTTTGCATCATCCACAACTCTTCTGCTGTTGTCCAACTCGCACTATTCCATTCACCATTGCTTGCCAAGGTGCATTGATAGATGGTCCCAACACACCTCAGTTTTAAATCTTCCATGGCTTTGCCTTTCCCCATTTCCAACCCTTGACCCCTGAAATACTCCAGTGTCTGGCCTTCTTTATCCCTTTAGTTTTGAGATACAGCATGGAATTGCTCTTCAGCCCACAGAGACCACACTGCCCAGCAAGCACCCGTACGTACGAGTTCTATGTTATCCCACTTTCTACAAACCCACATGTCTTTTTATTGTTGGATAAAAACCAGATCACCCGGAGGAAACCCACACAGTCACTGGGAGAACGTCCACACAGACAGCACAGAGGTCAGGATCAAGCCTTGGTCTCTGGCTCTGCTGCTTAATCCCTGATATTCATCGCTTCAGGTCACCATGTCTCCATGCTCTAGGATATTCTGCTTAATCCTTTCCAGCTCTTAGAATCTCTTTAACATCTGTATCTAAAGCTTGATCCGAGGCAGATTAGTTTATTGTAACAATTCCTTGTTTGCATGAAGCTCAGAGTAAATAGTATATATGGTAATGAATGATAGATAGAACGATAAATACAACAGCAAACACAAAACAGCAGAATGCCACAAAGACTGTGGGTAATGTGAAGTTGTGCAACAATGGAATAACTGAAAGTGGCAGAGTTAAGAGCAAGAGTATGTGGCAGCAGTTAGGACAAGGGAAGCGAAAAAATTGCTTGGTTCAGGAGGCTGATTCAGTGGAGAAGAACCCGTCACGTATGGACATCTAGGTTTTCAAGCTCATGTATTTTCTCCCTAAAGGTAGAAGAGAGAAAAGGAATGGCCATCCCTGACAATATATCCAGCTTTCCTGACGCAATGTGTAAGGACCAGGTTAGGTTGCTGACGATATGGATGCCTGGGAACTTAAATTGTCAGCCATCCCTACAGCAGCTCCAGAGTAAATAGAAAGGATCAATTTCTGTCCTTCAGTTGTAGGCAGCTTAATTAAGTCTTTCTCAGCCTCGCAGCATCTGTATAGGGAATGGACAGGTGACATTTCGGCTTAAGGCCCTTCATCTGGAATGGATATGGGGGAAATAGCCTGTAAAAAGAGATAGGGAGACTTCTTGCATATGGTGTGCACAGTCTAAAGTTGTAGGTCAACTTGTTCTATTTGATTTATTTGTTTGTGCACGTCGGGTTGATGGCATTAGTCGAAACAGGGTGGGCCACGTGAAGGTTGCAATCTCCCACTTGCAAGAGCTAACAAGTGATAGGTGAAAATGGCCAAGGGAGAATTGATTGGCAGATAAGAGTCAGGCAGGAAGTGTGGAGATAGTGATAAACAAAGATGCTATAGCAAGCAAGATAGACCACTCAACGAAAAAGACATAGCACGGTCATGGGCAGATTCATGGGTAATTTTCGGCCCCATTTCCATAACCATTTCCACCCAGGACGACTCCAGCAGCAGCGGTGGGTCCGAGTCGCTCGTCTTCGAGCAGGGCCGGTGGCTGCCCACTTTCAACAGGATCTCGGTGTCAGATTGAGGGGAGGGGGATGGTGGTGGATGGCTGCCAGCCAACCTGACGGGACAGGCAGAGCCGAGCTGGAGCTAGCGGCTGCAAGTCCAGGACCGCCCCGCAGCCCAGGGCCACCCCGTCAGGCAACTCAACAGCACCCACAGCGACGGAGCGTCGGGCCCGACCCTGACCACATGAAGAGGAAATTGGTTGGCAGACAGGAAACAAAGAATAGGGATTAACGGGTCCCTTTCAGAATGGCAGGCAGTGACTAGTGGGGTGCCGCAAGGCTCGGTGCTTGGACCGCAGCTATTTACAATATACATCAATGATTTAGATGAAGGGATTCAAAGTAACATCAGCAAATTTGCAGATGACACAAAGCTGGGTGGCAGTGTGAACTGTGAGGAGGATGCTATAAGAATGCAGGGTGACTTGGACAGGTTAGGTGAGTGGGCAGATGCAGTTTAATGTGGATAAATATGAGGTTATCCACTTTGGTAGCAACAACAGGAAGGCAAATTATGATCTAAATGGTGTCAAGTTGGGAAAAGGGGAAGTACAACGGGATCTGGGGGTCCTTGAAAGACTTAAGTCAATGAAAGTAAGCATGCAGGTACAGCAGGCAGTGAAGAAAGCGAATGGCATGTTGGCCTTTATAACAAGAGGAGTTGAGTATAGGAGCAAAGAGGTCCTTCTGCAGTTGTATAGGGCCTTAGTGAGACCACACCTGGAGTATTGTGTGCAGTTTAGGAAGGACATTATTGCTATTTAGGGAGTGCAGCGCAAGTTTACAAGGTTAATTCCCGGGATGGCGAGACTGTCATATGCTGAGAGAATGGAGCGGCTGGGCTTGCATATTCTGGAGTTCAGAAGGATGAGAGGGATTCTTATTGAAACATGTAAGATTAAGGGTTTGGACACGCTACAGGCAGGAAGCGTGTTCTCGATGTTGGTGGAGTCCGGAACCAGGGGCAACTGTTTAAGAATTAAGGCAAGCCATTTAGAACGGAGATGAGGAAACACTTTATCACACAGAGAAACATAGAAATATAGAAAATAGGTGCAGGAGGAGGCCATTCGACCCATCAAGCCAGCACTGCCATTCATTGTGTTCATGGCTGATCGTCCCAAATCAATAATCCGTGCCTGCCTTCTCCCCATATCCCTTGATTCCACTAACCCCTAGAGCTCTATCTATGTCAACACACTACCCCCAATACCATGTGCAGAGAATTGTGAATCTGTGGAATTCTCTGCCTCAGGGGGCAGTGGAGGACGGTTCTCTAGATACTTTCAAGAGAGCTAGATAGGGCTCTTAAAGATAGTGGAGTCAGGGGATATGGGGAGTAGGCAGGAACACGGTACTGATTGGGGATGATCAGCCATGATCACATTGAATTGCGGTGCTGGCTCGAAGGGCCGAATGGCCTACTCCTGCACCTATTGTCTATTGACCACGGACGAAACGCAAGCCTGCACACAATGCAGCACCACCGTTGCCGAGACTATTTATAGCTAGTGACCTATAACCTGGGCATGCGCAGTCAGAATACCAAACTCGCTTATTGGCAGATACTGAAAGACAAGGTCAGAATTTTTGTTTTAATCAAATGTGTTTGATCAAGATCAGACTTTATTCTGCCTTCACATGCTCCTGACACCCTGATTTAAAAAAATATATACAATTGGTTGATGGGATTTTGACAATGCTGACAGATATTGCCCCAAATGTCCTCAGGAAGGTGGTTGCAAGGTGCCTGCTTGACCTGCTGCAGTGAAACTACCCAGCACGGGGCACATCACGTGGCCAGGAGATGAGATCAGTGCTGGATACACTGATCTGTTTTAATCCGTACACTGATTTGTACTCTGTATCACTCATCCCAGCTCCGCTAATCCGATGTACGTGTCAGAGGCGCCCTGACGAGGAGCTTTACTGGAGATTGTGCTCCAGTGGGGTTGTGCAGCTGGAACTGCACCAAACATTATTTTTCATCAGTTCCCAACAAGATTCCGTTGCTGCATCTTTTGTGATTTCTATCTTTTGGTATTGCTACCTAGTGCACATCCAATAAGGGGAGCAAAATGGATTTTGTGCTGTAAGGAGTAAACAATCGGCAGGACTTCAGTAGAAAACTGGGTTGCGTACACAGAGATCTTGTTGTGCTGAACCAGGATTAGCTCTGTGCCAGATGCAGTTGCAGAGCTAAAAGGCTGTAAATGAGATTAGTTTTCATCTCAATATAATGGTGGGGCGGAGACTTCAGCCAAAATACGCACTTTCATATTCCCCGTGGAATCAGGCCAGGCTAATGGGATTTCCACATTATGTGCACACACACACACATACACATACACACACACATTCATTGGCCCAATATCTAATACAAAATATTTGAATTGATCCGTAATAAACTGGAGAATCATCATTACAATAACCCGGTTAACAGGAGCTAGAATAGATTCAGAAAGTTCTACCTGACCAATCTCGTTAAAATCTGTTACATGACCAACCTGTGGCGATCCGGGCACAGTGTAGCTAGTTGTCCAATAGGTTCTGACAAAGTTCCACGTGGAAGTTGTTGGAATTCAGACGAAAGGATAATGGAGCTGCAAAGTAGGAACAAATGGTTACTAGTCGCAACAGTAGAGTCAAGTTATAAACATATGGGGGGGGAGGACTTCAGGTCTTTGTGCTATTTCTAATTTGGTTCAATACCCCATTTAACAGAGTAAACAAGTCATGCAATGACCATCTCCAGCAAGGGAGCTTCTCACCAGAGGTCCTTATTGACCTGAAAATAAACTGGATCAGTTACGTAGATGGACACAATAGCAGGGCAGAGGTGGGGATTCTGCAGAGGGGAGCTCATCTCCTGACATCCCAAAGATACTTTGTCATTTACAGAAAAGTCAGGAGCACGATCCTGACTTTTTTTTTAATCTATAGAAAACTAATCTATAGTTGCCTGAAGTAAGAAGAGCAACACTAACAATTCGAAGGTAGGCACAAAATGCTGGAGTAACTCAGTGGGACAGCCAGCATCTCCGGAGAGAAGGAATGGGTGACTTTTCGGGTCGAGACCCTTCTTCAGACTGATGTCAGGGAAGTGGGCGGGACAGATAGAATATAGTCGGAGACAGTAAGACTGGTGGAAGAACTGGGAAGGGGGAGGGAATGGAGAGAGAGGGAAAGTAAGGGCTATTTGAAGTTAGAAAAGTCAATGTTCATACCGCTGGGGTGTAAGCTACCCAAGCGAAATTTGAGGTGCTGTTCCTCCAATTTGCGCTGGGCCTTACTCTGACAATGGAGGCGGCCCAGGACCGAAAAGTCAGGTTGGGAATTAGAGGGGGAGTTAAAGTGCTGAGTAACCGGGTGATCAAGTAGGTTAAGGCGGACTGAGCAGAGGTGTTCAGCGAAACGATGGCCGAGCCTGCGCTTAGTCACGCCAAGGTATTGGAACAACGGAACCAGATGAGGTTCCAACAATTCGACATCTTGTTCAGCCACGTGACTGGCACCCCTTTCACTCACCCCAAAAATGTATTCCCTCCATCATGCACACACTGTTGAACACCCACAAGCTGTACTGCAGTAACTCTCCCAGGCTTTTACAACAGCACCTCCCAAACTAACAATCTCTGCCAATGAAGGGCATGAGAAGTCACTCAAAAGTATCCCTCGCAGAAGAACCACCACTGACTTAGAAATACATCACTGTTCTTCCCTTGACATTGTATCATAATCCTTGAACTTCCTGCCTAAAGAAAATACCCTCACTAGTAGCAACAGCACCTCACCTTTGCTGCACTTACCGCTGATTTCATATCCCAAAAACTAAGAACAAGATTTTAATTTTTCTATAATAAAAAAGCACCAACCGACATAATCTTCCCCATCGGCTAAAACCATTTCAGTTCTTAGATCATTCTTGATCATGTCCACATGATACACTGTGCAGAATTTGGACATCGCATGGCAGAATAAACCCGGAGGTGTCAAATCGTTCCGACCTCCTGCACATTTGAAGATTGAATGCATCCCCCACTCACCTCCCCAAGACGTCAGACTATAAGATACAGGCGCAAAATAAGTGGCAGAATAGGCCCTGGTGCTCTGCATGGTTCTTTGTATGCTGGGAATTTGAATGCATCCCCCACTCTCCTCACTCAGATGCTGAGGTCCTGCCACTGTGGTTTAGAGTCATACTCCAGAAAATAGAGGCCAAAATCTGGGTGGATTCCAGTGGGACAACTGCACAGTCACTGGTCTGAATGATTCTGGTGCATTCAATACCGGAAAGGATGGATAGAGTTGTCAGTTTGCATGGATGGGGCGTCTCAAACCCAGGGTCACAGTCTCAAAATGGCAGGACAGATGAGAAGACATTTCTCAACCACAAGGTTGCAAATATCTCAACCCAAGGGTGTTGTGGAGGATTAGGTCTCTCAGTACATTTACAACATGCATTGATAGGTTTTTAAATATCAAGGAAATCTGGATTAGTGCAGGAAAGCAGCACCAAGGAAATAGATCAGTTACAATCTTACTGAATGGGAACGTAGACACAAGGGAACAAAAGGCCTGCTCCTGCATCTCTCAGAACTAGGAGCTCAGAATCAGCATGGAAACATGCCATTCAGCCCACTTGTTCATGCAGAGCCAATTGTCCTATTTGCCTGCAGTTGGCCCATATCCCTCTAAACCCTCCCTGTTATAATGTCCAAATGTCTCTTTCATAAGCGAGACTGCTCCAATCTGGATGAGTGTGGTCACAGGAATGAACTCAGTGATCCTGTGTGCAGGACAAACAACCATGCTCCAATGCTGTATTACAGCACAGCACAGGTTGTTGTAGCTTCACAGAGTGAGCAACACAGATGCAAGCCTAGTGGAATGGTGAAGAGGGCGAGCAAACAGAGTGAGATTCAACATCGATATCTTGCACATTTCACCAAGATTTCTTCACTTCAAGCTTGTAGAATCTGGTTTTCTCTGGATTGCCATTTCTCCGTGCTCCTCTCTCCCTATTACAATCTCCCCCTAACCCCATCTTCATATATGTCAGGAACATTTGCCACCTCTAGCTCTCTCAGAATTGGAAGATTTGGGGAAAAGAAAAGCTGAAGGAGAGCAAATTGTTGGTGTGGCCAAATTGTTGGTCCATTAGTCACGGGTCCAGGGCAACTGTCAGCAGCCTGATCTGGGCCAGCCCCTTCTAGGAAGGAGACCTTGTATCAAGTTGTGGCAATGTGGGACCAAACACTTGGAAAACCATCAGACCAAGGAGAAGTGGTACAGGGTTGAGGATCCTTCAGTTCCCTGGGGAAAGATATTGCCATTGAAATAATTCAATTTTGGGATCATGAATTTTGATTGTTTACTCTGGAACTTGGAGGCTGAGGGGAGATCCAATAGAAAGAGAAAACATTATGAGAGGCATAGATAAGGTAGGCAGTTATAATCTCGTTCCCTGCATGGAAGTATTCAAGACTACAGGGCACAGTTCCACGATGAGGGAAGCAAAGTTTAAAAAGATGAACAGGGGAATTTCTTTTTACAAAGACCTGTGTGGTGGCTACCTGCAACGCACTGCCAATGGTGGTGATGGAGGCAGAGAAGACAGTGGCATTTAAAATACTTTTAGATACACATGAATATGCATGGAAATGAGGAATATGGATCACATGTAGGCAGAGGAGATTATTTTAATTTGGCATAATGTTGGGCCCAGATAATGTGAGCTGTAGGGCCTGTGTATGCACCATATCAAAATTAATCTAACCTGAAGGGTCTGGTCCCAAGACGACATGTGTCCACTTCCCTCCACAGATATTGGCTTGGCTACCAAGTTCCTCCAGCACTGTATTTTGCACAAAAGTCAGCATCGCATTTCCATGATAATCCCATTTATCAACACATGGTTTGTGTGTTGCTGCTTCAAGTGTTCATTCGAATACCTAGTCTGTGCCTTCACCACCCTAGGTTACGATCCAGGTCTAATCACCCTCTGGGTAAATATAAATTTCTCCTTGGCTTCCCCACCAAACCTCCTACCCTTAACCAAGTAGCAGCAAAGGGGATGGGGTAGTGATGACCAGTAAAAGGCGCTCTGATTCAGCCCGGATAACAACAGTAAGTCTCCTATATTGTCATGGCAACAAATGTTTTGTGCCTGGTTTTCCAAATAACCTGAAGCAGGTGACTAGACCAGGAACCAAAGGGAAGGGAAGCAGAGTGGCATGTGCAATGGGTCTGGTCCCATTGGCCTGTTATTGTCCATCTTGGACAAATAAGTCATTCTGCTAGGATGAACATTTATCTGTGACACAGAAGATCACGGCTTCATTTTACCATTCAAGATCTTTGTGCATAAACTGCAAATTATCAAGATCATGAAAGGTGCCATGTACAGATGTTTTACTTGGCCAGTTGTTTTATAATGTTGCAAATTTGGTTATTGCAGTAAAAAAAATCCTTCCTTCCATCACTCTTGTATCCATCTACATTTATTCATAGATCATTGGCCTTTAGCAGGTTCCCTGGAGCTCTCAGTAAAGACTGCAAGTAGCAAGTTCCAGAGATGATGCAAAATAGATTCCCTTGACATTAAGGCTACATGACTAAATATAGTGTCAAGAAATAAGAGGAAAGAGTGTAATCAATAGGAATAGGCAAGGGGTGGGGAGAACATCTCCACTGCTGAGATAAAAGTAAATCTGTTGCAATTTTTAGATCAAATCATCCCAGACGCAGCAGTTCCTTAGGGCAGTGTCTTAGGCTCAACCATCTTCAACTACTTTCATCAATTACCTTTCTTCTAATATCACTTCTGAAGTGGGCACACCTGCACAATTTTGCTTTCCATTTAACATTTATCACCTATAGCCTTATTCTGCATGCAGCAAGACATGGATAACATTCAGGCTTGGGATGATAACTGGCAAGTAAGATTTGCCACAAAAGCACCAGGTAATAGCCACCTCCACAGTCTAGCCATCTACCCATAATGTTCAATCATCAGTCCCTCACAACAGCCAAAGTCATCACTAGCTAAACAATTAGACACAGATCTGATTAAGTCAAACTTCTACCTTCTGCTGGAAGAAACAACAAACATTTTTTAGGTTCTTGCTGTCCCCATCTCTATGCTGCCCAGACCTGCGGAGGAAGAGTGTGTGGGCATTTGTATGTAAGCACACTGTAAAAACAGAGATATGCTCCACACAATCACACCCAGAGTACAGGAATCAGAATGATAGGGCATCTGTCTCAATTTCTGTCACTAGCACCCAATAGCAGAAACTCCAAAAGCATATTCTGTAATAACTGGATTGTCACGAGTAACGCAAAACGTGCCACAACAGGGAAGTCTTGACAGAAGACAACTTCTGTCAAAAGAAACAAGAGTCTTTTTCAACTGGGATGGTAGTATCAAATACTGGTGGGCATACCTTTAAGGTGAGAGGCAAAAAAGTTTAATAAGAGCTGGAGCAGCGTTTCCAGAGAAACAGCAGCCAGACATCACTGAAGAGAAGCAAGACACCAACTCACTTTGGCACAAACGCAAAATTAGTTGTTTGGTACCAATTGACAGAAAATATCTCAAGATAAAGGCCCAAGAAAAAAAGTGATTTAATCCTCAGCCACTGCTTAACAATTACAACCGAGAACAGGCCATTCAACCCCTTCAGTTGGTGGTTATTTTCAACACCCCAAGTCAGTAGCTGCCAGTTTTGCACTTTACATTAGCCCAAGAAACATTGACATGATTTCCACCAATTAATATGATGGGAAGCATTCCATATCTTCTGAGTACCCAGTGTAAAAACCTCTAGGTGCTAATCCCAAATTTCTTGCACTTCAATCTACAGTCTTCGTTTGTTGTGTGGGCAGCTTGCAGGCCAAGTGATGATGCACGTTATTTATATTGCACCCCTGGACAAGACCATGAGCCAGACAGAGAACAAATCCTACGGTTTTGCTCACCTTGGTCTAGATTCAGCCCATTTTGTCCATACAATTTTATTTCTGATAACTTCTGAAAATCAAACATTTCCAACTAGCCCATGAGAGTGGGGAAACATAATACATTCTAGCCCCGGGGAACAAATAGGTTTGGTTTTTACAGACGTTCGTAAGTTAATTGTCCATGTCCGAAAAACATGCAAAATGCACTATGGCAATCATATCGCCACAATATTATAATGAATGGCCTCGAAGAATAACTGTAAGAATAGGAAAGAATAATTACTAAAAGTAGTGAAAGCGCAGAAATTACTTCTGCCGTTTGCAGGAATGATTGTGTTTATGTAGGTTGGACATTTACTTGGGTGTCAATAAGTCGGCCATTTGTAACCTGGGGATGGCCTGTGTCAAGTTACTGGGCTAAGACCCAACAAGCCACAGGGACTGTACCCTTTATTAGCTCCACAGCCTTGCTGCCATGCCCTCCAAGCACAATGTTCATCAGACAGCATGAACAATCAGCACCTGTCCCACCCTGCTGAGCTTCAAAAGGCACAGAGACCCATTATTCTCTTTGCCAACAGATGTTTCTGAAGCACTTCAAAACATTTTCCATTCAAGCTAACATCAAACGTTTAGCCCAATGGATTGAACTCATTCACGGAAGCTCTCTTGGGCCAGATCCTCAGCAATATTTTCCATAAGAATTTAGTTCTAAGCTGCTTCCTGTGCAAAACTGTATCTCCTTCCACAGCACAGGCATCGTATTGAGCGGAAACCATCATTGCACCATTTTCCTTGTACAGCCAGAAGGCAACCTAGCACAGAATGCAGAGACTCAGTCCTTGGTCCAACTAATTCCAGAGCCTTTCTCCCACTGCTTTCTTCCAGACCAGTCAACTTTGCTAAAAGTTCTTCCCATTCCACAGAATTCCAATGGAGCAACACATCCAGCCAGAATCCATGCCGCAGAAACTCTCAGCAAATGCTGAGACCATGGGGGCAGCCTACATTTACTGAAACGTGCAGATTTTTAACATCCAGCATACTCCAAGAAAGCACTTCCTAGTTGCAGGTGATGGTTTTTGGTGAAGGATGCGAAGGAAGATAGTGTGCTCCTTCATGTAGCTGGAAAAGAAAGATTCCACAATGTACAGATCTGAAAGCTCCCTGCAGGGAGCTGGACAATATTTCTGTCAACATCATAAGACTAACCCTCAGCCCAATGAGATCTGGCACAGCCACCAACATTTACTGGTTCAACATCCCTGCAGCTTTCAAGCCCTGCCCTTCCTTCATCCATGCCTTTTTCATTTCTTTCTCGTTCTTTACCCTGCCCTCTAGAATGGGTTACTGCAGAGCTCCACATTCCCATCAATTTCAAGGGGTTTTGTTTCAAATTGCCTTGGGATTTGTAAATGGCTGTGTTCTGGACACTGCCACAATGTTTGGCCAGGCCTACCTGCAGCCTGCTGCTTGAAACAACAACAAATTACGACAGCAACATAAAGGTGCTTTCCCGATTTTGCAGCTTCACAGCTCCGTTTGTTCCACAGCTCCGATGCCAGCTGTGATTGCAAGTTACCGATAGCAACAGGCCGCTGATTGGCCAACACGCTTACATAGGACAGCAGTGTTCAACTCACCAGTTGCACCGCAGTTTTCAAAGATGAATAGAACAGCTTGTCTGCCTTTCTAATGCAGTCCCTCGGGATAGAGGATGATTTGCTTCCACTAAAAATTAAGAGCAATGTGGCTGATGAAGCCAGCAGGAAATCACAGACTATTACACAGGGAAGGTTCGCCACAGGGCAAGTGGATAGATGAAGAACTAGCATGCTCCTTCTCATTTTACACAGGGCGCTTATGTATTTCCCAATTCACAAATGAGGTTCTCAATACCTCATTCATTCCCACCGTCTCCTAGACCAGAGATTCTAACAGACAATGGGAATGTTTCACATTTTCCGCTCCTCAAAGGAAGCTTTGAACACCTCCTTGAATAGTTTCTCCTGTTCACCTGATAACCTCTGCCAGTGGCATAGCTGAGAATAAAGCTCAGGTAACTCGGCCCTCAATCCTGTAATGTTGGCTGGGAGAAGGCGTTGCAGTTGGTTAATTTGTGCTGCCAGCAAAATTGGAATATTGGACAGAGAAAACACTAGCGTTATCTCTCCAGTCCTTCGAGATAGACCAGGTCTCAGAAAACTACTGTTGGGGAACAGAAGTTGCTGCTGCCCAGTAAACCATGTGCCATGTACCAGGTCCGGTTTTGATCTTCAGCTATTTTGTCCCTCCCCCTTCAGTCACCTTAAAGAATGCACTGGCACATTAAACGTGGCCATACATTTCATCGTCAAATCTGCGTTTGCAGAGGTGGCTGCTTCTTCCATATCTCACCGAGGACCTTTACTGTAGCAGATGAAAGACAGAAAGGTTCTTGGAGGACAAAACGTCTTGTACCAACCAGTCTTAAAAACAGCCTGAGGCACTTTGTCAGATCAATGTGTCTGTAGTTGGCAAAAGAAAGGAAAATTGAACCTGGGTGAGAAATAAAGATGTTACAGGTCACCTTTGCAACTTCCTTTCTGGGTTAAATTCTCACTGTTGCAGGGATGTAGCCAAAGTTGTGGATCAAAGATTCAGAGACACAAGTTCCAATCTCAACACAGCAGCTGGGAATTTAAATTAAATCTAGAATTAATGGCGATCTCAAGAAGTGACCAGGACTGCCAGATGTTCAGAAAAACCAATCTGGTTCGCAAACCTTTTGCAGGAAGTCTGCAATCACCCACTGTGACCTGCACATGACTCAAGACCCAGCAACATGGTTAACTCTTAATCACCTTCTGAGATGAGAACAGCTGGGGGAGAACCCACAGTGGCTGGAAGAACTCAGCAAGAGCAGTACCAACAGGCCACTCAAGCCAGAACTGCCATTCAGACATATTTCATTGACCCATTGATGGGATAACTCAACTGGCCCATCTCAATCCCTTTTCTCTGGGGCACTGAACTCCAAAGATTGAGGCAACATAAGAAATGCCTTGTTACCTTTGCTCAACAGACAACCCCTTATTCTGAAACTATAGCCCTTGGATCTTGATTCCCTCATACAGGGAAACATCCTGACCCTGTCAATCCTTTGCAGCATATAGGCATACAGCATGGAAACAGGCTCTTTGGCCCAACTTACCCACATTGACCAACATGTCCCATCTACTACAAGTCCCACCTGCCTGCGTTTGGCTCATATGCATCAAAAACTGTCCTATCCATGTACCTGTCTCTCAATCAAATGTAGAGATGTACAGATCTCAACAAAGTCAGATGGAGCTTGACCAAGGCTGTCCTGCTGAAGCACGTCCCTTCCTTTTGTATTTCATATCCACCTTTCCCCTCTCCCATGACAAAGACATACAATTTTCCTGTTCGGTTCAGAGCTAATGACTAATGCTGATCCAGTGCTGCTGTCACCATCAATAAATGGTAAGCTCAATCAGTCCATGAAAAAGGGGGGCTTCCTTTGTTCATTAACTCACAGGTACTGAGGCATGAGAGGCATGGAAATATGCATGGAGCCAAAATGGGCCATTGAGGATGTCCAATACTGGCTCAACCCAAATGAACTGTCAGGGAAAGGAAGATTGTACAAACCCCATGGTCATTTATCCAACAATCACTAACAGCACAGCCAATACTGAGGCTTGGTCTCAAGAATATCAGAGTGATGCAATACATTTACACACCCCAAGGTGTTGGGTGAAAAGAACCATCACAAACATTTGTTCCACAGCAAGCTACTGATTGCTTAAACCACAACAGGACGGGCATTCCAGCCCAACAGTGGGGAAAGGACAGTACAAGAAACTTGGGTAGCACAGTGGCACAGGGTGAGAGTTGCTGCCTCACAGCACCAGAGACCCGGATCTGATCCTAGCCTGCACGTTCTGCCTGCGACCACATGGGGTTTTCCCGGATGTTCTGGTTTTCACCCACATTCCAAAGACCTGCAGTTTTGTAGTTTAAATACCTTCTGCAAATTGCCCCTAATGAGCAGAATAGAACTAGTGTATGGGTGATCACCTGTCAACACAGTCTCGATGGGCCGAAGGGCATGTTTCCACATTGCATCTATAAACTAAACTAAAGTCCCAGAACACATTGATGCATTTGGATGTCAGAGAAATTCACTAGTCCAGAAAATGTTAGAATTCCAACATCTTCAACATAAGCTTACAACACTCAAGAAACATGCATTATAGCAGAATTACCTGTATATAGAAACCAACACTAGTCTAGCAATCCCCAATTCAACCTCCCTCTTCTCAAGCCCTCATCTCTGGCCATTAAACAGATAACAGACAACAATACAGCACAGGAATAGGCCCATTGGCCCACAATGTCCATGCTGAACAGAATGTCGTTAAACTAATCTCGGCCTGCACGTGATCCATAACCTTCCACTTCCTGCATATCCATGTGCAATCTAAATGCTTCTTACATGCCACTATCGTAACTGCCTCCCACACCACCCTGGCAGTGCCTTCCAAGCACCCACCAATCTCAGTGTAAGAAAAAAAAACTTGCCCAGCGCATGTCCTTTAAACTGCTCCCCTCTCATCTTAAAGCCATGCCCTCCAGTCCTTGACATTTCCATCCTGAGAAAAGAGACCACTACACTTTCTTCTGTTTTTTTGCTACCTGATCTCCAGATCCCAAACATTTAAATGAACATGTTATTTCATCACACCAGTACATGGTTAACCAGAGAGAAATGTACAGTAGAGTCCCCAGGTAGACAGTACTACAAATGCTACTTTTCTTAATATCTATTAATGATTTGGAAGTATACAATTTCAAAATGCCAGAACTTAGGGCAGAGTGAACCAGAGACAGACAGATACATTTATGAAATTTAATGCTTTGGGAGGAAGAACATGAAATGCAAACTAGAGGGCGCCTTTAAAAAGGTCACAGGAGCAGAGATATCATCGCATGCATGTTTAAGAAAGAACTGCAGGTGGACAAAAATTGCTGGAGAAACTCAGCGAGTGAGGCAGCATCAATAGGCGAAGTTTTGGGTCGAGACCCTTCTTCAGACCGATGTCGGGGTGGGGAGGACGGGAAAAAGAAAGGAAGACGCGGCGACAGTAGGCTTTGTGGAAGAGCTGGGAAGGCAGAGGGGAAGGAGGGAGAAAGCAAGGGCTATCTAAAATTATAGTTCATACCGCTGGGGTGTAAACTGCCAAAGTGAAGTATGAGGTGCTGTTCCTCCAATTTGCACTGGGCCTCACTCTGGCAATGGAGGAGTCCTGCACCCCCCACTCCCTCGACATCAGTCTGAAGAAGGGTCTCGACCCGAAACATCACCTAGTCCTTCTCTCCATACATGCTGCCTCAGTCGCTGAGTTTCTCCAGCATTTTTTTGTCTATCACCGCATGCATCTACATCGCACATTGAAAGTGGCCGGGCAGGTTGAGAAAATGGGCGTAATAAAGTATGCAGAATCCTGCACTTTATAAATCAAGCCAAAGTTCAAGAGCAAGGAAATCATGGCGACATTTTATAAAACACTGGTTTGGCACAACTAGAGTAGAGTGCCCATTTCTTGACACTACATATTTGGAAAGATTTAAAGTCTTTCAAGACGGCGCAGAAGAGATTTACTAAATAGATGACAAGGATGAGAGATTTTGGATTGTCTGGAGCTGGAATTGTTGACAGTACAGCAGGTAAGGTGGCTGACTCATATGTAGAAAATAGAATGGACAAGGAACAGTGGGAGGTGCGGAAACATGAGAGGACCGACAGGCTTAATTGCATTTGTTTTAATACAAGTAATCTCACTGGCACAATTGATAGGCCGAGTGTGTGGATGAGCACACGGGATTATGATATTGATGCAATCATTGGAATATGATTGATGGATGGGCAAGAATGGCAACTCGATGTGCCAGGATGCAGAAGTTTCAGGTGTGACAGAGAGGTTGAAAAAGAGGGGGTGGTGTGGAAGTACTGCTCTGATGGGCAATTAAGTCATTTGGGTAAAATAAATAAGAAAAGGTTGGTCACTTTAATGGGGTTATGCTATAGACCTCTCAAAAGTACACAGGAATTGGAAGAGACTCGTAGGTAGATCATAGCAGGGCTGTACAAGTAGGGGATTTTAAACTTTTCAAACGTTGACGAGAATAACTTCAGTACCAGGGCCTTGGATGGGGATGCATTCAAGAGAGTTTTTCCTGAATCAATATGTAGAGTGTCCTATTAGGAAGGGGGCTTGACCTTATCTAGGACAGGCAAGTGGTGGAAGGAATTGCCGAGGGACACTTTGAGAACAGTGACCATAGAGGTTGGAGATTCGAGGTTGTAATGGAAAAAGATAAAGCAGGTCCTTGAGTTCAGTCCCGGTTCAGTGCAGTGGAGATCATTTCCTATGCTTGCCTTCATAGGCCAAGGCATTGAGCACAATAGTTGGGACGTTATGTTGCAGCTGTACAAAACATTGCTTAAACCGCATTTGGAATATTGTGCACAATTCTGGTCAACACGCTACAGAAATGATGTGTAAGTAATAGAGAGAGTGCAGTAGATATATACTGGATGATACCTGGAATGAAGTGTTGGAATTATAAGGAGAGATTGGACATCCTAGGTTTATTCTCACTGAAATGCAAGAGCTAAGAGACAATCATATATAAAACTTTAGATTAGGAGCAGCACAGTGGTGCATCAGTAGAGTTGCTGACTTACAGTGCCAGAGACCCGGGTTCGATCCTAACCACTGCTACTGTGTGTATGAAGTTTGCACGTCCTCCGTGACTGTGTGGGTTTTCTCCGAGTGCTCTGGTTTCCTCCCACATTCCAAAGATGTGCAGGTTTGTAGGTCAATTGTTTTTTGTAAATTGTCCTTAGTGTGTAGAATAAAACTAGTGTATGAATAATTACTGATAGCATGGACTCAGTGGGCCGAAGGGCCTGTTTGCACTCTATGCCTAAACTAAACATGATGAGGGCCATAGAAAGGGTAAATATTCAGCCTTTTTCTTAGGGCAGGGAATTCTAGAACTGTGGGGAACAGATTTAAGGGAGGAGAGATTGGAGGGGCAAGATTTTTCCAACACGGCAGGTGGTGAATATCTGGAACGAGCTGCCAGAGGAGGGGGTGGAGATTTACAATGTTTAAACAATGTTTAATTACAATGTTTAAAAGGCATTTGGACTGGTACTTGAAAAGGAAAGGTGTAAAGGCATATGGGCCAAATGTGATTCGCATTGATTAGGCATCATAGGCAGGGAAGGGGGCTGTTCTTGTGCTGTACATTTCCAGTGTAGGAAAGAACTGCAGATGCTGGTTTAAATCGAAAATAGACACAAAATGCTGGAGTAACTCAGCGGGACAGGCAGCATCTCTGGAGAGAACGAATGGGTGATGTTTTGTGTCTAACGAAGGGTCTCGACACGAAACCTCACCCAATCCTTCTCTCCAGAGATGCTGCTTGTCCCGCTGAGTTACTACAACATTTTGTGTGTACCTGTACATTTCCAGGCTTGTTCAGGGAAGAGGGAGGATTGAAGAGATCTGATGGGATATTAAAGTACACGGACATAACAGAGTTAAAAAGTGTTTCCATTGGTAGAGTGAAAAAAGTGTTTACATTTGTGGAGCAGCCAATACCCAGGAGACAGAAGAAAGGAATTTGGCTAAAGAACCCAAGGGACACCAAGCCTTTTTAAAAACAAGCGCAGCAAGTGGTGAGAACAGGAATGCACTGCAGGAGTGGCAGAAATAAACAACTTAGCTTTCAGATGCTCATTCAACTCACTTTTGAAAGGAAGGAGTTTCCACGACAGTGCAGAGAGTGTGTGGTGGGACTAGCTGGAGTGTTGAGATAAACAAGTAAGGTCATATAGGCCAAAGAGCCTCCTCCTGTACTGTAACCATGCTGTGATTCTGAACTGTGGGGTATGGTACCTGGACCTTGCAGTGAACTGTAAGGCATAGATCATAACTCCACACTCTGTCGCTTGCCTTTAACAAATTGTGGCTTCACTTTCTGCCTGCTCCCATTTGTCCGTTGGAGATCTGGACAGACATTGCTCTGTCAATGTCCAGTCGCTATCTGTAGGACAAATCAGTCATCCACCCACATTGCCTCACCCTCCAGACAACAAACTTGCCTGTAGAAGTTATGAATGCAAAGTCTTGTTGTGAGACACAGGAGCATGGCGCCCTTGTGACCTGCTTGTTTCTGCAGGCAGCCAGGGCACACAGTGGCCCATTGAACAGGCGATGATGCATTGCTGGTAATTACAAGCGACTTCTTCACATTCCTCAATCCCACACATCCTATCCCAAATATGCCGACCTTCAGTAATTGCCTGCCTCCTCCATCGTACAGCAGCCAAGAACCTCTGGCTAGGAGGAGGCTTACAGAAAACTAATGTCACTCACGATCAAACGTTTCAGCCACTAAAATGTCAAGCATCATTTCTGGCTGAAGACATTTTTTTTTATAAGCAGGCCTTTGTTCTGGAGCCTCTCCCTCTGTTCATGACACCATACACGGGAAGGCAGCGTTCAACAATAGTAGCTTATGTATTTCAAGCTGCAGCTCAGTTGGTTACCCTCTTGCTTCTGAATCAGAGAGCTGTGGGTTCAAGTTGCACTATGGATACTTGGATTGTCATGAACACAATTCTCAAGGGACACTGCACTGTTGCAAATAGTCTTTCACAAACGACATCATACTGAGAAAGATGCAAAAAAAAACCCCAGCACCATTTTGTGGCGAGATGGGACATCAGCCTGCAATGCAAATTAGCTAGCATGGAGTTTGCACATTCACCCCTGTGATAGCGCGATTTTCCCCCAGGTGCTCTGGTTTCTTCGCACATTCCAAAAACATGCGGGTTGGTAGGATTACTGGCCCCTGTAAATTACCCATAGAGTGTAGGGGAGAATAAAACACGTGATTGAGAAAAATTAGCCTAAGTGGTCAACAATCAGCAAGGATTCAGTTTCAAAGGTAGTCGCAAAAAGCTGGAGCAAGTCAGTGGGACAGGCAGCATCTATAGAGAGCAGGAATGGGTGAATTTTCAGGTCGAGACCCTTCATCAGACTAGTTAAGGAAAATGGAAATGAGAGATGTAGGTTACAAAGCTGTATCTCCATGACACCCACCTTGTATTTTCTCAGGCATCACCCTGCAGTCTTAGAATTAAGTGGAAGGAAGAAAAGCGATCCCAATAACATCTGATCTGTAACATTGATTACCAAAGAAGGGTCTGTTTCTGCACTGTATCTCCCCATGTTAAAGCTCACCTCATTGTTCAGGTAGTCAAACATTTTATAAAGCTGGAATTTTGATTTTCCAGAAACACGTTTCAACATATGGCCACACTCTGATCCAAAAGAACTGGAGTGGCTTCATTCCATGCTACAACAGTGATGGAATCATAGGTCAGCATTAATTTGGAGGGCTGGCTTGTTACAAGAATATCACATGGTAGATTCTCAGAACTCGATGGGGTCCTTGGAGGTGATGCACAGCACCAGGAAGCCTAGAGAGTGGGCAATCTGGGGAGGATGACCCTAGTTTCAAGCAGAATTGTAAGCCAATGCCAAGGTAGGGAGCAGAGGTGGGGCTCCAAGTATCAAGCAGCTCCGGGTAGCACAGCATAGTTACTCGGGTGGGAGCTAGATTACCTAAGAGGTTCCGAGACTACTCAGAGGCTCAGAAACAACACCCAAGCTTCCTGCTGACAGAGCAAAACACAAAGCGCTGGAATCTCTCAGCTGTTCATACATCTGTGGAATGGACAGGTGACGATCACATCAGGACCCTTCTTCAGTCACCTCCCTCCACAGATGCTGCCTGACCTACTGAGTTACTCCAACGCTTTGTGTTTTACTCAAGATTCCAGCATCTGCAGTTCCTTCTGTGCTCAATAACAGAATTACCTATAGTACACTAATAAATATTACTCCTCAAAGAATTCAGGGCAAAGTTAGTCCACAGTACCTGCTGATGTTCTGAGTCGTGCCTCAGGTGGTTTGGTAATGCTTGTTAGTTGGTACAGGGAGGCAGCAAAGTCAGTGAGTGGAAGAGGTCATTCCAATTACAATGGATATCATTCCACAAAGAGGGCCTCGTTTCTGAAATAACATGCATCATTCATGTTTGAGAGGGTTGCAGATTATTTATTAACCAACCTGAGATCCTGCCTGGGATTATCAACCCCCATCTCAGGTCAAGCCCAGCTCTCAAACTGTCTAATACAGACTCCAGTGACCTGCAAATGACCTCCCAACGACAGCTCAGCGCCATATCAAAGCAGAGTGTATACTTTGGTCCTTCTACTAACCTTCTGTACCCACCTCAGCTATTGCAAATACACAATACACAATACAATTTATTTGTCACTTGAACCTCATAGAGGCTCAAATGAAATGAAATCTCACCCCTCACACGTCAGGCCCTTCAGAATGGGCTCGCTTCATGGTTACATACACACCTGATTCAGTAATGCTTTATAACGGCAAATGTTTCTTTGCTTCCTGGGATTGAATGCAGACGAGCAGTGAGTTTTAATACAGGAGCTGCCACCCAGCAGCCTGATGTTTAGTTTAGGAGCATTTCAATTCAATTTAAATCTTGATAACTGAGACACAGGACTGGCTTTACAAAGGGCACCAGTGCCATATGCACTGCCCTCACTTTGCATTGATGGTTCTCCCTGCCAAGCCCACCCTGCCAAGCAGCCTCACCCATGCAGGCGTCCATCTAACCTTGTACGCCCCTCACCGCTGCCTCCAGGGCAGCCAAAGTAGTGAGTAACGCACTATCGATTCACACAGACTCCGATCAGTTAAGAGTGGGCTCCGCAGCTGATGAAATAAAACAGCATTTGTTGAACAACGCCGTGCTACGTAACAGGATTCAGGGCATCAGTGTGCTGGGACGAAGCTAACAAACACACACATTTCTGTCAAGCATGGCACAAACAAACCCAACCCTTCAACAGGGTTCCCCATCACTAAACATCAGCCAAGGCCCCAGGCTCAGAACTCACCCTACTTAATTTTATTGTACAAGCCCAGCGAATGCCTCAGATAGTGCTTCTACATTAAAGGCATCGAGGCAAAAGTTATTAACTGTGCCTCTTATCATTATAAAGGACTTTCCTATCAAAAGCACCTTTAACACAAAAATACCCACAAACTCTACACATCATGTAAATTACTTTGAAATAAACTTCCACACCAGGGCATCGGAGATGTCCTCGTTCTTCAGGGAACGGGGGTTCCCCTCTTCTACTACAGATGAGGCTTTCACCAGGGTCTCTTCTACACCCCGTAACTTTGCTCTCACTCCCCATCCCCCCCACTCATAACAAGGACAGAGTCCCCCTTGTCCTCACCTTCCACCCTACCAACTGTCACATACAACAGATAATCCTCCAACATTTTTGCCACCTCCAAAGGGATCCCACATCTTCCCATCTCCTCTCCTTTCGGCTTTCCGCAGAGACCACTTCCTCCGTAACTCCCTGGTCAATTTGTCCCTTCCCACCCAAACCACCCCCTCCACTGGTACTTTCCCTTGCAAACGCAGGAAATGCTACACTTGTCGCTTTACCTCCCCCTTGACTCCATCCAAGGACCTAACCAGTCTTTCCAGGCGAGGCAGAGGTTCACCTGCACCTCCTCCAACCTGATCTATTGCATCCACTGCTCTAGATGTCAGCTACTCCACATCGGTGAGACCAAGCATAGGCTTGGCGATCGCTTTGCCCAACACCAACCTGATCTCCCGGTGGCTCAGCACTTCAACTCCCCCTCCCATTCCAAATCTAACCTTTCTGTCCTGGGCCTCCTCCATGGCCAGAGTGAGTCCCACCGTAAATTGGAGAAGCAGCACCTCATATTTCGCTTAGGTAGTTTACACCCCCAGCGATATGAACATTGACTTCTCCAATTTCAGGTAGTCCTTGCTTTCTCCCTCTTTCCCCTCCCCAGCTCTCCCACAGCCCACTGTCTCCGCCTCTTCCTTTCTTCTTCCCGCCCCCACCACCCCACATCAGTCTGAAGAAGGGTCTCGACCCGAAACGTCACCTATTCTTTCATCCATAGATGCTGCCTCACCCGCTGAGTTTCTCCAGCATTTTTATCTACCTTTGAAATAAACTAAACGTTGTTTTGCAGGGATACTAATGCACATATCTAACGCTAAAGGAGCGCATGTAGTCCCCATATAATTTTTAACATGGCAGAAACACCCCTTAAATTCAGAATGATCACTCACCCAGGAGGCAAAGATGCCAGACAATGGAACACTCCATAAGCGCCAAACAATATTTACACAAGATGTGGTACACCAACTCACAACTTTCGGGCTAAGCAGGGAAAGCTGGTACTATCTCAACACGGTTCAATCGTGCACTTGGAAATATCTGATAATCTAATGGAACTATATTCCATTGCACGTTATTAGCATGTCACAAGTCAAAGACCTTTCTGTTAAATAGACATTTAACATTTGTGCTATCCTGCAGCACACCTACACTGCATTGTTCTACAACGCTTCAGATTACTACTAATGAGGAGTTGTCATTGTTTTAAGCAAGATCAGTAGAAGCCATCTAACACATCCCCAGAGTAACCATAATGTAATTTTACTTGCAAGATTTACACATAACAAACATCAGCCAGGACTCCAATGCTCCCTCCGTGCTGCCCTTTTTGAAGTACCCTTTACATCCAGTTGAGAATACAGATGCAAAGTTTTATCCAAATACAGCATCTCTGATAGTGCCACACCTCAGGGCAGACATAATTTGTTATATTCTCGACTCTGACCTGGGACTTGCACCACACCCTCACTACTTCCATGGAATGGATGGGCAGGGTTGTCAGAAGCTCCCAGACCCGTCATTGTTGAAAGCACAGCGACCAAAGCGACGGGTGACAAGAGCTGCTGCGTAGACCCTGCGATAAATATCAACCTCTGGGCAAGGACCAGAAGGCCTTGCAGTCCACCATTTCCTAGAGCATTTAAATGAAGCCAATGTGACAAGTAAGTAGCAAAGACTCATTTCTTCTAGCACCTAAAACACAGCAACATTTGGCCTGATAATAGCCTGGGCCTGCATTTAACACGTGTAACCCCATCGAAGTTTCCTCATAACATTATACAATGAGGTATCCAGGCAGCTTTAGCAGGAAGCTATAAATTCATGTGCGACATAGGAGCGCCCCTCAGTCCTCATAAACAGTAATAGCAGTAAACTAACATACATCACCAACACAAAAAACTGAAAGATGTTTTTCTCTCTGTCACTCTCCTAACTCTAACGGTCAGTTTTGTTGCCAAGATTAGCCACCCTAACGGTCAGGTATTAGAACGAGGCCTAATCCTGCACAATCGGCAGAAACCTCCTCTTTAATCAAAGAGCAACTTAAAAATCCATAACCAGCTGAGACCAGGCAACTCTGCAACGATTGGGGTAAACGTCTTCAGTGTAGAAATGCAGCCGCACACTCGTTCAACAAACATAGCTGTGTGCCCACAGCCTCCAACAACACATCAAACGCACCCGTTTGCGCGGATGGAGTGGGAGATGGGCTGGTGGAGGAGGACAAGGGATCAAGGCGGGAGGGAAAGAGATGATCCGGCAGCAAGGGGAAACGGGAAAAGTACACATTGGGAGGAGGGGGAAGAGGCGAGGTGGGGCGAGCGGGGGTCCTTGGCACAGATTGGGACTCACCAGAACAAATCGGCGAGTGCTCGGGTCACCAGGATCCGCACAACTGCGATTCTCTGTAAAGCCGTCACCGCGCTGCGGACTCCGCAATGTAGCTGCTGTTGGCGACGTTCAGCCAATGGGCAGCCGCGCGGCTGCTGCACCAGGGCCAAAGCCTGGAGCAGAGTCGACACTCAAAGGCAAATATCCTATATCTGCTATATCTGCTATAGGATCTTTGCTCAAAGGGGACGCACTCACAGTTACCCCAACTCTCGGCAATTACTTCAAAATGCCACCCCTGCTCAAAATGTGCACTGCCGAAAGGACACGGACACACACACACCCCACCCCACCCCCACCTTCTTGTAAACCTCCTCTGGACCCTCTCCAGAGCCAGCACATCCTTTCTCAGATATGGTGCCCAGAATTGTTCACAATATTCCAAAGGTTGCTGCCACTTATCAAAAATGTCTGAACATTGCCCGTGCAACTTCATTTTTATTGCCAATGGCAACTAGTATCAGGATCTGAGATAGCAGAATGATTCACCAGTGTGATGCCCTGATATCATTCCTCTGTGACTCCTGTAAATATGAGGTATGTTTGAGTCAGAGGTGATACATCAGCTCTCACTGGCCATCTTTTCTACATCAAACTGTTTGCTGTAAATACCTGGATTAGATCACCTTCACTAATAACAAGTCATTGATTTGAAATATAAACTTTGCCTCCAAAATAAATGTCTGACCTGATAATTATTTCCAGAGCTTTCTGTCTTAATTCAAATTTCCAGAATTTGTAGAATTTTGAGTTTCTAATTTGTGCATGCTTTGGCTCAGGCTGACTTAATTGAAATGACACAGTTCTGCCAAAACTGGCCTAACCTGTGTGCACACCCAACAAAACATCAACTCACTAACACACAGCCCAAACCCATTCCCACAGATGCATGTGCATACAGGTTTGTAAATACATGGACACAATTAAAAGATAAAGCAAACTTCCAGCCCAAGCTCCAAAGCAGATGGCCCATCTGGACAAATTGCAAAGTCACAATTCCTGCCTTCAATAATTCATCTCACTGCACGATTATCAGTAAGCGACTGACGGCATGGGACACATCAAAGGTTCCTGGTCCCAATGACATCCCAGTGGTAACACTGCACACGTGTGCCCCAAAACCATCTGCACTACTGACCAAGCTGTTTTAATGCATTTGCCAATGGCATCTGTCCAGTATTGTGCTAAATTGCCTAGGTCTGCCCTGTTCACTTACATCAAACACAATATGGCTAATTTTGCCCATTTGGTGTACTTCCAATTATCAATAATGTGGAAGAGGTTACCCATTGAAGTGCTATTAGACAACACTTACTCCCCAATAACTTGCTCAGCGGGGCTGTGTTTGGGTTTTTAGCCGCTTGATATCACATCCTTTGACCAAATGAGAAATCCAGGAGCTGAATTCCTGATGTGAGATGAATTAATTTGACAATAAGGAGCCCAGATCAAAATCAATGAAACCAAGAGGAATACTAGTCACTGACAAGAGTCATATGTCACACAGAGGAAGATAGCTGTGGTAGTTGGAAGTCCATCATCCCAGCCCCAGGACATCACTGCAAGAGGTCATCAGGGGTATTTCCTAGGCCTAATCATCTTCCGCTGCTTCTACTGTGACTTTCCATTTGCAACTCCTGGATAAATGCAACCTGGCTGTGATTTCCAGAATGCATTTGACAAGGTGATACATCTGGAAATATTTTAAGTAGCAAGACTGAGATCTCCCATATACAACACTATGCTGACTATCCTAAATTAGCCAGTCTATCCAAATGCAAATATATATTATCCTTCCGAATCCCCTCCATTAACTTGCCTATCAGAGATAGCGTCACTGGTCTATAGTTCCCAAGCTTTTCTTTGCAGCCCTTCTTAATAAGGCACAACATTAGCCACCCTGCAATCTACCGGCACCTCATCCATGTCTTATGATGATTTTTATACCTCAGACTAAGTGCCCACAATTTTTTCTCTAGCTTCCCACGGTATCCTCAAAAATATCTGATCTGGTCTGGGAGATTTATCTACCATCCTACACTTTAGGACATTCAGCACCTCCTCGATCGTAATACGGAGTGGTGGCATGGTGGCACAGCAGTAGCGTTGCTGCCTTACAGCGCCAAAAATCTGGGTTTGTTCCTGACTACGGGTGCTGTCTTTACGAAGTTTGTACGTTCTTCCTGTGATCTGTGTGGGTTTTCTCCAAAATCTTTGATTTCCTCCCACACTCCAAAGACATACAGGTTTGTAGGTTAATTGGCTTGGTGTTAATGGGGATCACTGATTGGCATGGACTCTGTGGTCAGAAGGGCTTGTTTCTGTGCTATATCTCCAAACTAAACATAAGACAGCTCCATTAAATGTCCAAAGTTCCCCAATCTTTATGTCTTTCTCCACAGTAAAAACAGAGGAGAAATACTCATTAAGGACCTTGCCCATCTCCTGCAGGTCCACACAGGGATGACCACTTTGATTTCTGAGGGGTTCTACTTGCTCTTTCCATTGTTGTACATAAAATCTCTTTAGATTTTCCTTAGTATTGTTTACCAGTACTATCTCCCATCTCCTTGTTGCCATCTTTATTTCTTCCTTATGCTCAGTTCTTGAAACTCATTCAGTGATACACTTGATATCAGCGGCCTACACCTGCCCAATACCACCTTCCTTTTCCTGACCAGAGCCTTAGTTTATCGTCATCCAAGCAAGGGTGGTGAATCTGTGTAATTCATTGCCACAAAAGGCTGTGGAGGCCGTCAATGGATATTTTTAAGGCAGAGATAGATTCTTGATTAGTAAGAGTGTCAGGGGTTATGGGGAGAAAGCAGGAAAATGGTGTTAGGAGGGAGAGATAGATCAGCCTTGATTGAATGGTGGAATAGACTTGATGGGCCGAATGGCCCAATTCTGCTCCTATCACATATGAACAGACACAAAATGCTGGAGTAACTCAGCGGGACAGGCAGCATCTCTGGTGAGAAGGAATGGGTGTTGTTTCGGTCGAGACCTTTCTTCACAACATTTGAACCGATGACCTTCCTTACTCCCACCTGTTTTGTCTTTCACTCCAACGCGAACATGCATGCCCTCACTCTTGTCACCACATTTGGGGTGGTAGAGTTGCTGCTTTACAGTGTTTAGGTTTTTAGGTTAATTGGTAAAGTTGTAAAAATTGTCTCTAGTGTGTGTAGGATAGTGTATGTGTATGGGGATCGCTGGTCATAGAGTCATAGAGTGTGGAAACAGGCCCTTCGTCTCAACTTGCCCACACCGGCCCACCTGCCAGCATTTGGTCCATATCCCCCCAAACCTGTCCTATCCATATACCTGTCTAATTGTTTCTTCAATGTTGGGATAGTCCCTACCTCAACTATCTCCTCTGGCAGCTTGTTCCATACACCAACCACTTTTGTGTGAAAAAGTTACCCCTCAGATTCCTATTAAATCTTTTCCCCTTCACCTTAAACCTATGTTCGAGGACATAGGTTTAAGGTGAAGGGGAAAAGGTTTACTAGGAATCTGGCCCTCGATTCACCTACACTGGGCAAGAGACTCTGAGCATCTACCCGATCTATTCCTCTCATGATTTTATACACCTCAATAAGATCACCGTTCATCCTCCTGCGCTGCAAGGAATAGTCCCAGCCTACTCGACCTCTCCCTATAGCTCAGAATCTCTAGCCCTGGCAACATCCTTGTAAATCTTCTCTGCTTCCTTTCCAGCTTGACAACATCGACGTGGGGGAGTCGACTCGGCGGGCCGAAGGGCCTGTTTCCGCAGTGTATCTCTAAACTAAACTAAACTCTTTTGAAAGCATCTCACTGATGCTTTGCCTGTAAACAACCTAGTCCAATCAATGTTAGCGAGTTCCTGTCAGTGTCTCCACACTTTGACCTTCTGGGAGTTTGCAACATATTCTGTTTTTATCTTGTCCATTAATCACTGCCATCGTCCAAATGAGTCTCAGCACTGAAACAGTTAATGGTCAATGGTTTCACCTTATTATAGAACCAAGGTGGGGACCTCGGGGAGACAGCTGCGGCCTCTCAAGGTCTTATTGTTTTCCCTCCCCCCACTCATTGCAGAACTGATGGCTTGTTCTGGGCTGCTGCTGGCAGCCGCCTTTGTGTCAGGGAGCCCGAAGAACAATCTGGGTCACGTGCCCAATGCAGAGAGCCAGGCCCTGTGGGACTTCAGCCACTGGAACTGATCACATTCAGCAGTTGCTTTCTAAATATGGCCGAGAGCTGCCCTTCCCCCACCCCTAGCACATGCATGAGGTGCACCAGAGGAAAGACAAGACAATGCACCAGTGACTGCCATGTACTCACTCTCCCTTTCAAGAACATGGTTCTAATTCACAGAATCAGACACTCAAACCTCAAAGGTTCATCCTACGTTGTGCAAGGCCACTTTCAAATCACTCGGGATAGACTTGCAGTATTTCATTGTTCTTGATTTTAGTACTGTGGTTTAAAAAAAATGCATGCTTGATTCTCAGTAGCAGCAGCAGCAGCAGCAGCAGCAGCAGCAACTTGGGTCGTTGCTATGGAGACTGAGTATGTGCAAGGGTAAAATGGAGGAGCAGTAATTTTGTCAATGTTTCGACAAACACTCATGTATTTACTAGCTTTTATATTTCATCAGTTTACCACAATCTGACAGGTCCAGAGCAAGATGGGATTAGGGTAGACAGCAAGTATCCAGTTTATACAACATCTCTCAGAATGAGCCATTGTTAGGGCAAAACATAAAATGGCTACTTTCTAAATGGATAGGAATCCATTGTAACTCACAGCAGGAAATCAATGGGAAGTACTGCCTACAAAAAGCAAATTTTATTATTTCATTATACGCTTAAGAAATGTGGCAATGGCTGCACTCGCAGCACTGTTGAGCCACTCGGTGGTTATATTGTTCAAAATGTCGAAGATTCACTCTGCCCTCAATTAAAGTGCAGTGCAGAAAAATAAAATGTATAAAACGCAAAGTGCCAGAGGAACTGAATGGATCAGGCAACATCTGTGGAGGGAAAGGGATAGGTGACATTTGGGGTTGGAATCCTTCTTCAGAAATAATGTAGTTCTGGCATGCAGATCTTCTGAGTGATCCTATTGATGTTTAATCACAAACACTGTAACAGCACATTATATCTTTAACACTTCAACTCAGGTTTACAAGAAGATTTTAGCAACAACTGCTTTTCTTAAAAAGTTTCCCAAAGCAAAAAAGGACTGCGGGAGGGAGGTTGGGGGTGAAGTGGAAGGACAAGGCACGTACATGGCTGAACAAGACCAGGCGTAGGCTCGGCGACCGCTTCGCCCAACACCTCCGCTCAGTCTGTACTAACCAACTTGATCTCCTGGTTGCCCAGCACTTCAACTCCCTCTCCCATTCTGAATCTGACCTTTCTGTCCTGGGGCCCCCTGCATTGCCAGAGTGAGGCCCAGCGTAAATTGGAGGAACAACACCTCATATTTCGCTTGGGTAGTTTACACCCCAGCGGTATGAACATTGACTTCTCTAATTTCAGGTAGACCTTGCTTTCTCCCTCCTTCACCTCCCCCTTCCGAGCTCTCCCACATAGCCTATTGTCTCCGCCTCTTCCTTTCTTCCCCCCCCCCCCCTCAGTGTGACCATATACCATAGAATATATATATATACGCACATAAATACACAAATAAAATGTAATGGGCTGTTATAGTTCATAGTTTGTTTGAAGTTGTGTTTAATGGTCTGATGGCTGTGGGGAAGAAGCCTATCCTGAACCTAGATGTTGTAGATTTCAGGCTCCTGTACCTTCTACCTGATGGCAGCAGAGAGATGAATGTGTGGCCAGGATGGTGCGGGTCCTTGATGATGCTGGCAGCATTTTTGATGACCTGGTGTCAGGACAATAACCTCTTCCTCAATGTCAGCGAGACAAAAGAGCTAGTTCGACTTCAGGAAGTCTGGAGAAGTACATGCCGCAAAGGTTTGCTAGTGCTACACAGGTGGGTTTGAACTTAACAGTTGGGGGGGGGGGGTTGCGGTGGAGTCAACAACATGGAAGCGTATGCGTGCAGTTAACGGGAGTGTAGGAAAGGTCACGTTTAAACTTACAGCGCAGGGGGATGGGAACCAATGCAAGGAGACAGAGGGCCATAAAAGGAGGACAGAGCAAAAGGTAGAAGGGAGATACGAAAAACAAACCTGAAAACTTTGTGCCTTAATGCGAGGAGCATTCGTAATAAGGTGGATGAATTGAATGTGCAGTTAGTAGTTAAGGAATATGATATAGTCGGAATTACGGAGACATGACTCCAGGATGACCAAGGCTGGGAGCTAAACATGCAGGGGTATTCAATATTCAGGAAGGATAGACAGAAAGGACAATGAGGTGGGGTGGCATTGCTGGTTTAAGAGAAGATGAATGCAATAGCAAGGAGATACATTAGCTTGGATGCTGTAGAATTAGTATGGGTAGAACTGCAAAATAGTGAAGGGCAGAAAACGCTTGTTGGAGTTGTATACAGACCACCAAACAGCAGTAGGGAGGTTGGGGATAGCATCAAGCAGGAAATTAGGGATGCGTGTAGCAAAGGTACAGCAGTTATAATGGGTGACTTTAATCTACATATAGATTGGCCAACCAAATTGGTAGCAGCGCTGGGGAGGAGGATGATTTCTTGGAATGTATATGGGATGGTTTTTTAAATCAATATGTAGAGAAACCGACTAGAGGGCAGGCCATCCTGGACTGGGTATTGTGTAATGGGGATTAGTTAGCGATCTTGTTGTGCAGAGTCCCTTGGGCAAGTGACCATAATATGGGGTAATTCTACATTGGGATAGAGAGTGACACGGTTAATTCAGAGACTAGGGTCCTGAACTTAAAGAAAGGAGACTTTGAAGATATGAGACAGGAATTGGCTAGGATGGACTGGCAAATTATACTTAAAGGGTTGATGGTGGAGATGCAATGGCAAAGATTTAAAGCACGGATGAATTCCAAAAATTGTTCATCCCTGTCTAGCGAAAAAATAAAACGGGGAAGGCAGCATAACCGTGGCTAATGAGGGAAATCAAGGATAGTGTTAAATCCAAAAAGCATATAAATTGGCCCGAGGAAGCAGCAAACCGGAGGACTGGGAAAAATTTAGAACTCAACAGAGGAAGGCAAAATGGTTAATTAAGAGAGTGAAAAAAGAGCATGAAAGCTTGCGGGGAATATAAAAACTGACCCTAAAAGCTTCTTTAGATACATAAAAAGGAAACGATTAGTGAAGACAAATGTAGGTCCCTTACAATCAGACACAGGTGAATTTCAGAATGGCAGGCAGTGACTAGTGGGGTACCACAAGGCTCGGTGCTGGGACCCCAGTTATTTACAATATATATTAACGATATAAACAAGGGAATTAAATGTGATATCTCCAAGTTTGCAGATGACACAAAGCTGGGTGGCAGTGTGAGCTGCGTTAAGGATGCAGGGTGACTTGGATAGGTTGGATGAGTGGGCAGATGCAGTATAATGTCGATAAATGTGAGGTTATACACTTTGTTGGCAAGAACAGGAAAGCAGATTATTATCTGCATGTTGTCAGATTTGGAAAAGGGGAGGTGCAACGAGATATGGGTGTGATTGTACATTAGTCACTGAAAGCAAGCATGCAGGTACAGCAGGCACTGAAGAAATGGCATGTTGGCCTTCATTGCAAGAAGATTTGAGTTTAGAAGCAAGGAGGTCCTACTCCAGTTGAACATTATTGCTATTGAGGGAATCCAGTATAGGTTCACCAGGTTAATTCCTGGGATGGCAGGACTGACATATGATGAAGGAATGTGTCGACTGGGCTTGTATTCACTGGAATTTAGGAGAGGGGATCTTATAGAAACATATTACATTCTCAAAGGATTGGACAGGTTTGATGCAGAAAAAAATGTTTCAGATGTTGAGGGAGTCCAGAACCAGGGATCACAGTTTAAGAATAAGGGGTAGGCCATTTAGGAGAGATGAGGAATATTTTTTTTAACCCAGAGAGTTGTGAATCTGTCAAAGTTTATGCCACATAATACAATGGTGGTCAATTCACTGGATATTTTCAAGAGAGTTAGATTTTGCTCTTAAGGCTAAAGGAATCAAGGGATATGGAGAAAAACCAGGAATGGGGTACTGATTTTAGATGATTAGCCATGATCATATTGAATGGCAGTGCTGGCTCAAAGGGCTAAATAGCCTATTCCTGCACCTATTGTTCTATGCAATCAGCTACAATTGAGTTAAAGTGGAAATGGTCGAGTGCATCAGGTTCCTTGGCATTAATATATTAGAAATGATCTGGTCACATTGAGGCCTCTATTTCCTGAGGAAATTTACCATATCTCCATGATTCTTCTACAGCTGCACAATAGAAACCATACTGTCAGGTTGCATAACAACTTGGTTTGGGTCAGCTCCGATCAAGACTGCAAAAAATTGCAGAGTTGTCATCCAGTCCATCACACAGACCAGACTTCCCACCATTGACCCCAGTATATACTTCACACTGCCTCAAAACAGTAGAGAACATAATCAGACTTATCCCACCCGTCATTCCTTCTTCTCCATGCTTCCGCCTGGTAGAAAGCAGACCATCAGATACAGGAACAGTTTCTTCCCCTCTATCAGACGTCTAAACTGTCCTTTCGTAAGCTAGGTTATTGTCTGATTCACCCAAGTTGTTGTGGACATATGGAACTGATGCATTACAATGCTGAGAACTATATTCTGCACTTCCCCTTTGTTCTGTCTATTGTATGACTTCAACTTGATTATATTTATGTACAGTATATTTAATCTGTTTGGATAGTATGAAAAGCAAAGCTGTTCACTACACCTCAAAACATGAATGAGTTATAGGAAGGCAACACAATTACATGAAAACAGAACCAAGCATGGGCCTTCTGGGGTAATGGGGAATGTGAAAGATGGTGTTAGTAATTAATAACAGCAAATTATCAGATAATGCAGGGGCAGAGTAGAATGTTGAGTGGTCAACAGATTGGACAGCATGCAACAAAAAGCTTTTCACTGTACCTCAGTACATGTGCAAATAAGCTAAATCAATTTGAATAAAAGAGCAAGAGGCAGAAACAAGTCAGAGATGGGATCAAGCAAATGGGAAATAAAGGTAAAGGGTTCATATACCGTGTTAGGGAAAAGAAAATACAGGAATTCAGGCAAAGAGAAGCAGACAAGGCATCCAACAAGATGTTCCCAATCTGTGACAAACATGTAAGAACTCACGAGAATGGCTGGGTGGAGGGAGGGGAAAAGGTTTCAGAAAACTGTTTAAACTGGCAGAAGGAAGCCAAGAGTTAACTTCACATTCCAGGATGATCATGCATTGCCACAGAAATATGGGAGAGGAAAGCAATAAAGATAATGATTTATTTGGTCCAGTCACATTATGTGATAAGCAGCAAAACTGACATGCAAGTTAAACATTCAAGTACTCTAATTTTGAAAGTGAAAATAAATGTATGATCGGTTCTGGATTAAAGAATTTTTAAAAGCATAATCACCAGTTTAATTCAGAGACATGAGCTCATATTCCAGCTTGACATTTCAGTGTGGTACAGAAGGATTATTGTGTTCTCAGCAATGCTAGTTCCAAGGTGTTAAACTCAGATCCTACCTATCTCTTGACTAGCAGGATTAATTTTAAGGCACCAATTGAAAAAAGCACACAAAATTTGTGGGTCATAGCCAATTCTTCACCACTAAAGCAATTAAAATGGTTATCCATTTCACCGTTGCTTGTGGAATTTGCCATGTCCAAACTGTCAAGGTTCCTACTTAAATCCGAGGTCAGAGATCAAGAGTAGTTCAATGGCTACAAAGATATTTCAGATTTCTTGAGGTCAGAAGATATGCAGTTTATTCTCTGATAAAGCATAAATGTCCAGGCTAATAACAGAAACAGATGGATACAATTCCTTGGTCTTTATTTGTTTTATTTTCAGTAATAAAAATATTTCAACTGAATTCTGTACAAGGCCTAATCTTTTTACAGCTTTATTTTGTGCTTTGTATCACACGCTTGTAAATTACAGAAAATGCACAAAAGAAATTAACGCATCTCTAGCTAAACGCAGAAAACCAGATCTGGCTCTTGCTCATTTTTCTTGCTCATTAACGAGCTTTCAATGTTTTGCTTTATATATTGTTTTCCACAAGGAAAATTTGTAGTGACATGTGCACTTATATTAACAGTCCATTTCAGAGCCAAGCAGTGACCCCGTACTTCTTAACTAATTTTTGTAAAAGATGAGAAAATAACAAGATTGCTTCTTTTGAAGCAATGACATCACTTGTTCTGCTACTGCTGCATGTAAACAGTATTCATGTATTCCAGCACCACTTAGTGGCAGAGAGCTGTTCAGTCTTCCCAACCCAAAACGTCACCTATCCATGTTCTCCAGAGATGCTTCCTGACCCATTGAGTTACTCCAGCACTTTTATTTTGTAAACCAGCATCTACACATCTCTGTTTAAGAGGGAACTGCAGATGCTAATTTCGATCAACAGAAAAGCTGGAGAAGCTGTCTAGGAGCAAGGGGCAACGTTTCGGGCCGAACCCTTCTTCAGTCTGAAGAAGGGTTTCGGCCCGAAACGTTGCCTATTTCCTTCGTATAGATGCTGCTACTTGAGTTTCTCCAGCTTTTCTGTGTAACCATTACCATCTCTGTCTTGAGAATTTGATCAAAAAGCAGAAGCTGTAGCAAGGGGGCAACATTTTATTCCATCTGCATGCTTAGTAGGACTACTTGAGTAGTACCATTACCTCAGTCTTGAGAGCCCAGTCAATAGTGGTGCAGTAACAAGCTATTCTTGACCTGGCTCACTTATGCTATTGTTCAAAGTAGTATGGGTATACAAGGCTGGTTAACATCTTACTTCCCATTCAAAGATTGCATTTGTTATCTCATTTATTATGATCAAGACTATTTTGGGGCAATAGGTTCACCTGGAGTTTTATGTTGGTGAGATAGATGACTATACAGGGGAAAAATAACCTTTTCCATTAGGAATTTAAGAATATCATCAGCACTGTTTAGATGGTTTACAATGCAGAATAAAACCAAGGGAACTCCCTCAATATTGCTCCATAAACATTCCTGCTGCAGAGTAGCAAGGGTTAATTATACACAAAGACCCTCCCATCCAGAGAGATTTCTTGCATTAGCTAGTAAATCTCCTTCTGCAGTTTCTTAATAAACAGCACCCGGGCTGGGATAGCATGGGTTGAATATACAAAAACCCTGCGCACACTCATCTCTTGCTCCACCACATGGCTTTTGAAGACTAGGTACACTTGTCCCTGATGGCCACGCTTTTATTTGCTGGTTTGTTGTATTTGAATATTGTTGTGGAAATTGTTAAAGGGTGCTTTAAAGTATCGAGACATTCAGATTTGTGAAAGTGAATGGGATTTAAGAGCATTTATATTTTGTACACAGCCCAAGGCTCATTAGTAAAACGAGGACATAAATCTCTCCAGCTTTATTGGTATAACATTTCTTATATTAACCATTGAATGGCCACCTAAGTTTACTGCACCATAAAGGTGACTTCAAAACTACGATTTTCCAGTCCCTCCAGTAGCTGGGTCTTGATAAGTTTGTAAGCTCGGTATCACCCACTCAAATAATCCAACTCCCCAAATAATACACAATTTCTTTCATAAGGGACAGATGCTGAGCATTTTACCCACTTAATGCACATAGGCTAACAAATTTGAAGAGCTGCAATGTTCTACTCCTTCGCATACAATGCTGTTACTACAGCAATTGAGAGACCAGATCACAATTATTCTGCTTGGATAAGCTAGGCTTCTAACCAGGCTTCATCCTGGGATTATTTGCCAAAATGGTGGTGGTGAGAATGGTGAGGAGAATGCGTGGAAGGATGTGATCTAAAATCTGCCATCTTAGTTGCTGACTCAGGTGTCAAATTGACTTAGTTACTGTCTCGGCTGTCAACTTGTGAGCACATTATCTGGAAGTCAGCTAGACGACCACACCTGCATAAAACGCGATTGCATAAAAGAACACCCAGGGAAAACAGTAAACATCACTGAAAGAATTACAGTGCCATGGCAAAAATCAACATTTTGATGGAAATAGAATACATCATCCTCTCCTGATCTAGGAACACGAGTCAATTCAAAAAGGTAACAAATGATCTATCACTCAGATTGTTGAAAATAGTGCGGTATAAACTAATGTGGTTTACATTCCCAAGGAATAATGTCCTGATGTTTGTTAATCGCTATATAGTATCTTGCACCTCAGGGATGAAAGTCTATTCCCTTCCACATGTATCAACCCATGATTGAAATTCAGATCCTGTCAGAATGGAATTTGCTGGCACGAAGAAAATGTGGTGACAAAAGAGGAAATATCAGATGATACGGGAGCGAAGTGAAAGGTGGTTCATACTGGAATATTGTTTCGATTTAAATCTTTCACATTTAAAGCAAGCTGCAAACTAAAACGAAACAATTCAAACTACCATAATCTTTGTCAGAATTGCTTGTGATAGATGTACTGATAGTGGGACACATGACAATCTTTAACATTGCTAGGTTGGTGCCAAAGAAGCAGAGTACCCCTGTTATTCAACCAACTGATGCTCAAGTCACTAGCTCTATGTGATGTTTATTTAGTCATTTCACCGGACAGTGTTTGGCACATTGGTCTTCATCATTACTGTATATCCTCATTACTGCATATGTTTAACAATGAACAAGGAGCAAAGATAATGTGTAAATGTTTTTTACTTGTCTGCATGGGAACACCTTGCATGCTTTGCATCACATGTAGTTTGAATACATTTTTCAAAAACATTTGGGAATGTGTACAGCTAACACTTCATTTACAACTGCCATGGGAATTGTGCTCATACACTCAGAAATCAAGACTAACCTCTCCGAATCGCAACCAGATAGTTATAAGCTCACTGTCCAGCAAGGAAACAATTCAATCCATGAAACCCATTCAATCTTTTCAGTTGTGAAGCACCGTGGTGACTTGTTTTATCCCCACTCTCCTGGTCTGCTGGAAAGGTGATTGGATTGGTGCTAGATACATCAAGGGAGGCAATAAAACTGGTTCATGGTAAAATAAAAAGAACATAGATTGCTGATACTCAGTGTAGCTTGATTGTCAATGCAGATTGTATCTGGATGAAATGTGGCAGATACGAGGGAAACACTGGGCCAAAATTGTTATTCACATTAGTCACATGAAAGTTCAATTAAAACTGATCATTTATTGGCACATCTGTTCATCTTGTGTGTCTCAGGATCCTGACCAATTTACCAACATTTATTACACCCAAGAGATCATGGCAACTAAAATACAAACTATTTTCTGTAACACTGATTGAGAGGGCCCCTAATGTTAAAACACAGGCAGTAATGTTAAAACAGGAGCATTAGCAAGATGCAGTGAGCAGGGCATTGAGCTTGGTTTGAAAGCTTTACTCAGTGACATTACAAATAGAAAATTACAGCCCATCTCTTCATTATGACCACTCTCAATATATGGCTCCTTTGTCTTCTATATATATATATATATACACATATATATATTTACACACACACACACACACACACGCACACAAACACACACGCATATAAACAGATGTCTCCTAGAAAATCCATTTTAAAAAACGGTTCTGTTTTAAATGCACTGTGCCTATCTCCTGAAGGTGTGATGGCCATACTGAGCACAACCTCGGAGGCAAGATTATTCCACGGCTCCACAGCCTGCAGGAGCTGAAGGGTCCCTGCAGTTTCACACAACTTGACGGGAAAGTTACCACTGCTTTGATAATTAGTTCTGTTTTAGTTTTCCCCTCCCTGTGTGTGTAAATTTCAAGACTGAACTGGTGGAGCCTGAAATAAAACGTTCATTACGTTTGCTTTGCTCTGTTTTCCCCAGTGAGGGGCGTGCTTTGCATCTGGACCTAGATTCCTGCTGGGTCCAACAATTCACATTGAACATTCATTCATTCAGAGACAGGATGACGTCATCTTCCAGGTCGGAGTTATCTGTGCTATCTGCTGGATTTAAAAAAACAAACAATTAGTAATATCTCCCACAGCTTAATTACATGTAGAATTCCTCGAGGTGTTGGCTCGTTAGCACTGGAGCCACAACAAGCAATTCCAACGAAGCTATGTGCAGGCATGGAAAATGCACCGGATACTCGATGGCCTTCCAGGAACCAACTCCAAGAGAGAATAAACAACTGTATTAACCATGTTTGTCAGCATGGTACAATTCATCTCACCCTCACCTAGGAGCCATTACTTGGGTGCTCAAGAGTTGGCACACAATCAGGACACCAGCATCGATGGAATATTGTCAGCTGGCAATTGGACAAATTAAACTCGGACATTGTGTATCTTCCTGTATGAATGCAGGAGATCCTACCTCACTATTGCAAAGATTTCCTCAATCAATAGTATAATATGTTTTTTTATAAACTATGTCCACGAGGCATGACTTGGCAAATACTGGCTGCCCCATTTCCCTTTAATAGTGGTCACACGCAGAAATGCTTATGTGGCTGTAAAGTGTTTTAGGGTGGCCTGTTACCACAAGAAATGATCAAGGCACTCCATCAAGGCACTGAGTTTCTCCAGCATTTTTGTCTACCATTAATATTGATGGTAGAATGTCAACTTATCTCCCCTTCCGTCTATTGGCAAGGACTGGGGGAGTAGATGAGGGTGCTTGCAAGATTTAGGGCAGGGGTATCTCGGGAGAAAGGAGAGTGTGAGAGCAAATGTTGAGCTTGATTTGTTGACCAACAGTTGCATGGCCGCAAGAGCTTATGAAGCTATTGGGATTAAGTTCCAAATACAACAACTTCAAGTGAAACACCCTTACAATCTCCAAGAATGTCTGTATCTTCATCCTCCCACTCATCGTCTTCATCCTCTTCCTCCTCTGCATCCTCCTCACCATTGCCCAGCAGGGCCTCCAGTTCCTCCTCGTCGGACAGAGTGAAGTCCTGTTCACCGTCCTCAGCCGCATTTGCCTCACTCCCGTTATTTTCATCGTCACCTTCCAGCAGTGGATCGGTATCCAAGTCATCCAGGTCATCTTCGGAATCGTCGTCATCATCATCCTCCTCTTCCTCTTCCTCCTGCAACAGTGAAATTATCACTATGGTCATCACCTACTCACTCCTTTTAAAATAGGCAAAACTCAAAATTTCAAAGCTCAAAATATGTTGTGCTCGTATGTCATTAAGACGACAGCCATATGTAGACAATTAAAGCAGTCATTCTCATAGTATTCTCCTTCCATGGAATCACAACATTTAATGTCACGCCAAAACAGCAGTCCCCTGCTGCTCTGATCGTGCAACTCCTCTAGATCTGACCACAGTCAACATTAACACCCACAGAGCCAGCAGGGCAACATGACCGTGCATTTAATGTCAGGGCCAAAGGATAATGAATTAAATGGTCAATGAAAACAGCATAATTTTGACCAGCGACTCAAACTAATGAGATGATACTCAACTGTTTGAGAATTAACGTGGTACAAACCTGATCCTCCTCTTCATCTTCTTCTTCAGCCAGCCGCTGTCGGCCCACCTCATACAGCCTGCAGATAGTGTCCATTGACAAGGCATCCATGCTGCTGCCTTGATTCTGTAAATACATTGTTAAACCTTAGGAGACTGGGTGACATTACATCGTACCTAACATGGCTGTATAAGCTCAGAAGCAGAAGTTTAAATAATAGACCACAGCTGCAAAAAAAGTTTTAACATGGTAAAGGGTCATCACAGGAGCATTATTGACAAAATAGATGGCGATGGAAACACAGACAGCCTAGTCAAATGTCAGGTTTTAAGGAGAGGTAAAAAACAAAAAACCCCAATGGTTTAGGGAATTAATTTCATAGTTGAAGACCAATATTGGACGAGAAAAGCAGGGAAATGCAAATGGACTGACCAGATCAGCTCAAGTAGCACACGAATAATCAAAAGATGCCCCTCAAGTCCTGGCAACACCCGTGTAAATCTTCTCAGTGTCCTTTCAGCTTAACAAATTCTTTCCTATAGCAGGGTGACCAACAGAGCACAATACTCTAAATGAAGCCTCACCAAAGTCTTGTACAATTGTAACATGACCTCCCAACGTCTATACTCAAGATAATTGACTGATGAAGACCAATGTGCCAAAAGCCTTCAGAACCACCCTATCTACCTATGATGAAACCAAAGCACCCAGAGAAAACCAATGCAGTCACAGGGAGAACGTACAAACTGTGTTCGGACAGCACCCATAATCAGGATCGAACCCACCTTCCTGGCGCTGTAAAGCAGCAATTCTACAGCAGAGTATTGTACCGCTCATGGAAATCAAGAATTGTTGAAACAAAGAGAACTGTCGAAGCTCAGTCACTGAGTATATTAGAGTAGATCAATAGGTTTTTAGATATTAAACGATGAAGGGATGAAGTTTGTGCAGGAAAGTACTGAGGTAAAAGGGAAGCCATATTCTATTACATGGTACAGCAGGTATGAGGCGCTGAAAGGCCTACTCATGCACTTATTTCTAATGTCCTTACCCAATCTTTATCCAGAGGGAAGATCATCTGATCTAAATTAAACCATGGGGTTCCTTCAATCTGACTTTCCAGGAGAGGACAATTAGCAACTAAGTTAATCCTTACAGAGAACAGACGCAACAGGAATTCTATTGCATCCTGAACTGACCAAATCAAGATTGAGGAACAAATAATGTTGAATTTGATGTTAAATTTAAATATCTTTAAGATGATGCTAACCAACTCAGTTGACACAGTGGGATGAGAGGCATGTGACCAACCTGAACCCAACATGCAGATGGGAAATTTAATGATTTACCGAAGCCTGCAATTATTCTGCCTCGCTGCATTTACAGCAGGTGCTCACCATTTATTTTCTATTAGATGGGAAGACAAGATTGTTCACTAGACAGTGAACATAAAGCAAGAGGGGACATCAGACCGTGAGCTTTCCATCAAAATAATAACTGCCCTACCAATATTCACCAAATCTGATATTTACTCTGAAGGCAGGCCAATGTGTCCAATTTAAGACAATTTAGTTCCACATTTTATTCCTTCTGATAAACAGCTTTGTCAGAACATAGGTTATTATATCTTTTAGAGATAGAATGGGAGGACATGGAGAATCACTCGGGGATCCTGCTTGTAAATTGCTATTTAATACATGTATGGTCATACTTGGCTTATTGTCCTTGAGCAATAAACAAAGTGCTGGAGGAACTCAGTGGGTCATGCAGCATCTGTGGAGAGAAACAGGCAGATGTTTCCGGTCCTGGCCCTTCTTGGCCTGTCAATTCTCACACATTGTCTCTATTTGATGAAAGATAGATGACAATTTATGTTTTTTACTCAGGAAGGAAAGTCTATTTTGAAATAATCTACTGCTGTTGCCTAAGATGAGAGTTTAAGAGTTAACAAATTGAACACATAATACATGCGAACATGTCCTACCTCAATCACAGCAAGATAGCAGTCCTTTGTGTCAGTACACAGATCGAATATATTCCTTTTCACATCAAGAGTCGCTTTAAAAAAAGGAATGAAAAACAAGTTTCACATATTGTTTGGTTGCAAATTATACTCCACCAGCTCAACTGGGTGCCCAAAATAGAGAAATGTTCTAATTCAGACCCTCATTTGACATGTGCTAGAGGGGGGAGAATAATCAGTATATACCTTCAATATTAGCTGCAGCATTTAAGTTCAGATTCAAGATTAGTTGAGCATTAACAAGCAAACTTCATGTAAAAGAAAATATCTTCAGTACAGTGCATTTTACCAGGTGAGCAAAATGTCTCAGACTGCCACTATAGCATTATCATTGCCTTGAAATCAGACTGTCATATGCATTTACAAGCTAGTAACCCCCATTTGTAAGGAATATTGCAGACATTGAAAGACAATTATTTTTCCAGATTTTTTTGTATCAATAACGAATCCACAGACTACCCTCCCAACACCCTGAATACTTAAAAACTGACAGAGCAGGTCCTAGACCTTTGAAACCTGTCTCTATAAGTCCTCTAATGCATGTCAAAGCTAAGCAGGCTCTCCCTTGATTGCCTCCAATCCTTTCTCTAAGTGCCAGTTCCCCACTTCAGTCAGCCACTCAACCCTAAATTGAACTCTCTCCTTGAACACCAGCTGCCCATCTCTCTCAGCCTTATCCAGAGTAGTGATCTGCTGCCAAGTCAGAACCACCCTACCACTCCTGCAGGATTTATCCAGCTACTCCCAATTGCCATCTCTCCACCCTCAATCTCACACACCGACAAAAACAATCTTTGAAGGCCTGAATCCATCAATTGACCCCTGAGACTTCCTCTCACCCAAGGCCCCAAACGATAAGGATCCACTCAATTTGCTGTGTGCTTGCTAGAATGGGGAACTGCACAAAGGAAGGAATTTTACAGCATGGGTCCTCTAATTAACATTCATTAACAAACTGCAAAATTAATAACTGTACAGCAGCCATTCCACTCCTACAGCTATTTAATATTTGAGTCAGTAGATTCATATTGCCTGGAACCAGTCTACCTCTGCTTGGCTTACTGAATTTCTTGTGTTACACAATGGAATCTTCTATGAACTGTTTCTCTGTGCTATATAAAGGGATTTTCTTTTCTACCCCCCCACCCCCTCCCCCAGGCCAACATTTCCTTGGTACTCGATGACTGCTGTCTGCTCTCACCCTAAAATTGAAAATGTAACCAGCTTTGGTTCCAATGGTGATTTGGTTCCAACAGTATATAACCATATAACAATTACAGCACGGAAACAGGCCATCTCGGCCCTATAAGTCTGTGCCGAACACTTATTTCCCCCTAGTCCCATCTACCTGCACTCAGACCATAACCCTCCATTCCTTTCCCATCCATATACCTATCCAATTTATTTTAAAATGATAAAATCGAACCTGCCTCCACCACTTCCACTGGAAGCTCATTCCACACAGCTACCACTCTCTGAGTAAAGAAGTTCCCCCTCATGTTACCCCTAAACTTCTGTCTCTTAATTCTGAAGTCATGTCCTCTTGTTTGAATCTTCCCTACTCTCAATGGGAAAAGCTTATCCACGTCAACTCTGTCTATCCCTCTCATCATTTTAGAGACCTCTATCAAGTCCCCCCTTAATCTTCTGCGCTCCAAAGAATAAAGACCTAACATTCAACCTTTCTCTGTAACTTAGTTGCTGAAACCCAGGCAACATTCTAGTAAATCTCCTCTGTACTCTCTATTTTGTTGACCATTGCTCACCTCCTTCTCTTCCTTGCTGTCATTTTTAGGGAAAGACTATTAATCAGCTGAGCCGACTGCCACGGTTACTTTGCTGTCTTCCTTTTCACTTCCATTCTCCTGCATTCTACTTCTCTATCACATCTATTCTGATGCCACCTTCCAAACGAATGCTCCCCCTTTCTCAATGAAATGCCTCCATGTGCTGGTGGCAAGCATTTCCAAAACATCTGCTTTTACCTCTTTCTCCAATCTAAGTGCCACGATGCCTGCAGGTAGTCAAGGAATTAAGCCACATGGCAATGAGGCATTAACAATGACGTCAAAGTGCAAATATTGTCTCGGGCTCTGACTGGAAAAACTGCAATGAGACAGATGGCCATGGGTGCGCAGTACCAAAAGTGAACATGAACTCCAAGACAAACACAAACATGGCAATACTAAATTGCTCGAGAAAGCAGCAAGCACCTCATATTACACCAATCGAGCAAGCTGGTAATCAGCACCAGAAGATTAATCAGACAGCAATCTGAAATTGCAAATCAGTGCTCTCACCTATTGGTTTGTAATCAGTAGCATCAAAGGTCCTGAAAGATGATCCAAAGGGACTTTTCATTCGCACTTCTAACAAATCATCTTCGTCATCTGCCTGCAGCATAGCTGGATACAAAATGGAATCTGATAAATAGCTTGCGCTCACAGAGCTTCACACCAAATGTCAAATTCAATGGCTGTTGTATATGTAACAGTTCATACACAGCGAGTCAAAATAGCACACATGCATGGAGTTTACTGATATCATGCTATATAAACGCAAATATTTTATACCGTCAGGCCCAATCCAATTAATAATTTTAAAGCTGCACCTAATCAAAAAGTTTATATTGCTATCACTTTGAAAAATCTATCCAATTAGTTATATGCCTTTGCTGTTTTCCTGAAGGTGTACAATATATTTTATTTATCAAATATTTCTTATTTACATTCGGAAGCTTCCTTAGACTCAGTACGATTCTGGTGAATGCCATTTGTACCTGATCCAAGGCCTTGCCACCCCTTCCCAAGAGGGTGGGGGTTGGTGATAGAGGGGAGAGGAGAAGAATGGGTTGAAAGTCAATAGTTTAGAAGACCATAACCATGTTGGTTAGCTTTCGCTAGTTCTCGGGCCAGACCCAAAGCAGTATTCAATTTTCAGCCTTCAAGAGGGAGCAACAAAGCACTGCAGTGGTAAATGGATTTTGTGAAGATTAAATTTTGTTTGAAAACATAAAATGTATCAACTAAATACATTTTGTCCAAAAGCTCCACAGAAACTATGAGGATCTAGTTTATGTGGAGCTTTTGGATAAAATGTATTCAGTTGATGAGTTTTGTGTTATTAAACAAAATGGGATCTTCCCAAAATTGTCCTTTCAAAATCATGTGCAGGAGAGAAACAACATGTAGAAAGCACATCATAAGGTTTCATGGAGTTTGGAAGTCAATGCCAAGGACTTCATCAGCTTGAGATAAGCACTCAGACCATTATTTAATTTCTCCCCATACACAATAAACTGTAATATGTTTGAAAATAATTTCTTAAATTTAAATAAAGCTTCAAGCGATTACTTGCCCAACCAATACTCCTACCTCCATAGATGACGGTGCCAGTGTTGTTGAAGACAATACGACATTGATCTAATGCAGGTACCATATGCAGAAGATGGAACGTTCGTAGGTCCCACTGAAAAGGAGCCATTAAGGAACTCACTTTGTCATGAACAAATGCAGCTAGGCCTCAACAAAATAATTCATATTCATATTCCTCTACCCCATAAGTTTTAATCTATTTAGAGAGAGCTTCAATTTGATCCAGCAATTCTGGGTTTGCTGGCTCTTCCCATTCCACATTGTTTTTGTTGTTTAGTATATCTACCACAACTTCACTAGGTTGCCACATCACTTTGGGGGTTTTCCTGTTGCTGATTACTGCATGCCCCTCAGCGCTTCTTATTGAACTAAGGCAATACCGTGGCATGACAATGCTGCGACATAGGGTTACCCATGGTGGTGAAGGAGAGTTCTTTTGTAGTGCTTGGTCAACAGTACCTTGTGAATGTCCAGCTGTGGGCTGTTAGATCTGTTCAATATGACAGGCCACACAGAATTGAGGGCACGCTCAGGATGAAGAGACAACAATTGTACAAGCACTTTGCCATGGTCATCCTTGCCAGTCCTACTCCTGACAGATGTGTTTGGAATGGGTAGATTAGCAAGGACATGGTCAAATAGGTTTTCCCTTCAATCTGTTTATCAAGCACCAATCAGGGACCTAATCTGACACCTACTTCAGACCATGGTCAGTTCCGTGCTACCAAGTAACGCCTGGCGATGGGCAAAAGTTCCTCATCCAAAGTAAAATTAAGTGCTGGTTTTATTTTCAATGCCTTTGCTAAGCATTATTCAACTTGGAGGTGCACGGATTTATAAGTAGGGGGAATTGGCAGAAAATTTTCTCGTCCATGTTTGACTCGAAGTAACAAGGCTTCAAGGAGACTGGAAGTCATTGCCGAGGACTTCATCAGCTATAAAATCCCAAATATGTATCAATATGACACCAGCCTAGGCACCAAAGTCTAATTGATAGCTTAGTAAATATCCAGAGCATGACGGAGGCTCAATCGCCAACTCATTCTTCAACTATGATAGGCGGTTACTTGACTTGCTTGTGAAACAAGTCTCATAGTCTCATAGACACATTCCTGAAACAGTCACAGGGAAGATTTGTAAAGTTGACTGGGCTGGAAGTGATTTTGCTCACAAAGAGATGACAGCTGTTCTGTCTAGCTTTATTCTCTGATTAACATAGCGGCTGACGATATAGTTGAATGGCTTGCGAGACCATTTCAGAGAGCTGTTAAAAGTCAATCAAATTGGGACCACACATCAATCAGAAGGTCATTTCAGAACTACACGATCACCAGGAATAGAGCAGCAACAGCTCAATGCCACACTCAAGGCTGGCTTTGCTGACCATCCCATAAGCAAATAAAAACAGAAAAAAATAGATCATCTTTCCAAACTTTGGTTGAGAGTAAAAAAGAAAATCATTTGGATTGATAAAAGTGGGTGAAGTACTCCTTCAACCTCCAAACTGTGTGGAATGAAAGTGTTAAAAGTCAATGGCAATACTACCGTTACACATCTGAAATACAATGCATTTAATGATAGCTTAACTGAAGGGGTAGTTGGTGAATAAGTTCGCCATTTTAGGGGAAAGCACTAGAAATTACGCAAAGCCCCTGCAGGACTACAAAGAAAATCTATTATCCCCAACCTAGGCTGGCCAACAGTTTGTGCTTTGCATGCATTCAAGCTATCATAAGTAGGAAAGGGCAATGAATACTGTGCTGCATGTGTTGCTCACATTACAAGAACATTTTTTTATTTTAAATGTCAGAGATTAGACAACTGGACTCCCTGCTATGAATACAAATTAAAATACAATTGTGTGACCCTTGATGAAACCTTTCTACCACTGATAGTATAGATATGGCCATGGTTTGACATGTTCATGTTGAAAGACTAAATTAGGACTGGAGCTGGCAGTCAAGGGTATGCTGCAGCAGATGCTTAAGTGGAGGGAAGCCTGCTTGTCTGCCTCTGTCAAGCCAGCAGAGGATCAACTACAGCTATATGTTAAGTGCAATTTTATAATCCTTGAGTTTGCAATTTCTTTCTGGTTAGCTGAGGGCCACCTTCCCTCACACGATTACAACCATACGCATGTCAGAGTAGCATGATAAAAGTAACATTACCCCAACATGTGACCCGTGAACTCTGGGCGTACCGGTTAAAATATCTGGTTAATATTTCCAAGTAGGGCCTGAAACCTGATGCAAAGGCAAACATTCTAACAGTCATGTCCTGCACACAAGTGAGCACTTTCATTTTAAGTATGTTTGAAAAGTGTAGAACTGGAGGTTCATGCTCAAAAACTATTGGAACTTTTACTCCAATTAAAAATCCACATGTGCAGAAGGGAATACATTTCTCCAGCCTCTCAGCACTTAGTGCACCTCTCCATATTATTGAAAGATACAATCTCCGTGTTGATGATGACTTCAAGCCCATTCGGATGGAACACTCCACTAATGTTCATGTTGAACTTATCAAACTTGTGAATCGCCTGCATTGAACGCACATCCCACAGCACTCCATCGTTTAACACCAAGTCATCAGTGGGATTGAAGGTCGCACAGTTCCGCTTGTAGTTGTTGGCCAAGTCTGGATTGTAGAGAGTGAGAATGTTCTGCCCAGTCTGAATATCGTAGATCTACAGATGGAAAAAAGTCGACAAGCAACAGATCCACTAATGTTGTGTGTATGTTGTGAATTAAAGAACACTGCAATTAAACATCCAGAGACACGATGGAAACATTCAAAAACGGCACAGTTAAAAGCAACATTCTTCATCAGATGGCACTACAACAATTGTAAGAGTGTTGATTTCCAAAGGGGTCAGAGAGTTCTAAGCAAGTTAAATCTGTTGAATTTAATGACACTAACATAGAGGTAGGTTTCAAGCAGGGTCTTAAGATGGTAGAGTGAAGGCAGAGGTCTAACATTCAGAATGCAGCCCCAGATGACAACCATTAATGAGAGCATAGAAAGGGTTTTTTTTTTTGAAGGTGAGGGGGGAGGGAGAGAGTTTGGGTGCAGGATTGTCAGCCAAGAGGAAGGGAGAGACAAAGTTTCAAAATTATTGACGTTTTAGTTACCGGGAAACTGGGAGATGAGAATTAAAGCAAGGGCAGCAAGATTAACAGATAGGATGTGGTGGGATATAGGAACCATTTTTGCATAGCCAAATTTTAATGGAAGGTAGAATAAGTGATCTTAAAAGCTTGGAAAAGTGGATATTATAAAAACACAGGCGGTTACCGCATCAAAAGGATCGAGGCATAATAGAAATGATCTCTTTTAACAAGCGTTCAGTGATAAAGAAAATGCATGGTTAACTGGGAGGGAAATTAAGAGTTTGTTTTCTGTGATAGCAGTTGGAGAGGGGATGGAATCTGAGCATGGATTACAGGCTAAAGATGGTGGCGTTCAGTGTCTCCCATTGGTGTGTAACGATGACGGTCATGTTGGATTTCTTTCTTTCTAGACCTGGAATAAGTCAGTAACCTCACCATTTGAGGTGCATCTTTAGTCAGAGGGTGGTGAATCTGTGGAATTATTTGCCACTGAAGGCAGAGATAGATTCTTGATTAGTACAGATGTCAGAGGTTATGGAGAGAAGACCCATAATGGGGTTATGAAGGAGAGATAGATCAGCCATGATTGAATGGTTGAGTAGACTTGATGGGCCAAAGAGCCTAATTCTGCTCCTATTACATGACTAAACGACTCCAGATTGTGGGTTCAACTTCATTTTTCAGTTAGTTTTTATATTAGAGTCATGGTCAATGTACTTACATGAGCCACTTCTTCCTTTGTCCCAATGACTCTGTCCTGGGAGAGTTTACTGAACTCTACATAATGATCATCTGTGAAAGAGTGCCTGAAATGTTGGGAACAGCAGCATGAAATTACTTTTAGGAACATATATCCAAAAGAAACATTCAGCCTTCTGTGCCATTTGTAGTGCTGATCTAGCACTGTCTGGAACTTTCACCAAGATTGACTGTTACTCTCCAGATGACAAAAATAGTTGCTCCAGCAAAACTTTCACAAGATTTGCCCCCCAAGATTCCCCTACTTATTGTAATGACAACAGATTCACGTGGTAAAACAGGGAATTAAACTTGCACAACACAGGCTAATATATCAGGCAGGCAGACAAAAATGCTGGAGAAACTCCGAGGATGAGGTAGCATCTATGGAGCGAAGGAATAGGTGATATTTCGGGTCAAGACCCTTCTTCAGGCTGATGTGAGTGGGGAGGGGGTGCAGAAGAAGAGGCGGAGACAGTGGGCTATGGGAGAGCTGGGAAGGGGTGGGGAAGAAAGCAAGGACTACCTGAAATTGGAGAAGTCAATATTCATACCGCTGGGGTGTAAACTACCCAAGCGAAATATGAGGTGCTGCTACTCCAATTTGTGTTGGGCCTCACTCTGGCCATGGAGGAGGCCCAGGACAGAAAGATCAGATTCGGAATTGCTGAGCCACCGGGAGGTCAGGTTAGTTAAGCGGACTGTGCGGGCGAAGCGATTGCCAAGCCTGCGCTTAGTCTCACCGATGTAGAGCAGTGAGTCTCACCGCAAATTGGAGGAGCAGCAGCACCTCATATTTCGCTCGAGTAGAATATTGACTTCTTTATTTTCAGGTAGTCCTTGCTTTCTCCCTACTTACCCTCCCCTTCCCAGCTCTCCTACAGCCCACTGTCTCCGCCTCTTCCTTTCTTCTTCCCGCCCCCCCCCACCCCACTTCAGTCTGAAAAAGGGTCTCGATCCGAAACGTCACCTATTCCTTCGCTCCATAGATGCTGCCTCACCCGCTGAGTTTCTCAAGCATTTTTGTCTACCTTTGATTTTTCCAACATCTGCAGTTCTTTCTTAAACACATCAGGCAGGCATGCCGGCAAATGTCAGTAAAGTATCTTTGAAAGAAAAGCCGTAAATAAATCTTAATCATGGAGCTTTATGTGTAGGAAAGAACTGCAGATGCTGGTTTAAATTGAAGGTAGACACAAAATGCTGTAGCTCAGCAGGACCAGCAGCATCTCTGGAGAGAAGGAATGGGTGACGTTTCGGCTCGACCCAAAATGACACCCATTCTTTCTCTCCAGAGATGCTGCCTGTCCCACAGAGTTACTACAGTATTTTACGCCTACCTTATACATGGAGTCTTCAAGTTGGTCCTGAGTAAATGGGTGATTTTCAAGTGTACAGAGAACTACTTAATATTTTCAAACATGGCACTAAACACACAAACCTTGTCTTTGGACAAGGATATCCTTTAAATCTATCTACAGCAACATAATTTTAAAGATACTAAAACAGACTTCAAAGAGCTAATGAGGGGACTTCCAAATGAAGTTGATTGTGCAGGCACTGGTTACAAAACAAATAGCTTTAAGTTAGCATGAAATATTTTGGCACAGTTCCAAAAGTTATCCAACTGACAATCAAAGTCAAGGCCTAGATTATTCTCTGCACGTCAATGTCCTATAATAATGCCTTTGATCATCCATGCTTAATCCATGAGCACAATTTCAAATACCAATGAAAACATTTGCTGAGGAGCAAAATCCCTGTTCAGTACCACTGCCGTCATACCGTGATACTATACTCGGCCTACTAAAAGTCTCTAAATCCCAACTCAAACTTTTCTGGCAAGGCACTGGACATTACAGGAGGTCATCAAGATGTCTTTCCACTGCTGATACCCATAATTACTTACTTCATATCGAACACAGACTTCATTCCCCAGAGAGCAGAGAGAGGCTGGCCCCAACTTGCTGAAGTCAATAACAAGGATCCATCCTGTAAGTGGACACGCAGAGATTAAACAAGGATTAAAGAATAACCATAAGGTAACAATGGCAAACTCTGCCAATGCCATCACTGAAATAAGATAGAAAATGCTGAAAATAATCAGGCCAGATGGTACCTGTGAAGAAAGAATCAGTTAATGATTAATATCCATACTTTATATTTAGAGAGACATGGAAGGCCGTTGAGCCCAGCGAGTCTGCAGAGGAAACATAGATGAAAGCTGGTAGAAACCAAACCATCAACCACTGCCCAAAGTTGTTTGCGTTAATTCATTTCCAATTGTATAAGTAGTTAGGACTCAAAGAGGGGGAGGGGGAGGGGGTCGGGGGAAACGTTTTTTTTCAGTCTCTTACCTTGCCGGAGATGCGATTGATTTTCGGGTCATCTCTTCGGTCGCTCTGCGGCCTAACATCATGGAGCTGGAGGCCTCCTCAGGGCTGACTTTGAGCCCCACCGCAGGGCGTGGACTTACCATCGGGGCTAATCCCTAGCTTGGGATTGCTCTAACCCCTGCGGATTTTACCATCAAGGGCTTGCAGTCTCGGGAGAGACCGAGTCGGGAAGCTCCAATGACAGAGGTTCGACCAGCTCCGACCCGGGGTCCGATCGCCAGCGCAGGTGAGCTGAGATCCCCCCCCCCCCAATGCAGGAGCTGATGGCCCCGATGCGGAGGGCTCAACTGCCAAGAGGTCAAGATCATCCCATCAACGGAAGGCTCCAGGCACCCGACCATGGGAGAACAAAGGGAAGAGATTGAACTTTTTTTACTCCTTCCATCACAGTGAGGAATGCGGAGGAGTCACTGTGGTGGATGTTTATGTTAAAATGTATTGTCAGGGAAGATATTACAACAGTGCTTTGGCAGGATAGATTAGAGGGCTCGTCTAGGGAGGCTATTTGGGTGGAACTGAGAAATGGGAAAGGTGTAGCAACACTTATAGGGGTGTATTATAGACCGCCTAATGGGGAGCGAGAATTGGAAGAGCAAATATGTAAGGAGATAGCAGATATTAGTAGTAAGCACAAGGTAGTGATTTTGGGAGATTTCAATTTTCCACACATAGACTGGGAAACACATTCTGTAAAAGGGCTGGATGGTTTGGAGTTTATTAAATGTGTGCAGGATAGTTTTTTGCAGCAATACATAAAGGTACCTACTAGAGAAGGGGCAGTGCTGGACCCCCTATTAAGAAATGAGACAGGTCAGGTGATGGAGGTATGTGTTGGGGAGCACTTCGGGTCCAGTGATCACAATACCATTAGTTTCAATATAATTATGGAGAAGGTCAGAACTGGACCAAGGGTTGAGATTTTTGATTGGAGAAAGGCTGACTTTGAGGAGATGCGAAAGGATTTAAAAGGTGTAAATTGGGACATTTTGTTTTTTGGGAAGAATGTTGTAGAGAAATGGAGGACATTTAAAGGTGAAATTTTAAGAGTGCAGAATCTTTATGTCCCTGTTCGGTTGAAAGGAAAGAATAATTGGAAAGAGCCATGGATTTCATGGGAAATTGGACACGGTGCGAAAAAAAGAGAGAGAATCTACAATAATTATAGGCAGCATCGAGTAAATGAGGTGCTTGAGGAGTATAAAGAATGTAAAAAGAATCTTAAGAAATAAATTAGAAAAGCTAAAAGGAGATAAGTTGCTTTGGCAAGTAAGGTGAAAGTAAATCCAAAGGGTTTCTACAGCTATATTAATAGCAAAAGGATAACGAGAGATAAAATTGGTCCATTAGAGAGTCAGAGTGGACAGCTATCTGCAGAGCCAAAAGAGATGGGGGGGAGATATTGAACAATTTATTTTCTTCAGTATTCACCAAGGAGAAGGATATTGAATTATGTGAGGTAAGGGAAACAAGTAGGGTAGCTATGGAAACTATGAGGATCAAAGAAGAGGAAGTACTGACACTTTTGAAAAATATAAATGTAGATAAGTCTCCAGGTCCTGACAGGATATTCCGTAGGACATTGAGGGAAGTTAGTGTAGAAATAGCAGGGGCTAGGACAGAAATATTTCAAATGTCATTAGAAACGGGAATGGTGCCGGAGGATTGGCATACTGCACATGTTGTTCCATTGTTTAAAAAGGGTTCTAAGAGTAGACCTTGCAATTATAGACCTGTTTGACGTCAGTGGTGGGCAAATTAATGGAAAGGATACTTAAGAGATATTATATATATAATCATCTGGATAAACACGGTCTGATTAGGAAAGTCAACATGGATTTGTGCCTGGAAGGTCATGTTTGACTAATCTTCTTGAATTTTTTGAAGAGGTTACTAGGGCAACTGATGAGGGTAAAGCAGTGGATGTTGTCTATATGGACTTCAGTAAGGCCTTTGACAAAGTTTCACATGGAAGGTTGGTTAAGAAGGTTCAATTGTTGGGTATTAATAGTGGAGTAGCAAGATGGATTCAACAGTGGCTGAATGGGAGATACCAGAGAGTAATGGTGGATAACTGTTTGTCAGGTTGGAGGCTGGTGACTAGTGGGGTACCTCAGGGATCTGTGTTGGGTCCACTGTTGTTTGTCATATACATCAATGATCTGGATGATGGTGTGAGAAATTGGATTAGTAAGTATGCAGATTATACCAAGATAGGTGGTGCAGTGGGTAATTAAGTAGATTTTCAAAGTCTACAGTTTGGCGGCGTGACTCACCCGTTGCAGCGGCCCCTACAGCCTGTCTGTCTTTTTTTATTTTTTGTCTAGTTAAATGTAGTGTTGGTGGGGTTTTTTTAATACTTGTTTTAAATGTGTATATGTGGGGGGCGGGGGAAACCGTTTAAAATCTCTTCCCTGTCCGGGAGACCTGACCTTTTCCCTGTCGGGTCCCCGTTGTCCTTGGGGCCTAGCACCGTGGAGCGGCCTCCAACCTGAACGATCCGGGGGCTCGGGAGACTGCGGAGCTGCGGACTACTCACCATCGTGGGGCTGGCCGGCCTCGGAGCACGGGGAGCGGTGGTGACTCGCTGCTGCGACTCGACTCCTGGGGCTCGGAGGCTCCAGCAACGCAGCCGCAGGTCCGGTGGACTGGGACAACGGGAGCTCGCGGGTCCCGGTGGAGAGACCGCTTCCCAGAGCTCCCGCAATGCGACTTCTCCAGCCCGTGTCGCGGGGTTGGAACGACCCGGAGCGGGGGCGTACATCGCCTGGTGCGGCTTCATGGCCGTGGGACATTACAGCGCCCGCCGGGGGCTCCAACACTGTGACTTTTAGACCGGGAGCGGGGCCGTAAATCGCCCGGCACAGCCTAAAATGGCCGTGGGACTTATCATCGCCCGCCTGGGGCTTGGACATCGAGAGAGAAATGGAGAACAGGGGAGAGAAAAGACTTTGCCTTCCATCACAGTGGGTTCACTGTGATGGATGTTTGTGTGAATTAAATTGTGTGTATGTCTGTAGGAAATTGTCTTTGTTTGTATGCCTGTGGAAACGGAATTTCGTTTGAGCCTCACTGAGGCTCAAATGACAATAAATTGTATTGTATTGTACAGAGAGATTTAGACCATTTGGAAGAGTGGGCTGAAAGATGGCAGATGGAATTTAATGCTGATAAGTGTGAGGTACTACATCTTGTCAGGACAAATCAAAATAGGACGTACATGGTAAATGGTAGCGAATTGAGGAATGCAGTTGAACAGAGGGATCTAGGAATAACTGTGCATAGTTCCCTGAAGGTGGAATCTCATGTAGATAGGGTGATAAATAAAGCTTTTGGTGTGCTGGCCTTTATAAATCAGAACATTGAGTATAGAAGTTGCGATGTAATGTTAAAATTGTACAAGGCATTGGTGAGGCCAATTCTGGAATATGGTGTACAATTTTGGTCGCCAAATTATAGGAAAGATGTCAACAAAATAGAGATAGTACAGAGGAGATTTACTAGAATGTTGCCTGTGTTTCAGCACCTACCTTACAGAGAAAGGTTGAACAAGATAGGTCTTTATTCTTTGGAGCGCAGAAGGTTAAGGGGGGGGACTTGATAGAGGTCTTTAAAATTATGAGAGGGATAGACAGAGTTGACGTGGATAAGCTTTTTCCATTGAGAGTAGGGAAGATTCAAACAAGAGGACATGATTTGAGAATTAAGGGACAAAAGTTTAAGGGTAACATGAGGGGGAACTTCTTTACTCAGAGTGGTAGCTGTGTGGAATGAGCTTCCAGTGGAAGTGGTGGAGGCAGGTTCGATTTTATCATTTAGAAATAAATTGGATAGGTATATGGATGGGAAAGGAATGGAGGGTTATGGTCCGAGTGCAGGTAGATGGGACTAGGTGAGAGTAAGTGGTCGGCACGGACTAGAAGGGCCGAGATGGCCTGTTTCCCTGCTGTAATTGTTATATGGTTATATGTTATATGGAGGAAAGACTGACGCTAAAAGATATGTCACTTACCTTGGAAGGTTCTAAATGTGTAATGGCAGAGTTATGGCAGGCGTACGTGGCTTCCTCTTGGCCGCTGAATAAGTTATAGAGTTTGAGTTCTCCAGTACACGTCCCCAGCATCAGGAAGCGCTCTCGGGCAGAAAATGCACAGCACGTAAAACCACTTCCATCATCATCAGATTCCCTGAACACAGAAATGGGTCGAAACCTATAGCAGAAAAAGTGATATATGGAATTCAAGTTCTTTGTTGTAATGCAAGTATTCATGGGGCATGTAGCCTCAAACATATTATGGTGTCAATAAGAAGCGCTGTTATGTATAATAACTGTGTTTGCATAAAAACAGACTCAGACAGTTTGGTCAAATTAATATAAAGATAATAACAATGTTATTAACTTATAGTGGATGGATATCAAGGCAAACATCACCCATTCTTTCTTTCCAGAGATGCTGTCTCTACCGCTGGGTTATTGCATGTCAAGGAGAGCTTCTCATAACATACAGACCCATTGCTCTATTTTTACCATCCAAAACAAGGATTCACCTTCATTAAGGTTCCTTGAACAATATACTAAACTTTATAACACAAATCTCTACATTTGTAATAACTATCACTATAGTTGCAAGGTTAACAACAAATACAAGTGTCACTTCCCCACCACGAAGGAATTCAAACATCATCCCTACCAACAGCCACTAATTAATAGTCCAACTTCAATAGTTGCCATGAACAGTAAGATTCAAAAAGATAGAAACTTCAGGAATTATCATTAGTGCAAGATATTACTTGTACATGGCTCTAAGGATTAAGATGTATGAAACCAAAGGCCAATTGAAAGAAATGGAACTAAAGCATAAAAATCCAGCTAATTTAATTAATATTTGACAACTAGTGCAGGAAGCAAAAATATCTGCATAATACAGAATCAGAAATAGCTCTCGTTTATTTGAACTGGTGGATTGTCAAAAAAAACCCCAATATGACGTTGGCTACAAAGATCTGCAACCTAGAGTCTGAAAATCAAGAGACATTGCCATAGCAATTGCTGAGGTTTACTACATTCTGGTCTGCAAAGACACGAATCAGGCAAACAGAGAAACAATAATACTGGAAAATTCAGGTCAAGCAGCATGTGTGGAAGGGAACATTGTCTGGTCTGAGACTCCTTCATATGCGAGAGAGAGAGAGAGAGCGAGAGAGAGAGCGAGAGAGAGAGAGAGAGAAACAAATTAATTTTGGTAGCAGAGAAAATGAGGGAGCACAATGGGTGGAACAAAAGCGGGGGAGTGAAATAATGGGGTAGTTAAGATGCGATGTGGTTCTTATGCAAATGACATCTAGTTAAGAGAATTCATTAGAGTCCTGTCGGCTGCAACATGGCCAGAAGAGATGTTGTTCTTCCACCTTACGCTGGTTGTCATAGCAGCGGAGAAGGCTGTAGACAGAAATGGCAGGGTGGAATTGAGATGTTGAATTGAAGCACCAGGCAACAGGAAGTTTGGGGTTATCCCTGCAGACTGAATCAGTCTGAAAAAAGGCCTCCACCCGAAACATCACCCATTCCTTCTCTCCAGAGATGCTGCCTGCTGAATTACTCCAGCATTTTGTGTCTATCTTCGATTGAATGCAGGGGTTGCGCAAAGCAGTCACACAATCTGTGCCTGGTTTCAACAGTGTGGGATGACGCGTTGCAAACACTAAATGGATTGGAAAAACTCAAGTGAATTACTGCTTCACCTGGTAAGACCCCTGGAAGACAAGACAGGAAGTGCAAAAAGGACAGATATTGCACTATGGTATTATGGGAAAGTACCATAGGACAGGAATTGGTAGGTGGGGAAGGAAGGGCAGACTAGAGTTGGGAAAGGAACAATCCTTCTGAAATGGGAGGGGAGGGAATGAATTTGCAGTTGTTGAATCTTGGAGCTGGCACAAATTGCATTGGATGATCTGTTGAACTTGGAGGCTGATAGGTTGGAAGTTAAGGACTAGGAAAACATTTTATGCGCTGTCCAGGATGAGAGCAAAAGTGCAGCAAAATAGAAGAGCTGCAGTTAAGAGCTGCATCCTCTTGTCCTTCCATACAAATCATCCCAAGTTCAAAGAGGCACATGATACAGGGTCCATAAGATCCAAATGTCAAGGATATTAATAACACTGATTGTTGAGCTGATCAAAATTTATTGGCAGCACAGCCATTTTGAATTTCACCATGATTGGCCAAACTTCCAACCTGCACTATCCCCATTGACGATCCATTTATGGAAGCTTGGCACCATTTGTAATAGTCTAACATTTCATGATCCACATCGATTTATTTAGGTATTACCATTACCTCATCTCAAAGATTAAATAAAAAATCAGCGATGCAGAAATCAGCAAGAGACAACTTGGACCACCTCAATGGCTGCTTTCACCAATCTACATAGAAACATAGAAAAATAGGTGCAGGAGTAGGCCATTCGACCCTTCGAGCCAGCCCCACCATTCAATATGATCATGGCTGATCTAAAATCAGTACCCCGTTCCGGCTTTTTCTCCATATCCACATACGCCCAGGTATGGCCTGGCACCTTATCTATAAAATGGGCCAATCCAATAACATGCCCAGTTAAAACTCTGAAATTAACACCAATTCTTGTACTCCGCAAACCAATATCTGTAGAGATATTGAAACTAATTTACTAGAAGCAAATTTACACATTTGCATCAAGGTTTTATTTGCTGTAACCTCATTTTTAATTACCCACAATATACATTTGCTAACCCAAACAAGCAAGACCTCATTGAAACATAAGGGCTTGGACACGCTAGAGGCAGGAAACATGTTCCCGATGTTTGGGGAGTCCAGAACCAGGGCCACAGTTTAAGAATAAGGAGTAAGCCATTTAGAACGGAGACGAGGAAACACTTTTTCTCACAGAGAGTGGCGAGTCTGTGGAATTCTCTGCTTCAGAAGGCAGTGGAGGCAGGTTTTCTGGATGCTTTCAAGAGAGAGCTAGATAGGGCTCTTAAGGATGGCGGAGTCAGGGGATATGGGGAGAAGGCAGGAATGGGGTACTGATTGGGGATGATCAGCCATGATCACATTGAATGGCGGTGCTCGCTCGAAGGGCCGAATGACCTACTCCTGCACCTATTGTCTATTGTCATTCATGGGATCAATCTCCTCATTCATGGAGATTGTAAGTTGGTTGGTGTTATGAGTTCATGGAGTTTACACAAACTTAGTTGTTACCTGCTGAAGATAAGATGTCGGTCAAAGCAAGCCCCATCCACTCCACCATACTTTGGAAAGGCAGCTCTGTGCGTCACACGGGAGGTGAAGTTCAATGGAGCCTGCCGTCTCTGTTTTGGCTCTGGGCACTGGTGAGGGGTGAAGAGGGAAAAAGGAGGGCAGGTAACCACAGGATTTTTGCAGCGGGCATGTTGCTCCCGCAGGTATTCAGTTATGATGCTGTCTAAGGATGGTGGGGATGGCAAATGGCGGTCCAGCTGCTTTTTGATAGCTGGTGTCTGGTTGTATGCCCCGTAGTCTGATTTCTGACGAATTAGTCTCTGCTTCTTCAGGTTTGTGCTGTTGCAGGGCGATGGCTTCTCCTTGCAGAAGCTTATCTTGCCAATCACCGGTGAGCCATTGGGGCAAGAAGTAGGAAGTCCCGGAACCGAGGGGTTCCCTTGAGAAACTGCAGCCTTTGATTGGCAAGGTGTAGCAAACGTATTCAGGTTGATGGCTCGAGAGGCAATACCGTTGGCCAGCCTTGGAGTCCGAGGCAAGGTGACTAACGAGCTACCAGCAGCGACAGGTGTGAAAGCCGAAGAATGAGACGGCACAGCTGCAATGGCTGGTGTCCTGGGAAGGTCGGCCTCCTTGGTAAGTGCTGAAGCGGTGTCATGCAACCCATGGGAGACAAGGTGGTTGCGGATGAGCAGCAGCAGCTCCTTCTCGGAGAAGGTGATCCGAGTCTGCGCCACCACATCTGCCTTCTGAAGCCTGGCCAGTGAAACATCCGAGCCGATGGACAGTGGCTTCCCCGAGATACGCTCGATCAGCTCGGAGGCATACTTGCAAAACTTGACGTGCTCGTGCCGCTTGTCCTGAAGCACGGGTTCCCGCATCAGTTGCTGGATCTGGCCGCTGCTGAACAGAGGCAGCTTGCTGATGATCTGCCGCACAGAGTTGCTGCGCGACAAGCCAACCAGGGCTTTGCAGGCCAGGCTGCGGATCTGATCTGCGTCCGTGATGGGAGCCTTCACGGTCAGTAGGGACAGCAACACCTTGATGCCGTTGTTGGCCTGTACCATGTTCCACATCTTGGTCAGCACGCTCTCCGAGCTCTTGGCATTCTGGAGGCCCTTGCGCCGAGGGGTCCCCGAGTTAAACTTGCCAATGCTGGATATGCGTTTATCAGGCCCGCAGACACAGTTGATGATGACCTGAAGCGCAGACTTCTGAGTCTCAGCGTCATTCGAAAAGATGTCACCCTCGGCAACTCCCAGGATAATGTTCATGCCTGCAAGAGAAAGAAAAGTGCTTAATGGACATAAACTTCGAACTTTAACCAGCATCTTCAGATCCTTCCTAAACTTAGAACTCTATTGGTGGCACGGTTACAAATGAAACCAACTGGTTTGTAGCAAATGTTCATCTGCCTCACAAAATCCTCAGGTAAAATTTGCTCCCCCTGGATGTGCAAAGATTCCATGCCTATTCTTTATCAAATTATGAAAAGTGGCTTGAGAAGCAATGAGACAGACTTTCACCACCCCAAGCACTCGTCTTAAAAGGCTCTATTACACTATAGTAATACTTGGGTGAGACTTCATGTTTCCAGTACAAGTCTTGGGTGTTTTCAGGCACAACCACTTAATGGTTGGGCAAAGGGAGTGGGAAGTGTTGGAGTTGAATGCAGAAGGTACACGAGGTCAGGGATCAAGAGTCAAGAGTCAATTTAATTGTCATTTGGACCCCTGGAGGTCCAAACGAAATGCCGTTTCTGCAGCCATACATTACACACAAATAGACCCCAGACACAACATAATTACATTTAACATAAAACATCCATCACATAGCTGTGATGGAAGGCCAAATAAACTTCTCTCTCCACTGCACTCTCCCCCCCCCCCCGATGTCAGATTCAAAGTCATAGCCCCCGGCTGGCGATGGCGATTGTCCCGCGGCCATTGAAGCCACGCCGGGTGGTGCGAGGTCGCACACCGGGTCTTGATGTTGGAGCCCCCGGTGTGTGCTCGCAGAGTCCCGCGGCCATTCCAGCCGCGCGGGGCAGTGGTGTCAGGCCCCGCTCCAGGAGCTCTTCGACCCCGCAACTCGGGCGGGAGAAGTCGCCGCCGTAGAAGCCCCGAAAAACGGTCTCTCCCCAGGGAGCCGTGGGCTCCCGGCGCCGTCGTCCACAGACCTGTAGAGAGCCTCCGACTCTCCGGCAGCAGCAGCAGCAGCAGCAGCAGCAGCAGCGCTCCTCCACCGCTCCGGACTCGGCCAGCTCCGCGACGGCAACGGTGAGTCGACACCTGAGTCCCCGGTCTCTTCCTGTTGGAGGCCGCTCCTCGTTACGGCCTCAACGACAACGGAAACCCGACGAGAAAAAAGGTCGGGTCTCTCCAGTGCAGGGAGAGATTTAAAAAGTTTCCCCCCCCCTCCCACCCCCACCCCCCCCCCCCCCCACACACACACCCCCAACATAAAATAAAATAAAAAAACTACATTAAAACACAGACAGAAAATAATAAAAACGCGGACAGACTGCAGAGGCCGCTGCTGGGATGGCAGCCTGGTGGGAAGCACAGAGATAGGAGCAAGATTTCAAGGAATTTAATAGTTCAGGTATTTGGAAGATGGAAGGCAACGAATATTAAGTGGGGTGAAAGATTTGGGCAGCAGCATTTTGGACTAGTTGAAGTGTAATGGCAAGTGTGTGACAGTTGCTCACGCACAAATCCAAGTTCATATTAATTGATCTTTTAATCAAAAATGACAAAAAATAGCCACTCACCCACAGCAGTCACAGGAGTGGATCCTTCATCCATCACACCTACAGGCTCTGCTAGCAGAAGCTGAGTTTTAGAAACCACAGTGAGGACAGCAAGTACATCTAGAGCAGAACGAACAGTGTCACTCCTGAAGGAAGGAGAGCATGCAGAATTAGGATACTATACACAGACACAAACTTAGTTGACATTCTATGTAACACATTCACATACCTCACACAAGGATGATTATGGGACATAAACCACAATGTTGTAAATTCATTTTCTAATTTCAGGCACATGCCAAGGGAAGAGAGTCAACAAAAAAAAATCACCCAAAGACCAAGAATGGAAGATTAAACTTTGATTAGTACATAAATAACCCACACACCTCAGTTTATGTTTAGTTTACATCACCCTACTAATAGGCTATTTCACAACTCAAAACCATTTTATTCCAATTTCTCCCCAGGCCTAGTTATTTAGCTCCTCCTCCTCTGACTCAACTACATATGATAAGAACTTCCATGACAGAGTAAAGATGAGCAGGTAGTCGCCTGGAGAATCTAACATTTATGGGTTTAAAACAGAAAATTAAAGGACATCCGCCTCTTCACAGATCCTATCTGACTTAATATGATGGGATGGGTAAGCTGACTAGTATTTTCTATTTTAGATTTCCAGCAACTGTGGAATTTTACTTGCACATTTAGAAGGACTAGTTTTAAACTTCCAACAAGAGGAAACATTTTCTCACGTAGCTATATCAAAGGATGTTGTCCAGACTCTGTTCAGTTATCCATAGAAAAGAACACTAGAATTTCCTATTTATGTGATTTTGGTTGAGGAATAAATATTAAATCAGGAGAACTGCTGTTCTTCAAATAGTGCCTGGAAACATTTATGTCAACACAAGGGTAAATTGGGTTTTATTCGAAAGGGCTCCAATTTAACATCCCTTTAGAACCTTGTTCTGCATAGGGGCCGGGACGCATGTCTGTGAGTGGATGGCGGGCCAAATCTATCACGTGTACACATGCATCCCGCCCCCAAGGCAGGCATCAAATCACGTGTTCACAGAAGGTAGACAAAAATACTGGATAGTCTGATAACAGTTCAGTCACTTATTCCAATCAAACACACTCAGTAAAGGGTTTATTGCAATTTTATAGTTTGAAATAAATGCCAATACGCAGGTAACAGTAGATACTTTGCTTTGAAAATGTTCTTCACTTTTCCGCTTTGGATACAAATGTGTGCAGATAGCCCCTTGGTTACATTGTTAAAGAAAGAACAGATATGCCAGCTCTGTGAAACAAGCAGCACAAGGCAGAGCTTCAATTATCTGGCGTTACTGTTTATATCACTGATAAGCATGGGTAGCTTGTGTCAGCAAAATCATTCTGTTTATAAAAGGATGAAGTTACTTGAAAGTCCACCACCACATTGAGTTACAGAAACAACTCACCCTACTATCCCACAAACTTCAGAACTATTTAAAAAAATAACTGCAGCAATAAGCTCCCTCTTGGAATTTTCCCAAAGCTCAATTTTAATTTTCCCAAATTGTAATTCACTCAACATTTACACAGCCATGCTCATGATTAAGCATGGACAATAAATAGGAGCAAGAATACTGACCAGTTTTCTCTTTGATAATCTAGAGTACCAAGGTTTGTGAACTTGCACCCAACCTGGGACATTCTGGCTCATCATAAACTGCATTTGAAAATACTTGAAGCTGGGTTTGTCACACTTGTCAGTTTCTACTGTATCTGCATCTGAAAAGGCATGGAATGGTAATGCTCGTGCAGGATCAGAATGGCTATAAATTGTGTTACTCCGGCTGCACTACCGATTGTCAAATACCTCTACACATCCCTGAGGCAGTTCCGAGTCAGAAGTGACAGAGCATCTCAAAGTTCAGGAGCACTTGCTGTCTCACTTTCTGCTGGAAAGAAGGACAGGTATTGGCGAGGAACTCCCAATAGTCCACCCTCTAACACAGCGTTTCTCAACCTTTTTACCCTTGCGGAACCCTTGAAATAATAATTTTCATGTCTCAGGGAACCCCTACATAAAAAATTATATATCTTTATTAATCTCTTTCTTTCTCTTTCATAAACTTAAAGTGCACAAGGCAAACGTATATTTTTCTGGTAACTGGTTTAAGCAAAAAATAACACGTTTTTAGACATACATTTTTTAAATTCATATAACATCCCTAAATGATGGGTATAAAAATTACTAAATAATGTGGGTGAATGAGGGACTGTACCTGCACGCCAGGAAGCAGACAGGACTGATGGAGACCGTGCATGCGTCTGTACTCAAGTGAGTCACTTGATGATACACAAATCCCTCACGTACAGCTCCTGTCCAGTGACCACTAAAGGCCGTTTCACACTGGCGCCGTATAGACATCGCTAAATATGACGTCGCTAAATATGCTTAATAGGCGTCGCTAAATATGCCGTACATATATAATAAAATTACAAATATGAAATTAAACATAAAAATGACTAAAAAATGCATTTACAAATGATTAGCTTATTTATCACCAATTCTCTCGGAACCCCTAGCGACCTCTCTCGGAACCCTGGCGTTCCAGGGAACCCCGGTTGAGAAATGCTGCTCTAACAGCTCACAGTCTGTTAAATCTCTCCCATAAATGTGTAAGTGGGGGATTGTATGTATGGGTAAATAATAGCTATTAGGTCCACGTGGTTAGTCACAAATCAGCTCGTGTCCAACTTCAATACTGCAGGTCCCTCAATCCTTTTCACTGTCAGAAACCCATTCAATTGTTCCATGGACCTTTACTCACTATTTTTCATATAACCTCTCCCTATAATTTTAGCCATAACACACATGTTCACGGGTTTCTAGTTTTGTTATATTTTACTATTTGATCACCACAGAGAAAATTAACAATGGATCAATCCCGTCCATTCCCTTCATTTGTTCCTTTTTTTATGTAAAGACATTTTACTATTTACCTTTAAGTGCATCATTTTATTCTCGTGTTAACCTAAAACATTAAAACTAAAACTTCTCAATTCACACATTGCTGTCTGACCTACTGAGGATTTCCAGCATTGTTTGAGTCTTATCAATTTTTAATTACTCTTCGAAAGTTCACAATATTTTTTATAAATCCACTTTATAAATAAACATCATACAGTGCTCTTAATTTTAAACCCGTAAACACTTGAATACGTCTTCATTATTCAAAACTATGGAAATCCTTGCCTCCTGCAATTTATAGACCTTTATCACTCAAGTGATCAGCTCACCAATCAACCATTTTAATAATCGTTCTGTCACTGCAAGAATAACCATGCACTGTGGTTTTTGAATAGCTTATTACATCATGGAAATAATTTCAGAAGGGTGGAGCTTCAAAAGTAACCTTAGGTGTTATCCATGTGATCATGTAGCTCAGAGCAAGAGCCCAGAGCAAGAACCGGGCCCTTCGGCCCATTGTCCATGCCAACCACATTATGGTGGATCCAATTTGTAGGATTTACATTTGGAACAGATATGTGCATTAATTCTAATTTGGATATTAAAAACATTAGTATAATTTGGACACATTTCAAGTGTTGAAAACTTTTCAAAGGTATGAACACAGGTAAAGGGAGCAGCAGGTTGCCCAAAATGGCACCAGGTAGACAATGTTAAGTGTGACTTGTCATGAAAGGATATAGATGGCAGAAGCAACCAAAGCAGGCAATGGAATAATTTGTGTCCACAGCTGCTGACAAGATGATGGAAGAGAATTTTGCGATGAGGACTGCAAACATATTTAAGGTCATATTTTGGAGCAATCAAAAGGAAACCTAAAGTTATGCACCAAAACCTACCTGCCATAGTAAGTTCTCCACTCACAAGCGATGGATATGAGTTGTAAAAGAAGCTGTACGCAGGAGAGCTTATGAAAGACCTCAGCTGGCTCCCAGAAGAGTCTTGCTGGACCATATTCAATCAGAAACTCCATCATCTCCATGACCTGTTCATGGGTGTAGGAGCAGGCCTAGAAGCAAGAATTAAAAACAGTCCCAATATCAGCCAGCTGAATCTCTGTGGTTCTAGTTCACTTGTTACATCTACTCGTATTACAACATTAGGTAAATAAAAGAAGTGCCCTTCGAATAAAATATCTTAGATTCAAGACATCGATTTTTTGTTGCTACAGCTTTGGGGGTATAAACATACACATTCTTTGCTTATTGTCTTTTAGTCTGGAACTGATGGGAGTTGCTGAAACATGGCCAGCTTTCTCCACACCAAAAGGATAAAGTTACAATGGATGATGTCTCCAAAACCTCCGTGAATCAAATATTATGAATCTAATTGGTAATACGTCCATCCTGGTAAATTAATATGTCTGAGAAAGAAAAGATTTAAGCCTCCTCCCATGCTGCAGCCATTTTGTAGCTCAAGCTCAGCAACAGCAAAAAACATTTTCTAATGAGAGCCTCCTTCCATACCATTTGAACAAAAAATATGCATCAGATATAGTAAGCATTTTTGACAAAAGTTCCATACCTGATTTCTGGATACAGGACACATTAACTGTTCCCAGCATGCCCATTTTCGAAAGGAACCCAGTGTCTGATGAAAGAGAAGTCACTTATAAAGGCTGGTTTAAAATCTGAATCTATTGTCAAGTTACATGTGCTGCTTGAGTGCATGTTGATGTCCAAAACCCAAGCATGCACAGTTACTACCTTAAAAGAGATGCAATAAATACATTTGGATGCTCCATTTTGAAAAAAAAGCATAAGGCTGTACAGCTCCCAGCATATTTATTAATGAAAAGGCATGAAGGATCTGATGGAAGGTAACAACTAAAGAATTAGGTCAAAGTCTTAGAAAGCAGAAAGTTTCATTTGTTCACGGAGGAGTAGACAACACCATGTCATAAACTGCCCAAAATATAGAGATGGGCAGTGAAAGGGAAATGAAAAAGGACTTCACCTTGCATTGCAAAATAAACAGCACCATCAATTTAATAGTTAAAATTTCTATAGATTTCAGATAAATATGTTGTGTATTGGTTCTTCTGAATCCTAGCGCTAAATTCAGAGGTTCTCACATTTACTGACGACATACAATATGGAGAAGGCCTTTCTGTGTGAGGGGAATGCAATTTTTGACAATGACCCCAATAAAGCAATTTAATAAACCAAGTCTTAATTTGGGCTTCAACATGCTACCCCAAGGAAGTGAAGGTTTGTTTGAATGCTCATAGGGAACCACAATTTTCCAAGATGTGCACTTCTGCAAAGCAATCCTCTGCATTCAGGATGCCTTTATATAGCAACGTTGGGTTTATTAATGACAGCAGCTTGTTTGACAGCTGGACTAATCTGTGAAGAAGCTATTCTCAATGTTAAAGTACTTTCATAGCAGTGCATTGTTTACCAAGAATAACAATACTCCCACAAAACAAAGTTTGCATTCCTAATCAGAATGCTCAATTCAAGGCAATTATTTGTTTTGAATACTTAAAATTTAAAATGTTGCACAAAAAACTCAAAACTTTAATTACACCAGACCAAAACCACCATAAAGGTTATTTTAGTTTAGTGTAGTGACACAGAGTGTGGAAACAGGCCCTTTGGCCCACCGAGACCGCACCGACCAGCAATCCCCGCACATTAATACAATGCTACACACACTAGGAACAATTTACATTTACAAGAGGCCTGCAAGGTTGCGGCGTTTTTTTCAACATGCTGAAAAATGCCCGCGAGTAAAAAAAGGTCGCCATGGGAAAAAAAAAATCGATATTTTTTTTATTCGTAGGTTTAGTCGAGGTAGGTCGGCATGCTATCTTAGGTAATCAAAGGCAATCTAAGGCAATCGAAGGTAAAGCTCGTTGAGAAAAAAATGTAAACCGACCGGTAACATGAAATGCCTGCAAAACTTTATTAAACGTTGTCTGGCTTCTTAAAAATGTCTCCACTCCTTCTCTCCTTCTCCCCCTCTCCCCCCTCCCCCCCGTGCCCACTAAAGAACTTACTGTAACTGTGCCAGCCATCTTCTACTTCCTGTTCATGTGCGGGTGCCATTTCAGACAGCGCTCCCCCCCGCTTTCTCTGGCCCCCGCTGGTGTGAATTTCAGTGTGTGCGCTGTGTGTGTGCTGTGTGTGTGGTGTGTGTGTGTGTGTGTGTGTGTGTGTGTGTGTGTGTGTGTGTGTGTGTGTGTGTGTGTGTGTGTGTGTGTGTGTGTGTGTGTGTGTGTGTGTGTGTGCACATAAGACAGTCGCTGAAAAGTCCTGTCAGTTGGACAGGGCCTTAATGCAGCAAATCTACCGCTGCGCCGCCATTAATGCCAACTCCTCCAACTACATTGAAAGGATCAACAGAATTTATAAAGATCTTTGCACAAACCTTGCATGGTGGGTGTGGGTGAACAATAGCACCTCCTTCTGTTCGTTGTAAGGATCTTTTCACGTGCTCCAGTTTAATTCCCAGGTGTGACTCGAAATATCTCCGTAGTGCCATACACGTGTGCTTGGCAGTTTGGCGGCTGGCAAAGATCTCATCATCACTAAGCAAAGCACCCTGATCTTCCAAGTTTAAGATTTCTAACGTGCTGATCTATAGGAATTAAACAGAATTAAACCCAGGCTACACCACAATCGGAACATAATTACATTTGGGATTTTGAGCATAGGCAAAACAGGACAGGCAGAACAGTTCGTTCAATGAAATCATCCTTTATTTTGAACTCAGCCAGTTTCATCAGCCTCACGCCTAATAAGCGAGTTCGGTATTCTGAAAAACGTAAGGAATCATGGGATTTGTCAAAGGTCATTCTCGATAAAGAAAAAGCGAATGAAGCACTGGCTGTATAAACGGTGTATATTTTTTATTCATAATTAGGGTGTAAAAATATATTTAATCTGAGGAACAGGGTGCCAGGTAGCGGGAGAGCGGGGTGTAACAGCAAGAGAGGGGGCAGATGCGAGTGGGAGACGGGGAGAGACTGGACCGACGTAGAGACATTCTCAGCAGCTGTGCTGCTGAGCGCGCAGACCCACGCCTCATCCGCAGCCAGGATTGAACCTGGGTCCCCGGCGCAGCAAGCGCTGCTGAACCGCCAGTGGACTGCCCCCCCACCCGCGGGGGGGGGGCGGTCAGAGACCCCGATCGACGGGACACCGGTCGGAGCAGCGGTGGCCAAACGCCCATAGCCAGCACAGGTAAGAAGCACCGCTGGGCCAACCGCCAGCCGCATCATTCTTTATTCCCTCCACTAGAAAGCAAAACATTTCTCAGCATACACTGAAACTATTTAACAATTTAAACATGCCTATCATACCACCAGAGATGTACAAGCAGGCATAAATAACAACATGGATACGATTATATGTCTATGAGAGTATTATTTAAACGTTTCTTTTGTTTAAAGCCACCGTACATTTAAATGGACATTGAAATTGTCAATTTGCTGCAGACTTGAGGCTTGCGTCAGATCTTTCCCCTTCCCTACTAACCCTCGTTAGAGAACACGGCAATCTGAGACAGCATCCTATTGCAAAAGCTAGCTTGCCTCTGCTTAAGTGCAACTTTCCTCTATTTTGCAGAACAAATAGGAATATCGAATGCTTCCAACAAAATATATCAGAGAATCACAAAAGCCTTCTGCAATCATACCAAATTAACCACCCGCCGAAGACCATCCTGTTTGTCAAAAAGCTCCAGGATGGAGCGGAAAGCGAACGAGATGGAGAAGAACATGGTGGCATGGCAGCGGCCCGACTCGTGGGAGCACTCCAGTAGCCAAAGGGTGTAGCTGACAACATCAGACAACACGGAGTGGGGGAGCAAGCACACCTAGGAGAAAACAACATAGTCATCATGCTGCATAGTACTAAGAGAAATATCTGCATAGGATGTTTTATGACCTCAGGATAACCTGGATCCATTCATAGCTAATTAAGTTACCTCTATAACACAAAGAAAATAGCAACTAGAAACAAACATAAATTATCAAATAATCTGTTTTAGACGCAGTTTGTCATAAGGGAAAGAGATGGAAATACAGAAGTTCCCCTCCTACACCTCGCCAATGGAATGGCCAACGAGATAGTGCCAAGTCCTTCTTATTGATGACTATTGTTAGGATGTACTGCCCAAGCCACTGAAACACAATGGAACAGAAGGGCACATAACACATTCCAAAAATATCTCTACCCAACTTGCTATGAATGATACTTATCCTCCTACGCCACAGACCAATTGAGGACTCCTCAGTATTATTAGACTCACCCGTTCCATCGCATCCTGATTGTAGGCCAAATAGTATAAACACAGGGAAACACCAGTGGCAGCCATGGAGGGCCTGGGGATCTCCAGCAACTTTTGAACTCCTTCATGAGCCACAAATTCTGCGGCAAACTTCTTGTGTAACAACAAAGAGGCCAGATACTATGGAGGAGGAAAAGCAGATTAAAATAAACAGATACAAAACAGTAGGATAATTGGGTGACTTTCTGCACAAGCACGTGGCAGAGGGACAAAAGCCCTCTATTAAACCTGCACTGCTAAGACTAAAAATAAGTTAGTACCTACTGACTTATGGATTGGGCTGTTTTGAACAAAGACTACAAACAATCCGGTAAAACAGTGCAGAATCTCTTTTACCGACCCTCCTGGACCTTTCTAACCACTCAAAAATTTCCCTCTGATGAAAGCAATGGGTCATATCACCATAAGATACTTCATTAACGTAGTAACATACTAAAGAAAGACCAAATGGTTAGGAGCAGGCAAGGAAGTAAACACTGCAGCCAAGTCATACATCCTCACCAAATTTTCTCCCCATATTCAGTTTCTAACAGAGATGATGTGAAATCAAGTCAAGAGAAACCCCAATTAATTTACTCCTCTTGATTTTAACCTTGGAATGCAGTTCCCAACTGTGTTTAAATAGACCTTTATGTGACAAGGATTAAATTAGTAAAGCATGCACTCTGTGAGACATTTATGATTCAAACCACTGGTCAATGAGACAAATGTAAAGCAGGACACAATAACACATTCTCAAATATAATATCTACCTTGCTTTCCTAATAGTCTAAAGTCAAAGGAGCATATTCAAACAATGAAAATGCCAGACCAGCGCAGACAGGCCTTCCTTAATAGAAAAAAGGAACAAGAAGACAGAGTTCCTTTAGATTGGGGAGACAAATTAACAGAAATATAAACATAGAAAATAGGTGCAGGAGTAGGCCATTGGGCCCTTCGAGCCTGCACCGCCATTCAATATGATCATGGCTGATCATCCAACTCAGTATACTGTACCTGCCTTCTCTCCATACCCCCTGATCCCTTTAGCCACAAGGGCCACATCTAACTCCCTCTTAAATATAGCCAATGAACTGGCCTCAACTACCTTCTGCGGGACAGAATTCCAGAGATTCACCACTCTCTGTGTGAAAAACGTTTTCCTCATCTCGGTCCCAAAAGATTTCCCCCTTATCCTTAAACTGTGACCCCTTGTTCTGGACTTCTCCAACATCGGGAACAATCTTCCTGCATCTAGCCTGTCCAACCCCTTAAGAATTTTGTAAGTTTCTATAAGATCCCCCCTCAATCTTCTAAATTCTAGCGAGTACAAACCGAGTCTATCCAGTCTTTCTTCATATGAAAGTCCTGACATCCCAGGAATCAATCTGGTGAACCTTCTCTGTACTCCCTCTATGGCAAGAATGTCTTTCCTCAGATTAGGAGACCAAAACTGTACGCAATACTCCAGGTGTGGTCTCACCAAGACCCTGTACAACTGCAGTAGAACCTCCCTGCTCCTATACTCAAATCCTTTTGCTATGAATGCTAACATACCATTCGCCTTCTTCACTGCCTGCTGCACCTGCATGCCTACTTTTAATGACGGTGTACCATGACACCCAGGTCTCGTTGCATCTCCCCCTTTCCTAATCGGCCACCATTCAGATAATAATCTACTTTCCTGTTTTTGCCACCAAAGTGGATAACCTCACATGTAAAATGTAAGTAACAAATATAATTAAGGGATTATGGAATATAAAACAAATTTGAACGTGGAACTCACTAACTCAAATGACTGAGCAGAATAATGACTGCATTTGCAGGTAAATTATATAAACACATGAAGTAATAAGCAAGGATAAATTAGAAAGCATATGGGGAAAAATAAATTGCTCTGGCAATGAAATGGGACTGGTGGAGTATACAACCTGAAAGTAATCACCCATTTCTGTATATTGGTGATTATTCTGAAATTTATCACCCGATAATTCATTATCTAGAATCAATCCTGGATGAGACTTGGCAAACTATTTTAACACAAGGGCACCTTATGAATCTAATTTTGTTCACCTGAATGGGCAAGGGCGAGCAATGACCATCTCCAACAATGCAATATCTAACCTTTCCTACTTATTGCTCAGGCATGTCTATGACTATTGAGAAAATGGTCCAACTTTAACATCCTGGGATGAGGAGCGATCACCATTAACAAGATATTTAACTGGATCAGCCACGTACATACTTGAGGTACAAATGTAGATCAGAGGATTGGTTTTCTGATGGATAACTTTCCAGAGCTGTGCACAACCTACCCTTGCAGACCAAAAGATAGTAGGGTCTGCCAGATTCACCACTACCCCATTGTTGACCTTGGACTTGGTCTATGGAACTGTTATGTATAATGCTGAGAACTATATTTTATATGCTGCATGTTCCCCTTTGCTCTACCAATTGTACTGGAGTTTAACTTGATTGTGTTTATGCATAGTATTATCTGATCTAAGTGGATAGCATGCAAAACAAAGCTTCTGACTATGCTTTGGTACATGCGAAAATAATAAACCTAAACCGTATGCATATAATAGTCTCGATTTGCCCAAGTGCATCGGCAACACTACATAAATATGTTCAACATTTTTAGAAGCAAACAGACCTCCATGACATGCTGCTTATCTAACATTTGGTCTCCTTTTCGCAAGTACAGAATGCAGAGCAGTGAATCCAGTTCTTCAAAAATGCTCCAAAGTTAGCACTGTCAGCATGCTTTGTAACAAATCACACAGCTGTTTGTTTCTGAATGTTTCTTTATCACTACTAAAAATGTGGAAGTCACAATGTAATAGCAATGTGAGAATGCTTCAACAAACAGAACAGTGATTGAAGCAGCCAAGTCAGCAACCACTTCATGAGATGTGGTCCCAAAAGGTGAGCTGTACTTCCTTGTTGATGTATTTGGGGAGGGGGAGAGGGGAATCTGGAAATTTCTGATGCGCCTTTTCTCCTTATGTCCCTGCTCTGATCCAGTTCAAAGTAGCTTCCTTATAAAAAAAATCCCAAACTAAAGAAACCTGTGTTATCATGATTACCTTGGCTCAGCCCTGCAATGCATAGAAACATAGAAAATAGGTGCAGGAGTAGGCCATTCGGCCCTTCGAGCCTGCACCGCCATTCAATATGATCATGGCTGATCATCCAACTCAGTATCCTGCACCTGCCTTCTCTCCATACCCCCTGATCCCTTTAGCCACAAGGGCCACATCTAACTCCCTCTTAAATATAGCCAATGAACTGGCCTCAACTACCTTCTGTGGCAGAGAATTCCACAGATTCACTGTGTGAAAAATGTTTTTCTCATCTTGGTCCTAAAAGATTTCCCCCTTATCCTTAAACTGTGACCCCTTGTTCTGGACTTCCCCAACATCGGGAACAATCTTCCTGCATCTAGACTGTCCAACCCCTTAAGAATTTTGTATGTTTCTATAAGATCCCCCCTCAATCTTCTAAATTCTAGCGAGTACAAGCCGAGTCTATCCAGTCTTTCTTCATATGAAAGTCCTGACATCCCAGGAATCAGTCTGGTGAACCTTCTCTATGGCAAGAATGTCTTTCCTCAGATTAGGAGACCAAAACTGTACGCAATACTCCAGGTGTGGTCTCACCAAGGCCCTGTACAACTGCAGTAGAACCTCCCTGCTCCTATACTCAAATTATTTTGCTATGAATGCTAACATACCATTCGCTTTCTTCACTGCATAGTTCACTTACAATTTGTCATTTTAAGGTGTAACAAGCTTGACATAGCCCGACACCAAGAGTAAAACAAACACAGATGGATGTCCTTTCATACCTTAAGTGCCTCAAATGTGAGTTGAACATCATTTGTTTGCTTCAGGTCGACATAGTACATGAGGAGCTCTCGAGCACCAAGCTGCATAAACACAGCCAACAACTAGGGGAGGGGGAAGGAAAACAGAATTACTGAATTATTATAAGTTTGGAAATATTAAAGAATCCCATCTAAATTTCTCATGAGCCTTGAAGTAAAACTGGCATAGAAATTCTATGCCAAGTAAGGCTCTTGTAAAGCTTTTATCTCCAATATTAGATCAGAGAGAACAACCATGACGTGGTAGTGACATCTACCGTCAGAAACACAGCAATGCACCATTGTTTTGTGAAAATAAAGAGATATGACAATCATTTCATTGAACAACCACACATCGACACACTGGAATGTGGAGCAAGAAATAGACTACTAAAATAACTCGGGTTAGGCAGTTTCAAGGATGGTTGAGTCCCGACACAAGGACTGAAAGTGCGGTAGGTGGATGGTCAGTATACAGAAGTTAGAGGGAGGGGTTAGAGGCTGGCGGGTGATTGGTGAAAGCAGATGAAGGTGGTGGGGGATAATGAGCGCAGGTAGGAAAAGAGGTAGTGTGGAGGAAGAGGCTGGTCGGTGATGGGTAGAAATGCAAAAGAAAAAAAATATGCAGACGGAGCTAGGTATGGAAGGAGATAAGAAAAGTGATGTCAGGCATTTGGGTGACAGGCAACTGGAAGCAAGAGGAGGAGGTCGATGTTACTTAAACTGGTGGGTGGAGGATGGAAAATATATGATGTGAGAGACCCTGGGTGGACTGGTGTGAGAAAGGAACACAGTAGGAATGGGTTACGTGAAATCGGAAAATTTAACATTCCTACAACTGGGCTATCGGCTACATAAATGAAATCTGAGGTGTTGTTCTTCTTGTCTGTGTTGCACCTCACCATGGCAATGGAGAAGACAGAGGACCGACAGATCAGTGTGGGAATGGAAAGGGAAGGTGAAGTGATATGCAACTAAAAGTTTAGGATGGCCATTGCATAATGAAATGCAATCTTGGCCATGACCAAAGTCAGGAATGGGAATCAGGCTTTCTGGTTCACTGTTGTATTTTCAATCCAATTGGTCAGTTATGTACCTAAGAATATCATCTGTCAATAGTTATGAAAAAAAATGAGCAACTCAAATTAAAGGCTACTCAGTGTTCTATACGTCAATGCTGTAGCTGCAGTTTTACAACAAAGTTTTTAACATGGCTTATAATCGTTAAGTGCTACACTACATAGGTGTATAGAGTACAGATGTAAAACATTATTTCAGGGATATACACTTAATCTGGAGCTGAACTAATTTACTACAATATTCAAATAAACCAAACTAAATATAAAACTGTAAAATTTACATATATTGTACGTTAATGTTATTAAACTGCATCTTAAGCCAAAGTGCCTCAGTAAAATAAGGCTGATTTAGCCCAGTCTGCTTCCCTCCAGTATTCCAGCTCCTACAGGACATTCAACTGGACTAAGAGTGGATATTTCAATCACACACATACCAACTTGATTGGATGTTAACCTAGAAATAACCAGATCTTAAACACATTTAAAATGTCCAGTGCTGTTTAATTTGAAGCAGTAGTCTGAGATATCCTTTCTCTACATCATCTACCAATTTATTTGATTAATTTTCTGCATCATAGTTTAAGTTGTTCTATTCTTTCCAAATAGCCTAACTTAGAATCATTCTTGTTGACCTATATCATGACAAATCAGTGCCGGTTCCATAACAAACACGTGAAAAATTTGACAGAATATTGGCTCCCTAAATGTTAAGGACTAGATTTATTTACAGAAGTTTACCATGTTTTGCCACAGAATTGTAAACTTTGGCACAACCTGAATCCTGTGGAGGCCATATGAGGGAACTCATCTCATGGATTGTTGTGAAGGAAAGCCAACAGAAACTCATCAGTACATCTGGTACTCAGGAGAACTGCATGAAACCAGCAGAGGTGGATATAAAGACCTAATAATCTAATGCCCCGCTTTAATCATCCAGGAGCAATTAACTGATAAATGCAAGCACAATGTACTGAATTGACATAAGAGCAAGTTGGTTTCCAAGAAAGAGACCCAACTGTCTCAATCCAATCTGGTTTAGAAGTAACTCGACACATGATTCAGTGTGCAAGTCTGAGTGGTCATACACTCTGGTGTAAGCGGTCTCTAGAAGGACCAGTTGGATCAAAAAGTACCATTTAAGGATCAGTAAGAATAGGAAAAAGATACCAATACAAAAAAAGAAATCAGCTTTGCAACTCACCTCCTGATATTCCCCCAGTGGTGTTAAATACTGCAAAATTAATCTTTGCTCAATGGCAGATGTCAAAGGGAAAAGGCTATAATTAGTGCCAATTACCCAAGGGGACATTTCTGACCAGCTATTTGACTGTTCATTACATATCCGTTCAGAGTCCAAGTTTGTAAAACTTAGTCTTTGTTTGACTGTTTTATTTGCATCCTCTCTCTCAGTCCTTCGCTCATCCTTCCCCTTCATTCCTTCCACATTCTCCGCAGTCTTGATGGAAGAATTAATCCTGCTGCTAGTTTTGTGTGACGAATTTAACTGGAAGGAAAGATTGTTGGCACAGTCCCCCACATCTTCGGCTTTCAAGGTATCACCATAGTCCATGTCAACTGCTTCCTCGTCCATTGGAAGCAAAGCTGTAAAGTGGGGCCTTCGTGGGCTCTGCCATTTTATTTTCTGGTTGTTTTCCAGTTCTTGCATTTGCAAGTCTCGTAGACGCTGCAGCATCACTGGGACCTTAGTACAAACCAGAAAGGGACATTAGGGCATTAAAGAAAGCAAATGCAAATTTCAAATACAAATGTTCACTGTGGTCAGTACCACTCTGGAATAAAAACCTTCTTCATGTTAAGGATATGATTGCCTCACTTTCTGCCAAATATCAATTACGGAAAGGTCAAGTTTATTGATACCATGATGTTTTTAGTACTGTACAACCAGCAAAAGGAGCACATGAATTAACCTTCCTGCACCCTCACCACCCACAGCCACCATAATGGAGTTAGGGGTTGCTGACATTCAGAAGAAACTGGGGAGGAAATAGTTGCTCTTTCAAAAGTAATAACACTGATACAAACTGCACTTCTGCTATCTAATTATTGACGCACGTGATTGTATAAACACAAAGGTATTACAGAAGGTCAAGCTACCAAAATGATCCACATCTACAATCCAAAGACTACCAGAAGCATTAAAGAGACAAACATGCAAAATGCACAAAGATCCTTGCCTCTCAGTATATGAAACCTGATGTGGTCCCTGTACTATACATGCACATTATTTTCAAGTCAAAAGTGCTTAATTGCCATATGTACCAAAAATGGAACAATGAAATTCTTACTTGTAGCATCATAATGGGCCTGTAAACAAAATACCAGAGCTGCAAGTTCTGTCAGAGCATTTAAATATTCGAGTACCTGAAAATCAGTATTTTGATGAGGAAATTAGTATTTTTACGCGGTGCCATTTTGCTGAAAAAAATTTTTTTTTTTTTATGTGCGGTCATACCCATGTAAGAGTACAAGAATGCATAACTTTGCTACCAATTGACATGTCTACTACGTACCTTACTTGACAGTGCATTCATTGCCATCTCTTTGTATACTGCTGTTTGAACGGCTGTTTCCTGCTTTTAGGGCCTCCCTCTCCCCCCCTCACTCCCACCCTCCCTCTCTCCTACTTCCTTTTTTCTCCCCACCTCTTATTCCATCCCTCCCTCTCTCCCTTCCTTCTTCTCCCTCTCTCCATCATCTCCCTCTCTCCACCCTCCCTCTCTCTATCCCTCCCTCTTTCCCCCTTGAGCCCACCCACCGTTCCGTAAAATCAAGGCCAATCCCAATGTAACTGCAATCCCACTGGTAAACTTTCACCACTAGGCTTATCAAAGGTTCAAAGAGAATTCCAAAAACTCATTGTTAGACGAGAATTTTCCTGAACAGTCTGTGACCCATAGCGCTGTGGCCATAGCACTATGTTTAAAGCCCATAGCGCTCCAGCCGGTAGCGCTATATTTAGATCCCACAGCACTCCAGCCGACAGCTCTTCGTTTAAATTCCCACGCGTCAAACTGACAGCGCTCTGTTTAAACCTGGAGCGGGACAGACAGCGACTCTGGAGAGAAGGAATGGGTGACGTTTCTGGTCGAGACCCTTCTTCAGACTGAACTGAACTCCGTATTTAACAACACAAAATCGTACATCAGTATTCTTATCGCATTTCCGTACAAAATACGAAAAATCCGTACTCCTTGCCAGCTCTGCAATACGCCTAGATAATATAAGAAACAAAAATTAAAGAAATTAATAACCCCAATACTAGTGCAAAATAACCCTGAATCCTTAGTTTAACCAAAGGCAGTTCATAGTAGAGGTTAGTGTGCATAGTAGTCATGTGGTGGGTGTGGTTGTTGGCATGAAGCTATTGTTGACCTTGGTGCTTAGTTTTAGATTCCTATACTTTCTTCCCAATGGTAGGAGTGAAGTGAGAGCTTGGCAAATGTGGTGTGGGTGTTTGATGATGCTGCCTGCCTTTGAGGCAGCGCCTCCTGTAGAAACCTTCTATGGTGGGGAGGTTGGTACCCATGATGGGCCAGGCAGTTTTTACCACTCAAATACATCCTTTGCTGAACATTCTCTTTATAAGACTTCCAACTACACATTAAAAGTGAGTATTGTTCCAAGAAATGTCTCCTGTGAATTTTTATTTTACTTGTGGAAAAGTGTCAAATCCTATAAAAATGGAAAATTCACAGGAAATATTTTTATGATTTGGGAAATCTTGAACAAACTCACTAGGTTGCCAAATCCCAAGCAGTTTCACAATTCTTACCATCTGTGAATTTTCCTCCCGGTAGTTAGCTGCGATGTCTTGGTTTTCCATGGCTCCAGCAAGAAGACCTGTCGCATAGGTTCTCAATGGCTGATCGGACTCTTTTGCCCACTTGAATAAGTTTTCTACAATCCCCTCCTAGAGTGAGCACAAAATCATCAATAAATGTGATTCCTCAGTTGTCCCCATTAAAAAACCTTAGCTTAATGCCATATTAATTATCACAGCTTTTCAGTTCTGTACAAAATTGCTTTCAGCAAGATCGCAAGCCTCCTTCATACCCTTTAAGTAATTTTTTTCCTCTACACAAGTCACTGTATCGAATACTATTGATAAAAAAAAATGTTTCACCTTATTCCTTTTTTCTACATTATATATTAGTGTCCATTCGCTGCCAATTTAGTTTTAAAGCTTCCTATCACTGACTTTCCTCACAAGGATGTTGATTTCAGTCCTGTTTCTAAACTGCCCCAGAAATGGTATCAATGCCCACGATATGTACCATGCATTAATCAGGCATCATTTTTCCAATTCTCCTCTTGCAGGGGTGTGCTCCTGGAGTAATGGCAAAGCCCCACATAAGTTACTCCCTGGACAAACTCAAATCTCACAAACTCAAATCGCAACTCCTTTCGCAGCATCAAAACCCAAGTACAGGTGCACAACCTTTTATCCGAAAGCCTTGGGACCAGACACTTGTCGGATTTCGGACATTTTCGGATTTCCGAATGGAAGATTTTTAGCGTAGATTAGGTAGGTAGCGCGGGCGGCTTGAAAAGTCTGGAGCAGCTGCCTCCTCCCCGGAGACCGGGAGAATCATTGCATAAATGTTAGTCAGTTAGTTTGGAGGGATTTTATGTGGTGGTGGTGGAGTAGGGGTGAAGGGGGAAACTTTAATTCTTAGTCCCCTACCAGGTCGGCGACTCCCAACCTCGCGGAGCTGGGGGCTTCGTCCGGCGCCGGTTGGAGCTCCGACCCCGGCAACTCTACCCCTGGCTGCGCGGCTCCAAATCCAACGACGCTCCGCGAACGTTGGGTCGGCGGCCACAGCGCTCCGGAGCTTGCCGCACGGCGACCCAGTAAGGCATTGCCCTCTTCGCCGCTGGTATCCCAGCACTGCGACGCCGCCGACTCCCAACATTGGGCGGGTGTCCGGCCGCGGGCCGCGATGAATTTGGAGCGCCTCGCAGCCAGGGGTAGAGTTGCCGGGGTCGGAGCTACAACCGGCGCCTGCCCTCCCGCTACCCCACCGGCCACACACTGCGGAGCTTACTGCACGGCGACCCGGTAACTTTGACCGCTCCCCGCCTCTCCGACCAGGTGAGGGGACTAAGAATTAAAGTTTACCCCTTCACCCCCCCCTTCACATAAAAGCCCTCCAAACTAACTGACTAACATTTAAGCAATGATTTACAGATGTTTAAGCGTCTCCCGGTCTCCGGGGAGGAGGCAGCCGTTACAGTAGTACAGACCTGGGTTGACCGTGGGTCGTTTCGGGTCAAGTTTGGCGCCAAACGCGAGCTTGGGTGCGCAGACAACATCTGGAAAAAATGGCCGGTTTTCGGAGTTTTTCGGTTTCCGGAACACCGGATAAAAGGTTGTGCACCTGTAATTGGGAACCGATACCAACCAATACCATGCCTTCCGACAACCTCACTTTTCATACTATGTCCTATTCTCTCACTGACATTTTTTCCCTGATACAAGGAAACAACATTTTTGTCCTTATCCTTAAGCATGAAATTGCATTTTTATTTGTTGGTCTTCCCCTCTGTGCAGCTTTTGTCCCGACGTGCCATTTCTGGTCTGTACTCAGGATGCCCCAATCCCGAGTACTGGTTTGACAAGTGTCCCCAGAAAATTATTTTTCATCCTTCTCTCTCCTTTCCAAATGTTATGACTTGGAGTGACCACCTCTTAAATCCACAAATCTTAACGCAATAAATTGCACAGTTTGGATGTAGCCCAAACCAACCTCCTTTCCAATGACTCCATCAACACTTCATTCTGTCTTGGCAAGGCTTCCTGCATATTCAAGGACCAGTCTCACCTAAGTTATTCACTCTTCTCCCTTCCCCGATCAGACAAGAGGTACAAAAGTTTGAAAACACATGCGCCCAGGTTCGGGGACAGTTTCTTCCCAGCTTTTATCATGCAATTGAATGATCCCTCTCATCAGCCAGAGTCCTGACCTCCCATCTACCGCATTGGAGACCTTTGAACTATCTTTAAATCGGACTTCAACTTTATATTTATATTATCTGTGCAGTGAACGGCTTGATTGTATTTATGTATAGTCCTTTCTTTGACTGAATAGCACACAAAGGTTTTTCACTGCACCTCAATGCATGAGATAAGGATAAACTGAACAAATGCTCTGCAGTGACTCCAGTTGCTCTTCAGCTCACAAACCTTAGGCAATGACCACCTACAGCTCCTTTCCAGAATCCCCAAGACATTCAAAGCATCTTCAATTTCCCATTTGATTCAGAAATCTTGAGCAACAGTCATAAGCTGCCCATAAATGTACTTCTCTTTACCATATTCCCCTCCCAACCCCATTGTCTATTTTCTTTTCCTGGAAATATTTCCCAATTTATTTACATCTGCATTTGGTCTTTGATGCTCATCGTCAACCATCTGACCCACAGACCATGAAAAAGCATTATTTCACGCAGATACAACCATTTCTGCTTCCTTGTTCAGTGGATGTACTTTTAGTGGACGGAGGACAACAGAGAATGGCGTTAAATCTAGCTGAATCAAAGTACTAACGTAAAAACGAGGAACTGCAGGTCTGAAGAGGGGTCTCGACTTGAAATGTCAGCTATCCGTGTTCGGCAGAGATGCTGCCCGACCTGTTGAGTAACTCCAGTACTTCGTGTCCTTTTGAATCAAAGTACTATTTGGTCTTGCTCTCTTTGAGCAACAATTCTCAATATTCCAGGTCTATTTTACATGCAAATTTACTATGAAACGATCCTTGGAGACCCCTATCCTACAACGTTTTCAAATTTGAGGAACGCATGGACTTTTGTCACTGAAACTGTCACTATTAGTTCGCAGCCTCTATTGCTTCTCTCCACCACAATGATAGACAAAATTACTAGGCAGGGTTGTTATTTGATATTAAAAAGATAGTGAATTGCAGTTTTAATTACACCGTCAGACATTAACAAAATCTTTTAATTGCCCAACAGTAAATGTTTTGCCATTATACCCTCAAGTTGATGCAATTTAAACTTTTTTTTTAACGTTCAAATCCCTGACCTTGCTGCCACATCGCTATTACTGTAACCTCAAGTCATACAAACTACAGATGATTTTTGCATTCGTTTCTAGCTAGTTCACCTGGTTTCCTTTACATCACCAGAGGGACACATGTTACGTAACATGACTGATTGATAATTTATTATATGTGACATGGCACAGTAAGATTATTTGTTTGCAGTGTTGGTTCGTGTTGACTAAGTTACTCATTATGAATGGAGTTCTTAATATGTTTTTTTTAAAGGAACAAAGAACTATGTTTTGGCAGGCAGAACTCTCATAACTTTCAAGAAAAATTGAACAAAGTAGCCCACACTAACTCAATTGTTGCTTATACCTCATCCCTGGCTTCCTCTAGACTATTTCAACATGCTTCCAGCTAACAGCTAGTTTTTCCTTCTAAAAACTAGGAATTCATCTAACCCTCTCCTCATGTTCCAACTCAGTCCCGTTTACTACCCATGCCACTTTGGCTCCTGGATTGGCAACAACTCAATTTCAAATAAAACAAAGTGGTGGAGGAACTCAGTGGGTCAGACCGCATCTGTGGGGGGAATGGACCACTGACAATTCCAGTCGGGACCCTTCTTCAGACTGAAAGTGGTCCTGGCACAAAATGATGCCTCCCCATTTCCTCCATAGATGCTGCCTGACCTGCTGATTACCTCCAGCACTGTTTTTAGTTCCAGATTCCAGCACCTGCAACTTGTTGCAGCTCCAATTTACTGCTCCATTATGGAATCTTCTAAAAGTGTATCAACTTTGAAGAAGTTCTACTCCTCTTTCTGCCAAGAGCTCTGCGAAACCCTCTCTGTGTAATTCTTGCCTTCCACCCACATGCGGTCACCAGGGTGACATAGTTTCCTATCCTGTCCAGCCTCTCAATATGGACACAAACGTGCATTTTGAACCCAACCTTTCATCCAGATTTCTTAAAAGACCTAAAAGAAGAAAGGAAGTTTGCTATTGCTCTGCAAGTTTATGGAGCTACAGATGTTGGTGCTTCATCTAATTCAATTCATAATTAAAGTTGAAAGCACCAGTTAATATAGTTTTTCTCTACAACAGAACATAACCCAATTAAAAAAAAAAAATCCTCAACCTTACAAGCGTCCTTCTTCCTACCTTCTCTTGAAAGACGACAGCCGTTTCCAAACCAGGCATGATGTCCAACAGGAGTCTGCATGCGGAGGTGTTGACTACAGGGTCTCTACTGGTCATCACATAAGTATTCACCAGCTTTCCAAGACAAAAAGGGACATATGAAAGATAAAAACAGATCACAAACCAAGGACTGTATGCTTACTTTGTCTAAACAAACTAGTACCACTGTACACTGTAAGTGTAGAATTTTCAATGAATTTGACATTCTCCACAGTAAAATCAGAAATTGCCAGTGGCAGGAGGATAGATGGAGATGGAGGCATGTATGGGAAAGGGGAGGAGTAAAAGAGGGTGAAAGATTGGAGGTGGAAGGGTCAAAGGTGGTGGTAACAAATACCAAAGCATGCAACGATGGAAGACCATGAGTGAGATACAATACGTCCCCCTTTCCAAATATAACCTCAAATTAATTTTTAGTATGTAACTAAACCAAGTGCAGACTTCTTCACCAAAGTGTGGTTGCGGGGAAGGGGGGCAACACACACACTAATTTCCCCCCCCCCCCCCGCACATACGCTAACTACCCCCCTTGAATTCAATGGCTTTTCCTCCATTATGATGAATTTCCCTTGAACCAAACTTCAGTTATTTGAAAGTTGGCCTAACTTACCGAATTCATAAAGTCATCATTTTTAAAGAGTATTTTTAACAGATGTCCCAGCCTACATTCTGGATCCGCTCGACCTGAAATAAATGAATGTTAATTATATTATAAAGAATACACATTTCCTCACATTAGATTTCTGCTATCAAGGCTTTTGTCAGTATTTTAATACATACCAGTCACTTTATTTTTAAGGAGATATTTTTAGGTGAACGCAAACTTAGCAACAATATTTCTACAAGATAGACACAAAATGTTGGAGTAACTCAGCGGGACAGGCAGTCTGAAGAGGATCTCGACCCGAAACATCACCCATTCCTTCTCTCCAGAGATGCTGCCTGTCCCGCTGAGTTACTCCAGCATTTTGTGTCTATCTTCGGTTCATACCAGCAACTGCAGTTCCTCCCTACTCAACAATATTTCTAGAGTTTGACTACTTAAAAACAATCTGCAAAGTACTAGGTAAAATGGAATGCATCTCTTTTTCATAGGAGTAGGCATGTCAACCCTCTAAAGGTGCTCCATTATTCAATGTGGCTGTCATGCGACCCAGATCCACAACCTTTAATGCTTTTGATTTTAACCTCTATTAAAAATTCCTAATTGATTCAGCATCAGCTACCATTCGTGGAAGAATACTCCACAGTTCTTCCACCACACTTTCTACATAAAGCCCTGGGACTAATTTTAAGACCAGACTTCATTTCTAGGACTGAAATGGCAGAACAGGGTTTTCTATCTTGTGTTTCAGTTCCTTTGCTCCCTTCCTCTACATCAATCTCCACAATTTTTGCTCTGCTAACAGGCCTTACTGCCTCTCGGGGTCCATCCTTGCCATACTGACTGATAACTCCAGCATTCCTTATAACTTTGTTGACAACTTCATCTACTATTCTCCTTGAATGACATCTTCCCACATTTCTCCAACATTGAGATAAGTCTTTCCGACTGAAGGTGTGACCTCACATTTGCCCACCTCATTTTCCATTAAGATCCACGTAGATTATTTTTCACTCAACATACCTATATCCTATGGCAGAGTCCAATACTCTCATCACAGCATATTCATTCCCCCACCAATTTTCATGTTATTGGTAAACTTAGATAGCTTACACTCTGCCCCCTCTACCAGGTCACTAATGTAGATTGTACCACTACAGATACCTACCAGGCCCGACAGAATAACTCCAAACAGAAAAATAGTTTTCTATTTCTAAATCGCATCCACAAAACTGCACCATCAACTTACTTGTTTGTAAATGGTCTCAACATAAAAGCAATTTCATCCTTGATCACTGAGGCAGCTCATACATGTCACTATGTAGTTTAAAACAAAGTTTTTGGCTGATGGCCACACTTTGTCCAATGGATGGAACAAACTACTGACTCATAATATATTGCTTTTTTAGATCTGGCTGAACTATCACACAACAGAACTGCACCATTATGCATTCCCAGTACATCAGTCTCTTACCAGGACTGCACAGGGCTTTGAGAAGGCAATTTGGATTTAACCAAAGGGTCAGCTATTTAAATGGAAGCAGTCCTCTTTACCTGGGTGCCTGTCATCAAAAGGATCAGGATCAGCCTTATGGTATTCCTCAGTTTCCTTCTCAATGAGATCCGAAATCCTGCAAGGGAGAAGGAGACACCATAGCATTTGAAGATTTGTGCACCTCAAGGCTGAACAGATGTGACATTCCCATTGAAAGACACGAAAAGGTTTTCCTGTGTTAGTTCCTCACAATTAAAATTTATATAAACCTACATTTTAAATAAAGAAGGCACTAGAATAGTTATCAAGTCTGAGTTTGTACCTAAAGGGCACCACAGATATTATTCCAATTTAAACAGCTAACAGTGTATGGAATCAAAAAGAACCTTTGGGCTTATTGCAACAGATTTTACTGAGCAATTGCACAATTTTGAGTTTTGGTACTATTAGGATCAAGTACAGTCAGGAGTCCAATGGAAGTGCAGAGTACAGTCAGGAGTCCAATGGAATAATTTACTCTTATGCCCCTGTCCCACTTAGGAAACCTGAACAGAAAACTCAGGAGACTTTGCACCCCACCCAAGGTTTCCGTGCTGTTCCCGGGGTTTTTTGTCAGTCTCCCTATCTGCAACCTCTGGCAACTACCTGCAACCTCCGGGAACCGCACGGAAACCTTGGGTGGGGTGCAAAGTCTCCGGAGGTTTCTGTTCGGGTTTCCTAAGTGGGACATATCCTCAACCCATAAATAAATGTTACAAATAAAACTAACATTTTAATTCTCACCTTTATCTCCCTCCCTGGATTGCTCTCAATCCAATCACCAATTTCCATCACACCACCTTGTCTTCAATGGCCAACAACCCTATTCACTGCCAATGCCTTACCTTCACAACATGCATCGATTTTCCCCAATATCAGTGCCAAACAATTCAAGGTAAACTATCGTGCATATTGTTTTAAAACCAATTCTGTTGACTTATAGCCGTCTAGAATTTAAAATTTTCTTGACTTACTTAGTCAACACGGGAATGATATTCTGCCCATTGTTATTCTCTCGCTCCCACTGTTCCAGTAATGAAGTGAGCTCCGCTTTAGAATCGACATTCGAAGTCACTGAAGCCATTGCTGAGCCTGGCAAAAAAGTACAAGGAACATAATTAAATGATAAATCAATGAAGGTATTAAAATAGATAACCAAAAGTCTTTTGAAGCAGGAGGTATTAGGAGAGATTTAGAGAGAAAAGATAAGCAAAGATGCCTGGGAGTTAAGGACCAAATCAAATTTAGGATGCCCCTCAGATGGTAGAGTAATATAAATCACGGAAGCAGGTGGCCAGCATTAGATGAATACAGGCATCTCAGGAGGTTGTAAAAAAATGGAGGAAGTTGTGGTAAAGAAGTAGGAATGTTACAACATTTTGAGATTTTAAAAATCAAGCCTGTAATTTATCCCATCAGATAAAGCATGAAAAGAACTTTAATTTGATACCTAATTCACTTTCATATCTTCAGTATTAAAAAGGTTATGGCCATTTTCATACTCGGAAATTAGCATCTTGTTCCCTATTGCTTTTCCATTGACTTAACACAAAAGTTATGATCGAGGACAGTCAAAAGCCCATTACTTTCTTAAAAATTAAGAGAACTGAATGAAATATTCAGTTATTATAGATTGAAGCATTCTGAAACAAATATGAAACATCTTACTTGGATGACCTGAAATTAAAGCATATAATTAGTTAGTTACCTAATTGTAGCTAATTACAAAATTGACCGTTGTGACGGAAATAGTAATAAACACCCAGACTGCCTTGAAAATTCAAAAATGTAATATTCTCAAGATAAGAACTTTAAAATTATTGTATTATATGCTGTAAGTCCGTAACAGGTAAATAAATTACAATTTCAGAAGATCAGTTTCTAGCTGATACATTTTGTTTGTCTCTGTACTGCACACTGCACAATGACAATAAAGTTGAATCATCATACTCCTCAGATTGTAACCAATAAGCAACTCTGTACACCTTTGTACACCTTGTTTTTCCTCAACTTTTCCATTTTGGCATTGATCCAAGGACAGATATGTCGTTTATTTAACATATTGCTTTTTGATGTGGCTTAATTTTAATCTTATGATGCAAAAAATGTTATTTCGGCCCACACACGAATCGGCCGTGTCTTGCCTGCCGATATGGTCTTAAAACTTATGGCAACGGCAACATTCCAATCGATCACATTCCAGAAACATCCATTCTCAAGATAATTAAATTCATTATTTTTTTGTCATAAGAACATCTAAATCATCTATATTTTGTGTTATTGTGTTTGTCTAGCCATGATCAATATTTTCATACTAAATATTCACAGTATAGTTTTAGTCAGATGTATTGTGCAAAAAATAACGATTTTGATTATCTTGAGAGTGGATGTTTTCTGGATTAATTTATGGGAATTAAACATTAGATTCCTTCAATTTGGCATGACAAAGTGAGATTTAAAAATCGTGTTATACTGTGAATTCTTGTGTGAATGGGATCAGTTTGTTATTTGGATACTTAGGCTATTTACCAATTTTAGGAAGCATTTTTGAAAATTTAAGGAATTACCATCAAATTCCAGGAAATTTAGGATTCTATTTAAGGAAAAAATGTTTTGAGGTGTGGAAGCACTGCCCGAGCCTCCCCTATTGCCAGAGTGAGACCACACACAAACTAAAGGAACAGCACCTCATATTCCACTTGAGGTTACAACCCTTGGTATGAACATTGAATTCTTCAATTTTGGGTAACCTCTAACGTCTTCCTCCCCTTTCTTCCCCTACCCCTTTTCCACTCTCATCCCTTGTGCCATATCTGGACTTGCACCTATCCATGTTCTCCAGAGATGCTGTCTGACCATTTGAGTTACTCCAGCACCTTGTTTTTTTGTAAACCAGCTCCTACAGTTCCTTATTTCTACTTGCATACTTTACACTATGATTTCCCAAGTCATTAATATCAATGGTAGAAATTGATGGTAGAAGTCGGCCAAAATCCGACTCAAGGGGTAATCCACTAGTTACCCCTCTTCAGGGCAGGAAGATGCCAGGGGAGGAGTAACACTATATAAATGCAGTTTAAGAGTGACCACATATTGGGAAAATCTGCAGTGGTGGAAAATGCATGTGCCCACCCTTACTGCTCATGAAGGAAAAGGTAGTCATCCTTTTAACTTCTCAGCAATAAACACAAACCTCTCCCACCCATCCACCTGTTGCCTTTATTTCCTTAGTTCTACCCCTCATATCACCACATTGCACTGTATAGTACTGAATCTGAATATTTAATCTAGGCTGCAGTTGTGAGGGCTTACTGCCATGATTAAACCACCACCTTTGAGGTTAGATAATAAACAGGGGCAGAATTTGTCCCTCTAGATGGATATAACAGATTATGTGGCACCATCAGAAAGAGCAGAAAACTCTTTGAGTCCTGAAAATCATTCCACCTTTCACCAACACCATTAATCAATTATATGATTATTGATTCAAGATGTTGTTAGTAAAATCTTGACATTTCAGCCAGTTAATACATCTGTTCAAACAGCCAAGGCTCTCTTTGAAATTATTTATTCCCATTGCAGGAGCTCAGAGGAGGATATAAAACACTTATTTATTTTGTTATTGTTAACAAATACCTTTCTGTTTCTTTTGATTGGCTCCCTCATAAACTTCGGCAGTGAGTGAAATAAAAACTGTTACACGGTTTGAAATCACAGACCTTTGAAGTCTTCACGGAATCACTCACGTGGAAAGGCTATGGGACATTTCACTAATGTCTGTTTTGTTTTACTCCACTGAAATATCTTCCACTCCACAAGGCGTGGAGCAGTCATCTTTTAAAACAGAAGGTACACAAAAATGCTGGAGAAACTCAGCGGGTGCAGCAGCATCTATGGAGCGAAGGAAATAGGCAACGTTTTGGGCCGAAACCCTTCTTCAGACATTAATCTTTTAAAACAGGCCCTTTTGAGGAAATATTATATAATAGAACCGCTCGGATAGTAACTTTTATATATAGATAATTTGCAAAAGAAAAGCTTAAGGTTTTCAGAAACACATGTCTTCTAAAGAAATAAATTACAGGTACAAGGAACACACACGCACAGGGAACGGATGAATCAAAACATAGAAACGCTAATCTGAACATGCATAGCTTAGTTTCCTCTACAGTTTATTGCTTTGCTGTTTTAACACTGGAGGAAATTGTATTTGATATGATTTTGTGTTGAAGAATGGATAGTTGAATAGGTCCTCTTCTTAGGACAGAGGTCATCTGCTCTTTCTCTATGGCTCATTCATGAGCTGTGACGTTTATGCTGAGTTCGAGACAGAATTCAAGGCTGAGATATAATAGACTCTGTAGTTAGCCTTGGCTATGTTAAATTATAATGAGATTGAGATAAGGGATAGGATGTGTGTGAAGGGGAGTAGTTGCTTGGAGAGGAAAAGAATCAGATTGATGGATTTGTTTATAGAAAGTCGAAGAAGCAGATGTAATTCTGATGTAATGGTCTGAGTTGTGAATCTACCTTTGTTCTGTAATATTTGTAAAAGGCCTTGCAGAGAGATTGGAAATCCAGCTCCCAGAGATAGGAGGAAAAGGGGCTGCAAATTAGAATGAAGTTGTATCCTGGCACCAAACACTTATTAATTAAGTTGGCAGATTTACGACCCATGTATGCTTGGTTGGGAGGTGTGTGTGAGTTTTGAACTTAGAAACTGTAATTCGGCGAACTCATATAATTAATGTTTTAATACATAGGTGATAGTATTTTAAACTGTGTAAAATTGTAGTGAAACCAGTTATGAAATGTATTATAGGACTGTAAACATTAGACGTTGTTTAGATTTATAGAAATATCTTTCTTCTTGGTATGGAAAGTGTGTTTGACTTGTGTGATCATTGTATTACATATGTATCTTATATTTTGAGGAGTGGTCATTGATAATTGAGCCTACTAGGGGTTTTGCTGTGTTGAAATAAAATAATTCTAAACAAAGTTATACTGCAGGCAAACGAAGTTTGTAAAATGAGGCCAGAGAAGGGAGGATCATGTGACTGCTGTTGTAAATCACCAGAAGAACTCAGATGATTGGTTACTAGGTTGTCATACCCTCTGTATCTGAAATGTCTAATACCTATATAAAGCAATGAGTTTGTATCAAAGTTACTCTTCTCTGGACCCGCCCCGGAGTATCAGCTCTGTGTTGGAAAGTTCAGAGACTAGTCTCAGCGGAATAAAGAATCGATTTCTACAGCTACAAGCTTTTGAGTCAAGTTGACTTTAGATTGACAAAAGAACTCAGTTTAACACTTTCAGCCAGATGGCTGGAACATAGCAGAAATACCTAGAGATTGCACCCACTAAAATGTAACCACACTGAGAATAGCGATGGAAATATTTCACTATTGCCTGCTATTCTTTCAAATGTTACATATTCCGCTCCAAATCATTGGTTCGAGCCACTGAGAATCGAAGGTCCACAATGTTTCGTTTCAGTAATGGCCCTGTCTCATAGTCTCATCCCACCCATGAGTGATCACAAGTGAAAGAAAAATCACACTCGTGGTTGTCTACGAGATTCCAAGTTTATGTTCACGAGCTTAAACGAGCTCCCACGTGTATGTCTAAGTTTGCCGTTTACTTCTCATTTCTGCGATGTATCAAGTTCCTCTCCCGAGTTACTCTTGAGCCAATCGTGAATGAAGGTCTGTTTTAAGTATCAAATAGAGGAGCTGGACAGCATCTCATACAGTAAGTATATTCTGATTCAGTATTGAAAGTTATTCAATTTCAGAACTTAAAAAAAACTAGGCAGGATCTCGGCCCCGCACTCGCTGCCATTGTGCAGCAAGGAGGTGGTAGCAGCGAAGCAACAGTGTTAAAGAAGACAGCTCCATCCTGCGGCTTTGAGTTAAAGTTAGAATTCAGCGCGGCCGCATCTATTGACATGACCTACAAAGGGAAAATGCGCACCATCCAGTGCCAGAGCAGTTATACTAAGGATTTGTTTGAAGCACGCATCACGTAGTTAGAAGACCAGCCGGCGGAGGTTTGCTATATTTTAATTGAATTTACTGCCAGGTCTACACACTGCGGGGAGACAAGAGATTAAATCTTTGAATGTGGATGGATGTCTCCTCGCCTGCTCGTTCTAAGCGGAATATATTTTTAGTTGCCTTTCAAGCCGGGCTTTGGTTTTATTCCTTGTTTTTGTATATTCGCACACTTTTCGTGTGTGAGGGTGTGAGAAGTCCATGCCGGGTGCCGGCCGGCCGCAGCTGCTGTTCTTTCACATCAGATTGTTGGGAGACGGAGCCTGAGCTGCTTTGGTGCACAGGCGTGAGTTGAGGTGGAGAGAGGTTGGGGTTGGGGGGGGATTGCGCAGATGTCATTAATCTGTCTGGGGTGACAAAGCTCTTGGGTTAGGCTGGGATCATTCTCTGCTCTCACCTCTCTCTTTCTGTATGTGCATTAGCAGGGGAAAGAGCAGTCTACCTCGCTGGGGCACAAGACATCTGCCTCCTGCCCCTTGCAGCCATCAACTTGTTTGTTCCTTTGGAGCGCCTCATCTGCCCTGCTGCCATCCCAGCCCTGCCCCATTCTCTTGGAAATGTCGCTTCCGCCGCTGTAACGAGGAGGGGTCCGGCTGGCTGGCTTGGTGAGTGGGTGGGCAGGGAGGGGGAGTGGGTACAAACCACCGAATCCATTCTCAAAAATCGGGCAGAGCCGTGTAGAACTCACGTTTCTCTCTGCTTCATATACGTGGGAATTCCCTCAGTATGGTCACTTAGCGGGACAGGCAGCATCTCTGGAGAGAAGGAATGGGTGACGGGATGACATTTCCAAAATTCTTTGTGTTACTCCAGCACTGTGTGTTCACCTTTTGTCAACCAGCATCTGCCCTTTCTTGTGTATGACATTTTTGTATCCGTGGCAGTTGATTGTCGCTCCCTTCAGTTTCCCAGGTGGTTGGGACGGGACTGGAGTTGGGAGGGAAAGATGGGTGGGGGGACGACGACGACGGGACTTGTTGACTTTGCTTTCACGCTCCAATGGTGTGGAACATTCAATGCACTATGAGCCAAAGTTGCATGAATGCTCCATGCCAATCAAAGCAGCTTTAGACAAGTAACTGCAGTTCATACATGAGGGGCAAATTACTGTAACAGAGAGAGAAGCAACATCCATATCTCTCCGTTTACATTTAAAACGTTAGATCACATGGGATCCAGGGTGAGCAAGCCAATTGAATGTAAATTTGGTTTGGAATAAGTCAAAGGATATTCAGTTCTGGTTATCCAGCAATAGGAAAGACGTAATTAAGCTGGAAAGGGCAGAAAATTAGGTTGTCATCAGGGCTGAAGGACTTGAGTTATAATGGTAGGCTGGGTCTTTTTTACCCTGGAGGGTAGGAGGCCAAGAGGTGATTTTATAGAGCTTGTATAAAATCATGTAGATAAGGTGGATGGTCATTGTCTTTTTCAGGGTAGGGAAGTCTAAAACATGATGGTATAGATTCAAGGTGAGAGGGAAAAGATTTAAAAGGGACATTTTTCACCCAGTGGTGGGCGTAGGAACAATCTGCCAGAGAAAGTGTAGAAGTGGGTACAAATACAACTTTTAAAAAACATTTTGGAATCAGACTCTTCAGCCCACCAAGTCTGCGCCGACCAGTGATCACCCGTACACTAGTTCTATCCTAAATACCCGGGATAATTTACAGAACCAATTAACCTGCAGCACCTGGAGAAAACCCACAGGTCACAAGGAGAACATACAAATACTGTACAGTCAGCATATGTAGTCAGGAATGAGCCCGGGTCTCTGGCGCTGTAAAGTAGCACTGTGCCATCTAAATGCCTAAACTGTACCCAGTGTGTTCATGCGAATTGTATTGACTGATGAAAGGCACCTGTGATGGAAAGAATCTCGGGAAGAAATGTGGTCACCAATGCGCATTTCTGATCCGTCTACTAATATTATATCCTTGCATTAGCACTCA